>NC_042622.1:231981217-233181217 GCF_901001135.1 Rhinatrema bivittatum
GGAAGGCCTTGAGTGCCAGCTGGACAGCTTGGGCCTCCAGGCGATTGATGTGCCACTTGGATTGGACTGTGGACCATCATCCCTGGGTCGATTGATTCTGACACACCCCTCCCAAGCCTGAGAGACTGGCATTCGTCGTTACAATAATCCACTGGGGTGTTTCCAGAGGCATGCCCTTCAATAGGTGAGTGAGCGAGAGCCACCACTGCATGCTGGCGATGGTAGATTCGGGGACTGGTAAAGGCGCCTGAAACTCTTCCAAGACCAGCTTCCATCAGGCTAGCAAAGCTTTCTGTAAAGGGCGCATATGCACAAATGCCCAGGGAACCAAATCGATAGTTGAAGCCATAAAACCCAGAACTTGGAGGTAGTCCCAAGCCGTGGGCACAGAGGGAGATAAGAGATGTTGTACTTGATTCATAAGCTTGAGGGCCCGGGCCTTGGGCAGCAAAACCTTGGACACACAAGTGTCGAAGCGAGCTCCCAAAAATTCCAGAACCTGGGAGGGCTTGAGGTTGCTCTTGGAGAATTTGACTATCCACCCGAGGAAGGTGAGTACCGACAAGACCCTGTTGACCGCTGTCGCACAGAGCTTCTCCGACTTCGCACGAATGAGCCAGTCATCCAGATAGGGATGGACTAAGACTCCCTCCCGGCAAAGGAAGGCTGCCACCACCACCATTACCTTGGTGAATGTGCAAGGAGCAGTGGCGAGCCCGAATGGGAGCACTTGAAACTGGTAGTGCCGGCCCAGGATGTTGAAGCGTAGATACCTCTGGTGCTCCCTGCGAATCAGGATGTGAAGGTAGGCCTCTGTGAGGTCGAGGGAGGCAAGAAACTCGCCTGTGCAAACCACCGCTATGACCGCCCTTAGGGTCTCCATCTGAAAATGGGGAACCTTGAGGGCCTTGTTTAATCTCTTGAGGACCAGGATTGGTCGAAAAGAGCCATCCTTTTTGGGGACGATGAAGTAGATGGAATAATGGCCGGACCCCTGTTCCTGTAGGGAAACTGGGACTATGGCCCCGAGCTCCAGGAGCCGGTCAAGAGTCTGGCACACCACTGAACGCTTCCGCAGAGAGAGTTTAAGTAGCGGTCGGGAGGTCCCGAGCAAATTCTAATGCACAACCTCCTTCGATCATGTCGAGGAACCACTGATCCATTGTAATCTTGGCCCATTCCTCAAGAAAAATGGACAGACGTCCACCTAAGGCAGGAATGGAGGAATGGGCCGGCCACATCTCACTGTGAGGACTTCGTGGCGGATCCCACGAAATGGCCGACATTCCCAAAAGGAATAAGACCATGCATGCAATCTGGTGGAGGTATTTCGCTGAAAAGACCCCCGCAGCTTGTTGTACTGGCGCTGCCCCCTGAAGCGAGAGCGCAAAGGAAAAAATGACCTGGATTGTTTGGGGCGGTCCTCAGGCAGCTTATGAACCTTGTTGTCGCCCAAAGATTTAATAAGCTGCTCCAGATCCTCACCAAAGAGCAACTTGCCCTTAAAAGGGAAGGTGCCCAGCTGAGATTTAGAGGAGGAGTCTGCCGCCCAATTCCGCAGCCAAAGAAGGCGTCTGGCCGACACCGTGGAGACCATGACCCCGGCCTGCACCTGGAGGAGATCATAGAGGGCATCAGTCCCATACTCAATTGTGCCTTCCAGCCGTTCTGCCTGTTCCGCCTCTCCAGATGGGAGGTCCTGGGTGCTGAGTAACTGTTGAACCCACCTGAGGCTTGCCCGCTGCATGAGACTGCTACAGACTGTCTCCCGGACTCCTAAGGGTAGCACTTCAAAGATCCTCATGAGATGCAGCTCCAACTTGCGATCCAGAAGATCCTTTAATGCCATTGTGATCCAGAAGATCCTTTAACGCCGTTGTGTTTGGTGACTGCGGACACCGAGGCATCTACTTTGGGGACCTTAAGCATTTCAAGAGATTGATCTGGCAGGGGATAAAGCTTATCCATTGCCCTTCCCACCCAGAGACAAGACTCGGGGACTCCCATTCCCGAAGCAGGAGTTGAATGAGCATAGGATGGAACGGGAAAGTACGTGGCGGAGCCCTCAGCCCCGCTAGAACCAGGTCCACTGTGCGTGAAGTGGAGGCACTGGCGGATTCTTCCGGAAGGGCCTCAATCCCAAGTTCATCCAGCACAAAGGGAATAAGCGGGTCAAACTCCTCACGTTTAAATAATCTCAAAACCCGTGGGTCGTCTTCCTTCAACGGGCGGATTTGAGAACGCCAAATCCGGGTCCTAATCCAGATCTGGCAGAGGAGAGGGCTGAGGAGGGTCAGGTGGGTCCGGCACGCCTGGCACGGTCCTGACCCTAGTGGTACCCTGAGAGTCTGGGGCACCAGAGCCCTGTCCGATGGCTATTCGAGGGGGTCTTAGCCGGGGGGGGCCCGGAGAAGGGTCCTCCTGTTCCTACAAGCTTGCCAGATAGGACCTATGTAGTAACAGCACAAACTCCGTGGAGAAATGGTGATGTGCTTTGCCGGGCAATGGAGGGGGGAGGGATCCCGTGGGAGGGGTTGGGGGCTGCCCCAACGGCTTAAATCGGGCGGCGAATGAGACAAATCCGGCTCCCCTCCCCCCTGAGGCTCCGAATCGGCAACGAGCTCTGGGCACAAAATGGCCGCCGTTCCCGCAGTTTTCTGTGAGGGAACCGGCCTGGCCACACGTTTATTGGCCCGACCTCGGGCTGTCAATTTTACCGCCGCCACGGAGGGTCCCTCCCCTCCAGGCAAACATACAAAGCACAGCCCTTCGCGGGAGAGCCTCGAAGCAGGCTCCCCGCAGGCTATGCACAAAGCTGAACGCGGCATCGCAAAGGAAAAAACGGCTGCCGCGGAGGAGAACAAATCAGCTGTGCCTGCCTGTGCCTGCGATCGGAAGCTGGCGAAAACAGGCCCGCTCTGCTCCTTTCCCTGCCTGCGAGCAAAAGAATGCGGTAAACTGCCCTTTTTTTTTATCTGGTATTAAGTTGTTTTTTTTTTGTTTTACCAGGGCAGAGGCATTAACTCATCTCTGCAACGGGACCCAAGGCATGCCACATCTCCGGGGGTCACCTGGGCAAACAAAAGGGGGAGTGACTGGACCACCAGTATCAACCCTAGGCAGGGAAAACAAAAGGTCACTGGAGATAAGGGGTCCTAGGCTGAACATTCAAGGGGAAAAATCCCCCATAGGACCCTATAAGAGCTAGGAGACAGAACTGTCTCCTGTGGAATTTAAACACCTTTTTTTTTTTTAATGTTGAATATTTGCTTGATCCTGTGCAAAGAGAGGCAAGGAGGAGAAAACCTCGCAAGAAGAGAAGACAAGAGGAATATAGGTAAGAAGAGGGAACCGCAGGTTCAACCGTCTGCATCTGCTGGAGAGAGAGAAATACTGAGGGTTGCAGGGTGAGCACTGTTCTGATATAGGATACCCTTTCAGTTTTTCTCTGTCTCCATCTGCTGGACAGGAGGCTCAACCCACTGTCTGGACTGATCCGGGTATGTACAGGGAATAGCTCATTACCTCGTGAATTGATTTGGCTCCCGTTTTATTAATTTGCTTATTTAAAGGGCGGGACGGGCTTTCTGCTGGCATTCAGGGAGTTGTTTACACCTATGAAACCTAACCATGATGCTCCATGTGGTTCTCTTTTTCTATTTCTAAAGTTTCCTCCCCAGTCTCACCAGGACAAATCATTGGGGTGCTAAATCATTGTTAGGTTAAAATAATGTCGTTTTGTCTCAACTCTTGTTTATACAGAGCTGTCGAAATAGCAACCCTTGGATGAAAGCCTTCTTTGCTTTAAATTGGCCACCCACCAACCAAATGAACTGAGAGGTGGGGCATAAGGCCCCCATCCCCCTCTTAGGTCAAGCAGGTCAATGGAAAGTACTTATTTCATGGTGATAAACAGAAGGCCAACACGGTTCCAATGCACAGCCCACCTCTCCAACACAGTGCAGATAAAAACAAAACAGAAAAAGGATTCAAGGGCATACAGGATGCAGGCGCGTCATGCTAAGACTCATACCAGGGAGACAAGCTTTGACTCAAGAGCGGCCTCTATCTTATAGCGCATCTCTCTGATTGGTGAGACAGAAATGTGAACTTGCCCTCCCCTTGACAAAACTTCGCTGAGAAAGAGGCCATGCACACAGAACTCGCAGTTTAACCAGGAGAAGCAGAAGTTAAGACGACAAAATTAATTTTCCTAGCTAATCATATGGGGCTCTGAAAGTTATAGTCTTGGGGGGGGGGGGGGGGGGGGAGTGTACTAAATTATGCAAATCCTCTTGCAAGCATTAGCACCTGTTAAAAGCGCTGTTCACTTGTGTAATCTTGTTTATGCAGGTTAACAGCACTTTTAATGTGCGTGAATTTAGCTCGCCTGAATTTTAACGCAAAAACCTATGCTAATGTAACAAGATGCAAAACTATGCCAAATAGCTCGCTAGACCGATTAATACAAAAACGTACCCACACCTCCTGGAGAGGTAATCACATTTTTGTGATAAGGGCTAACTAACACTTGTAAATTTAATGCAAAACTCATTTGGCCATCATTTACATGGGCTGTTAACAGCTGAAAGTTAACACACTTGGCTTCTTTCTTCAGTCAAAAAAAAAAGAGACCAAAAAACTTAGGTGAATTGGTGAATGTAGGCCCCTTAAACTATCAGCAGGCTGTTGGGGGGAAGGGGGGGGGGGGAAAGGCACTTTTGTACCCATATAAGCGTTTGTTAACCATCGAGGGAGCTTCTCTGTGGGAAATCACTTACACAGCTACACATGTGTCTGCCTGCTTCTTGCCCCTCCTATTTCTGGGGACCAACAGAACTGGGTGGGGTTGGAGGTGGCGGGGTGAGTGGAGGGAACTGCACCTGTAGATCTGAAACTGTATTTAAAATGTCTTATAATCCATTTTTAAGGGACCATCCATTCACACACAGCTCTCCCCCCTGACCTAAGCAGGCCTCCCAGGAATGCTTGCTGAGAAACCCTCACCTACTTTTTAGTCGCTAAGTGGGGGGGGGCAATTTTTCAACCCCTATGAACTGAGTTGGCTAAATCCCTGGTTGGCTAACCACGGCCTTCTGAAAACTGTCCTCTAAATTTAGTTCTGTGAATTCAGCAACTTAAAAAAAATAAACAAAAAAGTTCAAATCCCAATGATGATGTTGGCTGGCGAGCACATGTTATGGTGAATAAACCATCATCAGAACATAAGAAATTGCCATACTGGGTCAGACCAAGGGTCCATCAAGCCCAGTATCCTGTCTCCAACAGTGGCAAAGCCAAGTCACAAGTACCTAGCAAGTTCCCAAACATTAAGTAGATCCCAAGCTACTAATGCCGGCAACGAGCAGTGGCTTTTCCCTTGCACTCAAGAAAATATGACCTGGAAATCATTCTCTGTAACCCAAAGACGTACTGTTTACAAAGTGACTCTTCACATGGAAGGGGTAGAGGCATAATTATGGTACTTCATGTGATTCAAAGCAGCAAAGCATGTAGAAACAGAACATTAAAAAAAAAAAAAAAAAAGGGAACTGCCACCTTCAACTGGGAAGCCTGTGTGACATGAATTCATCAATTTCCACACACGGAGGGCACATTGAGGCTCAGATCAACTTTACATCACATCTCTCAGGATCTTGAGAGGAATTCTAAGAGGTATTTCATATGTCCTTCTCTCTTTGTCTTTCTCTGTATTTCCTAAAACATCCGGGGAGAGGCGGGAAGGAAGGAAGGGGACCCGAGGAAGGAATGCTGGCTCTGTACGATTGTGCCGCTCCAAGTTTGTACAGTGCCGCATGACGGCCCCAAACACAGGATACAATCTGGGCACCAGTAGCAGGAGAAAAACTGTTTGCGAAGACTTTCATAAGCTGGCATCAAATCAGCTTAAGCAACAGGAGGGAAGAGAGCAAGAACAAGGAGAAAGAAGGTGGGAGAAAAACTGGGGAGGGGGGTGGTGGAAAAAAACAACAGCCACGGGGATGGTGTGCAGCCACACATAACAAGGATTGGCTGACTGGAATCCAAACAGAGCAGACAGACAGACAGACAGAGAGCTTACTTACTATCATCTGCCGTTGTTGGAGAGCAAAACAATTGAAAAAAAAACCCATCACGACACATCATGAACCCCAGCAGCCTCAACCAACCATCGTATGAACCCACGGATTAACACATGGTAGCGCCAACCAACTTTTTATAGCAACACATGGCTTTCCTTCAGCCTACCGTTCAACATTAACTAATTGATTATCAACCCACTACATATCAAATGGTACTGTTTTTCAACTTGCTAGTTATTTACCTACCAGGTAGCTTCTATTAAAAATAAAACAACTTTACATGTTGGCTTTTATCACTCAATGACTTACCCCAGCTCAAACTTCTCTCGGTCAGCCTATCCAGCACACAACATCTATCAACTCAACACCGTCAGTTCATCTAACACACATCAATCAGCAAAACATCACCACTCCACCTAATTTACACCAGCAGTCAAACTCCAGCAGTCAGGTCACTGTAAAATCAACTCACCCAATCCAAATTGTTGATCAGCCCAACTCTATCAATCAAGCCCACTGCACAGCAGCAACACACAATACCTTTGTATCATTAATCCACTAAATTAACATTAGCCCATACATGAGTAGCTGACAACAAAAATCAAATCAGTTGTCTATGCTGCAGCCAGACGCCAAAAGTCAAATCATTTCTTTAGACAGTTGAGTCAATATTCATGGCATGTGCACATTTCCTGTGTCATCAGTTTTGGTTTTCAGAAACCATCAGAAGTCAGGCTGAATCTAGGAATCAATTTTTATGTTTTGATGTAAGGGCGAAGGATATAATTAGATGGGACCTTTGTCTGTCACATCAAGAGAAGAAAGAAAGACCGGAATGTGAAAAATCAGCCCAAGCAACAATGATGATAATTTTAATACACCCCACATATCCTAAACTGCACATATTTTCGGAGGTCTTGCGTGCAGAAGCCCACTTTGAAAATTATCCCATCAAATCCAACCCGCACCAAGTGTTCAATGCATATGATTGAATCCAACCCTCTCCCCAATTCCACGCCTGCACGCGGGTCCAGGTAAACGTATGCGTAAACAGGGCATATGTGCAGAAGTCCACCACCTATTGGGCGGACAATTTTGTCAAAGACCATTTCTGTGCGTAAAACACTGTTTTACCTGCAGAAGACCTTTTGAAGATTACCCTCAATGCTTAGAAATATTTTGCTTGCTCCATACATATCAGCATCACCCAAGAAATATCATTTTCTTTCCCCACATAGTACTGCTGCTGTTATTTAGGAATAAACTCCTTAATCTCTGGAGCATTTGGCAACAACTCAAGTGCCTCTGGATATTCCAGTAGCATCACTGAAGGAAGACCACGTGAACATATAGTGAAATATATATCTAGTGACCAAAGCAGCCATAAGAAATGTCAAACCAAGCAGTTAAGTAGTCAGACGTGCAAAGCTAATTCTATCACAGCCGATTGCCTAAGCAGAACAGTGAAGTAACAGCTTGTTTACTGACCAGTATTCCCAGTCCACTTGGCGTGCGTGCATGTGTGTGTGTGAGTGTGAGTGTGAGTGCACCAAGTGGGGGCAGAAGAGAAGGGAGATTTGAGAAGGTCAAGGAGTTTATAGCTTCATTATCAACAAAACAGAAATGTAGTCTACTCTTCTGCCCACATCCCGGTCAAAGAACTCAGAACTCATGAGGACCACTGCAGAAAAGCCTTGGAAACATGCAGTTAAAGAGGACAGAACTATGCAACTGGTCTCTCAATGCTGATCTCTACTGAGAGTGACCTCAGATCTCCGGCCTCTTCAGAACTTGCTGATCCAGTCTTGATTTTTCAGCTCCATTCTCCAAATCATCAGCTTATGTTCTTGAATCACCCCTTTTCCAGTCATATAAATCTACAATAGGTAGTCTCTTGAGCCTCTTCCTCTCATAAAAAAAATAATAGGATATGTCTATACAGCTTGACCTTCACCAAAATATCCCCACAAGATCACCTGCTTTCTGCTGAAAGGGCAAGCAACAGCTTCTCCAGCTCTCATGGATGATGTGAGGAGACATCAAACACCTCGACTTTCAGCATCTCAGCACTGAGAGGGGCCCATATCACCACTAGTACAAAGTGACTGTTCAATCAATGTTAACAGCTAGGAATTGGCCCTACATATAAATTCACTTTCCAATAAAAGAATCTGGAAATGTGAAGACCATCACTTTCTGGGTTGTAAAGATGAATTAACCAGCTTGACTTGGGTTTTATAAGATAAACAGATGTCTTAATTGCATTTTGGAAGACACTGGTTTATCTCACAAGCAGGTCTGATTTTGCACAGGGGAGACTAGGGGGTGTAAGACTGGAAAAATCTAGTTTGGATTAAGTAGGCTTGGTTCTTACTTTTGAACTCTAGCTTTGCTGAGACGCTCGTACCTGAAATGGAGATGCCTGAGCCAGAGAGGATGCAACCTTACCGGATTTGGCTAAATAAACATTATGGGATGCTAAAACCAGGATGGGCAATGCACTGTCTGAAGAGGTCCAGTATCTGGATATTTCTCTCTTAAAACTAACTTTATGAGGGTCTTATGTTCTGGCCTTCGGCGAGGTGCTTTTTATATCCTGCCTTAGAGGTTTCAATAAGGAATTGCTCTCGGAGACAACATGTCAGTTTCTAACCCTTTATGACTCACCGTTTGGTCGGTAAGTGGGGGAAGGACAATGGTCTTCTCCATCGTGTTCATGACCAGTTTCCAGAGCTCCTTCAGCACCCGCTTCAACACAGTTTTCTCACATATCTTGGCAAACAGAGTTAGGCTGATCATGGACAGACAACATGAACGCAATTAGAGACTCCAAATTTAATCCCAGTTTCCCAGGCCCTCTTCCATCCACTCCATGGGAAAGGGTTCCCTGAATGCGTGGAAATATAGTCCCAAATAAATTGGATCATATATAGAGAACAATGCTCTGGGATAAACGTTTAATCTTAGGAAAGGCTAGCTGGGTCCTAGAGTTCTGAAGCCCAAATCAATGCTTTCTACTACTTGCTGATCTTTTTCTGCTATGAATAAACCCAGAATACACATACATTGACGTGTGAGATGGAAAGCTACCCCTGCTTCATCTCTCCTTAAAAGGACATGCACTGAACGTCCGTTGGCAGCTTGGGTCTGCCGCCGGAGCAAATGTCACTGGCAAACATTTTCTGCTCCTGTTCTACAGCAGTGGAAGCAGGCGACACCCGTCTGTCAGCTCCAACTCCAGGGCAGCACTGGGCACAGGCCCAAAGACCATCACATTCTGGCCTATGAATGCCACCCAGTGGCTGGTTTATTTCAAATCCTGGCCCTGACTCCACAGCTTAAATAAAACTGAAAATAGTTTTACAAGCATTTCTTCCCAATTTCCTTCTCATGTACTTCCCCTGGGTTTGTCACTCTCCCATCTCTTTCTCTGCCACACCACACGTATTCTTACTTGCTGTCCAGAAGGTCCATTATGGGTTGAAGGACGTTGTCGGCATCTTGGGCCACGCTGCTGCACGTGCTGGCAGGAACGCTACCTGTTCCCTTCACCTGGCTCAGGATGTCCCCCATCTGCTTTACGCACTCCTCAATGTGAGGCCGGAAACTGTACACACACACACATGTCCGAGACCGACACATCAAAAGATAGGACAGCAAAGCCCCAAAGAAGCTCTTCCTCTTCACCCGGATACCATCCCACACAAACAGTTTTGCATTCTCACAAACAGCCCCTATTTTTTTTTTTTTTAAGTAGTGGTTCTTCACCTTCGGCTCCCGTCTCCCTTATAAAATTCTTCTCTCCTGGGCCCTTTCCTTCTTCATACTCCGTGCATCCCACTTCCCCCTTGTTTCCCCTCACCCGGCCTCTCTGCAGCCACTGCTATCATTGTCCTAAGCGTCTAAACAACAACTTTGCCCCTTCCTCGACCTCACTGCTCTCTCACCCACCTTGTAGCAAAGATCCCGCTCAGTTCATCCAGAACATTGTTGAGTTTCACCTGCAGCTCCTTCAGGATGTCACTGGCTTCTGGATCCAGCTGAGATATTAGAAGTAAAGAAAAGTGGTCAGAAAACACCAGGCACCTTTCACCTGGACGAAACACAATCCTTGATAAGGAACGGACACAACATGGGGACACCAGGGGGTAAACCTGTTGATAACTGGGAAACTCATTTCCAAGAAACACAGTGCTGCATGACAGCGATTAAAGCTCATGCACTGTCCGCCCGTGGGAGAGGTAGGACAACTCTCAAGCACCTCTCTTCACCCCAGCACAGAGGATCACCAATTACACGCTGCCACCCTCAAGAAATGCCATTCCAGGAGCGGCTCTCCTCTTCGTTCGATTGTTTTAATTACTGGGCTACGAGTGCAGTGACCAACGAGGACCACAGACGGATGAGGTTACCAACCTCTTTCCCTCCCATGGCTTCAAACATCTTCTCCAGCTGGACCCGAAGCTGCTGAATATTATTCATTAGAATACAGGGCTGCAAAAGAACAAGGCGGATGGGTCAGTTATCGCAGGACAAGCAAGCCAACCCATTTCATCATGCAGTCAGAGTACAGGAAGGGTGTGTGTGTGTGTGTGTGTGTGTGTGTGTGTGTGTGTGTATGGGTGAGTATGTGTTAGATCTACTGTTAGATCTACAGACTTTACAGCCGCTGGGAGACTGTAAACCATGATTGCCTCCTGAAGATCTATAAAACCTCTGCTTCTGCAGTAAGCTGGCTGCAAATGCCCGATTTGGAAAACAAAGTGCAGCCATATATTACCACTTTTTCCTTGGAGCAGTACGAGGCAAAATCCTTGAAAATGATCTCCGCATATTGCAGCAGCACGTTGCTTATGGTCTGGAAACAGAGTCGCACCAGAGAGAGAGAGAGAGAGAGGTCAGATACAAAACAACAGAGCTACAGAGTCAACAGCAGCGACCCACTCACTCACTCTCAAGGCAACTGCGAGGAAAAGGGAGGGGGGCCCGGCAGGGCCAGTCATGTTACCTTGGCGAACCTGCGCATGTAGTGACCGACAATCTGAGGATCTGGACATTCCAGCTTCTTGATGATCTCAAAGCTCTGATTCAGCTGGGAGAAGACGTCGACCACAGAGCAGGAGAACAGAGCATGCTCGGAGGTTTGCTGGAACTGAAAGGCACAGAGAAAACAGACTCATTTATTCATTTAAGCAATTTATATTCCACCAATCCACAAATCTTGGACATCCTCCTCGTCGGAGATGAGCCTCCACCTCGGGCCAGGCTCTGCTGCTCAGCACACGTGCACAACAGAACTGTTCCACCTTCTTGGAGTGCACAGATGCAACTTTCATGACAACACCTAGCTCATAAATTCTAGATGCTGGACACCAAACCGTCCTTATTTAGTGCCACTCAAACAACGACCCACGGCAGGCGAGCACACTTCCAGACCTGTCCAGCCGCCTACACTACACAACTTTTTGTCCAGCATTACCATCACCTCCCTACTCGTGAGAATCCTGTGTGTGGTTTTGAATTCCAGTATCATTTTTGCCCTCCGATTCCTCCACTCGTTCTGCGAAATATTCCTGCATCTATCCTTTTCAACTCTCATAGCATGACCTCCACAGCGCCAGAACCTTTTTTCCACTGACAAAACAAAGATATCTTAAAGCAATGTGTTATGCAAAATACATCCTGTGTGCATACTAGCCAACCAACATTACATTTCTTTTCCTGCAGTAACAAGTTCAGCTTTTAGGTACCACTCAGACCTTTAATCCTTCCAGCACTATCCCCTTTCACAGGTCTGAAAAGGGGTCCTTAGCTTGTTTTAAATTATTTCTTTATTGCTTTACTTACACCTCTCAAATTCAATTGACATTTCCACCTCACATAAAAAAAAAAAATGAAATTAACTTAACGTAATATCATTTACAATAAAATAAAACATTACAATGATAATAAGCTCTACAGTTAGCGCCTACCCTAGTTCTACTCCTTTCTCAAGGTACCAAAGTGCAGCGTTGCTTTCCTCACTGGGAATCTCCCAGAATGCTCAGGGGAAGGTCTGAGAAACCCCCAGCACTTTCGGCGTGTTTTCCAGCTTGAAAGGGGCACCTCCCTCTCACAATCTATAACAGTGATCAAAGCGCACACACTCACACAAAGGCGGATTTTAAAAGCCCCACATGCACCAAAGCCGGGAGATACGCGAGTATCTTGGGCCGGCGCGCGCAGCGTGGATTTTAAGAGGCGCCCAAGTACGCGCCTATCTCCCGGTACCCGCCCAAATGGGAGAGGCAAAACAGGGCGGGGCGTGGGCGGTCCAGGTCTGTAACATGAAACGTGTGTGTATGTATTTATGCACAAGAGCGCGCGCCGGGGTCCCCTGTCACATAGCTTCACTTCTGCTATGGATGGCGTGTAAGTAATGAAACAAACAAACAACAAGAAAAAAAACGAGGTTAGTTCCCAGGGTTTTAAGGGTTGGGGCTAAAAAGGTAAAATGAAGGCTTATTAACTAGGGGGGATTTCCTGTCCTCTACCTGGGCGAACTGGGAACGGTCTGGGGAAGGTGTAATTGCATTGGCGTGTGCACCTAATAAAATCCCCTCACTTATGCGGTACAGCTGGCATTTGCACGAACATGCGCGCATCCACGTAAAAGTGCACACATACGTATGCGCATTCAGCCTATTTTATGTCGCATGCGCATACGCACACATGAATTATAAAACGGCCTCGTCTCTGGGTGCGAGCCGGCCTACGTGTGCGTGTACATGTGCATTCACGCAGCTATGTGAAAGTTATCCTCACAGGGTGCTTCTGTAACAGTCTCTGTGAAGCGCTGAAGTCCCCCATCCGCCTACATTTTTGAAGCGGGATGGGCACATAAATCAGCTCTGATGGCTGTAAGTCGAAGCCAGCGTGCGCTCGTTTACCCCCTCCTTCGAAGCCAAACATTTACACCTTATGCTTTTTCAAAATCCCGCCCTGCGAATGCCTCTTTCAAGGACTGTGTTACAAATACCCGCGCTCTCACTTCCCCGCGCACACTTTCACAGAAACAACACTGCGGACAAAATTCAGCACCTTTCTTTGCTGAGGGGGCACCCGGTGCCTGGAATTGTCACCAGCAGAGGTCCTGGCACCCAAACCCGGGGCCGAATTCAAACGCGTTTGGGACAGAGGCAGTGCTAAAACCGGGGGAGGCAGATAACAGAGGCCGAGCAGGCTCTCCACAGGGCGGAGAGAACTGCGCCGAGCCAGCAGGTCGAGAAACCCTGAACCGAACAAGCCTGAATTGCCTGCGGGCTTTTTGCTGTTCTTGTTCTTGTTGATATATTGCAATGCAGAAAAATTCATATCCGGCTCTCCGCTGATACTTTACCCCATCCTTTTTGTCTCGTTCCAGAGCTCCGTGCAGGAAATCCCGAGACACCTCCTCATTCTCATCCAGCCACTGAATGACAAAGGGCTCAAACCAGCTGCAAGGCAAACCAGGTGAGGAGAAGAGAAAGTCAGTCTCTGACCGCTCAGCCACCAGCTCAGCCGAGAGCCACTCTCCCTGCTTCATTAGATAGAAAACAGGCAAATCAGACAGATGGGGGGGAGGGAGAGGGCAGGGGCAAATGCGTGGCAGGAGGAGGCGGCGACGCGGTTTGATTTTCATCTGTGTTGGGTGCGTTCGTGGCCGAGACCTCGATCTCACCCAACGTGGGACTGTCGAGGAGGGTGGGGGAAGCGGAGCTCTCAGGAAGGGGGGCCCCCCCCCTCCTGTTAGGAAGTCTGGCACAGATCGGCTGTGCATCCCTTTACTGTCACCCAGCCCAGGCTTCCGCACGGGAAACGCTCACTAGCAGGAGCAAGAATCAATGCTCCCCTTGCATCCTTGCATTTAATCAGTAATTAATAGCTATTGATAGCCCTTCCATCCCCACCAGCTCGCTCCAGCTTCTACCCTTTTTTTTTTTTTTTCTTTGCTGCCTGTAAACTGTTGATTCATCAAGGGACAGTGAACAGTCTAAGCTCGGCAGAGGCCTAATTCTGATGCTTATCTCCTGGCCCAGCTCCTCCTCGTCTCTGTCATGACATAGGTTCGGTTCCTTTCCTTCAGGCCGATACGGAACGGTGCGCTCGGCTGAGCGCACTGTTTAGCCCCCGTTTGGCCGTGCGTTTTAGACGCGCTATTATTACCCCTTATACTGTAATAGCGCGTGGAAAACGCGCGGCCAACCACCCTGAAACTAATAGCGCTCATCACATGCAAATGATTGCTGATGAGCCTGTTGGCTATTACCCCAGAATATTGAAAGTAAAAGCCGCACATTTTACTCTCAGAAATTAATGCCTGCCCAAAGGTAGGCGTTAATCATAGACAGCAACGGGAAAGTGTACAGAAAAGCAGAAAAAACTGCATGTCTGTACACCCTCCGACTTAATATAATAGCGATATTAAGTCGGAGGCACCAAAAAAAAAAAAAAAAAAAAATCTGCCCACCACTTGGCGGGTAAAACAGACGTTCAATTTTGCCGGTGTCCATTTTCCAAACCCATGGCTGTCAGCGGGTTCGAAAACTGATGCCGGTCAAATAAGCGTCAGCTGTCGGACCCGCTGACAGCCGCCACTTCCGCTAATAAGGAGGCGCTAGGGACGCGCTAGGGTCCCTAGCGCCTCCTTATTAGCGCGGGCCCTAATTTGAATACAAAATCACGCACCCAGGAGAGAGGCCTGGGCGCGCGTCGGGAGAGCGGGCACTCAACACGGAGCGCCGGCTCTACCGCACATTTTATTGCATCGGTCTGCTTGAGAGCTAACCAATAGCCCAGAAGGCAGAAATCTCACGCCGAGGTCTTCACTCCCCCGAAGTGGCTTCTGGAAGTGGGAAGGGCAATGTCCAAAAAAAAAAAAAAAAAGATTCTGTCTGCGCTGCAAAGGGGCAGGAGAAATGCACAGGGATTTAATTCCCACGTGGAGTTTGTATCGTCGGTGGGTACTGATAGTAGTAATGGGGGCGATTTTGAATTGCTGGCAGGTGCACTTTTGTTCCTGTCTACCTTGCGTCTAATTCTCAAACTTAGCCGGGCACGGATATTCAGTGGATAAACCTCTTGCTGAACATCCAGGACAAAACCTATGTCGGAATAAGGTTAGGTTTTAACGTTACTGAGCCTTATCTGGCTGCATAACTTGAGGCTTAATCAGTTATATTCAAAAGAATGGCACTGTTTTGTTATAAATATTCCAAATTACCAGAATTCAAATGGTCAGAACACTTTACCGATGTTTTACTGCCGTGTAGAGAAATTTATTCAGGGAGTCATTAAATAATATATAGAAAAGCCTCCTACTCCAGGGATGCCCAGCTTGTGCAGCGCTCACTGCTTCACAGCAGGCCCAATAAGATCATCCTTGGGTTTATGCTTCCTGGCCATCCTTAGCTGCGTCAGGGTTTTCCCAGCTGTATCTTTGTTGATTTATTGCATTTTTTTTCTAAAGAGATGTATTTTTATTTCTATTTGCATTATATAGAATTTCAACATAAGAATATTTGGGTGTTGCACATATTAAAGATGCACAAGAAGATTTCTTAGAGGTGCAATATATATATATATATTTTTTTTTTAAGTGCTAGGAACATAAACTAACACGAATCCTTGGGTATGGGTGGACATGAAACATGAGACCAGCGATTGTAATATTTGGGGCTGTTGAGAAGTGCTGCAGAAGTTCGGCATCCCTTGCATACGAGGCTCTTTCATATATTATTTAGCGACGCTGTGAATACATTTCTCTGCACAGCAGGGAAGCATTGGTAAAGTGCCTGGGACCATTTGAATTGTGGGTAGTTCTGAATATTTATGCTGAGAATTTCTCTCACAGCATTGTTTTTTAAATTAGCACATCACTGTTTTGTTATAGAAATAATAAAGTGCTGTGTGTGGGTGTGCGACCGACTCCCCTCCCCCTCCCCACAGGGACACTGAAGGGGGCTGCATTTCTCAAGCTGTTGGGTGGTAGGAGGGGTAGGACTGGGGTAGGGGGGAGTGGTGGGTATGATGTTTGCTTAGCCCGGCAGGGCCATTTGTTAAATATTGGGGAGGGAGGGTGGGAATCAGGTCACAAGCCCGCACTGCACACTGGGTTTTTTTTTTTTAAGAAAACAGTGCCACTTAACCTGTTATAGTCTCTTGAATATTAGCTGATTAACAAGTACATTTGAAATGGGCTGCGCGTGGTAAATTTCGGAGTTCACGAGCGTGGCCGGGCCTCGCGCATTTTACAATGGACCCGGACTCGCCCGTAAACCCCGGTACACGCCGAAGTGCCGGGCCTCTCCAACGGGGCGGGGTGGAGGGGTGGGCCTGCACGCAGAGATTAATTCTGCTCCAGAGGAGCAGTAAGTACTAAAATAAAAAACTGGGGGATAGTTAGGTTAGGTTTAGGGGGTGGGGAGGAGAGGGGAAGAGGGAGGAAGGTTAGGTAGGGGGGTTAAGGAAGTTCCCTCCCAGTCCGCTCCTTAATTGGAGCGGACTGAGAGGGAACTGGGGGAGGCCCCGATTGTGACGCCGCACGTATTTTGCGAAAATTCCTCCCCGCCCCCACCCCCACCCCCGCGTGCGATGCCTAAACATGCGCGTGCGGGGGAGGGGGGGGGACTTAGGAGTCGATTTTACAAGCAGCGCGCGCAGTTCTCGGCGCACACGCCTTATAAAATCGGTGCGCCCGTGTGTGTGTGCCGGGAACTGCGCGCGCTGCTTGTAAAATCGACCCCTAAGTCTCAGGCTGTCTGGCCACACAAGACAGGATAGCTTTAGACCTGGGCAGAGGCAGGCCTAAAGTAAAACAGCTTAACTTACCCAGATACAGCTGAAATATGACTAAGCTAGCCGGATAACTTAGGCCCGCCCTGGAACACCTCTTTTTCATCCAGCTAGATGCTAGCCGGTTGATGACTGACCTGGCAAAAATCTTGCCAGATAAAGTGCTTCAGTATTCAAAATGTTGGTGTTTGGCTGGATAACTTCTAAGTTATCTGACTAAATGGCTTTGAATACTGACCCCCTATCTGTATAAACGTCATTCATGTACTTCGCACCTCCTATCTCGCTGAGTGACCTATCCGGGAGTAAAATGTGTGCGTGCAGTGTATTCCCCTGACCTTTTAAAATCTGGTACAAGGCGCCTCTATGTACTTTTGGCACATTGAGGAAGACAACATTCAGCAAGACCAATCTATTCAGGTAAATGTCTTTGAAAATTATCCTCAGTATTAATATTGAAACAGGATCTCTCCTCAAAGCATGCTGGGACTTGTAGTTCTGCACTCCCTGTAGAGAAAACAGGATGCAAAGCCCAGAGGGGTGTCTTGGGAAGGAAAGCAGAGTTGCTTACCTGTAACAGGTGTTCTCCAAGGATAGCAGGATGTTAGTCCTCACACATGGATGACATCAACAGATGGAGCTCTGATGCAGAAAACGTATGTCAAAGTTTCTAGAACTTTGACTAGGCACACTGAACATGCCTAGCATGCCCTATACCACGCGTCCATGCGGAGTCCCTCTCCAGTCTTGTAATGTAGAATTATGATTAAAATAAAAAAATAGGAGAAACCCAACTCCACTGGGTGGCGGGCAGATTTCGTGAGAACTAATAACCTGCTCTCCTCAGAGAACTCCTGTTGTAGGTAAGCAACTCTGATTTCTCCAAGGACAAGCAGGATGGTAGTCCTCACACATGGGTGAATTCCTAGCTACAGGCTGCTCCCCAACACAAAAGGGGATCAGATACCCACCCAACAAGGTGCCAATGGGCAAACACCAAACAGCCTGAACCCAAACAATGGGCCCTAGGTGAGAGAACTGGGTTCTACATCTCAAACAGGTTCCGAAGGATAGACTGGTCGAACCTACCGTCATGTCGGCCATCCCTATCCAGACAGTAATGAGATGTGAATGTGTGGAGAGAACTCCACGTTGCAGCCTTGCAGATCTTCTCAATGGGAACTGCTTGCAAGAAGGCCACTGATGTTTCCATGGCTGTGACAGAATGAGCCTTGACATGACCCTCAAGATGCAGTCCTGCCTGGGCATAACAGAAGGAGATACAATCTGCTAGCCAATTGGATAGTGTCTGTTTGGCAACGGCAACTCTCAATCTATACTTGTCAAAAGATATAAAAAGTTGGGTGGACTGTCTATGGGCTTCTGTCCACTCCAGATAGAAGGCTAAAGCTCGCTTGCGGTTTAAACTGTGCGGTGCTCATTCATCCTGGTGCAAATAGGGCCTGGGAAAGAATATTGGCAAGACGATTGACTGGTTAAGATGGAAATCCGTTACCACCTTAGGCAGGAACTTAGTGTGCACAGGCAAGACCACTATGTCATGATAAAATTTAGTATAAGGTAGTTAAGTTACTGTTTGGAGCTCACTGACCCTGTGTACTGAAGTGACCGCCACCAAAAATATGACCTTCCAAATCAGGTACTTCAGGTCACAGGTGTGCAGTGGCTCAAAGGGAGCTTTCATCAGCTGAGCTAACACCACGTTGAGGCCCCAAGACACAGCAGAAGGCCTTAGGGGAGGCTTCAATTGAAGCAGGCCCTGCATGAAATGTACAACTATAGACTGTACAGAGATGGGCATATCATCTATACCTTGGTGGTATGTGCCAATTGTACCGACATGAACTCTAACAGAGTTGATCTTTAAGCCAGCCTCCAATAGGTGTAGGAGGTAGTCAAGCAGTTTTTGTGTGGGTGGCAGGAAATGGATCTGGGGCCTTCTGCTCACACCACATGGAAAACCTCCTCCACTTCAGTCCATAAGACTTTCTAGTGGAAGGCTTTCTAGAAGCCATGAGACACATCTGATGAAACATCAAGCAGCTGCAAAATAACCTTTCAACATCTAGGCTGTGAGGATCATAGACAGTATTTGCCAGTAAGGGAATCAGAGGATACGCATAAAGAAAACTCTTGCCCCAATGATGGGCAGGGCGTCCTAGGCTGGTTTACCGTCTGACCTGTAGAGGGAGCTGAACCGAGGCACCTTCCTGGTGCAGGGGGATGCGAACAGATCTTACCCCCGGGCTTCTCCAGAGGTGGAATACCTGATTTTCTAACTCCTGTTCAGGGAATGGAAGGCTCGATTCAGCCTGTCCACTACCATGTTCTCTGTCCCAGCCAGGCACATGGCCCTGAGCACCATCCCGTGGGACAGGGTCCATGACCAGATCTGGACCGCTTCCTGACACAGGAGGTACGATCGTGTGCCTCTCTGCTTGTTGACATACCACATGGCTACCTGGTTGTCGGTGTAGATCAGGATAACTTTGTTGGTCAACCGATCTCTGAAAGCCCATAGCGTGTACCTGATCGCCCAAAGCTCCAGGAATTTGATTTGACAAGAGCATACCTGAGTAGACCAGAGACCCTGAGTGCTAAGCCCACCTACATGAGCTTCCCACCCCAGAGTGGATGCATCCGTGGTTAGGACAATTTGGGTAGGGGGACTTCGAAAAGAGATCCTCCGTTCCAGATTTGAAAGTACCCGCCACCAGGACAATGAGTCCTGGAGAGACAGGGTAACTCAGATGCAATCCTGGAGGCTCTGGCACTACTGCAACCTCAAGGTCCATTGGGCTCTGTGCATGTGTAAATGTGCCAAGAGAGTGGCATGGATGGTTGTGGCCATATGGCCCAATAGCCTCAACATGTGCCAGGCTGATACCTGCTGGCTCTGTTGGATCTCTGCCACGATGGTCATTAAGGTGATGGCCTTCTGGCAAGGCAGGAAAGCCTTGGCCTGAGCCATGTCTAGCAGGGCTCCTATGAAGTCCAATTGAATTGACGGGCTGAGACGGGACTTTGGGTAATTGAGAATGAACCCTAGTGACTCCAACACCCAAATGGTCAAGTGCATGGACCTGACGGCCCCTGCCTGAGACATTCTCTTGATCAGCCAATTGTCCTGATATGGGGAAACATGCACTCCCAGCTCTTGGAGGTGCGATGCCAAAACGGCCAGGCATTTTGTGAAGGCCTGTGGGGCTGAACAGCAATACCTGGTATTGGAAGTGCTGGTTTTCTGTCACAAATCAGAGATACTTCCAGTGACCGGAGAAGATCTTCATATGAGTGTATGCATCCTTTAGGTCGAAGGAGCATAGCCAGTCCCCTTTTTGCAAAAGGGGAACAAGGTGCTCAGGGAAACCATCTTGAACTTTTCTTTTCTTAGAAACTTGTTCAAGAAACAGAGCTGAGTCTCAGCAACCCTGGCTGAAAACAGCTACAAGATATTAATGAGATGGCACCTCACGCCAGTCCGAATGAATAAGCTTTACTCCAGTAAAGGAGATCTATGCTGGAAACAATGTGGGGGAAGGGGTACCCTTTTTCACTTGTGGTGGGAGTGCCCCAGAATAGCTCAGTTTTGGGCGGCAGTGATCAATTTTATAGATAAGGTAATGAGACAGCACTTGCCTTTGACCCCCATACATGTTCTAATGAATTTACCTCTCAATATATCTGTACATGATTGGTCTCTGGCTCATCGAATTATATTATCCGCTTGTTGTGAACTTGCCCTGCATTGGAAATCAAACGATATCCCAACCATGATAAATGTTATTGATAGACTTGAGAAGACATGTTTTCTATATAAACTAGCAGCGACTGAGAATCATCAGCTCTCTAAATTTTCAAGGCTTGGGACCCATTTATTAAATGGAAAATTTGGAACATCTAAAGTATATAACATTGTACAGTTTGCGATCTTCGCTCATGCCTATATTGTATTTGTTTAGAGTATTATTAGAATACAAAGGAATATGTAAAGTATATTAGGTCCTAATAGTTGTAATCGGTATATTGCCTTAGGGGCTTGGAGGGGCAATATTGTTAGTATTGGTTACTTTTGCATGACATCTCAAATATGTAAAGATTGAGAATTGTGATCAAGGATGTAATTGTTTTGAACGATTCTCAAAATAAAAATGCAATTTACAAAAAAAGAAACTTGTTCAAGGCCCTTAGGTCTAGGATGGGACATTCTCTTTGGATTCAGGAAATACCTGGAGTAGAATCCCCGCTGTCTTTGCCATGGTGGTACGGGCTTGACTGCTCTGGTTGTTAAGCGGGAGGACAACTCCGCTAGTAGTACTTCCTGATGCGCTACCGGCCCACAACAAGGGCATAGATGGCAATTTGGCGAGGCACCCAATAGATTCAATTGATACCCGTAAAGGACGATGGGCACAACCTACTGGTCTGAGATTATACTGGGCCACTGGTTCGCAAAGAACTGTAGCCTTGCCCCAACCGGAGGGTCCATCACCCGGGAATGGGCAACTAGCGTATGCTTCTTATGACCCAGTCAAAACTCCGTCCCCGGATTTGACTGAGGAGCCAGCTGAGGCTTGAGGGCTCTCTGCTGCCTAGTACAGCTGCAGGAGCCCTGATGATGTTGACAGGTGTGATGGGGCTGAAGATAGCACTTCCTTTGGAGAAGGAAAGACTTCTTTGACCTCAGTCTCGCCGGCTTCCTAGAAGAAGAGGACGGGTCTGGAGTACTGGCGGAGAGTTGTTAGATGGTCCCGAAATTGGGCCACAGGCCCTTATGCACCAGCAAAATGAGGGTGTCCTACTGCTGTTAAGGCAGCTGCTTAGCCACCTCCTGCACCTGCTTCCAGATGTCCCATGAGTACTGGCTCTTATAGAGCTGGTAGGCAGCAATGCGGGCAATGAGCATGGCACCTTGAAACACCTTCCTCCCAAGAGCGTCCATCACTCTGAAGTCCTTCCTAAGGGCGCTGAGGAATGAGTCTCAGAACTTGGCCCTCTCGAGGGCAGATTCTACCACCACAGACTGATGGGGCAGCTGACGCTTATCAAATCCATAGCCTTCTGGATGAGGTAGACCCCGTCTGCCTTCTTATTAATGGAAGGCACTGTGAGGGGTGTTCTCATATCCTCAACAGCAACTCCTTAAGGATCTTGTGTACCAGGACCTCCAAAATCTCCTTAGGAGGCTCCATGAACTGGAGGATCTCAACCATTTTGTGCCCGGCATCCTCCTCCATCAATAACTGAAAAGGGATGGCTTCTGCCATCATCCCTCACAAAATCTACAAGGTTAAGTCCTCAGGCGGAGACTTCCTTTGCTCCTCTGGAGGAGATGGTTCTGAAGGGAGATCCTCAGAGTCTTCAGAGAAGGACTCCGAAGTGTCATCCCCCCAGGGGTCATAGGGTTCCTAATTTTCACTGAAAGCCACAGGGGATGGGTCCCTAGATGCTCGGCCTTCGTCTAGAGGTGCAGGCAGCAGTAGAACTTGGCAGGGGTGGCAGGCCTTGGTGTCTCCACCAGCCTTGGTGGAGCTTCCTCCTTGGAGGATCTGGTGAGTAGCACTGTATCAGAAAGGGGAAGCCTCGGTGCCCTGCTAGGTCCTAGGAACTGACACCAGCTGGGTCAGTAATGCACCGATGAGCACACTGAGCATCTCCAGAAGCGGTATGAGGATGGGCGGCATTGAACCCGGTGCCGTCTGTACCACAGGACCAAAGTCCTGCAGCACCTGGTCCACTTCTATCTGGGCTCGGTGCTCCAGTTCCTCTCCTTGAACATTCCCCATGCCAATACTGACTGGGAGGGAGGAGGAGAGGCCAGAACCTTGAGATGGATCGGTGACTGGCATCAGGACCGGTGGAGATTGTCGCAGACCCCCAGCATCGATGGAGTACTGGCACTCTTGCTGCGGGGTCGCTTCAAGGGCATATCAAAGAGAAAGAGATTGCAAATTAAATAATTATTGAGAAAATTATTGTCATAAGTTAGAGATTAAAGTTAAGCAAACATAATATGATTTTTATTTAATTTAATGTTTAATATTTTTTATTTTATGAGTTTATAATTTTTATGTTGATTTTATGTGTTTCTATTGTAAACCGTTGTGATCTTTATTTGGAATGACGGTATACAAAATGTTTAAATAAATAAAGCCGGTGCATTCCTGTGCCCGGCACAGTGCATCAACAGGGACTGGTGCCAATGCTTCTTCTGCTTCCCTCGAAGCTCGACCCAGTCCTTCCCTAGTGCTGAGGCCGATAACGAGGTACCCAATGTCTTCGGCCTGGAGGAGATTGACAATGGTTGGTCTCTGGCGTTCCTGTCTGCCAATGGCATCAACGGAACCAACGGTCCCGCAGATGTCGATGGCTCAGTGTCCATTGGTGTGGCTCCTTGGTCCTTTGATGCTGATGCCGATGGCTTGGACTTCTTCGACCCGAAGAGCTGTTACATCTTGTCGAGTCGAAGCAGATGTCCCTTAAGAGTCAGCTGGGCGCATAGCGGCAACTTCGGACGTCATGCGATACCCCTAGGCAGAGGACACATATCTCATGCGGATTCATGATGGACATGGTCCTCGGGCACCGTAGGCATCGCTGAAAACCAGACATGGCCATGTCAGAAGAAACAAAAGGGGCATGAACTGAAAACGATGGTGGCGGGGCGGCGATGGCTAGCGAGCAATGATAAACCGCCACCATGGAAACTCACCCAAATCGCCGAAAACCCTGACTAGGGGACACTACAGGAGGGCACCGAGAGAGACCCAGCGACAGAATGATGAGAAAAGACCCGCGAAAAACGCGAGAAAAACCACAGTTTTCCACAAGGCCAAAAAACAGCCAGAGTGAGCTCACTTACACCGCGAGGCTTACAGCTCGGCATGCTCAGTGTGCCTAGTCAAGTTCTAGCAACTTTGGCTTAAGTTTTCTGCATCAGGGCTCCATCTGATGACGTCACCTATGTGTGAGGACTACCATCCTGCTTGTCTTCGGAGAAGCTGGGGTAGCTGGGCAGAGGCAGGACTTACGCAGGATACTCAGGGACCCGGCTCTTGAATGAGGGCAGCTCCGTCACGTACTCGTTGTAGAGCCATTTCACCTTAAAGTGCAAGTTCATGTAGTCGGCGCTCTTGCACAGCCGGTGCTTATCGTGCTCTGTCAGGAAGAGTGGAAACGGGTGCACGTGGTGAGTACAGAGTGGGGAAGGGGGTGCTAAGGACGACAAATTGCTAATCTCACCCCCAAACCTGTAACGTCTCTCCATCCCAATAAAGACAGCCCAACATCATTCTCGTATTTTGTAGTTTATTATAGAGAAAAGGGAGGAAATGTCAAAGCATAGTACCAGACCTGAAAACCCTAAAAATTGTTCTGCTGAGTTTACTGAAATGTTAGTGGAATAAGATACCTCCTGCCTGTAGAACTACAGTGGGGCCTAAGCACTGCATCTTGCACTAAATTTTTTAACTTGCATGTTAAAACCCCACTTAACAAGGGAAACAATACATTTTTTTTAATTGTCCAGCAAACTGAAGCCTTTTTTATTGGGTGTGCAAAACAGGTGCACAAGCAAAGCCACAAACTTTGGCATGTGAACCCTGTTTCAAAACCTCTCATGCTGACAAGGCCAAATTAAAAAGGCTGGTTAGCACAGGGGGAATTTCACCTACCCCAAAGCTCCCTAACAAAGGTATCCCCTCTCCCATATAAGCCCCTCCCCAATCAAGGCAACTTCCTCCCCCACACAATCCCCACCCAGTTCAAGGCATAGTGATAGCATCATTTGTTGCAGTGTAACAGTGCCAGCAGATGGTCTTTCCCATCCCCCCTGCCAGTGTAGATCAGTCCCTCTGGAATGGTAGGGAGTCCTGCTGAAAGGGTCTGAGGGGGATCAGGCTGGGGGGGGAATTGGCTTGATTTTGACAGAGGGATGCCTTGGGTGGGAGGGATTTTCAACCTTGATTGAGGTGAGGGTTGCAGTGGAAGGGGATCTGCCTTTAAAGGGGCAGGTGAATAAATGAAAGGAAAATTGGTTCTTACCTGCTAATTTTCATTCCTGTAGTACCACGGATCAGTCCAGACTACTGGGTTTATGCATCCCTGCCAGCAGATGGAGACAGAGAAAGTTTAACTGACACTGTTTCATAATCCCTAGTGCCACCTGTACCCAAGCTAAAAAACACTGGTAAAAAACATGGTAGAAAAATAGCCAAACAGCTTAACCCATATACGAATGGTAAAACTCATACATCTTAAATTACTGGAAGAAACCAGAGCTGAGCTGAAGACTCTCCACCTCCATAGAGCGGCAGATTCTGGACTGATCCGTGGTACTACAGGAATGAAAATTAGCAGGTAAGAACCAAATTTCCTTTCCCTGTACGTACCTGGAACAGTCCAGACTCCTGGGATGTACCAAAGCTCCCTACTTAGGGTGGGATCTGGAGAGTCCCGCTCGCAAGACACTCTCGCCAAAAGACCGAGACGCCAGATCCCCTACATCTAGGCGATAGTGCCTTGCAAAAGTATGCAGCGACTTCCAAGTCGCCGCCCTACAAATTACCTGTGTCGAAACCAACTGGGCCGCTGCCCACGAGGCTGATTGAGGACGAGTAGAGTGAGCCCTCAAACCTTCAGGTACCTGACGGTCTTTCAGTATGTATACCGACCCAATAGCCTCTTTAAGCCACCTCACAATGGTAGCTTTGGAAGCCTAAGTACCCTTCTTCACACCACTCCACAAAACGAACAGGTGGTCTGATCTCCTAAAATCATTCGTCACCTCGAGATACCCCATCAAATCTCTTCTGACTTCCAAATGTCGAAGCTCCTGTGCATGAGGCTCAGAAGCCTCCAAATCTGGAAAGGCCTGAAGCTCCACCATCTGATTAACATGAAAAACCGAAGGAAGGCACAGTTTGCAAGGACACACCTGAATCTGAATTCTGAAGGAAAGATAAAATCTGAGACACCGAAGATCGTAAAGCCTGATCACCTTTAACTATACACCATGCCTCAAAAACCTTACCGTCACGGATGTAAGACAACAAAGTAGACTTCCGCCTAGCATGAAGGGTATCCCCTGTGCCTCAAACGCCGCCTCTCAAAAGCCAAGCCACCGGACAAAAGCGATCTGCCTGATCTGAAAATATGGGGCCCTGACGCAGAAGGCGAGGAAGATGACTGAACAGTAAAGGACCGTCCACTGCCAAGTCCACTGCCAGGTCACTGAGCATGCCAAGTTGACCAGATCCTCGAACCATGGCCGACGCAGCCACTCTGGGGCTACTAATATGATGGCCCCGGGTGCCTCTCTATTTGGTGCAAGATCTTCCCTACCAGGGACCATGGGGGAAATACATAAAGTAGGGCTTCCAAAGGCCAAGGAATGACCAGAGCGTCAATTCCTTGGCCCTGTATTCTCATCTGCAGCTGAAAAAGCGAGATGCCTTTGCATTGAGAGTTGCCATTAGATCCACATGGGGGCAACCCCACCTCTCGCGAATGAGCTGGATCGCAATTTAGAAAATCCACCTGGATGTTTTCGACCCCTGCTATATGAGACGCTGCTATCTGGACTAAGTGCTCCTCCACCCAAAGGATCAACTCCTGAGCCTCCTGTGCCACCATTCGACTCTTGGTTCTACCCTGACGATTGATATAGGCTACAGTTGTTGCATTGTCTGATAAGAACCTCACCGAGCAATCTTGAACCACAGGTACTTTTCAATATATTTATAAATGATCTGGAAAGAAATATGACGAATGAGGTAATCAAATTTGCAGATGATACAAAATTGTTCAGAGTAGTTAAATCACATGCAGATTGTGATAAATTGCAGGAAGACCTTGTGAGACTGGAAAATTGGCATCAAAATGGCAGATGAAGTTTAATGTGGATAAGTGTAAGGTGATGCTTATAGGGAAAAATAACCCATGCTATAATTACGCAATGTTGGGTTCCATATTAGGTGCTACAACCCAAGAAAGAGATCTAGGTGTCATAGTGGATAACACATTGAAATCGTCGGTTCAGTGTGCTGCGGCAGTCAAAAAAGCAAACAATGTTGGGAATTATTAGAAAGGGAATAGTGAATAAAACGGAAAATGTCATAATGCCTCTGTATCGCTCCATGGTGAGATCCCACCTTGAATACTGTGTACAATTCTGGTCGCCGCATCTCTAAAAAGATATAATTACGATGGAGAAGGTACAGAGAAGGGCTACCAAAATGATAAGGGGAATGGAACAGCGCCCCTATGAGGAGAGACTAAAGAGATTAGGACTTTTCAGCTTGGAGAAGAGACGGCTGAGGGGGGATATGATAGAGGTGTTTAAAATCATGAGAGGTCTAGAACGGGTAGATGTGGATCGATTATTTACCCTTTCGGATAATAGAAAAAATAGGGGGCACTCCATGAAGTTAGCATGTGGCACATTTAAAACTAATCAGAGAAAGTTGTTTTTCACTCAACGCACAATTAAACTCTGGAATTTGTTGCCAGAGGATGTGGTTAGTGCAGTTAGTGTAGCTGTGTTTAAAAAAGGATTGGATAAGTTCTTGGAGGAGAAGTCCATTACCTGCTATTAATTAAGTTGACTTAGAAAATAGCCACTGCTATTACTAGCAACAGTAACATGGAAGAGACTTAGTTTTTGGGTACTTGCCAGGTTCTTATGGCCTGGATTGGCCACTGTTGGAAACAGGATGCTGGGCTTGATGGACCCTTGGTCTGAGCCAGAATGGCATGTTCTTATGTTCTTAGAAAAGCTAGTAGCGCTAATCTCACCGCTTTGGTCTCCAAGCGATTGATAGACCAAGAGCGTTCTTCCTCTGACCAAGTGCCCTGGGCTGACTGTTGCTGGCAATCCACACTCCAACCAGAGAGACTGGCATTGGTTTTGCCATGAACAAGATTGAACATCTGTAGCCACCAAGTCACACTGGCACATCCTCCACATCATCCCTTGAAACTGGGTCAACTGCATCTGGATCAGGATCCCCGACGTCACCCCCAATTCCACGAGGGTCTCTGGGGAACTGACAGAGTCATCCGTGTTGCAGTCCGCCCACGCCGGACCCAGCAGAGACTGTACCCCAGAAGACAAAGTCCCCCGGGACCAAGCAGGCCCAGCTATCAGAGTGGGAGCTGCAAGGGATGAAGGAAGGGGGACCAGCCTTACTTGCTGGCTCCTGAAGCTCTTCTGCTGCGCCAAATACACACTGTGGAGAAGTAAAATAAACTCTGGGGAAAAAGCGCGGGAAGCCAATGCTGGAGCCCTGCCGTTCCCCGACGGCGTCAAACCTAGAGACAATGCCTCACCTGCGGTCCCCTGCCCCTCCACAGGGCCTGGGTGAACCAGGTCAAGCCTGGTGGGAGAATCCCCTGTTCCTGTCAATTGCACGGATAGCACTGCCAGGGAAGCTAAAATGGCCGGCATTCCCGTGCAGAGGACCCGAAGTGGGAGGAGCTATCCCCGGCAGGAGCCGCACGTGCTGCTGAATTGGCATCGTTCCATCGGCGTTACGTGGGGAGTGGAAGCTGGGAGGGTCCTTCACCAACTGAAACACAGGCCGCACAGAGAGAGGGAGGTGGCCTAAATGCTAAGAAACCGCGCCACACGCGCAGCAGGCCCTGCCGTGAACCATCACCATGCGGTGGGACTGAGACCCCTTGCCGAGCACAACACCGCCGTGAAAATGCTCCCCTGCCAAAAGAAAAGCCGCACAGTAGAGCCCTGAAAACTTACCGGATGGGCTCCAGCTGCTTCCTGTTACACACTTTTTTTTAATTCACTTTACTAAACGGTCAGGAACTCCCTTCTCCTAAGGCTGAGGGGAGCTGTCCAGCTCAGCCCAGCCTGAATTAATAAGGAGAGGAAGACCAAAAAGCAGCTGACCAGAGCCAAAAAGCCACTGAAGCAGCCTTGTGAAAGGGAGGGATCTGGACCCCCAGATTTACATCCCACGGGTCACACTGCAGCGAGCGTACAAAAAGGTCACTGACCTCCAGCTCGTCCACCTCAACCAAACAGGGAAGGGTTCCCCCCCCCTGGAAACCCTCCCCCTGGGAGGAAGGATCTTACCAAACAAGAAAAGGAAAAAGAAGCAAAATGGGCAAAATGACCGAACTGCAGGTGTATGCACCAGCCACCATCTGCTGGAGACGGAGACATACTGAGGAACTGCAGGCGTATGCACCAGCCACCATCTGCTGGAGACGGAGACATACTGAGGAACTGCAGGCGTATGCACCAGCCACCATCTGCTGGAGACGGAGACATACTGAGGAACTGCAGGCGTATGCACCAGCCACCATCTGCTGGAGACGGAGACATACTGAGGAACTGCAGGCGTATGCACCAGCCACCATCTGCTGGAGACGGAGACATACTGAGGAACTGCAGGCGTATGCACCAGCCACCATCTGCTGGAGACGGAGACATACTGAGGAACTGCAGGTGTATGCACCAGCCACCATCTGCTGGAGACAGAGACATACTGAGGAACTGCAGGTGGCACCAGGGATTATGAAGCAGTGTCAGTGAAACTTTCTCTGTTTCCATCTGCTGGCAGGGATGCATAAACCCAGGAATCTGGACTGATCTGGGTATGTACAGGGAAATCCCCAATACTAACCCAGCCCTTTCACGTTAGGACGGTTAACACGGGATTTAGTGACTCAGCATGTGCTCTAACATGCTGACTTTTAGGTTTTAGCAGGCACACAGTAAATGATGGGTAGAGAAGAGCACACAGGGCTATTTGCTGTGCACTCACTAAAGTCTAAGTTGCATGGAACGTTCCCTCATTTAAATGCAGGCAAGCGCTCGTTTTATTGCAAACCTGCTAGCATTCTCTGACCCTGATTTAGTGTGCATGCTAGATCCTTACAGCACGGCCTGCTATCCTGGGTGCATGCACAGACACCAATATTTAGGAACTTAACCATAAAAAAAAACATTTCCTATAAGAGAGAGAATGTGAGCTGAAATTACAAGTTCTCTCCCATAACACAAGTGCGCACAAGGACAAGCTTGTATACTTATATGGGCACAAAATTTAAAAAAAAATTATTTTTCTGAAAATCCTAAACATTACTTTCAGTAACTCACACTCTGCTCTGTGGCAGTATCTGAACAGGAGAGTACTAAGAGGCAAGGAGCACCCGGATCTCAAGGACATGAGGAAGAGAGGTGAAAAGAAAAAAAACAAAAAACAATCCAGGATACAACCCAGATAAAAAGCTCTGCCAAGTCTGGCGCCGCCAGTGCGTGACACCTCCTAAGACCATACTGGAGGAGGAGAGGGCACGTCGGAAAGAAAGGAGATATTTCACTCACCCTCCATTGCATATCTCATATCCTGAGCGAAAAGGTTCCACATCACTTCCGCACTTATCTTTCCCACGTTCAGTTCCTGGGGGAACCTGGGTAGCATTGAGAAAAGGAGGGGAGGAGGAGAAATTACAGGGGAGAAGGGAAAGAGGAGAAGAAGGAAGACAAAAATGAGGGCAGAAAGAGGAGAGCAGGAGGAATGGTTATTCAGTATCAAAAAAAAAAAAAAAAAGAGGCTTCAGAATGGGCAAGGGAGGCTTCAGGCTGGCAGTGCTTCCCACGGTCACCTTGACAACCGGTGCATTAGTGTGGCTCCTATCCAGGTCATTTATAAATATTCTGTGCTAATCTCTCCAAAAACGTGTGCATGTGGCGCTATGTGGGGATGAACAGGAAAGACCTTCCGCAAGTGTGTTCAGTGCACAGAAACACGTTAAGGCCCATACTCAGAAGCCATTTAGACGGATAACTGAAAAAGTTATCCGTCTAAATGGCAAAGCCTCCCTCTCACTGACATTGGCCTCTCAGGCGCAGCACTTAGCTGGTTCACCTCCTATCTCTCCAACAGAATACTCTGTTAAAATAGGAAATGCCGAATCCTCCCATCATGCTCTGCCCCAAGGAGTTCCCCAAGGCTCCTCCCTCTCATCTACCCTTTTCAACATCTACCTCATCCCCCTCTGTCATCTCCTTACAGATCTCGGTCTCAAGTTCTACCTTTACGCTGATGATGTTCAAATCATTATTCCTGTTCGCGACTCCCTTACCAATACAATTGAATTCTGGAAGAACTGCCTTGCCTCCATAAATTCCCTACTCTCCAATTTCCACCTTGCCCTTAACTCTTCAAAAACCGAACTTCTCCTCATCTCACAACATATTCCCCCCAATCCTAACCTTGCAAATGATCCTGCCTTTAATTCCTATCTTATGCAGCCCAGTGCACGAAACCTTGGGGTGCAACTTGACCAGCAACTGAACCTAAAAAATCATATCAATAAAATCCTAAAGGAAGGCTACTACAAGCTCAACGTCATGAAAAAACTAAAACCTCTACTGCATACTAGTGACTTCCGCACTGTCATACAAGCCACCCTCGCTTCAAAACTTGACTACTGCAATTCACTCTATCTAGGCCTCCCCTCCACCTCTCTTAAACCTCTCCAACTTCTGCAGAATGCAATAGCACGTACTGTATCCAATGCCCACAAATATGACCATAATACTCCCATCCTCAAAGACTTCCACTGGCTCCCTATCCCTTCCCGCATTGTCTCTAAAACCCTCACTATAATCCACAAAGCCATACACATCCACAATTCCAGTTGGCTTGAAGAACCATTCCAACCCAAATGCTCAAAGCGACTCACTAGAGCCTCCAAGAATGGGACTCTTCATGTGCCCACCCTAAAACATGCACACCTCACATCCACAAGGGAACGAGCTATTTCCTAGCTGGACCCACTCATTGGAACTCCCTACCTGCTAACCTACGGCTTGAAGCATGTCCTTCTAAATTCCGTGCTAACCTCAAGACCTGGCTATTCAAACAAGCGTACCCCCAATAACCTCAGCTCCCCCTCCCTCTATTCCTGACATGCCAAATATTTGATATACCTTGTACATATCTCTGCTACAACTTATGTTAGAAACTGGTCTGTAATTGTAGTTGCAATCACAATTACAATTATCTTTTATGTTGTGATGGTGGTTGCAATTATAATTATAACTATTGTTGAGTATTTACCTTGCTTCTATTATTATTTATTTGTTGATGTTGCTGACTGGTTCACTTATTTCCCTCGCTAAGCTTACTGTTCCTAAACATCCTTTGTACCCCTCCCCTGTTTTATGTATTTTCCTCCTTGCTGTTACAATGTAAACCGATATGATGTTGCCACGAATATCGGTATAGAAACGTTTATAAATAAATAAATACATTTGTAGCCAAATGCAGCTAAATTCTAGCCACACGACACCTCCCGCCTACCCCGGACTGCCCCCAAATTATGCAGCTATAATTTAGCCGCATGATTCAGGGGCGGCCCAGGGGTGGGCGGGAGGTGTTTCAGGGCAGGCCAGAATTAGCCGCATAACTTATTCGGAGATAGCCGCTTAACCTATGTGGCTAACTCTGATCATGCCATAGGGCTACCCTAAAGTTAGCTGGATATATTTATTCGGCTGAGATCATTTGGTATATTCTGCGGTGCGGCTGCAGCTAAATATGGGCCCTTCTGTATTCCAACGTGCTGTTAAAGACGAATGCTTACAGTCTGGCCAAGCTCACCACGAGTCATGAGTGACCTCTAGAATAAGCGGAAGGCTCACAGGCATTCCTCAGGGGACTCCAAGTGTACGATACATTCACTCTCTTTAAAACTCACTGGTTGAGGCAGGGGGTGTATGAATTCTTGTCCTCCTCAATGATGGACACGATCAACGTGATCAGCTTGGACCAGAAGTCCAGGTTCTTGATGCTGGGTCCCTGTTCTTCAGGTGGGACTTCTCCTTTCTTCGTCTGTGAAAGTAAAGGTCAGAAACTTTGGATGTGAATGACAAACTCACCACACACAGCCTGTGTGTGACCAGCTGGTGGTTCACTTGCTTCTCTTGGAACACAGCTGCCACCGATCTGGGGTACTAAGAGCACCGGTCCTTTTGGTAACATCAATGTGTGGGCCTCAATTCCTCATGCGGCAGGAAAGCAAGAGCCGGTGAGATGGGAGCTTGCGCGGGCAAACTGCGTTGCCAGTTGGGCAGGAGCTCCAGCATCTACCATTCATGCCCGCCCCTCCTAAACTGTTAGCCATGGAGGAGGAAAGGAACTTCTTGAAAGGGGAAAAGTTGAACCTGGCCATGATGGCACAGAGATTACCAACTCTCTGGCTCCTTACCATCATGAAAGGTTTACTAGCAGCTCCGTGGGCACCAACCAATGGATTGTGTCCTCTGATTTTTAACGAATGGCAGGACTTTACAAAATTAATCTGTCCCTTGCTAACAGAAAGGTAAGCAAGGTGACGTGGAGGAAGAATTAATTTGGTGGATTTTAGAAAGCTCCAGAAAACAGACCTAGGGCACAGCTCTTCTTGGGGGGGGGGGGGGGGGGCTGGGACAGAGGGAAGGAAGAAAGGCAGTGGTTCAGATTTGGAAGCCTTTTTTTTATGGAAGTCATCTCCTGGGAGATGAATCCTTTATTCCTGAAACCTCTTTCAATCACATGAACCTTTTCTTTCTGGAGACTCAAATCCATGGGCAACGAGTTCACCCTCCCAGGAGAGTCCATTCAGCCTGCTAGAAAAGCACAAGGCTTTGTTCCTGTAGACCGGTGGGAGAATTAAGCCTGGATCCCCAACTATTCCAGCGCAACGTAAAGGAGAGAGAGCAGACGGTAAGAAGTTAAAAGATGGAAAGGGAAGAGGAGGGGGGTGGGGAGGAAGGGAGCAGTGGAGAAAGAGCACGGCGGCATCACAAGGCGGTGCACGGAAAGCAGAGTCTTCGTGCTCACAGGGTCAGTTTGGTACTCGCGGCTGTACAGCTCATGGCAGTTGTTGAAAATGTACTCGTAAGTAGAATTCAGGCAGGCTTTTACGCAGTCCTTCACCACCTGACTAGCCCGGGGTGGACTCTGCAGCTCCTGAACCTGTAGATGTGGAAGAGTGGGAGGGAGCGAGGGGACAAACACAGATTTAAAAAAGGGCACAGTCAGTCACAGGGGAGAATAACGCAGCACCTTGTCACGCCATTAACAGTAATTGATTTGAACAAGATGGGGGTGGGGCAACCATAGCTTTACCAACCTCAGTACCTTCATGAATAAATACATTTCCATAATAGACTTTTTAATTATTATTCTTTAACATTCTAGGCTGCCTGCATTCTGCTACAATCAGACTTTCAGCCTTAAAAATGCAACATGGACAAGCATGATGATTCTGCCTTTCCTTCAACATCACCCAGTCCAGAAAAGAGAGAGGAAGACTCCTGCACCCCATGATAAAATTCCCCACCTCTCCAGGGGCTGGCGTTCATTCATCCCTGGTCATTTTACCCACAGAATCATAATTCTCTCCCCCTGCCCCCATCTCCTTCAGAATGTGCCGCCGGCGTGACTCCCTATTCCAGAGCGCGTGAAAGAAATGCTGGGGTGACCAAGTTTCAAAGTCATTAAGCACAGGTAAATAGCGATGTATATATATAAATTGGCCTTCCACAACGTAGTATGCTGTTCCACATACTTTTACCCACATTTAGAGGAAGCATTCCCGGGAACGCTTTGGAGGCTGAAGAAGGAAACGATGCGTGCAAATTGCATTTTCAACTCTATGCATGTTATTGTACGTGCAAAAAAGTATCCACGGATTCTCTCCCAAAACGGATAGCTTGACTATTTCCTCTTTAATTACATGATCAACTTGGGACTCTGATACTCTGCCAAATAAGTTAATCATGTGATCACCATTGCTTCTAAAGAAAGTGACATGGATCTTACACACACACACACCCCCCCCCCCCCTCTCTCTTCACCCAGGAATGCAAATCTTTACCTTCATCCTGAAGAAGGTAATGCTGGTCAGCAGGTCTACTGTTGACTTGAGGTCCTGTAGCCTTTCTGGGCTGCTAGCGGGGAAGTTATTCTATCAAAACGTAAGAGGGAGACACAAGACTGCGATTACTAAAGAAAGGAAAAAAGATCCACATGGAAGATTCATAGGAAGAGTCTCTGTGAATCTGCTGGCTAACCCATGGCGATCCAGGATGATCTTTTTGTTTTAAAGCCGGAGCTCCAAAGGCAGCAAAAGGAAATGAGAATGCAATGGGGGGGGAAATGGCAAATGTCCACTCGTGAATCGATGCAGTTCAGCATTATAAACTTTCTATAAAGAAACAGCAAAAACCTTTGCGTTCACCTTTGCAGGCAATACATGTACAGTGAAAATGTCCGGGTGTTCATGAGTTCTCTTACTTTATCAATGTTAGATGGAGTTCCTGAGGAGCTACAGGCATTGCAGGTTCTCAGGCTTTTTTTTTGTAAGTAGTGGAGTATGGGGGAAGGTTACAGATCCATGGAGTCAGGTGATAAATGCAAAATCCTGTAATCAATACTGCGTGTCCCTCTTACGCATCCCTGAGCTCTTCTGATGTAGGAAGAAGGTAGTGGTGACCAGGTATCATGGTTTACATTATGGTCCCTGCATTCTGCATAATGATAGCTGAAGACTCACCCAAAGGTGGGTTTTCCAGCATGTTCTCCAGAATTTTTTTTGTGCCTTACCCGGTACATAGACAGATCGATCCGTAGGGAGTTGTGCAGCTGGTCCAGGAGTTTCACAAACCTCTCCTTCTGTTAAAAGATACAAAAAGAACATCAGATAAAAATGCAAGCCAATATGCCGAGAGCGACAGTGTGGCTGTATCAAGCTTCCAAGAAGGCTGGTGTAACCAGCATGGAGCAGCCATGGTTTCAACCCTAACATCAATGAACACAGGGTGGGTGGATGTTTCAGACAACAGCCTCAACAGTTTTGGTGGCTGTTTGGATTACAAAACTTGGCAGTAAAACATAGAAAGGAACCTGAGTGTTGGCATTGGGTCTTGTAAGAACTTAAAAGGAAGATGACAAGGCCTGGAATAGTCTATTAGTGGAGGTGGCAGAGACTAGTATTGCAACAGAATTTAAACATGTGTGGGACAGATATAAAGGACAGTGGTAGAAACAGGGTAGAGAGGTTGGATAAAAGGTATGGAGGAGGGTGGGAGCTGGTGTCTAAGTGTGGCAATGTATATGCTCATCTAATTATTAATTTGGGTTCATTAATCTTGGTTTTATAGTGAGGTTAGTGCTCATCATTTGGGCTAAGGCATTTTATTATTTTATGTATTATGTTAATTTATGATGTTGGATGAATAGTATTTTATTTTTAGTAGATTTTATGTTTATGTGTACATTATTTTGTTTAATGTTATATTTGGATATGTTAGCTATTTTATTAGGTCTGTGTTACTTGCTTGAAATATGTAATCCACTTTGGAGAAGTCTTGAGGCCCAGAAAAGTCAATATATTAAATTAAAGTACCCAAAGTGGTAGAGAACCAGAGAGTAAGACAGCTGAGCAAAGTAGATGGGCCAACTGGTCCTTATCTACTACAGGCCAGGTTTTCAGTAGTTAGATGGCTAGATCCTGTGGACAGGAGGAGGGCGAGAAATTCTCTCTGCTAAGCAGCTATATCTATCTAGTTTTACTATGAGGCAAGATTTAGTCACTCAAAGTGGGATGCATTAGGGAGAAGAGTTATCCACCTAACCCCAAGCAGCCAAATGCAGGCCTAAATCCAGCTGGCCAGAATTTGGTTGGTTAAATTTGAGAACATTTTCAGCTGCAAATGCGTGGAACTTGGCTGATCAAAACCAAGTTGGCTAAGTAAACTGTTCACTGGAGTGTTGAAAATCAGTTTTTGTTGCTATGTTTTGGGGGTTTTTTTTGTTAGATAAGCTACCCATGCCAATAATTCATCAAGTGTATCCCCCGCCTTAGAATTAGAAGGCTCCAACCTCGAGACTCCCTTTCAGTGAAATCATTTGAAAATGTAGTGAAACCTGAACACTTCTGAAACCTGATTGATCCAAAGGTGAACCAGTCAACGTTTTAAGAGGAAAAAGCTATGAGTGGGTAGCATGATTCATTTATCCAGAAAAAAGTGCCGACTCTAGGAAGTTTTAACACAGTTGTCAAACCCGGGATCAGGAAGACATTTTTTTCCATAATTGCAAACTTGTCTACTGATGCACAGTGGGGGTTTTTTTTTCCCTTCCCCTAGATTACCAGATACAGAGAGCTGTTAAGAAATCAGGCTGGATGGTGGACTTCTAGTCCTCTTGCATAATCACCACCTACACAAATCAAAGTAATGAACAATGAAGTAGAACGCAAGTCTTGGGCCTCCTGGAAGTTTCTTCCTAAAAATGACGCAGCAGGGACTGCTGCTTACAAAAAAAAACCCCCCAAAAAAACAGAGCCAGGGGCTTCAGAGGCACTCTAGAAATGAGGGAGGAATAAAATCCAAATTTCAGCGCAGTGAGAGTCTTCTCCCGAAACAGTGCTAGGCCCTCCCACCAAACCCCAACCTGCCCATCCCATCCTCCGCAGGGCTAGTGCTGTGGCCAGCCTTGAACAGAGTTCACTCTGGCTTGCCACATCAGCCTCCACCGCGCACCTACACGGTCTTTCTCCAAAAAGCCTTACCCCAAAATTGGAAGCAGAAAAGCGATCCGAGGCAGACACGTTGGTGGAGGCAGTAGTGTGGGCATAGTAAGCGTTGATATTGGCCAGAAGGGTGCTCATCACTGCAGGCACCCCAGGGCACATGTACTTAGAAGACAAGCAGGCGAAGTGGCTGAAATTATTTTTTGGGGGAAAAAAAAAAAAAAGGGCAGCAATGAATACTCTTGAAAATGTCAGGAGAAACGAAAATATTTATGGACAGATTGAAAAGGGGAAAAGGAAGGGGGATTCTGAACAGCTGTCACACGGTTTGCTTTCACAATCGGCACTCAACCATTACATTCAGGAATCCAAGGAAGCAACAGATAAGGCAGAAGCCCTGCTGTGACTGGCAGCTGATTGAAGTCTGCTACTACTCCATCTGCACAAGTAATCGTTTTGCAGAACCCCTCTCCAAGTACAGGCTTCTACAGTCGTCCCTTATTATCCTCATTGTTTTGAACTTCTGCAAAAGTCACAGATTGCTCATCCCTTACCAGTCAGAGCTCCTGTGCTGCTGGGTGGAGTCCATCCCTCCCATTCATTTCTCAATTGCATCTTCCAATCCGTTGTTCCCTCTCTCCCACCTATATATGTCTTGTCCATCACACACCCACCCATCCTCATTCATCTGTCCTTCCTTTTCATCTAACCTTTACTTACCTTTCACTCATCATTTCCACTCACTCATCCATCCATCGCCTCCCTACCATCCATCCACTTTGTTCTTCCATCTCATCATTTCCCTGAAAGCCGGTGCCCTGCTCTTACGTCATGGCCTGGTAGATGGACTCTACTCCGTATCTCATTGCAAACTCATCCACTATCTCCTGGGCGGTTTCATCAAAGTACACCTTCCAGGCATCATCTCCCTTTGCGTCTGGGATCTTCACCACACCGTTGTTTTGCACGTCCGTAAGGAAGTGGAACAAGTTCTGAATCAGATCAAAAGAAAACAGAAGGGGGGGGTCAGTGTTGTGTGTTAAAAAGGAAAGACATTCTCTCTTCTGCAAAACCTTCGCTGCCATTCTTCCTCCCTCAGTTTGAGTGTCCCTCTCCTTTTATCCTTTCCTCCCCATCTCCTGCTTCCAAACTTTGCCAGATGCACTCAAGTTTTGAGGGAAGCATTTATGCAAATTTTAGGATAGGTCATTTTATTGAGCCCTGAAAAAACTGATGCTTTGTTTTTCCTCTCTAATGCTTTGTGAAGAACGATGCCATTTTACAGGCCCAGATTTTTAGATAGACAACATAGCAATTGCTACGTGAGCCTGGTGCAGCTCGGATTACAAAGGCAGCGGATGCAGGTGGTGTCTCGCCCATGGCAGAACGCCGAGCAGCATGAGGCCTGTAAACTCGTGCATGCTCCTATGCCCTGCACTGGCAACCCCTCTCGTTTTCTACAGGTTCCTGAGTAATAGGAATTCTGTGCAGAGGGAGAGGGGGCAGAATCATTGCAGGGCCTGAGAGTGTGCACTGGCTCACAGGCCCCATGCTAATCATCTTTCTGTTGCTGAAGAGGGCTAGAGATAAGGAGAGGATCCAGGGGAGAAAGGGTGGGCAAATGGGGGAGGACACGGGCAGGGGCCACCTGGAATCACCCTCCCCCCCCCCCCCCAGCTCTCCAATGTCCCTTTCCCCAGGGTGCCTATGAGCGCCAGATCTTCACAAACAGGGGAGTGGATGCATGGAACAATCTCATAATGGAAGCGGCAGAGACAACCCCCCCCCAAAAAAAAACAGAATTCAAGAAAGCCTGGGACTTGTCTCTTGGTGCTCCGGCATCGGCATGGTACCTACACATCACAGAGCTGATGCCCCTTGTACCCAGCTGCAAGGTGACCCAGACTGGAGTGAGGCAACAGCAGATGGAAGGCCCGAGAGGGCACTGAATTCAGTTTTGGAGGCAGTGTGTGTGGGGGGTGGGGAGGGACGGGAGACTTTTCCTCCGGCCTCTGTCTTGCAGTAGAGTTTGGCTCATCTATTAACCTCCCTCAGGGGAGGGACACAATAACACCAAGTACCAAATAACCAGATGCTTGGTGTTATTATACATCTAAGCACAGAGGAAGCCTAGCTGTGTAGAAGAGAAAGGAAAGCCAGCGATAAAAACTGCAGTCCTATGAGATTACACCAGGAATGATACCCGGGCAGGCTACATGGGCATCCTCATCGGGCATCACATTCCATGTTTCAATCCCAAATCTGGCATGGAAGATGCCGGACAGCAAGAACCATGATGCAGAGAGCGCTGTTTTCTTCTGCACCAGCTCCTCAAGGGAGGGGGAGTAACAACAGAGCCACCTACCTCATGTAAACAGGTGTACTGGACGTGGTACGGTGCCACCTTCTCCTCCCCCTTTATCTCCACGCTGATGTGCAATCGGATGGCGCCAGACACGGCCGATTTATCCGTCCGCTTATCTGAAGGGAGGTGGCAACGAGACAGAATCATTTCATTTTTCAAAAGGCAATTTGAAAACAGAGCAGAGAACAAAAGATGCAGAAAGCAAGAGAGGCCTGTCTGAAACCTGCGGAGAGCGTCAGGTTCAGGACTCGGGGAAGGTTCTCGGTCACTGTCCCACACACACTCTCTCTCTCCATCACTCAGTGACCCCCCCCCCCACACACTCTCTCTCCATCACTCAGTGACCCCCCCACACTCTCTCTCCATCACTCAGTGACCCCCCCTCACACTCTCTCTCCATCACTCAGTGACCCCCCACACACACTCTCTCTCCATCACTCAGTGACCCCCCACACACACTCTCTCTCCATCACTGTGACCCCCCTCACACTCTCTCTCCATCACTCAGTGACCCCCCTCACACTCTCTCTCCATCACTCAGTGACCCCCCCTCACACTCTCTCTCCATCACTCAGTGACCCCCCACACACACTCTCTCTCCATCACTCAGTGACCCCCTCACACTCTCTCTCCATCACTCAGTGACCCCCCAACACACTCTCTCTCCATCACTCAGTGACCCCCCCCAACACACTCTCTCCTTTACTCAGTGACCCCCCCAACACACTCTCTCTCCATCACTCAGTGACCCCCCCTCACACTCTCTCTCCATCACTCAGTGACCCCCCACACACTCTCTCTCCATCACTCAGTGCCCCCCTCACACTCTCTCTCCATCACTCAGTGACCCCCCCACACACACTCTCTCCATCACTCAGTGACCCCCTCACACAATCTCTCCATCACTCAGTGACCCCCCTCACACAATCTCTCCATCACTCAGTGACCCCCCCTCACACTCTCTCTCCATCACTCAGTGACCCCCCCCCCACACTCTCTCTCTCCATCACTCAGTGACCCCCCCACACACTCTCTCTCCATCACTCAGTGACCCCCCTCACACTCTCTCTCCATCACTCAGTGACCCCCCACACACACTCTCTCTCCATCACTCAGTGACCCCCTCACACTCTCTCTCCATCACTCAGTGACCCCCCCAACACACTCTCTCTCCATCACTCAGTGACCCCCCCAACACACTCTCTCCATTACTCAGTGACCCCCCCAACACACTCTCTCTCCATCACTCAGTGACCCCCCTCACACTCTCTCTCCATCACTCAGTGACCCCCCTCACACTCTCTCTCCATCACTCAGTGACCCCCCCACACACACTCTCTCCATCACTCAGTGACCCCCTCACACAATCTCTCCATCACTCAGTGACCCCCCTCACACAATCTCTCCATCACTCAGTGACCCCCCCCCACACTCTCTCTCTCCATCACTCAGTGACCCCCCCACACACTCTCTCTCCATCACTCAGTGACCCCCCTCACACTCTCTCTCCATCACTCAGTGACCCCCCACACACACTCTCTCTCCATCACTCAGTGACCCCCCCCACACACACTCTCTCTCCATCACTCAGTGACCCCCCCCCCACACACTCTCTCTCCATCACTCAGTGACCCCCCCTCACAGTGCGGAGCCCCGAGAGATCGGCACTGAGGAAACCGTCTCCCTGCCAACACCTCCCTGCCCTCTTGGATGGCTGCTTGCTGGGAGGAGAAGAGACACTGGTGCAGCTTAGAGGATCAGGAAAGGGTCATGACTTTCACCAACCCACCCAGGAAAAAAAAAAGCTTTTTTTTTTTTTTTTTTTTTTTTAAGTTTGCTCATTTCAACAAGAGACAGAGCTGTGCAGCCAGCAAAATGAGAGGATTTCAATGGCTATTTTTGTGCCAAGGTTAGGACAAAAAAAAAAACAAAGCACCTCAACCATGCTGAGGGGGAAACAATTGTTATGTGCAGGGGTGGGGGCGCATTTCCCTTTGATCACTGAAGCTGACCCAATGAAGGAGCAGGGAGGGAAAGCAAACCGGGTTTTTCTGAAACAGACTCAGCGTTCTGCTGACTCATGAGGGATTCTCGGAGCATCTGAAAGGTAACGGATAGCACTGTTTTTGTTCATTCTATTATTACTCCCTACCTCCCCCCCCCCCCAAGTGAATTTGGGAATTTGTAGTCCTCCTCAGAGAAGTAGGACAGGTAAGACTCCCTGTACCAGAATGCACTGGGGCGGGAGGTGCAATGAAGCAGGAGACTGCCCCGTAGCTGCCAGCTCTGGCAGGCACTGTGTGTCTGAGCAGCCCCCGCACTCAGAAAACCCCTTCCCCGGGTCCAGGAAGGGGCAATTTGGGCTGAGTCCATCCCCTCCCCCTCCCAAGTCGCTGAAACGTTGGCTGCTATGGACCGACTCGCCCGTTCCTTAGGACCTGGGAACTGCCACCTACCAAGCGCAGTCCTAGTAAAAATCTCCCTTTTTTTTTTTTTTTTGAAGAATGGAGGAAGGGGAGAGTGAAGAACAAACCCATCACAAAATATCCGTGGGCTGTCGGAGCTTGAATGATCCCAAACGATTTTGTTTTGTAAAAAGGATTTTACTCAAAATAACAAACAAACCAAAAAAAACAAAACAAACCCCGGATCTCAGGGGCCTAGATAAGAGCTTCTCTCCCTCCCTTGCCCCCCCCCCCCCCTCCAAACCTGTGTCTTCATCCTCCCATTCTGCTCCTCTTTCAGCTCTCAAAGTGAGTGGGCCAGCCACAGGGCCGCTGTCCTGTCTAAACTTACTAATAATAGGACCTCGATAAGCTCCCATTCCTCCACCCACTCCTTCCCTCTCCCTCCAGATTTCCCTCTGGGAGAATTAACATTGCAGAAAGAGCTTTAAACAGGAGCAGAAATAACACGGCAATTACACGCTCGGAATCGTTAAGTGCGTATGAGGGGGGGAACCTCGGTTTCCCACTGACTTATCGCTTGAAAAGGTAAAGCTTTATTACTCTAAGTACACAAGGCATATCATTAGCGTCAAGCATGCGGGATAGCTGGAGAGAGAGGGGGGAAAAAGTGAAGAATAAATATTATTTATAGGAAACGGAACAGGTGGCTCTGCCAGCCCCATCCAGGGAAATCTATTTTCTTGACAGCAGCTCTCCCATAAACTGACAGGTAATTAGCCTGCAACAATGCTGAAATGAGCCCAGAGGCGGAAGGCTGATGACACCAAACAGAGGAAAAGCAGGTTTCGGGCAGGGGGTGGGGGAGGAAGGGATAGGGGAGGTGAATCCCAGACCAGGGGGTTCAGGTGCCTGCAGGGGGTGGGGCTGCAGGAGAGATTAGGGGCAAGGGTCACCTCCCACCTTCAGCCACATAAAAATGTTAACAGTTCTACAGAAAGAAGAATTCAATTTAAAATTGCTGCAAAAGCTTTGATCTTCATAAATACACGCTGGATGTTTTATGCAGAATAATGCTTTTGACTTAAGCCCCTGTGCAATGAAAATGGATAATCACTCGGAAGCGCAGCCTGTCCGGTGCCATGGTCAGCCGATTCTTTGCCTGGATTGCAAAACATTTGGCCGAACCAGAAAAATGCTCTGTCCTCAAGTTATGTGTGTTAAATATACACTCAGACCGCTGCTTGTCCCTTGGTGCTAGATTTTTCAGTCTGGCGTAGGCACGATGCCTGCACATCGCAGAGCTGATGCACCTTGTACCCAGACTGGAGTAGGGGGCAGCAGCAGCTGGAAGGCAAGAGAGGGCACTGAATTCAGTTTTGGAGGTAGTGGTGAGAGGCTTCTCTTCCAGCCACTGACTTGCAGAAAGGTTTGGTTCATCCGATTAAACAACATCAAGCCTGGGCAGGGCCAGATTTAAGATTTTGGAGTTTATAGGCAGGATCATTGGGGGGGTGGGGGTCGAGTTCCTTGCCAGTGACACTTTTAAACAGCACCAGTGGGAGCAGGCTCCTCTTTGGCCCAAGTATTTGGCATCCTAGGCCTAAGTCCAGGCTCTGGCCCAAGTGCATATAAAGCATATACAAATATCCATGATGCCGCAATCCTAGCACATAAACTGCCTGGTCCAGGTATAAGTATTAGGTTTGCCACGCACTGGGCCAAAGCCACTGGCTAGAAAATTGGAGCAACCTCTCTCAGGCTTGCAAACTCCTGGCACAAGCACGGCGGCCCCAGGTTTCTGCGCGCTCGCAAAGCTCCTCCCTGTCTCGCTTACCTAAGTTATACCAGACATCCATTTCCCCGCTCAGCGTCCGAACTTCAATGATCGTCTGACCCAAGAAGTCATCCGACTCCCGCTTGAAGCGCTGCTTGACGCGGGATTTGATGTCGTCGTCCTCATCCCAGACGCGGACCTTGATCCGGTCAGAGGAGTTATGGCACTCGCTGTAAGAATTAAAATAAATAAATAAATAAATAAAAATAAAATAAAAATTAGGGGGGAGGGGAAGGGTTCAACAAATATCCCACATCAGAGCGACACCCCCCCCCCTCAGGTTTTCATCTTCTTTGGACAGAGTGAATGCTCAGAAGCGTGCGGATGTGCGCTCAGCGGCTAGCTTAGTCACCCAGAGGATAATTTTCAAAGAGGTTTCCGCAAACGGAAAGGTTTTTACCCACATAAATCACCGATCTGAAGACCTCCCTCCCTGTATGCGGTTAACGTTACAGGCAATGTCCTGTTACCTGCCTTGCAGTGAAGGCGATCCTGGGCTGGGGGTGTTTGGTCGGAAGAGAGAACCGCATGCGCGCATACTTTGGGATTTTCAAAGCTACGTGCGTACTTATACTCATAAAAAGTATCCACAGGAAAAAAAGAAAAAAAAAAAAGCAGGGGCAATATCTCGTCCGGTACCTTTTCCTTTGGCAATCTTCAGGGTAAAAAATATGGGTGGACTTTTCCTTTGAAAACTGGTGCAGAGACCACAGGTAAAAAGTTTCTGAGGAACCTTAAATCAGTGCGGGCAGTTTGAAAATTGACCCCATAGTACAATGGGCGCCCCCAACTCATTTAGGCAAGCACCCTGGTGTCAAGACCAAAACTTCACACGCCTACACTGAGAATTCCTGAACAGATTCAGATCAAGAATTCAAAGACGCGATCCTTGAAGCCAAAAGCGACAGCTTTAATTCCGGCCCCAAATAAATTAACCAAAAGATGTTTCAGGCCCACGTTTTTGGTTCTTATGGGCCTATGCCCATAACTATATTTGTATTTCCTCTGCCGGCTAGTGGCGGGTGCATGCTGTTGACCCTTGCTCTTTGCAGACGCAGGACACGCAAGCTTCCCATACAACGCTGGCATTAGCTTTGTCTTTAGGTTTAAGATCAGCTGGCGTTGGAAACATCAGCAGAGGGTCTGACCCTAGGCAACATCTCTTGCTAAGGTCAGCCACAAAGATGTCTCAGATTGCACTTCTTCACTTGTGTGGAATGGGTGGTGGGTAGTATGGGCCACAATAATTGTATTATATTTTATTAAATCTTGCAAAATAACTTGCAGTCTCACAGCTACAATGCATATCCACAGTGTTAAATGAAAGCTACAATCTTATTACATATCTTAAACAAATCTGTCTTAAGGATGCAATTTCATTAAACACTAATCATAACCCACTTATCCCCCATTCCCTCCCGACTCTATTCTCTTATCCCGCCCCCCCCCCCCCCCCCACCCCCATTTCCTATATAGATCAGGTACATTAAATCCCATTTAAAGTAATAGCAGATATATCTATTTATCTCCAGACTAAATTTACACATAGCAGTTGTAAACTTTAGTTTTTTAAATTCTACTGACTTCAGTCAATTATCTATGTAAAATTTGTTCTTGACGTGTCAAACCATAATCGGGTTCCAAATATTTATTTAATAAGATTTGATGTCATACTTCTCATCAAGACAACAAAGCATGTTACAAGCTAAATTAACTCAACACCCCCACCCTTCAAAAACCAACCCCCCAAAAAGATTGCACCTTCTTTGAACCTACTTCTTTCACTGTCAACCAACTCTTATCATCCTGATTCTGTGGATCTGGTTCCTCCATAACATCAAATCCGGTGTCTGAGACTGTACCCATTGCAACATTATCCTTTTTGGCTATCAATAGTCCTTTGTGTAGGAAGAACGTATTAGGGCCACGTACTATGGAGATCATGAAGAATAGCCTGTACTGGGCATGGAAGACATTCAGGAAAAACCTCAGCTATCTCCAAGGAGTTCCCCTATCCTCCCAGTAGTGGGTAATGTGGCCTTTGAACCAAGACTTAACTCAAGAGCTTTTGACGAATGGTCAATTTTAGGGGTTCAAATGTCACCCAAACAGTACATTCTTTTCAGAAATTAGAAAAGAGCGCTTTAGTATAGATAACAGAGATTTGTATGCTCTCTTTCAAATAAGACACGCAGAGGTCAATATTCAGTCATAGCCAGCTATGTAAGTTAGCCGGATAAGACTTATCACAGAGAACATGAGTTTAAGGGAGGTCAGCTTTATACTGATGCCCTGTGTGAGCTCGTAAAGTAGTCTTGTCTGACACACAGTTGTGAGGTGGGTATCAGAAAGAACCTGGCACATATTATTGTGTCTGGTCCTGCACAGAGATCTCACTTTTTGGGAGATTGCATAAATAAGATTATGGGCATATGTATCCAAGGAATGCCATTGTTATGCTTATTTGACATTGATGTCAATCCTGCTGTAGCCCTGTTGAAATCAGTGTTGACAAACATGAAGGAAAGAGTTGGCACCAAGGAAGACTCAGATGACAAAGGCAAGGGGATACAATGAAAAGCTTGCACAACTCATCTTGACACTTACAAATGGAAATTCTCCTCCCAGACTGGATTCAGGTTCCCATAGATTGTTTTGGTCCTTTTTTTCGTCTTCCCGACCTGGACGGTAACGTATGGATCACTGGAACCGGTTTTGTCCTTGGCTTGCAGACCCTGAGCACAAACGACTGCAGCATGCACATATGCCAGTCATACACAATCGCATTCCCCCCCCCCCCAGCAGTACCACCCCATTTGTTCGCATCGGCCACGGTAAATGCACATCAAGTACCATATTCATAAATTCAGGCATGCGCATATCACACAGGCGCAAAGATCAGCATTCACAAACACAGTCACATATGCGTTCCCATATACACACATTCATATTAGCATTGTACCCACATAAAAATCCAATTCACACAAACACAAAAACAAAGAAAAAGAAAACGTAGATAAGTCAAAAGCAAGCATAACCATGCCTTTCTCATTTCATGTAGCTTTTTCAAGCACTGACATACAATTACCAAAAAAACCCGAAAAACTGTTTTAAGCTTAAAATTGGAAACAACCTTTGAGTCAAGCATGATACAAGGAATGAAATCTGATAGAAGTCGCTGAGCTGGGAAGCTAGAACTTCTGGAACCTACAAGGCCCACGCCCACCTGTGATGCTGATCTTGGCTGACCAATTGGAAGTGCCATCGAGCACGCTCTGTTTGACGGCCTTGATCTGCTGGGCATGCGCGGCTTTCACCACGCCAAAAACCTCCTGGATCAGCTCAAAGATTTCTGGCTTGTTGCGCTCCCTGATCTTCATCCGGTCCTTCAGCACCATGATGATGTTGTGGGTCCGGTCTTCTGCACCATGCTTCGAGCTCTTCTCCGCTGCTCCTGGAGGGATGGAGGAGGAGGGTGAAAAAATAAGCCACAGAACTGGATAGAAGATGGGCTCCAGAGTCTTGGGTAGCTTCTTCACACAAGAACAGGAAGACGTAAAGGACTCGTGGTTTATAATCGGTCTCCCATAATTTACTTATTTATTTATTTGATTTTTATTCCTCTTTTTCCTTTTTTAAAAACTCTTTAATTATTAATAATTTCAAGGCATACATCAAGAAAAGTAGACAAGTAAATTTCCCCAACAGCTCAAAGAAAAAATGTCACTCACAGACAGAATGCGCATTATAAAAACCATACAACATTTAGGATGAAGGTACATATCATGTCAAACCAATTTACAGTCAAGCTTCTAAAAATTCATAGTATGCAGGGATCCAGCAGGGCAGCTCCTTTTAGCTGCTAGATTCACGGTGGCCACTTTCTGGAGAATGCAAGTCAGAAATATTGCAGACACTGAACTTATGCTTTCATCTTAGGAATGAACATGCAAAATATGTTCACATATGGGGTACATACTACAAATTTTTAGAAGCTTGACTATAAATTGGCTTGACATGATACCCTTCCAGGCCCTCTGACCAAGTGACAAATGTAAGTCATGATTCCACGCATCGAGCAAAGAATGTACTGTTTCCATCCCACGTTTACTGAGAAGAATTCCCAGGTACAGGAGAGAGATATCCTTCCTACGAGCATCAGGATCGCTCATAAAGGACTCTAGCCCGTCCAAGGGACGTAACGCCTTGGTTAAATCAAATTTGTTCCCCAACACCTCTTGTAGCTGAAAGCAAGAAGCGTGCGAATGGGGAGGGACATCATAGTCATCACGGAGGGATTGATATGTGACAAACCCCTCTTCATCCCATAATTGAGCGACATAGATCAGACCATTGTCTCTCCAATCCTCAAAGATAGGAGAAAACATATAAGCCGACAGAGTCGGATTCTCATATATAGGGTACAATAAGAGAGATGACAGTGTCCGTCCATCTGTCCCAGGAACTTAAGCACCTGACAGCAGACTTAGAGAATGTGGGCAAGCTTGGGACTTTATTCCACTTTTTCAGGCACTTCAGAGCAGATTACATTCATGTTCTGTATGATCAGAGGGCACGGGGTCTGGGCAATGAGCTGCTGAGAATACCATGAGGTTCACACATTCCACTAAACACAGAGGCTGCTGGCGGTGGGGAGAAGACCAAGGTGGCAGCCTCTGGGAATCCAAAGTTACAATGGGAAAGGTGCGACACAAAAATGGACGGTGCACGCCAATATCAAAGCAGAGTTAAAACTGGGTCAAATGGATGTTTCAGGGCTACTCAGAATAGATTACAGGTTTATCCACATCTCCACCTCTCACTTTGCTTTGGCATTGGAAACCCGGGGCCAGGATCTTCTCCGGTCAGAATTGGGCAGCATCTGAAATGAACTGGGGGGGGGCACCTACACAGCCCGCCTACAAGATCATCAGTCCCTGAAGGAACATAGCGAAAGAGAGGAATAAAGCTGAAATGCAACACACAACACTGATCTACCCCTCCCCCCGCCACATCCTAGCAGGATGCGGCAAATTCTCACTTACTTTGCAGGCAGTCAGCGTTGAGCAGGTCCTGGCACTTCTCGTGACACTTCACCCCACACTCTGTACAGCGCATGCCCTGGCGGGCGATGCCCCACAGCAGACCCTCACATTCATAGCAGTAGGTAGGTGTGGTGGCGGTCCACACTTCAAAGTTGTGAGGGGTTGTACAGGAGATGGGATAGATTAAGGCTTGAAGGGTCTTCTTGTAAACATGGCTTTTCTAAAAAGGCGAGAAGGGGGGAATAGGCAGACCTATTAATGTCTAAATAGCAAGATACATCAGTTTTAAAAGCCTCGGCTCAACAGTTGATTAAGGGGCCTATGTACTAGACATTTTTCCCATAGACAGAAAACGGAAAAAAACAAACAAACGTTGAATGCATCAGCTGTACGTGACAATAAATCAGATTTATGTAGCAGTTTCATTCTCAATGGGATCTTGATGTGCTCAGTAATTGGGTATTTTAGAAACATGCAGGTAGTCAGCCGGGCAGAAAGACAAAATCCAGCAGATGGACTGTACAAAATTATAGTTAGGAAATGGGCACAGTGGGGAGATAGAGGAGAATTAGAACTTGCATCCCAGGAAGCCTACTAGATTGAAAGTTGAATGCCTCAAGTACTAGGCCACGCCTTCTGATTAAGAACTTGAAGGACAGAAAGTGGAAATGTGACCCAGTTCTCAAAAAGTGCTTCCCTTTCCCCCTGAGCATACACTATATGCTGGGACAGGAAGCCAAAGTGGGCTTTTGGGTACTGCTTCAGACATTTTACTGAGCCCGGGGATGGCCTGCTGATAACTCCCCTTGGTGCCAGGGAAAACAAAATCAAGGGGTTTAAATGAAAAACAAATAAATAAATAACTGGAGCTAAACCTTTATTTTATATCTTTTGAGCTGCTGCCTGCAGAACCCACCACCAAAGGGGTAACAGCTTGTAGAGATGACCAGAGAGGGGAGGGGGCAGCTGCAGGGAGGACAAGGGGGTCAGCTGATTCCCAGGAACCAATGGGAGCTGTAGAATCTCAACACCAGCTATGGGACGGGGGGGGGGGGGGGGGCAGGATGGCTTTTTTGAATTTGAATCTCCCTGGCTGCTGAGAGGAGAGAGAGGTCCTGCAGGGCTGAGCGTGGGGAACACAGTTTCCTGCCTTTATAGGAGCTGAAGAAGCAGCAGCATTCTCAGAGATCCAGAGGTGCCGATGGGAGCGTCCGAGAATCACCCCCTCCTCTTTTGGACTAAAAGGGGCTGGACTGCACCCTGCCCCACCAGATAAAAGCACCCAAGTTACTCCCTGGAGGTTGTGAACGGTTAGAAGGCAGTCGGGTGCCTTTCCTAAAGCCTGTTTTGTGTGGAGAGACAACGCCTTAGAGAAAGAATTAATCCCCTGGGTGCTGCCAGGGTTCCCCAGCATTACTACAGGGGGCTTTTTGCTGCAACAGGAAATCTGCGTCCAGGGGACTCACAATCAGGGGCGGATTTTAAAAGCCTTGCTCGCGTAAATCCGGGCGGATTTATGCGAGCCGGCTGCTCAAAATCGGCAGCCTTGCGCGCGCCGTTCCTGGATTTTAGCGGCTACGCGCTTATCTACTAAAATCCAGCGTACTTTTGTTTGCGACTGGTGCGCCAACAAAAGTATGCGAAAGGAAAATGAGTTCTTACCTGATAATTTTCGTTCCTGTAGTACCAAGGATCAGTCCAGACACCTGGGTTGTGACTCCGCACCAGCAGATGGAGACAGAGCAAAACTTGTCGGGCACTCCTACATATAGTTGTCGGGCACTTGTCGGGCACTCCTACATATAGTTGCTGTTTTAATGTTATTGGTTATTAGTATTTATTCAATTTTCTCCAAGTTCATTTTCCTGTTCCATGTAAGACACACATGTTAGTCACTCCAATGTTATATGTAAACCGAAATGATTAGCAACATTGTTGCTAGAATTTCGGTATATAAAAAATGTTAAATAAATATAGTAAGGCGCCACCCACAGCTCGTCAGTCTTACGTAATGTCAAAGCAAAATGGAAAAACTCCACTAACTAACTATACTGCCCAAAAACCCCCGGGCCGATTCAAAGAACCCCCAACTGGATCAGCACTTCCAGAACCAGAGGTCCAACCAAAAGGCAATAAAAACATACCGAACAGCCCCAACCGAGCGGACTCTCCGCCTCAAACAAAACAAGCACAGAATATGTGGGCGGGTCCCTGGACTGATCCTTGGTACTACAGGAACGAAAATTATCAGGTAAGAACTAAATTTCCTTTCCCTGTACGTACCAGGATCAGTCCAGACACCTGGGATGTACCAGAGCTGAATTACCGAGGGTGGGAACCAGAGAGTCCCGCTCGCAGAACCCTCTCTCCAAATCCCCCAGAATCCAGTCCCTGCACATCCAGCCGGTAGTGCCTAGCAAACGTATGCAAAGACTTCCAAGTCGCTGCCCTGCAAATGTCTTGTGGAGACACGTGAGACGACTCCGCCCAAGAGGCGGCTTGCGCTCGCGTCGAGTGAGCCCGAAGACCCGCAGGAACAGACTTCCCTTTTAGTATATACGCAGAAGCAATGGGCTCCTTGAGCCAACGCACAATCGTGGTACGGGAAGCTGCCCCACCGCGTTTTGGCCCCGAGCACAAAACAAAAAGATGGTCCGAAACCCAAAAAGGATTCGTAACTTCCAGATAACGGAGCAGAACTCTGCGGACATCAAGCTTCTTCAACATTCTAGCCTCAGGATCAGAACGCTACCCCTCCGGAAAAGCGGGCAGCTCAACCGACTGGTTCAAATGAAAAGCTGACACCACCTACGGGAGGAAGGAGGGAACCGTCCGTAATGATACCCCCGCCTCAGAGAAGCGTAAGAAAGGCTCCCTACAAGATAACGCCTGTAACTCTGAAACCCTTCTTGCCGACGCGATTGCTACCAAAAAACACCGTCTTGAGAGTAAGATCCTTCAGCGTCGCACGCTTAAGGGGTTCAAACGGGGGCGCGCATAGAGCGGAAAGAACGCAATTGAGATTCCAAGAAGGACAAGGCTGACGTAATGGCGGCCTCAAATGCTTGGCACCCCGAAGAAACGCGCTACATCCGGATGCTGCGCCAAAGACCTCCTGTGCACCATACCTCTGAGGCAACCAAGCGCCGCCCCCTGGACTTGGAGCGTACTGCAAGACAGACCTTTCGCGAGACCAGCCTGAAGAAACGCAAGAACATCCGTAACGGATGGCAGCACAGGATTCACCTCCCGAGCTCTACACCAATCCTCGAATACCGTCCAAACCCGAACATAAGCGAAGGACGTAGAACGTTTTCTAGAACTCAGCAAGGTGGCTACCACCGCATCGGAATACCCTTTATTCTTCAAGCGTCTCCTCTCAAAAGCCAGGCCGCGAGACCGAAGTGATCCGCGTCCTCCAAACAGACGGGCCCTTGACGTAGAAGCGCCGCCTCCCCCCGGAACCGGAGAGGGGGCTCCCATGCCAGCTGCAGGAGATCCGCGAACCAAGGACGCTGTGGCCACTCGGGCGCCACCATGATCACCTCCGCGGGATGCATCTCTATGCGCCGAAGCACTTTTCCCGATCAGGGGCCAAGGAGGAAACACGTACAGCAGCACGTTTGTGGGCCAGGGGAGGACCAGAGCATCCACCCCTTCGGCTCCCCTTTCTCTCCTGCGACTGAAGAACCTCGGGCTTTGGCGTTCTGAGCGGTGGCCATCAGATCCATGCGTGGCGTTCCCCACCTCTCGCAGAGTAGGTGGTAAGCCAACTCCGGCAGCTCCCATTCCCCCGGGTCCAAGCGATGTCGGCTGAGGAAAACCGCTTGGACATTGTCCACACCGGCGATATGGGACGCCGCGAAGTTGCGGAGATTCCTCTCCGCCCAGATCATCAGTTGCCGCGTCTGCTCCGCGACAGATCGGCTCCTTGTTCCTCCTTGGCGATTGATGTACGCCACCATGGTCGCGTTGTCCGACAATACTCTGACCGCTTTCCCCCCGGATCAATGGAAGAAAAGCCTGCAGTGCCAGTAAGACCGCTCTGGTCTCCAAGCAATTGATGGACCACTGTGACTGAGCCTTGGACCACTGTCCTTGCACCGAGTGTCCCAGGCACACCGCCCCCCAGCCGAAAAGACTGGCATCCATTGTGACTACCATCCAGGCGGGCATAATCAGGGACACTCCGCGCTTCAGATTGTCGGAACTGAGCCACCACAGTAGGCTGGACCTCGCCTGATCCGATAGGGGAAGTGGCAGGTGAAAATCCTCTGACACTGGCCGCCAGCGGGAGAGCAATGCGGATTGCAATGGCCGTAGATGTGCAAAAGCCCAGGGCACCAATGCCAGCGTGGACGCCATCGACCTCAACACCATCAGATGATCGCAGACCTGAGGGCACCGCAGGGCCAACAACCGGTGCACTTAACCCTGAAGCTTGCACACCCGCTCCTGGGACAGAAACACTCTGCCCTGCTTCGTGTCGAACAGTGCTCCCAGGTACTGTAGCTGCTGGGTGGGAACCAGTCGGCTCTTGGACAGATTGACCACCCAACCGAGTGAGCGCAAGAGTTGCAGGACTGTCGACCGCCTGGCGGCATTGGACTCCCGTCTTGGCCCGGATGAGCCAATCGTCTAGGTAGGGATGTACCAGTAATCCCTCCCGTCGGAGCGCGGCGGCGACCACCACCATGACCTTCGTAAACGTCCTTGGAGCGGTGGCGAGGCCGAAGGGGAGCGCTTTGAACTGATAGTGCTTGCCCAGGATACAGAAGCGCAGGAACCGCTGATGGGCCGGCTGAATGCCGTTGTGAAGGTACGCGCCAGGAATGCGCCCGGACGCACCCCTGCGACCACCGACCGAATCGTCTCCAATTTGAAGCGTGGAACGCGAAGGCATTTGTTGACCCCTTTCAGGTCGAGTATGGGTCTGAAAGTACCCTCCTTCTTTGGCACGATGAAATAAATGGAGTACCGCCCTCGACGGAGCTGCCCCTGTGGTACGGGCACTATCGCCCCTAGGTCTTCTAGCCGATCCAGGGTATCCCGGACTGCCGCCTGTTTGCTGCTCCCCTTGCAAGGCGAGATCAAAAACTTGTCCACAGGGCTACGTGCAAAATCTAAAGCGTAGCCGTGTCTTATCACGTCGAGGACCCATTGGTCCGTGGTTATTCTGGTCCATTCCCCGTTCTCCCACGAAAAGACTGAGACCATGCCGGAGGCCTCGAGGATCCCGAGCCGACCCGATACGAGGGCCCCGATGATCTCTGCGGCCGGGACTTTCTTGGCCCCCGGAACCGGGCCCTACCGGAGAACGACGTCCGGTTTCGGTGCCTGTCCTCAGGCAGCTTGAAAACCCTGTTCTCACCGAGCGACTGCATCAAGTCGTCCAACTCCTTACCGAACAGTAACTTCCCTTTGAACGGAAGGGACCCTAGATGAGCCTTCGAGGACCCATCCGCTGCCCAACTTCTGAGCCAGAGAAGCCGGCGCGCTGACACCGCCGAGACCATGGCCCTGGCCGACGTCCGTAGAAGGTCATGCATGGCATCCGCACTATACGCGATCACCGCCTCCAGGTGATCCGCCTGCGCCGACTCTGCTCCCGATAGGCCAGCATTAGCCTGAAGCACCTGAGCCCAGCGCAAGCCCGCTCTCAACGCAAAGTTACTGCCAATAGCCGCGCGGACCCCCAGGGCCGAAGCCTCAAACACCTTCTTAAGCTGTACCTCCAGTTTCCTATCCTGGATATTTCGTAGGGCCGTAGCTCCCGTGACCGGAATTGTGGAGCATTTCATCACAGCGGAAACCGCTGCATCCACCCTGGGAAATCAAAGGAGCTCCAGCGCGTCCTCTGGCAACGGGTAGAGCTTGTCCATAGCTTTACTGACCTTCAGGCCCAAGTCCGGGGTATCCCATTCCCGGAACAGGATGTCGGTCGCTGAGAAGTGGAATGGAAAAACCACTGCCGGCCCCGTGAGGCCCAGGAGCACCGGATCCATTTTGGCATCTGGTTTAGAGCCCACCGGCGGGGCATCCACTCCTACCTCTAGCAGAATAGCCGGGATCAGAGGTGCCAGCTCCTCCTTCCTAAACAGGCGAACCACTTTAGGATCGTCACCTTCCACCGCTGGCGCTCCTTTAGCGTTGCCAGGATGCGCCCCCTCGCCAGTGACGGGAGCTCCGGAGCCCCCCGGGACCTCCCCGTCCAGTTCCTGCTCCGCTGCTGAGGACGAGTCAGATTCGGTGTCCTGAGGGACTCCCCGCAGCGGCCGGCGATCTCCGGGCGGGTCCACGGGCCTCCGAGGACCCTCCCCCGCCCTCTTCTTCCGCGGCTGCAACGGTCTGCCCGAGCCCCCATGTCTTCTCCGCTTCTTCCTAGATTTCTTATATTTTAAGATTTTATGCAGCAAGCCTGCAAAATCTGAAGACAAGGAGGCCTCAGAATCTGTGGAGGCCTCCTCCAGTCCGGCGAATCCGGCCCCCCCGGGGGGGTCCCCCGGGGGCTCGCTGCTGTGGTGAAAGCGCGGGAGGCAAAATGGCCTCCCCCGCCGCTCTCCTCGTGGCATCGCGCACCGATGCCAAAATGGCCGCCGTTCCCGCGCTCAGCGGGAACGGATCATCGCTGCCACCTGCGGCCGAAACATCGCGCGGCCGGGGTCGGGCCCCCCCGACCGCCTTCGGACGGACCCTCCCCGCCCGAAATACAATTCGCACACATGCCCGAACGGGAGACCCGCGAGCGCGCCGAGCCACACGCGCGACAAGAGGCCCCTCGCGGCATGCGCCTGCTTGCTACCGCCCGCAGCCGGGACAAGAACTAGCACAGCAAAAATAAATTTCACAAAACGGCGAAATCAGCGGCGAAAACACAAGCAAACGGCGTCCCCCCCCTTTGACGAACCGCAAGTGAGGACGGACCGCCGCAACAGAAAATAAAACTAACACAGATTTTTTTTTTTTTTTTTTTTTTACAACCGGCCGCTGGCCCTGGTCCTGATCCTTCTTCTCCAGCGGGGGTGAGTGAACCGGGCTCCCCGGTGTCAACCCCGACGCTGCTGCCAGATAGGCCGGGTCCCCAACCCCAGCAGCGGCCTCAACCAGGGGGGGGTGGTCCCCTCAGAACCTCGCAACCCCCCTGGGAGGCTTCCAGGACCCCGAACTGACCACGAAAATAAAAACCTCTCTCCCAGCGGATTAACTTTCCTTTTATTATTATTAATATTATTATTTTTATTTTTTTTTCAAAACTCCCCTGACTAGCTAACCACTAACTAGGATCACCAGAGACTGTGGGTGGACCTGCCCCATCTGCTGGAGACAGAGTAAGACTGACGAGCTGTGGGTGGCGCCTTACTATATGTAGGAGTGCCCGACAAGTTTTGCTCTGTCTCCATCTGCTGGTGCGGAGTCACAACCCAGGTGTTTGGACTGATCCTGGTACGTACAGGGAACGCGCATTTTTTAAAAATCTACCCCTCAGTGAATAGTGATCTGGCTTAGGGCTGGGTATAAAGGCAAAAAACTAAATCTCCAACCTGCCCCCACGGAGCTACAGAATGGGCCCCACCGCTGAATGTATCTGCACATGTACAGGCACTACATCTTAGGGCTATATATTTACTGCCAAAACTGATAACCTAAGTAATCAGCCAGCTGCTAAAGGTGATTGATCGATACTACTACACAACTGACTGTTTTGCAGAGGGAATGTCATTGACTTGTGTTTTCCTCTGTCCCCTGTTATTGTTGCTTGTGGGTATTCAGTGCACAGTGTTAATTCGGGAGTCTAGTTTGATTTGCTTCCAGTAAAAGTTAAAAACTCTTTTACCTGTTGTCAGTCTATTTAGATCTTCTGAACCCAGGGGAAACATTACTGCTCAGACAATCTGTGTGGGGAGACCAGGGTCTGGTATTTTTTGGGAGGGAGGCTTCTTACCCTCTATCACAGAGCTTTCCAAAGTGTGTGTGGCGCGACACTTTGGTGTGTCGCCCGAGGTGTGCCGCGCAAGCCCGGTGCACGTGACACACCGGCAAGCGGGAGCCAATGCGGCCGTCGGTGGAGCTCATCCCACTGGCGGCTGAGCTGCGAAGAATCGTACACAGCCGGAAGATCGGTAAGGCCGTGGTGAGTTCACGTCACCATGGCCCGAAGAAAAAGGGCACGTCTAAACGTGCAGGTGCTCCGCCTCCTTCCTGCCCACGCGGCCCCGGAAGAAAAATGTTGCCGGAGCCGCACGGGCAGGAAGGAGATGAAGCAGCCGCGTGCAGAAGAGGAGCCGCGTTGTTGCAGCGGGCGAGAAGAGGCCCGGTAGCAGGGCCCCCACCGCGGATCGGATCGGCCCGAGAAGATCAGGGCCGCTGCAGAGCCGATCCTGCAGCGACCCGTGAAGAGGAGGCCCAGAGGTAAGAGAGAGGCTGAGGGCCCGTAGAGTGCGTGTATTAGCTGAGTTGAGAGATTGGGTGCCTGTATGAGCTGAGCTGAGTTGAGAGATTGGGTGCCTGTATGAGCTGAATTGAGAGATTGTGTGCGTGTATGAGATGAGATGAGTTGAGAGATTGGGTTCCTGTGTGAGTTGAGAGATTGGGTGTGGGAGTGAGGATCTCAATGTTTGCAGAGACAGCATGTGAGAGCCTGTGTGTGTGAGAGAGAGAGAGACAGCATGTGACAGTGAGAGCCTGTGCATGAGCAAGACAGCATGTGGGAGTGAGAGAGAGCCTGGGTGTGTGAGAGTCAGACAGCATGTGCAAGAGAGAGACTGTGTATGAATGACTGTATGAGAGAGAGAGCATGTGAGAGTGAGAGCCTGTGTGTGTGTGTGAGAGAGAGAGAAAGCATGTGAGAATGAGAACCTGACTGTATGTTTGAGGGAAGAAGATAGATGGAGAGAAAAGAAATAGAAAAAAAGACAATATGAAATGAATTGGCAAAAAAATAAGAAAGGGGAGGTGGAACAAAAAAGCCTGGGACCAACCAATTAGAAAACTAAGATCAGACAGCAAAGGTAAAAAAAAAAAAGAAATAAATTACTTTTTACTGATTGGCACATGTAATCTTTGTTAATGTCAAGAGTAGCACTTTCTCTATGCGGATCTCACAATGTACGAGATCAACACGGAGGAACTGGAAACCCACAGGGCCTGCACAGAGGAGGCAGCAGAATGGGCTTCAGTGCCAATAGCAGCAATCAGCGCCTCCCCAATAGCCATGCGGCATCAGTGGCAGCAGAGGAATGAGAGAGGCTCCGAGGTTGCTGGCAAAAGAAAGAGAGGGGGTCTGCCTTTAGTGTGTGCATGTGTATGAATGGGAGTCTGCCTGGGGGTGTATGTGTGTGCATGCATGGGTGCCCGCCTGGGGGATGGTGAGGGAGTGGTGTGAAAATGAATGGGAGCCTGCCTGGGGGTCAGTTTTAGTGTGTGAGAATGATTGGGAACTTGCCTGGGTGTGTGTGTATGTGAGGGAGCCAGAGAGAGTGTGTATGAGAAAATCCAGGGGAGTAAGAGTTTGTGTGTGGGGTGTGTGTGGAGGGGGAGAGAGTGTCTTAGAGCCTGAGAGTGTGTCAGTGTCTGTGAGAGCGAGAGGTTATGGTGGGTATAAGAGCATGAATGTGTATGTATGTGACAGTGTATGTGTGAGAGAGAATGGACATGTGAGTCTGTGTGAGAGAGGATAACCTCTGGGAAATTGTAAAGAATGTATATGATTTTAATTAATAGAAATTCTATTTATCAGTAGTTTTAAAATATTCTTTTATTAGTATGGTTTTACTATTATAACTGATGCTTTATGTTTCTTGATTTTGTTTGTTTTATGAGGAATGGTGGTTCTGTTTTTCCATTGTTAATACACAGAGTCTGGCTTCTTGGAGTTTCCATTTCAGTTTTTGTCTAATTTGTGCTCCTTTATTTTGTATTCTGTATTTGGTGAGGGTCTGTCTCTGCTCTGTGTGTGTGTGACCATGATGAGAGATTCTGCTAGCATAGGGATCTATAGCAATCGGGTTTGTTTTGTTTCCTCAATAGGTGGTGTATTGGTATTCTAGGACCCAGTGTAATATTTACCCATGCTTTTTCACAGGTAGGGTTATTGTTGTTTGAGTCCTTGGTGTTATTACTGTTATGTTACAATGGGATTGCAGTATAGATTTTGAGTGTCTTTTTTGCGAGGTTTTATTTTAGTTCACAATGTGCCTGGCAGTGGAAGGTGTTTGTGCTGCTGTTACTGTGAGGTGACACCAGCATTTGAAAATATCTTTTAGTATGATGAGCTGTAAGGGAACATCCAAGCTCCATTGTTTGGGGGAATTTCAGTGGATGCACAGAGTTACAGAACTGGAGGTGCAGGATTTATATTGACATTCTGTCCCTTCCTATATATTCCAGATTTCACTCTCATAGCCATATAGAATTAGTTGAATGAGGCTATCAAATAATTATATAGTGTGAAACTGGCCAGCTTTTTAAAATTATGCAGAAGACCCTTTGGACTTTTTTATTAACACCAAATATTCAAAAGCTGTGTTCATCCCATCGAGCTCATATATCTCATTAAAGAGGTAAATTGAATAACACAATAACTTTGTTTTATTATTGTTACTCATAAATTATAACTAACATTAATCTTGGAATATTATATATTTTAATATAAACGAAAGGTTTTCACAAGATATGTTGTGTTGTGAAACATTTTATTATGTATATATTTAAGGGAACATACATAAATTGTCGAAATACATTTCGTTCATTTAACCTTTAACCTCCGGTTTGCTTGTAGACTAATTACTGTGTCCCGAAATTATGTTTGTCTAAAAAGTGTGTCACCAACATGAAAAGTTTGGAAAGCTCTGCTCTATCAGGTGAGCGGACCTGTCAGAATTTTAATATTAGCTCTCCTATCGTAGGTGCCCCACCCCCGGCACCGGATAAGCTAAACTCCCTTAGAGGGAGGACTACTGAACACAGGCGTACCTAGAGTATTTGGCAGCCCCCACCCCAACATATAATTTTAAAATTTTCTAAACATCGATAAAATATTTCAAAACAGCAGACACAGCATGTAACACCCAATAATTAAAGCTAATAAGAATTTTAAAAATCTCCCACTCTTTATAATCTTGTCATCCTAAGATTGTTGTAGACAGTATGTTCCCTTTCTCTCATAAACACACATACATGCTTGGTGAGAGACAGAGGGAGCATGTGTGAATGTGAAAGACAGACAGACAGACACACACTTTCTCTGTACCTCTCTCACACACACACTTCCTCTATGTCTCTCTCACACATAGGCATGCTTCCTCCATCTCTCGCTCTCACATACACACAGGCTCCCTCTATCTCACAAGCACACATGCAGACAAAAACTGAACTGGAAACCACAAGCCAGATTCTGTTTGCAGTGCAACAATGGAAAAGCAGAAAATCACTATTCCTCAAAACAATACAATCAAGAAATATAAATCAATCAGAATAGTAAAACCATACTAAAAAATATACATTTCAAAACAGCTGATGAATAGAATAATATTCAATAATTAGCAGCTCTGTACAAGTTTTTTAAAATGTCCTAAACATCAATAAAATATTTCAATACAGCAGACATCAAATAACACCCAGTAATTAAAACTAATAAGGTTTTAAAAAATCCCCCACTCTCCATACCTGTCACTCTGAGATGTCATGAACTGGGGGTACATACACACACACACACACACAGACAGAAACAAAATATGCTCGCTCTGTCTCTCACACATACACGCTTGAGGGAGCTTGAGTGTGCGTGTGTGTCTGAAAGAGACATACGTTTCCTCCATCTCTCTCTCATACATACACGCTTCCTCTTTATCTCTTACACAGGATTCCTGTCTCACCCACGCACACACACATATGCTTCCTCTCTCTCACCCCATCCCCACCCCTGCACACAGGCAAACTCTCACACATACGCACCCACATACACTCACTCTTCTATACACTCACCATCTCATACGCACACAGGCATCCTCTCATATACACACACATATACACTCACTCTTATATACATTCATCATCTCATACACATAGGCATCCTCTCATATACACACACACGCACATCTCCTCATACACACCCACACGCACACATACACGCACCCCATCCCCTCATACACACCCACGAACCCCATCCCCTCATATACACCTACACCCCCTCATACACACCCACACACCCCATCCCCTCATATACACCTACACCCCCTCATACACACCCACACTCCCATACACACCCACACATACACGCACCCCATCCCCTCATATACACCTACACCCCCTCATACACACCCACGCACCCCATCCCCTCATATACACCTACACCCCCTCGTACACACCCACACTCCCATACACACACACACACATTCACTCTTGTAGACACTCACCGTCTCATACACACAGGCATCCTCTCATACACACACACACACACACACACACACACCCCTCCCCACACACACCCACTCCCCTCATATACACCCACACTCCCATACACACACCCACACAGACTCCACCCCCTCACACACACCCCCAACCCCCCCTCATACACTGGCACTTACTCTCACAAGGCCATTCTCTCCCTTCTTTGGCCACCGGCGACACTGCAGGGGGCCTCTTCTTTTGCCGCCGGCTTCTGGAGCACCGGCGGCAATGCTGGGCCTGTTCTTCGTCGCCATGCCGACCCCAGGAAATGCTGGCAGCGCCGCTGGCCTCTGCTACTGCAGTTCCTTGCTTCTGCCGGCAGGGTTTCCCCCGCCATGTCACTGTTCCGCGCCTCCGCGGGACCTTCCTGCCGGCGACAATGGCACCCCTCCCCTGTTGCCCCCCCCCCCAGGGCAGACCGCCCCCCTCGCTTCCCCTTAGCAGGCCTCTGCTACAGAAAGATTACTTACTAGCTCTTCGTTGTTTAAGGTGCTTGTCGCTAGTGCTGATGTGATTCCGGCTTTCCTGGACTGTACCAGGGACTGAGAAAAGGAAAGAGAATTACAGAATGAACAAATAAAAAGCAGAAATTGCCTATGTAATCAACATTCAACCAACGGCTGGGCGAGAGGAAAAGTGGGGCCAAACAGCCTGATCGATGACCTGTGCCTGGGCACGGAAAAGCAGAGCACGGTCACCGCAAGGTTCACACCTTTTACTGTCACCCAAACACACGAGCTGGGGCAGAGATAACCTGGTGGGGCGGGGGGTGGAGGCAGTTGGGCACCATGTATCGAGGCCACAACATTTCACTTATTAAATTTAAAGCTCGCTTGTTCATCAAGAGACGATCGAAGCGAAGGCCAAAAATAATGTCAAATTAAACAACAAGAAATAAACAAAATAAGCAGCAGAAATATGCTTACGCTCAAATCTCTAAAAGACCATTACCATACAGTTGCCATATGTAACTCAACAGTGGCTTATCTGACAATGAGCAAGGCAACGTACAGACGTAACAGATTCGGATCAAACATTTCCATCCTTGGCAGGCTGATCAGCTGAGGAGCATCCCTGCAGCAGCCGCAGTGATAACTCGTCAGCTCATCCATTCTGCAGAAAAGCCACAAACTGCGGGAAGAAAGGAACCGTGAAGTCAAAATTTAAAAACAAACAAAAAAAAAAGCGAGAGGGAATTGACACTTACCATAGCCTGCGGGTGGCCAGAGCGAGAGGGAAGGGAAAACAGAATGGATAAACATCAGCATTTAAAATAGTGGAACGAAAAGTACTATCACAACTCAAATACAGTTCCCCCCTCCCTCCCCCCCCATAATTCAAAGAGAAGATACAAAAAAACCCAACAAAAAACAACCCAGACAGGATTTTCCTACTTGGTAATCAGGGTATCAAGGCTCAGAAGGTATCCGGCTACATGAAGATTTGGGCACTTATCCTGCTAATAAGAGGTGTACCAGGGGCGTAACTGGGTTAGCTGGATAAATTATCTGGCTAACTCCGATATAACAAAGTTAGCCAGCTAAGTCTGGGTGGGCCAGAGAGCAGTCCCAGTGTCAGCCGGATAACTCTAAGACTGCAGGCTACATTCCGCAGTGCGGCTGCACTATCAGATTTACCTCCAAAGTTAGCCGCTTGAGTTTATCCACCCAAGGGGGCCTGATTTACTAAGCCTTTTCCCCATACAGACAAAATGGGGGAAAGGCCTTAGCAAATCCGGCCCTAACTTTGCTATCTGGACAGTGAGGGAATACGGACCTCCATGTTTCTTGAAGTTCGCTTCGGGTACATCTCCATTCAGAGTACGGAAAAAAAAAGAGTCTGCAACCTTTCCCTTGCACTGCTCCCACCAGTGCCGTCTCAAACCCTGCTCTGGAAGGAGCATCTCCCAAGGCCTCCGGCCTCTGCCTTACTACAAGGGCGATCTGGAGTGGAGGCTTCCCTGGTGAAGACGGGTATCCACCAGCAACTGGAGTGGGGAAACTAAAGGATTTTCTTTCACCAGCAAAGACAAGGCCGTGAAGATTAGTACAAGTCTTTCCCTTCCACTCTGATCCCACCAAACTACTAAAATCCAGCATTTTCAGTGTAGTTATTATTATTTTAAATTTATCATCTGCCTTTCCTTAAGTAGGTTAAAGTGAAGCACAGCAGTGAATGAACAATAGAAAGGCCATAGTACAGCATTAACATCAATAAAGAAAAATTCTAAAAATACAAAAAGAGGTGAATTTTAAAAGCCCGGCACGAGCCAAAATCGGGAGGTTTGCGCACCAGTCAGGCTCACGTGTGCCCACCGAATTTTAAAAGCTGCCCAGATGCTGCGCACACAATCTCGAAACGTTTTCAGAAAGGGGTGGGGCTCGGGCGTGGTCCGGGCAGGGCACGGGTGTTTCGGAGCGCGGCCAAGGGATGCTCACGCAAAACGTTTAAGTGCCTGGGGCACAGGCCCAGATCCCCTGCCGCTTAAGTTTACTTCTGATAGGGACGAGGTGCAACTTAAAAAATAAAAAGAAAGGGCCATTTCTCAGGGGTAACTGGGGGGGAGTGCAGGCTATCAAACCAGGGGGGGGGAGGTTTGGAGGACCAGGCTGTAACTGGGTGAACTGGTGGACAAACTGGTGTGGTCCCCAACTTAGATGGAAGAAACGGCTTTCTGCGCGTGGGCACACACGTGCACAAGTTATAAAATGGCTGCGTGTCTGGGCACACGCGCCACAGAGTGCCCGCGCACTGGTTTGAAAGTCACCGTCATAGTAATTAAACGGTAAAACGTACGGAGGCAGGTCCATATTCAGAAGCATTTGAGCCGGATAACTGAAAAGATCTGGGCACTTATCTGGCTACATTCTAGCTGGATAGTACGTTAGCTGGCTAGGATTTAGCAAGATAAGGCAGGGGCATTCTGGGGACGTAACTGGGAGGAGTTGAGTTAGCTGGATAAGTTAGCTGGCTAACTTTGATATTTAGAGCTATCCAGATATATACATCCGGCTAACTAGCCCAGCCGCACGGTGGCTGAATGTGCACCTCAATAGAATTACATCATTCACAAAACAAAATAAGAAAAATATATAAAACAGAGCAATAGATAAAAAGCTTGTGGAAATAACCATGTTTTGAATGCTTTCCTAAAAACTAATCATTATCTAGATGATGAGCTCCATTGCCGTGACAAACTAAAGAAGCAGCAGCAAAGACACACCATCAAAGCCTTATAACTTGGATTGAGCCACCCTTCGTGTGTGGGGGGGGTATTTTTTTTTTCCCCATTACCTGCTTCTCCTCAGCACACACATTTGCAGCCCCCTATCCCCGGCAAACCCCCCCAAGAGCATTAAAACAAAGCAAGCGCAGCCTCAGCGGGAATGTCATTCTGGTAGGGTTCGTCAGCTGTGCCCCTATCCTAAAGGAAAGACCGAGCCAGTCCCAAGTTTTGTAGTTCTGCCCTCTCTAAGGACACCACACCCTCTGCTACACCCCGGCTCCGACCATCCCAGCTATCCCTGAGGATCTGGAAACTGCATTTCAAGCAGTACAGGTTTGAGAAAATGCTCGGAATGAAAACCCCTTTACCAGGTCGCTGACGAGGGGTATCGGCTTCCTCTTCCGGATGTCAGGCATGCTGTCAATGATGATAAGCCCGCCTGCAGGCCTGGAGGAGGGCAGGAAGAGCACAGGAACCAATTGGGAATGGGAATAAAAAAAAAAAAAGCAAGAAAGAATGAAAAAAATAATCTGAATCAGAACGACATCAAACGTCGTCAGTGCCCAACGCAAACACCACACAACTCTGAAAACCCCACACAACTTTATGGGGCCTTCATAACCATAGGCACAGGACTTCCTAAGGGCTGGAACATAACGGGACATGGTAGATCGCAACGTTTTGGGGGGTGGGGGGGAACAACGTCCAGAAAATTGTGAGAAGGTCTCTAGGAAGTAATAAGTGGAGGGGGCTTTTTAAAGTTATGAAACGAGGATCTGCCTGGAGATTCCCTGCCGTCAGCCCTAGCCTTCCCCTTCCCCTCAATCACTTGCACGTACATGCCAGACTAGCATCACTTTCAGGCCGATCCGATAAAGCCGCCCAGAAAACAGGCGCTCGGTGCCCCTCTCCTGGGCGCGCGACAGAATGTTTAAACGAGGAGGGGTCGCGCTGCCAAGGAGGCGCCAGAGACAAACGTGCACCCCTAGCAGCTCCTCGGCAGTGCGACCCCTCATTGAAATATTCAATTGCACGCCCAGGAGAGGGGGCTGGGAGCGCGTTAGGAAAACAGACGCTCTGTTTTACAAGCATCCGTTTCCCTAACTTGTCCACAGCTACGGGGTAGGAAAATGGATGTTCCTTAATTGAGCATCTGTTTCCCTAACCTGACCATCAGCACATTTTTTTGTTTTTTAACCTTTTGGTTCCTCTGATGTAATATCGCCATGATATTAAGTCGGAGGAAGTACAGAAAAGCAGTATTTTCTGCTTTCTTTGTACACTTTTTTTAGGCTGCTCAGAAATTAGCACCTGCTCTGGTCAGGCGTTAATTTCGGAGCGTAAAAATGTGCAGGTCAGGTGCACATTATTTTTTTTTTTGGGATCTGAGGAGAATAAATAATAGCCTCATCAACATGCATTTGCATGTGATGAGCGCTATTAGTTTTGCGGGGGTTGGACGTGCATTTTGGACGTGCTAATTCCCTTAGGGGTAGATTTTTTAAAAATACACGTGCGTCTCCACGTGCGCGTGCTACCCAGCTTGATTTTATAACATGCGTGCGCTGCTTAATGCCACCTCCCTACTACACCGCTCTACTCACCCGCCTTTGAACCACAAGGGTTTTGCCATCTCTCCGGCTCCTCCTCCTCTTGCCTGTAAGACAGACAGAAGTGAGGTTATGGATAGGACAAGGGTGGCCCTGATCCTTTGTGATAGGAAATGAGGGAGAACTAAACTACGCCAGAACTGAACACTGGGCACCAGATAGGAGGAGAAAGAAGATAGGAGGAGCACATAGAAGGGCTACCAAGTTGCAATGGGAAATTAGATTTCAGGCGTGAATGGGAAGCCATAGAGGGAACAATGGATTTCCTTAAAAGGGATTTATGAGGTAGGCCAGGACATGGATATTTATAGATACAAACTAGATTTGACATAACTTACATAATAACAGTGGATAAAGACCAAATGGTCCATCCAGTCTGCCCAGCTGCTGCTCTGTGCAAGTTATCCCCTTTCTTCATTTACAGCTGCAAGCCTTTAGGGATCCACAGTGTTTGTCCCTTTGCCCTTTTGAATTCATTTACTGTTCTCGTCTTCATCACTTCTTCTGGGCAAGGGCGTTCCAGGTATCTACCATCCCCTCCGTGAAGAAATATTTCCTAATATTGGTTCCGAGTCGTCCCCCTTAGAGTTTCATTATCGTGACCCTTAGTTCTACCATTTCCTACCAGAAAAGGTTGGAGGTTTGTGCATCATTAATACCTGTCAGGACTTATCCGGCTATCTGGTGTGGGTCATCGCTATATAGCCGGATAAGTACTGACTTATCTAGCTATCTGGCAGCTGCTTCCCGCCACCAGATAGACATATAAATCAGTATTTATCCGGCTTACTTACCCAGAGAGTTCCTGGCATTTTTTTTTTCTATTACTGAAAACTTAACTCCAGCCCTGACCCAGGAATTAAGTTTCCAGCCCTAAAAAGGGTGCACTGGCCAGATGCCGTCTCTCTGCATTGAGGAGTACTGCTTAATGCCCTCTTTTACATGGGATTTCCATTCGAGGGCACTAAGCGGTACTCCCATTTAGGAACGCACATTTCGGGTGCACAAAACTCCCTTCTGCGTTGGCAGTAAGCTTTGCACTCAGAAAATGCACGTTCGAGTGCAGGCAGAAAGGTGCGTTTGAGTGAATGCACCTTTCTGCATCGGCCGGACTGTGATACTAATATTATTTAAACGCAGTCCTTTTTAACCAGGGATTTACCCTCTCTGCCCAGTTTCAGCAGCAGAGAGGGGAAATTAAAAGGTGCTATAATTCAGGTGGGAATGTGATGTTTCAAGCAATCTAGATGGATGTCGGGTCATTAAAGATGGGATGATCTCCCCTTGTCCCTCCTCCCTTTCAGCGTCAGCTCCCGTGCCTGACTCATCCCAAAGAAGGGTCTGATACCAGAAGCCATTGCCCGCAGAGCTTATGTAATATTTTATGCACCAAAAGCAAAGCAGCCACAGAAAAATGGACTTTTCATCCTTTACAAATTATTCACAAACACACAAACCTTCTTTTCTTGCTTCCGCAAAAAACCATATTACCATTAACGAACTAAGGCCTAGATTCATCATTTTGCTATAAATTTTGCATGAATAACGCACGCAATAAAAAAAAAAAAGAGGTGTGGTAAAAGAGAGGGAGAGAGAGAGACTCTTTAGAAAGCTCTCATATACGTAAACTATTTATTCCACTGTAGGAGGGTCAACTGGGAACTCGCCCCAGAGCACACTGTACAAATCTCATCTTCGTGTACCTTTCCTCATTCCAAATCTCATCAAATCTTCACTGATGTGTACTGTGCTGTTCGTACCTCCGACTGTGCATGTAATACTGCCCCCCCCAAACCCTAGACCACCACTAAAACCTCACCTTGAGTTACTAGTTGACCCTCCTACAGTGGTATAAATGGATGACAAATATGTGTTTGTCATCCATTTAAAATTTAAAAATGTTAAATAAATAAATAAATACATAAATAAATAAATAAATAAAGACAACCATGGTTCACGGAAGAACTAAGAAAGCTAAAACAAAATCTAAGACAGAAAGAGAGCGACTGGCGCAAATCCCCAAGCACCAATACACGATCCATCTACAAAGCCACCCTCCATCAATACAAGTCAACTACCTCTAAATCCAAAAGGGACTACTATGCATCCAAGATTCACCACTTAATCTTCGACGCAAAAGCCCTCTTCGCCTATGTCTCCAATCTCACCCAAATCATCCCACAGGAGATTCCCAACGACCCTAGCACAACCCAAAGCTGAAGAACTTGCTCTTCATTTTCACAACAAAGTCAACAGCCTTCTAACTCATCTGCCTTCTAATCCCACCGACCCTGCTCTTTACCAGTCTCTTCAACAATCATCCCTCAACAACAATGGTCTGGAAACACTTGAACCCATCTCTATCTTAGAGATACAAACTCTTATAAGAAGAATGAAACCTTCCTCCCATCCTTTGGATACTATCCCCACCAAACTGCTCCTGGCCATCCCTGACTCCATCGCTAAAAACATTGTCGGACATCATAAACTGCTCACTCTCCCAAGGACTATATCCTGACGACCTCAAATTGGCCTCCATCAAACCTCTACTCAAGAAACCCAACTTGGATCCTAAAGACCCCAACAACTTCCGTCCTATCGCCAATCTCCCATTCATAGCCAAGATTCTAGAAAAAGTTGTCAATACTCAACTCTCCGAATACATAGAAGAAAACAAATCCTATTCCAATCACAATACGGATTTCGCAAATCACTGAACACAGATCCCTCCTCATCTCCTGTCTGACTTCATATTAATGGGCCTTGACAAAGGCCAATCCTTCCTCTTAATTCTACTGACCTATCAGCCGCCTTTGATACGGTCAATCATTCCATTCTCACTTCCATTCTGGCTTCTATAGGTATCTCAGGCACCGCTCTCTCATGGTTTAAATCTTTTCTCTCCAACAGAGGCTTCAAGGTTAAGATACAGAACAAAGAATCTTCACGAATGGACGCATCCATAGGAGTCCCTCAGGCTCCTCACTGTCACCTACACTCTTTAACATTTATCTTTTACCTATCTGCCAACTCCTCTCCAACCTTAACCTCAAACATTTCCTCTACGCCGACGACATCCAGATCATGATACCCATTAAAGAATCTTACACAAAAACATTGGTTCACTGGGAAAACTGTCTCTTCGAAATTAAACATCTCCTGGCTAACCTAACCTAGTTTTTAAACTCCTCTAAAACAGAACTGCTTCTCATCTCCCCAGATAACAACGCCATCTCTAATCCTCCAACTATCCCAACTACTACACAGGTGAGAGATCTAGGAGTATTAATTGATAACCGGATGAACCTTAAAGCTTACATCAACAGAACCACCAAGGACTGTTTCCACAAACTCCAAGTTCTGAAAAGAATTAGACCACTCTTCCACACTCAGGACTTCAGAACCATTCTACAAGCTATCATTTTTTCTAAGATCGATTACTGTAACTCTATCCTTCTGGGCCTACCTTCCTCCTATACTAGACCCCTCCAGATGTTACAAAACGCTGCGGCAAGATTACTGACAAACTCCAGGAGGAGGGACCATATATCTCCAATCCTAAAAGATCTCCACTGGTGCCTGTTCACTTTAGAATCCTCTACAAATCTCTTTCCATAATATACAAAACCATCCATCAACACACCCCACTCGACTTACAAGTCCCATTCCAAATTTATAACTCCTCCAGACCAACAAGAGACACACTCAGAGGATCTCTTCAAGTACCCCCAGCCAAAACTACCAAACACATTACCTTGAGAGATCGGGCCTTTTCAACAGCCGGCCCCCTTCTATGGAACTCCATCCACCGGACCTTAGACAGGAGCCCAGCCTCCAACCTTCAGGAAGAGACTTAAGACCTGGCTGTTTAAAAAAGCTTTCCCGGACACCGATTAATTCTATTCAGCCAGATTCTACCACTTCCACATGTAAAAATGTTATTACTAATGTAAATACCTATACCTAATGTTATTCTCTCCCTTTTCTTCTCTCCTCCCAGTTCTATTACCTTGTTATTTGTAACTGCTTCCTTCTACACAAATAGGTTATTGAATTGTTCACTGTACACCCCTGTTATATGTAAACCGGCATGATGTGTTTGCAACATGAATGCCGGTATATAAAAATTTTTAATAATAATAATAATAAATAAATGTGTGCCATACCAGAGGCTCTCTCTCGCTCTCTCTACTCCACTCCACTCTTCCACTCCAGCCCAAAATGGGATTTGAGATACATATCACAAATCTCAATACTTATTTGAGATAAATATCACAGATCCCATTTCAGGCCTATCACACAGCATAACACCAGGAAAAAGGTGAAGTTATTTCCAGCATGATAACATGCATTACACTATCACATGCAACGTTAAACACCCCTCATGTTCATAAACTCCTCCCCTTTGACTACATTTTGAAAATGATGCGAAAAATAACGCATTTTGATGAACGACCCTGTAAATGTGCATTTTTTTTTTTTGCTACAGTTTGCTATGAATTTCAAGAGAATTTGCCGCTCTTCATTGTTCTGTACGTAAGATTCTGTGCTAAAATCCTTTCAATGGCAAGAGGGATTTTTACCACCAAATAAGAAAAAAAGTAGCGATCCCTCATGATATTCAGTGCAAACCAAACAGAAAAAAAAAAAAGATGCTTCCTTTCAGCCACCTACCTGTCCTCAAGCTCTGCTGCTCGCCACCGGCAGGAGGAGGCGATACATGGAAACAAGAACGAGGGCTGGGAAAAACTGAAAAGGAAAAAAAATGTTCGGAATGAAAAAGAAACAAAAATGACGAAAGCCCTTGGAGAGCAAATCAGAATGAAATGAAAAAGAAAGAAAGGTGCGGGAGGACTGTAAAATTATAAAAAGAAGAATTAAAAATGTTAAGAAAAGAACTGTGACAGAAAAGCCACAAGCATTTCACAAACATAAAACAAGTGAATAAATGAGCTAAAAAAAAATAAAAATAGAAAAACTTGAGGGAAGGCAAACCGATGCACTTCAACGAAAATCTGGAGACAGTGCTCAAACTCCCATTTCAGCCTTAAAGAGGGTGGCTGAGTAGGGGATGGTCAACTGACTCTATTTTCTTTTTTCAAAACAAGTTGACCCAGTCCTAGTTGTACATACCCAGTGCATGCTGGGACTTGTAGTTCTTGCTTTTCTTTAGAGATCAGGACTATAAGTCCATACATGCAATGGGGTAAAATCAGGACAGGATCAACTTATCCTGACAAAAAAAAAAAAGCACCAACTGGTGATCTCGAAGACTGAGCTGGGCCTGAGCTCTTCTGGCGTATGATTCCCAACGACTTTGCCTGCAGAGCTTCAGGCCAAGTATGGAATGATCATTGCAGAACAGGGAATAAGAGGTCCCTGCTTACACGTGACTCTTGCTGTGTTCTTCTGCATGCTATATGATTTCCAGTGAAAGGTAAAGGTCCGGTTTGATGAAGCGTAAGTGGCTGTGATAAGACAAAAAAGAGTGCCGTTGACTTTCACCAAGTGGTGGGTAGTGTGTGGAGGGAGAAGGGAAAAGTGGGCCCTATATTTGATTTGGTGTCAGATTCCAAACGGGGCCACCATGCAGTAGATCTGAGCCAGAACCTCCTTCAACGGGTTTTCCCATGGCACCATTAACCTAACCTAACTGCCTTTTCATGGCAAGACACGGGCAGCATTCCTCCTCATCGAGCCACCACTCGTCATGGATACTGTGCCGTCGTCTCTCCACCCTGGTCCCATCTGAGCCATCTCTGATAGATCCCACTTTGATCCCACCGTACAGGCTCCAAACAGAAGTCCATCCCTTCCCCACTCCAGTTTCGTTTTCTACCAGGTCTTACCCACTTCCACTGGTTTCATAGTAAGGCTGTGTGTTAGGGTAGAAAGGATATCATGGCGAGAACCAGAACTGAACTGCTAGTGCTTTCCCTGCTGGATTACCTTGTTATTTCTACTCGGTTTCCTCATCCTACCTCCACCCTAAGTCTCCTAGCCCTTGGTGGCAGGGGGTGGGGGGCGGGACATACATACCTCTTCAAGCTGCAATCGAACCTGTTGAACAACCCTCAACCAGTTGGACTTGGCCCGGGACATGGAGTCCTGGCTCTCCTCCTCTTCTCTGTAACTACAGAGGTAAAGAAGTCATCAGTATTTCTGCTGCACCTTGCCATACACTCCAGAGAAAATACATGGCTTATCTTCTAACAGCATCACAACTGTGCAGTCTCTTCTCTCTGCAGGTGTCTTTTAGAAGCCACAACACTGGGTAGAGACTTGGCTTGAAATAGACTATGACGACAGGTAAGGCCCATTCATTCTGCCCAGCTTCATTCCTGGTGGCCTTCCCCCTCACTTTTTGCCAACTAGGAATCCTCTGTGCCTATCCCAGGCTTTCTTCATATCTACCAACATAAACTAGACTGAAATTACAACTTACAGCTGTGTGCCAAGCCTATCCTTACAGTTAAAGTGTATGAAGAATCGGGATTAAGGAATGTTGAATTGTAATTATGTTTGTGTTATAGGTAAACAAATTTCTGGGAACATTTTGTTCCCTCCACAACCTTTGGTGAAACAAGTAGACTTTAACAAGCTGAACACAAATATGCATTTATTATGTCTGTATCACATACCGTTTGCCAGAAAAGTGCGAAATACATTAAGCATTGTTACATGTCTGTAGCAGCATAAGCTATCATGGCAATGTTGGCACCAGAAAACAAAACTAAAAATGTTTTGCTGCAGATTTTTGTTTGTAATCACTGTCCGATGTGAGAGTCCAACAATAGTCGCCCTGCACGGAGGGGTTCCACTTGCCTGGATACCATTTCTCCATTTTGTCAATGTCTTGATGAAACCTTTCACCATGTTTGTCACTCACAGCACCAAGGTTGTCTGGGAAGAAGTCCAAGTGGGAATGAAGAAAATGTATCTTCAATGACATGTTGCATTTCATCAATCTGTATGCCTGAAGCAGATTTTCAACCTGTTCGACATAGTCTGCTGCCTTATAGTTGCCTAGAAAGTTACAAACGACATTCTTGAAGGCTGTCCACGCAACACGTTCTGTACCTTGCAGAAGACCATCAAAGTGGCTGTCCTTCGTCACAGCTCGGATTTGTGGGCCAACGAAAACACCTTCTTTTATCTTGGTGTCACTTATGCGTGGAAACATTTGCCGCAAATAATCAAAGGCTTTACTTTGCTTGTTCATTGCCTTAACGAAGTTTTTCATCAGCCCAAGTTTGATGTGCAAAGGTGGAAGAAATATCTTACTTGGATCCACCAATGGGTCATGCGCAACATTCTTCTGCCCTGGAACCAATTTCTTGCGGAGAGGCCAGACTTTTCAGACATAATGCAAATCTCTTGCTCGACTGTCCCACTCACAAAGGGGTAACCCCCGAAAACTACCCCTGCACGCGCCGAGCCTATTTTGCATAGGCTCGGCGGCGCACGCAAGCCCCGAGATGCGCATATGTCCCGGGGCGGTCCGGGGGGTGGGGGCGAGTGCTCCGTTGCGCCAGCTGCCGGCTGGTGCGCACAAGTTACGCCTGCCTCAGGCAGGCGTAACTTTTAGAGCAAAGGTGGGGGTGGATTTAGTTAGGTATGGGGGGTGGGTTAGATAGGGGAAGGGAGGGGAAGGTGGGGGGGGGGCCCGAAAAAAAGTTCCCTCCAAGGCCGCTTCGATTTCGGAGCGGCCTTGGAGGGAACGGGGAAAGCCATTGGGGCTCCCCTTGGGCTCGGTGCGCGCAAGGTGCACATGTGCACCCCCTTGCACGCGCCAAGCCTGGATTTTATAACATGCACGCAGCAGCGCCGCATGTTATAAAATCGGGCGTAGATTTGTTCGCGCTGGGTTGCGCGAACAAATCTACGCCCGCGCGTATCTTTTAAGATCTGGCCCAAAGGAAGCAACAATACTTGGTGTAACCAAGCTGCAGACCCAGTAGAATTGAAACTACCTTGAGATCACCACACAAATTGAGTATTCGAGGTACAACTGGAATGTGGTTCAGCAATAGCTGTATGTTCTCATACATTTCTTTGACATGAACGGCATGTCCAACAGGTATTGATGGGAAGATATTGCCGTTGTGCAGCAAAACAGCCTTCAAACTTAAGATTGATGAATCAATTAACAGTCGCCTTTCTGTTGGGTCGTGGTCACTTCCAAGAGCACAAAACAATCCATTGATGTCACAGCAAAAAGTCAGACTGTCTACTTGGTTGAAATATTTTGTCAAATCTTCATGACGGCTGCGAAATACTGAAATTTTCATATCAGATGACAAAAGATTCCATCCTTGCAGCCTTAACCCAAGCAGCTCTGCCTGACTCTTCTATAAAGCCAAATCTCTGACCAGAGCGTTCAGCTCTGAGATATTAAAATGAGGATTGCTGGATGTTGATGGCACAAAGTCAGGATCAGCCGCAGCTTCCATCTATGATGGCTCACCATCGCCTACCTCCTCATCCTCAAGTGTCCACACCTCTGGCAGTTTTGGAGCAGGAAGACTGTCGTCATGCGGCACTGATCTCATTGCCAATGCAAGGTTAGGGTACTCAAACTTCCTGTTCTTTGATGAGAATCCTGACACATTCATCATGCAGAAGTAACAGTCAGTTATATGATCTTTCTGTTCCCTCCATATCATTGGGGTGGCAAACGGCATAGATGGTCACACACCTGTCAGCCAAGCTCGCAGACTACTTGCGCAAGATGCACAACATATATGAGGAGCCCATGCTGTGTCCTGGTCATCAATTTTGCACCCGAAGTATAACTCGTATGCCTTCTCAATGAGTGCAGTCATACTCCTTTTCTGTGCTTTCAGAGTATACTCACCACAGATGTAACAAAATGTGTCATGGCTATTTATTTATTTAACATTTTTATATACCGCAATTCATGTAGCAGAGTTACATATCATTTCGGTTTACATTAGAACATTGAACAGGCATGTAAGAATGCAATTACATTGAACAAGGGAGATAAACTAGGATCAAAGTAACTGGGGAGTAACGTGCAACGAATAAATAGACAAATAATAGTAGTCTGTGTAGAGATTAAATTAATCTTGTTAAAGAGCTAGGTGTATATTGTTGTGACAAAGTCTCGGTACATGGAGAACATATTAGGATTGGTAGTTTGCGATGTTGGACTCTGAACTTAAGCTCAAAATCTAATGGAGTCTGGTGGAAATGGTTGTATGAATGATAAGTGAGGTAAGAGGGAATTATTGGCATAAGTTAAAAGCTTGTTTGAATAGCCAAGTTTTGAGTCTCTTTTTAAATGTGATCGGGCAAGGTTCCTGCCGGAGTGCTGGAGGCAGAGAATTCCATTGTGCAGGGCCTGCTATAGATAGAGATCGTTTATTTAGAGAAGTTTTGATGGGCTGGGCGAGGAGAGTATCTCTATAAGGAGTTCTCACCGGTCTGGATGATATATGTGGTCGATAAGGGATATTGAGATCCAGTGTAATGAGCTTGTGAATGGATTTATGAATGATTGTTAGTACTTTGTAAGTGATTCTAAATTTGATATTATGACATTGGCACGACATTTCATAAAGTATATGAAATTAAATACACAAATTTAAACTCAGTTTTAGCAATACGATTCGCTCATTCACACAGATGTTGCATAGGAGACTACTCATTGCCGCTGCTTATATAAGGCTGCGTCGTCATGGAAACAAGTTGGAATCTTGCCACCGATAAGGCAGAGTTTCTTGGTGTATTTTAAAAAAAGTTAGTCTCTGTTACATGTTACGTTGCTTATGGCCGTCAAAAATATGACATGAATTTTAAAAATCATAAAAACTACTGTCCAGCAAGAAAATATATGTACGTGAAATTATGTTTTACAATTTCACAATTATTGTAACACAAAATTGGCTGTTTCTCAAAATCCTTACGTGATGTACAAATTTCGAAGTAATATCTGTGATCAGCAATAAAAAAATCTATTTGGAACATCAAAAAGCCTGAAGGAAACAAAAACGTTGTTTACCGTATGCTTTTTGGATTATAATTACATTTGTATTTAATATTTGAACTATATACACGGTGTGTCATAATTTTGTTTTGTAACTCGCCATAAGGTTTAAGGAAAGGAGAGTTATCAAACTGAAATAAAATAAATAAATTGGATTAGCAACCATTTGCTTCCTGATTTGACAGCAAGCCAGGAGCTGTAGAAATCTGTGAGCAGAAACTGCTCTTCTTAGCAGCCCCTAAATACCAAAATAAAATAACTGCTACACAGGTAATTTTCAAAAGCATCTACATATGTAAATGTAACTACTATTGTAGCAGTTTTCAAAAGCCATTTACCTGCGTAAAGTGCACTTACGAGGGTAAATCCTATGGACAATTCAATGACATAAACTGTAGCAATTTTCAAAAGTCCACTTACATGGATAAAGTGCATTTATATGTGTAAAATCCAATTTTAAGCATGTAAATGCTTTTTAAAATCGGGCCCTAAGGTAGCAAGGACCAAACTGCCCTGGGATGGGAGTGAGAAAAATCAGAATTGAATGTTATAGGTTTATAAATTTTATTTTGACTGATTATTAAGTATTTTATATGTGAATTTATGTTTTATTGTTTATTATGTGTTTATTTACCACAGTTATCGTTGTTGCTACTTTAATGTTAATGTTATTAACGGTATTACTCTTTCTTCACCTCTATCCTTGTTTGTGACTCTCTCTAGAGTTGTTTCTCCAGGTTAAATTCCCCTGTTTATTGTAATTCCAACTAAAGTTATATGTAAACCGACACGATATGATTTTTCATGAGCATCGGTATATAAAAACCTCTTAAATAAATAAAATAAATAAAAATACAGAGATTCTGGTAATTGGGCGGAATAGAAATTACTATACATAAAAGTTCTGTAATATCAGTATTAGTGAGAATACGTGCTGCTGCATGCTGCACTATCTGTAATGTCCTGGGGGTGTTTGCTGGGACCCCAAGATATGCAGCTGGAACAAAGAGCATGGACCCAATTCGCCTGTAGAGATAAGGAATTTGTGTACCTGCAGGAACTCCTATTCCAAGGGACAAGGACAAGACTCCCAGATATAGCTAAGCACACAATTTAGACTTGTTGTTCAAAGACTTGTGGTTTGTCCCAAACACTTACCTGAAGTCCTTATCATTGGTGGGGCAACTTTCTAAGGGATTTCCGTGAGTAAAAAGTGTTTTACCCAGGTACATCGGCTGCCTGGAAATTGCCCACCCTGTATGCAGGTAAAAGTGCACGCATTGCTCCATAAGGTGCGAATGTTTACCTGCACCAAACCAGGGTCAGGGTCAGGGGGGAGAAAACTACACATACACACAGTTTTGAATTTTCAAAGCTACGGGCCTGATTTGCTAAGACGTTTCTCCCATTCTATGTCTATGGGGAAAATGTTTAGTAAATAATCCCTTATGTGTGTAGTTTTAGTTGCAAAATAAACATCTGCAGAAACTGTTCATTTTCAAAGTGAAATTAATTGTGGACTTTTCCTTTGAAAACCAGGGCAGAGTCTGAATTTCACAGCAATGCGGGCAGTGTGAAGATTTTCCTATTCAGATTGTCCTCTAAGTGGGCAAAACAACAGCCAGGAAATAGGTGGTGGGACATTACTTTAATAAAATCAACCCATCAGCAACGCATGAAGAGCTATGTAAACTTTCCTAGATGAGATAATAGCTTCCCTATAGAGTCGGTTTGGGTTGAAACCTCCTGCTGTTAGCTGCTACACAGATCAACACTTGGGAGTAAAAGACCATGACTACCCATCAGTTCCTTTACAGTTTTGGGGGCTTTTGGTAAGGTGACTGCGTTTATGCATGTGTTTAACAAAGATAAATCCAGATGGAAGTGAAAGGGAACATTGCTTGCATAGAAACATAGAGCTGATGGAAGAAAAGGACCAAATGATCCACTCAGTCTGTCCAGCAAGCCTATGCCAGTATCTGCTGCAGTGTGCAGGTTACCCCCATGCTTATCAGTTTACCAGACCGTAAATTAGTCAGGGCCCTCGGATGCTGTTTGAATCCAATTTCCCTTAATCGTTGCTGTGAAAGCAGAGAGCAATGTTGGAGTTGCATCAAAAGTATCAGGCGTAGTGATTAAGGGTTGTAAGCGCTGCATCATCTACTTACCCCCATGTTTATTTGTTCCCCAAACCATAAATGTTGGGGCCCTCGTTGGCTGCTGTCTGAATCCAGGTCCCCTTTTCCCACTGCCGTTGAAACAGAGAGCAATGATGGTGCTGCATTAAGTCGTGATACTGTTATTAGTTAAGGATAGCAACTGTCACACTAGCAAGTTACCCCCCAGTTACTCCCATGCACTCTTCATCCTCTAGCCTTTAGGAATCCACAGTGTTTATCCCATGCCCCTTTGAATTCCTTCACTGTTTTCGTCTTCACCTCCTCCTCCAGAAGGGCAGTCCAGGCATTCACCACTCTCTCCGTGACGAAATATTTCCTGACGTTGGTTCTGAGTCGTCCTTCCTGGAATTTCATTTCATGACTCCTAGTTCTAGTGATTATTTCCAACAGAAAAGGTTTGATGATTGTGCATCATTAAAACCTTTCAGATATCTGAAGGTCTGTATCATATCCCCCTGCACCTCCTCTCTTCCAGGGTGTACATATTCAGATCTTTCAGCCTTTCCTCATAAGTCTTCCAATGCTGACCCCTAACCATTTTGGTTGCTCTTTGTTGATAACCTCTATCCTGACTTTATCCTTTTTGAGATATGAGCACCAGTATTGAACATAGTACTCCAGGTGAGGCCTCACCAAGTTCCTATACAAAGGCATTATCATCTCTTTTTTCTTACTCGTTATTCCTCTCTCTATGCAGCCCAGCATTCTTGCTTTAGCTATCGCCTTGTCACATTGCTTCACCAATCATCAGATTGGTGAAGCAATGTCAATCGTCAGATCATCAGACACTATCACACCAAGGTCCCTCTCCCAGTCTGTGTTCATTAATCTTTCACCGCCCATCATATACAGCTCTTTTGGATTGCTGCTCCCCAGATGCATGACTCTGCACTTCTTGGCATTGAATCCCAGCTGCCAAATCTTCGACCACTCTTCAAGTTTTCTTAAATCACTTTTCATTCTCGCTACTCCTTCAGACGTGTCCACTCTGTTGCAGATCTTCGTATCATCCACAAACAGATAAATTTTACCTTCTATCCCTTCTGCCAAGTCGCTCACAAAGATAGTGAACAGAATCGTACCCAAAACTGATCCCTGTGGCACTCTGCTTAATACCATTCTTTCTTCAGAGTAAGTTCTATTTACCATTACATACTATCTGTCTCCTGTCAGTCAACCAGTTTTCAATCAGCACTACTACCTTGGCATCCACTTCCAAGCTTCTCATTTTGTTCACAAGTCTATGTGGAACCGTATCAAAAGCTTTACTAAAATCCAAGTAAATTACATCCAGTTCTCGTCCCTGAACCAATTCTCTAGTCACTCAATCAAAAAAATAAATCAGATTCGTCTGACAGGACCTTCCCCTGGTGAATTCATGCTACCTCGGGTCGAGCAACCCACCGGATTGTAGATACTTTACTATCCTTTCATTCAGCAGAGTCTCCATTAATTTTTCTGCCACCGAGTTGAGGCTAACCGGCCTGTAGTTTCCAGCCTCCGCTGTGCTCCCACTCTTGTGAAGCGGGACCACTACCGCTCTTCTCCAATCTTGTGGCACCACTCCCATTACCCGGGATCTATTGAACAGATCACACAGCGGACCCGCCAGGACATCTCTGAGCTCCCTCAGTATCCTGGGATGAACCCCATCTGGCCTTATGGCCTTGTCCACTTTCAGTTTCTTAGCTCTTCCCATACATTTTCTTCTGTAAACGGAGTTTCTTCTATCTTATCCCTATCCACGATCTTGTTAGCTAGCGACGGTCCTTCTCCAGGGTCTTTTTAGTGAACATCGAATAGAAGTATTTGTTTAATATTTCAGCCATTTCTTCGTTTCTCTCCACACACTGATCTTTGTCACCTTTCAGTTTCACTTTACCACTTTAGACCTTTCTCCTTTGTCTGATATATCTGAAAAATGTTTTGTCACCTCACTTTACCTCTTTGGCAATCCTTTCTTCCACCTGACTTTTTGCTTTCTTGATTTCTTTCTTCGTCTCCCTCAGTTTCACCAGATATTCTTCCCTGTGTTCCTCTTTTTGGGATCCTTTATATTTCTTGAATGATGTTCTTTTTGCTTTTATTTTATCAGCCATCTCCTTTGAGACCCAGATTGGTTTTTTTTATTTCTCTTACTTTTGTTTACTTTTCTAACTTATAGATGTGTTGCCTTTCTAATTGCTCATTTTAGTTGGGCCCACTGTTGTTCCACCTCTCTCATTTTCTCCCAGTCTTCTAGTTCTACCTCCAGGTACGTCCCCATTTCGAAAAAGTCCGTATTTTTGAAATTCAAAACTCGGATCTTCGTGTGACTTCTCTGTATCCTATTTGTGATATCAAACCATACCGTTTGATGATCACTGGTGCTGAGGTGGGCACCCACCTGCACATTAGAGACATTATCCTCGTTAGTGAGCACTAGGTCGAGTATCATTAAAACCTTTCAGATATCTGAAGGTACTTATCGTATCTCTCCTAACACCAGACGGAGCACCACAATGAACAAAGCTGCATCAGGCACAGACTAAAGGAAACCGTGGGGGAGGTGGCTTATATCCAAGAAAGCACCAAGCTGATACTTTGGAGAATACAGCAGGCACTGTTGCTTGAAGTGTGAATGCTCAACCAACTCCCTCCCTCGTGAGTTCCATTACCACTTGTTTGAACAGAGCCCCTTGCAGGGCATCCACTAACTTTCTCCTTCTGGTAGATTCCGCAGGAGGGATTCTCCAGTCTACATCCAGCAGATTAAAATCTCCAACAATCAACACTTCTCCCTTCTTTCCCACCTTTTGGATGTCTTTGACCAGATCTCTGTCTGGTTCTTCTGTTTGAGTCGGAGGCCTGTAAATCATTCCAGTAAAAATGGATGCACCATCATCTTTTTTTTCTTAGGATGGCCCATAATGCTTCTTCTTTACCCCATATTCCTTGCAGTTCAGTTGCTTGGATATTGTTTTTGATAAAGAGCTACTCCTCCCCCTTTTCTGTCCTCTCTGTCCTTCTGTAACAAGTTATAGCCCAGTATGGCCATATCCTAATCTTGAGACTCCGTGAACCAGGTCTCCGTAACAGCAACAATGTCAAAGTCTGCCTCCATCATTAGGGCCTGCAGGTCTGGGATTTTATTGCCCAAACTACAAGCATTTGTGCTCATAGCTTTCCAATTTTTCTCCCATGATTTGTTACACTTCCTAGACACTTTTTCTGCTTTTTTTTTTTAATTGATTGATTTTATTTTCTTCTCCCACGTCCTGTATTGCTTGGGGTTGACATATCAATTTCATTGGCCATCTCCTGTCATCCCCATTCTTTAGTTTAAATATCTGATAAATATAGGATCTGAATTTCTCACTTAGCATCCTCCTTCCTGCTACAAACAAATGAGGGCCATCCTTACCATAGAGCCTTTTACTGCTCCATACACGACCCCAGACTCCAATGTATCCAAAACCAACTTTCTGTACACCCGGTTTTGAGCCAGAAATTGAAATGATCTATATGGCATAGCTTCTCAATTTCCTTTCCATGAAGAGATAACGCTTCCGGAAAGGCAAAGGTCTTTGCAGTGTGTCTTATCTTTCCTAGAATACAGAAATCTTTTTGTACTTCATGGATACCTTTTCTATTGAGGTCATTGGTCCCCATATGGATGATAACACTGATATCAAAGTTCCCAAGTTTCTTGGACTATCTGGTTTGCATTTCTACTAGCTGAGGATCCTGGAAGGCATTTAACTGTTGTGTCACCATCAAAATGTACTCCCAAATTGGTTCCTCTGATGATTTGAGTCTCCCAGCAGAAGCAGCTTTCTTTTTTGACATTTGATTCTGTTGAAGGGCTTCCGGGTGCATTGAGTCACCTCACTTTTAGAAAGCACTTCAAAATCTATTGCTGAGGTTTCTTCATTCTCCAATGCAGAAAAAGCATTATGTAGGGGTAACACTGGGGAGATTGGGTGTCTCTTCATCACAGGCCTTAATCTGCCAGAGCCCACTGTTATCCAATTGTTCCTGGGTTTTTGAATCCTGGATGTCTGATATCTCTGTGGGATGGGGGTTGTTGCACAGGATGCTGTAAAGCTGGAGAAGGTGGATATCTGTCACAAGTCCTGTTCTACCAGAGCCCACTGTAAACCATTTTTTCCTGGGTTTCTGAAACTTCTATGGGAGATGGGCGAGAGATACTGGATGGTAGATGAATCAGCTCCATTTTAATTACAGAGAACTGAAGGCAAAAGGGACAACCTTAGATTCTCCAAATGTTAGGCCTTGGGACATAAGCACCACAATTGTTGCACTGAATGAAAGACATTTTATTAAATTATCACAAATTCCTTAAAATCATATAGATAAGGTAAGGTAAAATTTAGGCTCTAGCAAAGATTTTTTAATAGGTATTTGAAATAAAAACTTAAACTAATAGTGTTAGCCAGTAAAGATTAATAGGTAGAGTATGAAAATCAATTTTTACAAGCAATATGACAGTTTAAGTCACTATTATCTGAGCTGTAAGGAACTACTATGTAATGGGAGATGAAGTAATTGAAGCTAATTATCTAGGAGTCCAGGGAAGACCGTATAAGAAAAGTAAACTCAGGGGTGGGTGGCTAGAAGGGTAGGAAGGGAAGGAACTAAAGGTTCCCAACCCACACTTTAAGACTTTTGTTCACAAGTAAAATAAACCCCCCTCAAAGGCACAAAATATTTCAAAAATCAGACAAGAAATATACTTAGCCCTGACATAAGTAAGCAAATAATTTCAGATAGCTCGTAGCTGCCTCTCACAGGAAGAACTGCAAACAATGGCTAATCAGACCCAGAAAAGCAGTTTAGATTGCACACTTTTTGAGTTTAGTTAAAATCTGCCTCCTCCTAAAAACCAAGGCACACAATTATGCAATTATACACATCTTCTATACTAGGCTCAAATATATACATAACAAACAGCAAAAGTTCATATAGGGGTAGATTTTTCTTAGGCCTGCGCGTGCATCCATGTGTGCGCGGTTTCCCGGCGCGCGCCCATGAACACGGCGATTTTATAACATGGGCACGTCGCCACATGCATGCTATAAAATACGATTCCCACACACACACACACATGCACAGCCGATTTTAATATCCGCAAGTACATGTGCAGGTGGGTGGCCTCTCATGTGCGCTGGGGGATGGGATTTTAAAAAACAACGCGTGGCAAAGTGAGTAGGCCTTTCCCGGTTCCCTATCTCCCTAACTACCCTTCCTACCTTTTTCCCCTCTCCTTCCTGACCCCAAAACCCACCCTAACTCCTTTAAATTTTTTTTGTTTCACAACTTACTTGCTTCTAAGGAGCAGAAGTAAGTTGTGTGCGCTGGCTGGCTGCCGGCACGCGCTTCCCCGGGTCAGCGTAAAAATGGCGCAGTCCCGGCCGGCCCCAGTCGCATCCAGACCCCACCCCTTTTGAATGGCCCGGCACTTCTGCATCTACTGGGAGATACGTGCGCGGCCGGGCCATTTCTAAAACGCGCTCGGCACATGCAGGGAAGGCCATGCGCGTATCTCCCGGTATTTGCTCGTGCCGGGCTTCGGAAATTCACCCGTTAGAGAATTCAGGAAGCCTTGTGAGCCCAGGAATCCCTAACCCACATAGGAGATCCTGATTTTCAGAAATATCTGAATGGGGTAACAAGGTCACCTTCGGGGAAAAGAGCTTTCCTACGTCTGTAATACTTAGCGTATTTACAATTATTAGAAGGCACTTTGTGCACTTTTCATTCTAATTTTTAATCTAGTTGGCATTTCCTTCTTGCTCCCCCCCCCCCAAGCTGAAGTGAGTCAGGGGAAGATCTCACAACCAAATATTCTCCTCTCTTCTGCATGCTGTAACTGAAGATGTGGGAAAGAGGAAAGACTGCCATTAAATGACTCATAAAAAAGAGCCACGAGCGCGCTTCTACTAGTTACACGCTGCCCTCGGGGGACCCATGGGATCCGTAATTAAATTTCTGCGGTTTAGATCAGGGTTGGATGATGAGAGTTCAATTTTGCTTTCCGTAATACCTTATTGACTTAAAGCATCGGTACCTCTTTATGGCGTCACTCTTATGCTATCGAAATTCACTTCAGTATGAGGGGGCCACCATTATGAAGGCAATCGGGAAGAAGGATTTGACTGAACTTTCATGCTGGTCTGAGGCCGGAGCTGGCTGGCAGGACTAAGTGGTTATATAGAGCTATAAAAAAACAAAACAAAACCCCAGAAGTCGTCTTACCTTTCCACCACAGGCTTCTGAGGCTGAACCAGGGGCTGGATCTGGATCGGGGGTTGGGGTTCTGGCGCCGGCTCCGGCAGCTTCTCCTTGGCCGGCGCCTCCATCGCCGGTGGCTCCTGGGGCTCCCCCGGGCAGTAGCCCTTCTCGACCGGCGGGCAGAGGCCATCCCGCTGCAAGGCCGCTGGCTCGTACATTCCCTGATCCTGCAGGTCCAACTCGTCCTTGGGGTAGTCGTCCTCATTCTCGCTGTAGCCCTCAGCGTCGTCCTCGTCGTCCTGGTCCCAGCGAGGAGAGTCCTTCTGGTAGCTGACGGAGCTGTGGCAGGAGTGGTAGGAGTCCCCGTCCCGCTCGTCTATCTCGGACCCCTGCAGGCTCTCGTCGGGGTCAAACTCGTCGCTGAGCTGGGAGCTGCCCTGGCTGAGCTCGGCCGATGAGGCGTATCTGCTGCTGCCAGTGGGGCTGTACGGACCGAAAAGAAACAGGATAAGCAAGGGGGGGGGAGGGGGGGCTCATGGAGGCCTAAAGCAGACGGTGCACCCCCTCCCCCGTTTATGCCACTATACACAGTGCTAGCCATGGGACTCGCGCCAACACGGCTTTTACCACGAGATAAATATTATCTCAACCCAACACCAGACGGAGCACCACAACGAACGAAGCTGCACCAGGCACAGGCTAAAGGAAACCGGGGGGGGAGGTGGCTTAAATCCAAGAAAGCACCAAGCTGATACTTTGGAGAATACAGCAGGCACTTGTTTTTTTTTTATTCAGACGGAGTGAAGGGGGGGGGGGGCGCCAAGCTGGAGGGCCACCCCTCAACGAGACGGGCCACACATTGCCTGGGGACAGGGGGACCCAACAACAGGGGGCACAGGCGTGCACTCACCAAGGCCTTCCTGTCACCCACAGGCGTGAAACTGGGAGAGTCCTAGTTCTGCCCAGGCTTCCTCCCCAGCACACGGATCTGACCGTTACCAACACTGATGCCCCCCTTCCTCACCCCCCCCCCCCCCCCCCCCGGACTTGAAAGCATCAACATCAAACTGAGGGAAATGCTGAACAGGAGGTCCACAGCCTGCAGCGGGCAGGCAGACTCCCAGGCTACTTTTAATGGGCATTTCAACTTTTCTTCTCTTTTTTAACGCTTTGCTCTTCTCCCCCTACCTCCATACTACACAAGACATCTGAAAGGTCTGAAGTTCATTGACTCCCAATAACTGCACCCCAGAGTCCATGCCATAATTTTCCGTGCACAAATTGTAATCCGCTTTGAACACTGTTATGAAGCGAGATATAAATCTAAACTCATAATAATAATTATTATTATTATTATTAAAGTACAACCTGAGCTATAGGAAATTACTTCTTGCTATATCTCTTTTCCATATTAAATATGTATGCATAAACACATACATGCATTTTAAATGTTTGCCATGCTAAAATATTTGACACATATCGTGTTGTACCGTTTGCTGTGACTATTATGAAAAGAGAATGATTTTCTTAGGGCTTAACAGATGGATGTGTCTTAACAGGTTAAAGCATCAAACCTAAATCAGATTGTGTTTTTCACACAAGGTCTGAAGACAGAGCGGATGTTTTTGTCAATAATAAGGCAGCTCTGACCACCTGTGTGCTTACAGGGATGCAGAGCTAACCCTGGCCACAGGGTCACTTCAGGTTACCTTCAAGAAGTTCACTTTGCCACACACCACCCCTAAAACGCAAAACTAAAAAAAAAAAAAAAAGGCTTTACAGAAAGCCACTCATGAATGGAAGATTGGCACAGCATCTCAGAAATCACCCGCTCCCACAGGGAACACCCCCAGGTTCCCACAAACGACACGCGCCAGGCATTCCACAGAAAGATGGTCACTGATTTGCAGGCGGGGAAGGAGGGAGAGATCAGAATGACCTTGTGTTTTGGGGGGGGGTCACGTTGCATGAAGGGTTAAACATGGGAAAAGTAACATTAAACAGGAAAAAAATAAAATAGAACAGAAAAAGTCCTGAGGAGTTAGTAGCCACGTGGAACCTCCATGCCTCCAGCTGGCCGAGACGCACCCACAGTGAAGCGCACATGCACACAAACACAGCAGCAAGCCTAGGGCTAGACCGATACCACGTGCCTTGTCTGCCCAAGCCCACGGCTGGCGCTGACCCTCCTCTTCCTGAGGGACCAGGCCCCAGCAGGATCTGCCCCCCCACCCCCCGCTCTAAGTGATTTCTCTGTCCACTTTCGAGAACTGGTGCTTTCCATGAAAGAAAAATGCTATGATGACTCCTAAAAGGATCCCCTCGGACCCCCCCCCCCCCCCCCGCCCTTCCACGAAGCCCCGCTAGCTTCTTGGCAGACTGGACAGGCTCCTCCCATTCTGTGTCTATGGGGGAAAAAAAAAAAGCTTTGTGGATCCAGCCCGTAACTCCGGATTCAAAGGCATTGCCTATTCATAGCAGATAGCCTGTGTGTTCCCCTAACCCAGGGGTAGGGAACCTATGGCTCGCGAGCCAGATGTGGCTCTTTTGATGGTTGCATCTGGCTCGCAGACAAATTTTTAATACAATTTTTTTAATAAAAAAGTAAAAATCTTAACAAAACCCCCACCCTCCTGATGCCCCCCCAAGACCTCCAAAATTAATTTACTACAACCCCCACCCTCCTGACCCCCCCCCCCCCCAAGACCTGCCAAAAGTCCCTGGAGGTCCAGCGGGGGTCCAGAAGCGGTCCGGGAGCGATCTCCTGGACTTGGGCTGTCGGCTGCCAGTAGTCAAAATGGCGCCGACAGCCCTTTGCCCTCACTATGTCACTGGGGTCGACCAATGGCGGCGGTAGCCCCTGTGACATAGTAAGGGCAAAGGGCCGTCAGCTGCCAGTAAGCAAATGGCGTTGACGGCCCTTTGCCCTCACTATGTCACAGGGGCTACCGCCGCCATTGGTCAACCCCAGTGACATAGTGAGGGCAAAGGGCCGTCGGCGCCATTTTGACTACTGGCAGCCGACAGCCCAAGTCCAGGAGATCGCTCCTGGACCCCCGCTGGACCACCAGGGACTTTTGGCAGGTCTTGGGGTGGGGGGTTGTAGTAAATTAATTTTGGAGGTCTTGGAGGCGTCAGGAGGGTGGAGGGTTTTGTTAAATTTTTACTTTTTTATTAAAGATTTGTCTGCGAGCTTTGGACCCCCGCTGGACCACCAGGGACTTTTGGCAGGTCTTGGGGTGGGGGCGTCAGGAGGGTAGGGGGTTGTAGTAAATTAATTTGGTAGGTCTTGTATGGCTCTCACGGAATTACATTTTAAAATATGTGGCATTCATGGCTCTCTCAGCCATAAAGGTTCCCGACCCCTGCCCTAACCTATCTACAAGGTCCCTGCCGTTTCTCCAAAATGTCTCTTTCTATGGTGGCTGTATGGACAATACTGGCCTCTGTGTTATTTAGCTCTTCCGTAACCCAGTTCTAAAGCTTTTGTCCATTTCGCACCGTAATAAAGCCTTTTTTTTTTTAACCTCAGGGCCCAGTCTCCCGGTTTCCGTTTCCCTTCTCCGCTTTCCTTAAAATTTTCCTTCCTTCGGATCTGTACCAGGCCCCCCGCGCCCTTAAATCTGAGCGGTACGGTCCGACATCACCGGGTGCTCTTCGGGTCTTTAAACCCCAGACTAACATCAGCCACGAGGGGGTCAGGGCTGTGCTTTTGGTCCCCCCTGGTATCGGTCTAGCCCCAAGCTACTGGGACCACCACGGCACTCTGCGTCACTCACAAAGGCTAAAAGGCAAGGTAGAGACCCACCTATCGGATAGGTCAAGAGACTGTCTGCTCTCGAGGGAATACTGGCAGCTGGTGAGCCTGCTAGAGCCCGAAGCAGACTCCAGGTCGCTACGACCATTTGTGGCAGAGTCTACGCTATCGTAGCGTCTGCCGGGGGGGAGGGAGGGAGGGGGCAAAGAGGAGCGCGGTTGGCAGCACCAGAAAGGGAAGAAAAACGAGAACAATAAAACCCATTAAGTGGTGAGTAACATCATCATGAACTGCTTCAACAGAAATAAGCAACAATCCCCCCCACCACCACCCCCCACCCAGCTCTGCCTCCACACCCACTGAGGCCAAGGGAGTGCCAGCCTGGCGCTGGGGGGCCCCCGAGTTCAGAAGCAGAACAGCTGTGACCGCTTACCGAAAAAGCCGGTAGCCAAATCAGGCTTCTCAGCACTGTTGGCTCACTGGGTTCATAGCCATTTCCCCCTCCCCCTATAGGTGGCTACACATATTCCATTCCTAGATGGCCAATTTTGTTTAACCCTTCCCAGTGTGCTGACAGCAAGGACCTTATTCCCTACCCCCCTCCCCCCAGCTCCAAAGCACACCTTCCATGTAAGCGTGTATGCATGGCCTGGGGGTGAGATGACCTGTTAAGTGGCCATTTCCCAGAACCATCAGGACAGCTGCAAAGTCTACAGGTAACTTTCCCCCAAGGGTTTGCCAGGAGGAGGTTTGTGTGCTTACCTTCCCTTCCAAACCTTGCCCAAGGAAAAAGCACCCGTGGGGATTTGCACCTCCTTTTTAAAATGCAAAAGTGCACATGTTGTTGTCTGCCTTGACCTAACCCATTTTTCCCATGCGGCTGATCGCCCCCTCCCCTCCTGGGCACTTTTATCCACATGCAGGGTGGGTGGTTTACAGAGCACCTTTATACCCAGGTAAGGGGCTTTTGAGACCTGCGGTGACCAGGGCTGGGCTGCAGGTTACGGCGCCCGCAGGCAGAGCGCCATGGCGGGGCCCTGTTCATGCTTGCGACGGCACATGGCTCCGTGTCAAGCAGGAGCAGGCAACCTCCTTTGGCCTGGATATTTGGTGCCCTGAAAATCTGACACCCTAGGCAGCCGTCTATGTTGCCCCTGCCTAAAATCCAGGCCCGAAGGTGGCACGGCCCCTAAATGCTTGCAATCCCCCCCCCCTTCCAGCCTTGAGACATCCATGATAAATACAGGCCCACTTCTTGCCTCTTCTTGTTCTGCCTAGTGTTTGGAAGGTGGGGTGCTGGCCCCTGGGGGCGGCTGCACCGCCTTGCCCGTTTCTATAGTGTGCGCGGGTTATAAAGAACCCATGCGTACCACCCCCAGCACACCAGGATAACCCCCTAAAATCAGGGCAGAGGGGGGAAAAAAAAAAAAAAAAAAAGAGGACGACCTTCAGATCTACCTGATGGGCGGCTGGTCAGAGCAGTCCATTTCGTAGCTCTGCATGGAGTCCGTGTAGGAGTCTCGGGAGCTCTGCTGCGGGTGTCTCATGGGATACTGGTGCACGGACGCGTTGGGCTGGGAGGTGGAGTAGTAGGGAGGCGGCATGCTGTTGCTGGTCTCGCTGCGATAATCGCTGTCCCTGTCGTCCACGGCACTGTCGGGATCCTCATTGTCTGCAAGGAGGGGGGGCGGTGATGGTGATTTCCACCATCGAAACAAGAGAGGAATATTTTGGCCATTGCAGGTTTCAGGCTGAATTAACAAAAATTAAAACAAAAAACAAAAAACCCCAGCCCTGCTGTGTTTCTTCTAGCTAAAACTTTCCCAGCTCTCTGGCGTGGTTGACAGGAAAAACTCACAAGCACAAAAGTGTGGAGAGAAACCAAAGAGAGCTATTTGGGGGGGGGGGGGGGGGGGGGGAGAGAGATTACTAGAAGGGCAGACAGAGATTTTGCAGTGCATAAGAAGCTGAGACAGTCAGGCCCATTCAGTAAAAGTCGCGGGAGAGCGGGCGAGCGCCCAGGCCACTCTCCTGTGCATGCGATTCAGTGTTTAAATGAGGGCCTGTGGTAAAAAGAGGCACTGGGGACACTAGCGCGTTCCTAGCGCCTCTTTTTGGACAGGAGTGGCGGCTGTCAGCGGGTTTGACAGCCGACGTTCAATTTTGCCGGCATCGGTTCTCAAGCCCGCTGACAGCCACGGGTTCGGAAACCGAACGCCGGCAAAATTGAGCATCCGGTTTTCAACCAGCGAGCTGCGGGCCCATTTTTAATTATTTTTTACTTTGGGACCTCGACTTAATATCGCCATGATATTAAGTCAGAGGGTGTACAGAAAAGTAGTTTTTACTGCTTTTCTGTGCACTTTCCCGGTGCCGGCAGAAATTAACGCCAGCCTTTGGGTAGGCGCTAATTTCTGAAAGTAAAATGTGCGGCTTGGCTGCACATTTTACTTAGTGAATCACGCGGGAATAACTAATAGGGCCATCAAGCACTATTGGTTTCGGGGGGTAAATAAGGGGTAAATAAGGGGTAAAGCTAGCGCGTCGAAAACACGCGTCTAAACACGGGTTAACAGTGCTCTCCACCGGAGCGCACTATACTGTATCGGCCTGAGTGACAGCAACTGTTAAGTCAGGCAGCGAGTTGGCAGAGGTTGTGCAAGACTGTCCAGCTCAGAGTGCAAATGCAGCTCAGTGTCTGTCCCCCCATCTCCCCTTCCAGTGGGGGACATGCATAACTCTTCTGCTAATGCACTTCTTAGAGCCCCCATGCTGCTCCAGCCCTGGGCCCTGGAATAAACACGGGCTCCGCCGCCACCTCTCCCTCAGCGTCCCTCAATCACGGCCTGCAGAGCCGGCTCTGGATCCTATGCCAGCTGCCCCTCTTCCAGTGAACCTCAGAGGTGGTCTGGGGAAAGCCCCTGGATATTCCACTCAGCTACGTCAACACAGTTCAGTCCTGATCTGCCTCGTATCCTGATATTCCACGTGCTCCCATTCAGCCCCTGCAAACACCCTCAGTCAAATCAGTATCATCTGTTATTTCAGTCCTGGGGCCTGCAAAAAAAAGACCTACCCCACCCTCACTATCCATTTATTTATTTATTTATTTATTTATTTATTTATTTATTTATGTTCTTCCTCCACCCCACATCTTTTTGTTCCCACCCCCAATGCTTCGGAGGTGCCAAAGCCGACAATCACAGCTAGGCTGGTTCTGCGATATTGACAAACACCCCACAAAGGACTAGACCGAGACCTCCAAACTCAGTTCCCTTGTGATCCGACGTAAGATTCGAATCCAGGTCCCCAGAGGTGAAAACCCACTAGACTAGACTGATCAGTTCACTGACTCTCTTCCCCCCACCCCCATCACTTTTTTCATCCACTAACACAGAGATTTTAATGTCAGCGCCTGCTTCTGGCAAAGTCCGCAGCCACAAAGTTGGAGGGCTCCCTTGGAACTGGTCCTATCACAGCCCCAGTGCTCCAAATGCTGAAGCAAGCAGTTTATCTCATTCCAAGGATTAGCGCTCACATTTCCAAAGTTGGAAGTAGTAATGCGTGCATGTTGCCAGGAACTGCCTTCCCCCCGGTTTCAGATGCAAATGCAAGCATACATGATGAGCCTCCGTTGGCCTGAAGTGTACTGCACACAGGCTGTTCAGGAGGGAAATGTGCTCCTACATTTTAATCTGAATTGAATGAAGGCTGCCTCCTTGCTGGATATTTAGAGCGCTGATCCAAGCAGCAATTTTGAAGGGGACCCCAACAGCACCGATTCCCCTCTATGTGCTCTCCACTGTATTTAGTCACTGAAGCCAATTGCAGCCTATTGATAAAACTTGATTGGATGGTTATTTCCTCCGTGCACGGTGGGGGAAATACGATAAACTCCCTAGCAGGGTTAACCAGACTAGGCCAGGCACTCATGGGCCACGCTAAGCCAATCCTGATTTGGCCCTTTTGGCATGCGAGGGGGGATTTACGAACAGTCCCGTCTCTCTCTCTCCAGAAAAAGCAGGACTTCAAGCCTTTACGTAGCCGTGGGACGAACCAGGACTGGCTCAGCCTCGTGTGTCAGGGTTTGGAGTCATCGGGTAAATGTGGTCTATAGGATGAAATATCTGTCTGACACCACTCATGCACCTAGCAGGGGAGCAGACCGGGAGGGCGCGTTCGGATAAAGCCTGGCCTACCTTTGAAAATCTGCAAGTAATTGGTCCAGTACGCGAACAGATTAACTTGCACAAAGTTACGCCTCCTCTTCGGAGGGTGTAATGTGTGTGTAAACTTACACGCATGCTTTTTTTTTTTTTTATTAAATAAAAATGTATATATGTGTGTGTGTAAGTTCCAACTCTGCCCCTGGGCTTTATACGTGTAAATGGTTTTGAAGATTCAGCCCTTAATTCGTCTGTCACAATATGCACCGACAACTAAGCCATGGGAGGGCGGATCTCTGCCGTTAACACCCAGGGACAGCGGTGGAGCTGAGAAGCAGGGTACGGTACAGCACCAATACTTACTATGTTGTTCTCCCCAGCCAAAATAATTCCAGTTGCCTACAAAGAAAAGGGGCAGAGACAATGAGGCGTGCCAGGGATCCAGAAGCAGCTCTCACCCCCCACTGCGGCCCTGCTGCATCCCTCCCCACCCCACCTCTGTGGCCGGTGGCTGTAATGCCTCACCCTCCCACCCCCACCCCCCCAGCAGCTAACCCAGATCTCTAGGGGCAGGGGAGGGGCAGGGGCGCAAATTTACTCATGGCCTCTGCAAACTTCCTGGGCCTCCTTGGGGGGGGAAGAAACGCCCATGCCTGGAGCTTTAAGCAGCTCTGGGGCTGCACAGCTGGGATGGCTCCAGGTGACTGAAAAAGGATAGTAGGAGATTAAAGAGGATGTTGATTGCAAGAAGAATGAAAGCTTTACGATGTCCACAGAATTGTACTGTGAAGGACTCTGTTTTTGCAAATGCTCTGAAAAAAATCCTTTTTTTTTTGTTATTGACGATATGGCTTCCTCCACGCCTCTTCACCCCTCCCCCCCCCCCCCTTCAGAGCTCACAGACTCATCCTCGGGGTAACCGTGTCATGACATGAATGCATGAAAAGGAAAAATTACGTCAAGAGAGAGAGAGCAAGAGAGAGGAAGCAGGAGGATCCAGGGAGCTGTGATGTGAAAAAAAAAAAAAAAATGAGAACGTACATATAAAAGCTGAAGTTTGTGAAGATGGCTCCATTGCTCAGCAGCTGGCTAACCCTACTGCTCCAATGAGCCACCCCCTGCCCTTTGCCTCACTCAGACCTCTCTCATCTTCTGCAGAGATGGGAAAGGCAAACAGAAGCGCAGGCTGTAGGGGAGAAAGCCCATCCACCTCCCTCCTGTCCACCACCCACCCCGTACGGCTGTGGAGGGAGGATGAATGGGGGGGACGCCGGTGGCGAGATCTCCCTAGGACGTGTTCCACAGCCGCCTCGGTGGCACAGTGTGGTAATGACAACTGGGAGCCTTTCAGAAAGGTTTGATTGAATCAGGTCAGTTCTCATCACTGTGTTCCTTGTAATATCCACCCACAAAGTGTAATTAATCAAAACAAAATTACCACTGCCGGGGCTGCACGGGAGAAAACTAAAACGAATTGGCACGTTTCCCAAGAGCGGCTGCAATTTAAGCCCAACTGGAGCTCTCTTTCTTTCTTTCCGTGCCTTTGTCTTTTTCTCTTTCCATCATTATTTTCCTGTTTCTCCTTTTTATTCCTTTGGTTTTTTTTTCCTTTTTATCTCTTCCTGTGTTGGTTCTTTGTTCTCTTCCTGCCCGTCTGCCTCTTTTTTTTTGGTTCTGTTTAACCAAGGTAAACGAAGAATAGGACCCAAGGCATTAGGCAAGAGCTTGGAACCAGGTTCAAACAGAAGGTACTTTCTCCCAGATGTTTGACAGGTGAGGGGAGGGGGGGGGTGTCCTGCATTACTTCGTGCGCCAGAGAGCCAGGCACGCGGGAGAGGCATGAGCAAGAAAAGGATGAGAGTGGAAGGAAGGGATCGTGTTCCTTATATTAACCCTTTCTGAAGGGACAGCGGCGATATTAAACTCTGCCGTGCTAGCGCTTTCCCTGTAATGTTTAACCTCGCCAGACTGCTAATCTACACTCTGGCCCCCATATTCTCCCGCCGTGCAGTGCGGTCAGACTCACCTCCTCTGTTCCATTAATGAGGCGAGCAGACAAACCAACTGGTTGACTACTCTGGCAAGAGCGAGCGCTCCCACTGCCGGGAGCCAGCATCCGGTGGCACACGGACCTCCTGGATCTGCTTTGTTTGGTTTCTGGCTCTGAGTGTGGAGATATTTCTAGCCCTTGTAAAAAGAGCGAGAAAGCATGGTACTTACAGCACTGAGAACCGCGCACAGGCAAGGGCTTATCCTGCTCCTCCTGAAACGAGTACTGCAGAAAAGAAAAGAAAAAAAAAACAACACACACACAGGCATGGTACAACACCTGGCCAGATGTGGGAGGAGCTTATAGGATTTGGATGCCCCTAGGGGAATCCCTCCTGTCCTGGCAACTGCTAATCTGCACCATGAAGGTCTAAATTAGCACCAAGCGGTGTTTTGTCACAGTACAGATTATAAACTGCTCCTTCCACTGCAGGAACTCCCTTTTATTACAGATCCTTTCCTCTCTCGCCTCACCCCTTGACGCCAACCTCCTGCACTCCTGCTGCCCCATTCCAAGCGAATGCGCTACAATCTTCCTCTTTCTAACATGCAGACTCCCAGCCTCCCCCCCCCCCCCCCCCATAGAGGCTTGCGTTTACGATCCCTCCTGCCTTCAACACAACAGGAAGGCTGACCAGTGGAAGCCGCTGCCTAGAATCACTGGCCCCTGCTCCACTTACATCATCCTGATCTCTCATAGCATTCAGCTGCTCCAGTTTCTTGGCCCAGTACCTGGCTTCTTCCTCAGGGATATCTGAAAAAGAGATTTTAAAATATTCCATTAGATGGGGTAGGGTTTGTGTGTGAGGGGGGGGTCCTCTCACCTCTGCACTCCAAACCTGCTTTCCCTATGCTTCTCAATAACTCTCAAAACCCTTGAAATAACTTGGGAGTGCTTACATTTCTACATCCTCAACCCACCTGAGTTATCTCCACAGGTCTTATTTCTTTAGATCCTCAAAGCCCCCTTTCTTTGCTCCTCTCTTGTAAGCACCACTCCTGTGCACCCCTAAAATAAGTTTCCCTTTGCAGTCTGAACAATTAACAGTAAGGGATCTAGCCTTTCCTGAAAGAAGCCTCAGCTTCTCTCAGGTGCTGAAGAAACCGAGAGAAGTAAACAAAGGGAGAAAGAGAAGACTGAAGAAAGGAGAGACACGGGAAACAGGAAAGAAAGAGGGAAGGGCTAGAGAGTAATAAGGGGAGAGGAGGAAGAAAAGGAGGCAAGGAAAACCGAAACACACACAGTTGCATGCTCCTGTTATAATTTAATTTCCAGTGACAGATGTAATTAATCGTTTTCAGTCACCGGGATGAGGCAGTTTCATTAATTGCTGGCACTAACGAGCTTAATGAGACAACTGAAAGGAACTAAGGTCGATTACAGAAAGAAGATGGAAAAGTGGGAGGTTCAGATTAGGCACGAGAGAAAGAGAGAGGGAGGACAGAGAGAGAGAGAGAGGAGAGAAGTAGAGAGAGAGAGCGAGAGGGAGGGAGAGAGAGGAAGGGAGATGGAGCAAGAGAGGGAGAGAGCGAGAGAAAGAGCAAGAGAACGAGAGAGAGAGGGGAGGAGAGGGAGAGAGAGAGAGGGGGAGAGAGAAAGAGGGAGAGGGAGAGAGACAGAAAAAGAGAGAGGGAGAGGGGGAGAGAGAGAGAGGGTGAGAGAGCACGAGAGAGAGAGAGAGAGAGGGAGGGAGGGAGAGAGAATCATTTGAAGGCACGGGCTTCCCTCGATGTTTTGTATCAGCCCAAATTGTGGGGTCTGGCGGTTCCCAATCTCAATTAAGGGTGGTTATCAACTGGTATGGAGAACAGGAAGTTAAACAATGGGCACAGACTGAGCAGGAGTTTGTGGTTTGATTCCTCTCTGCTCTTTTGTGTGGCTCCCCAAGAGCATTTATACAGATCTTGGCTCCTACACATCTGTGGCTTAAATGGAAGAGGCCCCTGTGGGGATTATTTCCATAATTCACTCATAATATACAATAAGGATTTTCATCCTAGAACCCCTTCTGGGGTTTTTAAGCCCCGGAAATCTTTGGGTGTCTCAAGATTGGCACAGATATGGGAAGGAAGGGGGGGGGGTCTAGCTTCTTTTGAGAGTTTGCAGTTGAAAGGTTCGATTTCCTTATTTACATGTTTCCTATTTTCTTTCTCGGGGCTGGGGGGTGCAGGAGGAGGATAGGTAAACATCAGACCTGGTAAAGGGAAAAACAGTGTTTGAGGGTTTTTGTGAAAAGACTGATATGTTAGGGAGTCTATTTCAAAAATATATACCTTGTTGAATGAGAAATCAAAGGTTAAATTTAATGACATTCGAGCATGGGAGAAAGACTTGAGAGAAGTCAGAGGAGACTTCCTGGGAACATTGTTTTTTGACTGTAAACAAATGAAAAATTACTACTTACCTGATAATTTCCTTTTCTTTAGGACAGTCACATGAATCCAGAACAAGTGGATAATGCACCTCTACCAGCAGATGGAGAGAGAGCAAACTGACGTCACAGTATATAACCCCTGCAGTGAATCAAATGCCAGTATTCTCTTCAAAAGCAACTGTGGACAGATTAGCAAAAGACTTGATTAAACAGATAACCATTTCAAATACTCAGCCAACAGGCAACTCTGAGCTCAGACAAGAATGTAAATAACATTAGTCTAGGGACCGGACTAACACTTAACAGTAATCCCTGTAATACATAGTCACACAGGACCACACTACAATCATTCAGCAGCCAAGGGAGGGAAGCTGGATTCATCTGACTGTCCTAAAGAACAGGAAATTAGCAGGTAAGTAGTAATTTCTCATTTCTTAGCGTCCAGTCAGATGAAGCCAAACACGTGGGATGTACCCAAGCTACTCTCGTATAGGGCATGAGGCTGTCTGCGGTCCAGTTAAAACTACACATGCAAAGGCTGCGTCCTCCTGGGCTTGCACATCCAGACAATAATACCTGGAAAAGGTGCGTAAGGAGGACCACATCGCAGCTCAGCAAATGTTGACAGGAGACAACAATATCACCTCCGCTCATGAAACTGCCTGAGCCCGAGTGGAATGAGCCCTAACCTTACTAGGTAACGGCTTCCCAGCATCAATGTATGCAACCGTGAGTACCTCCTTAATCCAGCGAGCTATTGTAGCCCATGAGGCTGGTTCCCCTGTCTAGTACCGCTGTGAAAGACAAACAGGTGATCTGTCTTCTATAAAGACTTAGTAACCTCCAGATTCCTGACGATATGTCTCTTGACATCCAGGAGTCTCAACAGACGATACTCCTCTACATCTCTCTCTCTGTCCAGAGACGGCAGGGAGATGGACTGATTCAAGTGAAAGTTAGCAACCACCTTCGGTAGAAAAGTTACAGTCTGGAGGAAGGGCTCCTGGCAAGACAAGGACAAATTGCCACAAGAAACACTGTTTTCAAGGTCAGTAAGCGCAAGAACAGCGTACGCAGCGGTCTAAACATAGGGCCTGCCAAGAAATCCAATACCAAATTAAGACTCCATGAGGGCACTGGAAACTGCAAAGAAGGACAAAGACGTTTCACTCCTTTCAGGAAATGGGCCACATCAGGATGAGCCGACAAGGATCCACCATTCACCTGATCCCTGAAACAGGTGGGAGCCGCTTCTTGTACCTTTAAGGAATTAAGGGTCAAGCCTTTATTCAAACCATCCTGCAGAAATTCCAAAATGAGCGGGATTTTGACTGAACAAGGAAGAACACCTTGATCCTCACACCAGGCCTCAAAAACTCGCCAAACCCGCACATAGGCCAAGGAAGTGAAGAACTTCCTAGCTCTTAGCAAGGTGGAAATCACCAGCACAGAGTATCCACATTTCAGCAAGCGAGCCCTTTCAGGGGACATACTGGAAGATAAAATCAAGTCAGATCTTCATGAAGAACAGGTCCCTGCCGCAACAGATCCCTGTGTGCCGGAAGTCAAAGGGGCAATTCCACCAGGAGCCGCCGCAGATCTGCATACCATGGTCTCCGGGGTCAATCTGAAACAACCAAGAGCACCATCCCTTTGTGGCACTCGATCCTCTGGACTAAGCTGCCCAACATGAGCCATGGAGGAAAGGCATATAGCAACTTGTTTTCTGGCCACTCCTGGACCAAGGCATCAATCCCCAGCAACTTCAGATATCTCCTGCGACTGAAAAAAAAAAAATCGCTGAACTTTTCCATTGCGAGAAGCTGCCAGCAGGTCTAGAAACAGGGTTCTGAACGATCCAGAATCAGCTGAAATGCCTCATTTAATAGCGCCCAATCTCCTGAGTCCAGACTCTCCCTGCTGAGAAAGTCTGCTCTTACATTATCTTTTCCTGCTATATGCAAGTTTGAGATCATTTGGAGATGTAGTTCGGCCCATTCCATAAGTCAATCTATCTCCTGCGGCACTTGTTGGCTCTTCGTTCCTCCCTGCCGATTTATGTAAGCTACAGTCATTGCATTGTCCGACATTATCCGGACCGCTCGATCCTGTACCCTGTCGCTGAACTGCAAACATACCAGCCGGACTGCCCTGGCTTACAAACGATTGATGTTCCAGAGAGATTCTTCTGCAACCTAGTGTCCTTGCACTGTCAGCTCCTGACAGTGAGCTCCCCAACCATGGAGGCTCGCATCTGTCGTCAATTTTAGCCAGTCTGGTGATGCTAGGGAAATTCCCTTCCTTAGATGATCTGGCTGTAGCCACCACTGCAGTCAGGAGGAGACCTCCATCGGCAGGTGGAGTCGAACCAAATAGTCCAGAGACTGCGGGTTCCACCAAGACAACAGGGAGTGCTGAAGAAGATGCCTATGCATTCTCGCCCACAGCACCACTTCCAGGGTTGCGCCATTAAACCAAGTATCTGCAAATAGGACCATACAGTCGGGTGCAGAGTGTTCAACAGACATAGCTGTGCCATTAACTTCCAAATACAAGCTTCCAGCAGGAAAACCTTGCCCTGCTTCATATCGAATTGAACCCCAAGGTATTCCAATGACTGAACAGGCTGAAGACTGCTCTTGGGCAGGTTCACCAGCCAGCCGAGCTCCTGCAATAGGGAGATCACCTTGGGCGGGTCACCAGGCAGCTCTCTTCCAGCAACTTGGCTCGAATCAGCCAGTCGTCCAAATACAGGTGTACCAGGATCCCATCCTTTCTCAATTCTGCCGTAAATACCACCATTACCTTGGAAAAGGTCCTGGGAGCAGTGGCCAGACCAAAGGGCAGTGCCAGAAACTGATAATGGTGTCCCAGAACTGCGAACCTCAGAAAGCATTGATGCTCTAGTCGAATGGGAATGTGAAGATACGCTTCGGAAAGATCCAAAGAGGTCAGAAATTCCCCAGACTGCACGGCCATTATAACCGAATGCAAGGTCTCCATGCGAAAATGCTTCACCTGTAGATGACAGTTGGCACCTTTGAAATCCAGGATGGACAAAAGGATCCCGCTTTCTTGGGCACAATGAAATAAATTAAATATTGCCCCATATTTTCTTGAGATGTGGGCACCAGAATCACAGCTCTCAGACTGAGGAGCCTTGCCAATGTATCCTCCACAGGGCCCGACTAAGCATCCAGAAACTGGATGCGCAACCTGGATGTATAGCTAGACACACACACCGAAATGACAATCCTGTAGAGGGCAGCCTAAGGAAAGCACGCAAAATGCTGTTGAGGCCTACCACATGGCACACAGCAAAAAAGCCTCAGAGTGGGGCCTAGCCTACAGAAGCTGCTCAACCCAAGCTGCCTATGTCCCTTGATCTCCTATGGAGCGGGATGAACGTCGGAACGGCGCACCGAGCATGGAGACCGGGGAATGGAGGAAACCCTACACCAAAAGACCCACCTTCTCTACCTCTGTATTTCTTTTTAAATTTAAACTTACCTGAGCAAGTCTTACCTGGCTGGGTACAGAAACAGTCTCCAGCTGCAGTGGAAGAGGGCATATGACGTTATCGCCATGCTCAGCTTCCTGCACCGCTGCCTTTCAGCTGCTTAACAGTTAAGTCCACGCTGGCTGAAAAAGCAGCTACTGGACCAAGGCACTCATCTGAGGGACCATGGAAATCACCTCAGGAATTCTCAACTGGGGGAGGGACCATTTGTTATCACCGCAGGAGAGCGGGGCAAATTTATTTTCCTTATTTCTCCTTTTTAAAATTGAAGCAATCCCCAGTAGGGAGATGCTCATCCACCATCTGCTGGAGAAGGAGAATACTAGCAGGCTGATGTCACTGCCGGGGTGCATATACTGTGACGTTAGTTTGCTCTGTCTCCATCTGCTGGTAGAGGTGCATAACCCACTAGTTCTGGATTCATCTGACTGGACAATAAGAAATGCTCAATTTCTGCACTTCTGGTTGAAAATGGATACAAGGCACTTTTCCACTGGTAATTAACTCCATAAGGTTTATCCAAATGTAGATAACGTCTATTGGTATTGTTGCGGGGGAAAGGGTACATTACGCACGCAAGCCCCGGGAGGCGCATATGTCCCGAGGCTTGAAAAAGGGGGCAGGGCATGAGCGGGGCAGGGCGGTCCGGGGGTGGTCCGGGGGCAGGGCAGGGCCGGAGCCTCCAGGCACAGCGGCCATTTGCTACTGTGCCCGGGATTGCGGGCCGGCAGTTGGCCGGTGCAGGCGCAACTTCTAAGTTAAAGGTAAGGAGGGGGGGGTTTAGGTAGGGCTGGGGGGGAGGGTTAGGTAGGGGAAGGTGGGTGGGGCGGAAGAAACGGAGGAAGGCTGCACGGCTCGGCGCGCACAAGGTGCACAAGTGTGCACCCCCTTAAGCGCACTGACCCCGGATTTTATAACCTGCGCGCGCATGTTATAAAATCGGGCGTAGATTTGTGCGCGCCGGGTTGTGCAGAAATCTACGCCCGCGCCTAAATCTTAAAATCCAGCCCATATTGTTTCGTTGTTTTATTTGGGTGGAATGCTTTTTGTATTTGTTACTGGAAAATGGTCTACAAAAACTGAATAAAAAAAAAAATAAGAAAACAGAAAGAGTCAGAGAGCACACAGGTCTCATAAAACTTCTAGGAGGAAAATATATTGACCAGAAGTGCAATTAAAGATAAGAAAGGTATCTTTTGATCATAAGGGGTGAGGGCTGATAGGACTAAGTACCTGGAACTGGGGCAGAGCTAGCACAAGGTGTTTTCCTGCCATACAATGTTCTTGCAGTGGTCATGCCAGATTTCACATCTTTTACCAAACAACTGATGAAGGATCCTCACAACTTTTATTGGTTCTGATGGTCCCAACTATAAACTGCGTACACAGGAAGACGCTGTCCCATGTACTTGCTATGCATCAGCTGGTGTGTGCTTCGCTAGCACCGCTCCTTAGGCACTAGCAGGAAAAAAAAAGGGGGAAAGAGGGGGGGAAAAGAGACACACTTACCAAGAGGAAGCTCAAAACGAGTGTCCAGCAGGATGCGGTGGAAAGTGGGGTCCTTGGTTCCACAGATCTCATTATCAGTCATTATGACCTGGGAGTCCAGGGTCAGCCATTCACCTGGGCCCTCCTAGGGATGAGGGGGGGGGGGGTGTGGAGAAATGCAGACAAGACAGAGAAAGACGAGGACAGGAAAAGGAGGAGGAAAATGTGAGTGAAAGGGAAGCGATGAGGCGCAGAAAAAGAAGGCAGACAGGCAGAGGGCAAGATGTCGAGACAAATGGAAGAACACAGACGAAAGGGAAGGAAAACGAATAAAAGACAGCATCAGGGAGAGTCAAGGAGGCATACAGTGAAAGAAAGGAAGAGGAATTAAAAATAAAGATTTAAAAAAAAATGAGAGATAGAGAAGAGGAGGAAGTGCAAGGATTTTGAGGCAGTTTTGTGCTGGGCAGCAATGCTAGGGGTTTCATCTTTACTAGGGAAAGCCAAGGTGCGGAGCAAAGAATGAAAGGGATACTGCTATCAGGGGGAGCGGCTGCTGTAAAACCCTTCTGAAATCTGCATTTAAAAGGACAAACCTAGGCAGCACCCCAGCAGAGAGCTCTCTTTTCTACTCTGCGGAAAAAAAGGGTGAATTGTCTGATAAAAGCAGCAAACTGAAGGATTGCATTCCAGACCAAATGATTAATTAAACCGCCAGCTGCCGTGAGCTTTCGCTTCCCACCGGGAAACCTTTGCCCAGGAGAGTTCCCATTACAGATAACGCTTTAATTAAAGAACAAGGAGAGGAGCTGCAGGGGCAGGGCTTGGTCGGGAGGCAAACCCAGCCTCATTTTTCAAAGAAAGGTCCATCATCCTTCAAGGTTTCTTGATTCTCCCAAAAGGTTGCTCCCGTCCTCTTCCCCCTAATGAGAGTGCTATAACTTAAGGAACGACACGGGTAGTGTCCGCCCTGGTAAGGCTACTTCCTTATATTGTTTCTTATTTTGTGCTCCTCCTATGGACCTGCCCCCATTTCAAGAATCTGTGGTCTAATTATTAGCAGTTTGTTTCCTTTAATATATTAACCTTATATTTTTTTTTTCTGTGCAAAGATAGTTTGCTTCCTAATTATGTTAAATTAATAAAAAAAAAAATTTTTTTAAATCATCCTTCAATACCTGTTCCTTGACTGTTGTTTGTAATCTAGTATTGAAAAACTCAACCCATCTCCACTATTCCTTCATGCCTCTCTTCGGTCATCTCATCTTATCAAACCTCTTCCCCTAATCACAGTTCATTTCTCCTCCTGTCCCCTCTTTTGGCTTTCTTCTCTTTGTCTTGATGAGCCCTTGTCGCTACCCAATATTTATTCCACCATCCTCTTATCCTTACCTTCCTGAACTCACTTTGCCCCTCAAAGCTATCACTTTTCTTCTGACCTTCTCTCTTTCAGAGCCCCGCTTTGCTCTCCCCTCTCCTGCGAGCATCCTGACCGCGTCTCTTGGAGGGAAGAGACTCAGATTCTTGTCTTGGGGCGAGTTTGCACAGAGATGGACTGAGATACTAGCATTCAAAATCTTTCACACTGAGATTCCATTTCCAAAGAGGGACATCAGCTAGGAGTCATGAAAGCAAGGAATCTGAAGCCAGGAGAGGACCTAAGGTCCAGTGGTTACTATTTGGCAGTGATTTTTAAGCCTTGTTTCTGCTGAAGGCAGCTGGAAATACCATTAAGGTGGTATAATGGAGATCCTGGGTTACAACCAAGTGGCAAATCAGGGTGTACCAAGAGAGGCAGCCAGAGGCATACTAACGGGGGAGGGCCGCCCCGGATGGCAACAGCGGGAGGGGTGCCATTGCGGCCGGCAGGAAGGTCCTGCAGCGGCGCAGAGCAGTGATGTGGCAGGGGGAACCGCGCCAGCAAAAGCAAGGACCTGCAGTGGCAGAGGCAGGTGGGTGCCACCATCATTTCCTGAAGCCGGGGCAAAGAACAGGCCCAATGTTGTGCCAAAGCTCCGGGAGCCGGCAGCAGAACGAACCAAATGTTGCCGCCAGTGCTCCCGGAGCTGGTGGCCGAAGAAGAGGCCCCGCGGGTGCCACCAGTGTCCGAAGAAGGGAGAGACTGGCCCGGTAAGCAAGTGCCAGTGTATGAGGGGTATCTGTGTGTGTGAATGCGTGTGTGTGTGTGTGTGTGTATGAGAGGATGCCTGTGTGTATATGAGATGGTGAGTGTATAGAAGAGTGAGTGTGTGTGTGCCTGTGGGTGCGTATGTGTGAGAGATGCCTGTGTGCATGTGTGAGAGTTTGCCTGTGTGCGGGAGTGGGGGGGGGGAGAGAGAGGAAGCATATGTGTGTGAGCGTGGGTGAGACAGGAATTGTGTGTGAGATACAGAGGAAGCGTGTGTGTCTGTCTCTTTCATACACACACTCAAGCTCTCTCTGTTTCTCACCAACCTTTTGTGTGTGTGAGAGACAGAGGGAGCATATTTTGTTTCTGTGTGTGTGTGTGTGTACCCCCAGTTCACGACATCTCAGAGTGACAGGTATGGAGAGTGGGGGATTTTTTAAATCCTTATTAGTTTTAATTACTGGGTGTTATTTGATGTCTGCTGTATTGAAATATTTTATCGATGTTTAGGACATTTTTAAAAACTTGTACAGGAGCTGCTAATTATTGAATATTATTCTATTCATCAGCTGTTTTGAAATGTATATTTTTTAGTATGGTTTTACTATTCTGATTGATTTATATATCTTGATTGTTTTGTTTTGAGGAATAGTGATTTTCTGCTTTTCCAATGTTGCACTACTTACAGAATCTGGCTTGTGCTTTCCAGTTCAGTTTTTGTCTGCATATGAGAGAGAGACACAGAGGAAGTGTGTGTGTGTGTGTGTGTGTGTGTGTGTGTGTGTGTGTGTGTGAGAGACACAGAGGAAGTGTGTGTGTGTGTGTGTGTGTGTGAGAGAGATGGAGGAAGCATGTCTGTGTGTGAAAGAGACAGAGGAATTGTGTGAGTGTGAGAGGTACAGAAAAAGTGTGTGTGTCTCACACACACACATGCTCCCTCTGTCTCTCACCAAGCATGTGTGTGTGTGTGTGTGTGATTGTGAGTGAGAGAGAGAGGGAGATGTGGGTGTGTGTGAGAGAGAGGGGGTGTGAGTGTGTGTGTGTGAGAGAGAGAGAGAGAGAGGGAGGGAGAGGGAGGTGTGTGTGTGTGTGAGAGAGAGGGGGGTGTGAGTATGTGAGTGGTGTGTGTGCGCGCTCCCAGTCTACTGATTTAAATTATTGGCTGTTATTTGCTGTGTCTGCTATTTTGAAATATTTTATCAATGTTTTGGAAATTTTAAAATTATATATTGAGGGGGAGGGGCGGGTTCCAAAGAAGTAGCCACCCCAGATGCCAAATACTCTAGGTCCGCCTCTGGAGGCTGCTGTGTCTGCAGACTCACAGCCACAAAAAGTAGTTGGTCTGGTCATATGTGAGGTGTGTGACACAGAATAAAATAACAAAGGTTGCATATGATGAGCCCTTGATGAAGCAGAGAAAGGACATGGAAAGCAAGTGTCTTGGTCTATCTGTAAATTCCTCATTCTTGTTTTACCTCATTGGATTGCCTGATGGTCCGCAGGGGGATCCACAGTGTCCCCACCATGGTGTCCCAGATCAGACCCTTGTTCCACACTTCCACTGTCAACCCCAGGTCCAGGCGATTAATTTCACTGCAACAGAAACCAGAACGTAGGCAAGAATTTTTAGCTGCCTCACTGCTTCAATCTAAATGCAATGCTCTTTCCCTACTTCCTGCAACCCCCACAGTAACAAGGTCAATGACGGCACAGAAACACCAAAAGGGCTCATCCAGTCTGCCCAAATAAGATTCTTCCATTAGGGGTAGCTCAGCATGCAAATACCCATATGCAATCCCAACCCCAACTCCCCTCGTCTTTCATGCGTCCTCTCAAACCACTTTCCCACCATTGTGCTGCAAACATTCCCAGAATCTGCCAAAGTAGTAGCCTCCATCATTGTCACTAGCAGGGCCACCTCAAGCCTTCTCACACGACCAACACCTAGAACTTTTTCCATGTCTTATTATTTATTTTCCATTTTTTACACTTTAAAGCAGATTGCACTCAGGTACTGTAGGTACTTCTCTATCCCCAGAGGGCTCACAATCTAAGTTTGTACCTGAGGCAATGGAGGGTCAAGTGACTTGCCCAGGGTCATGCAGAGCAACAGCGGGACTCGAACCCTGGTCTCCTCGTTCGTAGCCCACTGCTCTAACCACTAGGCTACTCCTCCACTCCAAGATTTTTTTTTTCAAATCCACATAGCCACCAAAATTAGGAAAGCCGTTGTCTACCATACTTGCTCCTACACCAAATCCAAGAGTCACAGCAGAAGAGGTGCAAGGGTAGTTTTCGTTACTGCACCAATGGGACTGAAAACAACACGTATGCCCTGATTCACTGTGCCTTCTCTCCCATTTTGTATCTATGGAAAAAGACCCTGAAGAATCAGTCCGTAAGCCTCCACAGAAACGCAGGCAAACTCAAGGAAGAGCGTGAAGGCGTCCATTTTAAAGCTAAACAAAGCTATGTCAGATTGCACTGAGTTGAAATGCTGGTGGAAGACAGGGGTGTGCTGGTGGGGAGGACATTCCCCATTCCAGAACGTCTTAATTATTATTGTGAACTGTAAGAGGAATTTTGCAGAAACAATAGCGTGTCACCAATAATCACTATGGTAAGCCATTCAAAGGGTTCTGCAGACAATGCCATGTCACCGGGAAACAATGTTTAGTGCTCCCAATATAGACATTTCTTCCCTGCCCTATCCAAGATCAAAGTTCATGGCACCCACCTGCAACCAGAAGCAGGCAACTGATTCCAGTATGTCCTCAAGACAGGCAGATTTCCATCCAGGTCAAGCTCATTGGGCAAAAAAAAGCAACATTTTTTTTTACCTGGCAGATCTGAGGAAAATTGTAAACGGGTCCAACCAATCTGAAAAAAGCCATGTTGGGTTTTACAGAGATCCAGAGGATGAAGAATGGATAACTCTTGAAAGCTTGCTGCAGATGCATTAAGTCATTCCAATCTCGGGAGACTGGATACAGAAAAATCTGAACCAGCCTCAAATTTCACCAGCAGGTCTGAAATCTAGTAAAACTTGCATAGCTAACTCAAAACCACAAAAACGCTCAGATTTTTTTTTTAATTTGGGGAGAAATCTGGGGCTTTTGCGAAGAAATTTGAACAGCTCTGCCTGGCACCGCAGGGAAATGTCATCTGTTTTAAATCCCTGTTTGGGTGGTGCTGATTTAACATCCTGTGCAGGGCCCTTAACCCTCAGGCTCGGCCTGCTCACCTTCCCCCCTGCCCTCTGGTTTTGCTACCAACAGAATTTCTCTGAAAGAGCATCTGGTGTTCAGCCAGCGAGATCCCTGCTGTGGAGAAGTTTTACAAGCCAAGAGGGGCAGCCAGCTACAACTGTGCAAAACCAGTGTTCACAGATTCAAAACCCAGTGCTGCTGCTAACTCAGCGCTTCATCCTTCTAAGCAGAGGCAATATTAGCCCACTGGGGCCCTAACACACAACATACAATAAAATAATTATCTCAGACAGTCCACGTTATGCAGATTGGAAAAAAAAAATGATGAAGGAGGAGGAGAAAGGAGCAGAGGGCGACAGGAAAAATGAATGATAATAAAACAAGAGAGTCAGGTGCTTGGAAGCTTTGCTTATGCCCCGGCCTCGCCTCTGCTACCCAGGCAGATGGAATAAGATCGGGGAGATGCTGCTACTCACAACAACCTCTCCGTGAAGCACTTACGAGAAAAAGTAGCCTGCAAATAAGCAAGGAAGATGCCAGCTGTCCGACCACAGGTCCTGGGACAAAAACACTCCAAGCTCCCTGCTGGGCATTCACCTCACAGAAGCAGCGCGCAAGCAGAGAGGGGTTTCAGCTGGCAAACTAGGTCAGGGCCGGACCGGAAAGCAGGACACCACTGGCTCACCCTCTGGGCCGGTCCCAAGCCACTTGTCCCCACATCCGGCACCTCCTGCTCTACTGAGCTCAAGGGCTCCATAGCGCTGATCGCTTGCAGACAGAAATAGCAATCTCTCTTTTTAGGCCCTGCCAGTGCCAAAGCAATTAATTCATCTCTGCTCAAGCTATTTTATCATGGGTTTTTTGTTGTTGTTTCTATTTCCAACTAATTTCCACTCCTCTGGACTCTCTCCCAGTACATTGGTGGCTGGCAGTTCTTTTTTTTTTTTTTTTTTGTTCTTGGGATAAAAAGAGAGCGCCTTGGAAACCCTGTGTCTGGTCCTCTGTCTCTCCGAGAACCTGTGTGGATGAAAACTGCTTTCACCCAAGCCTCTCCCCCTCAGTCTTACAGGCTCCACCCCCTGCTCCTTTTCCACTGAGTTTTAAGAAAAAGGCTATTTATTTAATAGAGGACTGTGGGAAGGAGGATAAACCTTCCCCCAAACAGGTGATCTAATTGGCTGACATACCCATCTCCCTTTACCACCCTCGCTGGCAGGGTGAAAACGAATGCCAGCGAGCCACTCCACCCATGCCTTTGGCAGGAGCCACGGCCCTGGAGGACCATTCCGTCTGGGCTATGCAGAAGCGTGTTTCAGGCTAATAAACTCAGACATCAGTATACATGGTTACATGCCATTATGTCCTACCGAGACCATCCTCAAGGACCCCAGGAAGGTGACAATATAAGAACATAAGAACATAAGAAAATGCCATACTGGGTCAGACCAAGAGTCCATCAAGCCCAGCATCCTGTTTCCAACAGTGGCCAATCCAGGCCATAAGAACCTGGCAAGTACCCAAAAACTAAGTCTATTCCATGTTACCATTGCTAATGGCAGTGGCTATTCTCTAAGTGAACTTAATAGCAGGTAATGGACTTCTCCTCCAAGAACTTATCCAATCCTTTTTTAAACACAGCTATACTAACTGCACTAACCACATCCTCTGGCAACAAATTCCAGAGTTTAATTGTGCGTTGAGTAAAAAAGAACTTTCTCCGATTAGTTTTAAATGTGCCCCATGCTAACTTCATGGAATGCCCCCTAGTCTTTCTACTATCCGAAAGAGTAAATAACCGATTCACATCTACCCGTTCTAGACCTCTCATGATTTTAAACACCTCTATCATATCCCCCCTCAGTCGTCTCTTCTCCAAGCTGAAAAGTCCTAACCTCTTTAGTCTTTCCTCATAGGGGAGATCAAAACCTCAGCAGTCAATAGTGCTATTATAGTCTACTTAAACTTCAGAACTTATTAACCAGGATAACTTAGAGTAACTCCCCTGTAGCACCCAGCAACATAATAGTTTACAGTTAGATAATCAGAGCACAGTTTATCCTCATGGGGGGTACTCCATGGCTATTTACACCAAGGTGCTAGGGGATTTCCTCCCTCCCCAAGAATCGTAAAAGTCCTGAGTAAGCAGGTTCCTAAGGCAGTACCGACGGCATAGCGAACAATGGCTCAAGGCAAGCGGTGGGCGCTCATTTACTTACAACATGAAATCCTGCTCCCAGCATGGCAGGTTTCCCCGCACCGCAATCGTTGTGCTTTTGACATTCTGCACCTTGAGGGTCACGTAGGCATTAAATTTTTCTGCAACCAAAAAAACATATGTGTAATATAACTAAATTTAATCTTTAAGGTGGATGCGTGGGCAGGCGGGTGGGATTGAATGCTTTGGTGTCCGCCTCCATTCCACACTACCGTGCACCTGACCAGGATGGTGATCAAACCGCGCAGTCCCGGCAAAGAGGAGACAGGGCTACTAAAGTGAGAAACAGCACTAATAATGGGAGCTATGTTACCGCAGTATAGGCTGGGGAGGGGATGTTTCTGAATGCTAGAAATGAAGGCTTCACGCAGCAGTAAGACCTGGAACAGACAAGGCAGGGGGCGGGAGGGGCGCTACTCTACATCTAGTGATCAGGGGAACGCAGGACCTGCTGCGAAGGGGAACAGCGGAGCCAAGTGCCAGCACGGCTATGTGCTGCTGCGAAACAGGCTATTAAAGCCCCCCCCCCCCAAAAAAAAGCATCCTCTGAAAAATAGATAGCGGGACCTAATGAGGAAAACAAGGAGGAGCATGAGTTGTCCAGAGTTTGGCCTTTTGTATTGATGGGAATGTCGCAAACTGCCTGTCGCTACCAGAAGAAACGATTGCATGCATGTGAACAGAAACTCCCTGTCCCCGCGTGCAGGGCTCTACGTGGAGCCGAGAGAACTCGCACACCAAGGCTTGTCCTGTAAGGGAAGCAGGGGGCAGTGCACTTTCATGGTTGCTGTGTGTCTCTCTCTCTCCGTCTGTGGATAAACACTTCCAGCACCTTCAGGCGAGGGCTGAACCCCCCTCCCCATCCTCCTGAGCGCAGTGAAACAATACTGGGGGAAAGAAAGAAGCTGCTTCCAAACTCCAAATCCAGCAAACGAAGCAAGGGCTGCGCGCAGCTAGACAGGAGAGGGAGGACAGCGGGGCGGCACCGTCCTTGTGGGCGTGCACGTGCCTGGCTTCTAATGCGCGTGTGCAATGTCTGCGCGAGGCGTGCGTTTCACGTGGCGGCAAAATCTCACGCAAGTGAGGCAACTGGAAGCCTAGGCCTGTTCATTTCTCTCTGCATTCATTTGTGCGCACCCCACCGTGTCTGCCAGCCCACAGAGACACACTACTGATCCAGTCACACTACGAACATCCATCCGCACATGCTAACAGACTTACCTTGGGCTCCGTCGAACTTGGCTTTCTTTACTGCAAAGAAAAACAAAGGGACAGAAGAATTAAAACAGAAGCAAACCGCACAACTGATTTGTCAAAGAGAGACAAATTTCCATAAACCAGGCACCAAAACGGTACATTTCCATCCCTAGGACATGTTAGTCCACCTAAATACCTAGACACGAGGGTCAACGAGCCCTTGAAAGCTGGGTTTAAACAAGGCTGAGAGGCAGCGTGAAAATATATGCGCTGTTCCATCATCAGTCAACTTGGTTTTGTAAAATATATTTTTTCTTTTGTTCTGCCCTAAGCTCAATATGAAACGGTCCAGCTCTGTATGAAGAAAGGGAAAAAGAGAAAAGAAAGAGAGCAATTAAAAAGATGAGGAGGAAACAGCAAAAAATGAGGAAAAAATATGTTCAAGAACAGGAAAAGAGTAGAAGGTAATGGAGAGAGAGCTGGGGGGGGGGGGGGGTAAGAGGGGGAATTGGGCAATGTGTTTAAGAGCAGGTGACAGAACAGCACACGCACCCCCCTCTCTCTTTATGGTGAAACATGCTCATCTAACGATGGCTTCTCACTTCAAAAAGATTTCGCATGGCTTCTGGCTGGGAAGCTCCAGTTAAATGAACTGAGATTTCAGTCCCCGGGGGTGGCGATGAGCGACGGACCAAATGTTCTCTTATTTTTCCTCTGGATCTGGTGTCTATCCCCTTAGTGAGCAGCTCTCAAAGCAGTGGCTGAGATGACAACGCCTAGCCCTTCGGGTTATTTCCGCTCAAAACCGCGCTCTCCATTCCCAGAAACCGCCGTCGTGGCAGCAGGGTTGCGGCATAACAGGCCTGATTTTCACAAGGGTTTCCGTGCGCAAATTGTTATTTGAAAATCATTATGGGGCCTATGTGCATAAAAGCATGGAACACAATTTCACCCATATTTTACGTGCATAGTAATTAAGCGTTCCAGGGAGGAGGGCGGGGAAAAGTTTCACGTGCACGCTTTTGGTTTTCGAAAGCATGCGTGTAAACCCTCATGCATAAAGTTACATCTGCTCTCGGTCAGGTGTAACGTGTGTCTATGCCGCGCCAGGCTCTGTAGACACCCACAAATTTTCAAAGTGGATTTACGCACATAAATCTGCTTTGAAAATCCCAAGTAAAGTCGACGGCTAAAAAGTATCCGGCAAATTTGGTCCTAAATTTCCAAGCCATTTATGTGGGTAAAACGGTGGTTTTTAAAACACTGCTCGCTTGATATGTTATGGGGCTCCTGTGTATGTACTTTTATTCCTGGTAGGATTTAGAATTACACACTTGCTTTTGCTTTTTCAAAAGTATGCGCCCAATTTTTCTCAGAAAAGCTATTTGCACAAATTATCAGATGCAAAATGCATGCAGCTAGTTTGGCTAGTTTTCCCTGGGATAATTTTCAGAGGGAAAGTAAACACGGTCCTGCAGACTGTGCACAAATGTGGACAGTTACAAAATGACCTCAAAATACATGGTCCCTTATATTCCCAAAAGCAGTGAGCAGAAACATTACCTGGCTAAAGTTAGCCAGATAACTTGTCCTGAGTATTCACCAGACCACTGCCGATCAAGCGCACCGCTGAATACACACAGGTAAAGTCCAAGCTAGCCAGGTAACTTATCTGGCTAACCCAACTCCACTCTGGAATGCCCCTGGAACGCTTCCAAGCTGTTCAGATAAGTTTTATCTGGCTAACTGCTTAGCTGGATACCTTGGAGGCGGTCACAGCGCAGGTATTTTGAAAACCTGTAGTTTGTCCCAGCTAAGTCCCGAACTTAGCTAGACAAACCATTTGAATGTTGACCTCCATGGCACCATAGAGGTCAATTTTCAAAGGCTTTAGGTACCTAACTTTAGCAGTTAGGCCCCTAAATTGGCCCTTGAGTACCTACATTTAAAGACCTAAAAAGTGAGTGGCTATGAGGACACAGAGAGGGAAAAATAGGTTATCACTGATTTTCGGCTCTGGGCATCTAATTTAGGTAAATGAATAGCAGTCCTAAATTTAGAAGCCTAAGTTTTAGGTGAATTTTCAGCTGAAAACTTAGGAGCCTAAATTCAGTTCAAATTAGGAACCTGAGGAGCCCTGCTATTTTTTAATATCTGCCTCAGAGTAAGAAATAAGAGAGAAAGAACAAAGCAACCCATCCGATCTGCTATTCGTTCATTTGGGTAGATAAAACTAAATTCCCCTATTCAACCCAACCCCTTGCCCCCATGTCTTTTACCCAACCTCTCAACCCTTTTCTACTGCCTTACATATCTGTCCCAAGCATGTCAAAAATTTATTAGACCAATAATGCATTTCAGGCCTTGTCACAGTCAACATATTCCTATTGTGATGACCTCTTAATCTTCACAGCCTTGTTCTGTGCCGATGCCTAACAAAAGGGAGAGAGAGAAGAGTGTGTGTGTGTGTAGAGAAGAGTGAGTGATTGTGTGCTTGTGGAGAGAGAAGAGTGACTGTGTGTGTGTGTGTGTGTGTAGAGAGAAGAGTGAATGATTGAGTGTGTGTGTGTATGTGGAGAGAGAAGAGAGTGATTGTGTGTGTGTGTGTGTGTATGTGGAGAGAGAAGAGAGTGATTGTGTGTGTGTGTGTGTGTATGTGGAGAGAAGAGAGTGATTGTGTGTGTATGTGTATGTGGAGAGCCGCGCGTGCTTTGAGTATGTGTGTGTGTGGGAGAGCAGAGTGAGTGCTTGTGTGTGTCTGTGTGTGTGGCGCGCGCCGCGTGCTGCTTGCGTGTGTGTGTGGTGTCGCGCGCGCGCGTGCTTGCGTGTGTGTGTGGCGCGCCGCGTGCGTGCTTGTGTGTGTGTGTGTGTGTGTGTTGTGTGTGTGCGCCGCGTGCGTCCCGTTGCTTGTGTGTGGTGGCGCGCCGCGGTGCGTGCTTGCGTTTGTGTGGTGGCGCGCCGCGTGCGTGCGTGCTTGCGTGTGTGTGTGGCGCGCCCGCCCTGCGTGCGTGTGTGTGGCGCGCGCCGCGTGCGTGCTTGCGTGTTGTTGTGTGTGTGGCGCGCGCCGCGTGCGTGCTTGCGTGTGTGTGTGTGTGTGGCGCGCGCGCGTGCGTGCGTGCTTGCGTGTCTGTGTGGCGCGCGCCGCGTGCGCGTGCTTGTGTGTGTGTGTGGTGTGGCGCGCGCCGCGTGCGTGCGTGCTTGCGTGTGGTGTGTGTGGGCGCGCGCCGCGTGCGTGCTTGCGTGTGTGTGGTGTGGCGACGCGCCGCGTGCGTGCGTGCTTGCGTTGTGTTTGTGTGGCGCGCGCCGCGTGCGTGCGTGCTTGCGTGTCTGTTGGCGCGCGCCGCGTGCGTGCTTGTGTGTATGTGTATGTGTATGTGTGTGTGTGTAGAGGGCAAGAGAAGGGCAAGGGGGTAGGGGTTCAAAACTCATTTCTCTTGCAAATATTTTCCCAAGCTGTCCTGGGCCTGAATGATCCTCTGCTATCAATAAAATCCAGTTCCAAAGCCTTGCTATCATTCCTAGAAAGCAATCATTTATTAAGACAGCGCTGCCAGGAAACATAATGTAAATGCATGACTGCACAGTAAATAGGGTTCTGCAAGAGATTAAAATGCACAACAGATATGGAACAAAGTGACGCAGAACAGAGGAAGGACGTGAGAGGGCTGCTCCTTCCACAGAAACTGCAAGACCTCTCAGCTGACTGCTGGAGAAGAGTTTGGCAGGAGACAGCTGCAACGCTCATGTGAGGCACACAGTGCAGGCAGGAGACAGCTTTAAATACGCGCTCATATTCCCAAAAGATTCCAAAATAGTATTTAGATGTTCATTGCATCTTCTTTATAAAGGAACGGAAAATTACCATTTCCTTTGATGTTAAAACTGAAGGTTGCAGAGGAAAAATCATGTTAAGTATCGCAAATGCAATGTCTTCCACCCAAATTAGTTTACACAGATGGAAATGTTTGTTACAGCCCTTGATATAAATTAGCGGTGGCTGATGGGTCAAAACCTAGGTGGTGTGACAAGTGTTATTCATCCTCCATTTGCCCCCTCCCCACCAACTGGTTCACCTTTTCACCCTAAACTCTCCACTGCCCTCATTCACCTCCCCTTCTACATCCTTCTTTGTTACCTTTTGGCATCTCTGGTCTCTTGATGTATTTTTGGTGGTGCAGTCGCACCACCGTAGTTACCCGCCAGCTGCCTAATATCGACGGTCCTCTTCTAGATCAGAAACTTCAACAATACAAAACCCCAAAGTAAGATTATTATGCACAGAGTACCTTGATCCTGCCAACTGCCGGAACACGTCAATAAAACAGGCACAAAAGCTGTATAACTCAGAATTAAAATGTGTCACATCTGAGTACCTCTGGCACAGACCCAAGGCCTCTAACCCATATAACTGCTGCTGTGTGTGTGAGAATGTGTGTGTGAGAGTGTGTGTGTCTGTGTGTGTGTGTGTGTGTGTGAGACTGTCGGGATTACTGTTTCCCAGCTGAAAGCAAGAATGGATCTGCTTGTTCATGCAGCCCCCACCAGTGCATTTCTTTTGCCACCCTCATACGAGTCACAACTCCCACTGCCTTTCCTCCCATGCATTTGACTTTCCAAGAGTTTTCCTCTTGATCCTGCTCTCATTGTCATTCATTCCACCAGCCGCCTCACCATCTCTCTGAAACCAAATCTCAGCTTCCAGCCAACACTTGCAGAAACCTTCAAGATGCAAATGAGCCCTCAGAGGTGGAGCCACCCTATTTCCTCTGCTCTCCGACATCATCTTTCTCCGCCCCTCCCAGCATCTGCTGCTGGTCTGCATGTTTCATATTCTTGATCTTGTTCAGCATTTTGGGCTGTGCTGTCACAAGCAATCGAATCGACAGTAATTATCCCTCACCCAGAGATGAACACATTCCCAGTGATGAGGAAGACACACAAATCTATTTCTTACATGCCACCTTATTTCAATAAACCTGGATTTAAAAAATGGCTTGTGTTTGTCAAAGTTCTGTATAAATGCAAGTTCAAACACAAGACTTTGCGGCACTCGTAATCTCGCCCTTAAAGCCACCTGTGCGCTTGAACACTCACGAGCTTGCATGCACACTGACAGACAACATACCAGGCACTTTCATGCAGACAAACGCATATGCAACTGTTACAAGGATGAAGCTATAAATCTCCTTAAAAAATTATTTTGCTCCTTCTTGTGGAATCAGTTTGTTTCGAGAGATCCAGGAACAAATACTGTAACTACCACTCTCCTCTAAAACAACCAATCCAGAAGAAAACTTTTATCTTGGCTTGTAATAAAGGACAGAGTTAAAGGAGGGATGGACTGTCTTGGATAGCTGCTGGTGTCTTTGTGTGATTATGCTCAGCAGGGACTGTGCAGCCCTTGGTGCTGTTAAATACACTGCTCGCCATTCCTCAACTGACCTATCAGTATTCTGATCCTGAACCTGAATATATATGAACAGACTAATTGATTTCCAAGAATACATTAATTAGGCATGATCTTGATGGCGGAATGCAATATTTAACCCAATTGTTCCTTGTTCTACCATTCCACATTTAGTTATGACATTTTGTTGCAAGTGTATCTTGAACAAACAGGAAGCTCAATGCACCGATACAGAAATGCAGGGCATTTTCAGCCTTATGGGTCACAGTAAATATGTTTTGTTTTTTTCTTAATATATATATTAATACATAAAATGAGAGAATCCCTGCATGAATCAGGCCACTATCTTGCTTTACATCCCACACAGGGGCATAGCAAGCAAGCTTCATTTCCCCCGTAAATATAGTCTGGTGGGTTTTTAGAGCCAAAAATAAAGAAACTGATTTCATCCCAGTTCCCAATAAAAGGGTGAAGGAGGAGGACTGGGCCGCTGCTGCCTGCCCTGTGTGCACAGGGAGAAGAGTTCTGCTGCACTTTCCTACAGCACCACGTTCCTGAGCAACAAGTTTGGCGAGGAGTAACTCCCGTTCTGGGGTACACAGAAGTTCCAAACACTGTGAGTGTGTGAGTGAGAGTGTGTGTGTGTGTGAGAGTATGTGTGTGTGTGTGTGAGAGTATGTGTGTGTGTGTGTGAGTGTGTGATGTATGTGTGTGTGTGTGTGAGAGTGTGTGTGTGCGTGCTGCTTGCTCTGCCTCATTGTTCAGCATACGGTTGGAAGGAGGGCCAGCAGCCCGCAGACAGACAGACAGACAGACCGGGACATACATGGTCTTGCCAATAATGTGTTCATTCACAAAGAAAAGGCATAAAAATAGCTTAATTCAGGACTATGGACAGCACCTCCAAGTGTGAGTTTGCCCCAGAGCAGATAATGCTTGAAACCTAATCCTAATTTTCCAAAGGGAAAGAAGCCTTAAGGGATTGCTGTGTGGGGTGTGTCCTTGTTCCCCCAATAACCTTTTTGTTCTATGTCCTATCCACTTCAAATTTTCAGTACATGTCCGGGGGGGGGGGCAACGACATGTGGTTTCTTTTTCTGAAGCTGCACACAGGTGCATTCTGGGATATAGGTTCCTTGAGTTCCGGGTGAAACTTCTCGTTTTAAATCAGAATTTTAGATGCTTGTGTGACCAGCTCACTTCAGCCGATCAAAACAGACACAACATTGATCTGAGTTTCAGAAAAGCTCTCTCTAACTGGAAGAGTAACTCTACATTGGTTAGAGAGCCAAAAGTGAACACCGGTGGCAAACCAAGCGAGGCCTTGGGGATCTTTAGTGCTTCAAGCTAAAAGCAAAACGTATTGTGCTAGATCAAGAATGGTAATGAATGGGCTTCACAAAAAGCTTCACCCTACCCTGCTCGTTTGTCAGTGGGATTTTCTACGATACCTTGAGACTACTAGCGTGGCCATTTAGCAAGCAGCTGTTTTGATTGAATCATTCACATCATTAGGCAGCCATGAAACTTGTTGGAAAAACAAATGTCTTATGCCCTGCACCACAATTAATTTTCATTTTTACATAGCAGGCATTTTCTGGGACGGCAGTGGGCAAGAAAATCAGGTAACAGGAACATGCCACCTTTCTGGCCTGAATCTCCATTTCTAAAGTACCGTGACTGGACCAACATAAGATTTGTCCGAGGAAGGTATTGTACGGGAACTGGAGAAAAACCCATGGGTCTCTTCTTCAGGTTAACTTCTAAAGATGGAAACCCCTGTGTAGACCACCACCACTGCACAATCCTTATGTTGGTCCAGTAAAGGCTATCTGAGGGGACGATGCAATCCAATATGCTCAGCTTATGCAATAAGGGGATTAGCGCCTCTACCACGCAGGTCCAACGAGGAGCGAATCTAATAACGCTCATCACATGCAAATGCATTTGAATGAGGCTATTAGGTATTCACTCCCAATGCAAAAAAAAAAAAAAAATGGGCGTCTAGGACGCACATTTAGCGATCAGAAATTAACGCCTGCCTGGAGCATGCGTTAATAGCTGAGCGCTCTTAAAACTAGTGCAGAAAAGCAGAAAAAAAACTGCTTTTCTGTACTGCCTCCTACTTAATATCGTAGGAGGAAAAACTAAAGTAATTTAATTAAAAAAAAAAAAAAAAGCGCCGGCAGTTGGGTGCAGGAAACGGACGCTCAATTGACAAGCATCCGTTTCCTGAAACCCCACTCCCCCCCCCGGCTGAGCGGCCGCGCTGCGTTTAGGGAAACCGATGCCGATAAACTCCGTGTTGGTTTTCCTAACCGGTGGACGGCCAGCGCACTCGGGCTCTCATTAGCAAGGAGGCGCTAGGGGTGCACAAGCGACCCTAGCGCCTCCTTGCTAACGCGACCCCCTAATTTAAATATTGCATGGCGCCCCCAGGAGGGGGGGGGACGCGTTAAGAAAGCAGGCACTGACTGTTCAGCGCCTGCTTTCTGTGCATAAATTATTGCATCGGCCTCCGAGTCTGCAAAAACTCAGCTTTCCCCAGGCCCAATATGGCTACCAGTGCTTTACCCTAAAGCAGTCTGTGAAACTGAAATCCATTACCATTATTACAGTCATTTATTTTTATTATATTAGTCATCAGTGATTTCGGCACCTGCTCCTCGCCTGCTTCCCTGTTATTTTCTGGTGGGAAATAGACAAGAAACAGGTGCAGGAAGAAGAGAGCAGCAGGGAATCCCACGAGAATCATGAAGGGGGAAAAAAAAACTGTGCAGAGAAAGTTAATAATACATAACATTCAAAGCAACGATACTACCAATGGTGGGAAAAGACTAAAGAAAAGAATATTTCAACTAAATCAGAAGTCGACTCTTTTGCCTTTTTTTTTTTTTTTTAACTCACAGCTTCCATTACAATTGGAACTAGAGCTAGGATATGGTGCCATGAGCTTTCATCCATAAATACCCAGGGGGTCCCCGTCCAACCCCCATCTCTCCTCCTCCCCTCCTAACTCACTGAGCCCTGGGCTCCTGCCACAGCTCTGCAATCAGGAGCCCTACATCCAGCCCCTAGGTGCTGCCATTGCAGAAGGGCTACGGCTCCCTCCCTTCCAGGGGCTGCAAGCGCTGCCTCTGCAGCATCCCCAGTCCCCTGGGGAGCGGCAGGATCCGAGCCAGGGATCTAATGAAGGACCCTCTCTACAGGGCAGTGACCGGGCTGACACCCCCCTCCCCCACCCCTACCAACTCTTTTGCTTTCTGATTTCAATGTAGTTCCCACAGCAAAACAAACATCTGAAGATTTTTGTTTCATTTTTTTCCCCCTCTGAGGTCTTCCTACTTAGCTGCATGAATATATCTCACATCAGAGGAAAAGGGGTAGAATGTGGGCGGGGAGCATGAGCATTCCGGGGCAGGGCCAAAAGATGCGCGCACAAGGAGCTACGCACCTGGGCACTTGCCCAGGTATACGTGAGTGTAAAGTTACTTCTGTTATAGAGAAAGTGTAAGTCTACATAAAAAGGTTTCCAGGCATCTATGATGTGTTGGAGGGGTCTGGGATAACTGCAGGGAGTGCAGGCTCAAGAACCAGGGGAAGTTGGAGGACCTAGATTCAGTCTGGGCAAACTGGTGGATGAACTAGTGAAACTGGTTATGGACGAATGCCTGTTATAAAATTCCCTCACTTTCACAGCTCAAAGCCGACATCTCAAAAAAGATGAAGCAGAATTAGAAAAGGTACAGAGAAGGGAAACCAAAATGATAAAGGGGATGGAATTATTCCCCTTTGAGGAAAAGCTAAAGAGGTTAGGCCTCTTCAGCTTGGAGAAGAGACGGCTGAGGATGATATGATGGAGGTCCAGAAAATAATGAGGAGAGTAGAATGAGTTAATGTTAATTGGTTGTTTACGCTTTCAAAAAGTACAAAGACCAGGGGACATACAATGAAGTTACTAGGTGATACACTTAAAACTAATAAGAGAAAATATTTTTTTACTCAATGCATAATTAAGCTCTGGAATTCATTGTCTGAGGATGTGGTGAAAGCTGTTAGTGTAGCTGCATTTAAAACAAGGTTTGGAAAGTTCCTGGAGAAAAAGTCCATAAACCATGATTAAGGTGGAGTTGCAGAAATCCACTTCTTATCCATGGGATAAGCAGCTTGGAATCTATCTACCCCTTGGGCTCATGCCAGGTATTTGTGACTTGGATTGACCACTGTTGAAAGAGGATGCTGGGCTTGTTGGACCCAGAATGGCAAGTCTTATGTTCTTATGACATTACATGGCTGTGCGTGCACACTTGTAAAATTAGGAGCACACATATGCATGCCAGGGTTATTTTATAACATGCGTGTGTATGTACTCACAGGATAAAAATTTGCCAAGTGGTGACTTCCGATTATGCTCTGAGGCAGGCAGATGTGTCTTGCTGAGTTCCCACAGGGACCTATCCATTTACATCCTCCCAGATCCTTTGATTTCTTGCTGAATCTGCAATTATGGCATTGAGCAAAGAAACTAATCAAAGCTCCTTACCTATGCTTTGGGCTGAGAGATGATCGAAGCTTAGAAAAGTAAAGAAAGGCAAATTCCCAAAACGGGAAAGTGAAACGGCATCTCCCATGCTTGATGATGAGCCAGCCTAGTAAGTGTGACAACAGACCCAGATAAGGCTGCAGACCTCCTAGAGGCGTTTATTGCATGGACAACAATGCGTCTAGACACTCAATTAGACATAGTGGTGGATAAATGTGCCCAGCTGGTAGAAACTGTGCGAGAGCATACAGGCTAGTTGGAAGATGCTGAAACTCATATTTCTGATTTGGAGGATACGATTACCTCGATGCATACCAAAATGGACAAGCTGGAGTGCCAGCAAACCTCGGTGACAAACAAGATGGATGACCTCGAAAATCAGTCAAGGCATAATAATCTCAGGTTAGTGGGCCTCCTGGAAAAATCAGAAGGAAAAGATGTGGTCACTTTTGTGGCATGATGGCTTCCCCAGTGGCTTGGGCTCTCGTGCAAAGATGGCACCATTAAGATCGATCGTGCACACCAAATAACTGTGCCACAGCCAACATGGGAAGGAAAGTTGAGAGCTCCGATTGTGCGCCTCCATGACTTCCAGGACAAACACCGAATTTTAACAGCAGTGAGAGAGGCAAGATCACTCTCTCACTGATAATATTTGCCAACTTTTCACCGGAGCTACAAAAACAAAAGCAGGCATTTGGGGCTATAAAGCAGGAGTTTGGAAATCTGGATCTACCATATGCCATGTTATACCCCACCAAGCTCAAGGTAACAATTGACAATTAAGCAATTGTTTGTTCCACTTTGAAAGAGACTGAAAAGCTGTTAATGGAGATAAAGAGCCACGCTAGAGCCTCTGATTCTGTTACTGTTTGAGGTAGTTGTGGGTGGATCCTTGGGCCGGTGGCAGATGACCACACCCCCGGAGGGAAGATCCCGAGAGGGACCACCGGTCAGGCTCAGAGTTGGGAGACAGACACACACTAGTTCTTTTATTAAACAGCATATTGAACCACCAGAGGTGGCAGTAGTGAGCTGGAAGCGCCCGGCTGGGCTGCAGTCCCTCAGATACTGGGACAGCGTCCTAGGATGGTAGAGCAGTAGAGAAACTGAATATAGTGAGTAGGGAGGGGATGCAGAGTTCAGGAACAGAACCTTGATGGTAACACTCACACAATAGTCTCTTAGAAGCAGCCCAGGAGCTGGAATGGATTAGGCCCACGAGGAGCGAGTACCTGGTTCCAGGGAAAGCTCTGAGAGAGAGATGGTGACTCACTGGTGTTCTGGGCAGCGATGACTTCCTGGCAGAAGTGGTATTCAGTAGCAAGTCCGGGAACATGGGCTCCCGAGGAGCGAGTACCGGTTCCAGACTGCGGTCTGAAAAGAAAAAGAAAAAGCGAGGCCTCCGAGGAGCGGGTACCCCAAGTAAGTCCGAGGAGGCAGAGTAGCAAGGTATGCGGAGAGCGAAGCCCTTGCTAACTCGATACGTTAGCGATTTCAGAGACCTTAAATATCCGGTGGAGATGATGTCACCTCAGGGGGACGCCCCTGAGGTTCGCGCCATTGCTGGTACTTGAGTTGGGGCTGCGCCGCGTGCGCGCCCTTAGGCTGCTGGAAAACATGGCAGTGTGCGTCTAGCCTGTCCGGGGACGCCGGAGGAGAGTGGTAAGAGGACGCTGCGGCATCCAAACATCCAACAGGCAAAGAGGGAGTCGCCAAAGAGGTAAGGGGGGCGTAGTGGAGATGTCGGGCAGCGACGGTCGCAACAGATTCGCCATGCAGGCTCTGAGGAGCTTTTTCTGATACTTAACTGCATTTCCTAGGCCCTGCGGGAGGTTCGCAGATACTGGAACAGCGATCCCAGGATGGTAGAGCTGTAGAGAAACTGTTACAGCTGTAGAGAAACTGTTACAGCCAGAGGTTCTCATTTTTCAAGTTGTATATGTTTTTTATGCACGTTTTGCATGGCAACCTGGGGATATATCAGATCTGACTGATTCTCGTCTGTTGCAAGCCCTGACTCCTCTGAAAAGAAGTTTACTGCCAGCTGCTTGACGTGATGCTACATTACTTTTCGCCCTATTTTACTTTATTTTGCTTGCATGTTTGCTTTTAGAATTTATATTGAGAGAGTTGGGCCCATGGAGCCAAGTGCTCTAGCATATCTGTTACAAACTTCCACGAGCAGTGTATAGAGCACTGGGAACTAATAGGGTGGTCTGGCCAACTCACAGGTTGTGACAGGATCGATATCCCAGTTTCTTGCAACATGCCAGGGAATTGATCTGATGCATGAATGCTTACAATATGGCAATGGGACGCGCTGCAGACTCTCTGTGGACTATGTTATTGCATGCTTTTGAGTTACAAAGGATATCTCAATTTCAGATGTTATACTTTTGCTAAAAGGTTGGCATGTAAAAGTTCATGTTGATGTGGTTAGAGAGGATGGAGGGGGTGAACTTGGGGTTATGGAGACAGATGTTCAAGGGTTGGGCTCCCGGTCCTGATTAGCTTCCCACCGGGGTGGATTCTGGCCTTGTAATATTTGAGAGAGATGGGTTACCCTAATGGACGGTTTGTCTGGGAGAGTTTGGATAAGTGGTTGGGGAGGGTCGGGGTGAATGTAGCGGATGCAGGGGAGGTTAGTGTGAAAAGGTTAGTTTATGGGACTCGGAAAGTTTTATTATCCTGGGTGGTTTGTCTTTTCAATATGTGAGGAGGGTTAAGCGGGCATACTTATATTGCAACCAAGACACTATTGATAACAATGTTCTCCTTATGGTTCAGACACTATACTTTCACTCAGAAGTGGTTATGTACGTGGGACCCTGGTCTAGAAATGTCTCTCTCTCTTTCAAGGGTTGGTCTCCTGAAGAGCTTGAAACTTATTGCATATTAGGATGACTGATTTTAAAATTGTATCTCTGAATGTTAGAGGTATTTCATCTCCTGTAAAACGAAAGTGAATTTTGCAATGAGCCAAAAAAAAAAACCCCAAAACAAGACGCAAATACCATTCTTGCAGGAGACCCACCTAACAAAAGTAGAGTATGAGAAACTGGAATGTGGCTGGGTGGGTAGTGTTTACTACTCATCCTATAACTCCAGACATCTGTGTGTTGATTGATAAGAACTTGCCAATGAAGGTGCATAGGTCAATTTGAGACCCAGAAGGAAGATATGCTATCCTTGATTGTTCTCTTTATGAGTTTGTATTAGTAAACGTGTATGGCCCCAATCAAGATCATGATGCATTCTATAAGAAATTGTTGGATATCATTATTAGTTTTGATTTGATAAACTCTTTATGGGAGAAGATTGGAATGTATGTATGGATTCTCTTATGGATAGATCCACTGGAGCCCTCACATCAACGCATCATAGGTTTCATCAAGTGAGCAGGTCTCTATCTTACAGTTGTTAGATATCTGGAGATTCTACAATACCAAGGATAGGAATTACACATATTGGGGCGGATTTTAAAAGGAGCGCGAATAGCCTACTTTTGTTTGCGCTCCAGGCGCAAACAAAAGTACGCTGGATTTTAGTAGATACGCACGGAGCCGCGCGTATCTGCTAAAAACCTGGATCGGCGCGCGCAAGGCTATGGATTTTGTATAGCCGGCGCGCGCCGAGCCGCGCAGCCTACCCCCGTTCCCTCCAAGGCCGCTCCGAAATCGGAGCGGCCTCGGAGGGAACTTTCCTTTGCCCTCCCCTCACCTTCCCCTCCCTTCCCCTACCTAACCCACCCGCCCGGCCCTGTCTAAACCCCCCCTTACCTTTGTCGGGGGATTTACGCCTCCCAGAGGGAGGCGTAAATCCCCGCGCGTCAGCGGGCCTCCTGCGCGCCGGGACGCGACCTGGGGGCGGGTCCGGAGGGCGCGGCCACGCCCCCGGGCCGCCCCGGGCCGCCCCGGGCCGCAGCCACGCCCCCGGGCCCGCCCCCGGAACGCTCCCGACACGCCCCGAAAACGCCGCGCGGTTCGGGCCCGCCCCCGACATGCCCCCGACACGCCCCCTCCGAAAACCCCGGGACTTACGCGAGTCCCGGGGCTCTGCGCGCGCCAGTAGGCCTATGTAAAATAGGCTTACCGGCGCGCAGGGCCCTGCTCGCGTAAATCCGCCCGGTTTTGGGCGGATTTACGCGAGCAGGGCTCTGAAAATCCGCCCCATTATTCTCCACCACACAAATCATACAGTAGACTTGATTATTTTCTATGTACACCTAATTTTCTTGAAACCCATTGATAGTATCACAGTCCTTCTACTTGTAAACTGTTTTGAGTTGGACCGTTGGTAAACAGTAAATCACATGCACAAAAGTGTACCAAAAATGTCCAATAATTATTTGTTTTACCATGAACCTATTGCGTTAGGCTAGATTGACCATCATAATAGGTGTCATCATATAGCTTGATTAACGCTTTAATACTCCACCTTCTGTTTAATCATAGGTCACTATATTTTTCTTTTTCGTGAATGTATCACCTCTATTGTGCTCTTTCCACCACCGGTACGCCATTATGTCTTGAAGCTAATCAGCAGTGCGGAAAACGAGCCTTTGACAAAGGATTACCAATATCCGAAACACGGTTCTGTGTCGGGCAGAGCGAGTGGGCAGAACGAGCAGAATGGCATAGTCTACCGGGCCATTTTAGTCGGATAATGTGGCTTTCATTAATTCAGCTAAGTAATTGAAAAATAATAAGAAATTTGAAAAAGTATAACAACGGTGGAAAGAGCACAATAGAGGTGATACATTTACGAAAAAGAAAAATATAGTGACCTATGATTAAACAGAAGGTGGAGTATTAAAGCGTTAATCAAGCTATACGATGACACCTATTATCTAGCCTAATGCAATAGGTTCGTGGTAAAACAAATAATTATTGGACACTTTTGGTACACTTTTGTGCACCTAATTTTCTTGCCAGAACCAAAGATTGCACCATCCTATCCTGTAATATCTCAGATCATAACTCTGTGGAAATTTTATTTAACGCACTTGATATTAGACCTTGTACTCCAATGTGGAGATTGAACACTTGTCTGCTGGGGAAATTGTAGTTTTTAGAGTTGATTTAGAAAACTGTACAGGAATTTAATGAGTATAACCCTGAAGCTGATAACTCACCATTCTCAGGTGGGAAACTTTTAAAGCTTACCTAAGGGGAAAATCATCAATTTTGCAAGCTTTGTCCAGAAACAAGAGAAGAGAGTTGCAGTGTTGATGGATAAAATTACAAAGCTGGAGGCACAGCACAAAAGGGATTGTCAAGATAAAACATATAAAAAAAAAAATAGAGAATGCTCGATGTGAGCTTCATTCTTTGGAAACAATAAAAATTGAGTGGGCTCTTAAATTTACCAGTCTAAAATACTATGAACATGGGGATAGGGCGGGGACTTTACTGGTGAGAGGGGTGAAGAAGGGAGAGGGTAAATCGCTATTGAGTTGCTGCAAAATCAAGGAGGCTTGAATATTGCTGCCCCCCTTGAAATAGAAAAATTACTGGTGCAGTATTTCTCCAAATTATACTCAGATTCTGTCCTGAAAGATGTTGGGGCAATTCAGGAATTTTTAAATACCATAAATCTTCCTGAACTGAGGGAAGCCCAGAAGGAAATGTTGGCTGAGCTTATTACCCTTTTAGAGATCCAGACAGCTATTCGGGCTCTCCTGGTTGGGAAGTGCCCGGGTCCTGACGGCTTTCATATGGATTTTTACAAGAAATGTCTGGAAGATGTGACCCCTTTTTTATCATCTTTATACGATAGCACTGGGTTGATGGATTCTTCTTTAGAGGAGATGGGTGATGTGACTATCTTGCTTATTTACAAAGCTGGGAGGGACCCAACTGAATGTAGATCCTACCGTCCAATAATGTTGCTAATGTCAGATCTGAAAATATTGGCAAACATTTTGCAGCTATGCTTGGAAAGTGTGCTTCCCTTCTTAGTTCATCACGATCAGACAGATTTTGTTAAGGGACATATATCCACAATTAATACTAGACATTTATTTAATATCATATGCCTGTCTAAGAAGGTGGGAAAACAGGATTAATTATATCATTGGCTGCAGAGAAGGCATTTGACCATATTTCTTGGCCTTTTTTTGTTTTCAGTGATGAGGAAGGCAGGACTACCAGAAAGATTCCTGCAATGGGTAGGTGCCATGTACGCTGCCTCTAGACATGCGTGTTAATAAATGGGGTGTTATCTCCCTTTTTTTCTATGGCGTGAGGTACAAGGCAAGGGTGCCCTCTCTCCCCATTGCTTTTTGACATGGCAATAGAGCCCTTGGCAGCCTTGATTAGGCAGAAGCAGGACATAACAGGGTTTCAGTTTGGCGCCCATGCTCATACCATATCCCTCTATGTGGATGATGTCCTGATCTTCCTGTCAAATCCACAGGTGTCCGGCCCAGCCTTGATTGAGGTGCTCAGGAGCTTTGTGGCCATGTCTGGATATATATATATATATATATATATATATATATATATATATATATATATATATATATATATATATATATATATATATATATATATATATATATATATAAAGTAAATTACGGTAAGTCTGAAATTCTTCCTTTTGGTCCTCGAGTGGTCATTCCCGGGTGTATGGCTGATTTTTTTTCGTATTTTGGGATCTATGTACCTCGAGATCTTAAAAATCTTTTTTCCCGTAATTATGACGGTTTCCTGGCTAAAGTAAGAAATGACCTGCAGAATTGGGTGGATTTAGCGATCTCCTGGGCGGGACGCATAAACTCGGTCAAAATGAATATATTACCCAAATTTCTATATTTGTTTCAACATGTTTCATGTGAAGTGCCGGCAAAGATTTTTGATAACCTGCATAGTATAATCTGGAAATTAATATGGAAATATAAACAAGCGCGTATCAAACTTAGCCAGTTATGGCTTCCCAAAAAGCAAGGTGGGATGGCGCTTCCTAATTTTAGAGTGTACTACTAGGCTGCTTGATTATTGCCCTTTAAGGTATGGTTCCGGCATAAAGAAGTGGTTTTGAGATCATTAGAGCAGTTACAATCGGATGAGATAGATCTGACAATGTTACCTTTGTCCCACATGCATCTCCATTGCGAAGAAGAGGGACTAGAAATAGCCCCATACTGGCCCACTCTCTGAAGGTATGGAGGCAGGTTCAGGGCTGTCCGGGGATGGAGACGGACACTCTGTCATTGACTGGCCCTATATATGTGGCAACACTATCGTGTCAGGGCTCACTTTTTCTCCAGATTTTAAGGAGTGGAGAGACTGCGGATTTATACAGCTTAGCGCAGTTTTGGGATGATGGGCAGTTTCAATCCTTTGACTCCCTGAGCTCGGATTTTGACCTTCCCATGCACACACATGTTAACTATCTGCAATTGTGGGCTGCACTCTCTACTCTTGTAGAACTGACTACTTCTATCCCGGAGATGAATGGGATGCAGAAGTATTTATCGGACCCAGATGTGTCTGCAAAAGGCACCATGCTTGTTTATTGAGCAATTTTGCAGGGGGAATTCAGTACTGAAACATCGCAGGATCAGATAAACCAATGGAATAAAGAACTAGGAGTTTCTCTCAGAGGACAAATGTGGAAATGTATTTGGTTAAATGCACATCACAGCTCCATGTGCCAACATCGGATCGCCTACCTATTATTCTAGTATGTTCTCTGTATGTAGCCCGCATTGCTAGAGGGGATGTGAGGAAAGAGGCACTTATATACATATGTGATGGCATTGTGTGGGCATTAGGCAGTTCTGGAGCAATGTGGCAGACGTAGTTGCTGATATAATTAATACCCCTCTTTACATAGTGCCCATAACAGGTCTTCTAGGGCACTGGGAAGGTTCCTTAGTGCCCAGAAAGTTCAGACGACTGGTCAGTCACTTGCTCCTAGAGGCCCGCTTCAATATTGCCACCTTCTGGAAAAGGAACCCTTGTATTGAACATTGAAGTTCGAACTATAGTGGACATAGAACGCCTTCGATATGCGCTAAGACACGAGCAATTTAACTATAAGGCGGCGTGGGTCCATATCAGAAATTTCTTGTGGAGAGTGAAGGTTAAGGTTCATGAACTGACTGATGCCTGTGTCCGAACTAGATGGAGAATGTTCGGTTAATCCTTCTTGACATGGCTGTAATGGGATATGCGGAGACAAGATATATTTGGATGCGTTTTGTATTTGGCTTTGTTCCTTTCTACATATATGTATGCCGAGAAAACTTTATAAATAAAGAGTTCTAAAAAAAAAAAAAATTGCCATGTATATGGCCGCACACCCACGTATGTGTGCACCTGCGTACATGTTTGAAAGTTACCATCCCCAGAAAACTGGGGACAGCAATTTTTCTATAAATCAAAAATTAAATGTAATTAAATTAAGGGCTCTATAAATTGCCCTCCCCGTGAGCAGAACCGCAGATGCTCAGTTCTGTTCTACACCCACATTTGCATTCTTCCTTCTCTCTGCCAGCAGACTTCCACTTGTCAGTCTGTCCATCTGCGCTTTCCTTGCCTGCACACAGACTTACTCGTGCACTCAGTGGTTACAGTCTTCCCTTAATGTTTATTGCTAGCACAAAGAAAAATGCATGATGGGGGTGGGGGGGAGGTATTCCCTTAATAAAATATAACGTGCCCAGAACCAAAATTGCAGATCAGAAAGTGCAAAACCACCAAGTCTGCACTGTTTTCTGTCATATACTTAAAAAAACAATAAGAGACATTGGGCAGGCTAAATCATACAGTTCAGCTAGGTCAAGCAAAATTTAACCATTTTCTTAATAAATGAAATTCCCAATTGTCTTGATTAGATGGTAAGCTCCACTGAGCAGTGACTGTCTCTTATGTGTTTTTAGTGTAAAACAATTTTTTATTCAGTCATAAATGCCATACAACAACACAGAGAGTGGCATGTTCCTGAGACACTCCCTGAGATCAAACCAAACAATTGAAAGGGTAGACTGCTACAGATCAAACCCCCATGTTCCCCCTCTCCCCCACTGCCCAAAACAAAACATTTGTCCATAAGAGTTGCAGTAATATCTAACACTCTGACCAGAGTAAACATGTGAACCGCCATCCAACATACTGTCACTCATTAATGATCAAACTGCAGGAACGATGCAGAAGAAGCTGAAGATATGAGTCCCACATAGTCAAGAACTTCTTCTTCTGGTGCGGCGTCTGGCGCATAATGGCAGCCTCCACTTGCATCATAGGATGGAGGCAGTTGCGCCAAGTCCAATACGACAGGGGAGTAGGGTCTCTCCAGTGCAGTAAAATGACCTTCTTGGCCACCAGACAGGCTTTATGAATAAATAACCGAGATCCCAAATCTCGCACATGCAAGGGCTAAATGCAACCAAAGAGTAGCCAAAGAGGAGAGAAGGGAATGTGAATCTCCAACACAAATATCAAATATCGGACCACCTTAGTCCAAAAACTCTGAATGAATGGACATTCCCAAAATGCATGAGAGAGAGTGCCAGATGCATGGCCACAATGCCCACAAGCAGCGGATGGCGCCATCTTAAAGTTAAAGGCATCTTTGGCGGCAATATAGCTGCGGCGAAGAAATTTGTACTGCATTTTGTAGCTCATGTTTACCGAAATTTGGGATACTCGTTTGAAACACATTCTGAGAATACATTCAGTAACCATGAAAAATCCTTATTCCACCTCACCACCAATATAGAATAAGTATCAAGGACAGTTAATTGTTTAAGTAGGCGGTAATAGAGTGCCAGCGAGGACACCCCAGTCTTTTCCAACGAAAAAATATTATCCAAAGAATGAAAAGTCAGTGCCTGGCAGGAAGCTGAGGGTAACGAAGCAATATAATGTTGAATTTGCAAATACGGGAACGCCTTTGTCGTGGGGAGAGCATAAAGCTCGCGAAACTCTGAAAATGGCAAAATCCGCCCTTCAGATGTTAAGAGATGCCCCAACCTTGTTATACCATGGCACCCCAAATGGCAAAAAGCACTCGTTTAGGAGCCCGGACCAAAGTCCGGATTCCCTTGCACCAGCAAAAGATATACACAAATTTGCTTCGTCTTTAATAGTCGCACAAGCTTAAGCCAAGACTGACGAAGGGGTTTAGTAATAACATTTTGTGCCAGAAACATATGCAGCTTAGGAGTCTCATATTGCAAAACAAAGGTGAGCGCTACAGGCGCAGGTAACGCTTTATCAGCCATAACAGATATAAAAGTAGACGTATCCAGAAGCCAATCCTGGACAAGTCTAAGGTTGCTGGCCAAATTGTATAATGCCAAATTGTATAATGCCAAATCCGGCACCCCCAGCACTCCCTCAACCAGATCAAGGGTACCCTCGCCTTCCCACCCCGCCAGAAAAACCGCCTCTGAGCTTTATCCAATTGCAACAAATCCACTCAGCGCATTGAAAAGAGGTAAAGTCTGAAACAAATAAAGCCATTTAGGCAGGATATTCATCTTGAAAAGATTAACCCGCCCCCCACAATGACAATGGCAATGAGGTCCAAGTACTTAACTTATCTTGAGTAACTTTAAGTAGGGGATGCACATTCAATTTGTAGAGTTGGGAAAGCATATGGGGAATAACAATCCCTAGGTAAGTAAACGAATTGGCTGCCCATTGAAGCGGGAAATCCGTACCCCAGTTCTTCTGTATATCAGGTGGGCATGCAAATGCCGTGGATTTAAGCATATTTAGGCATAAACCCGAAAACACCCCAAAAGCCCAAAATAATTGAAGAAGGAGATGAAGAGATCTTTGGGGATCTGTGAGAAAAACAAGTATGTCATCCACAAAGGCCACGCACTTGAATAGATCCGACTGAAATCGGATCCCCCGTATCGCCTAAGTTTGTTGAATAGATTGGAGTAAGGGCTCCAACTGAAGAATAAACAAAAGAGGAGACAGGGAACAACCCTGACGAGTACCCCAAGCAACAGCAAAGGGCTCAGATTTAGAGCCACCCGCGATGACAACCACTTGAGGATCCTGATATAAAAGACAAATCGCATTAAGAAAATAATCCCATTCAACCCGATTGAATGCTTTATCAGCATCACAACTAATAGCCAAAAACGGAGTCCCCATTTGCTGACACATCGTCATAGCCGCCAAGATTTTCCGAACATTGGTGAGAGCATAACGTTTCCAAATGAAGCCTACTTGGCCCAGCCTAATGAGTGTCGGAAGAATCTTCACCAGGCGATCAGCCAGTATTTTAGCATAAATCTTTTGATCAAACTTCAAAAGAGATATAGGGCGGAATGATTCCAGCAGTAAAAGATCCTTCCCAGGCTTATGAATAAGGGTAATATTGGCAATATTAGTATGAGCCGGGAAGGATCCTAACTCGAACAACTCCGAAAAGGTGCTGACCAAGGGAGTGCCAATAGAATCCGCCAAACATTTGTAAAACTCCGCGCCATAACCATCTGGTCCTGGGGCTTTAAAACGCTTAGCCTGTCGGATAACCAAAAGAACCTCCTCACTAGTAATAGGCATAGTCAACCCCACTTTCTGGGCCAAGGTTATCACCGGGAGATTCAATTGAGAACAAAACCGATCTCAAGCCGCACTATCCCATCCCCCCGAAGCATATAGATCACTATAAAATTACTTAAAGCACTGCAAAATGGCTGAGCGATCCATAAGGGTCTGCCCCGAAGAGGAACGCAATGCTGGTACATGGCATGAACCCCGTGCTGACCTCACTAAATTTGCAAGTAGTTTGCCAGATTTATTACTATACTAATATAGCTTATATTGATAATATAAAGCACTTTTGCGAGCCCTCTGATGTAACAGAGTATTTAATTCCCTCTGAATTGTCATAAACAGTGCCCGAAGCCTTCCGAGTATTACTGCGATTAAGACGAGCCCACTCCTGATTTAATTGGGCCATCAAAGCCAAAATTCGGCACGCCATTACCTTTTTCCTATGGGCCATATTCAAAATAATGTCACCCTGCAAGACCACTTTTGCTGCATACCAAAATAGGACCGGGGAAGTGAGATGTTGGGCATTCAGGACAGCATAGTCCACCCATTTAGTCTGTAAATATTCCTGAATTTTAGCATCAGAGGCCAAGTAAAATGGGAAACGCTAAGAAAGGGAGGCAGAAAGAGAAGAATCTAAGAGTAAGTCAAGGTGCACCGGAGCATGGTCCGAGATGACAATTTCATTGATAACGGCTGAGCGGACCTTGGACATGCCTCTCATGCTAATTAGGAAATAATCCAACCTGGACAAAGTACCATGTGCCCGAGAAAGATGAGTGAAGTCTTTTTCACCGGGGTGTAAGACCCGCCTCACATCCATCAATTGCAGTGAACGTTCCAGAAAAGACGGACCTTTACTCAAACCAGAAGATGGATGAGCAGGAGGGGACTTATCAAGAAGGAGATCCCGAATGGTATTAAAATCCCCCCCACAATGATCAGATTGCCCAAATGTGGCAGTAAAAACTGATATATCTCCTGAAAAAAATTAGGACTGTGATTATTGGGGGCGTAAAGATTACACAAAATTGTCGGAGTATGATAAAGTTCAGCTATCAGTATAATATACCTCCCCATGGAGTCCTTAATTTCTTTATGGATGCGGAGAGGTAAGTTAGTGTTAACTAAGATGGCCACTCCCGCCGACTTAGTGGTGGCAGAAGCATAATAAATTTCTCACCCCCAGTACTGGCGCAGCGAGAGAGAGAGCGAGCGAGAGAGCGAGAGCGAGCGAGCGAGAGAGATGTCCCCTCCCTAGATAGGTATTTGTATCCCTCTGGGTGGCCCACCCAGTAACTCGAGGTGAGGTTTAGGTATTAGTGTAGGGGGTTAGGGGCCACTTTGACATTCAACATGAGATATATGAACAGAACAGTGGTCTCTTGTGAAGATTTGATGACCTACGGAGAGAGGAAACTCACCCAAAGATGAGATTTGAGCAATGTTCTCTCCACCTAGCTTGATGTTACCCAGGTAGCGAGTCCATCAAGCTAGGTTGAGAGAAGTCCCGGGACGCGCGTAAGTCCCGGGACTTCGTAAAAGGGGCAGGGAGGGGGCGTGTCCAGGTTTGGGGTGGGACCGGGGGTGTGGCGCCGGCCCAGGGGCGTGGTCGAGGTCTCCGGACCAGCCCCCGGGTCGGGTGATGGCGCACCAGCAGCCCGCTGGCACGCGCAGATTTACGCCTGCTTTCAGCCGGCGTAAATCTGCCAACAAAAGGTAGGGGGGGTTTAGATAGGGCCGGGGGGGTGGGTTAGGTAGGGGAAGGTGCGGGGGGTGGAAAGAAAGTTCCCTCCGAGGCTGCTCCGATTTCAGAGCGGCCTTGGAGGGAACAGGCAGCGCGCGCCGAGCTCAGCACGCGCAGGTTGCACAAATGTGCACCCCCTTGCACGCGCCGACCCCGGATTTTATAAGATACGCGCGTATCTTATAAAATCCAGCGTACCTTTGTTCGCGCTCGCGCAAATTTATAAAATCTGCCTCATAGGTAATTAGCACAAATTGCAATAAACTGTATATTAGCATAAAACACACCCCTTTTACTATCGCATGCGATACTTATCACATTTTGATAAATCCAGGCCTTAGATTGTAAGCCCTCTGGGGCTAGGGAAATACCTACAGTACCTGAATGTAAACCGATGTGATATCTCAGATCGAATGTCGGTATATAAAAATAAAAACAAACAGACAGAATAATACCAGCCCAGTATATGAAAAAAAAAAAGGAAAGAACGGCATACAAAACAGGCTATATAAACAATTATAAAATCCCTGGCCCCATCTATGCAGTCCAATTCAACAATGAACAGTCGAAATATATTTGAACAGTTAAAAAGAGACCGTTAAGGCCTACTCAGAGCAGGAAAAAAAAACAGCTCCGAGCTGAACAACTGGAGCCAAAGTTCCAATCAGGCCGAGGGCGGAAGCCGGCTCCAAAATGAAAGAAAAGGGAAGAAAACACCCCGGTAACCCTCAGGTGGCCATAAAAAAAAACAAAACACAGTCGGGTCAACACAGCAGTCCAAAAACCTGAAATATGGATCCAGGAGTCCATAAAACCCCCCACAAAGGCCGGCTAAGAAACGAGGGAGAGCAGAGTTGTCACTGAGGTAAATAGCGTTCCACAGCTCTCCCATGCAGTAAAACTTGTCCCAGAAATAAAGGGTCCAGACAAAAAAAACAAACAACAAAACCCCAGTTCGCTGAAGAACTAAAAGATTAAACACTGCTCCACACCCGCAATGAGTCCAGCGACTAACATCTGTATCAAAACAGCGGGAAGCTTGGCGCTGAAAAAGACAGGAAAAAACCAGCAGCCCTGAGACTGAGATGAGAAGGGCCCAGATAATTAGGAGGCGCATTCGGAAGGGATCCGAGCTTCAGGTGAAAAAAGGAAACGAGGCAGCGATCAAAGAGACAGCTTCAGGGCCGTAGGAACCCCAGAGTATCACCTTGTGCAGAAAGAAAGAAAAAAAATAACAAAAACGGAGCATTGGCGTTGGGACGGGTGAATGGAAAATCAAATCGATCCAAAAGGGGATGCTACAAACAACTGTATCATCCCCAGGATAGGGCATCCTAGGAAAACCGGAATAAAAAAAAAACATCGGTTACCCGAAGGATCACAATCTCTGCCTCCTATCCAAAAACCAGGACTCACAAGAGAAGGGATAGGAAAAAGCAAAAAAAAAAACCCACCGCCATTACAGACACAGTCCCTCCAAACTGGCACAGGGCCAGGAGCTTAGATGGTGGTTCCGGGTACCGCTGACAGCAGGAGTTGTTTTACTTCCTCGACCGTATCATACCAGGTCACCCCTTGAGCAGAAGCAACCCTCAATCGAGCAGGATAGAGCAGCGTAGCCCGAATCCGCTGGTTGATCAGCTGGGTACACGGCTCTCCGCTGAGCGGCCACCGCGGCCGAAAAATCTTGAAATATAAGGACCTGGGTACCTGCATGTGAAATCTCCCTTTTCCCTCATAGTGCTTGCAAAATGTCCTGCTTATGGGCATAATTGAGAATTTTTTGCAACTACCACTCGCGGCTTAGCAGCATTTGGAACTCGTGGTCCCAGGCGATGTGCTCGTTCGATGTGCAGCTTGCCATGTGATCGGGGCAAAGATAACTCCTTCTCCAACCAGGCCTCCAGAGTCGCAGGCAAATTCCTGCCTTTCACAGATTCAGGTAACCCCACGTACCGCAGGTTTGACCTGCGGGACCGATTTTTCTAAGCCCTCAATCCTGGAAGCCTGTTTCTCCACGACGGCCTGCAAAGCGCCCAGATCGGTTTGGGCTACCCGGAGGCCATCTTGTACTTCCGACACGCGGCTTTCAACTTCGAACTTGCCCAGATTTTCGGAGATTTCATTAATTTTAGTGGAAATATTTTTAACATCTGGATCCAGGGCCTCCAGTACCGCTCACTTGATATCAGCAACTGCCGTGACTGGGGAGCCATCGGGTACACTCGCGGCGGCCATGTTGGAGATTTCCACGGGCTTAGGGCGGTCCCTTCCCTTTTCTTTATCTTTTTTTTTCACCGCCCGAGCGGGCATTCCTGACCCAAACGACTCCCCAGTAAATTAGCCACCACTCAGAGGAATTCAGACTTTACTTGGACGCCATGCATGGCGCAGATGGGGGTCTGATGCAGTAGGCCTGGCGCCGAGAGAGAGAGAGAACGACATCCTCCTCCTCTCACTGCATCACGTGATCTCTCTCTCTCTCTCATGTGTTTTTATACGGCGCTGCACACGTCAAGCAGTGCTGTAGAAGTGATAAATAGTAGCAGTAGTAAAACAAATCCTGCAGTTGGTCTGACACAGGGACACGGGTAATTTTCACAGCAGTGTGTGTGCACACATTCATCGGCCCAGGTACACTTCTACCAGGTACATTGGGGAATTTTAAAAGGGGCGCATGCCCACGCCATTCCCAGTTTTCCCAGTTCATCCCCAGTTTGCCCAATTAAGAGATAGATCCTCTACTCCCATCCCCACCAGTTAGCCCCCAACCCTTAAAACTCCGCAGAGCTGCCTAGTTTTCCTTAAATTTTTAACTTACATGGCATCCTCAGCAGAAGTGAAGTTTCATGGCAGGGGGCCTGGGCACACGCTGGGTCACGTCCGTATTTATGCGCACATCTTAGGTTCGCGCGCCAAAATGCTCAAGCCCCGCCCCTTTTCGAAAGCCTCGGAGATGTGCACGCTGTGAAAGATATACATGTATCTTGACGGCTTTTAAAATCTGCTTGGTGTGCGCAAGCCTGACTTCTTCACGCATCTAGGGTTGCCAATTGGCTCCAGATTTTTCAGGTCAGGTTGATCCAGTCCTGGTTTTACCCCATTGCATGCTGGGACTTGTTCTGATTTCCCTGCGGCATTCCCTAACAAAAGCAAGACTATAAGTACCTGCATGCACTCCTGAATCAACCTGTCCTGAAAATCTGGAGCCAGTTGATAAACCCAGTGCGCAACCCCTAATTAATGTGTGCGTCAGTCTTTTAAAATTCACCTCATAGTATGTATTGTGAATCCTGGCTTTCTTCCCCCCAAAGCCCCTTCACTTTTCCTGCCTCCACTGTCATATACCTCTTTCCTTCCCTGCCCCTTCCATATCTGCATTGCTTCTCCCTCCCTTCCCCCCCCCCCCCCCCCCCCCCCCCCCCCCGCTCAACTGAGCAGATGCCATAATCCAGATCCCTTACAAGTACTGAGGGCTTCATTATAAAGGGTTTTGCCTTTCGTCTCTTTGATAAGGCAGTTCACTGATCTAGACAATGGTGGACTCTTAGTAGGCTGCGATACCTTTCGAAATGACCAACAAAAAAAACAAACCTGCATGAGTTTTCAAGAACAGAGAGGCCCGCTCCCCCGTCCACCGCCTTCAGACACAACACCCTGAAGCTCTTTCAGAGCAGGTAAAATAATAATAGACCAAAGCAGAAGCTGAGCAAAGAAGGAACAGTCACTTACAGTTCTTTTCATCCCAGTTTGCTTTTCCCACCTTTCCTGTTTGATATGTTCGAATAAAAGCTTTCCTTTATTTGAGGATGGGGTTTTGACAGAACAATTTGAATTATCTTGGTCTTTTATCAGAACAGAAACACAGTTTCATATCTGTAGTGTGAATAGGTCCTTAGAATAATACATTCGAGGGAACAGGGGAGGAAAAAAGGCTTGAAAAATCTTTGATGAAGAAGATCAACCAGTCCAAAACAGGTTACCAACGAGGCTCTCTGTCATCTGGACAAAGCTGAGCTAGTCCTACTTTTATACTGGGTTTCATCTATGGGCTTGATATTTGTGTTTTTCTTAGGGAAAAATGTGTGAATGACCAAACGATACCGCAGGCCATGAGGTGGCCAGGTTGGCACCAACATGCTACCATGCTCCAGAAACCAATGACACGTGACCATTTACTCCTGGCAGGTTGGTCATGGCTGGGTACTGTCCCACAAGACATGGGGAACTTGAAAGACCAGATGTTCAGGGAACAGCCTTTCTAGTTTTAGTGGTTATTCAGATTATCTCACTCGTACTATTAAATCTAAACAGAAGAAAAGTTTGATTATAGCTGAAATTTTATATATGATTTTGAAATAAAAGATTCATTCATGATACAGTATACAAGGATAGATAGATAAATAGGTGAGCAGAACACTTATGTTCTCTTGTTTTTTTAATAAGTAAATATTATTGGACAAGGGATTATCGATATTGGTATTTTGTGGTTATTCAGATTATTACAAATCTTGGATGTAAGACATGGGAGTTGGGAGAGGAGAGGGGGGGGCGGGAATTGGATTTTGGATTAGCTGTGACATCATGTATGCTCATTTACTCAGGAGGGTAGAAAGCCAAAAGAGAAAGGCAACAAAATCTGGTTAGATAAGGAATTAAATCCTAGAAGTGGTCATACTTCTACAGCTGGAAGCTGGGATATATCCTTGCAGTGTAAATAGGAATAACTGGGCAGACTGGATGGGCCAATTGGTATTTTTCTGTCGCGAACCACTGTTATAAAATTGGAACTGCAAGCCAGTCCAGATGAGCTGGTATTAGTAGTAACTCTAATTCTCTTCCTCTTCAGTTGTTACATAGACCAGCGTTCTTCACCAACAGAATGTATGCAGCTAAGGTTCCCATCACATGAAGCAAGCTGAGGTCTAGCAGTCTACAGGCATGACACTACTCTAAAACCAGTGACGTTAATTAGGAGAAATGCTTCCCCCCGTTCACATGCTTACCATTTGCTATTGAATATGTGAAACCTGGTGGAGTCAGACAAAACTAAAAATAAATTTAAAAAAAAAATCACAAAATAATAAACTAAGAATATCTGTGACAATTTATCAAGCTAACGTTAGCTGGACAGCTTGTTCCCTGGCTGGTTTACTGAATATGGACCTCTTGGTCTTTTCCTACTATACACTACTATGTTTTATGGGAGATATACTCTCCCTGTTTTTCTGAAATTGTAATGTCCAACTTTTCTTAATAAAAGAATTTTAAATGGAAAAAAAAAAACAAAAACCCAACTTGTGTCCGGTGTCCTTTCTGAGAAAAGCTGTGGAAGAATTTTGATTTCCCCCCTGATGTAAAGTTCTGACAAGCTTGGAAGAAGGGATGTGCGCAGCGCTCCGGTGCTCCCCCCTTACTTACAGGCTCCTCAACCCCCCCCCCCCCCCCCTGAGCGTGATCAGATAAAATCCACTCACTTAATCGAAGAAATGCTGAGATTCCGAACTGCTCTTTTGGGTAAACTTTCACCCAGCACTCGGGCAGCGTCCTCACTGGCGCGTGACAGCTGATGCTTTGGGGGGATATTTTAGCTGCAATCGTATATGTGCTAATTTCAGTCTCGGTGAAACCCGGGTCGGGGTAGTCAAAGCTGCCAGATTCACATTCTGAGGCAGCAGGCGTCAGAGGACAGAAGCCAGCTGTGGAGCTCGTTCAAATTTGGAAGCGCCTCCCAATGGGCTTTCCGGATTTCTGCAGCCCCCTCCAAAGCGAGTAGCTGTTTGGCTCGGGGAATATTTATGAGAAAGGAAGCTCCTTTTTTTTCCCCCCTCCCTGGCTCTTTCGGACTCTGCGATCCTCGTCAGTCGGGCAAATGTTCCTTGCACAGTCTGACCTGGAAAATTACTGGAGAGCCTGAAAGAAGAAGACGCACGTGTAGCAGACGGAATGAAAGGAATTTTTTTGTGAGCATGAGAGCTCTCAGTTTCCAAGGTTTAGGAGAACAGTATGTTCTATAAATCAGTAATAATCATCTCTCTCTGCTTATACAATTTGCTCCCATTTGTGTGTTGGTCACTGCCAGTCACAGTCCATAAACCATATTAGCGCTGACTTTCTGGGACCTTTACTGATTGATTTTGTTTTCTTAGGGCCTAATCTCGGTATTCCACCAAACCTGCTTCTGACCAATCTTAAATTGAACAGGAAATATACTATTCCACAAAGCTATTTGTTTGGATGCTTTTTGTTTGAAGGAGAAAATCTCTCAGCGTGTCCCTGTGTGATCCTCTTCCCAATATTGCTCACTGTTCCCTCAATTGCTAAGTATAAACTGAGTACTACATAAACTAAAGCGTTATCTGTATTTGGATCAGCTTTATGGAATGCTGTACCCCTTGAGATTCGTAGCCCGTTGGATTATTTGAAATTTAGGAAGATACTGAAAGCATATATTCACAAGCTTTTAATATGTAACATTGAATTGATTGTGTGATGTTTTATTTGAATGATTATTGTAATGATTTGTCTGTTTTATGTGTTTTAAGTTATTTTATTGTGTATTTTGTAATTTATTTTATATATTTATTTACACATTTTATATACCATCATTCCATGTAAAGATCACAACGGTTTACAAAAGTAACATTCACAGCTAGGGTCAACACATAAAGACAGGTAACAGAGGTAGTATTCATCTACAGGCACCAAATGAATGTTCCAATACATATTAACTAAAGATCTAGGGCATAGGGTGAGGAGAACAGAACCTTTAATAATATAATATAGCTCACATTTTAGACATTACGTTGTGTTGAGATTCTTGTATTCCCTCGTTAAATTTATTCCTCATGCTTCAGTGGATTTCTCTTGTCTTTCTTATTATTGTAGTTCTTTGCATTCTGATGATTTTGAGTTAGGTTATAAGCATTTTTGAATAGCCATGTTTTAGCTGGGATTTAAGTCTCTTTCTATCCATTATCAAATGTAACATCTTGGGTAGAGAATTCCAAAGTTTTGTACCTGCGATGGAGAACATGCGATCTCTTACTTGCGACAGCTGTGTGCTCCGTATTGTGGGAAGTTGGACATTTTGAGATCTTAGTGTTCACTGAGGTATGGATGGTTGTGATGTCACGCCAATCATCCCGGTGTTACTTGAATGAATGAATTTGAATATTAACATTAGTACTTTAAAATAGATTCATGATTGTACTGGCAGCCAGTGCAGAGAAATCAGCGAGGGTGTAGTGTGAGCAAATTTCCTAGTTCCTAACAGAAATCCCGCTGATGCATTTCGTAATAATTGTAATGGTTTTAGGACACCAAGTAATAAGGAGTTACGGTAGTCTAGGCTGGAGAAGATTAGAGTTTGCAATACAATACGGAAGTCCTCACAGGTTAATAGCGGTGTTAACTGATGTTAATATACGCAGCTTGGCATAGCCTGTATTAAGTAATTTACTGATGTGCTTTTTCATAAGTAAGGCTCTCATCTAGCTATGTACCTAAATTCCATACTTGATTTGAGGGAGTAATTTGAGAATTACCGAGGCTAAATAAGAATAAAAATGATTCTCTCTTGTTCACACAGGGAAAAAATGAGTTTGTTTATGCAAGTAAACTTGGTTTCTGAACATTGCCAGCCTTAATGTGGCAAAAAGTCCGCATGCAGTGGCCTTTACGTCTTTGGAATAAACTCCATTTCCCACCACTCTCTGTTGCCTGTCACTCAGCCATACTCTAACCCTCTTTAGGACCAACCCTTGAGGCTGCTCATAGTATTTATCAGACTCCTGTGTGCAATGGTGTAAAAAACTGTTGTGATAGCTGGCCACAGCGCCACACGGCACCACACTTACCCCCTGAACCGGCCCTGCCCGGCCTCCTTTGCCCCGGAGCCGACGCCACGCCGCCAACCTCAGCCCTCCCTAGGCGCACGCGCGCACGGCTCCTCACGACACTAAAAGGGGCCGCGGCGGGAAAACCTCCCGCGGTGTCGGATGCCCACGTCAGCAGGGAGGGCCTATTTCCGGCAGCCCCTGCTGCTCTAACCTTGCCTCGGCAGCAGGTCGTGCTCTACTGAGTCTACAAGTTGCTTGGCCGCGTTTGTTGCTTCTCCGTGTTCCTGTTCCAGTTCCCGCTTCTCCATATCCCTGCTCCAGCACCTGCTCCTCCTCTCCTCCTGGCCCTGTGCTCCCGCCCCGGACCCGCTCTCCTGCTCCTTGGATGGTTCTTCTGGCTTCGACCCTGGTACGTTCTTCGGATTTCGCCCGTCTGCTGCCTGTCCTGACCTTTGGCCTGTCTGATTCTGCCTTCGCCTGTCATCCTCCTGGATTCGTCGCTCAGAGACCCGCGCCTAAGTCCAGCCGGCCCCGGTACCCAAGGGCTCAACCCGGCAGTGGTGAAGGTCCAATGAGGTCTCTGCACCGCTCTGCTCCGCCTGCCGATGACGGGGACCCACGGACGGGACCTCCTTCCGCTTGTAACGCCAACCCCCGCCTCGGCCCAAGGGTTCCTGAAATCTAAGTATACCAGGTCTGGCACTCGCCCCTGATCTCTTTGGTCACCCAGGAAAAGACTCTTTGACACGATCTCCAACTGGCAAGAACCGCACTGCTTTGGATCCTGTAACCTGGCAAGCAGGACTGAAGCAAGCCTAGATTTACACACAGGCCTAGATTTACACACAGGCCTACCAGATATGTGCCTAGGGTGGCAAACGTTTGCGTGTGCGTGGGGCAAGGGGTTTGGCCAAGTTTCTTGCCGCCCTGCAATCCTGCCTCAGACCCTGGAAGGTGCCCCTCCTGCTGCCACCGCAGCTGCCTCCCTCCCACCTCAGCTCCAGTGGCAAATTCTCAAAGTGCAGTGAGCACGGGGACTAAGCCTGCCTCCCCAGGGCCCTGACCCCTCTATGTTTTCGTGCGGGGGCGGGGCTGGGGACCACAGGGCTAGTTCCCCATTGCTCACTGCACTTTGAGGATTGCTGCTGGAGCCAAGGCCTGCGGGCGCCGTGCATTTCTTAGAGGTTTGCCAAAGGGGAATGGAAGCAACAGGGCACCTGCAATGACCTATCGGTGAGTGGAGGGAGGGAGGGGTGGCTAACCAAATCCGTACCTGCCTGGCGTGTCATTCTGTAACTGAGGGGATGAGAAGAGAGAACAAGCTGCAGATGCTTTGCTAAGGGAGGAATAGTGGTTGCTGAAGAATCTCTGGCTTTCCTGAGAGGCTCCTCTTTCTTTGGGAAACAGATGGGCTGATTAGAGCACTTGATCATGTTTGGCAAGTTTTTGTCTGCGTCTATACTGGAAAACAGGCAGGCAGCCATTGCGCTCTCGCAAGCATCTAGGGAAGGAGATTATAAGGCAGTGGACAAACACCAGGGAGGTAAATATTGCTTTCATGCAGCGAGTGCGGGGGGATGTGGAAGGGGCTGCCCAGAGGATCTGTGGCTGTAAACAGCTGAAATCGATGGTTATCTGAGAGTCTGCCGGAAGATGCCTGTAGCATGAAGCTTTCTAACGCTGCTTTCCATCCCCTGCCTGTACTTAAAATATTGATGCTCCTCTCCTACTATGGCACAGTGCTCGGGTTCAGACTGCCGGGCGCAGCCTGCAGAGAGCATTCACGGCCAAGTCAAGGAAGAGCATGCCGGTGCACACATCACAGAGAAAACGTTTCCTCCTTCAATTCATTTCGTTGGAGGACGTTTTTTCATTTCTGGGGGGGGTTCCCCCATTTTGTTTTTTTCATTTCAGTTCACATAAAAACCATTTAAGTGCACTAAAAATATTAAGGGGTGAATTTTAAAGAAGAGTCGCTTGCATTAAAAGGTCCATATTTTAAAACTGGAAAATTGTGTGTGCATACATGCGTGCGCACGCAAGAGAATGCACGATAAAATGCGGGGAGTTCTGGGGCGCAGCGGGGAGTTCTGGGGCAGGGCAACATTTACGCATGTAAATTCCGATGTTAAAACCGGCGAGCGCAGCACACGTCGGGATATTATCTGCCCATATTGATTTCTGCTCTTTCTACTGACATTGCTATGTTAAGTAAGTGTAAGTCTGAAAAAATCTTTACAGCCAAAAACTGACTGGGTGAGGGGCCTGGATAACCTGCGGGGGAGGGGAGGGCGCAGGATGAAGAACTTGAGGGGTCTTGGTGACCTAGAGATAGACTGTTGGAAGCAGGATGCCGGGCTTGATGGACCCTTGGTCTGACCCAGTATGGCATGTTCTTAGACTGGGCAAACTGGTGCACTAAGTGGTCAAACTGGTTATTTCCTTCACGCACACGTTTTAAAATTGGCTCACTTGCACGTGTTACAGCCGACAAGTCCTATCGAAAGATATGCAAAGAACATTTCCTCGCCTCTTGCACGGACGATTTAAAATTCCAGAGCATGCGCACTCACACACTCATACATGCGTATGTGGGCGCCCGCGTGCTCATGTTAAAGTTTCTGTCTTAGAGCACATGAAGGGCTGAATTTTCAAAGCTCTACGTGTGTAAATCGGCTTACACGCTCCAGGCCTATTTTCAAAAGGCCTGGCGACACACGTAAAGCCCCGGGTCGCATGTAAGTCCCGGGGCTTTACTAAAGGGGCGGGGAGAGGGCGGGGGATGGTCTGGGGGGCAGGGTAGGGCGGGGTCAGAGGCTCCCAGCACAGCGGCCATTTGCCGCTGTGCCAGGGATCGCTCACTGGTCAACTGCCGGCGCGCGCAACTTATTTCAACCCCAGGGCTGAAGTAAGTTTTAAAACAAGAAAAAAAACACGAAAAAGGTAGGGGGAAAGGGCAGGAGAGGTAGGGGAAGGGAAGGTGGGGTGGGAGGGTAGGGAAGTTCGCTCAGAGGCCGCTCTGATTACGGAGCGGCCTGGGAGGGAACGGGGGAAGGCAGCGCGGCTCAGCGAGGGCTTGGCGCACGCAAGATGCACAATTATGCACCCCCTTGTGCGCGCTGATCCCTGATTTTATAACATGCGCGCGCATGTTTTAAAATCAAGTGTCCATGTGTGCGCGCCGGGTAGCGCACGCACATGGACGCGCTTGCGCAAGTTTAAAAATCTACCCCTAAATGATTTTAGTACACGCTAAAACACAAAACAAAATCAAATTTAATTTTTTTTCTGTTTCATTTTGAAAACAAAAAAAACCGACAAATGTAGTTGACATTTTTGTGTCATTTCAAAACAAATGTACGTTCCTACACCACAGCAAAAGTTAGTACTTTCCGCCTGCCCAGTGGTAGCAGTTTGCTCTGGATGCACTAAGGTAAGACCGAGCCAGCGTGAAAATAAAACACCACTGAAAAAAAACATTACAAATGTTATTGTATTCAGCACTAATGATTTTATCCAGAGATAAAACATTGCACTAATAACAGTAACAAGAGGCACCAGTTTATCAGGACAATGCATACCACACTAGCTACAATGAAAAAGTGTCGGTTTAGCAAAGGCATGTATGATCACGGACAGTGAGGATTCAGGCTCCACTTTGCTCTGCGGAATAAAACAAGGAATAGCCGAAAGTCCTTTTATTAATTGCCAAGGGCAATTAATAAAAGAATTTTGAAGTACTTTCGGCTATTCCTTGTTTTATTCCTCACGGCTTTGTTAGGCAGTCTTCCTCTTTGTTTTTTGGGTCCACTTTGCTCTGCGAAAGAACAGATGAGGTAGGATGAACATTTGTTTCATGTTCACATAAATCACAACTGGAGAGGTTAGAGCAGCACACTTCAAATATGTCTCACTGCATTTTGCCTTAAAAATGTTTTAGTCATTTTAATTTTGCTTCTGCTCAATACAAGAAACCTATTTAAACTCTGCTTGTGCTATTTAATCAATTTCACCTTGAATTTCTTTTCTAGCCTACAGAGTTAGAAAGTTTGCTTACTGTAAATGGTGTTCTCTGTAGAAGGGAGAATAAATTAGCCATGATGTGGGTGGTGTCATCCAATGGCGCTGAATAGACCTCCCTCTCTTGCTCAGTACAGCTTTAACTACTGGCCACATGTCGGAGTTCCCGTGCGCACAATGCGTTGTGAGCTAAATCTAGCTAGTAGTCAACTCTCCGGAGAGGCGGGTGGGTATTAAGCATGTCTAATTCATCCTGCTGTCTATGGAGAATACCATTTACAGTAAGCAAACTTGCTTACTCTGTCAACAAGCAGGGCTGAATTACCCATGACACAGGGAGTCTCATGCTGATGGTTGCATTAGTGGAGCACTTATTGAATAAAAGAACTCGGCTCCCATGTGGAGAGTGGACTACTGGGGAATAGGCTGTGCAAAATATTGCTTGTCCAAAAATAGTCTCCTCCTGATAGGTTGCCCAGACAGTAGTGGGACATACAGGTGACCAAGTTGCAGCTGTGCTGGAGACAGCTCTCAGGAGAGCAATGAATAATGTATTTATTTATTTATTTATTTAACATTTTTTTATATACCGAAGTTCTAGCAACAATGTTGCTAATCATTTCGGTTTACATATAACATTGGGGTGACATGTATGTAACATGTATGTAACATGTATGGCTCTTGACTTGATGGGCCTTGACAAGCCTTGACAAAGTCTGTAATTGGAAGGCCAGCCAACGCATGGCAGTGTGCGATATAGTCTGCCAGCTCGCTGGACAAGGAATAAATGGCAACTGCTACTCCCAGAACAACAGGATCATAGAACACAGCTGAGAAGCCTGACCATGTGGTAGAATTCTCGTAAGAACATAAGAGTTCCCATGTTGGGTCAGACCAAGGTCCGTCAAGCCCAGCAGCCTGTCTCCCACAGCGGCCAATCAAGATCCAACCAACTTGGCAGATCCCATAAAGTAGATATAATTCCTTTACTCACTCCCAGGGATAGCAGTAGCTTGCTTTAGTTTACCTGGCTAATAAGATGTTATGGACCTTTCCTCCAGGAACTTGTCCAAACCTCTTCTAAACCCCTGCTATGCTAATCACCTTGATCACATCCTGTGGCAACATATTTCATAGCTTGATAGTGCACGGACTGAAAAACTACTGTCTACAGTCTGTTTTGACTCAGCTGGTTGTTGGATTGAAGTTTCTTGGAGTGTCTCCTTGTTTTAGTGTTATTTGAAAGGGTAAAGAACCGTCCTTTATTTACCCGTTCCACCCCCACTCATGATTTTATTGTGTTCCCTCTCAGCCTTCTCTTTTCCAAGCTGAAAAAACCTAGCTTATATAGCCTCTCATCATAGGAGAGATGTTTCATCCCCTTTATCCTTTCTGTCATCCTCCTGTGCACCTTTTCTAGTTCCGTTATGCCTTTTGCACACAATACTCAAGGTGCAGTCACACCATGGCTCGATACAGAGGCAATATGATATTTTCTGTTTTATTCTCCATTCCTTTTCGGATCATTCCTCACATTCTATTTGCTTTTTTGACTCCCACCATGCACCAAGATAAGGATTTCAATATATTGTCCATAAGGACTCCAAGGTTTGTTTTCCAGTACAGAACCCAGCATCGTGTACCTGTAGTTGGGATTATTTTTCCCTAAGTAGATTACTTTGCATTTCAGTTTCATCTGCCATTCAGTTGTCCAGTCTCCTAGTCTCACAAGGTCCTTCTGCAGATCCTTGCTGTCTGCTGCTGTTTTAACAACATTGAATACTTTTATGTCATCTGCAAATTTGATACCTCACTCATTGTTCCCTTTTCCAGATCATTTATGAAGATGTTACACAACACAGGACCTAGTACTGATCATTGTGATGCTCCACTAAAAATCTTTCTCCATTTGGAAAACTCATTATTTAGACCCACTCTCTGCTTCTGACTTTTTAATGAGTTACCGGTTTGCAATAGAACATTGTCTCCTATCCCATGACTTTGTAATTTCTTGGGGGACTTTGTCATATGCGGTTTGAAAATCCAAATACACTACATCAACTGGCTCGCCTTTATCTATATGTTTATTTACACCTTCAAAATATTCTACAAAATTGATAAAATAAGACTTCCCTTGCTAAAACCATGTTGATTCTTCTCATTTAAGCCAGGTCTATCTATATGACCAGTGATTAGAGTTTTAAGAATGGCTTCTACCATTTCACTCAGCACAAACATCAGGCTCACCAGTCTATAGTTTCCTGATCACCCCTGGAGCTCTTTTTAAAAATAGCATCACATTGGCCCTCTTCCAGTCTTCAGGAATCATGGCTGTTTTAAATGATAGGCTACAGATTAATAGTAACAGTTTAGCAATTTCATGTTTTAGTTCTTTTATAACTCTGTGGTGGATGCCATCTGGTCATGGTGATTTGTTACTCTTTAGTTTGTCAATCTGATCTATTACATCCTCCATGGTGACAGATATTTGTTACAGTTGCTCAGAATCTCAACCATTAAAGGACTTTCAGGGGTGGGCCGTGTTCCCAACATCCTCCTCCATAAAACCAAGGTAAAGCATTCATTCAGTTTTTCTGTTAATTTCTTGTCCTCCCTGAGCAAGTTTCTATTGGTAGTTATTTTCCTCACTGGCAAGCTGTTTCTTGTCTCTCTTGGCCTGTCTTACTAATATTTTACATCTAACTTGCCTGTGCTTATGTCTTGCCTATTTTCATCATTTGGTCTGATTTCCACTTTTTGAACAATACTCTTTTGGCTTTAACTGCCTCCTTTACCTCACCATTAAACCACATTGGCAGTCATTTCCCTTCCTTCAACCTTTTTAATGCAAAGAATACTTTTTATCTGGGCTTCCAAAATGATACTGTTAAACAATGTCCATGCCTCATGTACACTTTTACCCCTTGCAACTGCTCCTTTCAGGTTTTTTTCAAAACAATTTCTCCTTCAGTATTATGATACATCCCTCTCATAGAACATTGAATGAAGGACCTTAGGTCCTCAATGCACATGGTGTGATTTCAGTGAAAAACAGAGACCACTTCAGAAGAAATTCAAGATACGTGTGTGTGAGGCAGTGCCCCTAGTGTTCCCCTATTTACCTGTGCAGCACCAGGCTAGACGCCTGATCCACCTTAAATTCCTTAAGGAGAGTTTGCTCTATGAATGGGATCCTGCAGGACAGGTGAGGCTCAGAGAGAGTAAACAGAGACTGGGGATTCCAGGTGGGGATAACCAGACCAGGCCCAGGTCTTCAGGAGGAAAGCAGCTCCTGTAACATAACACTGTCCAAACACTGAGCCAAGACGAAGCTGAACTGTGAGTACTGAGGGAAGCAGTACTGAACTGTAAGTAAAGAGAGTACACTGTTCTGAAGGGAAGACAGTCTACTGTTGTGCATGTGTGAAGCTGTAAAATGATATGCTGTTTTAAGCAAGGCTGGAATCAGACTAGTTTGTCTCCAGGCCTGTGGGAATCACCACTCGTTCCCACAGTGTGGTGCACCACTCTTGTTATGAAAAGACTGCAGTCACTGACCTGTCTAGTCTAAGAGATAGTGACTAGGAACACCCTTTCAAGTAAGATACTTCAAGAGGACAACTCTAGCAGCTTTACCTCGAGGGCCCATAACACAGGTGGTCTCAAAACTGGATGTTTTAAATGCCACCAAACCCTCAATAAATTGTGATACCCAAAAATGAAGCGAAAGCAGTATTTCCTGTACTTGGAAGAAGCAAGCAGCAATGGCACTAAGGTGCACTTTCACTAATTAAGTATTGAGACTTGATAGTGAGAGGGAAAATAAGTACTGACGCAGATCCCTGTAGAACAGATGAAGGGAACCAGAGAGCCTGCCTGGCACCTGATATGAAAATATCTGACATCTAAACCCATACGCCCCTTTAAAGTATGGCTTTCTCGCCAAACAGAAGATGGACAATGAAAAAAAGGAAATTACTGAGCATTGAACATCCATGCCATCTGGTTGAGCCTGGATAGGTTCATGAGGTACAGACCTCTTTCTCCTGCAGTTGAAGTGAGTGTTCGACTCCTGCAGGAATCAGAAGGGGGATTGACAAGTGGATGAGATATAAGAAAACACACCCTGACTGGGTCATGTCTTGACAATGAGGAAAAGTCTAGCCCTATTCTAAAGTATTTTATTAACTGTTTTTGCCACCAACTACTTTTCTGGAAATGCAGATGATAGGTATGTCTCCCACGTTAGCCGAGAAGGAACTGGCAAGGATCTATAGTCACGCTGCAGGATGGAACCAACCTTTCACCTTCTTGTTGCTTTTCAACACAAAAAAGTCTGAAGATGAGGACCCCAAAGGCTGGTCTGTCTGTTAGGTTGGAAGACCCTGAAAAGGTAATTTGCTAATGAGTTGTAGAATCTGAAAGGGTCTGTTCTCTGAAGGGAGGCCTTGGGACCAAGAGCCCATACCTAATCTGCTGAGATTCTTAGCAGAAGATCACTGACCCCATGTCAGTTGACCTGCTCAATTTTTTTAGCAGTTTGAATTACAGATTGTTTAGATTTTTTTTTTATCTTTGTTATTTTATTATTATTAATAATATGATTTTATTGTATTTTACATCGTTGTAATCTGCCTAGCAATGATATCCGTTATAGGCGGAATAGAATTTGTTTTAAATAAAATAAATAAAATTTGATTATCAGTTTGAATCAGTACTCTCATTCCTTGCATGAAATCAGACATACTCCTAGCGCAAACTGTAATGGTTTGCAGCCCCAAGAGGTTTATCTGGAAAAAACGCATTCCATAATAGTCTATGGTCCCTGAATAATAGAAAACAGTGACATTGAATAAGGGAGAAACCCAAAATGAGAAGTATGCCCAAGACCAACAAGTTTAGCCACTAATGAAAGGGCATCATCACTGAGGGACCAACATAGAGTTTAAAAGACATAACATAACTGAATCCAGTGAGAGCAGAGGGGAGCTCTCAGGTTTAGAAGCAAAAGAGGACTACATGCCCTGTTACCATCATATGGTTCAAAACAAGTATCACTGACCAACTCTGATGGGAAGAGCATACCTACCTTCATTGAATCTATCCATGCCCTGAAGCAATAAAGTTTAAGAACTGAGTGCTGAAAAACTTCTTCAGATCCTATTACCAGCCATTCGCCTAGGTCCAAGAAAACAAACCGGTAACCGATCCAAGATGGCAAACAGCAAACAAACAACAAGGTGGAATCGGTAAAATGGACTTTATTGATCTTGCCCGACTCTGGCCGAGTTTCGCTCATCGAGCTGCCTCAGGGGCTATTGCAAACAGATAAAAAACAAATAAAAAGACATACAAACATATATATTTGAACTAACAAATAAATTGCAATACAAATGATTTTTATGACATTTTTGTATTGCAATTTATTTGTTAGTTCAAATATATATGTTTGTATGTCTTTTTATTTGTTTTTTATCTGTTTGCAATAGCCCCTGAGGCAGCTCGATGAGCGAAACTCGGCCAGAGTCGGGCAAGATCAATAAAGTCCATTTTACCGATTCCACCTTGTTGTTTGTTTGCTGTCAGCCATTCGTCTAGGCATGAGAAGATACACACTCCTCAGTGGCCTAAGTGTACTACCACTACCATTACTGAAAAGTCAGTGAAGACTTGGACGGCCAGAGAGCAGCACTCCATCGGCTTCAGAGCATCACTTCCCTGCTTTGAAAATGTGGCAGGGTGAAGTGAGGGGCATTCATTTTGAACTTCTCTTAAAACAAAGCCCTGAACAGCCTTTATAAATTCAGGATAAAACTCAATCCCTTTGATTTCTCAGAGATGAGGAGGATTCTTAGGATCAGGAGGAACAAGCTCTAACGCTCGTCCATGAAAGAATGACTCCCCCTCAAGATGCAGTTGGGGGTCCGAGATGATCCAAACAGAAGACCAAACAATGATGTTGTGCTGGAAGACAGGGGAACCATAAACAGTAACCAAACACTGTAACCATAAGAACTCAACAGTCTTTGGTGACTTTTCTGCAGTTATCAAGGAAGAGCAGAAAACTGACCTTCACAGAGAGAGATAGATGTGCTCTGAGACCAGGCAAAAAACTGGAATCAGGTGTTGCTCCTTAATCTCTCAAACAGAATATCACTGGAGAAGGGAATATTAGTCACTTATTATTGGCAGGAGAGCATTGGATCATATAAGGCTGATGAGTCATCATGCAAACATTCAACAGAGGGTTCTGGAAGACTTTGTCCCCCAATACGTTTGAAAAAAGAAGGGACTTTCGCCACTATAATGTCTACCATACCATGATGGGCTAAGATAGTCTGTGGACCACTGAATCATCAGGATCGCTGCATTAAAAAAAAAAAATCTCCTCCAAATAGCTCTAGCCACCTTTCCTCACCCAGAATTCTGGCAAGAGAGTTCTATTGGCAGGGACAAGAGTTCCTCAGATCATGAAAATAAGGGGTCTCCTTAGAATTTAAGATTAGGGGAAACCATGACCCTGAAGAAAATGTTAAACAAGGCAGGGACCTTGCTGATTTTGGAAGCAGAAGGGGACTCTCTTGGAAAAAAAATCTGTCAAATTGTAATGCCTCTTGTCCTTTCAGTACGAATACACTAAACAGAGTGTGAAAGCAGAGGACACTGATGGGGCCCTGCACAAAAACAAGCAAGGAGACACACCACCAGGATAGTGTTCAAGGACAGCTTTCTATTGTGACACACCTGAGCACTTTCTGAGAATGAAATCATCTTGAGATGCCTGCACTGGGCTCCATGCAGGAGTTCCCAACTAAAGACTTCTGTTTGCCAAAAAGGTTCAGGAAATAGGTTTTCATGTTTCCAGATGTAGAAAGGAATTCTTAGACTGAGAGGCCACAACTTCTGTCTTGATAGCCAAGGCTTTTGTTGATTATGCGGAGCACATCAAGAGAATCAGTGAAGCAGAAGCATTAAGTGTGCTGATAATGCTGACGAACCAATGGTGCAGACACATCAAGTGTGCTGATGATGCCAATGCACCAATGATGCAGAAGTATTGACTGAACCGATAGTGGAAATGCATTGATAGTGCCAATGCAATGAGTGCACTTATGGTAGTGATGTACCGATGGTGCAGATGCATCGAGTGCACTGATAGTGGCGACACGCTGATGATGCGGATGCATTGTGATGTGGACAGAGAGTGCACCGATGGTGCCAACGCACTGATGGTGCAGATATAGAGTGAGCCGATGGTGCAAATGCATTCAAGCTGATGGTGCCGAAGTGCCAAGTGCACTGATGGTGCAGAAGTGCTGAGTGCATTAATGATGCTGATGCATTGAGTGCTAGTGCCACTACATTGGGTGCACCAATGGTGCAGAGAGACTGGTTATGTTGGGGCACTCCTGCGCTGACAGAGACTGCATTGACAGACAGTATTGTGTCGACAGCGTCAGACTCTTCTGTTTCAAAAGCACTGTGTCGATGGTCCGGACACTCCTGCATCAATAGAACCAGATGTGCCTGCATTCGAAGATGCTGGGTGCCAAAAGCCCCCCAAAGCAGATAACCTCCAGTGCTATTACTTCTTTACTCAACTTTGAGACTATGGCGGATCTGGAATCCGGCACCACAGGGAGGGGGAGCCCTGTTTGAAGAGCTCTAGCTTCACTTGAATGTACGTGAAGCAGGAGAACGTCTCCTGGGTGTGGCTCCAAGACCTGCGGGGAAAAGAAAACAGCTTTGTTTATTTATTTGTTACAGCAATGAACATGCTGTTGAGGCGCTGCCTAGGCAGCAGTAAAAATGACAAAATCCAAGGCCCAATGCCCATAACAAAACCGTCACAAGAGACAGAGGATAAAAAAACCATGTGGTAGCATGGACAAGAACAGAGTGAGGGGCCCACAAGGCAACGCATGCATGGGAACTCCCGCACATGCTCAGTAGTAAAACCTCTACTGAGCTAGACAGATGGGTCTGTTTGGTGCCTTTGGAAGATGTCCCCTATGCCATGGATAATTCAGCCCTGATTTTAGACAATTAAAACAAAATACATATCAGGCGATATCTTTTTATTGGACTAATTTAATACATTTCTTGACTATCTTTTGAGAGCTAATGCTCTCTTCTTTAAATCAGAATTCAAATGAGCAAAAAGATGACATTACAGGAAATATAAAGTAGTGTAGCTGTCATAAATGAATCATAAAAGGCATTCTAGTAATAGGATGAAAGAGAATAGGTGGGGGGAGATGGGGTGATCAGAAGGTGACAGGCAGTATACTTTTATGACTCATAATGTGATAGCAAACTTAGGTCTTTACTGAGCCTTTTTTGTCAATTCCAATGTTGCTGCCTATTTTGTCTTCAAAAGTTTTGTGTTCCTGGATTGTTTTAAATTTTTCTTTGATTATCCTTATCATAAAGTCATTGCGGCAGTATTCTGGTTAGGATGAAGCTGAGCCCCATTAGTCCATAAGGTTTGAAAACATTTTTTTCCCACAGGCAAATAATGTAAGAAATCCTTTACAAGACAAGGCCCAATGGGATGCCATCTGTTACAAATACTTCCATGGATCACATTTTGTGAGCTTTAGGGATGTGCATTTGTTTTAACCGAATTTCAAAAACACAACAAAGAAGTTCCAATTCATTTCTTTCGGGAGCCCTGAAACAAATTGAAGGTCCCCCCTCCCCCCACCCGAATTAAACAAATCTGGAAGGCTCATCTGCATACTGCTCCCAGCGTCCCCCGGGAGAGGAGTCCAGAGGTCACCACAAGCGATCCAGGAATTGAATTCCACAGCCCCAGCTTCCAGAAGCCCCCGCACCCTTTGCAGTAGAAGAGGACCAGAAGCGCGCGCCTAATGGCATGCGAATCTCAAACCCTTCAATTAACTGAGTGAAGATCAAGTTAATGGTGGTTAAAGAGGATTGGTAAGTATTGCTTTGGGAAATCTTTGGATTTATAAAAGTTTGGTGAAAGGTGAAATAGAGGGATATATTCTTTAGAGTTTGTGTGTGTCTGAGGTAATAAGCAATCCAGAGATAGTTAATTCTAGTGTCTGTCTTTCCCACCCACTCAACCCTTGATTTTTAGGCAAGAGACACTTTCTCATAAAAATCAATCAGGGTCTTATCTAAATCATACTATTGTACCAGCCCTTATTGAAAATTTAATCATCCCCTTGTAAGACACTAGCTGATTAATTAGTAAATTCACCTGTAAATTTAAAGTACTCTAATTCCAACTCTCTTAGAATCCTAAACTTAAATAGCAGATTAATTAGTAAATACTCTTCTAAATTTAAAGTACTCTAATTCCAATTTCCTTAGTATTCTAAACTTAACTAGGAACTCAATAAAATTAAGATGAAGGCAGAGGTCCAGCAGCAAGAGGGGGGCTTTCCAGTCTTTTGCATTGAGTATCACATGTATGATTTTTTACCCACCGGTGAGAGATTGTATGTGTGCACTTGGTGCAAAGAGCTCCTGGCTCTCAGGGAACGAGTTAGATCTCTGGAGGCTAGAGTAGCAGACTTGGAGGAGCTGAAGCAGACAGAGAGGTACATTGATGAGACCTTCAGGGACATAGTAGCCAAGCAGACTTGGAGGAGCTGAGGCAGACAGAGAGGTACATTGAGACCTTCAGGGACATAGTAGCCAAGTCCCAAATCCAGTCTGGCAGACCAAGTGCTGCCTTGGATCAGAAAGGTCTCCCAGTAGGAGAACATCACCCTGGTGTAGCAAGAAGTGATCCTGTAGCAAGGACCTGCTCTCCAGGTGATGTATTGTCCTCTCGCACTGAGGACAAGTCTCCCAGTGCTACTGCCCAGGAGAGAAGGGTTAGGCTGGCCATCATAGTTGGTTATTCAATTATTGGTTATTCCTCACGTCCACCAGCAGGGTGGTCCTCACGTCCACCCTGCTGGTGGACGTGAGGACCACCCTGCTGGTGGTCCTCACGTCCACCAGCAGGGTGGCTGGTGGACGTGAGGACCGCCTATTAACTTGCCTGCCTGGTGCGAAGGTGGCAGACCTCACGCGTCACCTAGATAGGATTATAGACAGTGCTGGGGAGGAGCCGGCTGTCATGGTACATGTGGGCACCAACGACATAGGAAAATGTGGGAGAGAGGTTCTGGAAGCCAAATTTAAGATTTTACGTAGAAAGCTGAAATCCAGAACCTCCAGGGTGGCATTCTCTGAAATGCTTCCTGTTCCACATGCAGGTCCCCAGAGGCACTCAGAGCTCCAGAGTTTCAATGCATGGATGAGACGATGGTGCCGGGAAGAGGGATTCAGTTTTCTAAGGAACTGGGGAAACTTTTGGGAAAGGGGGAGACTTTTCTGAAAGGATGGGTTACCTTAACCAGAGTGGAACCAAGCTGCTGGCACTAACTTTCAAAAAGGAGATAGAGCAGCTTTTAAACTAGAACAAGGGGGAAAGCCAGCAGTCACTCAGCAGTGCATGGTTTGGAGCAATGTATCCTTGAAGGATACTAATGAAACAGGAGAGTTAGGGCATCCCAACAGAGAGGTTCCATTAAAAGAAAACATAGCCCATGTGCCTGTATGTAAAAAATCACCAAAGCTAATGATTTCCGAATTATCCCTAACAACTGAAAAGCAGGTTATTAATACAAACAAAAACCACACTTTGAATGTCTGTATGCCAATGCCAAAAGTCTAAGAAGTAAGATGGGAGAGTTAGAATGTATAGCAGTAAATGATGAGATTGATATAATTGGCATCACAGAGACTTGGTGGAAGGAGGATAACCAATGGGACAGTGATATACCAGGGTACAAATTATATTGCAATGATAGGGAGGATCAACTTGGTGGGGGTGTGGCACTTTATGTCTGGGAGGGTATAGAGTCCAATAGGATAAAGATCATACAAGAGACTAAATGCTCAGTAGAATCTATATGGATAGAAATCCCATGTGTGTTGGGTAAGAGTATAGTGATAGGAGTATACTACTGTCCACCTGGACAAAATGGTCAGGCAGATGATGGATGAAATGCTAAGAGAAATCAGGGAAGCAAACCAATTTGGCAGTGCAATAATAATGGGAGATTTCAATTACCCCAATATTGACTGGGTAACATCAGGACTTGCTAGAGATATAAAGTTCCTGGATGTAATAAATGACTGCTTCAAATGGAACCAACACGAGAGGGAGCTATTTTAGATTTAATTTTTAGTGGAAAGCAGGATTTGGTGAGAGAGGTAATGGTGGTGGGGCCACTTGGCAACAGTGATCATAACATGATCAAATTTAAACTAATAACTGGAAGGGGGACAATAAGTAAATCTACAGCTCTAACACTAAACTTTCAAAAGGGAAACTTTGATAAAATGAGGAAAATAGTTAGAAAAAAACTGAAAGGTGCAGCTGCAAAGGTTAAAAGTGTTCAGCAGCCATGGACATTGTTTAAAAATACAATCCTAGAGGCACAGTCCAGATGTATTCCACGCATTAAGAAAGGTGGAAGGAAGGCAAAACGATTACCGTCATGGTTAAAAGGTGAGGTGAAAGAGGCTATTTTATCCAAAAAAACATCCTTCAAAAATTGGGAGAAGGATACATCTGAAGAAAATAGGATAAAACATAAGCACTGTCAAATTAAGTGTAAAACATTGATAAGACAGGTGAAGAGAGAATTTGAAATGAAGTAGGCCATAGAGGCAAAAACTCATAATAAAAACTTTTTTAAACATATCCGAAGCAAGAAACCTGTGAGGGAGTCAGTTGGACCATTAGATGATCAAGGGGTTAAAGTGGCTCTTAGGGAAGATGAGGCCATTGCAGAAAGACTAAATTAATTCTTTGCTTCCATGTTTACTAATGAGGATGTTGGGGAGATACCAGTTCCGGAGATGGTTTTCAAGGGTGATGAGTCAGAGGAACTAAACCAAATCACTGTGAACCAGGAAGATGTAGTGGGCCAGATTGACAAACTAAAGAGTAGAAAATCACCTGGACCAGATGGTATGCATCCTAGGGTATTAAAAGAACTCAAAAATGAAATTTCTGACCTATTAGTTAAAATTTGTAACCTATCAGTAAAATCATCCATTGTACCTAAAGACTGGAGGGTGGCCAATGTAACCCCAATATTTAAAAATGGCTCCAGGGGTGATCCGGGTAACTATAGACCAGTGAGCCTGACTTCAGTGCCGGGAAAAATAGTGGAAACTATTCTAAAGATCAAAATCGTAAAGCATATAGAAAGACATGGTTTAATGGAACACAGTCAGCATGGATTTACCCAAGAGAAGTCTTGCCTAACAAATCTGCTTCATTTTTTTGAAGGGGTTAATAAAAGGAACCGGTAGATGTAGTGTATTTGGATTTTCAGAAGGCTTTTGACAAAGTCCCTCATGAGAGGCTTCTACGAAAACTGCAAAGTCATGGGATAGGAGGCGATGTCCTTTCGTGGATTACAAACTGGTTAAAAGACAGGAAACAAAGAGTAGGATTAAATGGTCAATTTTCTCAGTGGAAAAGGGTAAACAGTGGAGTGCCTCAGGGATCTGTACCTGGACCGGTGCTTTTCAATATACATATAAATGATCTGGAAAGGAATACAACGAGTGAGGTTATCAAATTTGCGGACGATACAAAATTATTCAGAGTAGTTAAATCACAAGCGGATTGTGATACATTACAGGAGGACCTTGCAAGACTGGAAGATTGGGCATCCAAATGGCAGATGAAATTTAATGTGGACAAATGCAAGGTGTTGCATATAGGGAAAAATAACCCTTGCTGTAGTTAAACGATGTTAGGTTCCATATTAGGAACTACCACCCAGGAAAAAGATCTAGGCATCATAGTGGATAATACTTTAAAATCGTCAGCTCAGTGTACTGAAGCAGTCAAAAAAGCAAACAGAATGTTAGGAATTATTAGGAAGGGAATGGTTAATAAAACAGAAAATGTCATAATGCCTCTGTATCGCTCCATGGTGAGACCGCACCTTGAATACTGTGTACAGTTCTGGTCGCCGCATCTCAAAAAGGATATAGGTGCGATGGAGAAGATACAGAGAAGGGCAACCAAAATGATAAAGGGGATGGAACAGTTCCCCTATGAGGAAAGGCTGAAGAGGTTAGGGCTGTTCAGCTTGGAGAAGAGACGGCTGAGGAGGGATATGATAGAGGTCTTTAAGATCATGAGAGGTCTTGAACGAGTAGATGTGACTCGGTTATTTACACTTTCGAATAATAGAAGGACTAGGGGGCATTCCATGAAGTTAGCAAGTAGCACATTTAAGACTAATCGGAGAAAATTCTTTTTCACTCAACGCACAATAAAGCTCTGGAATTTGTTGCCAGAGGATGTGGTTAGTGCAGTTAGTGTAGCTGGGTTCAAAAAAGGTTTGGATAAGTTCTTGGAGGAGAAGTCCATTAATGGCTATTAATCAATTATACTTAGGGAATAGCCATTGTTATTAATTTCATCAGTAGCATGGGTTCTTCTTAGTGTTTGGGTAATTGCCAGGTTCTTGTGGCCTGGTTTGGCCTCTGTTGGAAACAGGATGCTGGGCTTGATGGACCCTTGGTCTGACCCAGCATAGCAATTTCTTATGTTCTTATGTTCTTAATTTGGTTAAAAAAAATCTCCCATTAGGCATTCGCCTAGGCCCGAAGCCAGGGCCTCGCCAATAGCATAGGCCAAAGCAAGGGCCACAGTCTACACCAGAGTGTACCAAGCAAAGGTCCAGGCCCCCTGAAAAATTTTGCAGGGGTCTCCCCACTTACCTGATCCATCAGGGATCAGACGCCATGGCCAGGCCGAGTTCTGACACTTGGACCTCAGCCAAGACCAGATACTGGGGTCTCGTCCAAAGGCCGGGTCCCAACACCTGGGCCTCGGCCCAAGCCCAGGCCCAATGCCGGGGCCCAATTTGAAGACCAGGTTTCGATGCCTGGGTCTTGGTCCAGGCCCAGAGGCCAGGTCCTGATGCCTGGGCCTAGACCCGATACCGGTGGCAGTTAATTAAACTGCCGTACAGCAAAATGGCACTCTCCAGTGAGGAGGATGCATCAGAGTTAATTTATTCCAGTGCATCCCCAGCAGATGGAATCATTTGAATAAGAAAGACAACAGAAAAAAAGAAGACTCAAAGGAAGCCTGGGCTGAGGCCCAGCATTGGGTCCTGACCTCTGGGCTGGGTCTCTGTGTTGGGTCTGGGTCTAGACTGAGGCCCAGGCATTGGGATCCCATCTCTAGACAGGGCCTTGCCGTCATGTTTGGGCCTGAGCCTGGGCTCTGGTCTAGATTGAGGCCCAGGCATTGGGACCTGATCTCTGGGTCAGGCCCCGGTGTCAAGCCTGGGCCCGAGCTCTGCCCTAAGCTGAGGCCCAGGCATTGGGATCCGGTTTCCAGGTTGGGCCCTTGCATCGGGCCTGGGTGCTAGACCAAGGCCCAGGTATCAAGTCCCAGCCTAGGCTGAGGTCAAGGCCCCAGCATCAGGCCTAGATCCTGGCTTCTAGCCTAGGCCAAGGTGTCAGGACAAAGCTTCCAAGCTTTGACCTTGTATAGAGCCTAGGCCAAGGTTGCAGTGACCTAAAGTTGCCTAGGCCTACCATGGCTGAGGCTTCAGCCTGGGCCTAGGTTTGCCAACAGATCCCTACTAGATGGGGTAAGCGGGCGGCTGGGGGGCCAATTCTGACCCTGGCACTTTTCCCAGTGGAAGGGAAGGGTTTTGGGCAGACGGGAGGACTTAGAAGATCCTATTTCCTTTTTTTTTATTTGTTTTGGAGTTTTTTTGTTTGCTTACATTTTTTATTAACAACAGAAACAAATTAAACATTAAATAAAATTAATGGGTGAAATCCAATGTAAAAATGACATGAAAAAAGTAAAATGTTTTACCTCTGCACACTGCTAGTGAGTTTATGAGTTCTATAGTTGCCAAACAATAATCTCTTAGGCTAGTCCAGGACCAGGGCAATGGTGTTAGGCAATCTATGCGAACCTTCCGGCTTTTGTCACCCCCATTAATATTTGGGTGCATAGGACAACCCCCCACTGAGATTTTGATAATTAAACTTGACAATCTTGAAAACCCTACTATTACCCCTCCCAGAATGATCCTGCAAATACACATAAATGAACAGTTTTGGAAAGCCATTTATGTGGGAAAATACTGATTTTTCTCAGGTAAATCGGGTTTTAAAAATTGTCCACTCTAGAAGTCCCTACAAGTACACAGGTTCAGAAGAAACATCTGCTCCTACTTTTCCTTTGAGAACTGGTACCCATAACTTTGCACCAAAATTCACAGATTTGAAAATTGCTCCCATATTTTTAAATATTAAACTTCGTTTTGTGTGGAAATTGAGCTCCCACGTTACCCCTCTCTACCAGCACAAAGTACACCCATGCTCAGCCTGCACTCTCTACTCCTCCACTTCACATTATTTCCTCATCCTTGTATGGGCGTTTACTGTTCGGCTGTAGAGGTAAAAGCCCATTCAAGGAAATAGTGGGACCAATTTTCTGCAGTACTCTTCCGCAACAAGTAAAGAGTGAAATAGCATAAACAGCTTTTAGAAAGATCGTGACGACATTTTTGATTGAGCAGGCTTTCAGTGCACATCTCCCACAGATTGTTTCCGGCAGGCGTCAGATTTCCCAGAGAGCCCGTTGGACAGTGTTTTGTGCCTCATTAGTTGTGCTCACTGTTTTTTGGCTATAAATGTACTTGTTTAATGAAGATGTCTTTGTCAGACATTGATTTGTGAAATTATTTTTTGTGCTTAGAAACGTTGATAAGCCATAAATAAATGTTTAAATAAACAAAAAAGAAATCCATAAACATTGGCTGAAGACAGCCCCTAAAGTGACTGGCTGACCTGGCATGCTAGCTAGGCAACTGCTTCCGCTGCTAAATTTTGATAGCCGCCACCTTGCCACCATCCAGACCTGCCGCCTGCCCTCTTCGGTGGGGCCCACGGGGGGGTCTTAGAGCCAGCGTGCACATCAGAGGCCTTGCTGTGGCCCCCTCCCTCTTCCTGTTAGCTCGGAAACCCAGGCGGAGAAGGGAACGGGGCCCGCCAAATGTGTGCACCAGCTCAAAGACCCTGCCAGAAGTTTCACTGAGGTTGCTACTATTACTGCTGCGGGCACAACCTGGCTGATCTCGGAGAGGCTGCCACCTCTCTCTCTCTCCAATAAATCAAAGGCAGCATGGATGTTCCCTTCCAATCAATTCTGAGGGACCCCCCCCCCCCCAACCGATGTACCTATGGGCGCTCAGCTTTTAAATTCGGCGCTGCTGACACACATTCCCTCTATTACCAGACATGCTGTGAAGTAACACAAAAATCATGCAGAAATGTCACTTAGAACCTACTACACAGTAAACATGCCGTACTTCAACAGCATTAATTCTTAGAACAACCCAGGCCTGGCCTGCCGATAGGCACACTAGACCTGGGCCTAGGGAGGCAAAAATCTGGGGGTAGCAGGCTGGCTGAAGATTTATTGCCTCCCAGATGTTTCTGAATCTTAACTCAGCAGAGCAAAGCCCTTTGCTTCCCGATCCAGACCCTCCCTTCCCAGGCAGCATGCAGAGAAGAGGAAGGTACAGGGGAAGTTTGGGTAATTGCCAGGTTCTTGTGGCCTGGTTTGGCCACTGTTGGAAACAGGATGCCGGGCTTGATGGACCCTTGGTCTGACCCAGCATGGCAATTTCTTATGTTCTAGGCTAGGTCAGACAGCAGAGTTAAAAAACAAACAAACAAACAAAAAAAAAACCCCAAGCTGTTCTGTTCCCTAATCCAGCCCCTCCCTTCCTGTCATGTGCAGGGATGGGGGGAGGGGGTTGATAGCACCAACAGTGCATAGAGGCCGTAAAAGCCTAAGGCTGTCACTGCAATAACCCTACCTATGAAAAGGCAGCAATGCAAATCAGTGGCGTAGCCAGAATTGATTTTTTGGGTGGGCACAAGGTTAACATGGGTGGGCTGTAGGCATGCAGGTCTACTAGTTGTTTTTTTACTGATAAATAATGCCAATTATGCAGCATAGCATTCACATCTACGCCTAAGTATGAGGTTTACTTAATGATACAAACATAATTCACGGTGATTTGTGGTACTTTAGCCTTCTTATTATTACGATTTTATACACGGCTCCTACCTGTCCATAAATTTTGAGAGAGCGGTTGTGTTGCTTATATTTAAATTGCTAACATCTCAAAATATAGATATATATTTTTACCTTTGTTGTCTGATCTTTGTATTTTTCTAATCAGTTGGTCCTGGTCTCTTTTTCCCATTTTTTCCCTTATAGCTCATTTCCTAATTCCTTTTCAGTGTCTTTCTTCTATTACTGTCTTCTTCCCTTACACACACACACACACACACACATACACGCTTTCTCTCACAGACTCCCTCTCACACACTCAAGCTCTCACTCTCATATGCTCTCCCCCCCCCCCCCCCACAAGTTCACATTCTCTGCAGACACACATACAAGTTCTCACTTTCTCACCCCTCCCCAGGCTTATATTCTTATGCACACACAGACGCACATCCAGGCACCCATTCTCACCCACACACATAAACCCAGACTCCCATTCTCACCCACAAACCCATGCTCCCAGTCTCACCCACACATATTCAAGCTCCCATTCTCATCCATACATATACACATTTAAGGTCCTATTCTCACCCACACATACACACATTCAAGCACCCATTGTTATCCACATATTCAAGCTTCCATTCTCACCCACCCACACAAACCCAGGCTCTCATTCTCACCCATATATACACACATTCAAGCTCCCATTCTCACCCACCCACAAACCCAGGCTCCCATTCTCAACCACACATACACACATTCGAGCTCCCATTCACCCACATATTCAAGCTTCCATTCTCACCCACATACACACCCAGGCTCCAGTTTTCACCCACACACACTCCCATTCTCATCCACACATACACATTCAAGCACGTGCACAGCTTCCGCTTTCTCCCCCAAAGCAGGAAGATCAGCTGCCTCTCCTGCTGCCACTGGACTCCTGCTATCTTCCGGCGTCGGGCCGTACGGCCCGCCGAACTTCCTGTTGGGGGGGGGAGCGGAAGCGCAGCGCACAACGTCCGCTTCCTCCCTCCCCCCCCAGCAGGAAGATCGGCGGGCCATACGGCCTGACGCCCGAAGATAGCAGGAGGCTGGTGGCAGCAGGAGAGGCAGCTGATCTTCCTGCTTTGGGGGAGAAAGCGGAAGCTGTGCGCGGCGCTTCCGCTCCCCCACCCCCAAACAGGAAGTTCGGCGGGCCGTTTGGCTCGAAGATAGCAGGAGAACGGGTGGCAGCAGGAGAGGCAGCTGATCTTCCTGCATTGGGGGGAGGAAGTGGAAGCTGCGCGCGGCGCTTCCGCTCCCCCCCCCTCAACAGGAAGACCGGTTGGCCATACGGTCGCAGCAGTGCTTCCCCATGTGTGCGGTGATGGCGCGCGAGGCGTGGGTTCTCTTGTTCGCTGTCGCGGGGATGGGATCCCGCGACAGCCTTGCAGTTCCGGTGCCAGTTGGGTGGGCCTGGGTCTAAGTTGGGTGGGCACCTGCCCACCCAGGCCCACTCGTGGCTACGCCACTGATGCAAATATAACAGGAAAGGTTGTGGCCTAGTGGTTAGTGTAATGGGCTGAGAACTAGGGATACCCCTTCCCCATTAATACTCCTTGTGACCCTGAGCACGTCACCTTCTCTCCCATGGCCTCATGTACCCATTTAGATTGAAAGCTCTTTGGAGAAGGGATTTATTGTGCCTGAACTCTAAAAATGCTGTAAGCCACCTAAATATTATTTGGAAAGGTAGACTAAAAAATTTAAATTATTAGCCATATACTTTCTATTTGGAAAACAGAATTCACAAAAAAACTACACATTAGCAAAAACTCTCATACTGGTTACACACACAAAACACAAAAAAACCCCTCATCAAATACTGAATAAGTGGTCACAAATTATAAGTAAAAATATGCAGATAAAAACTGAACTCATCTACTCCAGCCAGACAGGGGAGAAGGCTGGATTAGTGAGCAGAGTCCTCCTCCCTGCTCTGCTGTTTGTTCCAGGAACATCCCCTTCCCTCTCAGGCCTGGCGCCACCGGGTGTGCAAACCGTGCAATTGCACAGGGTGGCACACCCGGTGGGGCGGCGTCAGGAGCATGCAAAAGCTTGGGTTGCTGGCTGTGGACCCAATCCCAATGGCAGCAGAAGAAGAGGAGGCTACAGCAGAAGAAGCCCTTCTATAGCTTCTCCTCTGGTGCTGGCCCCACGATATTAAATGCTAGCATGCCTCAACTTCCTGCATTCTCGTGAGATGAGAATACAGGAAGTGATAGCACCGCAAGTGTGGTATTACTGCGGTGCCAACACAGGAAGAGGAGCTGCAGAAGGGCTGCTCTCCACAAAGTAAACGATACAGGCAGGCAACAGCAGCAGAGGAGGAGGAGGAATGAATGTATGTGTGCGAGAGAGAATGGGAGGCTGCCTGTGATGAATGTGTGTGTGTGTGTGTGTGTGTGTGTGTGTGTGTGTGTGTGTGTGTGTGAGAATGGGAGGCTGCTTGGAATAAGTGAGTGTGTGAATGCAAGGCTACCTGGGATAGGTGGGTATATGAATAGGAGACTGCCTGTGCCTAGGCTGCATTTGTGTATGCATCTGTGTGAATGGGAGGCTGCCTGCGATGGGTGTGTGTGTAAATGAGAGGCTGCCTGTGATGGGTGGGTGAGAGTGTGAATGGGAGGCTGCCCGTGATGAGTGTGTATGTGTATGAATGGGAGGCTGCTTGGAATGAGTGTGTGTGTATGAATGGGAGGCTCGCTGTGATGGGTGAGTGTGTGTGTGAATGGGAGGCTGCCTGGGATGGGTGTGTGTGTGAATGGAAGGCTGCCTGGGATGTGTGAGTGTGAATGGGAGGCTGCCTGTGATAAGTGTGTATGTGAGTGAATGGGAGGTTGCCTGGAATAAGTGTGTGTGAATGGGAGGCTGCCTAGGATGTGTGTGTGTGTGTGTGTGTGTGTGTGAGAAAGAGAGGAGAAAGTTTTTGCATCCCACTCCCACTACTCCATGATATTCCCAAGGTAACTGAAAATCAAAAGTTCCCAGGTATGGAGAGCGTGAATTTTTAAAATCCTTTTTAGTTTTATTATTCAGGTGTTATTTTCTGTGTCTGCTATTTTGAAATATTTTATTGGTGTTCAGGACTTTATTAAAACTTGTATATGAGTTTTTAATTATTTGATCTTTTAGTCATCGGCTTTTTAAAAAATATTAGTATATTTTAGTATTATGATTATGTATTTATTTCATTTCTTGATTTTATTGTTTGATGTTTGAGGAATGGTAATGGTTCTGTTTTTTCATTGTTGCACTGTATAGTGTCTGGCTTCTTGCAATTTCCAGTTCAGTTTTTATCTGCATGTTTGTAGTTCTACTTTATGATTACTCTATTCTGTAATTTGGCGAGGGTCTGTTTATGTTCTGCATTTGTGTTAGGTGAGGCATTTTCTTAATAGAAAGTGTATTAGTGTATTCAGACTTTCGGAGGGTCAAGCCCCACCCAACACACATCACATTAGGCCTAATACCTTATAGGTTCCAGGTAGTTTTTTTTGCAGGGATTTCTGGTTGCATCACAGCAGTGCATGTAAATATAATGTAAGTGATATTTCTTTCCCTCAGGATACTGTACTTTGATATTTTTCATGTAAAATATAAATGCATAACTCTTAACTGTGTATGTGGAATGGGGCCTGGAGCACCTAATACTAGATCCACTCGGAGCCCAGCTGAAAATTCTACTAGAAAACTGGCACAGGGAGGAGGTCTTGAGGCCGAGAAAGCACCAGAGCTCCATGGACCTCACAGCATCCTTCCTCAGCGGCCGTGCAGCGCCGGCACAAACAGGCTTCTTGCAAACCCATCTGAGCCCCCCTCCAAAAAAAAAAAAAAAAAAGCCCAGTCATTCTGAAAACCGTCAGCAGGCCAGGAGCGAGGGCGCCAGCCCTGCCTCAGACGTACAGGGCCTCCTGCTCCATGCGGAAGGAGCCAGGCCCGGGCCTCGCCCCGCTCCCGAGTGCCACAGACAGAAGCAACGTGGAAAGGGAAGGGGGAAGGGGGCCGGGGTGAGGGGAGAAGCAGCTACAATTAAACTGCTCAGAGAGGAAAAATCTTTAAAGAGGAGAAAAAAAAATCAATACAAGAAAAGAGAGAGCAAATGAGATGGTAAAGGGGCCTGTGAGAGGAACCACATGCAGCATCTGAAGCAGAACCCAATTGAACAGAACAGGGAGCTGGCTAAGTGCCAAAACATGGTTAATGAATTTCTGGGCCACAGGGGAGAGAGAGAGAGAGGACAGGTCTGGGGAGATGCAGAGCAGCTGCCTTCTCTCTCTCTAATAGTCTCCTCCACAGATACAGATAACGCAGTGTACGCTGGACCTGGCCGCCGTTCTTCCAGATCTCGGGACTGAGGAGCATAAGACATGTTTTCCCAGGAGGAGAGGTGGCACGAGCCACCCCCCTCCTCTCCCACCCTAAGTTTCCTGGGGAGATTCTGAGGCCACAGTTAGCAGGTTCTGCCTCGACTACTACTTTTACTGTGACGAAACGTGCAAAATAAAGCCAGATTTTTATGTGCTTCAGAAACATTTAAACTAAAAATAAATACAAGAAAAATTTCCAGGTGAATAAAAACCATTTAATAAGCAAAGACCCGCAATAAACCGCAGACCAACTGAAAGGTCACTTTCACCCTGAATTAAAGAGCAGTGCAACCGTTCTTTTAATAGTTTTTAGGGAAAGTTTTTATCTTTCTTCCAAGTCCAGATAGAAGATTTATAGGTGCTGAAGCTGAGTTTGTCACACCGCATTATAACCAACTAAACTCAACAGATGAAATTATTCGGTTTTGGATTTAAGGCAGGAGGTGTTTGGGAGGAGGACTGATGGGTTTTTTTTTTTTAAGAAATCCATATAAATGTAAGATACATTTTAAGAATGATACATGAGCCCAATCAACTATCCTCCATTATTCAAAAGAGAACCAATCAGGAGGCCATGTTTGGAATAACATACATTTTTCAACTCAATCTATTTTTGATAACTTAAGCTTTACTTTTATTTTAGTATATTTTGAATGGGAGATAACCAATCTGCTTTTGCTTTTACATATCTGGGCAACTTTTTTTTAATCAAAAAGTTTAATTCTGTTTTTTTTTGGGGGGGGGGGTTCATTTCTCTCCTCTCTCTATTTTGGTCTATGTAGTTCAGTGAATGTTTTGATTCAATTTCTATTTTCTTTCACACTGTATGCCTGTTTATTCTCTGTAATCAATATTTAATAAAAGAAAATATTGGGGAAAATAGATTAAATTATATTTTGCACAAAATATATAACACTACAGACAGACATCACAAGAAGTGGTAAACTATGCAATAATTTCTACTTTTAATAAATATATAAACACCACACATATGGGGACCAGTCCTTTGGCTCAGGCCACCGAGCTTTGTTTTGCAATACAGTGGATCCTATAGAAGTGATGCACTCTGGACCAGGGTCAAGGGGAATGACAGAATTGGCTGCCATTGTTGTGTTCCAGCCAGCAGCATGGTGGGTACATCTCCTCAATGGAGACACCCCTCCAGTTCTTGCATCAGTGAAAGCTCCCCAAGTCACCCAGGTATACTCTATGGAGAGGATAAGGTGTATCAGAGACTGCTGAGAAAAGAAAATCATCCAGAGACAAAACAAAATAAAATGCACAACTATAAATTAACATTAAATACCAATATATAAAACACAATAGTATCAGAAATAATATACATTAAAAATACTGTGCATTCCTCTTTGCTGGTATGAAGCAGTAGCAGCACCATCATCACCACCACCATTGAAATCCTGCAGTTCTCTTTTCTGGCCACTAGATGCCAGCAGAGCATCCACAGTTATGCTCCCTTACTTTTAATTCCCTCCCCCAGCTATGCTGATTGGCTCTTTCCTGCTTATGGGAATCTGATTGGATAAGTGAGAGCCAATCAGCCTGCAGCACAGTACTGCAGCTAGCATCTCAGAAAAGAGAAACTATATTCTGCAGGGCGATGCTAATTATTTGTTTATTTAACTTTTTTCTAAACCGTCGTTAAGATGGATACTGTCACAACAGTGTACAGTAAGGCACATAAAATAATGATGCTAAAATATATCAATTTACACAGGTGCCATAATGGTTCAGTAACATAGTTTGTAAACAATATTAATTGGTAAAGAGTGATAAGTCATGTCCAGTTCTCGCTGTATCAGTTTTGGGTACGATATTAGCTTAATAATTGTAACTTTATCCTTTGGTGATGATCCAAAAAATTAAAAAAATAAAAATAAAAACTACATACATACTGATTTCGGTTATGTGTGTGGGTGTTCCATTGTTTGTACCTTGCACTTCCCTGGGTTCTATTCTCCCTTCTCTTTTTGATAAGCTTGTTTAAAGAGCCAGGTTTTTAAGTTTTTTCTAAAGGTTTTGCTGTCTCTTTGTAATCTTAACTCCAAGGGCATGGTGTTCCACAGTATGGGTCCTGCCAAGGATAGTGCCCTTTCTCTTACTTGTGTTACTCTTGCTGTTTTGATTGATGGAATAGTTAGGAGTGCTTTGTTGGCTGATCTCAGGTTTCTGTTCGGGATGTGAAGGTGAAGGGCTGTGTTCAGCCATTCTGCTTTTTCGTTATGTATTAATTTATGTATGGTGCATAGTGTTTTGTACTGTATTCTTTTCTCTATGGGTAGCCAGTGTAACTCAGCCAGGGTTTCGGTGATGTGGTCTCTTTTACTTTTACCGGTCAAAATTCTTGCATTCTCCTGCCTTTGCTGAACTGCAAAAGACTGGGGTGGAAAAGTTGCTTTCAACTCCCGTGGAGGGATGGAGTGCAATAGGTCCTGGTTAGAATCCTTTGCAAAAGGCCACTTTACAGATAAACAATTTTACATCCATATTGAGCAAAGAAGTTATCGGGATGGATGCTATAGCACAATGGGATACGATAAGGGGAGGATGAAAACAAATTAGAAAAAAAGGTAACCATGTTTGGGTGAAAGTGTGGGGGGGGGGGGAGATGAAGTATGATTATGGAGAGGAATTGGTGAGAAGAAGAGAACATTTATCAAATGGATTTTCCAATTTTGTGTCAGTGGGGAAAACACCTCATACATCAGGCTGTTACTGCAGATTTTGGGCTGAAAGTGAGACTGTGTGGTTAGGGAGAATGTCCACTTGTCAGGAAAAGGAAGGATGCCCCCCCATCTGTAGGTATTCTCCTGAAAGTGCACCTCCTTAAATCAATAACACAGGGTGTGATACTTCCTATCAGCATCTCAGAAAACGTCTTCTACCCTGGCAACAGCAATAAAAAAAAATAAATTCTATCTTTACCCATTAACCCTCCCCCCCAAATCCTTGAAACAATGAATTCCAGAAATTGTAGGCCCTTTGTGTCAATCGCTGCACTTTCTACATAAGCAGACCATCAAGTGCAGATCTCTCCAGCAGCTTTAACCACTTTTTGTTGGAATAATTGTAATTAAGAAATGTGCCTGGGACGGTTCAACGCCCTCTGTAGCTGTCTCCTACCAGACGAGGAAGAAAGGAAGAAGAGAGTAATACCCTACCACTAGGGACCTTCATTTTCAGTCTTTATTTTATATAACAAAAAAAAAAGTCGGTGGAAAAATTATTTTGATACCACGCGCAGGAGAAAAAAAATCAGTAGAAACCTCATTTTTCCACCGATTTCCTTTTTTTGTTCAAACACTGAAATGCCCAGCCGAAATAAAATAAAAAGTGAAAACCAGCTCCCTACCTATGACAGTTTACTATTCTCTGGGATTCATTGATCTGATTGAAAACACATTATTTGGGATGAGCTTCGAGGTTTCGGCAGCAGCGGGGCGGTCCATGCTGGAAGTATTCAGCGTGGCCAGAGGGGGTTCTGGGCCCCTTGCAGAGGTGATGGTCTGGTGATGGGGAGCAGGAAAGGGGGTTTTGTCTGATAAAGGGAGGTTTTCAGTGTTGCATAATATATTCATCCTTGAGAGGAAGATTTCCTTCTGTCTACCAGGAAGATATGAATCAACCAGTAGCCTCGTTTGGAAGAAGGTGTGAGCAAATATTAAGGGTAATAATAGGCAGCGCTATTTTTTTTTAACCTACTTAATATTAATGTACAGCCTTTAAATCAAAACAAAAGGAAACACTAAACCTGTACCGAGAACTCCATAAAGCAGATATCTTCCTATAAAGAAGGTTCCCAACCTGAAAAGAAAAATTCTCTATTATGGCAGTGATGAGATACAATTAATGGGCACTTTGCCAACAGATAACTATAGCAGGGGCTAGTAAAAGCTGTCCCCCCTCCCAAAAAAAAAAAATCATTCCACCAGCCACATGCACCTCAGTTTAAAATCTCAGCAGGACAACATCTGTGCTATATTGATATGAGCCCATATTCTGGCGTGCTGCTGCAACACTCATTAATTTATTAAACATTTATAAACCGCCTTCCCATCCTTTGTACAAGAAGCCTTCTAAAGTGGTTAAGATGCACCAAACTAAAAGGTGGGCGTGTGGCCAACCTAAGCTATGGCGATCGCTTTACATTTCATAGAGTCCTCATACTGTCGGGGCTCTCTCTTACCTCATCCACACTCAGCCTGCAATCGTGCCCTCTGCAAAGCATCTGGCACCTCAAACCGAATGAAAGCCTTAACCAATCCCAACTCACTAACCTGCAATATGAAGTCACATCAATTTGTCTCTAGCTTATCTAAACACACATTTCTCTTTTGGCAACATCTGGAAGTTATTATCCACTAAGCAGTAACGTTCACTCCCTTTTTCTTAGTCACAAAATCTATTAGGGGTTGTGTGCCTCCAGTAATACAGTGTCGGGCACACTCTCTTCTGCTCACCAGCTCCAAGTTTCTGACAATTCCCATAGTCTGATATTTTGATCTTCCTGAACACTGAAGACATTGAAACATAGACCATGATGGTAGATAAAGACCGTACGGCCCATCCAGTCTGCCCACTGACATCGCCTTCTCAGCTTCCTAGTCCCTTCCTTTCCCTCAGAAATCCCCTGGGCAAGTCTAATCTTTTCTTGGGTCCCGAAATGGGTCTCCTCTCCACCATCTCCACAGGGAGGTTATGCTGGGCATTCACCACCCTCTCTGTAAAGAAATATTTCCTTCAACTATGCCTGAGTCTACCTTGTTTTAACCCTCATCCCATGGCTCCTTGTTCTAGAGCCTTTTTTCCACTGAAAGAGGCTCGCATCCTTTGTGCTCACTCCTTGAGGGTATTTAAATGTCTATATTGTATCTCCCTCGTCTCTCTTTCCCTCAGAGTTATATGGTTTACATCTTGTCTCCATTTGCTTTATGACGAAGACCATTGACTATTTTAGTGGCCACCCTCTGGACCAGCTCTTTTCAGTTTACACCCTTGTTCAAACAATTTTAAAATTGCCATTTGTTAAGGTTTTCCTATGCCACTGTATTAGCAGGTAACTGTTTTGAGCAGAGTTTTATCCTCTGTGAATGGGAGGGCAGGGCTGAGACTGAACCCAAGGCATATTGTGGTACTCCTATCAAAAAAGTGTTATCTGAAATCAAAAAAGCACTGAGCCATCGTAATCCGTACTACATTAAGTGTATTTAGTCTGGAAGTTTTTTCTCTTTTACTCACATACTTGATGGAACCTCTGCAGGCGCAGTTCAGGGCATCTGATCTGGACTACATCAGACAATATAAATCAAGAACACCGAAACAAAAGGTTCTGTTCCTACATTTGTCGCATGACTGTAAACACTATGCCAAGAATTTCCATATTTTGATGACTGCAATGAATATTTTACAGAAAGAGAAAGAAAACAGCAGTAGGAAAAAGTTATCAAGCTATCTTTAAGTACAATTATTTAATGTTGTCTGCATGATATTTTCATGCTGTTCTGCAGCTCATTGGCGAGACCTCACCTGGAACATTTTGTCCAGTTTTGGAGGCCATACGTCCAAAAGGATATACGCAGGCTAGAGGCAGACCAGAGAAGGGCTACCAAATGGTGCAGATTCTGCACTAAAAGCTCTTTGAGATAAGACTTAAGGATACCCTACCTAGAGGAAAGGAGAGAGTTCTCTTAATGATGCACGTGAAATAAGCCTTTTTCAATGGAAGGTAAGTTCTAGAACAAGGGATCATGATACATGGTTCCAAGGGGTAGCTCTGGAGAAACATTAGGAAATACATTTTTTCATGTAAGTCATGGTTAATGCGTCACCTGTCCTCCCAGAATGGATTGTGGAGGCTAAAACAATCATGAGTACATGGGATAAGCATAGGTACAAAGTTAAATTGTGAGCCCTCTGGGGACAGGGAAATACCTACAGTACCTGAAGGTAATCCATTTTGAAGTGCTAAAAATTGGAAAAAAGTGACTAGCCAGCAGAAGTACAACCTAGCAGCATGTGTTTAACCATTTAAAGTTCTCCACTCAGATGAGTCAGCAATGAGTGTTGGGGCTTCCAGAATGAAAGTCAAAATGTGCAATATGCAATGTTAGACATGCGAGCAGAAGTGAAGGCAAGCGCACAGTCGGTCTGTCTGGGAGGCTACAAGAACAGTGATAGCCATAAGTCCTAATGGAAACGCGGACTTTGTGTAGCCTGCACTGGAAGGCTGCACAGGAGGCCTAGGAGGGTGGGTGTTCAGGCAGCAGCTGCACTATTGGTGGCCATTTAGATTATTACAATGATTTGTGATTAGGCATGGGGGTGCAGTGTATGAACTAAATGGGGGGCCTTGTATGCTCATGTGCCTAAAACAGGGGGTGGGCAAGAACCAGCATGCTCTCTGTTACATCCAGCCCACGGATGTACCACCACCGCTGCCATTCTGCAGGAGCCTGCCCGCTGTAATCCGTGATGGCCCAAAGTCGCATGCATAGGTGCATCATTCATTACGGACCTTTTTTTTTTTTTGGATGAGGTAGGGCAGACTGCTAGAGGACAGAGGTGGTGGCAGTGTCATCTCCGAATGGCTCCCATGCCTGTCCTCATGTTCCAGCCTTGTTTTTATTACCTCTGAGGAAGGAGCCCGCAGACAATTTAAAAACAGGATGCCGTGCTGAAGGAGTTGAAACGCGGAAGGTTTTTCCACCTGGATGGTACCGGCCCTTCTGGGACTGTGAATCGGTGAGCAGCCACTGGTTGCGCTGCTTTGGTCCTCTCAGAGTACCCTGGGGGTATTTTTGCCACTGTGTACCTGTGGGATAGAACCTGCTGGGGGAGGAGCGTTGCCGCTGTGCTCCTCCCACTGGGTTCAGAAAATATGTATGTATTCATTTTTAGTGTTTCTTCTTCATTCCATTTTTCCTCCCGCTCAAGGAGCTCCAAAGTAACCTGACCACTCCCCCCACTTGAAAAGCTCCAAAGAGGACCCCACCGAGTCCCTAGTGCAAATGAGAGCCAGTGATGTGGCCCCAGTTATACAAAGTTTGCTCAACCCTGGCTGAAGATGATAGAAATCCAGGGAGAAAGATGACAAAAACTGTCCAGGATAAAGGGAGGTATCTTAGAAGCAGTCAAGCTCTATGGCTGGCAGTTGGAAGATATCCCTGGCAGCATGGACCGGATATACCACGGGCAGACTGAATATGTCAGTTTGCCTTTTTCTGCTGTCATCTATTAGATGGAAACATTATGAGGGTGATTTTAGAACAGCCCGTGTGGAGATAAAGTCTTTAGCACAACATTTTTAAAGCAGATTTATGTGCTTAAGTCCACTTTGAACATTTGTGAATTGACCCTGTATGTGCGTAGACATATGCGCAGAAAGTCAGTTTGGTTTATTTCTTGATTAATTGCATTTCTTACAATCATAAACCCACAAGATGTACAAACAATATTAATAACAATGAAATAAACTAAATGTTTAAAATCGTAACATTAAAACAGATAATAAAACCAGGAATAAATAATAAAACAGATAAAAATGTGAAAAGTGCATGGCAAAACAAAATGTAATAAAATGACAATAATACAATAAAAATAAAAATAAGAAAAGTATTAAGATCAAATTACGTAAAATAACAGAAATAAATAAACTTAATGAATGTCTCATGTTCCTCAAATCTAAGCAGATAGCTTCTGATTTTCAAAAGCATGAGCGTAAATGCTTTCCCCACCCCGACTCGCCATCAGGAACACCTATCGCTAGTGCAGGCAAAAGTATGAACAAAATACAAAATATAGTATCATGCATACTTTACACACACACACACAACCCCCCAGAGTTTTAGGCACCTAAGTCACTTTGAAAATCAAACCTTATAAGTCTTATGATGGTGAGTACACTTTGCACCATTGTTATACTAGTACATCCACAAGGAAAATGCACTGTTTGTTTAGTGTTTACTGCACAGATGTTTTGCATTTTATAATGTTTTTGTTGATTTCAAACCCAAAAAGTGTCAAACAGATTTCGTGTCCTGTCTACTAGAGATTTTTTGTATGGGCACAAAAAGGGAAAAAAATATTCCTGAGTCTGTCTGAGCCTTGGATTTATGCTTTGAGGTAACCATTGTCTGGAACTGCTTGCAACCCACAGTTAAACTAGTTCAGTGAACCATGCTAAGTAACTGTTCTACCTGTGGTTCGCACCAGGTAACATATGATACTGAAAACGATATATTCATCTTAAAACCGGAATATAAACAAATAAATGCAATGTCAGTGTATTTCATTGGTCTTAATAAAATAGGAGGGCTTAATAAATAAAGTAGGATTACAAACCAGGGGTGTCTGCGGGAAACTTTGTTTTCGGGTGGGGGGAAGCATACCAAGAGAACTGGAATGTATAACAACTAAATCATATAAATAGTTACAAAAACAATGTGTTATTAAAATTCAGGGGAGGGAGGAGGAGGACAAATGACCCGACCCCAAAAGCGGGCACCCGTGATACATATAGAAGCGTATGACAGAAAGCATTTGGTTTATCTCTCTCATTTTTTTTGCAAAAGCTTACAAAATATACAATCCTACTGTATTTTTCTTTTTAGGGAATCGTTTTTAAGAGAACAGTAAAATAAAAATGTAATTGACTAAATCAATATCAGCTGTTAAAAAAAAAAAAAGGTCTTCATCTTGAACCATGAGTATTTTGCCATGCCTGGCACATTCTAGCATACTATTTGTCTCACACACAACTGGATTAAATAGTAACAATCCTTGGAAACCAGGTCGCAATATAGTATGTATTAGATTTCCGTCCTTAACATCCCTTGCTCTAGTACAAACAAATACTTGGCTTCTGCTGACATCTGCCAAAATCGAACAGTATCACCAAACCACAGAGAGAGAAAAAAAACAAAAAGCAGTGTAGCGAATTCCTTCATTCATAAACTAGCAGCCCCAAAGCTTATCACATCCATGGAGCCATCGCTGCACCCAGCCGGATTAACCCTCTGCGGCCCGGTAATAAGTACACGACAGTTGATTGCTCGCTCTTCTCTCTCTCTCCATACACGCACACAGATAATCAGATACAAGCACCAAGTTCCCGGGAATTTTCAGGATAACAAGCACCTTCAATAGGAAAGTGTTAGGCAACAAATGGTTAAAAGAAAAACGCCATTTTTTTTTAAACCGATAAATCTACCAGCTAAGCAAGGCTTGTTCCTCGAGCCCCTTCCCCCCACCCCCCCATCCCGCTCTGTCTATAGAGCTAACAGAGATGACTATAAATGCAGTCGGGTATCCCAGCTGCCATGGTTTTATTGGGCAGGGGAAATCCGGGGAGGGCGAACGTAAGCTGGGCAAGGAGCCTCCCGCCGGGTCGTTCAGGGTTCGTCTGCGTGGGTACAGGTCACAGGGGCGCGCGCCGCGTGGGGCTCGCACGCGGGGGGGGGGGGGAGGCGCGCGCCGCGTGGGGCTCGCGGAGGGGGGGGGGGGAGGCGCGCGCCGCGCCACAGGCCGGAGGCTGCCACCGAGCCGCTGCAGAAAGGAGGGGGGGGCGGCGAGGAAGAGCCCAGCCCTGCCCCCCTCCGTGTCAGAGCGGAGAGCGGTTTCACGGGGGAACTTTCAAGTTTCGACAAATATGCGGCTTTTATAACTAGCAACCCCCCCCAGGGCCACAATAGCAAAAGGCATCAAGCCTGTCTTCCCAGGCAATTCCGCTGTAACAACCCCGCACGAATGGCCTCTGCTGCCAGAACTGCTTTCTACATTACAAAGACGAAGCTCCGTTCCAACAGCAGAAAACTACGCGGGATCGAGAGAAAAGATGTAAAAAGTGTCCAGGTCGGCTAGTGCTGCTGGCGCTGGCCCCTGCCTGCAAGTGAACGGAAATGTCACTATTTTGCAATTCGTTCCGTCTTTGCTTCGGGGGGGGGGGGGGGGGGGGGCGCACCTATCTGCAAAACCTAAAGACTGAAACAGAAATTCAAGTTTTCACGTAGGGCGTCAGGTATAGGAGACTAGAATTAAAAAAAATAAAATGTTTGGGGGAGGGGAATTCGCAGGCTGAGGAATTCGAGAAATGAACAAAAGGAACTCCCCCGATTTTATGGAGGAGCCACAGGAACTATCTGCCCCCCCCCCCTCCCCATCCTCTTCCACCTCAAAGGGTCAGCAGGCGTCCATATCTCCCCCCACCCCGTGAGACGAGCAATCACAGCCCTGTAACCAGCCAGCAGGGAGAGCATCGATCAGATCTAATTCATTATTTCATCCTGTACGCTAAACAACTTGTCTTCCCAAACATATAATATTTAGATGGGGAAAAAAAAAAATCGCAAAGACGGGGCTGTGTCAGAGCTTAAGAAGCAGCAGCACTTCCTCTACCCCGAAGATGCACTTCACATGCAATCCAGACCCTGCAACTCGCAGCCTTCCAGAGATAGAAATGCAAGAAAAAAACGGGCAAATGGAAGATCCCGAAACCTAGACAGTGCCGCTGAACCGCAGGCACCGAGGCTCGCCAAAGCTCAAAGGGATCGCCCTGAAACCCGCCCAACAACTCCACATCAGGGGGGGTGGCTGGAGAAAACCTCAGGGGGTGGCGGTAAAACCCCCCATCCCGGCTGAAAATACAGCTGCTTGCGGCTTCCTTACCTCCAACACAGAGCAAGGACATGGTCCTCGTTGCCGCCCGGGCTCCGATGCGTTAGGCGCGGGTTCTTAGCTGGGGTGGCTGCTTGCTAGCACATTGCATGCTGCTCGCCCCGGGCTCCGCGCGCTCTCGCCCCCCTCACCAGCAACCAGCCATCTTGCTTTAGCACCGAGGCCCGTGGACAGCTCCTGACGTCAGGCTGACAGGCTGACGAGCGCCAGGAGGTGGGAGCTGAAAAACACCTGATCTCACCAAGGCTGGCACTTAAAGGCACCGATGAATAATTGCACTCATAATCACCCACTGGGCTCCTTTGCACCGCAAGCCGTCTTGCTGACTTTGTCCAGAATTCAGGTACCTTTATCAACAGGCAAATCTTGCGCAGAGCACGTCCAGCATAAACACTCCCTTCATATGAAGCATGCTTTAATACACGTCTTCTTTTTAGGTCCTTCTTTTTTATTTAGTTAAAGGCGATTACATTTAAGAATACTTCCCAAATATCACTTCGGTTAACTATTTCCTTCTGTAATCCCTTGTGGTGGAAAATGGTTGCCTTCTGTGGCTGATTCTCCTACCCGTGGGTTTGACCTAGAATAGACAGGCTCTACTACAGTTTAGGCAGGTGTTTCCCAGTGGGACGAGTGGCTCTGGGTTGGTGATTTGGGGTTACAGGCACTGTATTGCTTTCTTTTCTGATGCCTGCTGTACTGCAAAGTTTTGTACCTGCTGAGATCCTTCTATGCAGACTGCCTTTATCGGGGGAGGTTCCACTCCTGGGCAATAATCTTCCATGAGTTGATGTCAACGTTGTATTTCATGTGTACCAACTATGGAGTGCACAAAAACTTTCCAAAAAATTATTAAACACACATCTTTTTCGAGGATTAATTTTCTGTTCTTCTAGGTCAGTATTCTTCTGTGCTAGCTCTTTATGTTTTAATTGCTTACATGTGTATTATGTAAGCCACTTAGAGCTGTGTATAGGCGGCCTATAACCTGTGAAATAAATAAATAAATGTTGGCCTTAAGGACATCCTTAGAGTTTTCTCTGTTTTCCCCTTGAGAGAACAACTGGACTGAGCCAGGAGAAGAAAAGTTGTTTTGGAAATTTGAAGTCAGACATCCAGCTAACAATGATTTAGGCTTCTTTCACTGTGGCTGCTTTCATTCACTTTTTAACCAGTTTATAACAGTGGCGTAGCCAGAATTGATTTTTTGGGTGGGCACAAGGTTAACATAGGTGGGCACAAGGCATGCAGGTCTACTAGTTGTTTTCTTACTGATAAATAATGCCATATACTGCACCCTAGAATGGCTTTCTAAGTAGTTTGCAACAGCCATTATGTGTCATGTATGAAACTTTAAAATAATTTACTTCAATTATTTCAAGTATAGAAAACAATCAAATCCAATCATATAATAAAACAAAAATTAATGTATTCTTTCATGAACCATCTTTGCAGAAACCCAGAAATCTTCATAAATACAATAAAATATAATTAATCATCAGAACAGGTGCAGCGCAAAGCTAGGGCAATTCACATTACAAGTAACATGAAAAAAAAAATTCAAATTCTGGTGTAATCTCAGCAAAAAATAACCCTCCACTGCTATTTTGTGAAGTAACAAACTCTTGCAAAGAAAGAGGCATCTGGAACCTTGCCAAACAATCACAGCACTGACTCTCAGGATTCAAACAGCAACCTTATGAAAAAGCAGCAATGCAAATACTACACCAGGCCCTAGAACATTAATACATCACCTACGGGAATAACAGAACAGGCTGGACTACTACTACAGAGAAACTATATGCTAGAAATACTCATTTCTGTCACAAACAGGCAAAACTGAGACCGACCCTTACCTAATATAGAAATAAGAGACTATAAATTAGAAACAGAAACATGTAGATAAAGCCAAAATAGAAAGCCTGAGAAACTAAAACGTCTGAACAGTGGAATACTTAAGAAAGAGCAAAATACAAAAATATAAGAATGCACATTCCCAAAGATGACATATTTAAATTGCTAACATCTCTCTCTCTCTCTCTATATATATATTTATTTATTTTTTTTTACCTTTGTTGTCTGATCTTTGTATTTTTCTAATCAGTTGGTCCTGGTCTCTCTTTCCCATTCTTTCCCTTGTCGCTCATTTCCTAATTCCTCTTCAGTGTCTTTTCTACTACTGTCTTCTTCCCTTCCACACACACACACATATATACATAAATGCTTTCTCTCACAGACTCCCTCACACACTCAGGCTCTCACTCTCATATGCTCTCCCCCCCCCAGCTCACATTCTCTGCAGACACACATACAAGCTCTCACTTTCTCACCCCTCCCCAGGCTTATATTCTTATGCACACACAGACGCACATCCAGGCACCCATTCTCATCCACACACACAAACCCATTCTCACCCACACATACACACATTTAAGGTCCCATTCTCACCCACACATACACACTTTCAAGCACCCATTCTTACCCACATATTCAAGCTTCCATTCTCACCCACACACACAAACCCAGGCTCCCATTCTCACCCATATATATACACATTCAAGCTTCCATCCTCACCCACATATTCAAGCTTCCATTCTCACCCACATATTCAAGCTTCCATTCTCACCCACACACACAAACCCAGGCTCCCATTCTCACCCATATATACACACATTCAAGCTTCCATCCTCACCCATATATACACACATTCAAGCTTCCAACCTCACCCACATATTCAAGCTTCCAACCTCAACCACATATTCAAGCTTCCATCCTCACCCACATATTCAAGCTTCCATTATCACCCACACACATTCAAGACTCCATTCTCACTCCCATCCACACCCAGGGTCCGATTTTCACCCACACACACACAAGGCTCCCATTCTCATCCTCACATACACATTCAAGCCTGTGCACAGTTTCCGCTTCCTCCCCCCAGAGCAGGAAGATCAGCTGGCCTCTCCTGCTGCCACTGGCCTCCTGCTATCTTCGGGCCGTATGGCCGACCGATCTTCCTGTTTGGGGGGGGGGGGGGAGGAGAGCGGAAGCGCCGCGCACAGTTTCCGTTTCCTCCCCCCAGAGCAGGAAGATCAGCTGGCCTCTCCTGCTGCCACTGGCCTCCTGCTATCTTCGAGCCATACGGCCGACCGATCTTCCTGCTGGGGGGGGGGGAGCGGAAGCTGTGCGTGGCGCTTCCGCTCTTCTCCCCCCCCAACAGGAAGATCGGTCGGCTGTACGCAGGAGACCAGTGGCAGCAGGAGAGGCCAGCTGATCTTCCTGCTCTGGGGGGAGGAAACGGAAACTGTGCACGGCGCTTCCGCTCCCCCCCTCCCCCCGCAAACAGGAAGATCGGTCGGCCATATGGTTGTTCGACCGCTTCCCCACGTGTACCGTGATGGTGCGCCAAGCATAGGTTCTCCTCTTCACTGTCGCGGGGATGGGATCCCACGACAGCCTTGCAGTTCTGGTGTCAGTTGGGTGGGCCTGGGTCTAAATTGGGTGGGCAGCTGCCCACCCAGGCCCACCCGTGGCTACGCCACTGGTTTATAACCATTTGGGTCTTTTTTTTTTCCTGTTTAATCTGTTTTATGTTCTCGTGGGGGCGTGGGCTACCATTTTCTAGAGAATCAAAAGTTAATGTCAGCTGCATGGACTTACAGATAGCAGTCTATAAAAAGATTATCTTGATTTCCTTAGTGATCTATTGGGTTTCCAGACATTCATGACCTAGAACCAGAAGCCTAATGCAGATTTTTCCTCCTCAGCTGATGATCTAGGGAAAAAGATATGTGTTATGGCTGTCGGTCGCAGATGGCTGCGAGCATGAGTACTTAAAGCTTGTTCTGCTTTCCCACCCTCCCTGGGTCTCCTCGCTGCACGGGCCTCTCTGCATCGCCGCGTTCCACGGGCCTCCTCGTGGAGGCATGGACGCCATTACTTCCGGCTCCGATGTCGGGTCCTCCTAGGCGTGTGCAAGTCACAAGTCCCACCTTTGAAGCCACTTCGGCGGGAACCTCGGGGGCGTCCCCTGTTGATGATGTCATCGGACTCCGGAATTTATGCTCCTGCTTCACTTCCAGCAAGCCGACTTGGCAACAAGTTCCGTGCGAGTCCTACGCCTTCCTTGTTCCTGCTTCTATCGTGGATCCTGTCTGGCACCCGCTCCTCTGGGGTCAGTGTGAGCTCTATGGGGACCTGTTCCCTGGTCTACCCCGCTCCTCAGGCTGGAGCTGCGCCACTTGGGTTCCATCTGTCTTCCTGCTGTACTTCGGCTCTCCTTGGGAACTACTGCAGTGACTTGTGAGTTCTCAGCCGGCCTTCCCCGCTCCTCGGTGTTGCGCCATATCCTTCAAAGACTGTTCGCGCCTTCCCGCTCCTTGGGCCCACTCACCTTCTCCAAGACCACCCTGACCTTCCCCGCTCCTTGTGATTCTACAATTGACAGCTGTCCCGCTCCACGGGCCTGTTTCTCCATTACTCAGCCAGCTACCCTCCGATCTCCAGGTACCTGTCTTCGTGAGCTACTGGTCTTGGGCTCAGGCTCTCAACCCCGGGGGGTTCGCCTACACTCTCCCTCTACACCCACTGCGCTGTGGCTCAGCCCCTTGGGCTGCACCATCGGAGAATATCCTGCTTGGCTGTTCGGGCGCCCATCATCCCATGATCTGCCTGGCGCCCTCTCTCTTCAGTCTCTCCAAGTGCCATCTACAGACTGCTACCCTACGGGGGTCATCTCCTGGTCTCTGGGGCTCTCCCCTCAACTGTGCACAGAGCTTCCCTACACTCCAACACCTCGCCTCCTGATGGTGCGAACCTGTGGAGCTCCTCCTCACAAGCTGTATCAACTCGCACCTCGGGCCAAGGGTCCACATACACACTAATCATAACAATATGGTTTACATTGTGAAATATAAAAGCAGAGGGTGAGCAATTTGCAAAGTCACTGGAATGGTGAAATTTGATCCTTACCTGCTAATTTCCTTTCCTTGCCTCCTGCCAGACCCGTCCAGACATGTTAGATTTATTCCCCTGTCTAGCAGATGGAGGCAGAGGGAAAACTCTGCCCTAACAACATTTTTCTGATATAGCAGGAAAGTCTTCAATAGACTCTTCCCCAAGCTATGAGTGAATTATCCTAGAAGCTTTACCCAACATAATCAAAATGAAAAACAAGAAAGAATATGAAGATATGGAGAGATAGCATAAAACACCTGAGCAGCTTCTCTGCTTTTCCTTCTCCAAGCTATATCCCCTTCCTAGGGAAACCCCCCCAAAACAAAATTTCTCTTCTTTCCCTTATTTTAAATAAATCCATTTCTATTTTCTCTTTGCTTCCACTTTTTTTTTTTTTAACTATTCTCCCTACATTCAGGGTGAGGTCTGGACTGGTCTGGCAGTACTCAAGGAAAGGAAATTAGCAGATAAGGATCTAATATTGCTTTCCTCATCATCCTGTCACACTAGTTCAGACATGTTATGTGTTCGTTTCCTGTAGAAACGAACACATATCACCAGTTCTTAAACAACTTCACTGGCTTCCCATCACCGCCAGAATTCAGTTTAAAACTCTCACCCTCATACATAAAGCCATCCACAATCCTGACATGCTCTGGTTCTCACACAGCCTACACATCCGTCCCTCTTCCAGACCTACTAGAACACCCTACACAGCTAATATTTACACTCCATCGCCCAAACATTTTCACCTTACCTCCACCAAGCAACGTGCTCTATCCCTAGCTGGACCTTCCCTATGGAACTCCATTCCCACCCAACTACGCCTTGAGACATGCTCCAGAAAATTCAGACAAAATCTCAAGACCTGGCTCTTTACTCGAGCCTACACATGAATCCCCCAACCTATCACCCCCTACCAACCCACCACCCCCCACTAACCCACCAACCCTCCACTCCTCTCCCCACACCATCCCACCTCCCCCCTAAGCACACCTTTGATCCCCCCTCCTCTCCTCGCCCACCAAGTATTTCACCGCTCTCCCCACCTCATAACTCCCCTCCCTAATTATTTCTGTAAATAACTCACCTGTATATAATGTTTTCATTGCGTATATCTATCCATTTTATATCGCTTGTTAAATTGTACAGTTTTACCTTTGTTTTCTCCCCCCCCCCCCCCTTCCTAGCTACCCAGTTCGCCTATCAGTTTCATTGTAAAGCCCAGTTGGCTACTTTATGTTACATGGAAACCGATGTGATGTTCTCCTAACGAATGTCGGTATACAAAAATTGCAAATAAATAAATGTGGTATATAAGCAGTATCAATCCTGAATGGGAACTGACCAAGACCTAGGACTCCCATTTCAAAGCCAAATCCCTCTGGCTGCAAATCTAGTCTGTAGTGTTTCATGAACAAGCATAACGAGGCCCATGTTGCTGTCCTACAAATATCAACTGGTGGCAGAAGTCTGCATTCTGGTCAGGACACTGCCTGCACCTGTTGTGCTGGAGGTGGACCCTTGGGCCTAGGTGGGGTTGATACAACCTGTAGGTAGGGACCTACGGTTTCCCACTGTCAGCAGGCGGAGTGGGCTGATGGACAGAGGCCAGCTTGAGCTTCACCAATACCAGCCCTCGTTCCCCGCAGGTTGAGCCTTTGGGTGCCGGGTCCAGCTGGACTTAGGTGGGCCTCTGTATGTAGTCGATGTGGAGATCGGGTTCAGCCCAGAGACAGCAGGTGAGAGATGGTACAGTCTTACACTGGACAAGGTAGTGTCCTGGAATCTCGGGCACCAAAGGAATGGAGGCAGACAGGGGGCGCCCGAGCAAGAGCAGGCCGAAGCCTGAATAGAGCAAATCCAGGAAGTACGCTAGAGAGGCGTCGAAGAACATGCTTGAGTCAGGGCTGGCGGCAATCTGGAGGCAGTGGCAAGCAAGGCTGAGGTCTGATCACGGAGACAGTCAAGCGTAGTCGAACGATGCAGAGGTCTGGGTCTGGAGATAGGCAACAGTGTAGTCAGGCGAAGCAGAGGTCTGGGTCTGGAGAGAGGCAACAGCGTAGTCGGGCGAAGCAGAGGTCTGGGTCTGGAGAGAGTCAATGGTGTGGTCAGGCAAAGCAAAGGTCTGGGCTTGGAGAGAGTCAATGGTGTGGTCAGGTGAAGCAGAGTCAAAGTCTGTGTAAGCAATCTGAGGTATGGTGCAAGACAGGAACAAGGAGGCAGGAACCAGGAACATGAAAAACAGGAACACAGGAGTGAGATAAATCTCTAGAACGGCAATGAGTACTCGACCAGTGAGGAGACCTGTTGCAAAGGCAAAGCTAGGAAGCGGAGCCTGCGCTTAAATACTGAAGCTCCGCTGATGTCATCATCTGGGGCCGCAGTCCCTACTTAAACATTGGTGATGCGCAGCGCCGAGTAGCAGCGTCTCTCCATGGGCCACGCAGAGAGGTCCGACGAGAAGCAGTGAACATGGTGGCTGGACAGGGAATGCCAGGGACTGCAGCTGGGCCGGAGGCACCGGGGAAGGCCCGAGGATGGAGCTGACGGCCCACCGCCACCAGCGAGAAGGAACCAGGAGCTGGAGTCACTGTAGAGAGGTGAGGGGGCCGTGCCGTGGGTCTGCCGTGGACAGCTCACATAACAGCACCCTAGTGGAGAGCTCTTAGTCCTATTGGGAGTGACATTTTTAATTATAAATTAGCCAGATAATTCTAATATTCAGATTTAGCCAGATAACTTAGTCAGCTAAGTCTGATCAGGCCAAATAACTGTCCTAAAGTTATCCAATTATAGTTAGCCGGCTACTTTTAAGACAGCTGGCTATACTCAGTAATGCAGCTGCACTACTGAATATGCCTCCAAAGTTAGCCAGATAAACTTATCTGGCTAACTTTGCTATCCAGACTGTGTCCGAATATGGATCTCACTGTCTTCATGTTGGGGGAGCGCTAGGGAGTGATCCCATTTCCGGGGAGATGTGTGCCCTTGGACCACGACGCAACTGCAGAGAGGAGCTCCGTGGAAGTGCCGTGGCAGGCAAGACGTGTCCAAGCATGGGAGAAACAGGCTGACCACCGAGCCCTAACCTCTGCCGAACCTGCACGCACCGGTAGAGACCCAGCAATGCAATGCTGGTCTCTGGGGTAGTCCTCCTGCCACTTGATAGACCTTTCAGACCTGCCACTAGGGAGCGGCAGATGCGGCAGGACAGACAGAGGCTGAGGACAGACAATGGTACTGGAGCTAGGAACAAGACGGGGCCTCAGATTCGGACTAGGCTTGAAGACTTGAACAAGGTGAAGTTACTTGGAACTTGGAACTCAGACGCAAGATGCTCAGACGTGGAAGGAAATCAGGTGTAGACTGAGGAGAGGATTCCAGTTACTCACACGAGGACTCTTGGAACTTGGAAGGACTCAGACGAGAACTTGGAACTTGGAACTCATATGAGACGAGACAAGGATTCTTGGAACTTGGACGAGACCGCTTGGAACTTGGATGGAACGAGGACAAGGACTCAGGATACTTGGAGACTTAGACAGGCACTGCCCCTCAGGGCACCCTACACAGCCTATGTGGGCTAGTCACGGACCTCCTTGACCCACTGTGTGCCCTACACAACCTGAAGAGGCTGGTCGCAGACCATGCGGAGAGTGGAACATGCGCAGGATTGAGGTTCAAGACAAAGGAGGAATCCGGGCAGTGCTCGAAGACAGATCCAACCAGAAGAGGGCTCCAGCCACCAGACTGATACGGAATTACTCCCAGGAAGGTCAGCTGGAGACGAGGTCTGGGGCGAGGCAAAGCTGGATCCAGAGCGAGGGACTGATGGTACTTCAGGATCAGGACTTGGAACATAAGGGCTGGAACATAGGACATCGGATATGAAAGGACACCGGTACCTCGGGACATCAGGACATCAAGTCTTCTGGACATCTATGGCATCTGGACATCAGGGTCCTCAAGAAAGGAGGACCTCAAGGATGTCTAGAACATGACGGATGAAGACATCTGAAGACAAGGGGACATCTGGAGATAAGAGGATGTTTGGACATCAGGAGATGAGAGGACGGGATCCGATGAGAGACCAGAACATGGAACAAAGATGAAGACGGAGGTTCAGGAACCATGGACTGTTACTTGCACTCTCAGTGAATTTACAGCTAGCTCTTTGTCTAATCCTTCTTGGAGAAATAGAGGGATAATAGCTAGATGGACTTTAAATGGAAAGATTTTCTTCTGTCCACATTATGCTTCAAAGGTTCTCCATATCCTGACATTAGCCAGAGGACTTCTTCTATGCTTTTCAAAGTGTCAATATTGTCTGAGCTGAATATCCTTTTCTGTGGAGTCTCTTCCTCATAAGAGCCAGGCTGTAGGACAAAATGGTGTTGGATCTCCCATGGATACCGGCTCTTGGAGCAGCAATCCCTTAGTCAGAGTGAACTTGAGTGGCTCTCCTTCCTTGGGTCTGATTAGGTCTGCATACCACAGCCTCCTCGCCCAGTTTGGAGCCACTAAGATGACTCTTCCGGGATGATCCATGATTCACCTCAGTACCCTTCCCACCATTGAGCAAGGTGGGAGCACATATAAAAGTCCGCTCCATGGCCACCTTTGTGCTAATGCATCTATCCCCTGGGACCCTACGTCCTCTTGAAGAAATATTTCATTTTGGCATTTTTTTTTTTGAATTACCATTGGGTTTCATTGGGGGTGACCTCATCTGTGCGCTATTTGGTCAAAGGCTTCCTTGGATAGTTCCCACTCTAGTATCTACTTAAGTCAGCTTGCACATTGTCAATTCCTGCTGAGATATCCTGGAGATGGGCTTCCATCCATGCCATGAATAGCTCTGCTTCTCTTGCTACCTGAGGGCTCCTTTTACCTCCCTGTTTGTTCCCAAAGGTTACTGTCTTGGCACTGTCAGAAAATGTCTTGACTGCTTTTCCTTCTGTCTTTGATGGAAACTTATTAGGGCCAATCTGATAGATCTGGTCTCTAGGTGGTTTATTGGATATGTTGCCCCTGCCCAAGACCAGCAGCCTTGTGCTATCTTCCCCTCACAATGCACTCCCCACCCTGTCCTGCTTACATCTGCTGTTACTGTGCTCCAGTCTGGAAGTTCCAGGCTGATCCCTACTTCACAATGCGACTAATCTTTTGTTATTTTCTATAACCTTTTGTTATATCCTATAACCTTTTGTTCCATGTACCACTGTTATAATATGTTATAATTGTTTTTTGTAAAATAGGGCGGACTACGCCCTATTCCCTTGGTTATCTGGAAACCGATGTGATATCTCGATTGAATGTCGGTATATAAAAGAAATAAATAATAAATAATAATAATAATAATCACTACTTTAAGCTCCTCCTGGCTTGCTGTGTGATGGGAAGGATTGCTTCAAAGCCTTGGCTCTGTGGTAACCATCTTGACAGGAGATCTATCTGCAAGGGGTGCATATGAGCCTTTGCCCAAAGCACCAACTCTATAGCTGCTGCTGCCGTCACTCCCAGCACTTGTAAATATGTCCAGGCTCTTGGTGCTTTTGAGGTTAGTATTCTGAGGACTTGCTCCTGCAACTTGTTGATCCTTTCAGTTGTCATGAACGCCTTCCCTATCCTCAGCTCAAACTGGGCTCACAAGCACACCAATGACTGAGAGGGTTGTATCTGACTTTTGGCCATGTTCACTACTCAACCAAGCCCTTCAGTACCCGCAGGACTCTCTGTCACCTGAAAACTCTGCTGGGAAGATTTGGCTCTGATTAGCCAGTTGTCTAGGTATGGGGGTTTACCCAGAGGCCTTCCCTGTGGAGGAAAGCTGCTACTAAAATCATCACCTCTGTAAAGGTTTGGGGTACTGAGGCTGGCCCTGATGGAAAAGCTTTGAACTGACAATGCTTCCCTAACACCGAAAAATGCAGGGACCTAAGGTGTTCTTCCCTGAGGGGGATGTGGAGATATTCCTCAGCCAGGACCAGAGATGACAGGAACTCTCCTTATTTTACTGCCGCCGTTACCGACTTCAGGGTCTTCATAGGAAAACGTAACTCTCAGCGACCTGCTGACAACCTTTAAATCCAAGACAGGCCAAAAAAATGTTCCCTCCTTCTTCAGTGCCACAAAATAAATGGAATAGCGGCCTTTCCCCTTTTCTGTTTCCAGAACCGATACCACCATTTCCAACTGTGATAACCTGTCTATTGTTGCCTGAATGACTATCTCCTTAAGTGGAGACCTGCATGGGGATAAAAAAAAAACCAAAACCATCTAGAATAGGTGCACTTAATTCGAGGGTGTATTCCTGTCGGAATAATTTCCAAGACCCTTTGGTCTCTGGTAATGTGGGTCCACTCCTCATAATACTGCTGTAGTCTATTCCCTACTTGCAGGAGTAAGGAGTGAACTCTTGAATTGTCACTGTGGGCCTTTGACTCCCATTGGACTTCAGGACCCACCATCCCGGACTCCTCTCTAGCTGCCTGGAAAGGGCTGCATACAACTAACTGGCCTTGTCTTCTGGCCATCCTGGCACCTGCCTGGTCTGTATTGAGGCGAGTTCTTGGGAAGCTTCCTCTGGCTAAGCTTCTGTACCAGTCTTCTGGATGTCTCTAAGGTTTTCACTACCCCCAAAGTCTTTTACTAGCTTTTCAAAATCTTTTCCAAACAGCTTTGGGGTTACTGACATGATCGACTCCCTCCTCTGCAGACGCTGGTCTGTTTTCCCTCCCCACCCCCCCGGGGCTTGATCCTATCACAGCTTCTGCAAAAGGAATCAGCAACGCTTCGCTGCTATTGCGCCCTGCACCAGTCACATTTCTTGCCCCTTTCCATACCTGTTACTGTCAGTTGTGGACCGCCGGAGGAGCTAATGGAAGGGTCCAGTTGTGGCTTTGTGTCGAAAAGCACATATGCACCAGTACTGCTAAAGCTGCTTTTTTTTTTTTTGTTTGTTTGTTTGTTTGCTCAGCGTTATTGAGAATGGAAGATGTTCTCACTTTTTGGAGGAGAGATACAAAGCTACAGAACAAACAGATTCTCTGGGAAAGGAAGATCAGCTAGCCAAGATTGTCATTCACAGTTCCACTGACTCAGGCCCAGCTATTCCTGGGAAATTAACCTTATAAAGGTTTACCTCTCCTGCTGGCGCAGAGTAGACTCCGACCATCTGCTGGAGGCAAAGAAATACTGGTGGGTTCCCTGCTGTACCAGGCTATATAGGGAAGAGTGATGTCAGGGCAATGTTTGCTCTCTGCTTCCACCTGCTGGTGGAGGGAACAGATCCCACATGTCTGGACTGGTCTGACAGGAAGATAAGGAAAGAAAATTAAAATGTGGTCAATACTGTGCACAGCATTTCTCACATGTAAGGATCTATCACCAAAGAAGATATAAATTTCCTCTCCCCCCTTGAACTTAGTCTATTAACTACACAGCACCACTCAATTGAAACACACAAGGGCACAGGAGTATCCACAAGGGCAGAGTATCCACAAGCTGTCGCCACATCTGTGCCAATGGAAAAATCTTTGCCGGACTCAATTCCAAAATGAGAGAAGCATTTTTAAAACACAGGGGCTCATTTACTAAAGTTTTGCGCCACCTGTGTTCTGGTGCAAATATTGTCTCCATTGAAAAGAATGGGATATTTTCCTTGATACATCTGCTGCAACCTTTAATAAATTATCCCCATCATCTACAGATTTACCCAATGGCACTGTAAGTAGTGAAGTGGAACTTTAAGACGTTCTTCCCGCAGTCCTGTTCTCGGCATCCCTATTTCCTAAAAACAAATTAATAATAGTCATGAATTGATCTTTTCATGGGCAACCAAAGTTCTCGAGTTGCAGTGTTAGATACAAACAAAACGATCTCTACCTATGTGAAATTAGCATCCGCTTGGAACTAACTGGAAGGTTCATAAGAACATAAGAACAGGCCATACTGGGTCAGACCAAGGGTCCATCAAGCCCAGCATCCTGTTTCCAACAGTGGCCAATCCAGGCCATAAGAACCTGGCAAGTACCCAGAAACTAAGTCTAGCCCATGTTACCGTTGCTAGTAATAGCAGTGGCTATTTTTTAAGTCAACTTAATTAATAGCAGGTAATGGACTTCTCCTCCAAGAACTTATCCAATCCTTTTTTAAACACAGCTATACTAACTGCACTAACCACATCCTCGGGCAACAATTCCAGAGTTTAATTGTGCGTTGAGTGAAAAAGAACTTTCTCCGATTAGTTTCAAATGTGCCACATGCTAACTTCATGGAGTGCCCCCTAGTCTTTCTATTGCACCCTTACTGACAGGAATTGTCCTGTCTCACTACTGGATTCATTGACTTCTTGGAACAATGATACTAGCTACCACAGTAATAAATGGGTAATAAAATTCTTTCATTTTCAAACACTTTTCAGAAGGAAACTACCCACACTTCCACAGCAATGATTCAAATGGAGTTCTCTGGTACTTGTTTATCCAAATAGGCAAATACATTATACATTCTTAGTAATTTTTCAAAAACTGAATCACTGCAACTGAGCTGCATCAACTAATGACTCAGTAGTCATGTTCACAACCATGCCATCATTATAAATTTGCACAGTGATTTCTAAGATTTTTAATCATGCTGAAAACCAGGCAAGCTGAAGCTAATACTGTATTTATATGCACTCAATTAGAGTACCGCAACGGAAAAGAATAGCTGGAAATGATAACGATGCAATATGAAATGCTCATCTGTTCATGTAAAGAAGTTGAGTGTGATGACTTTGGATGGTAAGTTTTAGCTTATACATCCTCATTTTACATCAGTAAAGAGGTATCTTTTGAATCCTCTGTTTCTCTTTTGCATCCATGACAGTGGGAACGATACAAACCAGTTGTTGCTCTCATCCTAAGCACTGGTGATGCTTTCTTCTTTCTGGCAATAAATTCCCTTTGAGATAATAATAAAATAAAGGCAGCCAGAACTGGAGCAAGCTTTCCCCTCTGGGACGGCCATGACGACACTTCTGCGTGTAGTGGCATGCCTATCCAGACTACAATTTATCTTCTGGAATGTAAAGAGCTGAAGGTTTAATTTCCAGGCATTCATTTTTAAAAGAAGGAAGAGAGAGTAAAATCGCTCTACATACTGCACTTTCAGCAAATTGAGCTTTCTCTTACACCCTCCTTAGGCACTCATTTGTCATCTGTTGTAGAGCAAGGAGTGGAGGAGTAGCCTAGTGGTTAGAGCAGTGAGCCATGAGCCAGCTAAGCTCAGGGTTCAAATGCTGCATTGTTCCGAGTACAGACATATGTTATGAGCCCCCTACCATGTGTAATATAATCTGTCTGAAAAAAGCAGAATATAAAGAGCTATGAATATATTTCTGCTTAAATCCCCTCCACGCACAAACCAAGTAGTTGTAAAATTATATTTTTAATTTTCATAGAAAATGCATAGATGATGAATGGCTTGAATTAGATATGGGACAGATAAATCCCAATCTAAGACTGCAAACTCCAGCCAAATGGTTTATCTTCCTGTGGGCAAGATGGCAGGGCCTTACTGAACCACGACCTCAGGTCATAAGAAGAATCAAAAAAATTCACCAGAAGGTACATCTGACTAATCTGGTTTTCAATTATACTGCTACCGTGTGAGCAAGGGCCATAGCATATATTGCCAATGGTAATTACTCCGATCAGGAATAATTTGTATGTATAGCTGCTTTCTGATAAAGGAGTTCTGCAGGGCAACTCATTTACTGAAACTGCAAACAGCAAAAAACACAATGAATTTTGTTTGCAAATGGATTTTTTTTTTTTTTTAACTTTCATACATTTGATTTCATTTCTTTTTAAATCCTCCTTGGGATGCTGTCTTTCGAAATAATAATCCTAGGCTCAAAAATTTGCTGCCCGACTGGGACACAGCATCTCTCTAGTCAATCTGTCACATGCCGGAACTGCAGTCCTCATCCTAGCTCTCAAATTCATCAATGAGACATCAATGTGGCTTGCACCCCTGGTTCCACAGTAACCTGGCATTTTCGCTCCTCTTCCTTAAGTTGGTACGATTCATGAACAGATGTCAATTCAGCCCGACCGGAGTGCTCAGGCTACTGAGGTTGCAGAGAGTCCGAGGAATGAAAAGCTTTAGAGAAGCAGAGAGAATGTGGCAGTAACTTCCCTCCCTCCACGGAGAACTAATGCACCATTATGCGAACGCTCCAGTTGCAATGCATTGTCCATCCAAACAGCGGCTTCCTCAGCTTTTCCTCAAGGGAGAGGAAAGCTCTGGCTTTAGTAAGACTCAACTGTTTTTTCTGTTGACTCAAGTCATCAGCTTCAAACATCTTTCACATTTCTGCTTTTTTTTCTTTAGATTGCTCCTTTTAGAGTTCCCTCTGCTCTTTCCAGGTCATTCAAAAGGCCAGTGCTAGCTGGCGCATTTTATAGTTACCTGTGCTGGATAGCAGTCTGTGTATGATGCTCTCGCTGAGCCCTGCATTTTCCTCTCTAGAAGACTCATCATCCAAGAACAGCAATGAGGGAGAGAGAGAGAGAGAGAGAAATGAAAGCCCTGCTGATGCTCCCTAATGATCACGGGTTGCTAAGAGTAAGTCTGTTACTGGGAATGGCCTAGCACACAGTGACAAGGAAGAAGCAAAGCACATAATGCTGAGAACCAGGAGCTTATACCAGGGTGCAAAAACCATCAGGAATATGATATGCCTTAATGTACATTTTTATTAGCATAATCACCACCTAACCTAACTCCTGACTGGCGGCTTAGGGAAAGCAGCTGGCATTACCAGGCTACAGGATACTGAAACAGCACAGAGCCATCAAGCAATAGAGCCATGCATTGCAGGATTTATCTTGGCCAAGACAGACAACTTGTTGAGACCATGGACAGCGTTCAGTGAGGTAGATGGCAACTCAAGACCCAGCTCAGCCCAGTAGACCGTCGGCTGTATGTCGTCAACTTAGGCCCCTGACGTTTCTGGCCAGCCATGAGTCATTGAATTTACCAGAAGGGGGGGGGGGGGGGGGGGGAAATTCTCCTTGAGGTTCTGGGAAGGAAGTGTGCACTGATTATGCTGACCCAGGCATGGGAGGAGAGCAAGGCCCTGGGCAGATGGATTAATTCAATTGGACTGACATCCCTGGCACTGGTGACTCCATCCCATAATGGACGAGGCAACAAATGAATTAGGCTGTGAATGAAGACGTGTCTGTGGCATGTCTTGTGCTGCTGCCTCGTCAGCTCCCAGCAAGCGTATACACAGCCCCAAAGCAGACAAGGAAAAAAAGAAAAGAGTCCTAACCACCTGAAGGAAGCAACATCATATTTTTCTGCTTCTTTTCAACACTGTCATTCGCTTTTGGAAAAACGATATATAATGTCTCTTTTTTGTGTATCACAAAATGAATGGGTTTCTATTTCAGCACTGATTTTTCCTCCAATTTCCCATCCTTACCAGCCATCCTTTTGGTTTCTCAAGGAACCCTCGGCAATGAATAAGATAACACTGGGCAGTGCACATAAACTTCAGAGGGATGCAATTAGCACTTTGTACATGAATGAGCCCTGAGTAAGGACCCAAATGTCTAGCCCCCCTCCCCCCATAAAAAAAAAATAAAAATTTCACATCCATTTTAGTGACGGTGGTTCCCTAAGCAATCCAGGCTACATCCATGCTAAGCTTGGCCAGTAGGTATTGCGGCTGAGCAATGGCTAGGACTCCCTTCCCGGGAGCGGAGGGGGCGCTGTCAATTACACCCTCTGCATCAACCCAACGTTAGCCCTCTGAACGTCCGCCTGCGTAGCCAAGGTTTACTTTTAAAGCTTTACCCGGTGGAATACTGGACGCTGGTCAGGTTCCTTGCAACAGGCAGAGAATCTTTCCATCTTAATGAGCTCGTCGTCATTCGTTTATGCTCCGTTTTTCCCCAACCAAAGACTCCAGCGCACGTTAGAATAAACCAGGATATGCATCATAATAAGGGATGAAAATAAAGTTCACTTTATTTGTACTCAGCTTTATCTTGCTGTGATAAAACATACTGTGGGATCCTGCCAGGCGGTGTCAGCTGTCAAGACACTGCTGGTCACCAAATCAGGCCACACCTAGGTGCGGGAGTAATTTCGTCAGCCCCTGCACCTAGGTGGGGCCTGGGTGGCTTTAACTGCCACCCGCCAAGTCCCAGTAAATAAATTCACCGACATACAGCGGCTTTGCAAAGTTTACTGGTGAATTGCGATGGAACATTTTGCCCGTCGTATCAAGTTCTGGAGTAGGGTGAGGGAGGGGGGCAGTGACAGAACGTGAGCATTTTATTTGAAAAGTGGGGGATGCGATGGTGGGGGGAGTGGGGGTGGGGGAGGAAGGAAGCACTCACCCCCCATCTTTTTAGGCACTAATCTCTGTGCACTGCTTTGCAATAGTGCATGTTATCCTTCTCCAGAGTATCTTTTCCTTCTCTCCTTCTGTCCTGCCAGTAGTCTGTAAACGTCACTGGAGAGCGCGAGGCGCGCGTGAAGGGAATGCAGTGCTCTTTAACCGAAGGTTTGCCTCTGTCTCTGGGCAGGATGGCAGATCACGCGTGAAGAGTTGGGCAACTCATTTGGATGAGCTCCCTGAAAGAGGGAGGAGGGGTTACAAATTCAAATAAAAGATATAATAAAGGTTTGGGGGTTTTGTTGTTTTGTTTTGTTTTCTTATTTCTAGCACACAGTTGAGCTCATTGGGTCAACTCTGAATATTTTTTGCATAGCTCAGTAGCTTCCAGAAAAGACTTCCAGGTGTTCAAACACACTTCTGCTTCTTGCTTCTCCTGCGCTGTAGCAGACTTTCCAATTGCAGGGATAATTTTAAAAATGTACTGAGTGCACTTAATGCTCCTATTTATTTCCCCAGCAAGGCAGGAATAGAACAGGCAGAGGCCCTGAGAGCCATGCTTATCCCCTCCCAAGAGACTTGGTCCATGGCCAACATCCTGTCAGCTCTCTACTGAACACCAGTGCATCTCAAATGGAAACTCCCCAACAGCAAGTTATTTATATTACTACAGTCCAAACCAGCAATGCGGGATCGCCTCCTCTCACCATTCTCAACCTAAGATCAGATGTGTTAATACATTTTGTTATGATTACTTATTGAAACGTTTATAGTATAGACATTTTTCAATTGGATGTTTATAAGTTGTATTATCATGCTTCATGGGTACCTTAACTTTACTGTGATGTTCTGGTTATTAGCTGCTTTATTTGTTATGTTGTATATTTGCCCATGACCTTGAGCCACCTTTTAGAAAGGCAAGTAACAAAATCCAAAAAAATAAATGCATAAATGCCTGACGCCTGTGCTCAGATAGCCTGTCAGCTTTGAGTCTAACTCGGATTACTTTTGAAAAATCTGGATTCACTCGCACCACTTCAAATGGTGCAAGTACATTTATTATACAAATTATTGAAAGTGTCTGGAGATCACATGTATCTTTAAAACAAAGCATCATGACCCCCAACTGCCTAAATACATTATTCCAAAAGCATCAGCCCCAGCAAAACACAAGATCAGCAAACAAAGCCCTACTAGCAATTCCCCCAATCTCTTCAGCAAACCTCACAACAGTCAGAGAAAGAGCGACTTCAATAGCCGGTCCCTACCTATGGAACTCACTCCCAGAAAACATAAGGCTTCAAAACGACACAAAACTCTTCAAAAAACTACTCAAAACTCGGCTATTCCGACAAGCCAACGAAGACGGTATTGGATCAGCTGACGATATTGTAGAAGCCGACTGTATTAGATAAGCAGATATCAACCTTTGCATTTGTTTTTGTTTATTTCATTGTTATGCTATCTAGCAGTACTCCCACGATTTGTTATCCTCTTTTGAAATTTATATTTCAGTATTTTAGATTATTCCAACAGCTATTACTAAAATTTTACTTCTTTATATATGCTATTATCATTCTTTTACTATTTCATTATTGTACTTTCCTTGTTAAATGATTGTAAACCGTTATGAAGGTTCCCACTGATATGACAGTATAGAAAAAAACAAATAAACCATAAACCATCTGAGTGAAAAGTTTTCAGTATTTGCATCTGAAATGCATTAAAAGAAAAAGACCCATAACAGGTGCATATGGGGAGAAGTGGCCCCAATGGTTAGAATAAAGCACTGGCACGGTGTTTCACTGGCATGCACAGGGCCCTAGGTTAGATGCTTAACTCCAATCTCCCACTCCCTAAGCCAGCCATAGCTGGATATGGTGCAGAGATAGCATTCATGTTCCCTGAGGAAGGGAGGGGAGTTGAGGTTCCCGACATTATGCAACAGCAACATCTAATAGCCAGATCTAAGGCCCATGGTTGCAGCGTTCCAGAAGAAGCCCCAGTGCAGGGCCAGCACGTCCTATTAGGTGAACTAGGGGGTCACCTCGGGTGCTGACCATTAGGGGGCACCAAGGAGCAGGCATGTGGGGCTGCAAGCGAAGCCTATCCCGCTTGCAGCAAAGAGGAGTAGAGAATCAGCGAGCCTATCCTGCTCGAGAACCAGAGAAGCACACACTCGGCAGGTGCGAATGAGGTAGGAGATGGGGCAGAGACCGGGGTGCCTAAGGCATCTAATAACCTTGTACCGGTCCTGCCCCAGTGCATGACTGCAGGTCAAGATCTATCACCATGTTGAGTGGGCTAAAATACATTGAGAAGAGATATTAAATACAGGGAAAGAAAAATGATAACAGACTTAATTGACGTTTCAGAGACATGGTGGAAAAGGGATAACCAATGGGATAGTGCTATACCAGGGTACAAATTATATCGCAATGACAGAGAGGAGCAACTTGGTGGCACTTTATGTCCGGGTTGGCATAGAATCCAACAGGTTAAAGATCCTGCAAGAGACTAAAAGCACATTTGAATCTTTATGAACAGAAATCCCTTGTGTGTAGGGGACGAGTATAGCCATAGGAGTATACTACCATCCACCTGACCAAAATGATGAGATGGACAGTGAAATGCTAAGAGAAATTAGGGAAGTTAACTAAATTGGTAATGCAGTAATAATGGAAGATTTCAATTATCAAATTGTTATCGAGGAGAGTCAGTACAGTAACCCAAATGATAAACTGGAAACAATGAGGGAAACCAAATAAATATATGAGAAATAGCCTAAGTGACGGTGTCAGCAAGCCTGTCGTTGTGATTTCTAAAGAAAAACCCAACCGGCCTTTTAATCATTCACCATCACTTTCAAAAATATTTTTATTAAATTCCAAAAAATGTTTTGTTTTTTTAAATCATATTTTTATCTTTTCATTAAAAGTCTTTATAAGCCTTCAACTCTAATCCATGAGAGAGGTTGAACCAGCAGTCTCTTTGTCAAGGTAATAACCACGTCCCTACACGGCCGGTGTTTCGCGATAAATGCTTCCTCAGGGGCATATGAAATTGCTATCGCAAGAGTCTTTGCCTAAAAGTGGCAGAGAAACACACATTTAGTGAGATGTTATAAGTAAAACAGAAAAAATACTTATCTTGACACCGGAGGCTACCGTGTCAAAATGGACCCAGCGTCTCTACTGTCTTCTTCACAGGAAAGAGGAAACGAGGCTGACGTGAATGTCTCATTAAATACCCCCCTCCACCCCCCCAAATGTAATAGCAAAGGGTGAGGTTATACTAGCGAGGAACCTCAGCGTTCAACGCTGTGGCCTTTGAAATGGAAATATGCCTAGGGCTGCTGATTTTGGGTGTTCACAAATTGTAAATGCAGGTGTCTATTTTCCCCTTAACTGGGGTTTTTTTTCGCAGCACAGTACTGTAGGGGTGGGTTCTTTTCCTCTTGAACCAAATACATGCGTGTGTGCAGCCGAGGAGTCCTTAGGGTGGAAGAGGCCCAGAAACAAAGCGGAGGATCCAGGGTAGTCAAAGGAGGCGTGAGAGACTACCAAGGGACGTGGTGCTTTTCCCAGTGTTTTTTAATTTTATTTTAGGGTTTTTGTTTTGGGTTTTTGGGGGTTTTTTTTGCATTGGGGTGTTTTACTGGGATTTATTGGCTAAAACCAAAAGTCAGCAACCCTAACTATACAAGTCTAAAGGCTCCTGAAGCCGAATGAAGCCTAACTTGTGTTTTGGTGTGTGACGCTCAGTCCCATTATCTGTTAGAAATCACGGGCCTTGAAATGAATTGGGTTTAGCGGTATGACATGCCTTTCCTTTGTCTCCTGCATGTGGCCAGTTGTTTCACTTTTTGGAGACTTGAGCTTGGATGATGGCAGTTTTATTGTTGATGTTTGCAAAGTAATTAATGATTTTGAAAGTTGCACTCGGCCTGCACCTCTGATTTTTTTTCTCTGTGGCTATATGGGCCTGCCTTTTTTTTTTTTTTTAAATCCTGTGGCATTGCGGATGTAGTATGCGACTGATCCCTCCTCCCCTCATCACCACGCCGGTGGCGGGAAACTCTCCCACTGTCTCCCTTCACACCAGCCCTACCCCCTGTCTAAGCTGCAGGAGGCCTCTCCTTGATCTCTGCTGCTGGCCAAGCTGGGCACCCTTACATTGGGACCCTAGCAAAACATAACTTTTCCCCCAACTCCCTCCTTGCACCTGGGCCTTCCTGTCCACCTCTTTCCATACCAGGACCATCAGCAAGTATCCCTGCCTAGATTCCCCCTGACCACCAATGTAAGGGAAAATGTTTTGTTATATATTTAGAGGCAGCAGTGAGTGGGTGTGCGCGCATGTGTGAATAAGAGAGCCATGTGTGCTTGGGAGCATGCCTGTGCGTGAATCTGTGTGAGGGAGCACGTGCATCAGCAAGTGTGAGGGAGAATGTGTGTGTGTGCACCAGTGTGCATGAGAGAAAGTGTATGTGTGTGCCAGTGTGTGTGAGTGAGAGTGTGTATCGGCGTGTGCTAGGGAACATGTGTATGTCACTGTGTTCAATGGAAGCATGTGTGTGTGTGTGTGTTTCAGTTGGGCTTGTGTGTCAGCATGTGCGAGGCATCGTGTGTGGGTCAGCAGTACAATGGGAGCATGTGTGTGTTTCAGCTAGGCGTGTGTCGGCGTCCTTGAGGGAGCCTGTGTGTGCCAGAGCATGCAAATGTCAGAGATCGTAAGGGACCATGCGAATGTCAGAGACTATGTGAGAGAGATTTTTAATTACTGGTTTTAATTATTCTGAATTACTTGATGTGTCTGCTGTTTTAAATATATTAAAAAGCACTGGTCCAAGTACAGATCCCTGTGGCACTCCACTGTTTACCTTTTTCCATTGTGAAAACTGACCATTTAATCTCTGTTTCCTGTCATTTAACCAACTTGCAATCCACGAAAGGACATCGCCTCCTATCCCATGACTTTTTAGTTTTCTTAGATGCCTCTCATGCAGGACTTTGTTGAACACCTTCTGAAAATCCAAATACACTACATCTACCGGTTCTCCTTTGTCCACAGATTTATTCACCCCTTCATAAAAATGTAGGAGATTTGTGAGGCAAGAAATCGGAGCGGCCTTAGAGGGAACGTTTTTTTAGCTCCCCCCCACCTTTCCCTCCCTTCCCCTATCTAACCTACCCCCAGCCCTACTTAAACCCCCCCTACCATATTTCTTCGAGTTATGCCTGCCTCTAGCAGACGTAACTTGCGTGCGCCAGCTGGCTGCCAGCACGCCAACCCCCGGCACAGGCCACTGTGCTGGAGGACTCGGGACCACCCCCAACTGCTGCCATGCCCCCGGCCATGCCCCCGGCCACAACCTGGACCGCCCATTTTTGAAAGCCCCGGGACATACGCGTGTCTTGGGGCTTGCACGCGCCGCCGAGCCTATGCAAAATAGGCTCGGCGCGCACAGACGGCCGGATTTTAAATGCCCTGAGCACGTAAATCCGGCCGGATTTTGCATAGGCCGCCGGCACGCGCAGAGTCCCGGGGCTTCGTAAAAGGGGCGTGTCGGGGCGTTCCGTGAATGGCGCAGCATTTCGGGGCGTGACGTGGTGTTTCAGGGGCGGGCCCGGGGGCGTGGTGCCGGCCCCGGGGCGTGGTCGAGGCCTCTGGACCAGCCCCCGAGTCGGGTGATGGCGCGCCAGCAGCCCGCTGGTGTGTTCAGATTTACGTCTGCTTTCAGCAGGTGTAAATCTGCCAACAAAGGTAAGGGAGGGGTTTAGATAGGGCTGGGGGGGTGGGTTAGATAGGGGAAGGGAGGGGAAGGTGGGGGGAGGGTGAAGGAAAGTTCCCTCTGAGGCCGCTCCAAAATCGGAGCGGCCTCGGAGGGAACATGCAGCTCGCGCTGGGCTCGGCGCGCGCAGGTTGCACAAATGTGCACCCCCTTGCGCGCGCCAACCCTGGATTGTATAAGATACGCGTGGCTACATGCGTATCTTATACAATCCAGCGTACTTTTGTTCGCGCCTGGTGCGCAAACAAAAGTACGAGCTCGCGCAAAATTATAAAATCCACCCCAGGGGTAGGTTTTTGGGGGTTATGCGCATATCTTACGCGCATAACCCTTTGAAAATCTACCCCTTAGATTGTAAGCCCTCTGGGGATAGGGAAATACGTTCAGTACCTGAATGTAATCCACACTGAAGCGCTGAAAAAAGTGCGAAAAGTGGAATATAAATCTAAATAAATAAATACTACTTAGCTATTTAGAAAAATGTAAAATTTATGTTGGAGATTTTTTGGCTGAGTTCTGCCAAGCACCGGCTCACATGATGTACCTCTGAAGGGTCAGTTTCGCATGCTTTTGGGAACGGTTGAAACACATCCTGCAGGAAACACAAGGGAGTCAGATACCCCATGGACTGGTTTGGATAAAAAAAAACCTCTCCCAGGCTGCTGCTTTCCTGCAATCTGCCTCTGAGTGCCTGGCATCCATTGCTTGATGTATCTCAGAGCCTTGAACACAAAACTGTCACAGTAGTAATGCAGTGCAGCTTTTTAACAATTTTTATCCCTCTTCTCCTCCCCTCTCCCCCCCACACTTGGGGCCAGGTAGCTGCCTTCTGTACCCAGCCCCCCTGACCAAAACAGGAATAGACAGCGATTTATCAAAATACAGATGTATTAGAAATAGCAAGCAGGAATCTGAAGAGGGATTCCACCCTCGGGCCTCCTCTCATGGGTAATTTGTTACCAAACTCTGTGCCCTGGGAGACCGTTTTTGCAAATAAGGGAAGAAGCCATTGGGTAGTTGAGGTAAACTGTTCTATGCAGTAAGATGCCTTTATGTAATGCGTCAGAACATTTATTTATTTTTAATGTAGCGCATGCTTTTTCGCGGCTTGCTCAAGGCGAGTTATGTTTAGGTACAATAAGCATTTCCCTGTTCCCAGAAGCCGTGAAGTCTAGGTTTGTACCTGAAGCAACAGAGGGTGAAGTGATTTGCCCAAAGTTGCAAAGAGCATTCAAAGCATCCTTCAGGCTAGAGAGGACGACACATAGGCTTCAGCTATTTTGGAACGTTCCACAGGTGCCGCAGGCAGGGAATAATTGGAATTGTTCCATGTTGCACCTTCTCTGATGCATCTACAGAGTATTAACAGGTAGGGTATGGGCGTTGTTAGTTCTCGCAAAGGGGGATGTATGGGGGAGACCTGTATGGTGCAACTAATGCTATCATAAGCTTGCTGGGCAGAATGGATGGAACGTGTGGTCCTTTTCTGCCGTCATTTCTGTGTTTATACACGGGGGAGATCTGTATGGCGCGGCTGATGCTACCATAAGCATGCTGGGCAGACTGGATGGACCGTTTGGTCCTTTTCTGCCGTCACTTCTCTGTTTATACACGGGGGAGACCTGTATGGTGCATCTAATGCTATGGCGTGGCTGATGCTACCATAAGCATGCTGGGCAGACTGGATGGACCGTGTGGTCCTTTTCTGCCGTCATTTCTGTGTTTATACACGGGGGAGACCTGTATGGTGCATCTACCATAAGCATGCTGGGCAGACTGGATGGACCGTTTGGTCCTTTTCTGCCGTCACTTCTCTGTTTATACACGGGGGAGACCTTTATGGTGCATCTAATGCTACCATAAGCATGCTGGGCAGACTGGATGGACCGTTTGGTCTTTTTCTGCCATCATTTCTGTGTTTATACATGGGGGAGACCTGTATGGTGCATCTAATGCTACCATAAGCATGCTGGGCAGAATGGATGGACCGTGTGGTCCTTTCCTGCCATCATTTCTGTGTTTATACATGGGGGGGGGTGACTTGTATGGCGCGGCAGATATGGGGGAGACCTGTATGGCGCGGCTGAGGCTACCATAAGCATGCTGGGCAGACTGGATGAACCGTTTGGTCCTTTTCTGCCGTCACTTCTCTGTTTCTGTAGGTGCTTACCCAGAGCTGAGTGGAGGAGTTGTGCCGACGGTTGGTCACTATGCAGTGGAGTGACTTGCTCTTAAGCAGGCAGAGCGTGCTTGTTAGTCAGTGGCTACAGTGGGTCAGCTGAATTGTGCTGAACTGTTTCAAGGTTTGTCTGTTTTTGGTGCGAACTGATGAAGCGTGGGTGGCACAGGGTGGGGGGGGGGGGGGAGGGAAGGAGGAATAACACTTTATTGCAAGTGTTGATTAATTGCTATTTGGTTACAGAGGTTAAACAGTGATTTATGTATTCTACCAAGTGAGTTTATAACCAGCAGTGTTATCGCCCCGAGTGCTAAATACTTATAAAGCTTAAAATAAATCAGTCAGTTAGCCTGGATGCGTCTTATTTGAGCTCTGAATTTTAGGGCCTGACCAGCTTTCAGAAGATTACCTAAATTAGCACTTGAAGGAGTTTTTCGTTTTTTTTAAGATATTGGTTTGCCCGTTCCTTCTACAGATAATGCACCCGTTTGGCCTAGGGTGAGACAGTTTCAAAGTAGTAGCCGAAATCTGAGGGGTAGTCATGGCCAGGGATGAGGGAGCATGGCAGGTTTGCTGGCTTCGCCTTTTGTTCCAGAAGTTGCTGACTGAGCCATGAGCGATTATGCAGCTTCTTCTGCTGGAATTGTGGAATACTAAGATACGTTACATTTTAGTTTGATTTAGTATCCTTATTCCACCTTCACATCAGGGGATTACATAATATCTGGTTAAGCCACTTTAAGGTATTGCATTAAGCATGTTTGTATACATTGCAGTGTTTCAGATGTATAGAGGATGTACTATTCAATTAAAAATGTATAGATGTATTGACCTGGGTGAGATGTTAACCCGAGTGGCTGCTCTGCTGTTCGGCTGAGTAACAAACTGGTGGCGTTCACGGAATGAACACAGAGTGGGGATGGAGGTGAGAACATGGCTTGTTGTCCCTGCCTAAGCAGTACTGTGAAACTGCTTGCAGCAGAAGATGGAAAACAACCTGTCCAGCCATAGAATGAGCCAGGGACGGTTTGGCCGAGATGGAGCTTTGGGAAGTCGTCTTATGATACTTAAGTGACACTAGCAAGGGCATTCAAAAGACCCAGCATTGCAGCCCAGCACATGCCTTCCAGTGCACCCAAATGGTTTGTGGATGGATTGCACGTCAGACAGATAACACAGAAAGAAACATGGCGGCAGAAAAAGACTGTATGGCTCATCCAGTCTAGCTTTATAATTCTCATTACTTCCTTAGAGATCCCCTATAATTAATTATCCCATGCTTTCTTGAATTCAGATACAGTTTTTGTCTCCACCACTTCCACTGGGAGGCTGTTCCACGCATCCACCACCCTCTCTCTGTAAAGAAACATTTCCTAAGATTACTCCTGAGTCTACCCCCTTTCACCCTCATCTCCTGACCCCTCGTTCTAGAGCCTCTTTTCCATTGAAAAAGGCTCACCTCCTGTGCATGGAAACCTTTGAGATATTTGAATGTCAGATATTGATATAGATGTTTATATATTTAAGTCTGTCCCCATTTGCTTTAGAATGAAAACCAGTGACCATTTTAGTAGCCGCCCTATGAACCAACTCCATCCTGTTTATATCCTTTTGAAGGTGCGGTCTCCAGAAGGATATAAACAGGGTGGAGTCAATAGCAGCCTGTTTCTTCATAGGGGGAGGGGGATAGACCTTGCTTTTCTCGCATCTTCAGAAGGGAACCTGAACCCTGAATCTTGTAGGCACTCAGTGACACCTTTGGTGGGTGGTTCCACTTGTTTCAGCAGTGGGTGCTTGTGATATTTTAGGCTTTGCCTTCAACTTCATTATAAATTTCAGCAGTAAACTTTGTATTCTTCCACATGACTGTCTCTTCCTTCCTCTCCTTTCCCCGCCTTCATCCAAGTTTAGTGGTTCATGCGACGGTGTCTCGGCAGTAAAAACAGACTCTGCCATTTCCCAGCCCAGTGCTCCTGCCAACACAACTGGGCGAGCTCCAAACTCAATTTCATTTAATCAGAGCTCCCTATCACTGCTGGCGTCATGGAAGGTCTGGGGATATACCAGCAAAACTGGAATCAGTGACTCAGCATGCAGAGCATTAATCAGGAAATCCTGCATTTCAGAGGGGGGAACAGTTTGAGCTGTGCGTCATCTTCTTGGACCCATTCATTTCTAATCGTTTTGGATACGTTCTGTTTCAGTGGTGAAGATCCAAAAAAAAGGCTGTGAGTTGGGGGTGAGGAAAGCATGATAAAATGCTGCAGTTTGGGAGGAAGGCAGTGGTAGGCAGGCCTCTTGCAAGAGAGTTAGTTGGATCCTCTGGTCGCATCCGGAGCATCAAGCATGTGTAATAATACAGCAGCTATGTATAAAATGATATTCTTCCACATGAGAAAAACCAACACCATGAGTGGGGCAATCAGAATAATACTACCATATCCCACCTCAACCACAATAATTCATATTTAATTATAAAAGACCGTCATAATAGGCTTCATCAGAAAAGCGTATTTCAACACCTTAGTGGCCTTCAGCCTTACATATAATCATAGGTCTTTTTCACTTGTAATTGTCCAAATCATTTTTTAGTATTTTGCTTGCAAATCAAATCCATTCATGACCTTTCAACAGTTATAATATCTTATCTCATTAGGAACAGTCCCATTGATATTTTCCACAGCTTCTTCAAGAACAATAACCTTTCAAAATAATCCAATTCTTCAGCGAAATGAAACCCCATCTAACCGCCGACACGGGTCCGTGTTTCCAACTTCACCTTCTTCTTCAGGGCTAATCGTCACCCATTCGGTCTCTGGAAAACAACCACACTTGTTTTGTAGTGGAAAAATAAAATCAATTATACAAATGCCGAAGCACTCGATACTCACTGCTGCACGGTTTCGATCAGGAAATGATGTCAGACGCCATACTACAGAAACCTCCCCTCTTATACCATTCAGTCTGACAATCAAATGACATCACACGTTTTTATTAGTATATCAAAGAATACCAGTCCACTTCATTGTTCAAACCCTTAGGTGAAACTGTATCCAAATAATATATCCAGCGCTGTTCTCTGAAATTAAGCTCATATTGAAAGTCCCCACCTCTTGGGTTCCTGTGTTCTTTCTCAATTACTCGCCGTTGTAAATCTGTAAACACATGGGACTGGTCCACACAGTGCTGGGCTATCAGTGCGTGTAATTTCCCCGTAGTAAGGCAGCTGCGATGTTCTATAATCCGTTTATTAACAGGACGTGAAGTACGTTCAGTATACTTTTTATTACACAGACAAATTATCAAATATATATAACATTGGCCGTCTTACAGTCTGTATAACACTGTGCCGTGTATGTTCAGTCACTTGAAACATCACTTCATGTCAATCCAGTTAATGCCTGTGTACCTACTGAACACTCCCCACGTTCCCAATGTCCTTTCTTTTCCAATGTATCCTGTGTATCAGTCGGCTCCCCTGGAAACCACGAATGTACCACATAATCCTTGATGATCTTTCCACGTTTATACGCTATTGAAGGTTTGCGTTGGAAAATAGGATAAAATTGTAATAGAGACCAATACTTTTGTATCAAAAAAGCCGCCGCTCCTGCCTTAGCTGCATACTTTAAAACACAGACTGAAACGTTACCTTCCTCTTCCTTCCGGCGATCTAAGAGTAACCAGCTTCTATCAGCATTCAAAGCTCTTTTATATGCTCTCTTAATGGTCTTGTTCGGATATCCCCGGTTCAATAACCGCCTGTATGGGATATCAGAATGTTTTTTTAATTCTCGTGTGGAGGAAGAAAGACGTTCTTCCAAAAAAGGAGGGTTTTGAACTGGGAACAATGGAAGAATGCGCAATCTCTTATTGATCCTGAACTTAGCTTTAAAATGCACATAACAAAGTAAGAGAAGGGTACAGTAAGCTTTTGACTCTTGATTAAAGACATTATTATCGCAATGTGATTTTAGAACAGTTTTACAATCTTTGATTTTCTCAAGTACTGACTACTGCAGTTCTCTCTTACTAGGCCTTCCGTCCTCTACTATCCATCCTTTACAGGTTTTGCAGAATGCTGCAGCTCGAGTCTTAACAGGTAGCAGAAAAAGGGATCATATAACACCAATATTGATTTCCTTGTATCTGCTTCCTAAGAACATAAGAACATAAGAAATTGCCATGCTGGGTCAGACCAAGGGTCCATCAAGCCCAGCATCCTGTTTCCAACAGAGGCCAAACCAGGCCACAAGAACCTGGCAATTACCCAAACACTAAGAAGATCCCATGCTACTGATGCAATTAATAGCAGTGGATATTCCCTAAGTAAACTTGATTAACAGCGGTTAATGGACTTCTCTTCCAAGAACTTATCCAAACCTTTTTTGAACCCAGCTACACTAACTGCACTAACCATATCCCCTGGCAACAAATTCCAGAGCTTAATTGTGCGATGAGTGAAAAAGAATTTTCTATGATTAGTCTTAAATGTGCTACTTGCTAACTTCATGGAATGCCCCCTAGTCCTTCTATTATCCGAAAGTGTAAATAACCGATTCACATCTACTTGTTCAAGACCTCTCGTGATCTTAAAGACCTCTATCATATCCCCCCTCAGCTGTCTCTTCTCCAAGCCGAACAGCCCTAACTGTTACGCACCCTGTCCGCGCTCAACCCGTGCACAGGCCTGCTCACCTCTCTGGTTCCACAGCAGGTCCCGGGTCGGCCTCCCTAGCGATAGCTGCAAACTCTTCCAGGCCTTGGTGTCCAGCAGCAGCAGTCGCCGGCCTTCCACTACGCACCAGGCCTCATGCTGGAGCTCGACGTACTCAGTGGCGTCGGCCACGCCCCTACGTGCGCGAGCACACGCAGACCACCCGGCCTCTTGTAGGGCCAGGGGTGGGTCCTAGCTCCACGGCGTGTCCTGATTGATCCCCCGATATAAGGAAGTCCCTGCCTGTACTTCCTTGCCTTGGCAATCGGGTTTGTTCCTTGCTAGATTGTCACTGCATCTGAACCTTGTTCCAGTCTTGCCCCAGTCTCGTTCCAGGATCCTTCTGTTGCAGTCTTGTTCCTGCATCCTAGTATTCCAGCATCCTTCTGTTCCTGTTCGTCTGTCCGCCTCTCCAGGTAGTACCTCCGGACTGTCTCACTGGTACTGACCTTGGCTTGTTCCTTGACCCTCCTGCCTGCTGCCTGCCTTCTGACCTTGGCCTGCCTGTGACCTCGTCTGACCTCCAGAACCTGACCCCTGCATTGTTGACCACTCCTCGGACTGACCCCTGGATTCTGAACTCTGCCTGCTCGACCACGTCTCCAGATTCTGGCTTTGTTCCTAGCCTTGTCATCACCTACGCTGTTCTGGTCCTCCTTGCTCCATCTGACCTCCAGTCTTGAACCTGACTGCGCTCCTCTCCCGTCCGTGGGCACACCTGACTACCATCTCTCCAGGAGACCCTGCGAGGCCCACCTAAGTCCAAGCAGCCCGGGTCCCTATGGGCTCCTCCTGGGAGGACCTCGGGCTTCCAGTGGTGAAGCTCATCCTAGCATCTGTCTCCTCTAGTGCTCCGCCCCCTGGGGGCAGGTGCTTCCTGGTCCCTACCAGGGAGCCGTTCTCCACTTCTCCAGGGCAAGGGTCCACCCCCCCGAGCGCAACACTAACCTCTTCAGCCTTTCCTCATAGGGGAGCTGTTCCATCCCCTTTCTCATTTTGGTTGCCCTTCTCTGTACCTTCCAATTGAAAATTGCATTTGATTCAAAGTACTCAGTACTTTACACAAACTGATTTATGGAGACCAAATAGACTTGTTAAAAGTGGCTATTCGGCTACATACCCCACAAAGAAACCTTAGATCTGCGAATAAAGGCCTGCTAAGAATCCTATCTGTAAATTCTGCCTGTTTAAGTCAAGTTAGAGAAAGAGAGCCATTTCGCTGACCGGGCCCAAGCTATGGAATACATTACCCACAGACTTGAGATTCCAATCTGAATTTAAAACTTTTTAAAAAGACCTAAAAACATGGTTATTTGGCAACGCTTATAAGGAAGGTGAATGAGAGCAGCCCAAAACAGCCATCTTTTTATTTCAATATTCTTTTAACTGACTGTGTTGTCCATTTTATTTTATGTGTAAATACTAAGGGGTGGGTTTTAAAAGGTTGCACGCAGGTGTACATGTGTATGCGCTACCCAGCGCGCGCACATGTACACCCAATTTTATAACTTGCGCGCACAAGTTATAAAATCAGGGGTTGGTGCGAGCAAGGGGGTGCAGACCTCAACCAGTGCATTCAGACCGCAGCCGTGCACTGTGGACAGGCTTATTTAATTTGGGCCTGGCTGTCACGTGCGCTTTACCCTGGTGAGCATTTTGGTTTGCAACAAGACATGTTAACACGGCGTTCATCAAATGCAGGCCACCAATGCTTTGGGATTTTGGGTTTTTGCAGTCACCAAGATGAAAGCGTCAGCCAAAGCAAACCGAATATTATAGGAAGTAGCTGATGGCCTGAGTCCATCAAACAAAAAAAATTGTAGTGAGAACTCCCACGTTAATGCTAAATTAAACTCTTTTACGGTCATAGTGGGGAAAAAGTGTTCCATAGCTGACAATAATGGCATTTTTGCTTTGCCATCATTGACCCATTTGTATCATTTGTGCCCAAGAGTACTCACAGCAGGTCCACGCGATGCCCCTGTTTTAATTCAGATCTTCGTGTTTCTTTTCTTTTCTGTTGACCCAGTACAGTGTTCCGGTTCCCCAGGGGGCATGTCCGCAGCTCTCAGAAAGAAGATCATGCACGCACGGATGATCATGTCGCTGGCGGTGACGCCAACTCCGCCTACACACACTACTTATCGCTACTACTAATCATTATTTCCACACTATTACTAGTGCTGAGAGAGTTCCTTCTGTATGCAGCTTACAGTCTAGTCAGGAGAAACGTGCAGGACAAAAGAGGCTGTGGGAATTTTGTTTATTAAGAAAAATGATTAAAACCCACAAGGCTGTGATCAGGGGAACCAGGCAGATAAAGCACTGCGCCATGACATCCAGCGCGACTGGAACTTGGAAAGCAAGACAGTTTGCTCGTGAGCATCTTAAGGAAATGTGAGAGAGCAGCTTTAAAGTGAAACTCTGGCCGTGCTGGGTGGCTGTTGCCGCTAACGGCATGCGTGCCTGTGGGGTTACAGCTCGCCTTGCCATGTTGGTTGAGATTTTGGGATGCCCTGGGGGAGGTGGAGGAAAACATTATGGCTGCTCCTTTCTGTAAGATTGCAAGCTGCCAGGTGGCAAGGCTCAGCAAAGGTTGCAAAGAGCAGAGCGGGATGGGAAGGCTCTTGTGTGCAGAACAGGCAGCTGTCAGCATTTTAACAGGCAGCCAAACTGCTTCCTGGAATTATCTTGCTGTTTGAAGTGAACTTGTAATGACATCAGACTGGAGGAGAAGGAATTTGACAGCATCCTCTTATCATGGGCTGGTACCCAGAGCAATATTTCTGAGTAATTGTCAGAGAGTGAGTTTCACATTCCTCTTCTAGCTTGGGCTCTTATTTTCCTCTTTTTTAATATAAATTGCTAAATGTTGAGAGCAGGTTTCTGGCCTCAGCTGGCACAGCCCCCGAGTTCAGAGACAGTTGGCGGCGATTGCTTCCCCGATGCCAGCTTTTAACAGCCGGGCACTTTTTGACACTCCTTTTGGTTTTAATTAACACCTCACTGTTGCCTGCGCTGTGGAATATTAATAATTCTGCTTTTAGAGAGCAAGAGAGCTCTAGCTGGCTCACAGTACAAAGCCGTCCTGAGGCACGATCAGAGCTTGCACAAAGAGTCTTCACTGTTTTGAGACCAGGGCAGTTCAAAGGCCTTAAAAACTCAGTGGGGAGGGAGCAGGCAGGGCTCAGCAGGACTAACTCTGATGCCAATGCTCACAGATGGTCAAGGCTTTGTCCCTAGTTAGCCTTGACGATTGGCACTACTGCTCACAAGTTTTCAACTTCTGCGAATTCAACTTTTTTTAGTATCTTGTTACCACGTACCCAATAAATGCGCCCACATTTTTCCGTGACACCGGCTCTGGGAAGCCGGGAAGTGTTTGTCATAGCAGATTCCTGGCTTATTGAAGGGAATTATTGTGGCGTTCTGTGCAATCTGAAACTGGGGGACCATCAGACCCCAAAAGATGACTCTCTAGGTAAAAGCAGGAGCATGCGGTGTTAGAGACACTTAAGGGAAGGTAAACTGCAAGTACCAGAATGCATTGCGATGGGAGTTGCTCAGCACATCCAGGGGCGACCTCTCTCTCTCTCACTTACGACCTGGATGGCCTCATCTGGCAGTTTAGAGCCTTCCAGCCATAGTGTTGCTATGTGCATGCATAACCACATGCTGTTCTGCGTTCACAGCAGACTTGACTTACGTGTGCAGACACCGTTAAGCTTTCTCTTTCGTGCGTGGAGACATTTTGTGTTTTCTTTTGCCTTTACTTTACTTTGCAGAAAATTCAGCATGTGATTTGTGTATGTTGCTCCCCGTCAGTTGTGTGGATCAGGAGAGGGTCTTGCATGGCATGCCGGTGTGTATTTTGCTGGGGAGGGTGTAGGAATTGGGAGAAAGAGTAAAGAGTGGTGCGTTTTCTATTCCAACTTTGCAGTTTACGTGCTCTGCCCTTCTGAAGGTTTCTATGCTGGCTCGTTATTACATGCTTCAGCCCATCTGTTCTCAGCCCGGGGCGCTTTCACAACACTCGGCTGTTTTTGTAGGGGGGGGGGGGGGGGCACGAGGATGGATCCAGAGCTAAGGTTCTAAGGCAGTGCTCCTCTAGCCAGTCCTGGGGGCACACCTAGCCAGTCAGGTTTTCAGGAGAGCCACAATGGATATGCAAATCTATGCAGGTACACTGCCTCCATTGTATGCAGATCTATGCATATCCATTGTGGCTATCCTGAAAACCTGACTGGCTAGGTGTGCCCCCAGGACTGGGTTGAGAAGCACTATTCTAAGGGATAAAAGTGCAAATTCATTTAGGTTTGCCACCTCACCCAGGTCAGACGATCAGGTTGCTCCAGTCCTGGCCTTGCCTCATTGTATGTCCCGGCGTTTGTAGTTCTGATTTTCCCATTGATTTCATTAAGGACATCAAAACCTTTGCAGTGCTAATCTGTGTGATGAGTGCTCCCTCTACTGGTAGAAATAGGAATTCAATGCTGGCAATAATTCCTTTTGCATTGAATCCTGCGGATTGGAAAGCTTTTCTTGCCGTCATAAAATATATATATTTGAATTCCAATCCCATAGCATGGGTTATGGATTTAAAAATTAGGTAATGTAAGTAACACTTCCTGGAAGTATATTTAATGGCTACTCTGAGAAAGCATTTTTCAATGCGATGGATATTGAGTCCATATGGTATATCCTCTCTCTCTTTTAGCAGAGGTCACACTATGGAATGGGATGGAATCTCTGATCCTCAAAGGCCACAGCCCTGTTGAGTTGTCAGGTTAATCCCTAATGAATGTGCGTGAGCGAGATTTGGAGGTAATCTGCCTCCATTGCATGCAAATCGGTCTTGTGCATAGTCATTGGGGATAGCCTGAAAACTGAAAAAGAGATGCAGGTTAGGGACCTTTTTCAGTCCCACAGGCCGATGCAATATGGTGCGCTCAGGCTAGTGCACAGGTTAACCTGTGGTTGAAGGTGCGTCCATAACCCCTGATGCAATAATGGGATCAGCGCGTCCAAAACACATGTCCAAACCAGGGAGTGGCTAATAGCGCTCATCACATGTAAATGCCATGTTGATGGGACTATTTGCTGGTATCCCTGATGTAAAAAAATAACCGTGCACCCGACGTACATTTTAACCCTCAAAAATTAACACCAACCCCGGAACTGGCGTCAAGTCTTGGGGAGCCCCAAAAGTTGAACAGAAAAGCAGAAAATACTTCTTTTCTGTGGTGCTCCTGACTTAATATCGTCACGATCTTAAGTCGGAGGAACCACAGAAAGCAGCAACAAGGGGAAAAAAAAAGTCTTGACTGTAGTCAGGTTTGAAAAGGGACGCTAAATTTTTGATCATCCATTCCCCTAATCCGTGCCTGTGCATGGGTTAGGAAAACAGACGCGCGTAAAACTGAACGTCTGTTTCCCTAACCCCGCGCACAGCCACTTCTCCTGGGCACCCGATGCCAAGCAGGCATTAGGGATGCACAACTTCCTCTAGCGCTTCCTTTTTAACACAGCGGCTCATTAGCATACTGCATCGCGTGCCCGGGAGTCGATGGGTGTGCGTGAGGACAGCGGGCGCTCATGACTGAGCACCCGTTTTACACGTGCCCATATGGCATCGGCCTCCCACACTTTAAGCCATAAAGTGTACGTAAAAAAAACCCAAAAAACGTGCGTCCAAACTGGGCGCCCGTGTTTTACTGCGCACACATTCAACTCTCTCGGGCGCCCGATGCAACAGGCAAATGAGCCGCCGCGCTAAAAAGGATGCGCTAGGGATAAATTGTGCGTCCTTAGAGTGTCCATGGTATCGAGCAGCCAGGAGAAGCGGTTGTGTGTGGGTTAGTAAAACACGCTCATAAATTGAGCATCCTTTTTCCTAACCTGACTGCCGTCAACTTTTTTTTTTGTTCCCATTTTGCTGCTTTCTGTGGTTGCAATGATATTAAGTAAAAGGACAGACAGATAACCTCCCAGGAAGCTTGGCAGGTTATAAAGATGCTCAAGCCGGTAAGGCCCCTGGATTGGACAGGTTCACCAGTGGGTACTATCGTAAGTTATCACATATTCTCATCGCACCTCTAGCTGATATGTTCAGCTCTCTCAGAGCGGGGGGATTCCCTTCCTGTACACTCCAATGTGGCGGGTATTTCAGTTATAGCTAAACCAGGAAGGGACCCCTTGCTCTGTGGGTTTTATAGGCCCATTTCATTAATTTGGAGCTGAAGATTTTGGCTAGAGTGTTAGCTTTGCGATTAAATCATTTTTTTTTTGCCAGTGTGAGTTCACTCTGACCGGTGATGTGTTCGCGAGATCACCTCGTGTGGTGTGTTGAATGGGAGCACATCCCTACAGTTCTCTTGTACACTGATGTGGAGAAGGCTTTTGATTTAGTTCATTGGCCATTTCTGTTCAAAACTCTACAACGCATGAACTTTGGACATTTCTTCCTTCAATGGATACAGAAACTCTATGAGCTCCCCAAGGTGAAAGTTTAAATCAGTGGGGGCTAGGGGTCAGGCTTTGACATCTGCAGAGGGACTAGGCAGGGATGTCCACTTTGCTTGCATTGTTCTTGGAACCTTTTGCAGTGAGGGTGCGAGGATCATCTCAGATCCAGGGGGTGGGGGGACCATCATTATAAGCTATCGCTATTTGCAGATGATATCTTGTTCACCCTGACAATCCTTGCTCATCTTTAGTTAGTGTTGAACTCGGACTAGAGCGGTTTAGCATAGTGTCCGGTTTCAAGGTGAACCTGGATAAGTCTGAGCTTTTAAACGTCAGTTTACCAGTTAAGGATGTTGCTTTTATTTAGCAGTGATTCCCATTTAGGTGGGTTAAAACAGCTCTCAAATATGTGGGAGTCTATCTAGGGGCCCGTACTTCCAACATACTCAACCTCAACTATGCTCCTCTCTTCTCTGCTATAGATAAAGACCTGGAGAAATGGCAAAGAGGCGGGGTTTTTTTGGGGGGGTTTTGTGGCTTGGCCGCATTGCCAAGGTCAAGATGAACGTACTGGCACAGTTCTTATACTTGTTTTCTATTTTACTCATCTTTTTACTGAATGCTCTTCTTCACCGTTGGCAGAAGAGAACGTTTTATCTCATTTGGAGACGTCGCCCTCTGAGGGTGGCCCGCCGTGTGCTTTCTCATCCCAAGATTAGAGGTGGCCTTGGAGCTCCTAATCTCCCCTGGGACTACACTGCTGCACAGCTAAGGGCGCTCGTAGATTTAAATAGATCCACGTCTATTAAACAGTGGACACTGATGGAGCAGGGGATTATTGGTGCAATGCCACCAGCTATTTTACCTTGGCAACCCTACTCATCTTAGAGGCCAACGCGGTGTCTGCCCTTTGCACTTCACACCACAATGGAAAGCCAAACCTGTAGGGGGCTGGCGTCATTTTTATCTCTCCTCCCTCTTTCATAACACCGCTTTCCACCACTGGATTTCAGACTGCTTTTGGAAAACCGCTGGGATTTCCACCATAGGACACTTATTCAGACAAGGTAGTGTATTAGAAAAGAATTCACGGGTGGAGATTCTTTTCCCAGGGAGATTAGATTTTTTTTTTTTTGGCTTTTGCCCAGGTGCGGCGTTTTATAAATTCTCTGAAAGGATCCGGCACCCTGAGGAAGTGGAAAGTCTTTATTTGAAAATGTTTGCACTCAAGCTGATTCTGTCCAGAATATTATATCGAAAACGTATATGCTTTTTAATGGTCTGGAGCTGGAAGCTTTTTCTCATATTAAACGCTGGGAGGTAGATCCGGGCCAATCTCTCTAAGCCCAAGCTTCTGGAGATTTCTCTACACTAATGTTAGTAAGTGCTCTATCTCAGCCCAGCTGCAAGAGAATAGTTTTAAATTACCATATTGGTGGCACCTAGACCCTGTGATATATTGCACAGCTTATATCCCATTCAATCTGATCTGTGCTGGCGCAAATGTGGCTCGAAGGGGGACTTCCGTCCATGCATGGTGGCAGGGCCCTAACTTCACCTCTTTTCTTTTTTTTGGAAAGAGCTCAGTGCGTGGCTGAATACTCTTTTAAGTTCAGACATCACTCTCGATGCAGGGTTCGTTTTTAATACGCTTGCCGATCCCGGGACTGAATACATATCCGCAGCATTATTGCCTGCAGGCCTTTATTGCAGCACGTAGTATAATTGCCATGGGTGGGAAACAAGCAGGAAGACCTTCTTTCCAACAGGATCTGGATAAGCTTCACGTTTATTGCAGTTTAGCTTCCCCTTACAGCAGCACCACATAATCGGATGACTTCCTTCCAGGCTGAAAAACCATTCCTCCAAATTAACCAGCCAGGATTAGGTGATTTTTTCCCCTTACATGTCAGTTCCTCCTCTTGACGCTTATGCCGTTATAGAGCCTGATAAATGCCGAGCAGGGCCATCCAAGCTTTAATCGATGTGTACACACCCAGGGCTTCTGGTTAATTTTCCCATAAAAGGACTGTGATTGTTTTGCAATTGTTGGAGATTGTGCTTTTGACTTATGTCTCTTCATATGATGGGTTTGATACTGCTGCTTATCATTTTGTTGCGAACTCCTTAGGGAGGGTGGGATGGGGGCAGTGTGAGAGCTATTGTACCCTGTATTCTGCTCTCTGTCCTTTCCTTTTTTTGGACAGGTTCCCTCTAAGATTGCCAAATAACCCAGATCAGCCTAACCAGGCTGTACCAGTCCTGGCATTGCCCTGTTGCATGCATGGAGCTTCTGCTAAGAACAGTAGGAAATGCATCCCCATTCTGCATATGCTGCAGGCAGTGGGGCAAAATATCCTCTTTGGGCTGACCCAGGTGAGGCGGTGACCCTAATCCCTCTCCACTCCTTCCCTCTCCTACATAAGCATCTCCTCTGCCGTGGGAGGTGATTGCATCCATCAAGCCAGGAATAGACACAAGTTATATTTAAAACATTTTGTGATTTTTAGTTCATTATTCTTGGAGTGGAACAAAAAAACCAAAAAAAACCCAAAAAACCAGGGACGGCACAAGTAGATCCAGTCCGGATTTTGTCTGTAGTGCAAGCATGGCCTTTTAGCTTTTTTTTTTTTTTTTTTGACCCAGCAGTTTCCCATTTCTTTGGGCTTCAGGCTCATTTGGAACCAGGACTGGAATCTGGCACCGTGAGTCTTCATTTGCAACTGCTTGGGGATGTTCTCCCCCGTTTTGTATCCCCTCCCAAATTACTTATGGCTAGTCCCTGCAGCCATGGTTGTCTTGCACCAGGACTCCCCTGGAAACCTGCAATCGTGCGCCCTAAATTTGGCCCCTGAGGGTTGCCATTGCACGTTGACTGTGATTTCCCCGCAGGGGCTGCCTCTGCAGCATCCTCGCCCTAACCTGGGAATCAAACGAGTTGAGGTGACGGCGCGTGCGCGCACAGGAAGAAAGGGCGGGAAGAAAGGGCGGGAACGGGCGTTCCCTACCCCCGAGCCTGATGTGACGGGCTCGTCGTCCTTGTCTGCTACGGGACTGCTGTTTCCACATGTTTGAATCTTTGGTGGGGTCGCCAGTTGCCGTGAAGGGGCTGGACTTTTCTTCTCCCCCCGCTGGTGGCTGTTGCTCTGTTTCAGGGTGGCCGAGAGGACAGAGGACCTGGGAGAACTCCTGATTTGTTGCTTGCACAATTTAAAAAAAAAAAAAAAATTAGAAAATTACAGTGCGACTCTTCCAAGAAAACCAGCTCCTTCCCACCCAGTGTGAAATTAGTCTTCCCCTGCAGAGGGGGGGAGCCCGTGAAGAGGAGGGACATTCGTGAGATGCGGCAAGCGCCACTGGGGAAACGGGAGGGGGGGCAAATAAAGGGGGGGGGGGAAGGGTGGCAATGAACCGAGCAAGGCTGAATGCACATTGGTAGGAGATGGTCAAGACTGTGCAGTCATCATTACAGCGGTGTCTGGGGGGGTGATCCTCGGGTACGGCGGGAGAAGGGAATGGACGTATCTTAAGGCTTAGCATCTTGTGAGTTGTAGCCCCTTTCCCTTGTACATGGCCAGCCAGGGTAATAAGCACACTCTATGCATTATATACTGCATCATTATCAGTTTGTCTCTCTATCACCCTCGTTTTTAGCAAGCAGTTCTTGGGGAAAACGTGACATCTGTTTTCTCTTTTTGCCTTTGAAAATGTAGCCCAGCTGCCTGAAGGAAAAAGGAAATTATTTTAATCATACATGTATGAGGCAATTTTCTTACACCACAACCTGCCCTGCAAAATTATAATGACTGGGAAGATAGGTACTGAAGAAAAAAATTGTGTCTGGGCAGTTTAAGGGGGGTGTGGTGTGGTGGAAATGTATCTTTTTTTTTGTTTGTTTCTGCTGTGTGAAAGACATTTTGGGTCTTCCTTCTACAAAACCTAACGGGAAACAAAATTCTGTTTGTCTTAAGATATATAACAAGGAAACCTCATCCTCTTAAGAAGGAGAAGGCAAAGTTTAATATCCCGTGAAACATTGTGATACTGCTGTCCGAATCGTCTCTTTTCTTCCTGGAGCCAGACTGGTGGTTAGGTTTAAATCCTTGGGAGCTCATCGGTGTTAAATAAAACTGTTTAAAGCTGCAGCGCTAGTCATATTTATGATTTAATTTATTTCCCAGCTAATTCAGTCCACCGTTTAAACAGAAACATTGAAGAGTGCTTAAAGGGGCTAATCTGTTACTAGTAAACAGGCTCCATTGCGATTAATGCTCCTGTTTTACTAACTGTACCAATAAAGTCCAAAATAGGATATTTTTCAACTTGATATTTTCTGTTCCCTATCCAATTACTCTACCAATTGACACAATAAAGAATTTTTTATATGTAGGTTGGCAAGACCATCATATTGACAGGCGTTCATGTTTTATTGCAAATTTTAACTGCAAACATTTTTTGCCTGAGTTGTTTGTTTTTTTTAAATCTGCCCACCAAACCTACCCTATTTTTTAATTTTTCTGTTTGCATTCTTTAAAAACTTTATATTAGTGAAAATTTCATGTAGTGAAAAACTTATCTTGAACGTCCATGAAAAACGCCCTGCTGGGTTATAGGAGAGTAAAGCTCCAGAGGAAAAGACCATCATCCAACGCGATCCATGTTTTGGAAGCCGTCCTCATGCTACTTCAGGGAATTAAACCAGTGGTCTGTGAAAACTCTGTCCAGCGAGCATTCTCCATATCTACGTCCTACGGTGCTTGATAATGCGGCCCATGTTTTACTAACCACATGGCTTAGTGTATTTTGACACAGAGGCCCCAAGGTTTAGCTGCTCCCACCCTCATGGATTTCTCTATATTGGGGTGCAGGGGCTGCTGGAAGTCACCCCCTAGCTCCAGTGTAAGCCGGGCACTTAGTGTGTGCAGTTACTAATAACATGATTTGGCTCAATCAAAGGAACTCAGGAGGGCCTGGAACAGGGACCTGGAAATAACGTAGCCTGCTCCTCGGCATTAAGTAAAAAATGTAAGAACCACAAAAAAAAAGAACCACAAAAAAAAAATGGTGAAACTAACACCAAATCAAGCACAGAAGTGCCGCACATTCGATCTGCAGTCCTGCGCCCACGATGGGCTGCTGGGCACACTCTAATTCTTATCATTTACTACCTGTGTAAAAAATCTCTATCAAAAGGTATCCAGAAAGATTCTCTCTGTATGAAAAACCGCCAAATAGCTCTCGGTGCCCACCCACAAACAGCGTTCATAGCGATTTTTCAGATTCTCCATTCTATTTAACTCTGTAACCAGACACTGGCGTTTTTGCAGCTGTTTGCCAGCATCAGGCGTACGAGTCTTATCAGCTCTTTCAAAAGAACCGCAGATGGGTGTGTAATGTATTACCAGGTGTCCAATAGGGATGTGAAGCTATCTTTTTTTTTTTTTGTTTCATTCGTTTTAGGCTGCTTTATATCCAACTTTCTTTTTCCTGGAATTTTTATTCCTGGTTTGTTTGGTTTTTTTGGGGGGGGAGGGTTTGTTTTTTGGAAAATAACATGCAGTATTTGAAAATAGTGTATGCTATTTTTCAAACATAAAAAACCTGCACATTTTTGGTGGGTTTTTTTTTTTGTTTTTAAAGGATTGGGTGTTTCTTTTGGGATAAAACCAAAATGAAAATGGGCTTTTTTGGTTCAGATTACCATTCGTTTTTAAATGAATGCACATCCCTAGTTTCCAAAACATGCAGGCATGTTTTTCTGTGTAAATCTGACTTAGGATGAGGTTTCAGGCTTCTGTACCATTCAGCCAAAATGGAAAATGGCAAAGATCTGTCCTCAGGTAATGCAAATTTTATCCTTAAAACCAGATCACCCGTTTTTCTTCTATAGGGTTTTAGGAGGCTCTACTCCATTGCCGTGGCCTGTCCTCGTTTAAACCCCACCTAAAACCTGCCTGTGGAGCTCTTGAAAGCAAGGCTTTATTCACTTTAACCCAAAGGCACTTATCTGTCTCTCTCAACTAAATGGAGAGCTTCACAGAGCAGGGACTGTCTATTACTACCTTTCTAGCACTGGGTCCATCTTGGAGCACTGTGCAAGGGTCTAACAACAGAACCAAGGTCTGGGAAGAAGCATTCATTGTGCAAGCTCCTGGTAACCAGGCTGGTCAGAGGTTCGTCAGGATAGGAGAATGATATTGCCTCCACGTCACTGGTAGTGAACTGGGCTCTCACAGGAAGCCTTTCCTTTCGGTTTGATGGCCCAGTAAAAGGCTAACTGGCAGGCAGATAGGGCTGGAGCCATTAATGTGTAAACGCTGCAGGGCACATGTGGTTACGTAGCCAACAAGAAACGGATGTAACTGTGTATAGTCTGCTCCTTTAAATAAAAAATTAAACTGAAACAGCTTGCACAGAACACACAATTTTCCGCCTCTCTCTTCTGTTTAGCTGAGTTTATTTATCCTTTTTTTTTTTTTTTTGGCCTGGCAGTTTTCTCCTGCTCTTTTGGGCCTCCAGCTCAAACCTAAACCAGGGCTGGGATCTGGGACCATGAGCCTTCATTCGCAGCTACCTGGGCATTTTCCTCCCCAATTTTAGATTCCTCCTGCCAGCCCACTTTAGCCCAGTGATTGCGATGTCAGTCCTACGGCCGGCGGCCATGCGCCAGAGTGTACTCCAGATCCCTGCAGTCATAGGTGCTAAATCTGGCCAAGTCTGGCACAATGACCGTGACTCCCTCCCATGTGCGCGGCTGGCAAAGATCTCCAGCTGGCCGCACCATAAAAAAATTGAAGCTCAGCCCACAAAAGACAGAATTGCTCTTCAGCCACCTTGCTCATAGGCGGGGGAGTTGTATTAGATTTTGAGGTTGCTTCCTGAGCTTCAGGTCAAGGCTGTAGCAAACACAGCATTCTTCCAACTGAGGCTTCTCCGCCCGTTCTTGGATGTTCTCTGCTCTTGCCACCAGTCAAGCAGGCCTGCATAATCTCCTGCCTCGACTGCTGTAACTTGCTTTAGATTGGAGCATAAGAAATGCCATGATGGGTCAGATCAAGATCCAGCAAGCCCAGCGTTCTGTCTCTGACCGTGGCCAGTCCAGGTCACAAATGCCCGGCATATTCCCGATTATTGATCTATTTCTTGTAACTCGCTCCCAGGGATAAGCGCTGGTTTTCCCAAGTTTACCTGGTTGCTAACTGTTTATAGACTTTTCCTTCCGGAACTTGTCCAACCCTCTTTTGAACCTCACTTTGTTAATTGCCTTGCCCCTGGCCTCAGGCAACAGATTCTGTGCTGTGTGCAAAAATACATCTCATGATTTGTTTTAAATCTGCTGCTTGCTGGTTTCATGGAATGTCCCCTAGTCCTAGTGTTTAAACTTTCATATCAATTTTTTGTTTTCCCCTCCTCTTTTTTTTTTTGTTGCTAGATTTTCCTTTTTGTTTAAAATACCGGGGTAGATTTTCTAAATTTGCGCGATCGTGTACTTTTGTTCGTGCACCAGGTGCGAACAAAAGTACGCTGGATTTTATAAGATACGCGCGTAGCCACACGTATCTTATAAAATCTGGGGTCGGCGTGCGCAAGGGGGTGCACATTTGTGCAACCTGCGCACGCCGAGCCCAGCGTGCGCTGCCTGTTCCCTCCGAGGCCGCTCCGAATTCGGAGCGGCCTCGGAGGGAACTTTCCTTCGCCCTCCCCCCACCTTCCCCTCCCTTCCCCTACCTAACCCACCCCCCCCAGCCCTATCTAAACCCCCCTTACCTTTGTTTCATGATTTACGCCTGCTAAAAGCAGACGTAAATCTACGCGCGCCAGCGGGCTGCTTGCGCACGATCACCCAACCTGGGGGCTGGTCCGGAGGCCTCGACCACGCCCCCGGGCCCACCCCCGCAACACCGCATCACGCCCCCGAAACGCCGCGTCATTTTAGACACGCCCCTTTTACAAAGCCCCGGGACTTACGCGCATCCCGGGGCTCTGCGCGCGCCTGCGGCCTATGCAAAATAGGCCGCCGGCACGCACAGGGCATTTAAAATCCGCCCCTATTTGTTTAGTGCACACTTTAAATGTGAATTTTAAAAGTGAGCATATCTCCCACTCGGGCCGATACAGTATAGTGCGCTCCACTGGAGTGCACTGTTAGCCTGCATTTGGATGCGTGTTTCCGACGCGCTAGCTTTACCCCTTATTCAGTAAGGGGTAATAACACGTCGAAAACGTGCAGCCAACCCCCCCGAAACTAATAGTGCCCGCAACATGCAAATGCGTGTTGATGGCCCTATTAGTCATTCCTGTGCGATACAGAAAGTAAAATGTGCAGCCAAGCCGCACATTTTACTTTCAGAAATTAACGCCTACCCAAAGGTAGGCGTTAATTTCTGCTGGCACCAGAAAAGAGTACAGAAAAGCAGAAAAAACTGCTTTTCTGTGCACCCTCCGACTTAATATCATGGTGATATTAAGTCGGAGGCCCCAAAATTAAAAAAAGAAAAAAATTAAAAAAAAAAATTTTAATCGGCCCGCGGGTCGGAAGACGGTTGCTCAATTATGCCGGAATCCATTTTCCGAACCTGTGCCTGTCAGCGGGTCCGAGAACCTACGCCGGCAAAATTGAGCGTTGGCTGTCAAACTCGCTGAGAGCTGCCGCTTCTGTCAAAAAGGAGGCGCTAGGGAGGCGTTAGTGTCCCTAGCGCCTCTTTTTACCGCGGGCCCTCATTAGCATATTCTTCCCCCTTGAAATGCGCGCACAGGAGAGTGGCCTGGGCGCTCGCCCGCTCTCCCGTGACGTTTACTGAATCGGCCCGATGGTGCGCAAATCTCAAAGGTTTTTTTTTTTCGAAAAAGGGCTTGGAGTAGCCTGGGCAGGGCAGGGGCTTTTCAGGGCGTGGCCAAGAGATGTGCACGTGACTGCTTTACTCATCATCCAGGCGCGCGCCGAGATCCCCTGCAGTGTAAGCTTTCTTCTGCTATGAAGGGAGGGGTAAGTTAAAATAAAATAAAAAGCCATTTCTCAGGGGTTTAAAGGGTCTGGGTAACTGGGGGGGGGGGGGGTGCAGACTTTCAAACAAGGGGGGGTTTGGAGGACCAGGCTGTAACTGGGTGAACTGGTGGACAAACTGGTGAGACTGGCAGTGGTGTGGACATGCGCCCCCTTTTAAAATTCCTCGCCTCATGCCGTAGAATCGGGATTTATGCGCCTATGCACACACCTATTTAAAATCGGGCACATGTGTGTGCGCATGTTATAAAATGGCCACGTTCCTGGGAGCACCGGCACGCACGCAATAATGTGCATCACTGCGCCGGTTTGAAAGTTACCATCCCTGTGGAAGTGTGCACAATTTGAGTTATAATATTGTGTATTAAGTCCACTTAGTGTGCATTAAATCAAATAGTCCTCACTGAGGGGCAGATTTTCAAAGGGGTACGCGCGTAAGATATGCACCTACCCCTCGAAAACCTGCCCCAAGCTCCCCCTGCATGTGCCGAGCCTATGTTGAATAGGCTCGGCGGCGCGCGCAAGCCCCAGGATGCGTGTAAGTCCCGGGGCTTTGCTAGGGGGGGGGGGCGGCGCGACGTTCAGGGCATTCCGGGGCATGGTGCCAGCCCGGGGGCGTTCCAGGGGAGTGGCCGAGGCCTCCGGACCAGCCCCTGGGTTGGGTGATGGCGCACCAGCAGCCCACCGGCGCACGTGAGTTACGCCTGCCTCGGGCAGGCATAACTTTTCAAACAAAGGTAGGGGGAGTTTAGATAGGACCGGGAGGGGGGGTTAGGTAGGGGAAGGTGCGGAGGGGTGGAGGGAACGGATGCAGGCTGCGCGGCTCAGCGCGCGCAGGCTGCCGATTTTGCGCAGCCTTGCATGCGCCAACCCCGGATTTTAAAAGATACACGCGGCTACACACTTATCTATTAAAATCCGGCGTTCTCATGTTTGCGCCGGTCGTGTGAACAAAAGTACGCACAGGCGTACTTTTTAAAAATCTGCCCCTAAATGAAAAATTTAAAAATACAACATTTTTGTGAAATTGTTTTTATCGTTTCGGTTTAGAAACGAATTGAAATGAAATAGGCAATGTTAAAAAAGAAAGCTCATCCCTAGTAAATAACTGTTCCTTATTTTCTATTTCCACCCTACTCGTGATTTTATACATTTCAATCATATCCCCTCTATCATGTCTTTTCCAAGCTAAAGAGTCTTTATCTTTCTAGCCTTTCTCTATAAGGGTTAGCTTTTTCATCCCCTTTACCACTTTTGTTATCTTTCTCTGCATCTTTTCTATGCCTCCTGTATCTTTTTTGAGATGGGGCAACCAGAATTGCGCATAATACTCAAGGTACTGTCGCACCATGTATCCATATAAAGGCATTATGATATTCTCAGTTTTTTTGTTCTCTAGTTCTTTTAAATAATTCCTAACATTCGATTTGCCTTTTTGATTGCTGCAGCACACTGAGCCTAAGATTTCAAAGCATTGTCGACAAGGATCCAGAAAACCTTGCCCAACATCTGCAACTTGTACTGAACACTGCAGCTTGAATGTAACCGAATGTAAAAAAAAAACAAAAAAACAATTGAGAGGATCATACCACTTTAAAATCCCTACACTGGCTTTTGATCACTGAACACATTTTTTAAAAATCTTGGTTCTGGCCTTTAAGCCCTAAATAGCTGTGCCATGCTGTACCTGAGCCACCGTCCGAAACCTTACATCCCTTCTCACTCTTTGCGGTCACTACTATAAACGTGCCTAATGGTCCCCGCTATTTAAAGACCAGCAATAGAGAAAGGACCTTCTGGGGATCAGCCCCAAAACTGTGGAGTTCTCTTTCCCGCCACACTGGGCTAGCAACGAACTTGCTAGTCTAAAGAAAATGACTGAAAATGTGGCTTTTTCAAACTTCCTTCACCCCCCAAATTGCAACCTAAGATGTGTGTCTCTGACAGTACTGCTCCCTGAACCTTAAATACTCTTCTAGTGAGGGTACTGTAAAATGCACCTTTTAAATACTTTGTTGCTAGCACCCACACCTTACTGAACATATATCCCCGATCTCCAAAAGCTCTCCCTATATGGCACCTATTTTAATTGCACCATAACTGACAGCATGTTTCTACATTCACTATTTATCACTATTTTGTGTGCCTTCCTTCGATTTAGGCTCTATAAATGCTATCCCTTAATATGCTGAATATATATATATTTTTTTTTTTTTTTTTTTTTTTTTGTCTCTGGACGGCAGCTGGGAAAGCACTGACTCAAAATGATACAATATCATTAATGGCATGTATGTCTGTATGTGCATGCATATGTTTGCATGCCTGTGAGTGATTAAATGTTAGTGTATATTTATTTATTTGGATTTAGCTCACACATTTTCATTGGTAGCTCAAAGCAAGTTACATTCAGGCGCAGTACTTCCCTGTCCCCAGAGGGCTTGTAATCTAAGGGGGGCATTTACCAAGTTGTTAGGTGTTTACTGTGTGCTAAATGCCTTGCAGTACTGATAATGCGCAGTATCTTAAATACCAAGTTTTATTTTAGCCCCAATAACATTGGTATGCTAATGAGCTGCTTTATAAAGGCATGCAAAATATCGCAATACTAGGCAATTTTAATGTAAATAAAATAACACAGCTTGCCTGAAAGTTGCAAGCCGTGTTATTTTAATGCCCAAGGGGCATAAGTTGTAATGCGGCCAGCCAGCACCATATATATATATATTTTTTTTTTTTTTTTAAATCGTGCGTTAGAGTCTCACAAAACTCCTGGGAAGGGGAGGTTCCACATCTGGAGGGTGGGGTTTGTTGGGGGGCCCGCTCTGGCCCTTTAACACAATGGCAGCCCCGGGCTGAGGTGCTGCCATCTCACAGCATTACCAGGGCTACTAACCCACAGCATTTTTCCTCATGATATTTTACCATTGGGGAAAATACATCTGGCTTTCCTAAACTGCAGCACAGAGTACATGCCGTGATCTTTCCCTCCTCTGGGAGAAAATACCACCACTTAGTAAATGACCCTTACGTTTACAGCTGAGGCAATGGAGGGTGAATTGACTTGCCCAAGCAGGAGTTGAACCCTGGCTTCCCTGGCTCTCACGTCTAACCCACTCGGCTACTCCTCCACTCCTTTACACACCAGAAGGACAGCAACCTCCCAGATGTGTATAAACTAATGAGCTGTTAATGTCTTGTTCTTGATGCCTGCCTTTAGGCCCCCCCCCCCCCCCCCCCGTGTCTCAGTATTCAGCGCAGAAGCACAGTTATGTGATGGGGCTGTGCCATCCCTGTCCCCGCACCTATCTTATGATGCACAGCACCGGGCAAGCTTTGGTTCTAGGTGGGATGTCACCGTGTTTTAGTGCATCTATGTGGGAGCTTGAGGATGCGTGTCAGTCAGTGTATATTGATGTGTGTGTGTGTGTGTGTTCCAAGCCATGTGGCAGAAAGGAACAAAAAAATATCATGAAGCCACAAATTCTCCAAACCACAAGCCACTACAAGTGAATCCATTCATTCATGAATTTGCCTGGGGAATTTTTTTTTTTTTAATTCAGCTAGCAATGGAAGAAAATAGTGATATGCAGAATTCATTTCTGTCCATTCCTCCCCCTGTGCTTTCACACACACACACACACACACACACACACACTCACGGTGCGGTCGTGGTTGGAAGACCAGCCTCTTTGTATAAAGTAGCCACCCACAGGCCCACGCTGGGCTAGAAGGGAATTGTGTAAAGCATCACCCAGTGTGAGTCCATCTCTTTCCTTGTTTCCCCCACTTCCTGACGGGCTGCAATTCAAACTTTTTTTAAATCGGCTACTCTGGTACTGCTTCTGTTAGGGAATGATTTTTTTAAATTGTTTTATAGACACATTTTACTTCCCAGACCCATTTGGCTTTCTTTGCACCCCTTGACCCAGCAATGCAGGATACAACGGATTGGCCATCGATTCACCATGACGCACCCGCATAGGTGCTCGCTGGACTAGCCAGCTCATCTGTTTGCCGCCGACTCCCATGGAGGCCGCCGGCGCATCCTCAGCTGGCAGGGCAAGTGCCGAAAACCCAGTGAAATGGCAACTTTGCTATGACATGACAGCCAAGACGTGGTGGATGGTGAGTACTGCTGGTTTTTTTTTTTTTAGTTCTGTTCTACCTTTCAGGGCACCGAATCTGGTCAGAGTCCTGAAGCCAGCTTTCTCAGCCGGCTGTGCCTCATGTAACGTAGTTTTGCTACACTGTTAGTCATTTGCACTGTGTTTTGTGCCTTGTGTCTGTGTATTTATGGGACTGAATATCTGTGTACCGGATCCTCTCTATAAGGCTGTGCTTACGGACCATGACATGAGATACTGGATGGTTTGTGAAATGCTTAATGGTCAGAGTTGTTGTCCCAGGGCTGAGTGAAGCCTACCTGCTCTCTCTCTCTCTCTCTCTCTCTCTCTCTCTGGATGGTGTTAATCAGGGGCTAGAGTAAAGTTTTTTGCTTGATCAGTCTCTAAGAAAGCATGTCGCGCTTCCACAGATTCTCTCCAAGTATTGGCAGTTCCTTGTGTGTTCCCCCCTTCCCTTGCTCCCTTCAGGTCCTGAGTACAGATGTTATTGCTTTGTTAAATCTTGAACAAAGTCTGGAGGCAGAGCTGTAGCTTCATATCCAGCTTGCACACTGAAATAAGAAATGTTATATCAGCAGCTCACTGTATAGCTCCAGGTGAAATGTTCCCTTAGCTCAGCTGTAGATTAGTCATGTGGCAGATTGCCTAATAAAATGGATCTCTTTTGAATAGGTAGCTGGCTAGATAATCTAATTATTGTAAAAAAAAAATAAATTATCAGTGTAATAAATGGTTTTAGCACATTTTGCTTATGTGCATAAAATGTACATTGGGATTTAATATTAATGACAAAAGAATTGGTGCCAAAATCATAGGGAAAATATTGAGATGACAAACATGTAAGTTTGCAGGACCCTAGGGGCAGAAAATTGAAATATTTGGATGAGTAAAATCAGTAATCAAATTGTTACTAGTAAAATTATATCCGCTTATTATTTACCTGTGGGGACACTTGTGATATGTCTCTTTAGTTCTCTGTGAGGATATTTCCGGAGGGGGATTCAGTCGTTCTAGGCGATAGGCTTCGTGTTGATAAGACGGGGAAACTGTTTTAACAAGCTCTTTTTAACAGGTCAGTTGTGCATTGTTTCATGCACTTGCTGTTTCTTAAATGTCTTATCAGTTATTTTGTTAAAAGGGCTTTGCTCTGGCTCTTTGCCTAGTTTGTCCAGTTGTGCAGAAAATGCCTTTCTGCCATTACTTGCTTATGTTATTAATTTGTTTGGCCTGAGATATAATGGTGGTCTTTTTTTTTTTTTTTGGCTTTTGTGCTTGTCATTCCCCCAGTAGTTAAAGTGGTTGACGATCACCTTTTGGAGCATACAATGTTTGCGATGTCTGTCTGACTAAAAAGTTCTAGAATCTGTATTGTTCCAGGAAGAAGCGGCTTCTCTGCAAGAGGACCAATGTAAGACTAATCCAAAAGATGTGGTACTACAAGAGCTTTTGGGACCACAGATGCTTTCTGAGGACTTTGTAATGGTGATATAGAGATGTATTTTTTTTAAAAGAACTGCTCAGCGCACTCTGAATTGTTGGGCTGTGACTGGTTCATGTCTAGTAGAAAAGGCTGCAACTGATTTGATTGTGACTTTTATGCAAACGTGAAAATGGTCCTAAAAGTAAAAAAATGTATCATGCCCTCCCCCCCCCCCCCCCAAAAAAAATGCATGCATCCTACATACTGGAAGGTGAAGCCAGCAAGACTTCCTTATTTCCAGGAAATTCTAGAAACAGATCATGGACTACAAAAGTTAATTAATATCTTGTATCACAACCACCCTGTAGTGCAGTCCGCACAAGAACATAAAGGGAAACAGGAGCCGACTAAGTGATTCTTATTTTTACGGCATGAGATTAATTCTTAATTACTTTTGTAATTACCTTTCGTGTAAGCCTGTTCATCCTTTGTACGGGTGCGGTGGTATTTTGTTAAGCACTCCGTGAGCGCGTGCATTGAATGCTGGGGGGCATTCAGAGATGGATGCTGGTGGTTCACAAGATTTACCTCTCGCACTCTGCCCACACAACTTATGCAAAGCATAGATAAGGATATCAGAAATCGGCCCAACCTGTTCAGATTTACTGGCCTCCCTCACACAAGCCTCTTTCTAGGAGGAACCTGAAGATCAGATTAGCCACTGCTGTTGATGAAAATGGTGACCCATCGTATACTGCTGTAATATTGGAAAAAGTATTATGAAAAGAATGACTTATTCTGTATGAATAGACCCCTCTACCACCTATTTCGTATAATGCTGTTGGGCCTATGCAAAGCTAAACAGATGCACGTTAGAGACCATCCCTGCTCCTTGGAGTTTACCGTCAAGACTAGAGCCTTCAGGAAATATATTTATTTATTATAGAAAACGTGAATATGATCGGTAAGGCTATGGAGGTCATTTTCAAAAGGATTTATGTGCATAAAACTGGGTTTTACATATGTAAATGGACTATTGAAAATAATTATGAGATATGCTACTTTTATGCACTAAATTGCCTCCCTATGGAAGTCATTTTAAAATGTAAATGTGTAAGTGTAACTTACTATCATAGCAATGTAAAAAAAAGCCATTTATGTGCATAAAGTGCCCTTAAGGCAGGTAAAATCTATTGAGAATTCAATGGCATATATTGTAGCAATTTTCAAAAGCCCACTTACACGGGTAAAGTGCAGTTGCACGTGTAAAACCCAATTTTAAGAATGTAAATGCTTTTTAAAATCAGGCCCTACGGGCTTAAGATTTCAAAGCAGCCTGAAAAAAGATGGAATTGTAGGCGGGATATGAATAAAAATGAATTATTTGATTGTTTGTTTTTTTTCTTTAAACAATTCCTTCAGAAGGCCCCTAAGCGCTGGGAGCAGCTAGATTTGAGCAAGCCGATCATTGTGCAGATTTCTATCCTGTTGGGTGTTTTTCTGGGTGTGGGGAGGGGGGGCGCGTGGGGTTTGGGCTGTCATTTATAACATCCATAGACGTCGGTCCATGGTCTGATCAGATGGGTGTTGGTTACTTTGCGGCAGTCTTGGCAAGACGGACACCACCTGGGAGCCAGGGGATTCTCCATGGGCAGCTCACTCAATCTCAGGCAGCGTGGGAACATGATCATTCACCCTACTTGCTTGTCAGATACCATGTCAGATATTCACTGTGGATTTTCTTTGGGTTTGTTTTTAAATTGGGGGGCTGTATTCAAGACTCTACGAGGACACCACGGTGCCTTGCTAATTTCTGACCCAAAGGTTCTGGAATAATTTGTGGCAATAGCTCCAGAAAGGTATTTGTTTTGTTACAGGAAAAGCACACACTGAGTATAAATCGTTTTCTCAAAGGTTTGAATTGGCATTGACTGGGGAAAGGGGGTTAGAGGGGGTGCGGCTGATTTCCCCCTCCCGTACAAATTTGGAAAGTTAAGTTTCCGAGCTAAGAAGAACAGTACAGCGCATCACAAAGCTCCCCAGCACAGCCCAGCACTGTGAGGCTTTCACCCCTCACTGGAGTGACCTGCATTTCATCCAAGGCCAATCTTGCATTCCAATTTTGGAACTCTCCTAGGAACTGGAGCCTGCCCCCGCTGCATGCATTGTTCTCCCCCTGAACGTTAGGCACATTTCCTTGACTGCACGCGCGTGATCTAACCCTTTGGGTATGTTGGGTTTCTGAACGGAACTCCCACGGGCCTCTGCACTGAGCTCTTGAATGAATTTTAATCTGTGCTGCTAGCGTGAATGAATCTCATCATGCTGCCTGCCACTTTCGCTTCTCTATCTTGCCATCAGTGACGCTTTACCTATCTTCTGGCTTCTCTGCGAATTTCTGTTTTGTCTGTACTTTTTTTTTTGGGGGGGGGGGGAAGGGGAGAGAGGAGATGTGCAGTTGTCCTCTTGCTTCTTTTTGGATTTCGGCTCACTGGAACCAGGGCTGAGATCTGTAACCATGAGCCTTGATTTGCAACTACCCAGGGATTTCTTTCCCCCACTATTTTTATATCCCCTCCCAACTTAGTTTAGTCCAGTCATTGCAGTGATAGTCCTCAGTCGGGAACCATGCACCATGCAATCATGGGTCTTGAACCTGGCTAGTAGATGCCGCCATTGCGTGACTATTATGATTCCCTCTCTTCCCCTGTCCCTCCTCCCCAAGGGTCTGTGAAAGCTGTTTCTGCAGCATCCCCAGCTGACTCGGGAAGAGGGATACCCGAACGGGAATCAGCCCAGGTTGTCCTTCTTTCATGGCACTTCCAGTGGGCCGACAGACTGGCCCCCGGATAGCACATTTATTTAAGGGTCTGCAGCTCCATTCCTCAGACTTCCACAAACGGGTATGAGAAGGGCGTTAAGTCATTTCTGCTCAGGGGAAGGGGGTGTGATGTGACGTGTATTTTGTTTCTCCGACTAAACATTAGCAATAGTTTAAAACAAGCTGGAAAGTACGTGCATTATGAGGGAATGAAAGTCAGCATGAGGGATCAAGACTAAAAGTTGTCAGGCTTTTGTAATTTTGCATCGATTCAAACCAGTTTGCAGTTCGCTTAGTCTCTATCCCTATGCTGAATTTTGGTCAGATGTGTTCAGGAGTTGGTGAGTTCCAACATGGATGGACAGATAGACGGACTTGCCATCCACAATAGGCTCTCTTGCACTAGTAACGCACGCCTAATTAAAACTGAACCATGGAAATGCACATCAAGGAAGAAAGATGTGAAGAACCATCCTCTGTGTTTAGAAAGTCACTGTAACAGAATTCTGGCACATTTCACAAGAGCAGAGGCTTCTCAGCAGTGTTGCTACACCTCATGGCAACAACAACACAGAAAAGTTACCATGTTCTTATAGGACTGCACTGCAGATACTGTGTAATTTCCGTATACTGCCCAATAATAAACGTCTCTCCGTGCATAACATTTCAGTATGTAACTACATTATCATTACTCACTGAACCCAACTGACACAATGTGAGGCTTACCTTTTTTTTTTTTTTTAACATTGTTCCAGATATGAACTTATGCAATTAAACAATTTGATATTCCCTGCTCAACAGCTGCACTGGTAACTGTACTGGCTCCCATGTTTTTCCCCCTTCTCTGTTTTTTCTCCATCCTCTCTGTTTACTGGAAGGCCCTGAGAATGGACAGAAGATCGTTCCTGATGTCGGAGGTCGTATCTGTCTACGATGGGGACTTCCCAATTCCAGACCTCAAGGGCTGCACACAGGCCTGGTTTTCAGGATAAAAGTCTGCATAAACCTCTGGTGGATGACCGTGGTAGGGAGCCTGGAAACATTTGTTTGAAGCCCTCAGTGACCTGAATATTGGGACCACTCCCTCCCCCCACATTGGAGATCTTAATCTCCTTAAATTCACCAGTTTCCCCAAGTTAATTTCTTTGAAAAATATCATTCCATAGAAAATAGTGGACCTTTTTGTAAAACAGTGGAATGCAGCTCATTTGAGAATTATATTCGTGCAACACCCGATCTCACAATAATTCTGCATAAATAGGCTGTCGGCCACTATTTTCTTCAAAATTGAGCTCTTCAACTTGTATCACCCTGTTAAGAATAGGCTATTGCTAAAAATACTGTACAAGTCCCAATGCCTTTGAGTCTGTACCTAGAAGCCATAAAATGGTAAAAGTAATCATTATATTCAAGGAAATTAGAGGCTGTTTGCTTCCATTTCTTTTTAAGTTTTTTTGTAGCAGGAACTTTATATTAAAGCCGAAGGGATCCTGCAGACATCTAATTACTTCTTGATTTCAAACTCTATTAAAGAAAAGAAGAGGGGGGAGAGGGCATGACCATGGACGCAACACTTAAGCTAAACCAACATTTCAGTTTGCAGCACCACGCCTCTATCTTCATGGGTTTTAGCTTCTGAGGGCAGTGACAGGAAGAGACAGGCTGCTGAGAAATAAAAAGGCAGCAGAGCTGAGAGTCCAGCACCCTGCATGGCTATCACCCGGTAGTGAAGGCATCTGCAGAGCATGGACAGTTCTAGGTTTCTGAGTGTTCGGTGGTCCATCAGGGCTGACAACCATTACCTGTCATAAAGAGAATTTGTTAGAAAGAGGGTCCAGGCTGATTAATAACATAAGCACCTGTCCTCCATATCGGACCTGGCTCTTCCATTAGCCAGACTTAGGTGATGGCCTAGATAGAGCGCAATCATCTTGGGAGCAGCACTAGGGGCTTTGTTATGCCTGAGTACCTAGGGGTGGGCCTGATGAATGCATTGGCCACTCTGCTCCTTAATCCAGCCTCTCCTTTCCTGTTTCCCCTTTTCCTTCTCTCCTGCAGGGAACAGGCCCATTTTAAAACTTTTGCGCATGAAGAAAATAATCAGTGTGCCCAGTCTATCTCTAGGTCATGACCCCTCTGGTTCTTCAGCCTGCACTCTTCCCCAGTTTTCCTAAACCCTCACTCAGTCAGTTTTTGGCTATAATGAGTTTAATTCTGACTTACACCTGAAAAAGAGCAGAAGTAAATATGCGCAGATAACAGCCCAATGCATGCCATGTTTGCTGGTTTTAAAATCGGGATTTATGCATGTAAATATCGTGCCCATGCCAAATCTGCCCCTTTTTTTTTTCGTGCATTGTTGTGTTGTGTGCACAGGTACACATACATGTAAATTTTCTTGGTTTTAAAGTAAGAGTTGTTTGCACTGGATCCCTATACTTGTGTTTATGGGCCTTTTAACTTGAGCAGCTGTTTTATAATTCACCCTATAAATAGCATGTAATCGCACATATTCTACTTTAAAAACCTCAAATGTACGCACGTATTTCTGGTTTCATGTACACATTTACCAACCCAAAAAAATGGGTGCCCTAGGGGTGAACTGGGGCAGGGTCAAGTGGTACAGGAGGAAGTTGCTATTTTATAAGATATTTGCATAAATAAATTGTCAAACTTATTCGTACAATTTTTGGACATGTCTGCAGTTTTTGGGTGGGAGGGCTGGGTGAACTAGAGGGAGTTCAGGGTGAAGTATTAGGGGGTCTGGGTGTACTGCAGAAGGACTGGGTGTTGCGATCCCTCCTGTTGCTGCGCTACAGGTGGTCTCTCAACTTCCTCCCGGAGGCCGCTCCGAAGCCAGGGCCTCGCCTGTGTTCCACCCGGGACTTGCTCCAGGGCCTGAGAGGCCTAGCTGTGCCTGTGGCTTGCATGCCTCTGCGTTTGGACTTCCTGTTTGGCGACGCCCTTCTCCTAGGGGCCGGCCCGCAGCTCTCTACCCCATTTATAGGACCAGTGAGGGGCGGTCCTGGCAAGCTCCTCCTAGGGAGTTGCCTTCTACCTCCAGTATATAAGGACTTCCTTGTCATTTGCAACGGGCCTGCGGATCGGGCTCTACAGTCGTCTGTAACCTTGCTGATCCAGGTCTACCGTGGTCTGCCTTGTGTTGATGGCTCTCTGTTCCTGACCTTGCCTTGATGTCTGTTCCTGACCTTGCTTTGATGTCTGTTCCTGAAGCTGCCTGATTCCGTTCCTGTTCCAGTTCCGGTTGTTCTGCCCTATGTCCTCGTCTGGTTCCTGAGCCTTCTGTCCTGTTGGGCCCTGGAGTGGCCAACAGGAGGGATTCATCCCCCGGGCTCTTGAGCTTCTGTTCCTGCCAGCCGACGGGGCTTCGGATGTCAGTATCCCAGCATCGGAGTTCCTGCTCGCCTGGATCTTCCCTGCACTCTCCTGTTCCCAGCGTGGTCCGCGACCAGCCTTCCTGGGCTGAGTAGGGCCCGTATGGGACGGGGTGGTCCGCGACTCAGTCCCGTGGGTGGGCTGAGTAGGGCGCCCTTTGGGACAGTGCCATGTCTCCTTCCAGCCCTCCTCTTCAACGTCTTGCTTCAGCCTGTCTTGGATGTCTGCTTCAGCCCCGTCTGACGTCTTCTGTATAGAGGACTCTGTCTGCCCTCGCCTCTGTCCGGCCTGCTGCCCATTGCCGTTCCCAGCGGCAGGTCCGAAAGGGCTGGGAACAGTCGGAGGACCGTTCATCAGTCAACTTCCCAGTGTTGGCTACCATGGGCGTGCAGGTCCGGCTGAGGGTCAGACTCTGTGCCTGCTTCTGTACCCGCCTGGCTCACCATGCCTGCCCAGCTCACCTACCACGGTGTGGCTTGGGGCTCCTCCTTGAGTCCTGCCGTGGCCCAAGGGGTCACCACCAGCTCGAGATGACCGCACCCACGCGCGCTCTTAACACTGGGTGAACTGGCAGAAGTATTGGCACCCTGGTTATTTTCAAGGCTGCATACAAGTGTTTTCAAAACGGTAAACCCGCAAACTTTAAAATATACCTGCCTCCGCACATAAATCGGGGATAAATCTTCACGCTTCCACTTACATGCACAAATCTAGTACTGCAAATAGGGTTGAAAGGCTCCTGTAGGCACAAAGAGAACAGGAGATAAAGTGTCTTGCTCAAGGTCACAAGGAGTTTCCCTGGTTCTCAGCCCATTATTCTAAGCACTAGGCCACTTAGTTTCTCTGCTGGGAAGAATGTTGCTGAACGGACCAATGGAATGTTTATATTGCTGCCTTTTTTTTTCAATTTTCTTTTCATTAAGATTTTTCAAATATAAGTTAAACCACAACCTTGTTCTCGTATCTCTCGACAATAAAACCCAGCCCCGCGCCCCCCCCCCCCACTCCATCCCTCCCTTCCCCCTTGACTCAGTTCAGTTGCCCCAATATTTCCATCCATTTTCTCTATTCCATGCTCAAAATAATGATCAGGTCTGGATGAAAGAGGAAAGCGAATTTCCCCGTAATGTCGTCAACTGCTCCATTTCAATTTCCACCAGTCTTTCACATAGCGAAAACCAGCTTGGCAGGTCCTTCTGTTTCCAATGAGTGGCTGTTTCACATTTCACGGCTAAAAAGATTTGAAGTATGAATTTGTCAACATGTTTTGGGACGCTTTCCATTGGAGAGGGAATGTAAACACTATTGGGTTGCTGGCTGTTTGAAGTTTGGGAATGTCACCAATCAGTCACTATATATGCTTTACCAAACCAAAACTAGTTTCAGGAAGGACCACTGACTGTGTCCCTGCCTCCCTGCATTCTCTCCAACGCTGGTCCTGATGCAGTTTTAGATACGCCCTTTAGTCTCTGAGGGATGTAGTACCACCTTAAAATAAACTGTGAAGGGATTTTCCGCCAGTTGAATGGAAATGGATGATGACATTTTGTACATCAATATCACATGCCAAGTCTTTTTCCCAGTCCAGTTCATTTCTTTGAACCCTCGAGACTGTATAGAGCTTGAAATTAAAACCTTTCAATATTTCTCAAACATAGAATGTCGTACTCTATTTTATTTTTTCTAATATAATGCTGTACCTGCAATAATGCACACCGATCCACCAATCTTGCAATTTAAATTTCTCTCTTAGAATAGGAATGAGAGAGTCCAGCCAATCCTCATCTCTTGAGATTGCTCCCCATCAACTCCGCTGGGAGTTTCTCATTATAGTGGCAGTGGCATCAACGGGGAGTTATTCCCCCCAAGAAGACCCCTGCCCTCCTAAAAGGTTCTCACACCTCCAGCGTAATTTTAGTAAATGCTTTGTACCACTTTTGGAATATTCTGGCCTTTCAAAATCCAGGGTAAGGAATTGTATAGGAGTCTCCCCCAGAAAAAAAACTCTTCCATCGCCATCCACTGTTTTTCACCTGAAAACTCCCCTGCTATTCCACCATCGCTGTCACCTATGCAACTATATTTTTCCACATTCAGGACCCCCAAGCCCCCCATGCCTTTAGGTAAATACATAAATAACTCTTTTAGAGATCCTATGAGGCTTTTGTCTCCAAATGAATTATAAACATTTACTCTTGATCTTATTTAAAAGAATAATACTCAGGACTGCAGTGGGTAGCATTTTGGAAAAGATAACACAAATGAGGGTAAAGCATTCATTTTAATGCTGACTATTCTCCTCAACCATTACATAGTTGTCCTTGCCCATATCTGTAAATCCCATGTAATATAATGTTAACAAAGGAAAATGTACATGTGCCAGCTGCTAACTATCTTTAGTAATTTTAACACCCAGATGTTTTATGTGGCACTGGGCCCACTTTAAGGGAAAACTGCAATACAAATGGGTTGGTTTGTTTGTTTGTTTGTTTGTTTGTTTATTTATTTATTTATTTATTTAATTAAACCGTTTTATATACCGTTGTATGGAAGAATCCGTCTCAACGGTTCACAAAATTCAAAATATAATAAAAACAAAAGAATAATTAGAAAAATGAAACAGTACATATTATCATATTATAAATATCTAAAAACTATAATCTAGAAAATATAAAAACTACCATCATTAAGAATAAAATGCTACCCTTAAAAAGATGAAGACAGTAAAGAATAAGAGTTAAAAAGTATTTAAAGTCTCTCAAGATCTGTCGTTTGCCTAAGGATTCTTTTGTTGACTAGGGAGTCCGGGATATTAATATTCATAATTTCCTGTTTGCTCATGATTACCTTAAAGCCTGACACTCCTCCATATTTTTTAAATTCCGAGATTAAAAAACATAAAGAAACCATCGGATTTGATACGTAAACATGACATCAGTGAAAATTGATATCTTATACTCTTCCCACCCTAACTGAACTCCACAAACATCCGAGCTTCTCCTTATTTTTCTCTGCAAAAGATTCCATTACTAGGGCAAATAGGAGTTTAGATAGGGAGCTGCCCTGCCTGGTGCCCCTCACCAGTGTGTAAGGGTTTCTGAATAACTTTTGTTAACTTTTAATACAAGGCTGTGTGGAATCATATGGTTTCTGTACCCAGTTGTTGACATTTTCATCTATTCCCATTTTCTTAAGCACTCCATACATAAAGGCCCAATGGACTCTATCAAATGCCTTTTCAGTGTCAATTGCTAACAGCACCAACGGTTGATTCCCCTCTCTTCTGGCCAGATAACATTGAACACTCTGCAAATATCATCGGAAGTCCTCCTCCCAAGATGAAACCAGATCAGTCCTCATGAATCAATAATGTCATCAACCTGCTATGTTTCGTGAACCCAGTGATAGTGTAACAGTCTTACCTTGGATCCGACCAGAGTCAGGGACCAGCGGTGGACACCAGGGTCCACGTCCAAGTAGGATAGGTGGCAGACAAACAGAGTCCAAGTGCAAAGCAGAGTCCCAAGGAACGCAGAGAAACACAGGATAAAGCAGCACCAGCACAAGCAAGCCTGTAGCTGAGGCAAGGCTTGTGCTGGAACGCAGGGTTGTTATACTCTCAATTTCCCTCGCTAGTGCAGGGAATCTCGGGAGGAGCATCAACGTGCAGCGAGGGGAGGAGCCAAGTTATTGCGCGCGCTGTGCCGTGCAGTGCGGCCATGACGCCGTTGATGAGAGCCCGTACCGCCTCGGGAAGTCGTCAACAGGGAGCAGGTACGGGTCCCTGCTGTAACACAACCTATCGAGCTTATATGCCAAGATTTTGGCCAATAGTTTTATAGCTATGTTCAATAATGATATTGGACGGTATGAACTACATATTGTTTTGTCTCTACCCTACTTTGGTAAAACTGTTATTCCTAATGAAAAAAACTTCACTATGTAAATTTAACAATCAACTTTTTGTGTTTCACTACTCAGATGTTAGAAAATGGAGGAAAAAAGACCTCAGAGCCTCATGTTTGTTCTATAAAGAACATTCAACATGTAGGAGGTAATCGTAATCACTGGTCTTTAAAAAAAAACCTCCAACCATCCCAATATTTATATTTATTTAAATCTTGAAAAATTTTTTTTTGATATTTTTCTATTTTTCTTAAAATTGATGCACTAATGCATTAAATTTCAACTGTGTAAATGGTCTTCATTGGATGTGTTGCTCAAAATATATAGAAAAACTCTTAACAGAGAACAATATCGTGTGCCTTCCCAATCCTATAATTGTTTAACTTATCTGTATGATGCGTTGATACATGTTGTCAGAGTCCATTCATTATATTGTATAAGCCAACATCAGCCGATGTTTCGCTGTGAGGCGGCTTCAAGGCAATTGCTTTTACTCCACAGCATCCAACATCTGATCAGTTTATCTCTTGCGGTCTCCCAGCGCTAATGGCGATTTTTCATTGCTTCACTCAATACCTTGTCTTGTGAAAACTGTTATTCCTGCCACTTTCATTGAAAGAGGTTGGGCACCATCCAATAGCAGATCATAAATATCTTTTTCAGAGAATGCACCAGCTGACTTGCAAACTATTTATAAAACTGGGCCATAAAACTATCGAGTTTAGGGGATTTGTCTATTTTCAAACTTTTTAATAGCGACTAATATTCTGTAATTTTCCTATCTAAGCTCTCCTGTTGTTGGGGAATAAAAATTGCTGCCTTTTCATAAATAGAGCTGTTGCTGTTTGAGTTCTGCTAGTTACTTTTGTTTTGGTATAGAAGGTTTGCTATATATGTTCTGAGTGGTGCTTGTGCGGGGCTTTGTGTTACTTCACTTGCTTGGTAATGAAGGGATTATATGTCACTGATACTCAGATTACACAAGAATCTGAATTTTTTTTGTATGGTGAATGTGAAGAGGAAACAACCTAGTTCAGCATTGCCCAGTTAGCCAGGCCAGCCATTCATTTCAGAGACTACCTTCAGCCAATAATGTAGGGATTTATTTTAATGTATACATTTTTACAGTCACTTTCAAACAGCCCAGATAGTGCTGAAGTCTGTGGGTACATTGCACACGCAGACTTTACCAAGTATTTTCGATGCGAGCTTACGTGCATGAGTTCACTTTGAAAAGACTCGGGATATTGTCCTGAATAGGCAGACACATTAATTTTGCGAAACGTTTCACCAGCTCATTGGAAGGTGCTACTTGTGCAATGTAACGTACCTGCATACTTTTTTAAAATACAAAAGTGCCTGCATAAATCCCTGGAATGCCTCTGCAGTTAGCGTAGAAGTCCGTGCATAATCGGGTACGGAGCCTCGGGCTATTTTAGGAGAGCCCTGTGTGTGCATAAAATCAGGTTTTATGCACGAAAATGGCTTTGGAAGCTACCCCCTTTTCAATATTTTTTTTGTGTTTTTATTTGTAGACTGCTCCCCAGAAATCACAAGATAACACGTTCATCGTACATTCTGATATGATATTTCTGAAACACATTTGTATTATAGGCAGATGTATGCGGATATCGGTGGATATAGATAATCTACGCAAACCCGAGATTAATATTCTAAACTATGGGGCAGTTTTCAAAACTGAACATTTCTATACAAAGTTGCAGGTAGGGAACCTATAATGCACACCTTCCCGCTGAACCACTTGCAACGTTTAGGTGGTTTTAAAGTGAGCCCTTTTAGCTGGGTAAATCTGGATTTTACTCATGTATCCTTGTCATCCTTATGTCAATTAATGTGTGTTTACAGAATTATTCTGGGAGAGTGGTGGTGAGGCCTTCATGATTTTTTAAATGTAATTACAATTCCAGGGTGGGGGAGGGGGAGGGGGGGAGGGGCTGGGCTACGGACCCAGAGGTTCAGGGAGTGAGGAACACCCTTTAACCATCCCCTGCCTGTGCCCAGCTATCTCATTCCCTTCCCCTCAGGATCTCGGCTTTAGCCTGGGGATGACACCCAGAATTGCTTAGGGCCCCTAGCAGCTCGGGGGACGGGACTCTGGATTTATTTTCTATTATTTTGCCCCCCCCCCCCCCCCACGGAACCCCATTCCTTCCTTTCACCTCTGATCACAGCTCCTTCCCCTGTAAATATCAGCCTCTTCCTAGGGGCTACACCCCCCCCCTTCTGCTGCAGATCTTGGCCTCTGCTGGGTATCGTTCACCCATCTTCGCACCTCAGCGGTGCCCACGCATGCTGGGCTGAGGTTTTCTTGTCTGGCGTTATATTCTTGGAAATCTTTTTCGCATGTGCAGGTCAGCGTGCATGGGCGGCTGTGGAGGAGATATAGCACGAGCAGGCCTGCAGAGTGTGTCTTCTCTTGGTACGGATGACAGCAGGCATGTTGCTCCACACTGTGCCTGCTTTTTAGCCATATTTGCTCGAGTCTGCACTTAGGTCTGGGGCGGGGGGAGGGAAAATCCCATGCATGGATCCCATTTTCCACTCCCTGCCTGCTGTTATTTCCCACGGGGAAACAGCAAAGTGCAAATGTCCGCACGCGGGTACCCTGAACTGCTGGCGAATTTCAAAATGAAGGTACACAGACAAATTCTCTCTGAAAATTGTTGCAAAGTTCATAGATTGAAATTACCCATGGGCTTCCCAATGCGGAGAGTGTGAAAACGTCCTCTCAGAAAGGCTGACTCTGCTTCCTGTCCTCTGTCCGTCTACCTATTTGCTTCTGACTCCAGCTGTTGCTGCACTTTCTCTGTTCCACCTCCCTTCCTGTCTGTGTCTCTCTCCCCCTCGTTCTTACTTGTCTCCCTGCTTTCTGTTTCCTTCCCCTCATATCTATTCTTTTTGCTCCAGTTCCCTCTCCCTTTCCCGTATGACACTTCGAGGCCTTCTCCTCTCCCCCTTTTTCTCAAGGGTGGGTTGGCAAGGATGCCCTACACCAGCTGCCTCTTCCTGATCCTGGTAACTTTCACCGGACATCCTTGCCTGCAGTTTTTTTTTTGCTAGCTTCTCGTTTCTGCCCATGGGTCTCTGGCTGGAGGTCTCTCAGGGCACCTTCAAGGGGGGGGGGGGGGGGGGGGGTTATGGGGGGTGGTGGAAGAGAATGGTTGAAGAGAGAGAGAGAGAGAGAGACCGCAGACATGTAAGGAGGTCTGTGACCCCAGCGGAAAATTAAAATATCGCTTGTCTGTTTGTTACCAGCAAGTCCACAGCATTGCTAATTGCCCCCTGAAAAATGAATTGCTAGCAGCTGGGTCTTGGAGGGGCACTGCTTTATCATCTAATTTGGAGGGGGGTGAGGTGAAGGGGCGGGGGAGGGAAGAGATGAAAGAAAGGTCAGCCCAGAATGTGGGTGGCTTCAGAAGTCAGACCACAGCAGAAGGGTTTCCTTTGCCGTCTGCACAGCAATGGGAGCGGGAGGGGAAGGGAATGAACACCCTGTGGATGTGCTGTCCCCCTCCTGCTGCTAAGTCTAAATAGGAAAGAAATGGGAGAGGGCAGCGGGGCCGAAATGAAAGGGAGGAAGAAGGAAATCTTAAGGCACAGCAGCCCTTTCTGGAGCATCGGGGGCTGGCTTGGAGATGCCCAGCCTGACGTTAGGCCCCTCATAGCCGTAAAACAGCGAGATATGATCCAGACATTCAAATACATCAACGGGATATGTATGTAGTGCACAAGAAGGAAGCATTTGTTGCGGCTCCGGGTCGGCCCCGGCCGCTTCGCCTACCTCCGCGGGCTTCCGGGGCTTCCCGGCCCTCCTTGGGCCTCCGGGGGCTCTCGCCGCGGCGCTCTCAGTGTCCCCACGCGGCGCTCGGGCCTGCCCCTGCTCCCACCACGCGGCTCCTGCACCGCCGGAGCAGCCGGCGTCTCGCCGCGGCTAGCTCCGCCCCCTAGGGGCACGCGCGCGTCTCGGCCCGACTCTTAAAGGGCCAGGCGCGGGAAACCTGCCTCCTTCCTCCCAGTGAGGAAGCCCTGCAGTCCCTCTCCTCAGGGCCTTGCAACGAGGTTCCCAGGGTTGTTCCTGTCTCCAGTTGCTGCGTTCTGCTTGTTGTTTTCCCTTGACTCGGATTGGCTGACGTTTCTTCTTGGCTCCTGACCCCGGACTGGCATTTGGTTTCCTCTGGCTTCTGACCTCGGACCGGCTTACGTTGACCCTCTGGCTTCTGACCTCGGACCGGCTTACGTTGACTCTCTGGCTCCTGATCTCGGACTGGCTGACGGTGATCCATTGGTTCCTGACTCTGGACCGGCGAGCAACGACCCTTCGGCACTCGACCTTGGACTACAGCTGACCAGGCCCCCGCAGGCCCTCCTAAGTCCCAGCGGCCGGGTCCCTACGGGCTCCTCCTGGGGGGACTCCAGCTTCCAGGGTGAATCTCCTAAGTCCCAGCGGCCGAACTCCTACGAGCTCCTCTCGGGGGAGGATCGGCTTCCAGGGCGAAGGTTTTCTCAACACCGTGCCAGCGCCACCATCACCTCCTTCCTCGCCAGAGCCCTTGGTCGCATAAGGCTTCCAGAGTCCCGCCTTCGACCTGCCACCAGTCTGTCCTTGCCGCCTCCCGGTCGGGGTCACTGCTTCTACCACCTACAGCAGCTCTTTCTACGGCTCCGATCGGCCCAAGGGTCCACGAATCCTACAGCATTTATTTCAATGGAAAGGAAACTTTAAAGCAATTCAGAAGGATGGGCTCATGCGTGCTACATGAGAAAATATTTCTTCACAGAAAGGTGGACGGAGGCGTGGAATGACCTCCCAGAGGAGATGGTGGACAGGGGAGGCTCAGGACAATCTGCTGCCTGAGGCAAGGGATGAGATGGTCCCCCCCACCGCAAAAGGCACAGTACAAGACCAATTAATGGAGGAGGGCCAGAGGAGGAGTCCGGCCCTTTCAGTGACTTGATATGCTGGGGGGAAGACAGGGTCTGGGTTCCCGGAGGAGTCGCACATAGTGTCAGCGACGATATTTCTAGGGAGCTGGCAAGCCTATTACACTCCTGGGGGCTCAATCCACCCCCAGCATCTGCTTCCTGGGGATCTGGGAGATGGGTGAATGTGTCTGGTGCACTCTCTCAGGGTCGGTGCAAGGGTATTAGGTGCCCTAGACAAACCTTACAACCTTGCATCACCTGCCCTAAGCACACACCCCTGACCCCATCCTGCCCACAATTAAAAATTATGCATGTTAAAATTTCTTATTAAATTCCCCAACCTAAAAAGAAAGATTTTAATGAAAAGGGGCATTCCACCTACAGTCTTCCGAGATAAAAACAATCACAACACGTATATTACAGTTACATGCATTCTTGTGGCCAACCAGAAAACCCTGCAGAAAAGACATTTGGAACCCATATGGTATTGGGTCTACTGTAAAGCATGTTGGTGTAGAAAGTCATGAATAAATGGAATTTAAAATACAGTAAACCTCCTATAATCAAAAGAGTACTAACTGTTACTCAAAACAGTAACAAACCTACCTAAGAAAAGGCAACTCTGCAAACATTACGCCAGGTCCTAAAACACCAATATACCTCCTATTAGGAAAACAGAACAAGCGAGGCTGCTATTAGTCCTGGGAGAATTCTGAGCTACTGCGGAGCACAGAGTTCCCTTTCTACGCAGAATTTGGCAGGCCCTGGCATGCCACAAGCGGAGGCCGTCCCGCTAGTGGCGAAGGTGGAGCAGGCCCCAGTGAGAGTGAGTGTGTGTGTGTGTATATATAAGACTGCTAGCCTGGGGGGTGAGAGAGAGAGAGAGAGAGCATATGGTGGGTGTGGGTGCCAGAGAGAGGGACCCTATGTGAGGAGATTGTGAAAGAATGTGTATGTGTGTGAGAGATTGGGAGCTGGTGTGTGTGTGAAAAAGGGATTTTGTGTATGTGAGGGTGCTTGTTTGTGAGAAAGGGAGCCTGTGTGAGGGTGTGTATGTATACGAAAGAGAGCATGTGGGAAGAGATGTGTGATTGAGAGAGAGCCTGTGTGAAGGGATGTGTGTGTGTATGAGAAAGAGAGAGATCCTATGTGTAGGGGGGGGTGAGTGGCTCTCTCTCAATTTGCAGGGGTGTGTGAGAGAGAGATATAGGTAACCTATGTAAGGGTATATGCATGAGAGAGAGGGAGCCTGTATAAGGGGGTGGGTGCATGAGAAAGAGAGGGTGCCTGTAGGGATGTGCAGAAGGAAAAAATTTGTTTCATTTTCGTTTCCGTTTCACTGGGAACCAAATTTGTTTTATTAGTTTCATAGGGGGAAAAACCAATTTGTTCATTAGTTTCATTCGTTTTGCCATTAATGTCAATGGGGAAGTATTTGCAGCCTATTTTTGGCTGCATAATTGGGGTTTTCTTATCAATTCTGATGAAACATCTGGGCAGCAATCATCAGAAGGGGAAAATAACTCCAAAGTACTTAGACTGTGGCAAAGTGGCACCAAAGTGGCATGAATACCACAAATATTACACCAGAATCTAAAATATCAATACACCTCCTATCAGGAAAACAGAACAGAACAAGCTACTACAGATCCCTTCAGAGAAACCACATATTAAAAGAATGCTTCATCTCAGTCTTTGCATGTAGAACACAAACCCTCACCAAATACAGAATAAAGCCACATAAAGTATAAATAGAAATGTGCAGACAAAAACTGAACTGTAAAACGTATCATGCCAGACTCTATACAGTGCAACAATGGAAAAACAAAAATGTCACCATTCCTCATGAAACAACCAATAAAATCAAGATATATAAATCATTAATCATAATAGTAAAATCATACTTATAAAATAATTTCAAAACAGCTGATGAATAGAATATCCAATAATTAAAGACTCATGCAAATTTTGAAAGCTTTATCAAACACCAATAAAATATTTCAAACAGCAGACACATCACATACTACCCAATAATTAAAATGGTAGTCAATCAAGAAAAATGAACTTAAAAAGCCACCTTTATTTACCCTCTCCAGCAGTTCTCCTACTCCTTTCCCTTGCAGGCCACACCAGAAGCAGCAGTAGCTGCTGAAGCTGTCCTCACAGTCCTCTTCCTTAGATACCACAACCAGTCTCTTCTGTCTCTCAAACACACACACACACCATTCACACCCTCAGGACCAGTTTCTGTCTCTCCAACACCAATCAGCTCCCCAACCAGTCTCTCTCTCTCTCTGTCTCTCTCACACACACACACGTCACCTCTCTGGCCAGTCTCTCTCAATCACACAATGCTCTCACTCTCTCTTACACACAGGCTTTCAATCACTCACATGCTCTCTCTATTTCACTTACACACAAGCTCTCAATCAGACACATGTTCTATCTCACTTACAAACAGGCTGAATCACACACATGCCCTCTCTCACAGCCACAAGCCAGTCAAAAATATGCTCCATCTCTCTCTTGCACACACACATTGACACACACAAGCACCCTCCCTGACTCACATATACACCACACACATACAGAAGCACTCTCCCTATCTCACATATATGAAGCACCTTCCCTGTCTCACACACAGAAGCACCATTCCTTTCTCACATACACACTACATACACACACACAGAAACACCATTCCTTTCTCACATACACATACACAGAAGCACCCTTCTGATCTCAAATACATATACACAAAGGCCCCCAGCTGAACAGCTCGTCTCCACCGGCGGCTAGCAGTGCCGATCTTCTTTTCTTCGGCCCCACCGGCCTGCTCTCCAGCGGCGGCTGCCTGCGCCGGTCTTCATTTCTCCGGCGGCAGCTGGCAGCGCCCATCTTCTTTTCTTCATCCCCACCAGCCTGGTCTCGGGCGGCGGCTGGCTGCACCGATCTACTTTTCTTCGGCCCCACCGGCCTGCTCTCTGGCGGCAGCTGGCTGCGCTGGTCTTCATTTCTCCGGCAGTGGCTGGCAGCGCCCATCTTATTTTCTTCAGCCCTTCCGGCCTGCTCTCTTGGTGGCGGCTGGCTGCGGTCTTCATTTCTCCGGCGGTGGCTGGCAGCGCCCATCTTCTTTTCTTCGGCCCCGCTGGCCTGGTCTCGGGAGGCGGCTGGCTGTGCCGATCTTCTTTTCTTCAGCCCCGCCGGAGGCCGGCAGCAGCTGGCTGTGCCTGTCTTCATTTCTTCGGCCCGGCACCCTCAAATGTGAGCAGGAGCAGAGGAGGCCATGTGATCAGCTAGTCCAGCCCACCGGGGGAAGCCCGATCCCCCGATAGGCCAATCTGCCCCTGGTGGATACTCTCACATGGCCTTCTATTTCAAACAGCCACTAAAACACCGCGAACCAAAAGAATGACGCTAATGATATGTTGCATTCGTGGGGGTTCGCCATGCGTTTCGCAGATCCACGAATGCAACGAAAAGGGACCTATTAGTTGCAGATTGTGCATTCGTTGAAAACGGATGCACATCCCTAGGAGCCTATATGAGGGGATATGTGTGTGTGCGAGAGAGGGATCCTGTATAAGGGGCTGTGTATGTGCAGTAGAGAGAAGAAGCCTGTGTGTGAGGGAGAGAGGGACAGGAGGAGTCTGTGTGAGGGGCAGTACTAGGAGTGGAGATAGAGTGGAAGGGGTTGAGCCTGGGGGGGAGAGTGGCAAGTAGAGGAGTTGGGGCCTGAGAGGGCAAATTGAAAGGAGACAGGCCAGGAGAAAAGGAAGAGAGAGTGGAAGAGACACCCGCTCTCCCTAGTCCTCTACAGTGAATTTCTAGGGAAATTCTGCTTAAAATATTTAAAACTCTGCACCTTTAACATTTTTTCTGTATTACATTTTAAATTAATTACTTAGACTGTCATGTATATTGAGTTATTTTGGCCAATATAAACTATGTAGAATTTTGCAGAATTTTAAGTATTTGTGTGCAGAATTTTTAACTTTTTTTGCATAGAACTCTACCAGGAGCATGCTATAGATTCTTACACAGAAAATAAACAGTAGCAGAATCTTTCACCTTGGTCACAAATGCAGAACACAGACTTTCACCAAATAAGAATAAATAGAAACGTGCAGACAAAACCTGAACTGGAAACTCAACAAGCCAGACTCATGCGGTGTAATAATGCAAAAACTGAAACACAAAACAAAATCAAGCAATATGCATCAGTCAGAAATAGTAAACCATAATAATAAAAAGAATATTTCAAAACAGATGATGAGCAGAACAACATCTAATAATTAAGAATAAGAATTTAAAAAGAACTTTGATTGTTTCCCCAAAATCAATCAAGTATTTCAAAACAGCAGATGTATCAAATAACACCCAATAATAAAAATGAATAAGGATAAAAAAAAGTTCCACTCTCCATACCTGGGAAGCTTGATTTGCAATCAGATTGTCATGGATTAGTGGAGGGGAGGTGGCATGGCAGGGGAAGAGGGGACTCTCAAACTTTCTGCCCTCTCTCATAACAAAGTTCCTTCTGACATAGACACACATTCACATTCCTTTCTACCCTCTTCACCACTTTCCGTCTCTCTCACTCACCTTCAGTCTTCCTTTTCCTCTCACTCACCCCTCTCTTCATCACTCCCCACCCCTCACCCCGCTGCCTTCCCTTCTGTCATTCGCACTCCCTTCCCTTTGTCACACACAACCTCCGTTCCACTTGACCCCTTCTCTGTCAATCAACCGCCCTCTTCCCTCCCTCATTCTCATCCCCATCCCTTCCCTCTGTCACTCCCTCCCCTCCCAATCACTCACCTCCACTCACCCTCTTCCCGTCACTCACCCCCTCCCATCCTGTCACTTACCTCCACTCAGCCCCTTCCCCTTCCCTGTCAGTCCTGCCATTCCCTTTCCGTCACTCACCCCTTCCCCATGGATGTTGCCATACCAGGCCTCTTCTCGTTAGCTGGGGAGTGGGAACCCCGCTGGTGCTTCATTATTAGATAGTGCCGGCACACATAACCATCCAACTGGCAGGAGGAGGGGTGAGACCCACCAGCACGTTAGCAGATCTTCTTTCTGGTGAGGGTGAGGCAACCACCTCACCCTCCCTCATTATAGAACTGCCCCTAATGGTGGAGGCCAAAAAACAGTAAAATAATTCAAAGCCCGGGATAAGCACAGAGGACTCTTAGTTGCGAAAAAGTGAGGGGAAAGTCAGAGATCACCTGGAGTATCGACAATTGCACCAGACTGGATGGATCTTCTGGTTCTTATCTGCTGCCATATTCTATGTTTCTAGTAAAGTCCTGAAGGGCAGGGGTCCCTGCTACGTTGGAGTAGCCTGCATTGAACAACGGTGGTTATGATTGCATCGGGCCTCTAAGACAGCACTGGAGGAAGATGCATGGAGCGGCAGTTATAACCCTGAACAGCACTGATATGATTGAATTGGACTTCCAAGAATACTAGAGTGGCCTGCATGAGGGACAATAGTTAAAAAAAATGTCCCCAAACTTCAGTGAATGTAAGGAAGTTGGATTTTTTTTTTTTTTTTAGCAATATTCTCACAAACCTTAATGGCTGCAGGGATTATTACAAAGCATGGTAATGAGACAGAGAAGGGGGCTAGGTATTGGTTTAAGCATTGTTCTAAGAAAGCACTGGGGTAATCTGCATGGAGCAGTTACATCTGCCAGGAGGCTGTAGACATTGCTGGGGAAAATGAAAGAAACTATTCTTGAAACAAAATTACTGGCGATATAGACAGACAGACATGGCTTAATGGGGAAGAGTAAACATGGTTTTAACAAAGGGAAGTGTTGCCTTACCAAATTTTAGATTTCTTTGAAGGTGTAAATAACCCTGTAGATGAAGGGGTACAGGTAGATATAGTGTATTTGGATTTTCAGAGGGCATTTGACAAAGACCCCATGAGAGACCTCTGAAAATAAAAAAAAATCATGGGATGGGAGGCAGTGTCCTACTGTAAACATAAGAACATGCCATGCTGGGTCAGACCAAGGGTCCATCAAGCCCAGCATCCTGTTTCCAACAGAAGCCAAACCAGGCCACAAGAACCTGGCAATTACCAAAAAACTAAGTCTATTCCATGCTACTGTTGCTAGTAATAGCAGTGGCTATTTTCTAAGTCAACCTAATTATTAATAGCAGGTAATGGACTTCTCCAAGAACGTATCCAATCCTTTTTTAAACACAGCTACACTAACTGCACTAACCACATCCCCTGGCAACAAATTCCAGAGTTTAATGTGAAAAAGAACTTTCTCCGATTAGTTTTAAATGTGCCACATGCTAACTTCATGGACTGCCCCCTAATCCATTTATTATCCGAAAGTGTAAATAACCGATTCACATCTACCTGTTCTAGACCTCTCATGATTTTAAAGACCTCTATCATATCCCCCCTCAGCCGTCTCTTCTCCAAGCTGAAAAGTCCTAACCTCTTTAGTCTTTCCTCATAGGGGAGCTGTTCCATTCCCTTTATCATTTTGGTAGCCCTTCTCTGTACCTTTGCCATCACAACTATATCTTTTTTGAGATGCGGCAACCAGAATTGTACACAGTACTCAAGGTGTGGTCTCACCATGGAGCGATACAGAGGCATTATGATATTTTCCATTTTATTCACCATTCCCTTCCTAAAAATTCCCAACATTCTGTTTGCTTTTTTGACTGGGTGGTAGTTCCTAATGAGGAATCTAACAACATGTAACTGCAGCATGGATTATTTTTCCCTATGTGCATCACCTTGCACTTGTCCACAAAAAATTTCATCTTCCATTTGGATGCCCAATCTTCCAGTCTCGCAAGGTCCTCCTGCAATTTATCACAATACACTTGTGATTTAACTATTCCTTTCCAGATTTTTTATAAATATATTGAAAATCACCGGTCCTGCACTTGTTTACCCTTTTCCACTGAGAATATTGACCATCTAATCCTACTCCTACTCTCTGTTTCCTGTCTTTTAACCAGTTTGCAATCCACGAAGGGACATCACCTCCTATCCCATGACTTTTTAGCTTTCTTAGAAGCCTCTCATGAGGGACTTTGACAAACGCCTTCTGAAAATCAAAATACACCGCATCTACCGGTTCACTTTTATCCACGTTTGTTAACCCCTTCAAAAAAATGAAGATTTACCCTTGGGTAAAGCCATGCTGACTGTGTTCCATTAAACCATGTCTTTCTATATGTTCTGTGATTTTGATCTTTAAAATAATTTCCACTATTTTTCCTGGCACTGAAGTCAGGCTAACCAATCTGTAGTTTCACGGATCGCCCCTGGAGCCCTTTTTAAAATTTGGGGTTACATTGGCCACCCTCCAGTCTTCAGGTACAATGGATGATTTTAATGATAGGTTACAAATTTTAACTAATAGATCTGAAATTTCATTTTTTTTAGTTCCTTCAGTACCCTAGGATGCATACCATCCAGTCTAGGTGATTTGCTACTCTTTAGTTTGTCAATCTAACCTACTACATCCAGGTTCACAGTGATGTGGTTCAGTTCATCTGACTCATCACCCTTGAAAACCACTTATGGATTGGTAACTGGCTAAAAAACAAGAAAGAGAGGATAGAATTAAATGGTCAGTTTTCCAAATGGAGTCATTAGTGAAGTATCACTGGGACTGGTACTGGACCTTCTCTCTTTAACATATTCATAAATGATCTGGAAAAGGAAACAAGAAAGGTGATCAAATTTATAGATGACAGAAAATAATTCAAAGTTGTTTAAGCAGCAGTGGATTGTGAGGAACTGCAGAAGGCCCTTACTGCTGCTGCTGCTGCTGCTGCTGCTGCTACTTAACATTTCTATAGCGAGACTTGTGAGACTAGGACCCTGGGCATCTGAGCAGCAGATTAAATTTAACATGGAAAAGTGCAACGTGATGCTGTACTGCTCTTAGCACTTGATCTCTAGCTTGATTCCCTAGACAGTCAGTTAAATCACCTTCCTAGTTTCAGATACCAGAGAACTCGGTTCTTGAATACCAAACAACATTTATTGGAATGATGAACAGTTGAACACTCACTGTGATAAGGCACCAAGAATAACTGTACGGACAGCAGAGCCTGGAAGTTGTTGCCAAGTCAAGGAATGAGCAGAGGAAGTCTCCTTATATACTTCCTCTGCTCTGGCTCATTGGAAACAGGTGTAGGCAATTAAAGGGAAGAGGTCCCTTTAAATCTAGTGAGGAGGCGCGGCCTCACGCCTAAGGTGGCGGTGGCCATCTTGGATTCTCGGCCGCGGAGAAGCTGCCCGACGCCGCGAGAGAGGAGTAGGGACGGCTCCCAGTCTGGCGGCTAGCGCGGAGGCCCGCGCCGGTGCGCGGGAACGACAAAGACCAGACTCTGCAGCTTTCCCCGATACTACCGCGGCTGTCGTCCCGGGTCAGGTAGGGGGCCACAGCCGTCCGCGGTCGTGGAGCACAACAGTAGGTGCCAATAAATTTTCGGTTACATGATTCAAATAATATACGCTATATGGATCGTGGATTGGAAATTCCATTTATATGATTAATAGAATATCCATATATGAGATATACCGTACTCTCTTAAATTAGAGATTAGCTGATAGTTTTCAGGGAATTCAAGGACTTTTATTCAAAATAGGGCAAATGATAGCAGATTTTAAAGCTGGAGGAAGATTTCCTGTTTTAAGATTGGTGTTAACAATATCTGCTAGATAGGGCAGAATTTAAATTAGGTAGCTTAACTAAATTAAAGGGGATTGGATCAGCAGGAGAGATAACTGGGTTAAATTCTTTGAGTAGAAACATGAGTGCTCCTGATGAAATTTTATTGAAAGCATACTAGTAGGAATAATCTTTTCTTCTGAAAAACTAGGGAGATTCAGACTTTGATAGTCTAAGGCTTGACTTGAGGAATGGAATTCAGTTCTGAAAATGTTTATTTTGGATTCGAATGCAGAAAGAAAATTGCAGGCAGTAAGTAAGGTTGACTGAGAGCTACTGCTGGGTTTAAGACTGGAAATATTTGATATAAGCTGAAAGAGAGCTTTTGGTTTATTCTCAGATCTAGAAAGAATGGATGTATAATAGCTTTTCTTAGCAAGTTTTATTGCAAGCATGTAGTGTTATTTCATAAAACTGTTTAATCTTGTACTGATTTGGTTTTTCTCCAAGTGCGCTATATCGGGCCAATTTTAAAAGCCCTATGCGAGCCTATACCGGAAGATATGTGTGTGACTGGGCTGCGCGCACACAGTGGGCGTTTTTCAAAGGCCCGCGGTCATGCACGTATCTCCTAGTATGCACAGAAGAAAATAGGTGGGCTGGGGGCGGGGTCTGGGCGTGACGTGGGCAGGCAGGGACAGTGCCATGCATGCCGGGAACACTGGACACGCACAAACTGCTCCTGCCCTGGACTGCAGGTAAGTTGTGAAACAAAATAAAAGATAGAGGGGTTTTAGGGGTCGGGGAGGATAGGGGAAAAGGCAGGCAGGGTAGGTAGGGGGTTAGGAAGTTCTCCACCAGTCTGCTCCTTTATAAAATCAGGCGTGTGTGTGCAAGGGGTAGCTTTTATAACATGCATGTTGACGTGCATGTTATAAAATTGGTTCATCCATGTGCGCACCGGGAACCGTGCGCACATGGATGCCAAGCAGTTCTTTTAAAATTTACTTTTAAGATGGTAACTTTGAAACTGGTGTGTGGGTGCACCTGTACGCATGTATGCTGGCTTGTGCCAAGGATGCATCCATTTTGTAGCATATGCACATATATATGCACATGGTATAAAATAGGCTGTACACGCAAACATATGTGTGCAATTTTATATGGTGCACGCATGTGCATGCAAATGCTACCTCTTACGCGTAAGTGGGGGATTTCAGTAGATGCGGACCAATGCAATTACCAATTAAACTAGTTCATTCCCAATTCGCTCAGTTAAGGGATCAGACTTCCTAATCCCCATTAATTAGCCTGCCTTTTACCCCGTTAGCTCCGATCCTTAATACCCTGCTCACCTCTTTATTTATTTTTATTTATTTATTTAACATTTTTATATACCGCAATTCATGTAGCAAAGTTACATATCATTTCGGTTTACATTAAAACAATAACAAGCATATAAGAATGCAATTACATTACAACAGGGGAGTGAACTAGGATAAGAGAGAACATAAGGCATAGTAATAGTTATGGATATATATTAAATAATAATTATATTGTGAGTCTTTTGAAAGATTGTAGATCTGGGAGAGAAATAGATTATTAAATTATATGGATTATGGATCATTTGTTTATGATGAAGGAGAAAAATGAAGTATTATTTTAGATTGTATTTTGATTGATGTATTAGTGCGTAGTCTGATGGATGTTAAAGTGAGGAACGAGTAGTTGCTTGGCTTTAATCAAATGCTTGCTCGAATAGCCAGGTTTTTAGTCTCTTTTTGAAAGTGTTCGGGCATTGTTCTTGCCTTAGTTCTGGTGGTATGGAGTTCCATTCTGCGGGGCCTGCTGTGGATAAAGCTCTTTTGTTTAGAGAGGATTTGATGGGTGGAGCGAAGAGAGAGTTTCTATATGTTGTTCTTACTGGTCTGGATGGTATGTGCAGTCGAAAAGGTATATTGAGGTCCAGAGGGATGAGGTTGTGTATGGATTTGTGTATGATAGTTAACACTTTGTAGGTGATTCTGTATTTAACTGGGAGCCAGTGTAGATTCTTCAATACAGGTGTAATATGTTCTCTTTTTTTGGTCTTAGACAGAATTCTTGCTGATGCGTTTTGGAGCATTTGTAAGGGTTTAATGGTATTAGTCGGGAAGCCGAGTAGAAGAGATCTTTAGTTTTGTTTTTGTTTTCTGACTTACACGCCATCCATAGCAGAAGTAAAGTTTCGTGGTAGGGGACTCAGCGCATAAGTATTTGCGCACTGGATTCATTGAAAATCCTGGAATGCCCGTGCCCTGCCCAGACCATCCATGCCCCCACCCCTTTTACGTCAAAAAATGTTTGTGTGCGTACTAGGAGATACATGCATAAGGGGCACTTCTCAAAATCCGTGTGGTGCATGCTGGCCCGACTTCTCTTCGTATCTCCCAGCTTTGCCATGCAGAGGGCTTTCAAAATTCACCCATGAGTGTCTAACTTACTCCTCCACCTCCAGGATTTCAGAACAGTACTTCAGTTAATGATATTCTCCAAAACCGACTACTGCAATTCACTCCTTCTAGGACTCCCGATCTCTGCCATTAGACCACTACAGATGCTACAGAACTCAGCAGCCAGGATATTAACCAACACTAACCGGAGAACTCACATCACCCCGATACTCAGAAACCTACACTGGTTACCTATTAAATACAGAATCTTGCACAAAGCACTCACTATCATCCACAAATCCATACACAACCAACTTCCATTAGACCTTCAGTTACCACTCAAATTATACACTTCTGCAAGACCCATCAGATCGGCACACAAAGGAACCCTTCAAGCTCCCCCAACTAAATCCACTCGTCTAACCTCCACGAGAGAACGGGCACTTTCCACAGCTGGCCCCTTCATCTGGAACAACCTGCCGACTGATCTAAGACTGGAACCCTGCCTGATTACCTTCCGGAAAAAACTCAAGACTTGGCTTTTTGTCCAAGCCTTCCCTCAATCATAACATCGCAACAGTGCTTTGATTTAGCTCAACTGACTAAATGAACAAATTCAGTAATTGCTAATTCTTCCATGTTCATTCTCCAGTTTTTTTTCTCTGTCCTTTATTTCCTGGCTACTCTAGCCTCCAAGTTCATTTTCCCTGTTATTTGTAACTGCGCTTCGGCCTTCTTGTTATACGTTTTTTTTTTACTAAGTTAACCCCTAAGTTTGATGTAAACCGGCCTGATATGACGCCTGTCATGAAGTTCGGTATAGAAAAATGTTAAATAAATAAATAAAATAAATAAATAAATAATAAAGAACATGCTCCTTAGTTGTGCTCCTTCGGCATGCACCTGCCTCAGCATGTGGTGCCTCCAGCATCTGTGTGATTCTAAAATAAGGAGACACTTGACATCACTGGGTGGTTAGGTCTGCTAAAGTGAGTAGGTATACAAGGCAGCATAAACCTGTCAGAAAATACAGCAAATAATGTGAGAGGCAAGCCTTCTAATTGGGTAAGCGTGAGGCCTCCAGGGTCAGCGCAATTCTAAAATAGGGAGGTACTTGATGTCACTGGGTGGGTGGGGCTATTGCTGTGGGAAATCAGCCAAGGGTGAGCATGTATATAAGGCAGTACAAACCTGTTAGGAAATACAGCAAGCAATGTGAGAGGCAAGTTTTCTAATTGGGTTTCTCCCTGTAGTTTGCTGTGTGGGCAAGATCTGGTTCGGACCTGCAAGTCCCTGATGCCATGGGGCCAGTTGCTATTACACCTCCAGAAAGATGTTAGGATAACACAGAATGGAGGAATACATCATCAGAGGTCTGGAATATTAGGCATGTCTGTATTGTCTGTGAACCAGTTTTTCCCTCCATCTGGAAATGGACCTTATATTTGGCAGTATTTATCTCATAGTCTTTTATAAAGTATGTATCCTGTGTCTCACAATATATCTGGCCCAGATTTTCTATTCAGAATCTGTCATTTCTTCTACCCTAACAACCTTTTGTCCTCTTAATCAGCTGATGAAAATCATTTCAGACCAAGCTCCAGGTGTTACACAAACTCTGATTCCCTTAAATCAGTTCAGTGTTCTAGTCCATTCCATTTACCAGTGGTGGAAATAGATGAGGGAGTTAGCTAATCTAATCACCAAGGAGGACTGATCGTCTCAGCTGGGAGCTTTGGTCTAAGAGTCTTCAAAAACACATGCTTCTGGGTATCTTGTAGAACACAAGGTTAGCAGTCTTCTAGCAGGTAGATGTCCTTTGAAAGGTAGGTGTTTGACAGCTATACATTTGGCTTAGTCTTTGAAGGAACTTTCAGATGGGAACTGGGAGCCTTCAGCAATAAAGCAGGGCCTTACCTGTAAGGATAGCTAGTATGAGTATAAGGAGGGATAGGCTGGGTACTGGTCAATAATTTGACACCTGTTCTAAGACTAGTAGACATTCCATCTCTGTAGTATTAGAAATACTGCATTTCTTTTCTGTTACATCTGTTACACCCTGCTTTTCTGCTGTAAACCAATATGATGTCGCCACTAATATCGGTATAGAAAAGTCTATAAATAAATAAATAACTAAATATATGAGATATTGAGGTTACTTAATAGACTTTTAAGCATCAGCTTGCTTCAGGTGAGTGCAGCTCCTACCAGAACATCTATAAGTATAGTGATTCAGAAAGGGCCACGTCATATGTGCTTCTTATCACCCCTAAGCTATGATTTTATTTAAGAGGATACAAACAAATCAGAAATATGATATACAAAACCCCTGCCTGTAGCTTGGCTGCACTCACCTCTGGTGCCCTTTAGAGAGGTAAGTGGTACCTATTGATATATACCTTTTGATTTCTGGTCTTTCATATTGGTAGCGGTTATAGGAGTACAAGGTTAACTACATATGCTGATGTAAAGGCAGATAATAAGAGTATAACAATTATTGGACAGACCAGCATGGTAAGCAATATGCAGGGCTATGAGTGGTTCTGAGATGGCTATAGAATTCCTTAAAGGAACTTTACTGTTGTAGAAAATAAACCATACTGTGAGGTAAATAATGGATATACACATCCAAAATATAAAAATTGAAAAATGTTTATATATATATATATATATATGAAAATATGCAAATTATTAAAAACTATTTTAAATTATTATTAAAACAAAAAGGGACAAGGCCCAGGAACCTGGGGAGGCCAGATGTTATAGGCTTAGGAGTCTGGTCTGTGTATTGGGGGGCTTCATACCCATGAGATCAAGAGCTGCCTTGAGGTGCTATTGAGTCTTGATGAGGAGGCCCATGTACCCAGCAGACTCTTGAGGTCAGCTCGGATCCGTTTCATCTTCTCCACCATCATCTGCATACTCTTATCAAAAGCCCGCAGGTGCTCCAGACAATGTGCCAGGCTCTGGAGCCACTGGCAGGGCAGCAGATGATGATGGAAGGTGTAAAGGGGGATCCAGGCCTCCCTTGGCCAGCAAGAGCTGGTCAGTCTGAGTTCTGGAATCCCTAGATCCAGGGGCAGAATGGGAAGGAGGCTCTACCAGGAAGAGGAGAGCAAGATGTCTTGCTCTTCTGGCCTTAGGTCTGCTAGTTGAAGCAGGAGGGACTGGACTGCTATCTAGGGCTGGCACAATCACTGTGCAAGCCGGACAGTGGCTCTGAAGGGGCGGTAGTCTGGGCTACCAGTGGAGCGGAGGCTGCGGGGCCCCCAGCACACTCCATCCCCCTGGTGGCTGAAGAAAGGAAAAGGCCTCGGGCCGCCTGCAGCATAGGAGCCACTAAAGTAGGCTTGCCAACTCAAATGTAATTATTGGGCAGGGTAACCCATACTCCTGCCCAATTCGATGCAGCAAAATGCAGATCCCCACATGAGCCAGCAGCAGGAACAGCAGCAGCATTTGAATGATATCTCCTCCTGCCATGGGACCAGTTTTGCAAGAGGAGAAGTGAGATTTTGCATCTCCTACCACGAGACCAGCCCCACCACAGTAGGAGATAGTTTCACTTAAATGCTGCTCCTGCTGCCAGCTCATGTGGAGAGGAGGGGAATCCTGACTGTAATGAGCTGTACTGGGGAGTGGGAGGAGGAAAGAGCCTGTGGGGGGGGGAGGGGGGGAGAGGCTGGAAGTGACTATGTGAGAAGGTAGGAGAAGGGTATATGCAGGGGGGATGAAGAAAGTGGGGAAAGCATAGGAAGGGGTGAGAAGAAGGGAGGAAAGAGCAAGGGAGGGAGAGGATGGAAAGAGCCTCTAGAGAATGGGAGAAGGGGTAAAGGAAAAAGCTGAGATAATGAGGAAGAAGGTAAGAATTGGGGAAAAGCTGAGATGTGATTCACTAAGGGATGAGAAGAGGGAGAAGAATTTCTAGAGGAAGAAGGATGGGGAATAACTGAGGTAGAGGGAGGGAGGAAGGGAAGAGTCTCAAGGGAGAGAAGGGGGTTGAAAAATGGTGGAAAGAACAAGTTAGTGAGGGAAAGGAGAGGAAGAGCTGAGCTAGTGAGGGAAAGAGCAGACATAGTGAAGCTGTGGGCCATTTGGTGAAACTCATCCCGTCCACTTGTTGCCTAAGTAGAAAAGAGGCTGCGGGCTGCAGGTAGGCCGCATCCCACCAGCAGCCGAAGTGGAGTGAAGGCCACCTTATGACCCCAATGGAGGCCAAGTGAAGATGCAAGCCAGGGTTGCCGGGAGGAGCAAGAGGAAGAAAAATGGATGAAACCCATGTATGCAAGAGAGCATGAGTGTGTGTATGTGTAATTGAGAGGGAGTGTGCATGTGTGTGTGAGAGATGTAGTATGAACTTGTGGTAGTGTGAAAGCGAAAGAGTGTATATCTGTGTGTGTGAGAATATGTATGAGAGAGAGAATGTGTGTGTGTGTGTCATGCGCACACATGTGAAGAGGGTCTATGTGCATCTGAGAGAGGAAGCATGAGGTATGAGCACAAGTATGTATGAGAGAGAGAAAGTGTGTGTGCATATATATGAGGTTGAGAAGAAAGTTTGTGTCCCCTCCCATACCCACTAATTCACAACAAACCCAGGGTGATGGGAAACGAAAAATTCCCAGGTTTGGAGAGCGGAAGATTTTATTTTTATCCTTATTAGTTTTAATTATTAGGTGTTATTTGAAGTGTGCTATTTTCAAATATTTTACATATGTTTGGAAAATTTAAAAAACAATTTATGAGTTTTTAAAATTATTAGATGTTTTTCTTCAGTTGTCTTGAAATATTTATCTTCATTATTATTATGGTTTTACTATTATGATGTTTTATATTTCTTGATTTCATTGTTTTATGATGATTGGTGATGTTTCTATTGTTGCACTGTATACAGATTCTGCCTTGTGTTTCAAGTTCAGTTTTTGTCTGCACATTTCTATTTATACTTTATGATGTCTCTTTTCTGTTCTTGGTGTGGGATTGTCTGTGACCGAGGTGAGGTATTCTGCTAGCATATAGCTTTTGTGTAGGGATGTATAGCACTTGGCTTGTTAGTTGTATTGATATTTTAGGACCTGGTGTTATAGATATTTTTTTATATTTTAATTATAAATCAGACAAATACAAAAAGATATAAAATGCTTAACCCATGTTCCGTGCATTCTTCACTGAAGAACAGTTCATTAATGCACCAAGTCCCACACTTGCACTGCATTCTAATAACTCCCCACATATTGTACTCAGTCACATAGCACACAGGCACATCAGTTCCTCCTTCTTTATTCTTTATCTTTTCTGTAAGGTTCCCAAACTTTTTCAGAAAAGCTAGATTTCTTCCATAAGGCTCAAGTTAATTTTTCCAGTACAGCAACATGATGCACCTGCTTATCCCATTTTGAGTGTTATTTTTTCATAGGTAAGATTGCTATTGTTTGAGAGCTGACAGTTAGTGCTGTTTTGGTATCGGAGGTTTACTATATTGTATTTGTTTACTCCTGGATTTCTGAGAGTCAAGCTCATATCCAACATGCATTAAAACAGGCCTAATATTTTATGGGTATTTTTGCAGAGTTTTCTGGTTGGCACCACAGCAGTGAATGTAAATATAATATACAAGTTGTGATATTTTAACTTCAGAAAACTGTACTCTGAATATTCTTTTTAATGTAAAATCTGTTGTTATAAATGCATAATTTTTAATTGTGTGGGTGTGTAGAAGGTCACATGGGAGGGGGGGTTGGCATTTGAAGTTCACCTAGGGCATCTGGTAATCTTGCACTGGCCATGGGTTCCAGAGGAGAGGAGGTGGACCCAGGTAGGGAGGAATGTCAGATTTTAAAGTTTACATTAATGGAGGGAGATAAACAAACCGGGGGGGGGGGGGGGGCAGCAAAAAAGCTAACACTGGCCCTTGTTGCTATGGCTGGCTCCCCTGGTGATGGAGGTGGAGCGGCCTGCTGCATCTCAGTGGTGGCATCAGCATAGACTGGGTCCTCACCGCTGTCTTCCTCCTCCTCAGATGACGACGATTAGAGTTGTCAGCTGTTAAGAGAACAGAAAATATGTGTCGGTTTGTGTGCTCACATGCTCCAGGGTGTGGGAGAATTATAGGCAAAGGGAGATGCTGCTGGCTAAGGAACACCTCTGTCATAAGGGTGGTGGCAACGTCACAGAATGGTTCCTTGAAATGCGGAAGCTTCAAGTCAGCAGTACTCTTTCGGTTATTTACTCTTTCGAATAGTAGAAAGACTAGGGGGCACTCCATGAAGTTAGCATGGGGCACATTTAAAACTAATCGGAGAAAGTTCTTTTTTACTCAACGCACAATTAAACTCTGGAATTTGTTGCCAGAGAATGTGGTTCGTGCAGTTAGTATAGCTGTGTTTAAAAAAGGATTGGATAAGTTCTTGGAGGAGAAGTCCATTACCTGCTATTAAGTTCACTTAGGGGTAGATTTTCAGAGCCCTGCTCGCCTAAATCCGCCCAAAACCGGGCGGATTTAGGCGAGCAGGGCCTGCGCGCCGGGAAGCCTATTTTACATAGGCCTCCCGGCGCGCGCAGAGCCCCGGGACTCGCGTAAGTCCCGGGGGTTCTCGGAGGGGGGCGTGTCGGGGGCGTGTCGGGGGACGGGCCCGGTCGTCGCGGCGTTCCGGGGGCGTGTCGGCAGCGTTTTGGGGGCGGGTACGGGGCGTTGGCTACGGCCCGGGGGCGTGGCCGCGCCCTCCGTACCCGCCCCCAGGTCGCGGCCCGGCGCGCAGCAGGCCCGCTGGCGTGCGGGGATTTACGTCTCCCTCCAGGAGGCGTAAATCCCCCGACAAAGGTAAGGGGGGGGTGTAGACAGGGCCGGGCGGGTGGGTTAGGTAGGGGAAGGGAGGGGAAGGTGAGGGGAGGGCAAAGGAAAGTTCCCTCCAAGGCCGCTCCGATTTCGGAGCGGCCTTGGAGGGAACGGGGGGAGGCAGCGCGGCTCGGCGCGCGCAGGCTATACAAAATCGATAGCCTTGCGCGCGCCGATCCAGGATTTTAGTGGATACGCGCGGCTCCGCGCGTATCTACTAAAATCCAGCGTACTTTTGCTTGAGTCTGATGCGCAAGCAAAAGTAGGCTGATCGCGCTTCTTTTAAAATCTACCCCTTAGAGAATAGCCACTGCCATTAGCAATGGTTACATGGAATAGACTTAGTTTTTGGGTACTTGCCAGGTTCTTGTGGCCTGGATTGGCCACTGTTGGAAACAGGATGCTGGGCTTGATGGACCCTTGGTCTGACCCAGTATGGCATTTTCTTATGTTCTTATGTTCAGTATTTTACTTGATGCTGCCTTGCTTGTGATAAATAAATGGGCTTGGAGACAAACTGTTTCAGGATTGTTAGTGTTGGGTTGTGGTCTACATAACAAGACATCAAAAGGCCATTATGAGGGATATAGTTGTATAGGATAGGGGGCATATACTTTCAGTGGTAATAAATTTAGGAATGGGTACAGACATCCTGAAGGATTTCCACATAGGCCTGAGGGTGCCTTCCAAATAATGCTTCCTGACTGTGTTGCCTGTGACACAGAAAAATGCCAAGGTCAAAGTATGGCATTTTCTTCGGCCTGCCCTTCGCTGCTGAATCGTGTGCTCTGCTCCTGCTCCTGCGCGTCCAGCGCTGACCCATCAGGGTCCCGGAGCCTCGGAGCCGCCATAGAGCTGCCGCCGGATCGCCTTGCCTGCCTGCCTACCTTCTTCCTTGGCCGCGTGGTCCTTTGCTCAGCCCGCCCACCCCACCGCATCATCAGACAGGGCCGGAGGGAACTTTAAATTCCTGGCCCCGACCTCTGGCGTCACGCGCCAATTGCGCGCGACTAAGGGGCCTGCCCCTTAGTGCGCCCCTTTGTGCACCCCATCAACTAATCGACCCTAGCCGCATCGTCCTGCTCCCCCTTGCAATGCTTGATATGCCTCTGAGAGTAAGTCTTTGCTACTGAAACTTTATCGTCATTGTCCTTCTTGCAATTACTGGTACATTGCCTTAACATCTAGAACGCTGTTTACCTATTACATTGCTTCTGTATTTCATTGTCTCTCCTTTTCCTTCTCCCACTCTTCTCCTACACTGCCACCAACTGGAACCATTCTCAACCCCAAGGTCAACATGATAATGAACACAGAAAGCCACCTCACTTTCCCTATCCCATGCATCCACTACAACCCCCACAGATCTTCTTATCTCACACCTCACAACCACCCTTCCCATCACAAATCCCTTATCCCAATCCTTACCTCACCAATCACACAATTCCTAGGACTAACCACCCTAGCCGTAATTCTCTTCAATGCCCAATCTCTTGCCAAGAAAACCATAATTCTCAATGACCTTCTAATTGACTGACTCCGACATGGTCCTCCTCAAACAGCTCCCCAACCTCTCATATGATATTTTTTCCATCCCAAGACTGAAGAAAAGAGGCGGAGGCCTCCTCCTTGTGGTCAAAAAACATATAAAACTCAAACCCATAACTATCAAACCCCCCACCAAATTTGAGATTGGACTATTCAAATCCCACGACCTTCAAGCATGCCTCATTTATGCACCCCCTGGCCTCATAGAACTTAACCCCTCCCCTCTTATCGAATTCATCTCAGACAATATTAACATTGAAACACCAGCTATTATTTTAGGAGATTTCAACCTTCACATTGATGCCTCCCCAAACTCCTCATCCTGTGAAGTCCTCCTCAATTCCCTTCAGGCAATGGGTTACAAGCAAATCATCTCCTCCCCTACCCATAAAGCTGGGCACACCCTAGATTTGTTGTTTATTAACTCTCATCCTCTCCACTAACACTCCCGTCTGCACCCCTGTCCCATGGTCAGATCATACCCTCATCAAAACCTTACTCTCTATAAAGACCCCTGTCTCAACCCACCATATGCCCAACAACACTATTAATTTTAGAAAACCCTGACCCAGTGATGATCTTATTTCTGCCTTCTCCAATTCCATCCACAAACTCGATTGCTCTAATCCCAATGCCGCAATTGAATCCTGGAGCAACCTCACCTTAGACATTGCAGATAAACATTGCCCTATCATTAGATGTGAACTAAACCCTACGGCCAAGAACCAAACACCTTGGTACACTGCTGATCTGAAACAAAAAAAGAAGGACCTTAGACAAAAGGAGAGAGCCTGGCGGAAAGACCCTTCCCATCAGGAAGCTTCCACCTTCAAATCTGCACTTCACATTTACAGATCCTCCACCCTAAATGCCAAACGTGATTTCTTCTCTGCAAGAATACATGACTATACCTACAATCCGAAAGCCCTCTTCTCATACGTCTCTAAACTCACTGACCCCCCTCCCATCCCTGATAATGAAGCAAAGAACAAAAGTGAACAACTAGCTCATTACTTCCATAGCAAAATATCAAATATCCTCCTCAGATTCCTTCCTGAATCCTCTTATACCCCACAAGACCCCATTTCTACACCTGCCACCCTAAACTCCCTTGAGCTCACCTCATCGATTGAAATCATTTCCATCCTCAAAAAGATGAAACCTGCCTCCCATCCTTCAGACACTATTCCCACAAAAGCCCTACTTTCGATACCGGACACCATAGCCAAATCCTTAGCCAATATCATAAACAGCTCCCTCACCTCAGGCATTGTTCCCAACCCCCTCAAACATGCCGTGATCAAACCCCTTCTTAAAAAACCCTCCCTAGACCCACAAGACCCATCTAATTATCGGCCCATCTCTAACCTCCCATTCATCTCAAAAATCATGGAGAAGGTGGTCAACTCCCAGCTAACAAACTACCTTGAGAAAATAATTTACTCCACTCCTCTCAATTCAGATTCCGTAAGCACCTTAACACAGAAACCCTGCTACTCTCCCTCTCTGAACATCTCATCAGAGGAATGGACCATGGTAATTGCTTCATCCTTGCCCTCTTAGACATCTCTGCTGCATTCGATACTGTAAGCAACACCCAACTCATCTCCCGTCTCACTGACATTGGCCTCTCAGGCACCGCACTCAGTTGGTTTACCTCTTATCTTTCTAACAGACAATATTCTGTTAAAATTGGCAATGCTGAATCCTCCCACCATGCACTGCCCCAAGGAGTTCCTCAAGGCTCCTCCCTCTCATCCACCGTTTTCAATATCTACCTCATCCCCCTCTGTCATCTCCTTACAGACCTTGGTCTCAAGTTCTACCTTTACGCAGACGATGTTCAAATCATTATTCCCGTTCGCAACTCTTTCACTAATGCAATTGAATTCTGGAAGAACTGTCTTTCCTCCATAAACACCCTACTATCCAATCTCCACCTTGCCCTTAACTCTTCTAAAACCGAACTGCTCCTCATCTCTCAAAATATTCCCCCTAATCCCAACCTTGCAAACGATCCCGCCTTTAACTCCTACCTTATGCAGCCCTGCGCATGAAACCTTGGTATGCAACTTGACCAGCAACTGAACCTAAAAAATCATATCAACAAAATCCTAAAGGAAGGCTACTACAAGCTCAATGTCATGAAAAAACTAAAACCCCTTCTGCATACCAGTGACTTCCGCACGGTCATACAAGCTACCCTCACATCAAAACTCGACTACTGCAATTCACTATTTCTGGGCCTTCCCTCCACCTCTCTTAAACCCCTTCAGCTACTGCAGAATGCAATAGCACGAACTATATCTAATGCCCGTAAATATGACCATATTACCCCTATCCTCAAAGAATTTCACTGGCTCCCTATCCCCTCCCGCATTCTCTATAAAATCCTCACTATAATCCCCAAAGCCATACACATCCACAACTCCAATTGGCTGGAAGAACCATTTCAACCAAAACGCTCTAAGCGACTCACTAGAGCCTCCAAGAATGGGACTCTTCATGTGCCCACCCTAAAACATGCACACCTCACATCCACAAGGGAACGAGCTATTTCAATAGCTGGACCCACTCATTGGAACTCCCTACCTGCTAACCTACGACTGGAAACATGTCCATCCAAATTCCAAGCTAACCTCAAGACCTGGCTATTCAAACAAGCGTACCCCCAATAACCTCTGCCCTGCTTCCCTTTTTATTCCTAACATGCCAGCTCTTCAAAGTACCTGTACATATATCTGTTACAACCTCTGTTATAAACTGGTTTGTGATTGTAGTTGCAATCTCTGTCACAACTACTTCTATTGTTATGGTGGCTGCAATTTTAATTACAACCACAAATACTGTTGAACTTCTATTGCCTCTGTTATCTATTAGTGTTGATTTTATTGCTTGGTTCACTTTCTCCCCTTACTAAGTTTATTGTTCCTATTTATCCTATGTATCCCCCTCCCCTGTTCAATGTATTTTCCTCCTTGCTGTTATAACGTAAACCGATATGATGTTGCCACGAATATCGGTATAGAAAAGTTTATAAATAAATAAATAAATAAATAAATGCATGAGGATTAGTTTAAGCTCAAGGAAGAGACAGGGTCATGCTGAGTGCTAGGCCAGTAGTGTGGCTGGTGATGAAAATAAGACATAGACAAGCACCTTGTGAAAATCTCCCTGATGGGCATACCATGAACTTATTTCCAGCCCCATCCCGCCTGGCTTGCACCGGTCCGGCCGCCACCTCTTTTTCCTGTGCATCTCCCGGGCCATCTTCTTAGGTCCTCATTATATTACATTAGTAGCTCATGTACATTGATCATGTTAATGGAATGTACATCTGTTGTATCCAGAGATGCCTATTGACTCATGCTTTATTTGTTGGCCACAATAGGGGGCCCCCTTAGAGACCTCCCCTGCACACTCTAACCTGCCTCCACACCCATCTCTAACCCCTATAGCCCCTCCTTGTGACCTTGCATTTACCACCTTAAACTCCCCCACCCCTGCTACCCACATTCTACTTACTCTACATGGGTAAGAAGCTCCCTGTTTACATGATCTTTGGAGACAGTCCAGGCCTCCTTGTTCTGGCACAGGTTGCTCTGTACTCCAGGACTGGGAACAGCAGCCTTTCGTGCACCACTACCAGGTATGCCAGGTGGGAAACGTCCCTGATGGTGAAGTTTGGCTGCCGAGCTGGCGGTGGCATTGTAGAATGGACCTGCCCTGGAAGGCAGAAGTGTGTCGCAGAAGTGTTACATGTGCACGATATACTTACAAGTTTGCATGTGCACAAAAAAACACACTCATGTTTACGTGCAATTTTTGTGCGAAATTTACACGTATGCTTTACTGAGAATATATAAACCAGTGAGATGCTTGAGATCTTCGCAGTTAAATAATCTTGAAGTTCCTTCTATTCGTCAAGCTCGCCTGTTCAGTACTAGAGAGACTTCTTCTTCAATTGCGGCACCCTCTCAATGGAATTCAATCCCTATAGAATTGAGATCTATGGATGATGTTAAGAAATTTAAATCTTCCTACAAAGAATTTCTCCTTGCCCGTGCGTTTAAGTTGTAACGCAATGTTTTGAATTTCATTTGCTTCTGTGTTGATGAGTATTGTATTGAAGTGAATATGTTTGACTTCATATTTAAATGTGATATTATTTTTTATTATTTTATATATTTTATAATGTTTGTTTGTTCTAGTTTTTGTGAAATTTTTGTGTTTTTACTACTATGTATGTCAATTTTGTATATCGCTTAGGCCATTTGTGTTAAGCGATTAATAAATTTTTTAAATACAAAAATACAAATACGTATTGTATATTGAGCACACACATGTGCGTGCTTAATATAAAATTAATGCGCAAATGCACACATATGTTTGAAAGTTATCCTCCCTGTATCAGCCCCGGTATCTCTACCTCCAATACCTCTCTACATAATTCAAGCCGTGGTATGGTGTTAGGGTAAGGTGCTAATTTAGCTTTGCCAAGGATAAATATTATGTGGGATCTGCCTTCTGTATCTGTCATCTTCATATAGGCCCCGGCAGCTATAGCCTTTATGGAAATATCTGAAAAGACACAAAGTTCTTTAGAGTGAGCTGCAGTGAAAGATATAGAGGTATACATATGTGGAAGCTGGAGCTGCTTGAGATCTCACAGGGAATCCTTCTATGTTTTCCATTCTTATTTCTTTCCAGAGACAGAGGAGCATCCCACTCCTTTGTGATGAAAGTTTGCTTAATAAAGACTTCCCTAGTATGGTGACTGGAGCCACAAAACCAAGGGGGATCATACAAGCTACGTGTTGTGGGCAGGATGCCATGGTGGATATATTGTTTCTCCTTAGTTGCGACTGAGACCTGAAAGGAGACATATATTCATGTTCCATTTAGTCCAAGACTACGCTGGAAACGGTGGCATTTCAACTCCCAAACCTAAGTTCTTGAGTTCTTTTGCATGGTCTTCTGAAGGGAATGCTTTCATCACCTTGGCAGTGTTGGAGGCTATTTTATGGAGCTTCAGATTGGCTTCAGCTAATATTGACTGTGTTCTCTTTAACAAGTCAATAGCTGCTGCTTCTGTAGGTACGGACTTCACCATCAGGGACATTTCCCACCTGGCATCCCTAGTGGTGGTGCACGAAAGGGTGCTGTTCCCAGTCTCTTTCTATGAATTGTCTGACATCTCTGCCATGCTCCTTCTCTCCTTTTTTGTGCCGTCCTTCTCAGTCCACAGGTAGCCACTGCAAATGTTGGACCGTTGCCGAAGACATGAACACATCCTATACTCAATAACCTTGTTGCTGATGTTGTAGTCTTGGTACCACAGGAATCTTAGATTGTTCACAAAGCCTGCAAAAACTATGAAACAATTGAACATCTGTTGGAATGGATATCAGCCATGAGAGCAATGTGCTGGTTTTCTGAAGCAAATCATGACTCCCAATAGACTGTTGGTTAACTCTGGCCAGTGAGGAGGCTCCTTGAAAATGAGCTCTTGAATTGAACTGGTTTCTGAGGATGGTAAACACATTGAATCTGTCCTTCATAAAAGTCACAAAGTGGTCCCTTGTCTTTGGCTTCCTTTCCAGTATATGATGAATTGAGGAGAGTTATGAGAGGGTATGCTTTTTGTTGTGGTTAGTCGGTGTCTGGGTATTTGGAATGGAAGCGGAGCCACCCAGCTGTTTGACTCACACTTGAAGAATTTTTTTATCCATAATCTTCAGGAACTCCTTGTCCTCCATAGAGAGGGCAGGTTTATCACTGTACTTCGTAGTTTGGAATATTGCATTTCCCTGATGATCATCCCAGTCTTCTGATGTGAGGGCTTCAACGTAGCTCTGACTATGATAGTTTAGTTGCCCTTTAGGGGCAGGTTTCTCCGAGGACAAGCAGGATGGTAGTCCTCGCACACGGGTGACAGCATCAGATGGAGCCCGGCATGGAACTTTGATCTCAAAGAATCTAGAACTTTCAAACATGCCCTGCTGTGCATGTGCAGCTGTTGCCATCACCCTGTCCCCTAGGCAGAGTCCCTCAGTCTTTTTTCTGTGGAGCCGCGTGTGTCACAGTATTCAGCTTTGCTCTCTTCTCTCACAGTTTTTTAAGTTATTCTTCTAAAGCTGCAGCTGTTATCTTTCCTTTTTCCTTATGGTAGTTTTATTTCTTTGTTTTTACTTCTTTCCTCTGTCTGCCAGCCAAATGGCAGGCCTTAGTCACTGTGCAGTCTGGCAGAGTCTATTTCTTCCCTTTATAAAAAAAAATAAAAAATAAAAATAAAATACTGCACTTGCAGTTTAGTATTTGTCCTCTCCTTGCTCTGTCTGTTTTTGTACCTTTATCCAGTGCTGGCAGGACTAAGTGTAGTCCATGGGTGATCCGTGTAGGCCTCTGAACCTGGGGACCTACCTGGGTTCTACCCAGGCAGGAGTTCCATGTTATTTCACCGGTCGATCGGCATCGATGGATTCAGACAGTGAAGAAATCGAGGACCATACCATTCCTGGGGGGGGAGAGCTCATCCTCCCCACATTCGAAGGCACTAGTCTCCATGAGCAGGAGCCCTGGATGACATAGCCTCCCCTCATGCTTGCTGTCGATGGCAATGCAATCTTCCTGGGAGAGAGGGTGAAAAGGAGCCTGGGCAAGCAGCTTGCTGCCGCACCTTTGGTGCCATGCCCAGTAACAGTTGCCTGTGTACATCTGTGACCAGTGCACCGTTCATCTGACGCATCAATGTCAGGACCACTTCGGGGACCAGGATTGCCATTGAGCATCATGGTCACCCTTGACACCGTCAAGGTGCCAGGGTGCCCTCGATGTCATTGAGGTGTGTGACTGCCCTCGATATCGTAAGGGCCTTCTATGCCATAGGCATCAGTGGATGTGGACTCTCGATGCTCTGAAGTCATCGAGGGACTAGGACTGCCATTGTTGTGCTCACCATGAGGAAAACACACACCCATACAGTAGAGGGCAACTGGAAAATGCCTTCTGCTGTGAACACATGCTGACCAGCACTACACAGTAGTATCCACTTGCTAGAGTAGATGGCTATGTGTTGCCAAAAGCATATCACAGCATGTGTGTTGACGCCTTCCCCGCCAGTACTCCCCAATACTTTGCGGCATAGAACTGACGAGGAGGCAGAGGCCATGACATGATGATGGAAGAACCCTATTCTTTCTTCTCTCGCAAGTTCTCCCCGGTGGAGTGCAATTACAGTATTGGTGCTCGAGAACTCCTTGCCATCCAATATGCCCTGGAGGAATGGTGCCCCTGGCTGGAGGGGGCTCAACAAAAATTCACCATATTTACAGACCATAAGAATTTGGAACACCTCCAACATGCTCAACGCCCAGCAGGCCTAATGGTCTCTCTTCTTTGCTCATTTTAACTTTGATTTGAAGTACAGCCCAGCCGACAAAAACACTCGAGCTGACGCCCTATCGCACTCCTTCCTGCCCGAAGATACCATTGAGAAACCCCAGCACATCATCGATCCAGCGTGCATTCACCTGGCGGTGGCCACAACCATTCCTGTCGCAAGATGGTGGTTCCCAGCAGGCTACGAGAGTGAGTACTAAAGTGGGCATATGACTCCTGGATAACTGGCCATTCCAGTTGCGACTGTACCCTGGCATTCCTCCAGCGCTATTATTGGCGGCCCAACATGCAACAGGACGTTCGTGCATACGTGGATTCCTGTCCCACGTGCATGCAACATAAGCCATTGGTGGGATGCCCCTGGGGGCTGTTACAGCCAATGCCAGCCCCCAGGGAACCCTGGACCCACCTGTCCACCGACTTTGTGATGGACCTCCCTAACTCCAAAGGCAACACCATAATCTGGGTAATAGTGGACAGATTCTCCAAGATGGCTTCCTTCGTTCCGCTACCCAGGCTTCCCTTGTCTCCAGAATTAGCCAGGCTATTTGCTCTACAAGCATTCCACCTCCATGGTCTGCCCAAATATGTTATATCCAATAAAGGACCACAGTTCATCATGTTATTGGCGATCACTTAGTCAAAAATTTGACATCACGTTCGATCTGACCACTGCCTATCATCTGCAAGCCAACGGGCAAGCTGAGCGGAAGAACCAGTCGCTAAAGTCCTATTTTCGTACCTATGTTAATGAGCAACAAAACAATTGGTCCCACCTTTTACCATGGGTGGAATTCTTCCACAACTCCCACATCAGTGCTTCTACCGGATCTTCCCCATTCCTCATTGTCTATGGGAGACAACCATTACCTCCATGGTCCAAACCTCTCTCAGTTCTATCTCCAGTGGCCCAGGCAACAGCGGATGAATTACGCAACATCTGGAGCCATACCACCAAACTCTTACAGAAAGCAGCTAGCCGAGCCAAAAAAACCATGTAGGCCTGCACCCCAATTCAAGCCTGGCAACAAGGAATGACTCAGCACCTGCCACATCTGGTTCAGACTTCCTTCCCAGCGTCTGGCACCTCGATACATCAGCCCATTCTTCATCATCAGACAGACAGGTCCGGTGACTGTATCAGCTGTGCCTCCCACCGTCACTAGGAATCCACAACGTATTTCATGTGTCTCTCCTAAATCCCCTGGCCCTTTCCTGGCCCCGTTATAATTAGTGAGGTTTGGGTGGACCCTTGGACACTGTGGCAGCTGACCACGCCCACAGAGGGAAGTCCCATGAGGAGCCACATGTCAGGCTCAGCTCTGGACACACAAACACAGATATTTCTTTATTTAGACAGTTTGAGAAGCCACCAGAGGTGGCAGTAGTGAGTAGAAGATGTAGCCTGGCAGGGCTAGTATTCCCCAGGGCGCTGGAACAGTGGTTCCTCCAGTAGCAGTGCTGTAGTGGAGAGAACTGAGAAAATGAGTACAATAGAACATTCACAGAGTCCCAAGTATGGAGAAGCCCCGAGATAGGGAGAGCTGGCCCTCGAGGAGCGAGTACCTGGGAGCAGAGAGACTCGTTGGCAAAGTACTCACACAGCGGTTCTACGTAGGAGATGGCACTGGCGCTGCAACGGAGGCAGGCCCTCGAGGAGCGAGTACCTGGTTCCAGGGAAACGGATCTGAGGAGTAGATGATAGTAGTACTCACTGATGGTGTCTGTAGCGAATTCTTCCAAGTAGAAGAGGAGATAGATGCAGGCAGCGGGTCAGGGAACATGGGCCCTCGAGGAGCAAGTACCGGTTACCTGATAGCGACCTGAAAGAAGCAAAAGAGGCCCCCGAGAAGCGGATACCCCGTTAGCAGAAAGAGTCCAATGGAAGTTGGAAAGGCATAGTAGCTGGGTATGGAGAGCGAATCCCATCCATAAGAATCCCCTTGCTAACTCAACGGCTAGCAATAAACTGTAGGCTTAAATATCCGGGCAGCATGACGTCATCACTGGGGGATGCCCCAGAGGAACGCGCCAATGAGGAAATAAGAATGAGGGCTATGCGGTACGCGCGCCCTAAGATACCTGTAGAACATGGCAGGAGGCAGCGCCCAAGCCGGTCTGGGGACTCTGGAGAGGAAAGCAGTTGGACGCCGCAGCAGCCAGGCGTCCGTGAAGAGCAGGAGGAGCCGCAAAAAAGGAAAGGTAGGCGGAGTGAAGCCGTCGTGAAGTGACGGTCGCAACAGTACCCCCCTTCAAAGGGTGGTCTCCTCTGCGGGTACCAGGTTTTGGTTTCCAAGAATGTGGAGATGAAACTGATGGAGCATCTCTTTATCAAGGATATTAGCCAGAGGCTCCCAAGAATTTTCTTTGGGACCAAAACCTTCCCATGAAAAAGCCTTGCCTCATCTTCGGACATCAAGGTCGGCTTCGACCTTGTATTCTAGGTCATCTTGTATTCTAGGTCATCTTCTGCATTGATTGGTTCCTGACACTTGGAAGAGAACTCACTGAGAATGAGCGGTTTCAAAAGTGAAACATGGAAAGCGTTGTGGATGTTTAATCCAGGTGGTAGCTTCAGACTGTAAGTGATTTTGCCAAGACGTCGGAGGATTGGAAATGGACCAATGTAGCGAGGAGCAAATCGAGTAGAGGATAAGTTCAGTCTAAGGTGCTTAGTGGATAGCCAGACTTTGTCACCAGGTTGAAAGACAGGCGCTTTGGAATGGTGAGCGTCATAAAACCTTTTGGCTCGATCACTCGCTTTGAATAGCATTTCTTTCGTCTGAGTCCATAATTGATGGATATCATCAGCAGAGGATTGAGCTGCTGGAGACGTCACTGAGAGCTTCAGTGGAAGTGGCGGTGATGTGAACGTCCATATACCACTTCAAAAGGTGTTGATCCAGTGGATGATGCTGGATGAGAATTAATGGTGAATTCAGCCCATGGTAACAGTTCGGCCCAGTTATTCTGATGGCAACTCACATAGGCCCGAATGAACTGTTTCAGGGTCCTATTCATCCATTCTGTTTGGCCATTTGATTGAGGTTGATAGGCAGATGTGTAATCTAGAGAAATGGCAAAAAGCTTGCACAAAGCCTTCCAGAATCTTGCCGTGAACTGTGACTAGGACTAGGGGGCATTCCATGAAGTTAGCAAGTAGCACATTTAAGACTAATCGGAGAAAATTCTTTTTCACTCAACGCACAATAAAGCTCTGGAATTTGCTGCCAGAGGATGTGGTTAGTGCAGTTAGTGCAGCTGGGTTCAAAAAAGGTTTGGATAAGTTCTTGGAGGAGAAGTCCATTAATGGCTATTAATCAATTTTACTTAGGGAATAGCCACTGCTATTAATTGCATCAGTAGCATGGGATCTTCGTAGTGTTTGGGTAATTGCCAGGTTCTTGTGGCCTGGTTTTGGCCTCTGTTGGAAACAGGATGCTGGGCTTGATGGACCCTTGGTCTGACCCAGCATGGCAATTTCTTATGTTCTTATGTTCTTATCCTCGATACGAGATTATGTGCTTCGGTAGGCCGTGAAGGCGAAAGATGTGGGTTATGAAGAGCTTCGCAAGCTCCAAGGCTCCAGCACCACAAAATGGGCCATCTTGCTGAAATGGTCGACTGTGACCCAAATGGTATTCATACCTCCAGAGAGGGGAAGATCGACTACAAAATCAGTAGCAATATGCGTCCAGGGCTGTTCCAGATCTGGAAGCGGTTGCCGCAATCCCCACGGTTGGCCAGAAGTAGGTTTGTGCTTGGCACAGTTGGCACAAGATGCTACGTAGCAGAGTGTGTCTTCCTTGATAGTTGGCCATCAATAATACTTCTGTAGCTTCAGCAGGGTACAGTGTTGACCAGGATGGCCAGCCAGCTTGGAATTGTACACCCAATAGAGCACTTTCTTCCTGAAGTGTTTAGGTAAGATGGTCTTACCAGCAGGCACAGTATGAGTAGCCACCAAGATGACTTTCTTCGGGTCGATAATATGCTGAGGTTCTTCTGGAACATCCTCCGAGAGAAAGGAGCGTGACAGGGCATCAGCTCTGGTATTCTTGTCTCTGGGGCGATATTTTTGCACGAAGTCAAAACGGTTAAAAAATAAGGGCCATCTGGCTTGTCTATGGTTAAGATGTTGTGCATGGTGAAGATACTCTAGATTCTTATGGTCCATAAACACGGTAATTTGATGTTGAGTGCCTTCGAGCCAAGGCAGTCATTCCTCGAATGCCAACTTAATAGCCAGGAGCTCTTTATCTCCGATCCCATAGTTCTTCTCTGCCGGAGAAAAACGTCATGAGAAGAAGGAGCAGGGATGTAAGGATTTGGAGTCTCCGGTTTGGCTCAATACAGCCCCCACACAGACATCAGAGGCATCGATCTCCATGATGAATGGCTTGTCGGGGTCTGGATGATGCAGGCATGATTTGGTGGAAAAGGCAGTCTTTAAATCCTCAAATGCGGAAATGGCCTCCGCAGACCATTTAGAAGCGTTGGCCCCTTTTCGGGTCATTGCAGTTAAGGGCACAGTTAAAGAAGAATAATTCTTTATAAAGCTTCTATAGTAATTAGTGAACCCCAAACATTATCTCAGGGCCTTCAGGCTGATAGGTTGGGATCAATTTTTAATACTCTCTAATTTTTGGGAATCCATCTGGAAGCCATCTTTAGACACAATATAGCCAAGAAAAGGCACAGAGTCCTTATGGAATTCGCTCTTGGGTAGCTTGACATAGAGCCAATGTTTTTGAAGTCTTCGTAGTACTTGTTTGACATCTTCTAGATGAGTAGACAAGTCCTGAGAAAATATCAGGATGCCATCTAGGTACACTACGACACTCCTGTACAACAGGTCCCGCAAGATGTCATTCATCATGTTCTGGAACACGGCGGATGCGTTGCACAGGCCGAAGGGCATTACTAAGTACTCAAAATGACCATCTCGAGTGTTGAAGGCTGTTTTCCATTCGTCGCCACTGCAAATGCGAACTAAGTTATAGGCTCCCTTCAGGTCAAGTTTCAAGAATATCTTGGCACCTTGAAGTCAGTCGAACAGCTCTGAAATTAAAGGCAGGGGATATCGGTCTTTGATTGTGATCTCGTTCAGACCTTGATAGTCGATACAAGGACATAAGGTACCGTCCTTCTTCCCCACAAAGAAGAGGCCTGCGCCGGCTGGAGACTTTGATGGTCTAATGAATCCTTTCTGTAAATTCTCCTCGATGTACTCGGACATAGCCTTATTCTCTATTACAGAGAGTGGATAGACACGTCCTTTAGGAGGTTCAGTGTTTGGTTTCAGCCTTATGGCACAGTCGTAAGATCTATGTGGAGGAAGGATGTCAACAGCTTCTTTAGAGAACACATCACAGAATGAAGCGTATTGAGGCGGCAGTCCTGACATCACTGGAGTTGTAGGCATGCAGAGGACAGGAGAAACCTCCTTAAGGCAATTGTCATGACAAGCTGGGCCCCAGCGGGAGAGTTCCAAATTGGCCCAGTTGAATTGAGGCTGATGCACCTACAACCAGGGTAACCCCAGAACAATAGGGTGCACGGCCTTCTCTAACACACAGAAGGGAATTGACTCAGTATGGAGGGCTCCAGTGCAAAGGGTCACCGGTTCGGTGCGATAGGTCACGTCACCTGGCAAAGGCTCTCCTTGGATAGATGATAAGAGCAGTGGAACCTTCAAAGTGACGAGGGGGATCATCATATGTTCCACTAGGCATTGAAGTATAAAGTTGCCTTCTGCCCCTGAATCCACCAGGGCAAGAGTTTGAAATTTGGATTGTCTGCAGATCAGGGAGACTGGGAGAGAGAGCGGAGGAGAGGACGTAATAAGGCCTAAGAACAGTCCTCCCGCAGGACTTAGGCCTGTCAGTTTTCCAGACGAATTGGGCATGTTGGGACATCGTGACCAGCTTGTCCACAGTACATGCACAGGCCATGCCTCTTCCGAAGTCTTCTCTCTTTTGAAGTCAGGTGACTGCGACCAAGTTGCATCGGTTCCTCTCCACTGGCGACAGGTATTGCTGGAATCATCCGAAGTGCAGGTTTAGCACGAACCTCCTTCTGACACGGTCCTTTACTAGCCTTGAGTTCTTTCACCTTATCACAAAGCCAGTGGTCAATTCTAGTAGCCAAAGCCACTAGTTCATCCAGTGAGTCAGGTGTCTCATGAGTGACTAGCTCATCTTTCAAGCAAGTATCCAGACCTCTGAAGAAGAGGGTTTTCAGACATTTGGAATCCCAGCATAATTCTGTAGCAAGAGTCTTGAACTCTATTGCAAAATCAGCCAGTGGTCGGTTGCCTTGCTTCAGGTCCACCAGAGCAGAACCAGCAACAGTCACTCAAGCAGGATCATCAAAAACGGATTTAAACAAATCAAAAAATCCGTCAAAATCCTGCAGAATTTGATCCTTACGTTCCCACAGCATTGAGGCCCAAGACAAGGCCCTTCCATCAAGATAAGATAGAATATAAGTAGTCTTGGCATAGACTGTGGGAAGTGAGAAGGCTGTAATGCAAAATGCATGCAGCACTGATTTAGGAAACCTCTAGTTCTTTGAATCTCTCCAGAGAAACAAACTGGAGCAGCCAGAGGTACCGTAGTCTTTATAGTTACTTCAGGTAACTGATCTTCATTACTGGAAACAGCGCTTTGATTCTTCTGTGCGTGCAGCTGATGGAACGCAGAAGTGGGTTTCTCCAATGCGTCTTGTTGTTCAGCCAAACACCAGGCCAGGCCAGGAATGGTCTGCAGGGCATTGAGCTGTGCTGGATCCATGGAATTAGCAATCTGTTATAATTAGTGAGGTTTTGGTGGACCCTTGGACACTGGCAGCTGACCACGCCCTCGGGGGAAATCCGGTGAGGGGCCACAGGTCAGGCTCAGCTCTGGACACACAAACACAGATATTTCTTTATTTAGACAGTTTGAGAAGCCACAGAGTGGCAGTAGTGAGTAGAAGATGTAGCCCTGCTGGGCTAGGATTCCCCAGGGCGCTGGAACAGCAGTTCCTCCGGTAGCAGTGCTGAGGTGGAGAGAACTGAGAAAGTGAGTACAATAGAACATTCACAGAGTCCCAAGAATGGAGAAGCCCCGAGATAGGGAGAGCTGGCTCTCGAGGAGCGAGTACCAGATCCCTGGGAGCAGAGAGACTCATTGGCAAAGTACTCACACAGTGGTTCCACGTTGGAGATGGCACTGGCACTGGAGCGGAGGCAGGCCCTCGAGGAGCGAGTACCTAGGTCCTGGGAGACAGCTCTGAGGAGTGGATGATAGTAGAACTCACTGATGGTGTCTGTAGCGAATTCTTCCAAGTAGAAGAGGAGATAGATGCAGGCAGCGGGTCAGGGAACATGGGCCCTCAAGGAGTGAGTACCGGTTACCTGATAGCGACCTGAAAGAAGCAAAAGAGGCCCCCGAGGAGCGGGTACCCAATTAGCAGAAAGAGTCCAATGGAAGTTGGAAAGGCAGAGAAGCTGGGTACGGAGAGCGAATCCCATCCATAAGAATCACCCTTGCTAACTCAACGGCTAGCAATAAACTGTAGGCTTAAATATTCGGGCAGCGTGACGACATCACAGCGGGATGCCCCTGAGGAACGTGCCAATGAGGAAACAAGAATGAGGGCCACGCGGCGCGCGCCCTAAGGTACCTGTAGAACATGGCGGGAGGCAGCGCCCAAGCCAGTCCGGGGACGCCTGAGAGGACAGCCAGGCGTCCGTGAAGAGCAGGAGGAGCCGCAAAAAAGGAAAGGTAGGCGGAGTGAAGCCGTCGGGAAGTGACGGTCGCAACAGCCCTCCCGGAAAACACCCACTCCTCTGCAGCTCACTGCCGGGAATGATACCACTTAGGTACGTGATGTCCTAGACATTCTTAAGCGAAGCTGTAGATGGAAATACCTCCTTTCCTGGGAGGGATATGGGCCTGAGAAAAATTCTTGGGAGTCAGCATCTAATATCCTTGACAAAAGGATTGATCAGGCGTTTCCACACTACACCCCCCCGGAAACTGAGACCCCCAGGGAGGCTGCCGTTGCATGACTCTGCCTGCCCTCTGTCCTCCTGCTGGTTTGGCAGCCTATCCGGGGCTGAGCTCCCTCTCGCACGCCGCCGTGCCACCTGACACCACTGCCTCCGTCCCTCCTGGCCAGGTACCTGACTAGGTGCATGCACGCAGCGCTCTCACAGTTTTAAAGGGCCCATGGTGGGAAAAACTCCAGTGGCCTCAGCTAATGACGTCTCCTTCCGTTTCCTATGTAAGGCAAGCTCTGACAGTCAAAGTTTGCCTTGGCAACAAGACTCTTCACTCTGCTTGAGCTGTGCTTCGTGTTCCTGTTTCCAGCGTTCCTGTTTCCAGTTCCGTGCCTCCCTGTGTTCCTGCCTTCCACCTGCTTTCCCTTCTGGACAGATCCTGGGCTTCTGACCTTCTGCCCGGACCTGGCTACAAGCATTGTCGCCATTCCACGGGATCATCCACGCAGAGGCCCACCTAAGACCAGCCAGCCCCGGTACCCAAGGGCTCAACCTGCAGGGAACACAGGCTGGTATTGGTGAAGCTCCAACTGCTTCCCGTCCAGCCTCACCTGCTGATGGTGGGGGCCTGTGGCGTTTAACCCCTCAGGTAGCGCCAACTCCCCCTCGGCTCAAGGGTCCACTTCCCCAACAACTAAATCCTCTGATTAATAATTCCTTCAGTTTTCATGCATTTTTACTGTACTACCCTCGGCATTCAGTCTCTAGCTTGAGTCTCTAGATAATCAGTTAAAACTTTTTCCCAGTTTCAGATTCCAGAGATGAATACCAAACAACATTTATTAGAATGATGAACAATTCAGCACTCAGTAACAAAGCACCAAGAATAGCCATACAGACAGCTGAGCCTGACCTGAAAGTCACTGTTCAGAGCTCCTTCTGTTTTCTGCTTGCACAGTAGCTGCTTATATAGAAAATTTTTCTTTGTTTAGCAATTTCCTCTAATCTCAGCACATCATGACAGTTGGATCTGTTTCTTTTCATCTTAGCCTAGCCCATTATTGTTGCTCCAACATTAGTATCTTTCCCTGTCCCCACAGGTTATCTCTCTTCTATCTGTGTTTCAGCCTTACCATGCGCCAGTGGTTTCGGCATCATGGGTCCCTTTTGTCATGAGTCCCTTTTGTGTGGTTGTCAGATCTCCCCGCTAGCAATGTTTCTTATTCTGATATGGATCATGAGCACCACAGCTGCAGTTCTGTGTGCAAACATTATGTCTGCTAGAGCTGTCTCTTGCTCTGCAGATATACAGAAGACAGCTGCAGCTGTAGTAGAAGCTGTGGATATTAGTGAATAGGTGAAAAAGTGATGCTTCTAGGAGCCTGGTAGAGAGGATTCAGGATGAGCTGTGAGTCTGAAGAGCCTTTTCTCTAACTGAAAAATCCCACCAGGAAGGGAACAATCTGATTGCTTTGGGACAAAGAAAGAGGAGAGAGATACAGAGAGAGAGAGAAAAACAGGAACAGATCCACTAGAAAGTTAATAAACATTCAAACAGCAATCAACAATAGCCAATCAGGAAAAGGAACCCTATACTCTGCAGAGATTCTAAGTTGAGTAATATCATGGATGACACAGGGTGGCAGTATAATAAACACTGTGGAGTCAGAATAGATGAATATAGGGAAAAATAATTCTAGCAAAGCTGGATTCGGTAAGAGTCACCAACTAGGAAAAGGACCTTGGAGTCCTTGTGGACAATATATTGAAATCCTCAGTTCAGTGTGCAGCAGGGGCCAGAAAAGCAGATAGAATATTAGGAATGCTTTAAAAAGGAATGGCAAATAAAATGGATAATATAATAATGCCTCTATATTGATCCATGGTGTGAATGCACCTTGAATGTTGTATGCAGTTTTGATCACCCTATCTCAAAAAAGACACAGCAGAACCAGAAAAGGTGCAGAGGAAGGTAACAAAAATGATAAAGGGGAAGGAACAGTTCCCCCTCTGAGAGGCTACAAAGATTAGGGCTCTTCAGCTTGGAAAAGAGACGGGACGCTCTATGAAACTAACAACCAGCAGATTTAAAGCAAATCATAAAAAGTTCTTTTCACCCAGTGCACTGTCAAGCTGTGTAATCTGTTACCAGAGAATGTGACTAGTGTAGCAGATTCAGAAGAAGTTTGTATAAATTCCTGGAGGAAAAGTACATAAAAAATGATTAGCCAGGTAGACTAAAGAAAGCTATTACTATTCCTCGGAATGAGTAACAAGAAATAGATCTGCTGGGTACTTGCGACCCGGACTGGTCACCGTTGGAGACACGATGCTGGGCTTGATTGACCTTTATCTGCCTCAGCCTCGCATGGCTTGTACGAAGCAAGGTTGAAGATGGGAAAGCCTGAAAATGGCCTAGCAGCAGAGGTGTCTGAGGCCATCACTGTGGCAAATTTCGGGTACGGTGGGACATATATGGAAGGCAGTGGAGGGAAAAGGGATGAGTGGTTGGGTAAAGGACACAGAGGATGAGGAGTTGGTTTTGGGCTGCATATGGGAATTTATTTTCTTTTTAACTTACTTTTTATTTGAGTTTAACAATATTTCAGATGCAAACATATTTGAAAAAAAAAAAATGCAGTTAATAGTACATGAAAAAAAATATAAAAACAAATAAGGTTAACTTGCAATACCCCTGCTAAAGACCACAATTTATTTATTTTTATTTATTTAAACATTTTTATATACCGACCTTCCTCACAAGATATCAAGTCGGTTTACAGTACAGAAAATAATTATCAGTACATCAAATACATATCCAATTAAATTACAATAAACACAATCCAAAACTCTATAATCTATATATATCTCTATAATACCAAGCGGATAGAAAATTGGCCTTAGGGCAAAGACCATACAAAAAAGAAAACCAGGTATAACCACGCCCTGAGCAATACTTCAATTAAAGAACTATGCACTAAGAGGTCAGGGGAGCTGCACCAGAGCGTGCGTCAATGAAATCCCTCAACTGCAAGGGGTCGAAGAAAACATTTTTACAGAATTTAGTACAACAAGACATTTACAAGGGTGTCTGACTGTACAAGAAGCCCCCAAGGAAATAACCTCCGATCTCATAACAAGAAATCTCCTCCTACGCTCCTGCTTTGCTCTAGATAAACCTGGAAACATCCAAATTTTTTCACCTTTGAATAAAATCTCACAGTGTGAAAAGAACAGACAGAGAAAATATGATTCCTACCTTGCAAGAACAGGAGCGAAATCAATAAGGTAGCTCTGGAAAAAGTTACGTCGGAATTTTCCAGCAATTGAGACACGTCCTCGAGCATTCTGCTGTTCTCTGTCCCTGTTCTTATTATTAGATGGTAAATAAAATATCTTCTGAATAGGAGGAAATACTGATTCAGGGATTCGAAGAACATCCGTCATATCAAATTTAAACACTGCAATGGGAGAAAGCAACGGAGTTTGAGGAAAATTTAATATACGCAAATTCAAGTTCCTGGGAAAAGTTTTCCACATTTCCAGCTTCATTGTCACAGATGTTAAAGCTCTTATTTGCTTAGCCCGTAAATCCTGAATTTGAGATGCAGAAATCTCCAAGTTGGATAATTTAGATTCACTAGATCTTGGTTCTGAAGCTTGGAGTGGATATCAGTAGTAACAGATGAATGAAGTTGTAGACTGCTCAATAGTAGCCAGTGCCGAACACAAAACTATCAAGTGTCACAGAAGCGGATTTAATAAGCAAAGGTCTAACCTCCTGGACCTCTTGCTGACCAATACCAACAACCCCTGGCATCGAGGAGACCCCCTCCAATGCTGAGGCATCCAGCGCCGCTCCACCGCCACTCTCTGGCTCCCGGGAACGCTGAAACTTCTCCGTAGTTTTCTGCTGTACTCCACCTCCATCAGGAAGCATTTGGATGCTGTCGATGACGCAACACCAGAACTCTGGTCTTGTGCCGGCAACTCAGCCCTCGCTTGAGCGGCGGTACCACGGGGCCTAGGCATAGACTGGCCCATGGGGCTGAGCGAAACCTCAATCATTGACAGGCTCGGCGGAGGCAGGAGAGAACTCCAGCATGGTGGGCTGCTGGGACGTCCCTGTGGCTAGAAATTTTCTTACAACTCCCTTCTTCTTGCCCATAACCACAGAGGAGGGATAAGACAAAGTCAAAGAAGAAAATTAAAGCAAACGCAAGAGCAAAATTCGCACGTCTGTTCGGGGCGCCATCTTGACACACCCCTGCATATGGGAATTTATATGCGCATCTACTCAAAGTGGATGAATCTCAAGTGGCAGACTGGACTAGCCATTTTGGTCTCAACCTGTTGTCCTTTACTGTTATTATGGACGCCCGGCGTCCATCTTTAAAAATGGCGCGGGCCATCCAGTGCTCCTACCATGTGACAGGGGCCGGCCAATGGCATGGATACCCTGTCACATGGTAAGGGCAAAGGGCCATCAGCGCCATTTTGAATAGTGGCAGCCGACGGCCCGGGAGCGGGAGATCACTCCCGGGACCCCCACTGGACCACCAGGTACCTGTAAAACGTTTTTTGGGGGGTCGGGAGGGTGGGGGAAGCTAAGGGATTCGTTTTAAAGGGTCGGGGTGGGTTTAGGGGTTATTTTTGTGTGCCGTTTTTCCCGCCCTCCCCCAAAACGATAAGAGAACCCCATGAATAATATCGTGGGGTTTTCCTATCGTTTTGGGGGAGCCCCCAATTTCTGACGATTTTGAAAATATCGTATGATATTTTCAATCGTCCGAAGCCCGATTCACATCCCTAGTTCTGATTTTCCTTTCGAAAAGCAAAAATTAGTCCTGCCCATTACTGGATCTTCTGCTTTGCTGGACCGGCTGGGGCTGGGGAATTCTTCAGAGGGCAGCATTCACAGCCCCCTGGGGGTGGGAGGTGGAGGGAAAGGGAGTCATGGTCATTGCTCATTGTAAAAAACCTAGGTACTAGAATTGGGCCTCAGGTGAGGCCCCCAGGCAGACATTTGTTGCTGCAGTGACTAAACTACATAAGAGTTCATGGAGGGACCTAAGGAAGAAAATCCATGAGTAGTTAAGGCTCATGGTGTCAGGATCTCAGCCTTGGTTCTGTGGGAGCTGAAGGCCCAAAGGAGCAGGAGGGAACAACTTTTCTTATACTTTTTATTTTTTTGGAAAGGACTACAAATTCAAGCATACAGTGGGTTATAATATACAACTAGGACTGGATCATTCGGTTCTGAAAATCTGGAGCTGCAAGTAGGGGAAGGGGTAGTGGACCCATCTTTCCTCACTGAGCTGTTTTGAACATTTCTCCCTCATTGCCAGCCGTTCTTCCGGATTTCCTTTTTGAATCTTAAATGCCTCTTTCTCCACCCTCACGTCTATAAATCAGCTCTTGCAGATTATATCGAGTGTTTAACAAAACCCTTATTTTTTTCCTGGAAAATTAATTCAGTTACGTGGGAGGAATGAGGAAAGATCATAAACTCCCATTTTGTCCTCTCAGCACTTCAGTGTTTCTGTTTCCACCCCTTTTATTTCCCGCTCTGTACCCTTCCCTTTGATCCACTGTTGCACTCGCTTCCCACACTTTGTTCTCTCTCACAGGAGAATTTTAGGACGCCCAATGTACAACCGTTTGAACCATTCCAGTTTTATTAGATGCACCTGAGTGGGTTGGGTTTTTTTGCGTAGGGGAATTACCCACAGAAGCTTAACATGGGGCTTTTTTTTTACCTGCAAATTTATTTATTTTTAAATTTATATTTTATTGAGAAACGAGTTGAAAATTACAACTTCTTGCTTTTTTCTTAGTTTTTTTCTGAACCCTTACCTTGCTCAGAAGTCCTTAAAAAACCTTTTTCCTCTTTTTCTTCCTCCTCTTCATCTTATTTTTCTTTCTGCTTCCTTCTTTTGCTTCTGTTTCCTATTTCTCCTCCCGTCTCCTCTTCTTTCCTTCCTTGTTCCTTTTGTCCATATTCCCTTTCCCCTGCCCCCTACTTTTCCCCTTCCCCTCCCCCCATCCCCCCCTACGCCTCATCCCCCCTCCTTTATTTTTCCTTCCCAGCCTTCCCCTCTTCCTTCCCCCTTTTTTAACAATATAAATTCTACTTATATGTGATTCATTTGTCGGTTTCTGTCCTTACACATCACACTATCGGCAAATGCAGTGCAATGGATCTGTAGTCACGTTTTTTGACAATATTTTGACAATTCCCTTTATGTTATTTTATGTTACTTATTTTGTGTTTCTTCACCTTCCGGTTTTTTGGAGTTCTGTCAATCAGGGTCACATGATTTATTTTTTCACGCGATTCTGACCCGTATCCTCCCATTTAAACGCCAGACTTCTTGGACACTCTCCCGGGACATCGCGGCTGTGAAGTCTGCCGGCTTCATCCCTAAGTTTCTCTGAATATGTTTAGAAATATCCTCTGCTTTAAGACCTGTTGTTCACTGTTTTTCTCTTTCGCGGTTTCAGCCTTTAACCTCTCGTTTGGAGACCTACGCAGTCCAGTTTACAATACAATAAAGCCAGTACTCTCCATCTTTGAAACATCGGGCATGTTCCCCTTCGTTATTGCAGTGCTTTACAGCTTTGAACCGTCCTTTTGCCTTTCCATAATAATTCCTCTCAGTCTGCTCAACTAATTTGTTTTTCCACGTTGGGTTCAGCACCCGTGTTCAGCCGAACAATTTGAAAACCTTGTGGTAAGCTCCTGTTACACCACGGCTGAGAAGGTTGCAGGTTTCATCTGTTGATTAAAAATCTCCCCGCGATGGTTCCAGCCCTACACAATGGGTTAAATTTTGAATATCGCATCATATTTCATTTGCAGAAAGGTATTAATTCCTTATCCTAATTTCTCCGTTTCCCACATTCTGTTCCCCGCACAGCTGTGTGGCTTATGTTGTTGTACAATTTTTCAGACAGTCTACTGGTTTGACGTCAATTCATGGCCCCTGAAACTCGTCTAGTTTTCTTTACTCTCTACCTTGAGCTGCATCTTTAATTTTGAGGTATTGTATGTTCTCGGTTTTCGTTTTGGTTTTTTTGATTCCTGGCCAACCTGCCTTCACCTTTATGTCACTGACTTGCCCTGTTTTATCTCCCACTATTTTTCAGAAAACAGCAGGCAAATTGTTCAAATCTACAGAACAGAAGCGAGTTCTATGACGCTCTTGTGTATACTTCTTTCTCTATGATTGCTTCATTGCTATCACCCCATTCTTGTGATTTCCCCCGCCCCCTTCCCTCCTTTTCCTCTCTCCTTCCTTCCCTTTCCCCCTACCTTTAAGGTCTACGATCTAGCCCAGTTGATATGCTTTTACTCTATATGGATTTCCCACAAGGTTATATGCTTTACCTACCTGCTTTGTTGTTTTACTTTGCTTGTTATGATTTACATTATGCTATATGATTTGATTTCATCCTTTGTCCTGGTCCTCTCTTCCTTTTTAGTTGAAGTTTAATTTATAAATGTACTCTTGCGGTTGCCTGCCTGCACAATAACTGGATGATAATTTTTGTTGTTATAGACTTGTGAATCCTCCGGTCCCCCTGACGTGAAACACGGCCATGTCGGGGTCCCTCGTTTTATATATTAATGTTCACCATGGCATTTAATTTCTTTCGTGCATGGTGATTGTGTGCATATGTAAAATAAAAGAATTTTGGTTGATGAACTGTTATTGCTCAGTATAACTTGTGCCACACATTCTTCTATTGCAAATTTGTGCGAATGCCAGGAAATCCTCATTCGGTAGGGCATACGAGGACTGCAAATCAGAAAATGGAACCATCCCTTGTTTCCATTTTTGGCCCAGATTAGTCAAGTCTCGAGCCTCCCATTTTTGAAAAACTACCTTCTGCTTTCCCATAGGAAAGTCCCTAAGAGATTGTATATGCGATGGCACTGAATACTGCTTTACACCTACGAGTTTAGATTTCCACCTTTTTCCATATGACAAGGGTTGTTTGAAGGCGCGGGGGGATCGAGGTGAGTTCCTGCCTGTTATAACTCATGGGCCAGAATATGGCCTGTAAAGGGAGTACACCTATTAAGGATTGCTCTATCAGTACCCACTGTTTTGGGGAATTAAGGTCATGGCTATTCAATATATGCTTGAGTGGAGCGGCTACATCGTAGTGCATCAGGGAGGGCAGTCCCAGGCCTCCAGCTCTGCGTGGTTGGTAAAGTACCTGACGTGCCACCCTAGGCGGGCGCTGGAGCAGTCGTAGTATCCCCTCTGTGAGTAGGCAGGGAAGCACTTGAAAAAGGTAGCTAATTTTGGGCAGTTCGGTCATTTTTAATTGAGGCCATCTGACCAAACCAGGACAATTGCAGCCTCTCCCACTTATCCAATTCCCCCAAAAGAGATTTAATCAGGGGGGGGGGGGGCTATAGTTCTGGTGAACCAGGCGTTCAAGATGTAAATCTAAGTTGATCCCCAGATAATCGGATGGGGCCCCGTGTCCATCTACATGGAAGTGCCTGTTTTGCAAACCTTAGTAATTCGGGAGAGAAATGTACCGGAAGAATCTCCGATCTATCCGGATTAACTCAAAAACCCGAGAGCCTTCCACACCTTTCAATCATGGTCATCACGGCCGGGATGGAGACCATAGGGTTTCGGAGTGATAGGATAACATCATCACCGTATAGAGTGATCTTGTACTGGTGCCCTCCACAGCTTAACCCCCTGAACATCCCTGGCCCTACGGGACTGCTACTGCCAGGGGCTCGAGACTTAGAGCAAAGAGGAGGGGAGACAGAGGGCAGCCCTGCCAGGTTCCTCTTTTAATTGGAAAATTAATGGTATATCTATGGTTAATCTTTAAGCATGCTAGGGGATCGCGGTACAACTCCCGCACCCAGGTGGAGAAAGTGTCTCCCCCCCCCCCAGGCCCAGCTTGGTTAGGACTGTGAACAGGAAGGGCCAGTATACCCTATCAAAGGCTTTCTCCATGTCGAGTGTCGTAAATACGGCCGGGTTCTTTTTTTTTGCTTTTGCGATATGAATTAAATCTAATAATTTCCAGATGTTATCCGCCGTTGCCCTGCCCGGGAATAAATCCCACCTGATCAGCGTGAACCACTTGTTCTATCCTTTCCCTTAACCGAAGAGCCAATATTTTACCGAGGATTTTAGGATCGATGTTTATGAGAGAGATTGGCCTATAAAAAAAAAAGCACAGTTATCACTATTACCTGCAAATTTAAAGCTTAAAGAAAAACCCGGAATGGCTCAAGTCGACGCGGCAGTAAAAGTCTTTAAAAATATTCCTTGGAAGTGTGCTGATTATTATTTTTTTTTTTTTTTTTTTTTTTTTAGTTTTAAATATTTTATTGCTCAATTTTGCATCAATACAAAATATGGAACATGTTGACATAACATTTTGTATGTAAATAACATCATATAACACCGGTATGTATACAGCAATAAAAACTTATGAAAACGTCAAAGAGCAGTGAATAGTACTGTGTGTGTGTAAAGTCTCATTGCTAAACACCGGAATACTCAGTACCAAAATAGGGACCTGGATCCCTCCCCTCCCCCCCTCCCCCCTATCGGCTAATAAGATGTAGGTGATAATATATAGGTGATATTTAATCGCCAGCAAATAGATCCTAAGGTATCCCTGAACAAGGTGAATTGTACATTAAGCTAAACCTCCCAAGTGATTGGTGAAAATAGAGAGGCAGCAGAAATCATAGTCGCTTGACAGTACCCACAACAACATTTAAACATTATCAAGATTTCCCAGCCCCTTCTTCCACTCATAGTATTTATGCCAAACATTCCTAAAAATGCCCACTGTGTGGCGGAGATGAGCCGTAATTTCTGCAAGCCTATAAATTTGTGCCACTTTGCTTTGAACCTCCCCTAGCGTGGGGACCATAGGGGATTTCCATCTCCTGGCGATTTCTATTCTAGTCGCCGAAAATATATAATGAGCCATAGTATCGGGTTGGTCCTTCCCCAGGGACAAGGGAAACCCTAGCAAAGCTTGTTGAGGCAAGATGCGAATAGGGGCCCTATAAATGGTGGCCAACCAGATTTCCAATTGAGACCACAATGGGTGCAGTACTGTACATTCCCACCACATATGGAAAAAACTACCGGTGGCCGAGCATCCCCTCCAGCATTGCGGGGAAAAGGAAGGGTACATGCGATGTAACCGCTCTGGAGAGTAATACCAGCGCAACACCATCTTCCAAGCATTTTCAACAATATGTAATGCAATTAAACCCTTGCCCGTCTGAGAAAAGAGCCCCTCCCATGCCCCCTGCTCAAAGGTGCGATGTAAGTCTGCTTCCCAGGCTTTAACATAAGTGGGTTTCTGGAAGTTTTCCCTACCCAGGAAAGCATATATATTCGAAAGTAATTTAGTGGTTTGAGTATTTAAACACAAACGTTCAAAATCAGATTTTCCTTGCTCTAAATGCCCCTGCAAGTGGTTAGACTGAGCAAAATGACGTAGCTGGAGATATAAATAGACATCAGAGGCCGCTAAATCAAATTTTTGTTGTAACTCCCAGAAGCTTAATAAATTCTGTGTGCCCCATAGCTGCCCCCAATATTGAATTCCCTTCTTAGCCCACCCTCGAAAGGCCTGACTTTGGAAACCTGGAGTAAATAGGGAATTAGCATACAAATATGTGCTATGATGAAATTCCTGATTTCCTACCAACCCAGATTTGTTAGCTTCCCAGAGCTGTAAAGAGAGCAGCATGGAGGGTGGTAGAATATCTCGGGGCTGAAGGACCCAAGTCTTTTTAGGCTGCCAGAGAAGACTACACAACGGTACAGAAGCCAGTAATTGTTGACTAAATATTATCCAGGGCTTCTGTAAGAAACTCCGATGCCAGTCTACCAGCGTCTTAAGCCTAGCCGCTGTATAATATCTTTCTAAATTTGGTACACCCAAGCCACCCTGGGATTTATTTCTGTAAAGAATCAGACGAGCCACTCTAGGTCTGCGGCCCCCCCAAATGTAGAACAACAAGCGTTTTTGCCAAATAGTAAGGCTTTGCCTAGGTATGGCTAAGGGAAGCGTTTGAAACAAATATAAAAACTTGGGCAAAATCATCATTTTCACGGCAGCTATGCGCCCAAACCAAGAAATCCTGTATCGATTCCACTCTTCCAAATCTTTAGTTATCTGAGCCCATAATTTATCATAGTTGAGCTTGATCATATCCTGGGAAGCGCTGATATATACCCCTAAATATTTAAGGCTAGCGTGTGCCCATCGAAATCGAAATTTCCCCCTCAAAGACTGCTCCATGTCCGCTGGAACATTGACATTAAGAATCTCTGATTTTTCCCAGTTAATTCGAAATCCCGAAACCTTGCCAAAAGCCTTAAGAATTTGGGAGACTAGGGGAAGTGAGTGCTCCGGTTCAGTGACCAAGAGCAAAATATCGTCCGCAAAAAGTGATATCTTTGTGGAGAAAGCGCCCACCTGTACCCCAGAAATTCCTGGATTCTGCCGAATTATATTGGCCAAAGGTTCTAAAAAAATAGCAAAGAGCAATGGTGACAGGGGGCAACCCTGCCGTGTACCTCTCTGTACCTGAAAGGTGGGCGAATATCCCCCATTAACCTTTACACATGCCAAGGGATTCTGGTAGAGTTGATGTAACCATTGTAAGAAGTGTGGCCCAAAATTCAAGCGGCGTAATAAAGTAAATAAATAGGGCCAGTGAACTACATCAAAGGCTTTCTCGGCATCAACCGAGAGAGCCACGGCTGGTATCCTACGTTGTTTTACCCACCAGATCATATCCAAGATCTTATGCACATTATCACTAGCCTGCCTACCCGGGATAAAGCCAGCCTGGTCTGGATGAATAATCTGGGACAGGAACCCATTTAGCCGGTTTGCTAGCATCTTGGCAAGGATCTTTAAATCAATATTAATGAGGGATATCGGTCGGTAAGACCCGCATACCGTGGGATCCCTACCGGGTTTAGCCAAGATCGTTATGCCGGCCGTATTTGCTGATGCTGAGAGTGACTGCCCTTCCCTCAAAGACTTGAAAAATTTAGCTAAAATAGGGGCAAGTTGTAGAGCAAACTGCTTATAGAACCGCCCCGTAAACCCATCCAGGCCAGGTGATTTGCCAGGTTTAAGGTTTTGAATAACCTTTTGAATCTCGAGTTCGGAGATATCCTTATCCAGGATAAACTGCTGCGCAGGTTCTAAGGCAATCAAGTCTACATTCTCTAGATAGTCGTCTATGGCACTCTGTGTTATCTGACCATCAGCAGAGTACAATTCAGAATAAAATTGCTGGAAGCGCTGCCTGATCTCCGTGCCAGTGGTTAGCATGGTACCCCCTTGGCTTTTAATTTTAACAATGGTCGCCTGATCCTGTCGGCATTTTAATTTGCGAGCCAATAATTTCCCCGCTTTATTACCGCCTTCAAAATATTTTTGTTGAGTCCGTTCAAGCTGAAACGCAATAGCAGCAGCATCTAAGGATGCTATGTGCGTGCGCACAGCCTCAAGGGACGCAAGAATATCCTCTCTCGTTGGGTCCCGTTTATGATTTTTCTCCAGCTCCAGCAAGCGTCGTACTAGGCTCTCTCGTTCTGCTATTCTTTGACGTTTGAGATAAGAAGCTCTAGCTATAAATTTCCCACGTAAAACGGCTTTTAAACATTCCCAAATCGTTCCAGCACTCATCTCCCCATTATCATTAAATGCTAAATAATCTTGAATTTCTTGTTCTATGTGTGTAATAAAATCCGGATCGTTAAGAAGAGAATCATTCAGTTTCCAATAGTGGACCCCTCGATCATAATTTTTAAGCTGTAAAGAAAACCAAATGGGGGCATGATCCGACCATACAATGGCCTCTATGTCCACTTTCGTCACCCGCGGTAATATGCTTCTACTACCCAAAAACATGTCAATCCTTGAATAACTATTATGTGGGGTTGAGTAAAACGTATAGTTTCTGGATTTTGGGAATCGAGTGCGCCAAATATCCAAAAGGCCCATATCAGCCATCAGACCTTTAAGGGCCCGGCGAGCTAGCTTTGGGTCCGAACTGTGCCCTGTAGAGGTGTCCTTGCCCGGGTCTAGGGTCAAATTGAAGTCCCCACCAATAATGAGAGTCCCTTCTACTTTAGAAGCCAAAGTGTGATTCAGGGATTGAAAAAAATCTGCCTTTTGAGTAGTAGGCCCGTATACAGAAACTAAGGAGAAGATTTCTCCCCCCAGTGAGAGCTTCACCATGACCATGCGGCCTGAGGGATCTGCAAGAAGATCCTGAAATTCAAAGTGAACATCTTTGTGTAATGAAATTCCCACCCCCGAATACCTTGAGGAGGGAGTTGCAGCCGCCCAATATTGATGAGGGTACTTAGGATGTTTCATAAGGCCCAGATATCGTTTTCGGAGGTGAGTTTCTTGGAGTAAGACCACCTCGGCCTTCATCCGGTCTAATTCCTTAAACAATAATTTACGTTTACCTGGGCTATTAAGCCCTTTAGTGTTAAGAGAAAAAAATTTCAAAGCAACCATTAGAGTACAGCCTCCCCCCTATCCTGCCACCTCCCGCCAGGGAGCCACCACCCAAAATCCACTTGCTTGTAGAAATCAACCTTATCACCTTCAATATCAGAAGCCATTGCCCCGAACCCCAACCCCCCACCCTCCCCCTTCAGCAAACCCAGAAGCACAAACCCTGTGCTCCAAATGAACATGGAGGAAATCGTCGTCACTCCTCATGGCACCTATACGGGCAGCGAATTGAACATTAATTAACCGCCAATTTTCCTGCAAACTAGCAAAACAAAGGTCCAGCATGCCCTGAACCCAAACTCAGTTAGTCCACGTTGTCTGCCGTAGTATCAGTGGAAGGATTCCTCTGAAGCCGTCTTCGCCCCTTGGGCACGCGCTGCCAGCGAGGCTGGGAATTGATTGTAGTCGCAATGTGGGTCAGAGTAGAACCGGTTCCTTTCGCCATGGGTGGTACTGCTATAACGATACCTGCCTCCTTCAAAATCGCGCTGGCCTCCAGGACTGTCTTGACGCGATGGGTAGTACCCTGAAGCATAAAGGACACTCCTCCAGGAAAAAGCCAGCGGTACCGGATGTTAGCCTCCTGTAGTTTAGTAGTAACACAGCGAAATTCCTGACGCTTTTTTAAAGTAGCGGAGGATAAATCAGCAAAGATAGCAATATCCTGATCCTCCCAACGCCATGTGCGCTTGCTTCTGGAAATAGTAAAAAGCTTTTCTTTCAAAGTGAAAGAGTGAAAACAGACCACTATGTCTCTAGGTCTATTGGCAAATTTCGGTCCCAGTGCTCTATGTGCCCTATCCAGAAGAATATTAGGCATGGTGGTGTCCTTCAGGGTTTCTTCACTTTCCCAGAGGAAAGCAGCAATTCTTTCCACCACAACAAAGCAGTCCCCATACTCCTCCGTTTCCGGTACCCCTCTTATCCGCAGATTATTTCTCCGGCTCCGGTTTTCCAGATCTTCCACCTTTTCAGCTAAATTCTGGCAGATCTCTTGTAAATTCTGGTGGCAAAGTTGCATCTGAGTCCAGCCCTCCCCCTGAGTATCCAACCGGAGCTCAGCCTCATCCACCCTTCTGCCCAGCTCTGCATGGTCTTCTTTCAGGTCAGCAATTAAGGTGGTAATTTCTGCTTTATAATTTTTAATGTCCTGCCTCAGTTCTATGAACCAACCTCTAATTTCGTCCCGGAAGGGTTCTGTAATCTCCGGAGTCAGCAGTGCCGGTGCCCCCTCTTCGCCCTCCGAGATCGTGTGCTCCGCCGCCATTTTAGAATTTTCGCCGCTATTTTCGCCGGCGTCCCTGGTGAAGGAGAACTTTTTAAGGTCGCCGATTTTTCGCTTGGTCGTCATTCCTCCGAACGCTGAAGCCCCCCGACCGGCAGTCGCCCGCTTTTGAGGCAGAAAAAAATCGTTGAAATCGCGCGGTTTCAGCGATTTGGCCCGCGGTGCTCACGGAGCAGCAGAGTTAAGCTGCTCGCATGAGGGGTGACGTCACTTCCTCCGGAAGTGTGCTGATTATACCTCCCGGGGTCTCCTTCCTCAGGATCTGAAACAACCGTGAGTTGCCAGAGAAATGCTTGAGGGAGGTGGCAGAGATGCACCAGAGGCTGAAGTGGTGCCGGCAGTAACAAAGCTTGGGCATTCTCATCTTCACCGTCCTCCTGGCTGCACGTCATGCCTGCTCAGCAGAGTGCTGCAAAGATGTTGCAGAGCTGCAGGTTATGCAGTCCCATGAAGGAAATTTTGTTTAGCCAGTCCTGGAACCGATATGCCAGTGCACTGGAAATTTTGTTTAGCCAGTCCTGGAACCGATATGCCAGTGCACTGTGGCATTTGTAGTCCTGGTTCTACCCATTTGAAATCAGTGCTGCAGCAGGATGGGGGCTGCCAGAAATCCAAGACTGGCCTTAGCTCTCCCTCCTAGATCTAGGTAACTTGGCAGCTCTGGTGTTTTACTCCTTGGAGAATTCTGCATTTGCCCCCACAGAATAAGCCACGGGGACCAGGAAACAGAAGCAGCAACGGCAGTGGAGGCCTGCGTGGTCCAAAAGGGAGGAAGGAATAGCGTCTGTGTGAGAGAGAATAGTGTCTGTGTGAGAGAGAATCCTGGCCTACTTGGACTGGGAAAGAGTTGCGAGAATTGGCATTGACCTACACAAGTTTAAAGGGGATGGAACAGCTCCCCTATGAGGAAAAGCTGAAGAGATTAGGGCTGTTCAGCTTGGAGAAGAGACGGCTGAGGGGGTGGATATGATAGAGGTCTTTAAGATCATGAGAGTCTTGTATGAGTAGATGTGACTCGGTTATTTTCACTTTCGAATAATAGAAGGACTAGGGGGCATTCCATGAAGTTAGCAAGTAGCACATTTAAGACTAATCATGGAAAATTCTTTTTCACTCAATGCACAATTAAGCTCTGGAATTTGTTGCCAGAGGAAGTGGTTAGTGCAGTTAGTGTAGCTGGGTTCAAAAAAGATTTGGATAAGTTCTTGGAGGAGAAGTCCATTAACGGCTATTAATCAAGTTTACTTAGGGAATAGCCACTGCTATTAATTGCATCAGTAGCATGGGATCTTCTTAGTGTTTGGGTAATTGCCAGGTTCTTGTGGCCTGGTTTTGGCCTCTGTTGGAAACAGGATGCTGGGCTTGATGGACCCTTGGTCTGACCCAGCATGGCAATTTCTTATGTTCTTAAGCTGGATGAGAGAAACCTGCATCAGCCTTGGTCTGTGCGGCCTGAGCCAAGGAGGGAGCAGTAGGAGTACAGTGAAGCTTGGTAGAAGGATGGAGTGAGCTGGAGGCTTTTCTAAAGGAGCATGTGGCAGACAGGGAGAAAAGCTGGGGGATTTTTCTGGGGTGAAGGGAGAGAACTTGGGGACGAGGCACTTTTCTCTCTGCCTGTCTTCAGAAGTCAAGCTTGGAGAGGGCAGACAGAGAGAAAGCTCAGGGTCTTGCTAAGGGGGAGGGGAGGCAGAGGGGATATTGTGGGGTAAGGAGAGAGAGCTGGTGAGGTCAAGCCTTGTGGGGGGGTTGAGATTGGTGGGGCAGAGTAATGCATTTAGGCTGTAAAACCCCAAGAGAGAGGTACATTAATGGAGGTGAAATTCTTCAAAGCACCAAGGAAGAGCAGGATCTGGGAGAGATTGTATCTAATGATCTTAAGGTGGCCAAGCAGGTGGATAAAGCAACGGCAAGAGCCAGAAAGATGCTTGGCTGCAAAGGGAGAGGAGAATAGATTGCCCCTCTATAGGTCCCTGGTGAAGCCTTATTTGGAATATGATGTACAATCCTGGAGACCGCACCTTCAAAAGGATATAAACAGGATGGAGTCGGTCCAGAGGGCGTAGACTTAAATGTTCAGTGGTCTTCGTTCAAAAGCACAGAGGGACCCTAAAGGAAAGGTGAGATAGGAGAGATATGACAGAGACCTTCAAATATCTCAAAGGTTTCCAAGAACAGGAGGTGAGCCTCTTTCAACGGTAAGGAGGCTTTAGAACAAGGAGTCGTGAGATGAGGATGAAAGAGGGCAGACTCAGGAGTAAACTCAGGAAATATTTCTCTACAGAGAGGGTGGTGGATGTATGGAAAGGGCTCCCACTGGAGGTGATGCAGGCAAAAACAGCGTCTGAATTCAAGAAATCATGGGATAAATGCAGGGAATCTCTGAGGGTGTGATGGGAATTGCAAGAGAGAGATAAAATTGGGTGGCTGAGCAGACTAGATGGGCCATATGGTCCCTTTTCCTCCATCAGGTTTCTGTGTTGCTATCTGGTGTTGGAAAAAGAAAGTGAGAAGGGTCAACTCTGGAAGAGATGGAGATAGGAAGTGAACTGGGCAACTGACCCAAAGGAGAAGAGAGATCAAGCATAGGGAAGGGGTTCAAGCCTTATGATAGGACAAATCTGCACAAAAAAATAAAAAGTTTGCATCTTTGAGTAATAACTTTTTCTGTATTGCACTATAAATGAACTATTAATCAGAAGGTGATTATATTGTGTTATCTGGACTAATAAAGCCTGCAGAATTTTAATATATTGTGCTCCGAATGTGTAATTTTTTTGTGCAGAATTTTTTTTTTTTTTTTTTTGCACAGTATTTCCCTAGGAGACTCCAAGGCATGAGTGATATAGACAAATGGAGGAGGAGAGGACCGGGGGTCCTAGCCAGATAATACAGCAACAGGCCGAAACAGTAAAGTTCGCTGGAGAGCGGGCAAGCGCCCAGGCCAGTGTCTTGTGCACGCGATTCAGTAAACTAAAATATTTAAATTAGGGCCCGCGGTAAAAGGAGGTGTTAGGGACACTAGCGCGTCCCTAGCGCCTCCTTTTTGACAGGAGTGGCGGCTGTCAGCGGGTTTGACAGCCGATGCTCAATTTTGCCGGCGTTGGTTCTCAAACCCGCTGACAGCCACGGGTTCAGAAACCGGACGCCGGCAAAATTGAGCGTCCGGTTTTCAATTCGCAAGCCGATTTTAAATTGTTTTTTTTTTAATTTTTTTAACTTTTGGGGCCTCCGACTTAATATCACCATGATATTAAGTCGGAGGGTGCACAGAAAAGCAGTTTTTACTGCTTTTCTGTGCCCTTCCCCGGCACCGGAAGAAATTAGCGCCTACCTTTGGGTAGGCGCTAATTTCTTAAAGTAAAATGTGCGGCTTGGCTGCACATTTTACTTAGTGAATTGTGCAGGAATGACTAATAGGGCCATCAACATGCATTTGCATGTTGCGGGCGCTATTAGTCTCGGGGGGGTTGGACGCGCATTTTCGACGCGCTGTTATCCCTTACTGAATAAGGGGTAAAGCTAGCGCGTCAAACGCGCGTCCAAATGCCGGTTAACAGTGCGCTCCACTATCCGGAGCGCACTGTACTGTATCGGCATGAAAGAGAATTAATATTACTGTTTGACTCCTGAATTAGGGGAGGGGAACCTTTTACAAATTCTGCCTTTTGGAGCTGGCTTTTCTCTAAGCATTCTGGGATTGGTAGGTTTGTTTTAGTACAAGGGGTTCATGAATAAATCCAAAAATACCTAGAGAAAAAAAAAATAGAATTAGCTTGAAAGGCCCCTTATGGTTTGAAGTTGTGTTGCCAACTAGTTCTTTTTTTTTTTTTAAACCAACAGGTTTAGTTCTGGCCTTACCCATGCTTCATGCATGGACTTGTAGTTCTGACTTCCCTAGCAATGGAGCTGACTGGCTGCCCTCTTTGCAGTTGGCTGCCAGCTCCGCTGGTCTCTGTGTCTGATCTGCACCAGCCACCAACCCATTTTCCCAAATTGTTCACAAGTGGGTCTGCTGCAAATCCAGCAGAGGGCGCCAGCGGGCTGCTTGGTGGGGGACACCAGAAAAGGCAGAGCCTTGGTAAGAGAGTGAATCAGGATTGACAAGGACTCCCTTCTGAAGCTGTGCCCAGGGGAAGTGAACTTTAACGCTCTTCATGCCAAGGAGCTGCCGAGTGACTGAAGCGGCAAGGAGCCGGGGGTGGAAAAACAACCAAAAAAACCAAAAGCTGGCATTGTGCTTCCTGGTGGGTGGCTGAGCAGCATCGTCTTAAACCGCCTGCCTTTGACACAGTGACTTCCCATTTTTGCTCTGCAGAGACTGAGGAGGCAGTTCCATGAGGTCCTAAGCTCTGCTGCTAAAGGCAGACACTAGGATGCCCCCTGCCGCCAGTTTCAGATTCATGCAGCCACAGCTGTAAATGCAGTTTGCTGTAGCTCAGACTGTAGATTCTCCTGGGCTTCTCAGAGCTGTGAGGGAGAATTTTCTGCAGTTTTCCTCCAGCCTAAAACCGTAACTGAATTCAAAAACGCATGGGATAAGCACACGGGATCCCAGGATGCAAAGTAGTGAGAAGAAAGCCAGAGATCAAGAGAGGTCTATGGCAATGCACCAGGTATGAGAAAGGGGCAGATCAGATGGGCCTCACGGTCTTAAATTCGTTTTCGTATTCCACGTTTGCTCAATTATGTGCAAGTTTTACTGCACACTTGACGTGAATGTTGTTTTTGTAAACTGTTGTGATCTTCTTTTGGAATGACGGTATATAAAATGCCTAAATAAATAAATGACTTGACGTTTGGGGTGATTTGGAGGGTTTGCTAATCTCACCGATTTTCTTTCACACTCACGCACGCTTTCAGTCCCCAGTGAAACTGTTACATATACGTTCACTACTAGCACATAGGCAGTCTCCTCTCTTCTGTGGCTCCAGATCCCTGGTGACTCCCAGGCACATTAGAGGCTCCCTCTAACAGGGGCCAGTGCGCCCTGGTCTCCATTGTTAAGCACACAGACGGAGGAGGCGGGGCTCAGCTGTTTGTCCACCTCTTGCAAGTGCCAACTTTCTAATCTACTCTGGGTTCAGGACATGCTGTACGTGGCGGAATTATATAGAAAGTGGAATTGGTTTATTATTTCTTTTTTGTGTTAAGGAACGCTTTATCCTGCCCATCTCAGAATTTTGACTAAGTGGGCAGTGCTTCCCAGGGGCAGGAGGGAGATGCATAATTCTAAAACATGGTGGTAGACTTCCTTCTCAGTTTCTGAGAAGTTTTAAATTAAACTTTTCCCCCCAAACTTTGGACTATTCCTTCGGGGAGGCAGGGGGGGGGGGAGGGATGGCCTTCTGATTTCTTACACAGACTGTCAGTGGGAGGAGGATATAGAAAACCATTTCGTAAGATACTCCTCAAGATCTTGGATCACATTCAGAGAGGAATAAATATAATTAAAATTTAAATTGACATCATGCATCTGTTGGTAGCATTTTCGGTGCCCTTTGAATAGAAACTGTCTTGGCTACAGTTGCCAGTTGGCTCCATACATATGTATAAAATTTGCCCTCTGGTTACAGACATGTTGATCCAGTCCTGATTTTATTTAATTTGCATGCATGAACTTGTAGTTCTGGTTTTTCTTTGTAAAGCCATTCATGCAATGGGATAAAAACAGATCTGCATCAGCCGCTCAGAACGAAGGATCCAGTTGGCAAACTGCTCCCTGCACAGGGAATGTGCACAGTAACTTTTCTAGCTAGCTGGGACCAGAAGCCAGGGGCTCTCTGACATGATGGCCATCTTATCCCCCTCACTCAGGGATTTGCAGATTATGGACCTGTCATTTTTTTATAATTTGTTTTTTTTAAATGTATTTTTCTATATATGTATATAGTTTGCTATGGTATATTTCTGAGGTTTGTTTACTATCTGCAGAACTGCCAAGTTACCCAGTTCCAGTAGGGAGATTTAAGGTCCTACCTGGATTTCTGATCACCCTATTCTGATGCATTATGGGACCTGCTGTACTAATTTCTGTGGGTAGAATTAAGAACTATAACTCCCACACTGCTTTGGGATATAAATTCAAAACCAAAACTGGTCAAAATGTCTCCCTCCTGGAACTGGGTAACTTGGCAGCTCTGATACTTGTGCCAGAACGTTAGTTTTTACATTTTGGAAGTCAAAATATTCCATGTTGTCAATTATGGAAGTCAAAAGTACTAAAACCGACAGAGGTTTGTACCCCACAATAGGGCAGCACAGACCCAGATTTTGAAGGCAGGGCTGGGATTCAAGATTATGCATCCCATTAGGCAAAGGACTGGGGATGTTGGGTTTCACCTCTAGAAATCGGAGGCGGGGTGGGGGGGGATATGTCCCGGTTTTTGGCTGCTTTCAGAATTTTGTGACGTAGGCACGTGCCTATGTTGCCTCTCCCTAAATCCAGCTCTGACTGAAGAAAGTCTTTTAGGCCCAGTGCTGGCACTTTTCACACCCCTTCCACCTCCCCAGTAAACTCTGTCCTGCTGACTTGGCATGGAAGAAGCAAGATTACAAATCTACGGCGTTTTGCGATATAAGGATCTAACACCTGGACTGGCCAGGCAGAGCTGCCACAGGAGTTTTGCCTGCCTGCAGCAGCATCGAGCCCTCTTCAAGGTCGCGCGGCAGACCCTGCTGCTCCTGGGGGTCACAAGCGCACTCGCCTCTCCAGAAACTTGGATGTGCAGTCCTTTCTAAGTTGACTTTAAATTATTGGCCCTGCAGTAAAAGAGAGGGGCTGAAAGGAGAAGAAACTTTGCAATGGTGGAGCTGGTGGGAGGTTGAGTTCTGTTATTAAGCTGGTGGGAGGTCGAGTTCTGTTATTAAGCTGTTATTAAGCTGAGTTAAAGATGTTTCCGTTGAGTTTCCTTGGAATAAAAGTTTGCACAGACTCTCGGTCCCTCCCTCTCTGACTCAGAGACTCTCCGCGCCCTGCCCCAACATGCAAATCCAGCCAACCAATCAGCGGCCAGGAAAGGTCTCGAAGCTGTTAAGGGTCTGCAGGTTAACAGAGGACAAAAGGGGAGGGGCTGCCGGGGGCCGGAAACCGGGCTGGAAGCGGCTTTCGTGTACAGCCTGCTCTGGGAGCGCACGGAGCTCGGCTTCCTGACCCTCCCCCACATATACACACACACGTGTGTCCATGTTTTATAGAGCTCAGCGCCCTGACCCTCCCCCACATATATACACACACGTGTGTCCATGTTTTATAGAGCTCGGCGCCCTGACCCCTCTTTTCTTTAACACGCGCACACGTGCCCAGACATGTGTTTTACAGGACTGGGTGCAGACCTTGAATCCGTCAAGAATTTATCATCCCTTACTGCAAGAAACTCCCTTGCAAGAGCTTTGAAAAATTGCATCCCCCCACCTCTTTTTGTCTAGGTTATCCCTGCCACTCCTCCATCTTTATTTAAAAAGTATATATATATATTCGTGAAATCTGACAAGCCTCTTAATTGCAGTGAGGGGGCTTTAATGGAAATACAAGTTAGAGAAGCGTGCCCTGCTTTAATAGGGGTCTTTAATGGTTAAGGGCAAGTGCCTTCTAAACTGTTAAAATACCTCAGGTTGTCAGTTGTGTGCACATGGGAGTTTCCTCTTTTCAGAATTTGTACATTTGACTTGGGGGCAGAAACCAGGTCTAGCCGATATGGCTTCCACTGAACTGACCTCACTGTGGGGAGGGGGGGATTTGGATGGAGGTGAGAGGAAAATTGGAAATAGCCTTCCCTCTCCTGCTTTAGTTTAAGATGCCAAATATGGATTACGGGGAAGATTCCAGATTGGCCCTGGCCGTTCGTTGCCCTTTTAAGAATTTCCTTTCACAGAGTTTTATCTCTGTACCAGGAGCTGCTGGGTCTAATTGACAAGAAAAGGGGGGGGGAAAAAATGAGTGCAGCAAGAAGAGCAAGGCTTTAAGGCCACTGCAGTTGGTTCCTTGAAGCCTCTGTGATGCTGTGACTGCACAATAAGGAGGGAGAGCCTGTGTTATGAAGGGGGTACTACTGGATCACCTGTGCAGAAAAGTCTCTTGCTAGCTTTCTCATAAACTAACAACTCGAAGCTGTTAAAATAAGTTTTAGGATAATTGCAGAAACAGGGCCGGTGCAAGCTTTATTGCTGTCCTGTTCTGTTCGAACAATTATTGTGTTGTCCTCACCCCCCCCCCCCCCCCCCCCCCCCCCCTTTGTTCATTCATTGTCTGTCCCGGGTCCACCCAAAAAAAATGCTAGCTCCCTTCAGTAATACAAACGTTGATGCTGATACCCTGGGTATTAGGTGCCCTAGGTGAACCTTTATAGCCTTGCACAATGTCCCCGCCCCCCCCCCTCGGCCCATTCCACACGCATGGTAAGAGTTATGCATTTATAATAATATTTTACATGAAAAATATCAAAGTGTCATATTCTGAGGTAAAAATATCACTTACATTACATTTACATGCACTGCTGTGATGACAACCAGAAATCCCTGCAAAAAAGACACTTGGAACCCATATGGCATTAGGCCTATTGTAACGGGTGTTCTGTGCAGGTTTCACGGTCCAAAAGCTCTAAAACACTAATGCACTTCCTATAAGGAGAATACCTCACCTCAGTCACACATGCAGAACATTAATAGACCTTCACCAAATACAGAACAGAGCAACCATAAAGTAAAAATATAAACATGACAAAACCAGAACCAAGAAGCCAGACTCTCTATGCAGTGGAACAATAAAAACCAGAACAATCACCATTCCTCAAACATCAAACAATAAAATCAAATAAAATAAATACATAACCATAATAGTAAAGACATGCTAATAATAATATTCTAAAAACAGATGACAAATAAAAGATCGAATAATTAAAATTAAAATGATAAACTACGTTGAATTCAGCAACTCCATATTTTCCACATATGTCCAGCTACTTAATCATTTGTTCGCTGCCTATTTTTACATTACTCTCTAGTTTATTCGTTTGAACTTCTTCCTCTCTTCTTACGCCCATGTTTATGCTCCCTGTTTATTGTAACTTTGACTTCTTCTCTATAGTTGTTAATTGGTTTCCCCTTGTTCTATTGTAAACCAGTACGATAAGACTTGGTCTTGAGCATCGGTATATTAAAAGAATTTAAATAAATAAATAAAAATAAATAAAACTCACATCCAATTTGTTTTAAATGTCCCAAACACCAATAAAATATTTCAAAACAGCAGACATTAAATAATACCCAAAAAATAAAACTAAAATAGATTTTAAAAATTCACGCGCTACATACCTGGGAGCTTTTGATTTCCAGTCACCCTGAGATTGTCATGGATTAGTAGGAGTGGGGTGCACAAACTTTCTCCTCTCTTTCTTATATTTACACACACAAGCTCATACACACATACACTCCCTCTCAGGCAAACCCCCAGGCGTCTCCAGGTTAAAGGGACACTTAGAGAAGATAAGGCCATCACGGAAAGATTAAACAATTTCTTTGCTTCAGTGTTTACTGAAGAGGATATTGGAGAGGTACCCATTCCGGAGAAGGTTTTCATGGGTGATGATTTAGATCAACTGAACCAAATCACGGTGAACCTAGAAGATATGGTAGGCCTGATTGACAAACTGAAGAGTAGTAAATCACCAGGACCAGATGGTATACACCCCAGGGTTCTGAAAGAACTAAAAAATGAAATTTCAGACCTATTAGTAAAAATGTGTAACCCATCAATAATATCATCCAATGTACCTGAAGATTGGAATAAGGCCAATGTATAGTTTCCCAGATCACCAGGGGTGATCTGGGAAACTATAGACCGGTAAGCCTGACTTCAGTGCTAGGAAAAATCGTGAAATCTGTTATAAAGATTAAAATCACAAAACATTTAGATAGACATGGTTTGATGGGACACAGCCAACATGGATTTACTCAAGGGAAGTCTTGACTCACAAATCTCCTACATTTTTTTGAAGGGGTGAATAAACATGTGGACAAAGGTGAACTAGTAGATGTGATGTATTTGGATTTTCAGAAGGTGTTCAACAAAGTCCTGCATGAGAGGTTTCTAAGAAAACTAAAAAGTCATGGGATAGGAGGTGATGTCCTTTTGTGGATGTTGCGCTGGAGGTGGACTCTTGGCCTGGTGCAGGATTGGTACGGCCCTCTGGTCAGACCCAGAGAGCACCTGCCACCAGGAGGCGGAGCACACGAGGAGAGAGAGGCTAGCTGGAGCTTCGCCAATAACAGTCTGGGGTTTCCGCAGGTTGAGCCCTTGGGTACCCGGACCGCCTGGACTTAGGTGGGCCTTAGAGGATCTCCCGGAGAGATAGCTGAGAGGTGTGCCCCCCACGAGCAAGGGTGCGTGGCTGATGCTGATGGAGCAGCCCCAAACTGGAAGCTCCAGAGACGTCAGGAAGGTAACAGTTTAGGAAGGTCCTCTGAGCGAGACAGGCAGTGCCTGCAGGTCTAGTCTGATGAAGGCTGCGGGTTGACTCCAAGTAGGTTGGTCTGGTAGTCACGGTAGGCCAGAAGAGAGTGTCTGAGTGAAGCGCAAGGGTCAAAGCCAGAATATCCATCCAGAAGTGGTCAGCTAAAGCAGGGGTCAGTACCAAGGTCAGTCTGAGCGTAGTCAAGGCAAGCGAGGGTCAGTTCCAGGCAGCAGATGAAGAGAGTGGTCAGGCAGGCAGTGGTCAGTTCCAGGCAGTAGATGAAGTGAATGGTCAGGCAGGCAGTGGTCAGTTCCAGGCAGCAGATGAAGAGAATGGTCAGGCAGGCAGTGGTCAGTTCCAGGCAACAGACGAAGAGAGTAGTCAGACAGGCTGAAGTCAGTACCAGAGATCAGTCCGAGAAGGTACTACCTGAGTAAGGACACAGGAAGGACCCAGGAACACTGGAGACGCTGGAACAGGGAGACGTTGGAACAAGGAGACGCTGGAACAAGGATCAGCTACAAAGAACAGGCAAACTAGTACACCGGAGTGTCGACTCGATTGCCAAGGCGAGGTCCTGGGGACAGGGCCTCGCTATATATAGGGCTTTCATGTGATGTCATCAATCTGTGCCCCGATCGGATTTCCCGCGCTTGGCCCTTTAAATCTGAGGACGTCGGCCGCGTGTGCACCTAGGGGCGGGGCCGAGGCAGCCGAAAACGCGGAGCACCAATATTAGGTTCTATCTTAGGAGTTACCACCCAGGAAAGAGATGTAGGCATCATAGTGGATACTACATTGAAAACGTCGACCCAGTGTGCTGCGGCAGTCAAAAAAGCAAATAGAATATTGGGAATTATTAAGAAGGGAATGGAAAATAAAACAGAGGATGTCATAATGCCTCTGTATCACTCCATGGTGAGACTGCACCTTGAATATTGTGTGCAGTTCACTGCATCTCAAAAAGGATATAGCTGCACTGGAGAAAGTGCAGAGAAGGGCGACCAAAATAAGGGGCATGGAACGGCTGCCCAATGAGCAAAGGTTAAAGAAGGTAGGCTGTTCAGTTTGGAGAAGAAATGAGTGAGAGGGGGATATGATAGAAGTCTACAAAATCATATAAGGACTTCAACAAGTTAACGTAAATCAGTTATTTACTCTCTCAGACAATAGAAGGACCAGGGGGAATTCCATGAAGTTAGCAAGTAGCTCATTTAAAACAAACTGAAGAAAATTCTTTTTCACTCAGCGTACAGTTAAACTCTGAAATTCATTGCCAGGGGATGTGGTTATAGCAGTTTGTGTAACTGGGTTTATTTTTTCTCTTTCTCTTTTTATTGGTTTTTGAATAATCATTACAATCATATATAAACAATAGGTAAAACATGACCATGATGTAACGAAGGCCGGCTACTTTCCTCACCCCTCCGCTGCGTCCCGGGCATTCCTCTGCCGCTGCGCAGCATGGCAGGGACGCCGCTGCCATTCACCTCTGGGCCTTCACACGCGGCTCCTCCGCCTCCGAGTCCCGTTCCGGCCAGGGACTCCCCTAGCCCGCACACGTGCCTCTCCCCAAGGCTTAAAAGGGCCGCGATGCGCTAGGGTTGCTGGGCCACCCTTGATGACATCAGCTCTACAGACCTATTTAAGGCAAGCTCTGACTACCAGAGCTTGCCTTTGCAACTGGCCCCCTTCCTTTCTGCTCTTGTGCCTTTTCGGTATTGCCTGTACGCCGCTGGAACCTGACCTCTGCTTGCCTAATGACTTTGTCTGACTGCTGCCTGTCCCTTGATCTGCCTGCCTGTCTGCTGCCTGCCTTCTGACTTCGGCCTGCCTGTGACCTCGTCTGACCTCCGGTATCTGACCTCTGCCTTGTTGACCATTCCACGGACTGACCTCTGGACTCTGACCTTTGCTCGCCTGACTTCGTCCCTAGATTCTGGCTCTGTTCCTTGCCTTGCCATCACCTACACTATTCTTGTCCTCCTTGCTCCATCAGACCTCTAGTCTCGAACCCGATCACGCTCTCCCTGTGTCCGTGGGCACGCCGGACTTCTACTCTCCCAGGAGACCCTGCGAGGCCCACCTAAGTCCAAGCAGCCCGGGTCCCAACGGGCTCCTCCTGGGAGGAGGACATTAATTAGACACATTCCTACTCCCATAGCAACCTAAAACTTAAGTAGGAATTGAAGAAATTTGAGATGAAGGCAGCAGTCCAGCAGCAAGAGGGGGGCTTCCCAGTCTTTTGCATCAAATGTCACATGTATGATTTTTTACCCACCGGTGAGAAATTGTATGTGTGCATGCGATGCAAAGAGCTCCTGTGTCTCAGAGAATGAGTCCGATCTCTGGAGGCTAGAGTGGCAGACCTGGAAGAGCTGAGGCAGACAGGGAGGTATATAGATGAGACCTTCAGGGACATAGTAGCCAAGTCCCAAATTCAGACTGGCAGCCCTGGTGCTGCCTTGGAGGAAGAAGGTCTCATGATCGGAGAGCACCAACCAGGTGCAGCAGGAAAGGATCCTGTAGCAAGGACCTGCTCTCCAGGTGATGCATTGTCCTTTCGCACCGAGGATATCTCCCCAAGGCCTACAGCCCAGGAGGGAAGGGTTAGGTCGGCCGTCATAGTTGGTGATTCGATTATTAGGAATGTAGACAGCTGGGTGGCTGGTGGGCGTGAGGGTCGCCTGGTAACATGCCTACCTGGTGCGAAGGTGGCAGACCTCACGCGTCACCTAGATAGGATTTTAGACAGTGCTGGGGAGGAGCTGGCCGTCGTGGTACATGTGGGCACCAATGACATAGGAAAATGTGGGAGGGAGGTTCTGGAAGCCAAATTTAGGCTCTTAGGTAGAAAGCTTAAATCCAGAACCTCCAGGGTAGCATTCTCTGAAATGCTCCCTGTTCCACGCGCAGGTCACCAGAGGCAGGCAGAGCTCCGGAGTCTCAATGCATGGATGAGACGATGGTGCAAGGAAGAAGGATTCAGTTTTGTTAGGAACTGGGGAGCCTTTTGGGGAAGGGGGAGTCTCTTCCGAAGGGATGGGCTCCACCTTAACCAGGGTGGAACCAGACTGCTGGCGCTAACCTTTAAAAAGGAGATAGAGAAGCTTTTAAACTAAAACAAAGGGGAAAGCCGACAGTCGCTCAGCAGCGCATGGTTCGGAGAGAGGTATCTTCAAAGGATTCTAATGATGCATTAGAAATAGGGCATCCCGACAGTGAGGTTCCAATAATTAGAAAAGTAGTCCAAGTGCCTGTAACTAAAAACTCACCTGAGCTAAAAAATTCTAACTTATCCCTATCAATTAAAAAGCAGAATGAAAATACAAACAAAAAACAAACTTTGAAATGTTTGTATGCTAATGCCAGAAGTCTAAGAAGTAAGATGGGAGAATTAGAATGTATAGCAGTGAATGATGACATAGACTTAATTGGCATCTGAGAGACATGGTGGAAGGAGGACAACCAATGGGACAGTGCTATACTGAGGTACAAATTATATCGCAATGACAGTGAGGAGCACCCGGGAGGCGGTGTGGTGCTTTATGTTCAGGATGGCATAGAGTCCAACAGGATAAACATCCTGCATGAGACTAAATGCACAATTGAATCTTTATGGGTAGAAATCTCTTGTGTGTAGGGGAAGACTATTGTGATAGGAGTATACTGCCGTCCACCAGGTCAAGATGGTGAGAAAGTGAAATGCTAAGAGAAATTAGGGAAGCTAACCAAATTGGTAGTGCGGTAATAATGGGAGACTTCAATTACCCCAATATTGACTGGGTAAATGTATCATCGGTACATGCTAGAGATATAAAGTTCCTGGATGGAATAAATGGACATTTTATGGTTCAGGAACTGACAAGACAGGGAGCAATTTTAGATTTAATTCTCAGTGGAGCACAGGATTTGGTGAGAGAGGTAACGGTGGTGGGGCCGCTTGGCAATAGTGATCACAATATGATCAAATTTGAATTAATGACTGGAAGGGGGTCAGTAAGCAAATCCATGGCTCTCGTGCTAAACTTTCAAAAGGGAAACTTTGATAAAATGAGAAAAATTGTGAGAAAAATACTGAAAGGAGCAGCTACAAAGGTAAAAAGTGTACAAGAGGCGTGGTCTTTGTTAAAAAATACCATCCTAGAAGCACAGTCCAGATGTATTCCACACATTAAAAAAGGTGGAAAGAAGGCAAAATGATTACCGGCATGGTTAAAAGGGGAGGTGAAAGAAGGTTTTTTAGCCAAAAGATCTTAATTCAAAAATTGGAAGAAGGATCCAACAGAAGAAAATAGGATAATGCATAAATGTTGGCAAGTTAAATATAAGACATTGATAAGACAGGCTAAGAGAGAATTTGAAAAGAAGTTGGCCGTAGAGGCAAAAACTCACAGTAAAAGCTTTTTTAAATATATCCAAAGCAGAAAGCCTGTGAGGGAGTCAGTTGGACTGTTAGATGATCAAGGGGATAAAGGGGCACTTAGAGAAGATAAGGCCATCGCGGAAAGATTAAATGATTGCTTCGGTGTTTACTGAAGAGGATGTCGGGGAGGTACCCGTAATGGAGAAGGTTTTCATGGGTAATGATTCAGATGGACTGAATCAAATCACAGTGAACCTAGAAGATGTGGTAGACCTGATTGACAAACTGAAGAGTAGTAAATCACCTGGACCGGATAGTATACACCCCAGGATTCTGAAGGAACTAAAAAATGAAATTTCAGACCTATTAGTAAAACTTTGTAACCTATCATTAAAATCATCCATTGTGCCTGAAGACTGGTGGATAGCTAATGTAACCCCAATATTTAAAAAGGGCTCCAGGGCGATCCGGGAAACTACAGACTGGTTAGCCTGACTTCAGTGCCAGGAAAAATAGTGGAAAGTGTTCTAAACATCAAAATCACAGAACATATAGAAAGACATGGCTTAATGGAACAAAGTCAGCATGGCTTTTCCCAGGGCAAGTCTTGCCTCACAAATCTGCTTCACTTTTTTGAAGGAGTTAATAAACATGTGGATAAAGGTGAACCAGTAGATGTAGTGTACTTGGATTTTCATAAGGCGTTTGACAAAGTTCTTCATGAGAGGCTTCTAGGAAAAGTAAAAAGTCATGGGATAGGTGGCGATGTCCTTTCGTGGATTGCAAACTGGCTAAAAGAAAACAGAGTAGGATTAAATGGACAATTTTCTCAGTGGAAGGGAGTGGACAGTGGAGTGCCTCAGGGATCTGTATTGGGACCCTTACTGTTCAATATATTTATAAATGATCTGTTAAGAAATACGACGAGTGAGGTAATAAGATTTGCACATGATACAAAATTGTTCAGAGTAGTTACATCTCAAGCAGATTGTGATAAATTGCAGGAAGACCTTGTGAGACTGGAAAATTGGGCATCCAAATGGCAGATGAAATTTAATGTGGATAAGTGCAAGGTGATGCATATAGGGAAAAATAACCCATGCTATAGTTACACAATGTTAGGTTCCATATTAGGTGCTACAACCCAAGAAAGAGATCTAGGCATCATAGTGGATAACACATTGAAATCGTCGGTTCAGTGTGCTGCGGCAGTCAAAAAAGCAAACAGAATGTTGGGAATTATTAGAAAGGAAATGGTGAATAAAACGGAAAATGTCATTGTTAGATTTGTGGAACCTTGGGCCGGCTGAGACGGGTGATGATGCACTGTGGGGAGCCCACAGTGGACGTCACAGACGGGAGGTGGCGCTGAAGAGATTGTCCTGGGAAGGCTTCACCATTGGAAGTCCGAGGTCCCCCCAGGAGGAGCCCATAGGGATCCGGGCCTTTTGGACTTAGGTGAGATCCTCTGCGTCCGAGGACCAGAAGAGAAGCTCAGAAGAGGTAGTCCAATGAAGCGGCTGAGCCCAGGAGGTCCGAAGAGACTTCACCCTTGGAAGCCCGCGGTACCCTCGGGAGGAGCCCATGAGGACCTGAGCTGCTGGGACTTAGGTGAGACCTCCAGATGGGTGAAGAACAGGATACCTGAGGAAGACGAGAGGTCTGGAGCCGGAGTCCAGGCAGGGGTGGAGGCTGAAGCCAGAGGCAGCGGATGAGCCAAGGTCGGAAGCTAGAAGTCAGAAGCCAAAGTCAAAGCCAGGGACAGAAGCTGAAGCTGGAGTCAGGGGACGAGCCAAGGTCGGAAGCCAGGAAACAGAAGCAGGAGAAGTCCGAAGAGCAACAACTAGTGACTCAAGAGAGTGAACCTCGTTGCAAAGCAGCGTCTGACATCACCTCTAGAGCTGTCCTTCAATTCCTGCGCTGGCCCCTTTAAATCTGGAGCCCCCTGCGCGTGTGCGCGCGCCTAGGGGGCGGGGCCAGCGAAGGAGGATTGGCAGCGTCTCCCTCGCAGAGGGAATGCCACGGCAGGAGGCAATTCGGGCCTAGACGGCCGAAGGAGGCTTCCAGCGGCCCGGGCCGGCCCCAAGGTAGATGAAGGGACCGGGTCACGGCCTGGGACCGTAACAGTCATAATGACTCTGTATCGCACCACGTGAGACCGCAGCTTGAATACTGTGTACAATTCTGGTCTCCGCATCTCAAAAAAGAAATAATTGCGATGGAGAAGGTACAGAGAAGGGTGACCAAAATGATAAAGGGGATGGAACAGCTTCCCTTTGAGGAAAGACTAAAGAGGTTAGGACTTTTCAGCTTGGAGAAGAGACAGCTGAAGGGGGATATGATAGAGGCGTTTAAAATCACGAGAGGTCTAGAATGGGTAGATGTGAATCAGTTATTTACTCTTTCGGATAATAGAAAGACTAGGGGGCACTCCATGAAGTTAGCATGGGGCACATTTAAAACTAATCGGAGAAAGTTCTTTTTCACTCAACGCACAATTAAACTCTGGAATTTGTTGCCAGAGGATGTGGTTAGTGCAGTTAGTATAGCTGTGTTTAAAAAAGGATTGGATAAGTTCTTGGAGGAGAAGTCCATTACCTGCTATTAAGTTCACGTAGAGAATAGCCACTGCCATTAGCAATGGTTACATGGAATAGACTTAGTTTTTGGGTACTTGCTAGGTTCTTATGGCCTGGATTGGCCACTGTTGGAAACAGGATGCTGGGCTTGATGGACCCTTGGTCTGACCCAGTAGGGCATGCTCTTATGTTCTTAAACTCATCCTAGCCTCTGTCTCCTCCAGTGCTCCGCCCCCTGGGGGCAGTTGCCTTCCGATCCTTATCAGGAGGTGTTCCCCCACTGCCCCAGGACAAGGGTCCACTTTCAAGCGTATCACATGATGGACAATGTGTACAACCAATGTGGATATGAATGAGACAGAAGAAGGAACAAAGTATGGTTGATAATATGACTAGAAAATTCTCTGTTGTAGAGAGAATTCTTCATAAACCTTTAAACCTTTAAATCTTTACATTTTAAATCTTTAACTTTTTTAACTCCTCCCCTCCCGCCCTCCCTCCCTCCCTAGTGTACATTGAGGAGTGTTAGCAGTAGATGTTAATTGTTAGTTCTTTGAGGAGTGTTGATGAAAAGGACAAATATAAGAGATGGAAGAAAAAAAGAATGTGAAAAACCTTAGTTCACCCTCCTAGCCCTGGATTTAGCACTGGTTTCTGCTTTCCCATATACTCTACCCAGGGCACAGAGCAGCAAGGTTCTGTTGAATCTCTCTGGGTTGCCACTGAATAAAGCTAGACCAGATTTGGATAGTCACCTCACGTTTGCTTGGGGTAGATGCTTTGGCTGACCAATGTTTAAATCTAGGAGCATCTGAGGTAAGGCAGACCCTTAAGATAGTTTGCTTAGCCTTTAGACTAGCTTTATCTAAGAAAGACATTTGAGACTTGTCCAGCCTGGTCCATTCTTTAGGATATAGGTCAAACAACCAAATTTTAGGATCGTCTGGGATATTACTTGTGAATGGTGAAGAACAGAATTTTCGGATGGCTGTCCAAAACGACATAATCTTTGGGCAGAGTCAAAAACCATGCAGAACGTCACAGACAAAGGTCTCACATTTAAGACAATAGGCTGTAAAGCATAATTTAGTTGAAAAGCCTTATTCTTGAAGTAATATAAGTTGCCAAATAAACTTATATTGCAGTTCCCGTAGAATTATATTTTCATGACATGTGTACAATGTTTTCAAAATAGTGCTTCATTTCTTCTGAGGATAATAATATTTCAGGATAGGTAGACCATCGGTTTTTAAGTTCCTTATAGCCCACTTCTTTATCATAAGTGACCAGCAGTTTGGAGAACTTAGCACAAGAAAAATTCTCAAAACGTTTTCTAAAAAATGCTCTTCTGATTGTAATTTCTTAGTGGTGAGGGGGGAAAGGATTTAAGACCTGTAGAGTGTATATAATGTCTCAGTTGTAGGTATGCGTAAAAATCTGATCTAGGAAACAAGTACAGTTTTTGTAGTTCCTGAAAACTATACAAAGTGTTGGAATTATATGGAAATAAATGGCAAATATGGTTCAATCCTTTCTTCGCCCGATCCTTAAAAATCTTATTTTCTTTCCCCGGCAAGAATTGGGGGTTTCCACAGATAGGAGAGGGGAGAAAGTTGTTCCCATATTAAGCATTTTACAAAGATGTAGCCAGGCTTGACGGCCTGAAGAAAGGATTGTAAAACTTTTGTATTGAAAGGGGATTTGCTGAGACTCTATTTGTAAGAGAGCAGATAAAGAGTACGCCATTAAACCAAGGTTGTAAGTGAGCTGTTGGCGAAAAATGAGAAGTCTCCAATATCCAATCTTCAGATGATGCATCATACATACTAGATTATATCTTTGAAAATTTGGGCAGGTAAGCCCACCATTTGGGATTGATTCACATAGATGACTTAGTGCAAGTCTAACCTTCTTTCCCCTCCATATAAACGTCTGATTGTTCTGTTAATTTCCAGTAAGTCCAATTTAATTAACCAGATGGGAAACATTTGTAGAAGATAGAGCCACTTGGGGAGCTCCATCATTTTAATTAAGTGAATCCTACCAGTTAATAAAAGAGGGAGGTAGGACTATTGTTTTAAATGTCTTCAATTTTTGCAACATCAGGTGTACATTTATTTCATATATCTGGTCGAACACATTAGTATTTAAGACTAAAGTTTGACCATTGCATTGGGAAGGTTGGTGTTGCACTCCTGCTCGTGGGCATAGCTGCGAGCAGGTGCTTACCTCCGCGGCCCGGAGGCCGCTGCCGTCCCTGGACATTCTGAGTGGCAGGAGCTGCCGCCGATTTTTCTCCGCGGTCTGGAGGCCGCCTTTCTTCTTCAGCACGGCTGGGCTGTGCCGGCATCCCAGAGCGGCAGGAGCCGCTGATGTCATTATCCTCTTCTGCAGCCAGGAGGCTGCTCCGGAGCTCCTCTTTGTGGCCTGGAGGCCGCTGCCGGTGTTTCCCACAGGGCCGAAGATCCTCCTCATCCGTCAAGTCCTGATGTCCTCGTCTCACGAGAGGGTTGGGCACTGCTCGCAGCCCGCCAAATCTCCACTCCTCTTTGCCACCGCTTGCAGCCCCATATGGCTCGCACCCAGTGGCGCACCAAGGGTCTCCGGTGCCCGGGGGCCAATGCATTTGTGTGCCTCTCCAGCATCCCCCCGTAATCCTTCTTGTACTAATGCTTAAGGTCACAGAAAATCAGTGGCGTCTCTAGACAGAAGAATTGTTGGGGGGGAGCCAAAATGACATTTCTTCATCACACCCACCTCTATAGCATGGATCCTGCTTTCAAATTGGTTATAAAAAAAAAAGTGTTAATAAAAAAGTCCAAAGGGTCTTCTGCGTAATTTTAAAAAGCTGGCCAGTTTCACACTATAAAATTATTTGATAGCCTCATTCAACTAATTCTATATGGCTATGAGAGTGAAGTCTGGAATTTATAGGAAGGGACAGAATGTCATAAGAACATAAGAACATAAGAAATTGCCATGCTGGATCAGACCAAGGGTCCATCAAGCCCAGCATCCTGTTTCCAACAGAGGCCAAACCAGGCCACAAGAACCTGGCAATTACCCAAACACTAAGAAGATCCCATGCTACTGATGCAATTAATAGCAGTGGCTATTCCCTAAGTAAAATTGATTAATAGCCATTAATGGACTTCTCCTCCAAGAACTTATCCAAACCTTTTTTGAACCCAGCTACACTAACTGCACTAACCACATCCTCTGGCAACAAATTCCAGAGCTTTATTGTGCGTTGAGTGAAAAAGAATTTTCTCCAATTAGTCTTAAATGTGCTACTTGCTAACTTCATGGAATGCCCCCTAGTCCTTCTATTATTTGAAAGTGTAAATAATCGAGTCACATCCACTCATTCAAGACCTCTCATGATCTTAAAGACCTCTATCATATCCCCCCTCAGCCGTCTCTTCTCAATATAAATCCTGCACCTCCAGTTCTGTAACTCTGTGCATTCACTGAAATTCCCCCAAACAATGGAGCTTGGATGTTTCCCTTACAGCTCATCATACTAAAAGATATTTTAAAATTCTGGTGTCACCTCACAGTAACAGCAGCACAAACACCTTCCACTGCCAGGCATGTTGTGAACACACAAAACCTCGCAAAAAAGACACTCAAAATCTATACTGCAATCTCATTGTAACATAACAGTAACACCAAGGACCCAAACAACACTAACCCTACCTGTAAAAAAGCAAGGGTAAATATTACACTGGGTCCTAGAATACCAATACACCACCTACTGAGGAAACAAAACAAACTCGATTGCTATAGATCCCTATACAGACACTATATGCTAGCAGAATCTCTCATCATGGTCACACACATGGAGCAGAGACAGACCCTCACCAAATACAGAATAAAGCCACATAAAGTATAAATAGAAAAGTGCAGACAAAAACTGAACTGTAAAACGCATCACGCCAGACTCTATACAGTGTAACAATGGAAAAACAAAAATGTCACCATTGCTCATGAAACAATCAATAAAATCAAGATATATAAATCATGAATCATAATATCATACTAATAAAATAATTTCAAAACAGCTGATGAATAGAATATCCAATAATTAAAGACTCAAGCAAATTTTGAAACCTTTATCAAAACACCAATAAAATATTTCAAACAGAAGACATCACACACTACCCAATAATTAAAATGGTAGTCAGTCAAGAAAAATGAATTTTAAAAGCCACCTTTACTTACCCTCTCCAGCAGTTCTCCTACTCCTTTCCCTTGCAGGCCACACCAGAAGCAGCAGTAGCTGCTGAAGCTGTCCTCATGGTCCTCTTCCTTAGGGACCACAACCAGTCTCTTCTCTCTCTCTCTCACACACACACATACACACCAATCACACCCTCAAGACCAGTTTCTGTCTCTCACACACCAATCATCTCCCCAACCAGTATCTCTCTCTCACACACAAGCACACACATACCACCAGTCATCTCCCTGTTCAGTTTCACACATATGTTGCCTCTCTGGCCAGTCTCTCTTAATCACACAATGCTCTCGCTCCCCTTACTTACACGCAGGATTTCAATCACACAGTGCTCTCGCTCCCCTTACTTATACGCAGGATTTCAATCACACACATGCCCTCCTCTCACAGCCACAAGCCAGCCAAAACATGCTCCATCTCTCTCTCGTACACACGCATTGACTCACACAAGCACCCTCCCTGACTCACATATACACCACACACACAGAAGCACCATTCCTTTCTTAGGCACACACACACACACACACACAGAAGCACCATTCCTGGTTTTCTTGGTATATCATGAAACTGTTTCAAACAAATATATTATTTTGTGTAATTGTTTGTGAAAATTTGAGAAATAAAGAATTAAAAAAAAAAAAAAAAAAAAAAGAAGCACCATTCCTTTCTCAGGCACACACACACACACACACACACACACACAGAAGCACCATTCCTTTCTCAGGCACACACACACACACACACACACACACAGAAGCACCATTCCTTTCTCACACACACACACAAGCACCATTCCTTTCTCACAAACACAGAAGCACACTGAAGCGCCATTCCTTTCTCACACACACACACCCACCCAGAAGCGCCATTCCTTTCACACATACACACACACACAGAAGCACTCTGCCGATCTAAGGCCCCCAGCTGAACAGCTGGTCTCCGGCGGGGGTTAGCAGCACCAGTGTTCATTTTTTCGCTGCCGCCGGCCCCAATTTTTATTTCTTCGGCCCCCGCTGCTTGGTCTCTAGCGGGGCTGACTAGGCGGCGCCCATCTTCATTTTTTCGGCTCTCGCGGGCTTGGTCTCCCGCGGGAGCTGTCTGGGAGGCGCCGGGCTGGCCCATCTTCTTTTCTTCGGCCTCTGCCGGCCATGATTTTTATTTCTTCGGCCCCCGCTGCTTGGTCTCTAGCGGGGGCTGACTAGGCCCTTGAATTGATGGAGGTCACTGGGCTGAATGCAGGCTGCACGCGGTCGAGACCACGTGACCAGCTAGACCGGCCCACCGGGGGAAGCCCGATCCCCCGATAGGTCAATCCGCCCCTGCTGGCTGAGCAATCAGATCGGGTCTTGTTGGGGGAGGAGGTCAGATGGGTCTGTTGTGGCCGGCGCCATGATAATTAATTAAATCTGTCTTTGGGGCGGGCTGCCGGCAGCGGCTCTTTTATTTTTATCGGGGGGGGGGGGGGGCCGCGGCTTAATGCAGCTCTTTTAAATTTACCGGGGCAGCGGCTCACTTTCATTTTTACCGGGGTAGCGGCTCTCTTAATTTTACCGGGCAGTGCCGCCCCCGGGAAGCTGGCGCCCTAGGCGACTGCCTAGTTCGCCTAGTGCTTCCGCCGGCCCTGCCAGGCAGCCTCCCATTCACACACATGCAGACTAGGCAGGCAGCGTCCACGAGCCATTCCTCCTCCGCTGCTGCTTCTTTGTTGGGGAGAGCAGCCATTCTGCACCTCCTCTTGCATGCTGGTCGCATGGTAATTCAAGACTCGTGGTGCTAGCACTTCCTGTATTCTCATCTTGTGCATTTCGAATGTTGAATTACCGCAAAGCCAGCACTTGAGGAAGAGCAGCAGGATGGGCTTCTTCCACCGCCAGTGAAATGGAGCCTGCTGGCAGCCACACAGGCTTTCTGATTCTTCCGCCGCTGGTGGGACTGGGTCGGCCAGCGGTAGCACAAGCCTCTCCTTGCTCCTGATGCCGCCCCTTCCCCCCGGGTGTGTTGTCCTATGAAATTGCACAGGGCCTGTACAGAAAATTGCTTTTACGAATGGTCCAGAGTCCTGAACACATTTTTTTGGTGCCCTTGGTGTGGGTGGCTACATTGACAATAATTTATTTTCCTAAAATATTTGGCCGACTCCATCTGTGGTGGATGCAAAAGAATCCATTGGTTGCTGCTTGCTGAGCTAACCTCAGGAAAGGCTTTCCCCTGTGTAAAAAGGTTACCCTGTAGCTCTTTAAGAAAACAGAATTTTAGATAATTGTCATCAGTTAAAGGGAATCAATTGTATTTCCCCTTTTGGTTAAGAATTTTATTTCTTTCCTGTGGAGATATTTATTATTTAAAATCTTTGACAGCTCTTGCTACTTAACCATGCCCTCTGTTATGAATCCGACTGACTGAATCGGGGCTGATCATCATCCGAAATCTTCCTGCTTGCCCCCACACAATTCTTATGGAGGAAAAATACAGCACAGCCAGATAAAGGGCAGATGTTCATCAGAGCCCCATGCAGGCGTCACAGTGATAAATGTAAAGCATGAATACAGCACAGACGGCTGAAGTGAGGACTAAAAAGGAGAGTTTCAAGAGGCGACGAGGGCGTGACACTGTGAGGATAACTTTCAAAACAACTGCGCATGGTGGCATGTCCGTGCATATATGGCTGGGTATAGATCTGATTTATAGAATACGCATATCGCTACCCTGCAGCATACGCGCGTATATAGGCTTACGCATGAATTCACGTAATACATTGAAACCCCATCTCTCAATGCATTGAACGTGCATACCTTTCCTACCTGTTTAAAAAAATATACGTGCATGCATTTTACGCGAGAAAGTAAAATAGGATTTACTTGCAAGAGCTGGCCAATTTTAAAACATGTGCATAAATAAAGCTAGGATATACGGATTATTAGATTAACGATACCTCTACATGTAAATGCTGTACATAAATCAAACTAACCAGTTTACCAGTTAGTCCACCAGTTTGCCCAATCCTTCTCCAGGTCATTGAGACCTTCCTGGTTCTTCAGTCTGAATCCTCCTACCCCGGTCAGTACTACATAATAAACACATTTAATATTATTTATGCCAGATAGCAGGTGTAAAAATACGCAAGTAAGTTGGCAAATGTGCATGTGTAAGTATCTTTTAAAATAGCAGCTTAAGGATATCCAGGACTGCCCCTAGATTACCCCTTTTTTGCATGCATATATGTGCATGTGAAAGTGAAAATATGCATGTCTTTTTGACTTTTATAAAATGTGGAATACGCAAGTAGATATGACCTGTGCGCATATATGCAAATTTTTACATGTGTAATATTTTGAAAATCCACCGCTTTGTGTATAAAATAGAAAAAAGCATTAAATCTATATTGGGAACAAAAAGCAAAGGAGAGTCAAGGCAGGGAGCAGTAGAGGACAAATACTATTTTGATCTCATCAGATGGCTAATAACTATAAACAGTCGTGAGTTCCAATCCTGCCTTAGACGTTCACTGACTCACTTTGCTACCCTGTCATGTTTTTTTTTGGACTCTGGTTAGGATAAATGCATGGACCGGCCGCTCTTCACAGCAGGAACTGCATACTAACTTATACGGCATCAACAGCATTCAGCAAATAAGAAATATTATCGTCACAGAGGTCTCGAGCTAACTAATTTTATTAATTATCATCTGCAGCATTTGACTGCTGTCTGAACTCTCTGATCTCTGATAGGCTGGCAACCCAGCTCTGCACAGTGGAAAGGAACAGAGAATTTGGATGGCAGTCAGAAACCACAAGAGCCTAGCCAGGCTGCCCATTTTCCTTTCCTGCTGTGATAGTTCAGCCCCTGTCTCATCCCTGGTGTTCAGGGATTTGGTTTCACTCCTAGCTCGTGTGGCATTCACAGCGCCTTTAGGAGACTGAAAGGGGATGGGGAAGTTGCATGTGCAGTGCATGTCCCCATAGCACCCTCCCTTCTCAGGCCCTCACCCCAGTTAGGACTATAGTGTACCACCTGTGTGCTGTGTCCTCTCCCCCAGCACATTCAACCCAGGAGCATCAGAACTGTTAAGAGTTTTGTGCTGTACTTTTATCACTCCTCTCCCATTGCCCTGGGCCACTGGCCTTGGTTGCCAGGTCCGGCAGAACAAGAGAAGTGTATTGAATAACTTGTAGTGGTTCAACGGATCCTTCTTGGCAGGGCAGCCCTTGCTGAATATTTGGATAAACATTGCAGCAAAAGGCGTCACCTTGCAGGAATGTCAGCATGGCCGCAGCCCTGCTGTAAAAATTGTTTCGTTGAGCCTCGTGCCACATCGGGGCAAGCTGCACAATTCAGACCCAGGGCGTTGCCCTGGCAGCATATGCTTGGCAGGGTGCACCAGCCCTAGCAAAGCTGCTAGGGGACACCACCACTGCCTTCACGCGGCTGATCTGGAGGGTCAGCGGCCATGGCCGTCTCTGCAGGTGCATGAGGCAGCCCAAAATCCTGCCCTGCCTGTGTGCATGTTTTGAATTCAGAGGTGCGGATGGGCGTGTGAGGACAGGATAAAACCTGGCACCCATTGTGCTGGGCGTGAGCTCCCTGGGTTCTGTAAGGAACAATTTGTAGTGGTCTGTGCCAAGTGCAAGAGGCACTTCTGCAGAAAGACAAGGCTTGTGGTCTTATCTTGGCCTTCCCCCTCCCCCTCCCCCTGTCCCCAACCCCACCCCACCCGTTCAGACACATTCATGCAAAGGTGCACTGGGTGCTGCACACACCGAAGACGTTACTGCAATCTCTCAAGGGATTCTCTTGTCAAAGCCGAGCTGCGTGGGTGCTGTAGCGCTGGAATATATGTGGGATGCTGCTGGGCAGGACTGAGGTGCATTGGCAGACCTATGGAGGAGATCCTCCATACTGCAATAGCAGGGGTTTTTACTGAGATACGCTGGCAGGGCTATGGAGAGAGAGCCTCATGCAAGGGTTTGTTCTTGAGGTGTACTGGCAGAGCTACGTATGTGGGTCCTAGTCCTAGAGTAGTAGGTTTGGTTCAGGGCAAGATTAATATAGTACATAATGTCAGAAAAAGACCATCCGGCCTATCCAGTCTGTCTAGTTATTCAGATCACACTGTTAAGGATACATACTAGCTGCCAGCCACAGTGTATGACACCAGCAAGATTTGTCCTTAACCAGACAGTCTTTTTTTTTTTTCCTTCTTTACAGCCCAACATCTTGGGTAGAAGAGCATAGAGCATTCAAGATCCCCACTCAGTTCCCTGCAGCACCCACCTTTCCCCTGCCTAACCACAAAAGCTCTGTAATAATCCAAACAGCCAGCAATACTGGCGTGGCCACTGCCCTAACACCCGGCCTCCTAGGTCCCCTGTGCAGCCTGCCAGACAGGCCCGGCTATTGGGCTGATACAGTACAGTGCGCTCCAGCGGAGCGCACTGTTAACCCACATTTGGACGCGCGTTTTCGATGCGCCAGCTTTACGCCTTATTCAGTAAGGGGTAATAGCGCGCCGAAAACGCGCGTCCAACCCCCCCAAAACTAATAGCACCCGCAACATGCAAATGCATGTTGATAGTCCTATTAGTTATGCCCGTGCGATTCAGAATGTAAAATGTGCAGCCAAGCCGCACATTTTACTTTCAGAAATTAGCGCCTTCCCAAAGGTAGGCGCTAATTTCTCTCGGCACCGGGAAGTGTACAGAAAAGCAGTAAAAACTGCTTTTCTGTACACCCTCCGACTTAATATCATGGCGATATTAAGTCGGAGATCCCGAAAGTTAAAACAAGTTAAAAAAAAAAATCGGCTCGCGGGTTGAAAACCGGACGCTCAATTTTGCCGGCGTCCGGTTTCCGAACCCGTGGCTGTCAGCAGGTTTGAGAACCGATGCCGGCAAAATTGAGCATCGGCTGTCAAACCCGCTGACAGCCGCCGCTCCTGTCCAAAAAGAGGCGCTAGGGACGCGCTAGTGTCCCTAGCGCCTCTTTTACCATGGGCCCTAATTTAAATAAATTCATTTACTGAACCGCGTGCACAGGAGAGTGGCCTGGGCGCTCTCCCGCAATTTTTACTGTATTCGCCTGTATTTATGTGAGTGCCTGGATTTCTGGTAGGTCTTCTAGAGGAATCACACAAAAAAAGTCCCAATCTAATTCAAAGAAAAAACATCTGATCACAAATGTTTAACTTTTGAATCACTTGGCGTTTCTCCTTCTTTCTCTGGGCCCTGCTTACGACCCAGCGGATACTCTGTTGTTTTAACATTCCCACTGCTTTCTGGTCATATGTAATCTTTGGTCCTGACACTGTTTTTTTTAAAGAATTTTTTGTTGCTTCTAAAATATAAGGAAAGCGATTTCCTGCAAATCATGAGTATGATACATACCATTTCGGAACCGGTGATTACTTATGACCAGAAGGTGGTGGAAATGTTAAAACAACAGGGTATCCGCTGGGTCGTATGCAGGACCCAGAGAAAGAAGGAGGAACGCCCAAGTGATTCAAAAGTTAAACATTTGTAATCAGGTCTTCTAGAGCTCCATTTTCAAAAGCCATTTAGCCAGATAATTTTGTTATCCATCAAAATGGCATATACAGCGACTTATCCGGCTAAATTCTAGTTATCCAGCTGGAGTTTACCCATATAAATGCAGGGACATTGCACAAGCAGGGTCAGCCAGATAAATTATCCTAACTCTAATTAGTTTATCTGGCTAACTAGCTGAGCCACACAGCAGCTGAAAATGGACCTCCTAGTTATTACAAAGTTTGCAACATGTCGGACTCATTTGCTAGTTTGATTCTGTCTGATATGAATAAGCTACCATACTAGTGATTTTTCTAGGTCCCCTGTCAGACAGACCTGGTTATGCATGGAACTAAATGTTAAGAAATAAAAATTAAAAAAAAGAAAAAGTGTGTGTGTGTGCATACACACACTCACACTCACACTATGTAGGGTGATACTTTTTATTGGACTAACTGACTATATAGGCTTCCTAGGACTTCTAGTTATTACAATACTTATCACCTGCCTGAAAGACCCAGCTATTGGTTGATTCTACCATCACATGGATACCTGTATCACCCCCATATCTAATAGCATTTCAATTTAACTAGTTTGTAATATATTCTAACAGCTCCAAAACCCATTACGGAATCAGGTAAGTGTGGCACTATAAACCCTTAAATATATACAGCCAGGTCATGTTTTCTACTCTCTCCACTTCAGGCCACTAAGGATCACCTACACTTATCCCGTGCCCTCTTACAGTCATTGCTGTTTTAGCTGCCCGCACCCAGCCCAGCAGGGAATTCCATGCTTCCACCACCCATTGCACCACTGGCAGAGCCGTGCTTGTGCACCTCAGCACTGGCATAGCAGGGCTAGCTGTAGGGCAGGACTGAGGTGCATCGGCAGAGCTGGGTAGGAGAAGCTTGCATAAGGCCTGACTCCGCCCACAGTGATTGCTAATTGAGGTCATTAATAAAGAGTTGAAAGAAATATAGGAGGGCATGCCTTGATCCGTCCCTGCAGGAAGGAGGTTCGTTCTGAAAGGAAAGGCCCTTTCTAAATACATGAAACCAACACTGCAAGACATGCAATGCGTGAACTGCGAATTAAAGGTATGTTTTCAGTTGTTCATGGGGGGATTTGGGTGGTAAGTGGCAAGTGCTGCATACAAGCTGATCTGGCTAAACCCAAAAGCTGGAACGCAGTGAGAAGCAGCACATTTCCTTTCACTCCACTCTTGCAGACAAAATTCAGCTCATAATCAAGAGGGGCTAAAAATAAAAAAAAAAAGGTTTGTAACTAGAAATGCAGGAATGGGCAGGTTGATGATAGTAGGCCTGGCAGCTGGATCACTGGATAACTAACCTTGAAGACCCAGGCCCTATTTCTTCCACTCACTGTACGACGTAAGAACACAACATAAGAACCACCATACTGGATCAGAGCAAGCCCGGTATTCTGTTTCCGGCAGTGGCCAAATCCAGACCTCACGTATCTGGCAGAATCCCAAGTAGTAGACAGATCCCACGCTGCATATGCTCAGGGATAAGCAGTGCCTTTCCCCAAGTCTACCTGATTAATAACAGTTTATGGACTTTTCCTCCAGGAACGCGTCCAAAACTTTTTAAAACCCCGCTATGCTATCCTCCAGCAACAATCGTGCACTGACTAAAAAATATATATTCTCTGATTTGTTTTAAACATTCCTCTTAATAAGTTCATGAAGTGTCCCCTAGTCTTTTAATATTTTGAAAGACTAAACAACCAATTTGCATTTATCCGCTCCACTCATGATTTTATAAACCTCTATCATATCCCCCCTCAGCCGTCTCTCCTCCAAGCTGAAGAGCCCTAACCTCTTTAGCCTTGCCTCATAGGGGAACAGTTATATCCCCTTTATCATTTTTATCACCCTTCTCTATACTTTTTCTATTTCTGCAATATCTTTTTTGAGATGCAGCAAACAGAACTGCACACAGTAATCAAGATGCAGTCGCATCATAGAGCAATTCAGAGGTATTATGTATTCTTCATTTTGTTCTCCGAATAATTTCTAAAATTCTGTTTGTTTGTTTTTGATCGCAGTACACTGAGCCAAGGATTTCAATATATTGTCCATGGTGATGCCCAGATCCCTTTCCAAGGTAGTGACTCCTAATATGAAATCTAACATCGTGTATCTACAGTTTTGATTATTTTTCCCTATATGCATCACTTTGCACCTGTCCTCATTAACTTTCTTCTTCCATTTTGATGCCTAGCCTCACAAGACCTACAATTTTTCACAATCTGCTTATGATTCAACAAACTGGAATAATTTTGGGTTGTCTCTAATTTGATCACCTCACCCATTGTTCCCTTTTCCAGATTGTAATAACCGGTTCCGAAATTGTATGTATCATACTCATGATTTCCAGGAAATTGTTTTCCTTATATTTTAGAAGCAATAAAAAATTATTTAAAAAACACCAGTCCAGGTAGAGATCCCTGGGGCATGCCATTGTTTACATTCATCCATTGAGAAAATTGACCATTCAGTCCTACCTTCTGTATCCTATCTTTTAGCCAGTTTGCAGTCCACAATAGGAAATTGCCCCCTATTCTATGACTTTTTAATTTCTTGAGGCATCTTTCATGAAGGACTTTGTCAAATGCCTTCCAAATGTCCAGATACACTATATCCACCAGCTCACCATTATCCACATGTTTATTAACCCTTCAAAAATGTAGCAGATTGGTGAGGCAAAACTTCCCTTCCATGTTGGCTGTGTCCCACTAAACCATTTCTATCTATATGCTTTGTAATTTTATTCTTTAGAATAGTTTCTATGATTATTCCTGGCATTGACATCAGGCTCACTGGGCTGTAGTTTCTTGGATCATTCCAGAGTCCTTTTTTAAAGAGTAGTGTTACATTGGCCACCTTCCAATCTTCAGGTACAATAAATGATTTTAATGATAGGTTATAGATTACTAGTAATAGGTCTGCAATTTCATTTTTTTAGTTCTTTCAGAACTCTGGGGTGTAAACAGTCTGGTCCAGGTGATTTGCTATTCTTCAGTTTGTCAGTTTGCTCTATTACATCTTCCAGGTTAACTGTGATTTGTTTCAATTCCTCTGAATCATCACCATTAAATATCATTTTCCAGCATGAGTATTTCCAGAACACCCTCCTCAGTAAACACCAAAACAAAGAATTCATTTAGTCTTTCTGCGGTGGACTTGTCTTCCCTAAGTGTCCCATTTACCCCTCAATCACCTAACCATCCAACAGACTCCTTCACAGGCTTCCAGTTTTGAATGTATTTGAAAAGGTTTTTATTCTTGAGTTTTTGCCTCTCCAGCAAGCTCCTTTTCAAAATTTCTTTTTGCCTGCCTCATCAATGTTTTCATTTAACTTGCCAGTGCTTATGCTTTTTCCTATTTTCTTCATTTGGATCCTCTTTCCATTTTTTGAAAGAACTTATTTTGCCTTACCTGTTAGCCATGCCAGCAGTTATTTAGCCTTCCTTCCACCTCTTTTAATGTGTGGAATACATTTGGACTGGCTTCCAAGATGGTATTGTTAAACAGTGTTCACGCCTGATGTAAAATCTTAGCCTTTTGCAGCTGCACCTTTTACTTTTTGTTTTTTTCTAACTTTGAATACTTAATCCCCCATCTATTCCTGCTTGGACGATAAACTCTTTGGCGAGGGATCTTGTAGGTTTTTAGGTGAATTATTAAATCCCGATATCGTTGCACCTGCACATCTTTAATGCAGTTGATTTCCCTTAGCATAAAAACTGTTGATATATTTGTTTTTTGTGTTTGAAGTGGGTTTTATTTTTAAATGGGTCCCATCATCTTCTCACTTTGTTAGTGGGATGACTGAGCAGACTTTACTATGCTAAGATCCATTAGGAATTGCAGAAGTGTCACACCATGGCAAAAATTCATTTTTTTTTTTTGGCCAGTGAATCTTATATTCAAGGCTGTGAACTTGTAAAAACATTTCCCAAAGAAAATGACTGTCACGCTGCAGGAAAGTGAATGCTTGGGGTGCTGTTGGGTTGGCACAGCCTGGTTCATGCAGGCCCAGACTGAGCCCTGATAGGCGGCAGCTGATGTGTAGCGGGCTATGGTCAGAACAGGCAGAGTCCAGGCAGAGAGGAGAAGCTTGCAAGGGTCAGGGCTTGCAAAGTTCATGCAGAGATGGGAAACCTAAGGTCAGGGCAGGCAGCAAGCGAAGCAATGTCAAAGGGCCAGGCTGGGTCAGCAGCAAGAAGACAGCCTGAAGGTAAGGAGATGCAGAGCAAGCAGAAAGCAGGACAGGTGAGGAGTCAGGGGTGGAGCATGGGGAGAAGCAGGAACGGGCAAGCAGGCACAGGAGTCAGGACCCGGAGTACCAATAACACCTTGGCAGAGGAATGCCAGGAGAACCTGTTGCTGAGGCGCTGGCACTGAGCTTCCTTATATATATTCAGGCGGTGATTATGTCATCAGCCAGCTCTGCAGGAAGTCCGGATGCAGGGCCTATATAAAGGCTCAGGAGCTGTAGTCTCCTTCTAGTTGGGGTCACTGGATGAAGCAGGGTGCTAGAAGCTAGGTTGAAGGAGCCTGTGACCAGAGGGTGTTGCTGAGGAGGTAAGGGGTACAATGGCCTTCAAAAATCTTTGGTTTTATATAAAATTTATTTTATATAAAATTGGGGTCTTAAGATAGAAAACCGAGATATTGGGAGAGAGTGAAACTGGGATGAACTGATGTACCACAGGAAAAGGGGAAGTGGAAAAGAATATTGAGCCACTTCAGAGAAATGCAGTAACTTCTGGCAGACAAGAACTCGTGGCATGCACGATTGCCCAGTCTGTCCCTGCAGATCCTATTTTGTTCTCCCATCATCTCCCTTACCTCTGACCACCCTCCAGCAGGAAATGTTAGCTTCTGGAAACCATTGTCCTGAACACTGCTCTGCTTGGCAAGCTAGCTCTGTAATTCCTAATGCTCCAGGCACGCAACCACAGGACACGGAGGCTCAGATCCCATTCCACCAATCCACTGCTTTCTGCGGGATTTGAGGGAAGATGGAAGGGGGAACAACCTGAAGAATGAAAAGAGCATCCATGGCAATCACTGGTGCAAGGACCTGCTCTCCAGGTGATGCATTGTCCTCTTGCACAGAGGATGTGTCTCCCAGGGCTACTGCCCAGGAGGGAAGGGTTAGGTCGGCCGTCATAGTTGGTGATTCGATTATTAGGAATGTAGATAGCTGGATGGCTGGTGGACGTGAGGACCGCCTGGTAACATGCCTACCTGGTGCGAAGGTGGCGGACCTCACACATCACCTAGATAGGATTATAGACAGTGCTGGGGAGGAGCCGGCTGTCGTGGTACATGTGGGCACCAACGACATAGGAATATGTGGGAGGAAAGTTCTGGAAGCCAAATTAGGCTCTTAGGTAGAAAGCTTAAATCCAGAACCTCCAGGGTAGCATTCTCTGAAATGCTCCCTGTTCCATGCGCAGGTCCCCAGAGGCAGGCAGAGCTCTGGAGTCTCAAATCGTGGATGAGACGATGGTGCAAGGAAGAGGGATTCAGTTTTGTAAGGACTGGGGAGCCTTTTGGGGAAGGGGGAGTGTCTTTCTGAAGGTGCCTCCTCCACTCCCGCGGGTCCTGCCGCAGGATCTGTGCCGCACACCGCAGCAGTCGGGACAATTCCCGATCCCCTCTTCACGGCACCAGGCTGCAGACCTCTGTTCCCTGCAGCCCACGTCGGGCAGGGCCTTCCCTAGGCATGCAGCCGTGCCTCCAGAGCTGTCTTAAATGTCCAGCACCCATTGATGCAGCCCAGCCACTTGGATGACGTCAGGAGCCGGGAACTATTAATTGGAGCCTCCTCTTTCTGTTCCTTGAGTTGGCAACGAGTCTGCTTCACTCTGGTGGAGTCTTCTGAGCTGCGTTGGTGTCCTGCTTCTTGTCCCTGCCTTCCGAGTCCTGTTCCTGCCTTCCGAGTCCTGTTCCTGCTCCAGCTTCCATCCTTTGGTTCCAACGGATGGATCTTCTGGCTTCTGACCTCGGACTGGCTATCGGCGACTCCCTGGCTTCTGATCCTGGACTACTTTGGACGACTCTCCCAGCTGTGAATCCACCGTCTTCGCAGGGGTCTACCTAAGCCCAGCCGGCCCTACGCACCCAAAGGTTCAACCAACGGGGAACGGGGCTGGTATTGGTGAAGCTCCAACCCGCCCCTGTGTCAGCTCGGCCAATCCTCCCACCGGTGGGGACCTGAGGGGGTTCACCCTCTCAGGTAGTGCCAACTCCCCCTCAGGCAAGGGGTCCACTCCCTCCTTCGTCTTTACAACAGAAGGGATGGGCTCCACCTTAACCAGAGTGGAACCAGACTGCTGGCGCTAACTTTTAAAAGGAGATAGAGCAGCTTTTGAACTAGAATAAGGGGGAAAGCCAACAGTCACTCAGCAGCGCATGGTTCGGAGAGAGGTATCTTCAAAGGATACTAATGATGGAGTAGAATTAGGGCATCCCAACAGAGAGGTTCCAATGAAAGCGAAAGTAGTCCATGTTCCTATAAGGAAAGAATCACCTGAACTAAAGTATACCAAATTATCTCTATCAACTGAAAAGCAAGTTGTTAATACAAACAAACAAAAATTGAAACATCTGTATGCCAATGCCAGAAGTCTAAGAAGTAACATGGGAGAGTTAGAGTGTATAGCAGTGAATGATGAGATAGACATAACTGGCATCTCAGAGACATGGTGGAAAGAAGGTAACTAATGGGATAGTGCTATACCGGAGTACAAATTATATATTGCAATGACAGAGAGGAGCATCTTGGTGGAGGGGTGGCACTTTATGTCCAGGATGGCATAGATTCCAAGAGGATAAAGATCCTGCATGAGACTAAATGCACTCAGAATCTTTATGGGTAGAGATCCCTTATGTGTTGGGGAAAAGTATAGCGATAGGTGTATACTACCATCCATTTGGCCAAGACGGTGAGACAGACAGTGAAATCCTAAGAGAAATTAGGGAACATAACCAAATTAGTAGTGCAGTAATAATGGGAGATTTCAATTATCTGCTGTCAATATTAAAGTGGAACCAAATCAAATTAAATGATAATAGCTATAGAAGGCGTCAGCAAGCCTGACGTTGTATGACTTTTTAAACAAGACACCAACCGGTCTTCTCAATCATTCGCCTTCTTTGTATTTTTATTAATTCAAAAATATTTTTTGTCAAATTTTTCTTTTTCTTAAAAAGTCCTCCGTAGGTAAAGGTAGACTCTTAATCATTTAATACTTAAACATATTGCAGCCCAACACGGCCAGTGTTTCACCCATAAGCTTCTTCAGGGGCATGTGAAGGACGTCTAAGCAAGAGTCTTAATCCTATAGTGATAATGAATGGAACATTTGTAAAAACCTTTATCGCAAAGAAGGTAGGAAAATCATATACTCATCTTAAAATTAAGCCAGCTACCCGTTCATCAGGACTTCACGTCTCAGCAATCATAACCGGAACACAGAGGAGGGAAAGAAGCCAAATCTCACGTCTTTTAAAACGTTCGAGGTCGTGTGACGTCAATAATTACGCCAAATATTCATGACGTATCTTCTTACGACAAACCTATCAAGATAGACAGTGGTTATCAAGTTTTTTCTGTTTATCCAAGAAATGAATGTAGGTCCAACTCTGCATTCAGTCCCATAGGAGCAACGGTGTTTTAACGAAAAATCCAACGTTGTTCTGACTGTAAAAGCAAGCGTTCTCGGTCGCCGCCGCGCCAATGTAGCGGGATATGATCAATTCCACAAAACCGTAAATCAGAAAATGAGTGCTCTAATTCCATGCAATGTGTAACGAGCGGTTCATCTCTCTTTTGTTTTTGATGTTCGATCGATGTTCTATCATCCTTGTTTTCAGTGTCCTTTTTGTCTTTCCGATATAAAGAAGTTGACACGGACATTGTATTAGATAAACCACCATAGAGGAGTTACAAGTAGTGATGTGTCTTAGGAAAATCTTATATCCAGAATTTACAGTGAGACTATGTTGAATATTCATAGATGAATCACATACAGAACAATTTAGACAAGGTTGATGTGAACCGATAGAAAGCATTGATTGTGGGGGGTCAATAGAACTGTCAGACCTCACCAAAGCATGTCTTAAATTGGTGGCCCTTGAAAAGGTAATCCGGGGAGGTATTTTAAAAATCTCATGTAATTGTAACACATGCCAATTTTTCAAAATTGAGCGGCGTATTTCCAAAGCAAATGTTGAGAAAGGAAGTACACAGGTGTGACGTGATTCTGTCTCTGCCGATTGTGGGAGGAACAGCCATTCGCGATGACAGTATTTAGCTCGATGGTAAGCTCTTCGAATACATTTACGTGGATAGCCGCGGGCAAGGAAACGATCCTGTAAAATTCTTGACTGATGTTCAAAATCAGCTGTAGTGGTACAAAGGCGCCTGGCTCTAATAAATTGACTAACTGGTAAATTAGTCTTCAGACTCATCGGGTGAGCACTGGTATAGTGTAAATAAGTATTAGAGCTGACAGTCTTACAAAAAAGTGATGTCACAAACTTTCCTTCAACTAAAGTGATCTGTATGTCCAAAAAGGTGATAGAAACCGAAACTTCAAATGTGTATTGCAAGAATTCAACCATATAGTGAAGGCTCTAAAAGAATCTTCATCGCCTCTCCATAGAATGAAAACATCATCAATGTATCATTTCCACGTTATTAATTGTTGTTGAAAGGGGTGATTAGTTAACCATTGCGACTCAAAGAAATCCATATATAAATTTGCCAGATCGGGGGCCATGGTGGCCCCCATGGCGGTGCCACAAATCTGTTGAAAAAACTGATGGTCATAGGCGAAAAAGTTTTTCTTCAGGGCAATTGTCAACAGATGTAACAAAAATGAACTTGGTGGTTTAGGACGTTTCTCAAAAAATATTTCTGCAATCTCTATAACTTCGTCTTGTGGAATAGACGTGTATAAAGCTTCCACATCTAATGTAGCCATCTTCAAATCAGTGGTGTCAATATTAAGATGTTCCAAAAAAATGATCATGTCAGAAGAATCTTTGACATACGAAGTAATCAGGGGGACAAAAGGTGCCAAAAAATAGTCAACAAAACATGAGAGAGGCTCTAAAAGTGACCCACAGCTGGATACTATAGGGCGCCCAGGGGGATTCTGAACACTTTTGTGAATTTTGGGCAAAGTGTAGAAGACTGGCACTCGGGGGTACTTCTTAGACAAGAAACTGGCCTCCTTTGTGGTCAAAAAACCTAACTTCACACCTTCTTTCACAATTACAGAAATTTCTTGTTGTATTTCAAGAGTCGGATCAAAATCCAAACGTTTGTAAAATCTGGGGTCACCTAACTGACGATGAATCTCTCTGTCATAATCTGATAGATTTTGTAAAACGATTTTCCCCCCTTTGTCCGCAGGCTTTATGATTACATCTTTAGCTGCTTGTAATTCTTGAACGGCAGTTCTTTCGTTACGGGACAAATTTGAGAAAGGCTGACTATGTACATCAAGATGTAAAGATGCAATATCATGTGACACTAATTGATAGAATACTTTTAAGGCAGGGTCTTCAGGTCCAGGCGGTATCCATGTAGAAGCATTTGATAGAATCGATAAATCAACAGCTGGTACATGTGATTCAAAAAAAATTTTTATTTTTAAATTGCGGACAAATCGAAAAAGTGCCACTTGTAATGAGAACTTATCACCCAGAAAGCTGGGAACAAAAGATAATCCACGTTCCAATACCTGTTGTTGAGTAGGTGTCAAATCCCATGATGATTAATTCAAAACTAGAGATCCTTGTGTTGTGAACGCGTGACTCGGGGCTCGTAGTTCTCTTGCCACCCTGATGGGTGGTAGCGAGTGTATCGATTGCAATATGATCGTCGAGACCCTCGTTGATTCTGTCCTAAAAAAGAAGATGATGAAGATTTTACAGTAGAGGACTCTGTTCTTTGAGGATGAAATCGCGGGTGATCATCACCTGATGAATCGTCTCCGCTGGAGTCGAAGGTAACATGTCGGGACGCTTTTGCTGTTTGATTTCAATTATCCCAATATTGATTGGGTAAGTGAAACATCAGGACATGCTAGACAGATAAAGTTCCTGGATGGAATAAATTACAGTTTTATGGAGCAATTAGTTCAGGAACCGATGAGAAAGCGAGCAATTTTAGATCTAATTCTCAGTGGAGCAAAGGATTTGGTGAGAGAGGTAATGGTGGTGGGGCCGCTTGGCAATAGTGATCATAATATGATAAAATTTGAATTAATGACTGGAAGAGGAACATTGTGCAAATCCACGGCTCTCGTGCTAAACTTTCAAAAGGGAAACTTTGATAAAATGAGAAAAATAGTTAGAAAAAAACTGAAAGGAGCAGCTACAAAGGTAAAAAGTGTGCAAAAGGCATAGATGTTGTTAAAAAATACCATCCTAGAAGCACAGTCCAGATGTTATTCCATGCATTAAGAAAGGTGGAAGGAAGGGAAAACGATTACTGGCATGGTTAAAAGGGGAGGTGAAAGAGGTTATTTTAGCGAAAAGATCTTCATTCAAGAATTGGAAAAAGGATCCATCAGAAGAAATAGGATAAAGCATAAGCATTGGCAAGTTAAATATAAGACTTTGATAACACAGGCTAAGAGAGAATTTGAAAAGAAGTTGGCCGTAGAGGCAAAACTCACAATTAAAACTTTTTAAAAAATATCTGAAGCAGAGAGCCTGTGAGTGAATATTTTGAACTGTTAGATGATTGAGGGGTTAAAGGGGCACTTCAGGAAGATAAAGCCATCCTGGAAAGATTAAACAATTTCTTTGCTTTGGTGTTTACTGAACAGGATATTGGAGAGATACCTGTTCCAGAGAAGGTTTTCATGGGTGATGATTCAGATAAACTGACCCAAATCACGATGAACCTGGAAGATGTGGTAGGCCTGATCAGCAAACTGAAGAGTAATAAATCACCTGGACCAGATGGTATGCACCCCACAGTTCTGAAAGAACTAAAAAATGAAATTTCAGACCTATTTCAATTAATTTGTAACCTATCATTAAAATCATCCATTGTACCTGAAGAATGGAAGATGGCCAATGTAACCCCAATATTTAAAAAGGGATCCAGGGGTGATCCGGGAAATTATAGACCGGTGAGCCTGACTTCAATGCCGGGAAAAATTGTGGAAACTGTTATAAAGAATAAAATCACAAAACATTTACAGGCCGATTCAGTAAAGTCCGCGGGAGAGCGGACGAACGCCCGGTCTCCCGGCGCGCGCACGATTCAGTATACAAATTAGGTGGTGCGGTAGAAACAGGCAAAAGGAGGCGCTAGGGACACTAGCGCGTCCATAGCGCCTCCTTTTAGCCCGGAGCGGCAGCTGTCAGCGGGTTTGACAGCCGATGCTCAATTTTCCCGACGTCGATTTTCAAGCCCGCTGACAGCCACGGGCTCAGAAACCGGACGTCGGCAAAATTGAGCATCCGATTTTCGGCCTGACAGCCGCCAGCCCATTTAACCTTTTTTTTTCTTTTTTTTTTAACTTTTTTTACACTTCGGGACCTCCGACTTAATATCGCCATGATATTAAGTCGGAGGGTGCACAGAAAAGCAGTTTTTACTGCTTTTCTGTGCACTTTCCCGGTACCGGCAGAAACTAGCGCCTACCTAAGGGTAGGCGCTAATTTCTTAAAGTAAAATGTGCGGCTTGGCTGCACATTTTACTTTCTGTATCGCGCGGGAATAACTAATAGGGCCATCAACATGCATTTGCATGTTGAGGGCGCTGTTAGGTGCCGCGGGTTGGACGCACGTTTTCCTCCCCTTACTGAATAAGGGGTAAGGGAAAACACGCGTCCAAGGGCAGGTTAACAGTGCGCTCCATCGGAGCGCACTGTACTGTATCGGCCTGAGAGATGGACAAGGTTTGATGGGACACAGTCAGCATGGATTTACCCAAGAGAAGTCTTGCCTCACAAATCTCCTACATTTTTTTGAGGGGGTGAGTAAACATGTGGACAAAGGTGAACCAGTAGATGTGGTGTATTTGGATTTTCAGGTGTTCAACAAAGTCTCACATGAGAGGCTTCTAAGAAAACTAAAAAGTCATGGGATAGGAGGTGATGTCCTTTTGTGGATTGCAAGCTGGTTAAAAGACAGGAAACAGAGAGTAGGATTAAATGGTCAATTTTCCCAGTGGAAAAAGGTAAACAGTGGAGTGGCTCAGGGATCTGTACTTGGACCGGTGGTTATTAATATATTTATAAATGATCTGGAAAGGGATACAATGAGTGAGGTGATCAAATTTGCGGATGACACAAAATTATGCAGAGTAGTTAAATCTCAAGTGGATTATGTTACATTACAGGAGGACCTTACGAGACTGAAAGATTGGGCTTCCAAATCGCAGATGAAATTTAACGTGGACAAGTGCAAAGTGATGCACATAGGGAAAAAGAACCCTTGCAGTAGTTACACAATGTTAGGTTCTATCTTAAGAGTTACCACCCAGGAAAGAGATCTAGGCATCATAGTGGATAATACGTTGAAATTGTCAGCTCAGTGTGCTGTGGCAATCAAAAATGCATATATAATGTTAGGAATTATTAGGAAGGGAATGGCAAATAAAATGGTGGATGTCATAATGCCTCTGTATCGCTCCATGGTGAAAACTGTGTGTAGTTCTGGTCACCACATCGCAAAAAAGATATAGTTGCATTGGAGAAAGTGCAGAGAAGGGTAACCAAAATAAGGGGCATGGAACAGCTGCTCTTTGAGGAAAGGCTAAAGAAGTTAGGGCTGTTCAGTTTGGAGAAGAAATGACTGAGGGGGGATATGATAGAAATCTACAAAATCATGAAAGGCCTTGAACAGGTTAATGTAAACTGGTTATTTCCTCTCTCAGATAATAGAAGGTCCAGGGGGACACTCCATGAAGTTAGCAAGTAGCTCATTTAAAACAAATTGAAGACATTTTTTTTTCTCTCAGCGCATAGTTAAGCTCTGGAATTCATTGCTAGAGGATGTGGTTACAGCAGTTAGTGTAACTGGTTTTAAAAATGGTTTGGATAAGTTCCTAGAGGAAAAATCTATAAACTGCTATTAATTAATAAGCAATAGTAGCTTGTGATCTATCCAATGTTTTGGTACTTGCCAGGTTCTTATGGCCTGGATTGGCCACTGTTGGAGACAGGATGCTGGGCTTGATGGACCCTTGGTCTGACCCAGTATGGCATGTTCTTATGTTCTTTTGGGTGTATCCTCCCATGATTATAACAGTTCTGGGACATATAATGTTTATCACCGAATGTTAGCCATTATGGACCGTGCTGTGTAGCCCTCCCCCTCCCCCTATCCATGATTTAGAATGTATGGGATCAGGTGGCCCAGCACTTCCCTCTCACACCTCTGCACAGCTCCAGCAATCACAGGGTTAATCGGGAATGCTTGATGAGTTCGCATTGATATTCCCGTCCAGGGGCTGGAGATTACAGGGTGATCGATCGAGCAACCTTCGTTTGCAACACGCTTTCATTAATTCCTGCCCCCCCCCCCCCCCCCTCTGTTTTTAAGCAAGCGCCATGAATGTTGGCCGACTGACCAGATGCACTGGAGAAAAGCTTAAACTCTGAGATGAAGATAGGACTGCAGCCACCGCTGCCCAGTGCCCACGTGATCAGGGAGGATGAGTTTTTAAAGATTTTAGCCTTGTCAGGGGAGGAATGAGCTTCAATGATTTATTCACCTTTTAGAGAGAACCCCAGGGTGGCACTGGTGCCAGGGCACATTACTTCACATCCTCAATTATGGGCTGCAGTCTGGAGGCAGCGGAGGCCGTTGGAAGGAGGAGACTTTCAGGGGAGCTGTTAGAGCTCCAAGACCTGACATGGATTACCTGATTGTGCTGGGCACAGCTTTATGATTATTTTCTGATTTATATTTCACCTTTAGTGACTTAAGTCAAGGCACTTCAAAGCAGGCTACCTTCAGGGACAGTAGGTATTACCTTATCCCCAGAGGGCTTACAATCTAAGGATCTCATTTACTAAGGCTCTAAAGTTACAGATGAGGCAATGGAGGGTGAAGTGGCTTGCCCGAGGTCACAAGGAGCGACAGCAGGATTTGAACCCTGGCTTCCCTGGCTCACAGTCTGCTGCTTTGACTAGTAGGCTGCTCCTCTCCACTTGTGACCTGCACCTCTCCTGTGTGACCTGGGTCGTCTCCTTTTAGCACCTGCTTTCCAGTGGCTGTCAGTCTGTGGACTTCTTCTGTCTCCTTGTCGGCTTCTTGTCACATCTGATGTAGCCTGGCCTCGGATTAGTACTTCTCAGTAGACTTAGCCCTTTTCTGAAACCTTTCTTAATAGCAGATGTACCTGCAGAGTGCTGCAACTCAGCTGATGGTTAGGCGGCCATCATCCCCTCTGTCATGGCAGGTTGCTATAGTTCCAGGTTAAAACTGTTTCACATTTTGCTCCTTACCTCTTTCTAACTTCTATGCTGAGTGCCCTTAGACTTTGACACTGCCATCTCTAGGCTACCTGAGATCTCCTTTCATTTATTTCTTACTGCTGGAAGTGGCAGCCCAAGACACACCCCCGGTCTTCCTCATGCGTGCGCAATGTTGCCTTGCACCAGTCACTTGCGGAAGGGTGGAACATCTGTGGCCCAAGTCCTTTTAATGTTTTATATTTTGATGAGATGCCTGCAAACGTGAAATCTGGGAGGACCTTGGCGGGATTATTCGTAGGTGCTGCAAGCTATAGCTTTGTGTTGGACCGGTTGAGGAAGACTGAAGCCAACATAAGATAGCACCAACTCAGACCATGCGTCGCCCAGAGGCGTGCATGCCACTCACATGTGAATGCCCCCAGCACTTCTCAGTGGTGGTTTATAGGGTCTCCATGGAGAGAAGGGAAGGACAGGACAAATACAAAATTAGAAATGGACGCGTTTCCCCACTTCTAGCATCTTAGCACACTGTTGGGAGCGCCTCTGTGCCAGACAGATACAGTCTTCCCTTACCTATCCCTTTGACATCTCTTTTGTTAAGTAGAATGAGGATTTCATCATGGTCACATTGCTTAATGGGAAAGTTGATTATAGACTGTGGAAGTGAGGTTATGAGAGGCAGAAGGGTGCAACAGACTAAGGGAATGCCTGGGATGTCTGGAAGGGTGATGCTTGGCTCCGAAAGAGAAAGTTGCCATCCAGCTGGGTGGAGCTGTTATGCCTTCACAGGGCATATATTCTCATCGAAATTTACATTTTTACTGTAAAGCTTTTTTGGAAGATCTTTCAGCAGCATTGTTTGGAGTTGCCCTGTTGGGTAAAAATACAGCTGGGAATGTGGGGTGGAGAGCAAAAATAATTTAAAGTGCATTCAGCTGAATTTTAGCAGCCACTAGATAGCCAGATAAGTCACTTACCCAGCTATCTCTTAGCCAGCTAGATAGTGGGCGGGCAGTGTGCGGATCAGGGCGGTGCTACTTACCCAGATAACTTATCTAGCGAAGTAGCAAGATTTAGCCTTAGCTGGATAAATTAAGCGGGCAAATTATACCTGCCAATGAGCGAGTTTAACTTAGCCAAACACAACTTATTCAGCTAAGCAGCTGCTGGTATGCAGATATCCAGCCGCTGAATATCCCTTGTAACTTAGCCGGATCAGTCATATCCGACGTAAGTTACTTAAACGACCAGCTTTCAGTTTTGGGCCCAATAATTCTTCCAGTCTGTAGCATCTGATCATTAACGTCCTGGGAGCTGGTACCTCGTGTGTGTAAGTATATCCAATCAGGACGTTTGGTATTTATTATGTCATGGATGGTCCCTTTGAAGAGCAGCAAGGATAGGAAGGGCTTTATAATCCCCTCTCTCTTTCTTTCTCGTTTTGTAGATTGGCTACCTAACTGGTCACTCCATTTCCTCCTTGGAGCGGAATGAGTGCATTTTGGAGGTCAAATCCTAATCAAAAAGTAGGGGGCATAGGCTAGGGATTGAGGGCTTCATTTCTTAAGCTTCCCCCCCCCCTCCCGGATAGACACAAGTGTGGGGGGGGGGGGGAGGGGAGCCTGGGGAACTCGGGTTCTAAATTTGTTGCAAAATTCCTTATTTTAAACAAATGTAAAAAACATAAAATAAAATAAAATAAAAAATCTCTGCTGCTGTTTCCCTATCAGGCCAAAGAGTGGGATGGTGAGAAGGCTGACTTTCAGCGAGAGAAATAAAAAAAAATAATTAAAAAAGCTGCTGGCAAAGAGCACAGGCTTTGCTGCTTTGGGAAGCCGTTACCACGCCCTTCCTTCTGTGCACTGCCCCGCTCCTGTAGAGCCCTGTGCCACCTGGCACTGAGGAAACATCCGTCTGGCTGCAGGATTCCTTTCATTTTCCATTACTTCAAAACAAGCTCCATCGATTGAGAGGCCTTTTTTTTTTTTTGGCCTTTTTTTGTTTTAGGCTGGACGGTGCACAAAGAGCTCCCAAGTCCATTAATGCTTTTGTGTGTGTGTGTCTCTCTCTCTCTCTTTCTCTCTTTCGAGAGACTGTCAGCAGAGCAGGCAAGGTGCCAGGCAGTAGGTACATCAAAGCACAGGATCCTGAGCAGCAAGGCCGGTGCTTGGCACGGGAGCTATGGCTTGGGCGGCAAATGCTGCCTGCCGAGCACCTGGCAGCAGGTGAATGGAGACACCTCCTGCGCGCTCTCTCTCTCCACGCTTATCTCCAAGACGTTCCTGTCACGGCTTTACCTAGATAACCCTGTGGGGAGAGAGAGAGAGAGAGGCAAGATCAAGCCAAGAAAATTGGGCTTAGTTCTGTCTGTGACTCATGGAAGATCCTGACCACAGCAGTCGCAGGCAGAAATGCTTGGGGATTAGCCAAACACCTAAAACGTGTACAATTTGTATACAGTTCTTAACTCTCTGGAAAGGAACGTCCAACCATTTTCCACTGGGTTTCAAAACCACAGAGCTCCTCAGTGTTCTAAAAAAAAACCCCCAAAAAAAACTCTTTAAAAACAAAACAAAACAAAAAAAAAGAAAAAAAACCCAAACCTCAGCTATGAAAGACTTTCCACTTCCAGGTCTGGGATTCATCAGCCCCCTGATAAGTCCATAAGCAATATAAAGGAGAATTGGGGCGTGTGCAGTATTCCACTCCTTCAGGCTTGCAAAGAAGTCCTGTTTTCAGTGTAACCAAAATATCAGGCCCATACAGTACAGGGCGCTCCGGTGGAGCGCACTGTCAACCCGCATATGGACTGCGTTTTCGACGCGCTAGCTTTACCCCTTATTCAGTAAGGGGTAATAGGGCGTCAAAAACGCACGTCCAACCCCCCCCCCCCCCCCCCCCCCCGAAGCTAATAGCGCCCGCAACATGCAAATGCATGTTGCGGGCGCTATTGGTTATTCCCCGCGCGATTCAGAAAGTAAAATGTGCAGCCAAGCCGCACATTTTACTTTCAGAAATTAATGCCTGCCCGAAGGCTGGTGTTAATTTCTGCTGGCGCCAGGGAAGTGCACAGAAAAGCAGTAAAATCTGCTTTTCTGTGCACCCTCCGACTTAATATCATGGCGATATTAAGTCGGAGGCCCCAAAAGAAAAAAAAAGTAAAAAGTAAAAAAAAAAAAAATTAAAAATCAGCCCGCGGCCCGCGGGTCGGAAGACGGACGCTCAATTATGCCGGCGTCCGTTTTCCGAACCCGGGTTTGAGAACTGACGCCGGCAAAATTGAGCGTTGGCTGTCAAACCCGCTGACAGCCGCCGCTCCTGTCGAAAAGAAGGCGCTAGGGACGCGCTAGTATCCCTAGCGCCTCCTTTTACCGCAGGCCCTAATTTGCATAGGCCACCCTCCTGAATCGTGCGCCCAGGAGAGCGGGCACTCGCCAGCTCTCCCGCGCATTTTTCTGAATCAGCCTGTATGGGAGTTAACTCATTCCTTGACCTGAGTGTATAGACTGATCTCATGAATAGTCCTTGTGCATGCTTTGAAACCCATAAGAAGTGCCTTGATGGGTCAGACCAATGGTCCATTGAGCCACTGAATGCTGAGCATAGCATCCTGTCTCCCATAGTGGTCAGTCTGGGTTATGTGGAAGTATCCAGAAGATTACGTCCCTGTTACTCATTCCTTGATGCCTGTCTAGTTAATAAACATTAATGCACTTCTCTTCCAGAAATCGTCAGCTCAGTGTGCTATGGAGAGCAAAAACACATACATAATGTTAGGAATTACTAGGAAGGGAAAGGCTAAAGAAGTTAGGGCTGTTCAGTTTGGAGAAGAGACAACTGAGGGGGGGATATGTAGAGGTATTTAAAATCATGAGAGAACTAGAACAGGTTAATGTTAGCCGGTTATTTATTCCCTCAGATAATAGAAGGACCAGGGGGCACTCCATGAAGTTAGCAAGTAGCTCATTTAAAACAAATTGAAGAAATGTTTTTCACTCAGCGCATAGTCAAGCTCTAAAATTCATTGCCAGAGGATGTGGTTACAGCAGTTAGTGTAACTGGTTTTAAAAAAAGGTTTGGATAAGTTCCTAAAGGAAAAATCCATAAACTGCTATTAATTAATAAGCAGCTTGAGATTTATTTAATGTTTGGGTACTTGCCAGGTACTTGTGACTTGGATTGGCCACTGTTGGAGACAGGATGCTGGGCTTGATGGATCCTTGGTCTGACCCAGTATGCCATATCTTAAGTTTTTATGTTCTAAACTTGTCCAAACCTTTTTTTCTTTAAACTGGCTATGCTATTAACTATGAAATAGCTCTGCCGTGCCTATAGTCTTTATGCACCTTCTTCAGCCATATGAACACAGTTTCCCTCGCCAGGACCTAGAGTTGCAGGACTCTACTGGTCTCCTCGTTGTCCCTGTCACTCTCTGTATCGTGGGACTCTCCAGAGATAAAGTTGGACTGCACAGCCTTCCTCATCTCTTATGCCTAAGGCCTGACCTGAGCATGCCTGCCATACGCTGCTGCCAGAGATAGCCCATCCTCTCCAGTGCAAATCATTGCTCATGGCAGCGTGTCCTGGATGGTGCTTCATATTTTAATGCTGCTGCACCCATTTCCTGTCGTAATTAATTAAAATAACGTGTATAGCGGCAGAGGTGTCTGTGTGCCTGTGTTCCTTACTCTCTCTGTGCTGTACATCTGACTTTTGCAAATGTCTGCCTTGGTGCAGTGAATTTCCTGGCACAAAGGCCTCCGTTTCTCATTGCCGAGCCATGTCTGCTACGAGGGAAAGCTGGATTCTGTTTGCAGGCTACGATGCCTATTTTTGTTGAACCAGTGTGAGAGTGATCCAAAGGTGGTGCTGTAGAGCCACTGAAGGGCCAAATATGATATTCCAGGTCACCAAGAAGGCTGAGCAGAGATCACCCTTGGGAGTTTTGGTAAGCGGGGGGCTCCTTCTTGGAGTCTGGCCCTTCCCGTGATCTTAAATGCTGGGGAATGGAGGAGGCAGGGAGGCAGTATTCTCGGGGATGTGGCAGAGAGTGTTCAGAGGTAATTTTAGGAAGCTGGCAACCCCGACAGCCTTTTCCCAGCACCTGCCCCCCTGGGAGGGGGAACGGCAGAGTGGGGTATTTGTGTGTGTGTGGTGTACATGCTTTCATCAATTACACCCATCTCCTTTCGCTCTTGCTCCCTCCCCTTTCTCCCACCTTTATATTTCTCTCATGCCTTTGCCCCACTCCTCCTCCCTATATGACATTTCCTCTTGTGCCAGTGAGGGTTGGGAGCTGGCACTGTACAATTTACCAAGCCACTGTTCCCACCGCACGAAGGCAAAACCCGCCCTCCTCCCCAAGTAAACCTTGCTTTGGGCCAATCCGGCCACGGGCAAGGAAAGTTTCATGGACCTGAAAGACATACTAGGCGGGGCAGATCTGGCCCACGGGCTGTGGAGCCCTGTTATAGAGCGAGTTTTCAAGGCCACCTCGGAGCCCACCTGAAGGAGGAGGCGCATGTGGTCTCATGAGTGCATGCACAACAACCTTTGTGACTGCAGTTGGCATCTAGTTACTGTAACGCCCCCCCACCCCACACACACACACACACACACACACACACCTTAACAGTACACATAGAGCGGCAGTTTCTACCCTTAACAGAACGCATGGGGGCAACCTGCACGGAGCGGTAGTTACTAACCTTAACAGAAAGCATGGGGGTAACCTGCACGGAGCGGTAGTTACTGCCCTTAACAGAAAGCATGGGGGTAACCTGTACAGAGTGGCAGTTACTACCCTTAACAGAACGCATGGGGGAAACCTGCACGGAGCGGCAGTTTCTACCCTTACAGAAAGCATGGGGGTAACCTGCACGGGAGCGGCAGTTACTACCCTTAACAGAAAGCATGGGGGTAACCTGCACGGAGCGGCAGTTACTACCCTTAACAGAAAGCATGGGGGTAACCTGCACAGAGCGGTAGTTACTGCCCTTAACAGAAAGCATGGGGGCAACCTGCACGGAGCGGTAGTTACTACCCTTAACAGAAGGCATGGGGGTAACCTGCACGGAGCGGCAGTTACTGCCCTTAACAGAAGGCAAAGGGGTAACCTGCATGGAGCGGCAGTTACTACCCTTAACAGAAGGCATGGGGGTAACCTGCACAGAGCGGCAGTTACTGCCCTTAACAGAAGGCATGGGGATAACCTGCACGGAGCGGCAGTTACTACCCTTAACAGAACGCATGGGGGGTAACCTGCACAGAGCAGCAGTTACTGCCCTTAACAGAAGGCATAGGGGTAACCTGCATGGAGCGGCAGTTACTACCCTTAACAGAACGCATGGGGGTAACCTGCAAGGAGCGGCAGTTACTGCCCTTAACAGAAGGCATGGGGGTAACCTGCACGGAGCGGCAGTTACTACCCTTAACAGAAGGCATGAGGGTAACATGCACGGAACGGCAGTTACTACCCTTAACAGAAGGCATAGGGGTAACCTGCGCGGAGCGGCACTTACTACCCTTAACAGAAGGCATGGGGGTAACCTGCACGGAGCGGCAGTTTCTACCATAAGCAATTTGCTGGGCAGAGTGGATGGACCATCTGGTTGTTGCTATGTTATATGTTTACCTTTAAAGTGTGAGTGTATCTCAAGAATGGTTCAAAGGGAAAGGGATTCTTAAATGTGATTTAAAATCTTCTTTTAAGTGTATGTGGGTAGGAGAAGGTTTCTTACAATGCTCCACCTTTTCCCTTTTTTGTAAAGGAATTGTGGCATCCTAGCACAATCCCTGCGCTTTAAATACCGCTCCTTCTATTTTCTTGCGCTCCAGCCCCTGTGCTTTACCAAAGCGACGGCAGTGATGGGTCTGCAGCCTGCAGCTAACTTTGCCTTTCTTCCTCATTTGAGGGCAACTCAGGACATCAGCCAGGTGTTAGGATAGAAAGTACCTGTGAAGTGGCAGTAAGGGGGTGATGTTTGTATTCCCTTCAGCGTTAATTACAGAGCTAAGAACAGATGCAGACTTCAAGAGCTGGTCGAGTGCAAGGAGGTGCATGGCCTGTGCTTCACTTTACCTGTCTCTGAGATGTGTCACACAGCAGAAGCCCAGAGGATGTTTACCTGCTATATTGTTATTCCAGCCTGTTGACATCCGCCTTGATTGCAATACAGCAAAGCCTGGAGGCAGTTTACTCAGCCTGTGAAAGTTGAACCCTGGGAATTTACTTGTATGTGTGTATTGGGGGGGGGGGGGGGGGAGCTCCCTAGTGACTTTTTTTTTTAGCACTTTCTGGGAAGAGGGCTAGATGGGCAGTACTGAAAACCAAAGTTTATTCACAGCGGTGGAAGCAAATCTTTTTCCCATTTACCATTGTGCCCCTGTGGGTGAGAAGGTAATTCAGTCTCTGTCCACCATTGATAGCCACTTCGTTCCAGTGCTAAGAGTACAAAGGTGAGTGCTAGTGCATGCCCGCTCTGATGGTGGACACTTGTCAGCTGGAAAGTGGATTGAGATCACCTATTCATTTTTTTCTAAGCAAATTATTCCCTCCTTTTTCTTTTACCTCCACCTGTACTGGATAGTATGCCCATGCAGTCCAGTAGTCCCATCGGCCCTGGAGAGTGGAAGTGAAAATGTCAGCTGAGATGATCCCTCTTCGAAGCCAGCAGAATTGCCATGGTAGTGGTGGCCGCCATGATCCCTTCCTGGCGTGATTCAGCGTATCTCCTCTCCTGCACATCCACAGAACCTATTCCTTGAGTATGGGTCACAAAATATACTTCAGATGGTAATGATATTTGGTCAACACCAAAGTTTGAGGCCATGTTGTCAAGTGTCAGAAATTTACCTCAGCCACATAAGTGACATCACACACACACACACACTCTTTCACACACTCTCTCTCTGTAGACCAATCAGATCCTGTTCTGTATGAGGTCATTTTATAACTGTGCCAACCATGGCTGAACTGAGAATAGGATTTCATAGGCACAGCTTAAACAGTTTTAAAAGAAATGGCTCTGCAGTAACATTTGTCATAGCTGCAGAGTGAAGGATGTGCTCTTGAAGTGTTGCATGCACAGTCAGCAGCTGACCTGACAGCATAGCAGGTATCGGTCTGAATGGCCTACGGTATTAATGCTGAGGCGTTCCATGCTCCAGAAACCTGGGCTTGAACATGGCTTCAATTGCAAGTGAAAGGCCCTTTGAGCACCACCAAAAGTATGGGTGATGACCAACCTAGAGATCAAATGTTTTGGGTTTTTAATTTTTGCAATAAAGCATATTAAATGAAAGCAACCTTCTGATTCGTGATGTCCTCCTTTCATCCCAGATATTGGTGGATATAGGTGAACTAACCAATAGTACCTCTAATTTTTGAAAGGCAATTTGTTATAAAGCCAAGTTGAAATTTGGGTGCTATGAGCCAGTATAATGCAAAAAATATCGTGACTGTTGTGCGCGCTGTTTTGCTGGCTGCGCAGGGTTCATGACCTGGGTTTGTGTGCCCATGCACACAGGTTAAAGGGAACAGTGAAAATAACCTTTATGAAAAAGAATAGGCAAGCTTCGAGGGAAGATGGTTTGATTCTCCATCATGCAGAAGCTGAAAGACACTGAAGTTTTTTTGGGTTTTTTTTAAACAAGCTTATGATTGAGAGAAATGTTGAAATTTTAAGATGTTTTATACATGGATTTCTGTTTTGTCTCTATGTTTAATTGTAGGTAGTGTTATTGACTGTATATGTAATTGTGGATGTAATGTGCTCCACATTATACATTGTAATTTTGGAATTTATGCAATATGAGTTTGTAAATATTTGTAATTTTTTTTTGGGGGGTGGGCTGCAAGGTGACATCGGACACTCAGGGGGTGCAGGAGCCACTGATGGGTTTTGGATTGGAATAGCTACAAAAACTGCAGCTGGGTGAAATAATTCTAATAAAGCAGCATGGCAGTCTTGGAGGGATGGCTGGTTTCCCCCACAGAAGACGCTGATGGGAATTTTTCATTTGGGCCTGGTAATGCCTCCTCCCTTCTTTTTCTTCCCACTCAGTCACAACCAGCAGTGGGATCCTGGTGCCTTGAGCCTTCATTTGTATCGTATATTTCCTGTGGATTGTTTTAGCATATGTAACCTATTTTGCGGTCAGTTTATATATTTCTACACTGCTTAGAACAGATAAGTTTTCTGTCGTAGCAGCATAAAAGATTGTCATAATAGGATGCACCATCTGGTCTTAGTATGTTACTTAGTAACATGGTAGATGATGACAGATAATGGCCAACTGGCCCACCCAGTCTGTTCATTTTTAGCCTTGCTTCATATGAACAGAGGTTTATTAGATCACACTGAATGTCTGGGAGCGAGCCAGTTTGCTTGTGTATTGTCCCCCGTCGTCCTCTGTGTAACTCTGAAATGGCCGGATGAGGGTTTCAAACTTTACAGGGTCATTTTTCAAAACGCGATACGCGCGGGCCATGACGCCCTAACGCACGCAATAACAACTGCATCGCGCTCATAACATTTAAATGAGGGAGAGGGGAGGGTTTGGGGGCGGGATTTAAAAAAAATAGTTGGGCCCGGTTGTGCTGCAGGCGATAAATGTTTCACACACACATTATCACCGGCAGTAGCGCCGGAAGTAACTACACCTTGCGCAGGGGCACTATGGGGGGGAGGCGACATTGTGTGCACCGCAACCGCAGCGGGTGAAAACGCAGCACCACGATGCGGCCGGGTGCACACCCTCACCGCCCCGCCGCTTTTCCGGCCCCGGCTCTTCATTCCGCTATATTTACAGCAGAATGAAAAATTTAGGCCTTAGTGTGGCGATAGGGTCCTTGGGTGGACATCAGACTCTAGAGTTTTCAGAGCTGGTGAATAGTTTGGAGGAAAGGGGCTGGAGGGGAGGCCAACATGGCAATTTCACTGTAAGGATTGCACGGGGGTTGAAACGAGGCTAACTAGAATGTCCTACTTTCTAATGGTGGTTGTTATTATTATATCTGTCTATTCCCTTTCCTTATTTAAATACCATGTACAAAAAAAGGCTCCAGGGGTGATCCAGGTAACTATAGACCAGTGAGCCTGACTTCAGTGCCGGGAAAAATAGTGGAAACTATTCTCAAGTACAAAATTGTAAAGCATATAGAAAGACATGGTTTAATGGGACACAGTCAACATGGATTTACCCAAGGGAAGTCTTGCCTAACAAATCTGCTTCATTTTTTTTGAAGGGGTTAATAAACATGTGGATAAAGGTGAACCGGTAGATGTAGTGTATTTGGATTTTCAGAAGGCGTTTGACAAAGTCCCTCATGAGAGGCTTCTACGAAAACTAAAAAGTCATGGGATAGGAGGCGATGTCCTTTTGTGGATTACAAGCTGGTTAAAAGACAGGAAACAGAGAGTAGGATTAAATGGTCAATTTTCTCAGTGGAAAAGGGTAAACAGTGGAGTGCCTCAGGGATCTGTACTTGGACCGGTGCTTTTCAATATATATATAAATGATCTGGAAAGGAATATGATGAGTGAGGTTATCAAATTTGCAGATGATACAAAATTATTCAGAGTAGTTAAATCACAAGCAGACTGTGATACATTGCAGGAGGACCTTGCAAGACTTGAAGATTGGGCATCCAAATGGCAGATGAAATTTAATGTGGACAAGTGCAAGGTGTTGCATATAGGGAAAAATAACCGTTGCTGTAGTTACACGATGTTAGGTTCCATATTAGGAGCTACCACCCAGGAAAAAGATCTAGGCATCATAGTGGATAATACTTTAAAATCGTCAGCTCAGTGTGCTGCAGCAGTCAAAAAAGCAAATAGAATGTTAGGAATTATTAGGAAGGGAATGGTTAATAGAACGGAAAATGTCATAATGCCTCTATATCGCTCCATGGTGAGACCACACCTTGAATACTGTGTACAATTCTGGTCGCCGCATCTCAAAAAAGATATAGTTGCGATGGAGAAGGTACAGAGAAGGGCAACCAAAATGATAAAGGGGATGGAACAGCTTCCCTATGAGGAAAGGCTGAAGAGGTTAGGGCTGTTCAGCTTGGAGAAGAGACGGCTGAGGGGGGATATGATAGAGGTCTTTAAGATCATGAGAGGTCTTGAACGAGTAGATGTGACTCAGTTCTTTTCACTTTCGAATAATAGAAGGACTAGGGGGCATTCCATGAAGTTAGCAAGTAGCACATTTAAGACTAATCGGAGAAAATTCTTTTTCACTCAACGCACAATAAAGCTCTGGAATTTGTTGCCAGAGGATGTGGTTAGTGCAGTTAGTGTAGCTGGGTTCAAAAAAGGTTTGGATAAGTCTTGGAGGAGAAGTCCATTAATGGCTATTAATCAATTTTACTTAGGGAATAGCCACTGCTATTAATTGCATCAGTAGCATGGGATCTTCTTGGTGTTTGGGTAATTGCCAGGTTCTTGTGGCCTGGTTTTGGCCTCTGTTGGAAACAGGATGCTGGGCTTGATGGACCCTTGGTCTGACCCAGCATGGCATGTTCTTATGTTCTTATGTTCTTAAAACATTTTGTTTAAATGTTGCCTTTGAAATTCAGAAATTCTCAAGCCCTCTGCTTGCATCTGCCCTATCTATATTTTTAGATGTAATTCTGCCTGTTTTGGGTTTGGTTTTTTTTCCCAAACACCGAGCACACGACATGCCTTTAACATACAAAGCAGCGATTGCTGATGGGGTTTAAATCACCTAAGGCCTATTTAGTGAGGGCATGATTAAGGTAACCACTAATTCTAGCCCAGGCTGGCACGAACGCATTCACACACAATGGCAGCCTGCGGTGAACAGCCGGGGGAAGCGTGTTTAATTTTTCAGAGACAGATGGTGGTTAAAAAGTTTACTGCTGAAGTATAACCTTTTTGAGAGAGAGAGAGAGAGAAATCCCTTCTAATCACATAGTTACATAAGATCCCATTCATTAAAAAAAAATATATTAAAAAAAAAATAGCCACAGGTGAGGGCCTGGTGGTTAACCTGCACAATCTAAAGGTCAGCGGAGGCTTCTGCTTTAAAATCCTGCTCTCCCACTAACTTTATGAAAATGGGCAAGTCACCCGACCTTCCCCCAGCCTCCCAATTCTCACCAACTATAAGGTGACAACCTAAAATGACTCTGGAGAAAGCCAGGAACGTGAATCTAATGCCTCGACAATAGCTGATAAATTCTGACGATGTCAACACGTTCAGCACTTGCTAAGGGCTCCTTTGTTTTGGGCAGTAGGTGGCTTTTGCTGTTGGTTCTCAGATGTCCAGAGATCGTGGTGTGGTTTGTTTTTTTTATTTTCCCATGTTCACCAGTCAGTAAATTCCATCCATCTGTGGATTTGATGGTAGCCGTGTGCCCTCCGTCATTGTCCCTTTTGGGGTTTGGTTTTTTTCCCCTCTTCCCTCCAAAAGGTGTCCAACAAAGCAGGCAAAAAAAAAAAGATATCGAGCCGTCATGGAACTGGCTGCTGGCCCATTACAGAAGTACTAGGATCTCCCGCACTCCACCCCCGCTTCCTGGGTGCCCATCAATGCAAATCGTATCGCAAAGGCACCAGAAATCTGTGAAAATGCTGCATTCATCCCAGGGAGGGGGAAAAAAAAAAACAACAACAACCCAACAGTTTGTTTATTTCTCTCTTTCAGTCAAATTGTCAAAGACAAAAATAAAACAAAAACACAATTAAAAAGCAGGAGAGATGTGCATTTAGTCAGTCTGGCGCGAGTGTTGCTGCTCTTTCCATGTTCTGCATCGGTGCAAGAAGAGAGAGAGCCAGAGATGAGACCCGGGAAGCCCACGCAAGCCCACGCTGGGTGTTTTTGCCGCGGGTCACGGATTTTGCAGTCCTCGCGATGCGGGTTCCTGAAAGGGGAGGAAGTGGAACTGGGGGGGACTGAAATTAAACGTCTAAGCCCCCTCACCCCACGCTTGTCGGACTTATTTTTAAACGGGCTCAGGTCGTGTGGCACACAAAGCTGGACCTGCTTGCAGAAGCTGAAGAGGGGCAGGGGTGGGCCGGAGAAAGCTTGTGCTCTCCAGCAGGATTTTCTTGGTACCTTTTTTTTTTCAAAAGCTGTCAACCTGCAAAGACTTCAGAAGAAAGTGCAGACAAGACTGCGTGAAGCCATTTTTGTCCTCCCTCATCTGGACCCTGCTTTTTTTTTTGGCAGGTTTAATCCTCTTGTTTTCGGCAATGGTCATTACGTCGCCATGACCCCCAATAGCTTCGCTAGCAGGACATTAATCTCCCCACGCCAGTGCTGTACAGGGTTTCAGTTCTGGCCAACAAGCCAAGAAGGGACAGGGACCCGTCCTCTGCTCGCAGCTCAGAACCTGCTTTGGCATTCCAGCCACAAAAGGGCCAAGAGCGGTTCCCCAACCTTTTCAATCTGAAGAGGAAAAAAATCCAGCACTAATTCTTTTGCAGACCGTAGATCAGAATCCTTTGATCAGGCACAATTATGAGTTCGGGGTGGGGGGAGCTTGTGTCAGTTCTTGATGACAGAGCAGTGCGTGCTGCTCTGAGATTTCTGCTGAGGCAGCTAAAAGGCAGCATCACAATGACCGAATGAAGTGCGGATGCATTAAGAATCGGCATCCACACTTCTGGGAGCTAAAGTCAGTTGACCTTTGGCCTTATGACTCTCACACAGCAAGCTGTCTGGGGCCATTGTCCACACCTTGACCCGTGTAGTTACTTGTGTAAGCCCTGACGGAAGGCATGCACATCCTGCATAGGACACACAGGGTGACCAAATAGCTGCATGCCACAAAGGCTGGGCTTCCCAAGCATGCTCTGGTGACACCAACACACAGTCAATCAGATTTTCAGGATATCCACAGTAACTGTGCAGGAGATGAACTTTCATACACCGGGTCTGCAATGCTTGACCACTTCTCTCTTGCATAGTTATTGTGGACATCCTGAAAACTTGACTGGCTGTGCAGGACAGACTTGCAAGCATATTTATTAGATATCCTGAAAACCTGACTGGCAAGGGTTCCCCAGGACAGGCTTAGTGCATGGGACCCTGCTGTATAAATTCAGAAGCGATTCACCTCCGTTCCTTTATGTATGTATTTATTTATTTATTTGTTTGTTATGTATTTATTTATTTTAATGATATTCTGGTTTTGGCTATAATTTGGAAGTCAAACAGGAAATAAAAAAAAAATCTGTCATTAACCAATTTCTCTTGACCCTTGAGAAACCGTGGCGAGAGGGGGGAAAGAGACATGGAGAGAACAGCAAAAAGGGGTAGCAGAGACGGCATGCCTGCCTTTTCCAGAGCTTCATGCAGCCTGGTGGCCAGTTGATAGGGCGTGCTGCATCACGCACTGCAAGCGCTCTCTATCCCATAGCTCAGGGGGTAGCCTTGTCCTGGGATATTCCCACTTCCCAGCTTCATCCGTGCAGCACTGCTGAATCTGCAGAATCCTAGGAGATCAATATGCAAAGCCATTTATCTGCCTGATGTTTGAATTATCTGAATAAATGGCAGTTTTTGAATATCGTCGTCACAAGCGTTTCAAGGGCATTCCAGGGTGGAAGAACTTATCCGGCTAACTCCAATATTTGGAGTTAGCCGGATAAGTTAGTCAGCTAAGCTAACTCTAGAGGTGGCCAAGAAAAAAGGTTCAAGGGATCCGGAAACACATCACCGGATAACTTTAACCAGCCAGGATTGGATCGAGACATGTGCCTGCCCCCGGGCAAGGCTAATAATTTGCAGCACCTTCAAAGTGATATTTCACAGCGTTACAGATTGGTATCCTGGGCTGCTGTTGCCTGACAGGCCCATCTCTCTATCCAGCTCTGTAACCAGCTATATTAAAAAAAAAAAAAAAAGTATAGCCAGTTCGGTAGCGACTGAAACCTAAAAAAAAAACAATCCTAGCGAGCCTAGCAGCCCATTACCCCACCCTAGTGAAAGAAATGTAGGGCATTATGCTCGATTGCTTCTCCCCCACCCACCAAAAAAATCCTCAAAATCTGTAAAAATTATTTAGCTAATGGGAGGGGAGGGGAGACTGTTTTGGGCACAGAGGCCTGTTATGACTTTGGTGGGCTTTTTTTGTCGGGGAGGGGATCAGGTGCCATGTCCTACATTTGTTTCACTGGGGTGAGGGTTCGGAGAGCAGGCCAGTAGGCCCACTAGATTGTTTTTATTAAAAAATTTAAGGTTTTGATCACTACATAACATGCGCTATTCTTTGAATATAGCTGGTTAAGGTAAAATTGTCTGAGTACATGTTCCCAGATAACTTTGCAACCTAACTCCTGATGTTCAAATAGAGGTGTATAACTTTATTCAAAGATATTGAGCTAGCCATTTATCCTGCTGCATATCCCTGATAACTTATCTAGCTAACTTTTACCAGGATAAGTTATTAATTTTACATTTTTTAAATATGGACCTCGCTGTGTGCCTTTTCTAAACAGTAATAATCATCATCACTCCTTATTAAGAACATAAAAACATGCCCTACTGGGTCAGACCAAGGGTCCATCAAGCCCAGCATCCTGTTTCCAGCAGTGGCCAATCCAGGCCATAAGAACCTGGCAAGTACCAAAAACTAAGTCTATTCCATGTTACTGTTGCTAGTAATAGCAGTGGCTATTTTCTAAGTCAACTTAATTAATAGCAGGTAATGGACTTCTCCTCCAAGAACTTATCCAATCCTTTTTTAAACCCAGCCTCACTAACTGCACTAACCACATCCTCTGACAACAAATTTCAGAGTTTAATTGTGCACTGAGTGAAAAAGAACTTTCTCCGATTAGTTTTAAATGTGCTACTTGCTAACTTCATGGACTGCCCCCTAGTCTTTCTATTATCCGAAAGAGTAAATAACCGATTCACATTTACCTGTTCTAGACCTCTCATGATTTTAAAGACCTCTATCATATCAGCTGTCTCTTCTCCAAGCTGAACAATCCTAACCTCCTTAGCGATTCCTCATAGGGGAGCTGTTCCATCCCCTTTATCATTTTGGTCACCCTTCTATGTACCTTCTCCATTGCAATTATATCCTTTTTGAGATGCAGCAACCAGAATTGTACAAAGGTGCAGTCTCACCATGGAGCGATACAGAGGCATTATGACATTTTCCGTTTTATTCACCATTCCCTTCCTAATAATTCCCAACAATCTAACAACCATCCATGAAGCCCCAACACAACCTGCACCAGCCTACTCTATGCATAAATTAACCTCCATCATCTCTGCTAGAATATCAGGCAGGTGCACCACAAGCTTGTAGGAGTCTTTCTAAACGCTGGACACTGAGCCAGGAATTCCCCCAGCTATTCTGCAACTGCCCCTCCCCCCAGGGTCTAATGGCACTGGCAGGCAGCGATCAGGAGCTGTGCACGATCCAGGTTACTATTCGAAACTAAAAGCGCCCAGCAGTTCCTCCAGCGACTCCCTTAGACGAACCCCTCCCTATGCCCCGAATTCCCACCTACCCCTTGCCGAGGATCCTCCTGAGGCAGCAGCAGCTCCCACAACATCAGGTTCATGGCTAAGAAAAAAGGGGAGGAGGAAGGGGAGGAGGCTGCTGAGAGGGGGAGGTCAAGTTATGGGAATGGAAACGGGGAGGGGGCGGGAGTCCTGGGCTGCCTTCAGGACCACTACTTGTCCTAAGTTGTTTTTTTTTTGGGGGGGGGAAGGGTGAAGAGTTGTGATCCTATTTTATTTCCATAGCTGTGGGGGTTTTTTTTGTGTTTACATATAAATATTTTCTTTATTTTTTAATTGCCTTTGCAAAAATACCAAAAAAAAAAAAAAAAAAATCCTCCAACAACCCTGCAACATTGAGCAGCAGCCACCAGGGCTAGGAAGAGGAGGAAAAAAAATACATAAATACAATAAGCCCCGTCTCTCATCGTTCGGGAGGGGGGGGGGGGTGTCTTAAAGATGCACCGAGTGGCACCCAGGCTGCAGGAGCCGGCTCCTCGTTAATTATGCCGATACTGAGGCATCCTCCTGGCAGCGAAGGTTCCGGCCTCTCTCCCTCCTCTCCGCTCTGAATCCGGGCCCATGCATCACATCCTCCGAGCCGCTTGCCCCTGCCTGCCCGCCTGCCATCGACATCCTGCCTCCGAGGAAATGGCACCGAGGATGCGCTGCCAGCTTCTCTCCTTCTAACAGAACCGCCAGCAGCAGCCCCGCAACCCCCCACCCCCTTCCTCGCTCCCACCCCCCCAAAAAAAAATACCCCCTCCAGGAACGAGAAGACAGGTGGATCGTAACGATACTAGCGCTCGGTGCAGGAAGCCGCCTCCGGAATGAGCTGAGCAAAGTGGAAGCTTTTACTTGGAGGGAAAGGGGGGGGGGGGGGAGGTTGTTATTTTGTTTTGAAATTTATTTTCTTTCTTGGTCGACAACTTTTCTGAACCCTGATTCATCTGACTTGGGCCATGGTAGGTTCTCCTGTCACTTTCGGTTTTATTTCTGAGGTTTGCTCTAAACGCCAGTCTAACGTATTCGTGCAGAGTTGCAGCTGTGTGGCTCTCGCCCAGGAAGTAAAGTTGATTTGTTGTTTGGTTAATGCGATTATTGCTGCTGCAGAGGTAGTTTTGAAGGAGGGGGGGGGGGGGTCCTGCTTTGGCTTGGAGGAGGGGGGAAAGCTTGCTGTTTATTTTGAAGGGGCGAGGGGGGTGGAGCAGTGCTGGCATTTCTACCGGTTTGTTTTGGGGTTGTTTTTTTTTTTAGGCTGCGCTAAATCAGCCGAAGGTTGAGAGTTTCATGTAAGAGACTGGGGGGTGCTGGCTGCAGGAGGAAGGAGTGGGAAGAGGTTAATGCCCTTTCCGGTTTGGCGTTGTTTTTTTTTAATGGGGGTAGGGCTGCCCTCGCGCTCCCTCCACCTAATGCTCCCGTTAGGGGTGGGGTGAGGGGGGAGCAGAAGAGTCTGGGGGCCCGGCGCGCTTATACTAAGCGCCGGAGGTAGCGGAAAATGGCCGCTAAGGAAGGGGCGGAGAGGAAGGGCGATCGGCAGCGACTTGAACTTGAGAGCGCGCCGCAGAGGAGCCGAGGGCTCCCTTCCGCCGTCGCTGCCCCTGCCAGCAGGGCCCCAGCTGCGCCTGTGCAGCAGCGAGGCAGAGAGAGTAATGCAGCAGAAGCGAGTCCCGAGGTGAACCTTTCCCGCCTGCAGCGCCCGAGCCCTGTCACATCCGCCCTCTCGGCGGCGTCCAAAAGGAAGAGAGCTTAATGCAAAGGAATTGTTAGCCGTTCCCTTTCCCGCTATCCTTTAATTACTGACAAAGGGGGGGGGGGAGATCTCTAGCAGCTTTTTTTTTTTTCGCCCTGACACCGGCAAACCTGTTTGTCCTACAACTTTTGCTCGAAAGAAAGAAAAAAAAAAAGACACCGATTGGCATTTTTACATTTTTTTTTTAAGTTCTTTCAAATAAATTAGCAAAAGAAAACCTGTTTTAATACAGTCTTTAACATATATGTATATATTTTATACCAGGGGCAAGTAAAATAAATCCACAGTTCAAAAAGGAAACATGTGTGTTCTCCGTGCCAGGCCTTAAAAGTTTATTCGGGTCTCCCTGGCCCCCAGAAACGTGTACCCTAAACCTCATTATCTGCAGTGGCCTCTCGCTCTTGACTAATTAGAAATAATATGAGGTGATTTTACTCCTCTTTGGTAAGTTTCATTTCGGACCTTGAGCGAAGGGAGTATTCAGCCCACTGCATATTTAACGGGGAAGACAATTCTAGCATTTTTATGGAAAAGGTTGAACAGGTTAAAATCACAAAGTGCCTGTTTGCAACTCGATATTACACGTCCTAATAGATGGGAAAAGCTTCCCCTCTCTCTCCACTGGAATACCGTGTGCTCAAAACGTAGTCTCGGACGCTTTTTAGCCTATAAAATGAAACGCAGCAAACCACATTATTTCATATTTTGTTTTCCATATAGCGTAGTTTTAACCCCTGTATCTTATAGCAAACTATTTACTGGGTTTCACACTCATTGTTTTGGGGGGTTTTTTTGTAGCCATTTTCAGAGTTTAAGGGGCATCTGAAAAGGACTTTCGTCTTCTGAATTTATTTGTAAAGGTTATTGTAAGGACAGAGAGGAGCAAGTTATTTAAGAGACTAAGATTTTTTTTTATGTATGTTCTTATTTATTTACTTATTTATTTTTAACAGTCCCAAACACGTATGTAGGCGAGTTAAGAGCCACGGAGGCTTCCTGGCCCATCTCAAGTTCACTATTAAGGAGCAAAGGATTCCCTTTGGCTTTCCCGCGCGTTCTATAATGAATCCGCCGTGAATAACGAGCTGGTTTGTCTTTTTGACTCTGCCTTTCGGGAGTGGAAATGTGCGGTTTTCAGTTTTGTTTGCTACCTCAGTGTCGCTCGGTTTTGCTTTGAAGTGGTGTCTGCATGGCTTTTACCATCATCAGCAAGGCCAACGCCTGGCAGTAGCCCGGGAATAATTTGCCAAATGATCTCCGATGATGAACGCAGGGGCCCCGATTGAATGCTGCAAGGATAATTAAATATAGAAACCGGGCAGATAAAGACCATACGGCCCCCATCTGCTCCTTGCATTTACACGCGGAGAAAAGTTTAACCCGAAAGGCTGCAGTGGGAAGGAGATGGTGAAGTCCCGGAGACTGGTGGCTGTCAGCCGTCTGGGACATTTTCACTTCTGTTTGAGATGTTTTGAGGGCCACGTGCAGCCTCGGCGGCTTTGGGATCCTTCTATTTTTTTTTATTTATTTGCCAGAGAAGAAAGGACATAAATGTATTTTGGCATGGATTTTTATTTATTTATTTTTTTGTGTGTGTGTGCGTCTTGTTAAGCTGTGGCCTTCATAAAATATGCTGTATAATGGCTTGCATTTTTATTGGTGCCTTTAAATCAATAACTGGGGCACATGTGTGAGTGTATGCATTATATACATATATGTATATATGTAAATATGTGTATATATTATTTACTGCCATGCAAAGCTCTCGCCTTTATTCGTGTGCGTTGCATTTGAGCCACTTCGTGCCACCCCTGTAAAAGAAGTAGGTCCCTCGCATCTGTGCCAAGCTAGAAAGTGGTGGGAGATGCGCCATGCCAGGGGCTGCACGCATTCGGGCAATAATGTATCATACAAAAAAACCCCAAAATCCCAATAATAATAATATCCACAATTGGGAAGGAAAGAAAAATATAAAATCTCCAAGCTATTGTTTTTAGTCCTCCAAATCCTTCATGCAAGTACAACTAGGAGACAGAAGCATAGCGAAAACAGAGGCCAGACTAGGTAAATGCATAATCAATAGCAAACAAATTATAAATCTGTTCACCATTAAAGTAGCTTAAGTCTAGTGGGGGAGATCGCACCTGTGATTTTTCTTATCTATTTCATATATATTTATATATAGGCCTAGATATATATAATAGAAACGAGTTGGGGGAAGAGAAAAACGTTGTGAGTAATATTAATTAATTTTAAGAGATTCCGCCCCCTCCCCCCCCAACCCGAAAATTGCCATCTGGAGAATCGGATGCAGTTACAAGATTTGATCTCTGACTGCTTGGTTCCTGCTCAAGAACCGTCTGACAAGCAGGCACCTGCACGCGATCGCTCTCTGTGTACCGGGAAGGGGTGTAACATCTCTCTCTCTCTCTCTCCCCCGCCCTGTTGCCCCTTCACTTACTCGCCACGATTCTGTTGCCCTCCTTTCCTTCTAAAGGCCTCTTCCTCCCTTTCGGCTCTTGTGCACTGAAACCTTATTTCAGCTTGCTGGTTCCAAACTGTTCGCCGAGAACCCACCTCCCCCCACCCCCCTTCCTTTCATCCATCCACTGTTGTCCATCACCCTCCACCCCCCTCCTTTATAGCGCGCAACCCCCGGTAAGTTCCTGGCCCTTTAAATGGGATGTCATATTTTATTTTTCGGGGGACGGGCTTGATCGGTAGCGTCACTTTCATTCCCTCCCCTCCCTTTCTCTTTTTTTTTTTCCTCTTTTTTTTTTTTCATTCTCTCTTTCTCTCCCCATTTCCCAAATGGAGCAGCAGACTTCCCCAACTTCCCCGGCTCGCTTTTTTCCGCTGAGATCCTTCTGCGTGTGTTTGTAGTGGGCGGGGAAGGTTAAACATTTTATATTTTGATTTTTGTTTATTTGTTTGCTTTTTTTTCGGAGGGGGGGGAGGAGAAGCGGCGCTGCTAGATTTTGGATAAGATAAACAAACAAAACAAACAAACAACAACAACAACAAAAAAAAAAGCCAAGAAAAGTTGAATGTGTGTAGTTTGTCGGTCCTTTTGGTTCCTGGGATCCGTCATCTGGAGAGCGAGAGAGAGAGAGGGAAGGTGCCGCTGCCATCGCTGAAATGACTCAGTAACTTTTCATCTCTGCAATTTGCCCGCTTCCTCTAAGCATGATGTACTCTTCTCCTCTCTGCCTGACCCAGGTACGGTGCCACCCTCCATTGCGTTCCTTGCGCTGCCCGCCAGGCTGGTGAGGGACCGTCCCCTTCTCCCCCCCGATCTCCTCAATACTTGAGAAGTGATTTCTCCCCTACCCCTCTCCCCCCCCAAATATCTTTTTTTACTTGTCGTTTTTTTGCTTTTGCAGTGGCAAGAAAAGGGCGGGATTCTCAGCTTCCCCCCCCCCCCCCCTTTTCTGCGCTGCTTAATACTGTACAGGGTAGGGTAAGGGTTTGCCGGCGGGGGATGGGGGCGGTGTGGAATTTTTAAAATGGGGAATTGCTAGGTAGTAGGTATTCTGTATTTTTTTTTAATAGGACAATAAGGACAAAATCTTAAACAGATGCAAGATTTAGAAAGTCCTTGCCTTGTAGGAAAAGTCATTATTATTATTATTATTATTATTATTATTTTACTCCAGGCTTCCCTCCCCCCCCCCCCCCCAGGATATCAAGAAATGCTATTAAAAATTAGAAAGTAGGGAAAATGGCAGGGGGAGGGTTTGGCTTTTTGCTGCCTGCCACGATTTGGAGGGCTGCTGCGGTGCATGTGGATGGCAGGGAGCACTGTGTCTGATTTAAGATCTCCATGTGTTCCTTTGCATATGTGCCAGTGGGACAAGTTGTCGGAGGCAGGAAGTTTGGAGGAGACTCTCCGCTGCTGTTGTATGCATGGCTTTTCAGTTGTAATTTGGTGGGGGGGGGGGGGGGGGGGAGGGAGGGATTGTGTGTGGTTGTGAATGTGTGTGTTTTTAAGGTTCGATCTGTTTGCTCTGTTTTTTGTGACTTTGTGGTAAAGTTGTGATCGTCTCTAGGCCTAAAGTGGGCACTACCCCCTTCCCCACCATGACGGTCCCTGACTGCATCACGCTAGCCCATCACCAGCTGCGGGGCTGATTTATTGTTTTTAGGGGGAGGGACGAGGGGGTTTATTTTATTTTCTGTTTAACTCTCCTTGGTTGTTGGCTTCAGCATCAAGTTTTTTTTTTTTGTTTTTTTTTTAAGGGCTTAGGGTAGCCAGAAAGATAATTTTTATTTGTTTTTTTTTTTCCCCTCCGCTTCCACCAGCAGCTTGGCGAGCTGGAATTGACTTTTTAGCGTTCTCTCAATTCCGCCATTAAATTCACGGTCAGCACTGATTCCTCTCCATGTTGGGCAATGTCTGTTAACTCCTTTGATGCCAATGCAAAAGGGTTGCCCGGAGCCCTAGCATCATTTCAAACGCTTGGCAGGCAGCGACCTAACTGACAATTACAGGGTGTTTTTTCCTCTTCTCTCGACACCCTCCCCTCCCCCCTCATAGTGCTTGTTTATGTGCCAGGGTGGTGAGACGTGCCATGCTCGGACAGCTGTGAGCAATTGCTGTTGCGCCTTCTCTCGCACTCTTTTTTTTTTCTCTCTCTCTCTCTCCTTTTCTCTTTTCTCCAAGTTTAATTACAGTTTCGCGCCCGCACAACATCCCTGAAAGAGAGAGAGAGAGAGCGCTCTGCCAGTTTCAGCTTGACTGCTCATCTGGTGGTTGTGTCACTCTTATAACGCCCCAGAAAATGAACTGAAAGTGTCCCCCCCACCTTTGCCAGCGCAACCCAGGAATAGATGCCAGCTCTGCCGTGTGCCTCTCGGGCTTGCTCCCTCCCTCCCTCGCTGGACTTTCAATAAGAGTCCAGGGATTGCCGAATCCCGTGGCGAATATGGCCGCTCCTCCATGCGCCCAGTGTTGCAAATCTATTTGTGTGGGGTTTGTTTTTTTTCTTTTAATAAGCCTGTTCACCTCATCCTAAATGCCACTCTTTCCCCCTTCAACTCTGTTTCACTTTCTTCCCTTTATTAAATTCTATTTTTAACCCCCCCCCCCAAAAAAAAAACAACAAACCAAACCTTAATTCAAATTTGCCTTTGCCACAAGTTAACGATGAGGTTTAGGAATGAAACGTGGCAGTAATCCATGCTTACATGCACATTGAACACATCCCTCTTCTTCGGAGAAGATATGCAGGGATGCAGCATTAAAACAAAAAAAAATCCACAAAAAATGTTCTGAAAATTATTTGTGTCCTGTTTATATTAAGAAAAGGAAAAAAGTGTGCCCATGGACGAGGTATCCCTGGCACCCCTCTTCAACTTTCTGCCTCTCAGGATTCCCAGTTTTAAAATGTTCACCTTGGCTTTGTTGGGGAAGACCGGGGGGGATGGTGGGGGAGTGGGTTTATATCTGGAGAAGGCTTAACCATTTGAGGAGTGCAGTTTTGTGATGCAATCTGGACCCTGAAGTTCTGCAATACAATTCCAGATGTGTTGTCATGGTGGTTTGTTTTTTGTAGGTATGAGTCTTGCTCATGGCTAACAAACAATTTTTGGATCCGTGCCGTGTACGAGAGCACCATGGTGACTGTCGCGCTATAGCGCCTCTGTGCTGCTTTTTTTTTTTTTTTTTCATTGTTGAGGAGGGCCAGGCGTTTCCATTTCACAGGGATAAAAATTATAATTTAACTTCATAAAGTCCAGAGATAGACTAGATCAAGCTGCCTCACCCTCCTCTGTGTCCGCATGAACCTTTCCAGGTATATAATTTATTTTGCCAGATGCAAATCGCAGTCCTCCTGGCCTGCCCAGGGGGCGAGAGGAGAGGATTTGTAGCAAACAGCTCACTAGTGCCTGAGAAATATCCAAAGCGACAAAAGTGCATAAGGCATGCACCAGAGCAGAAATCCAGGGGAACCCTACTTGAGAGACTTGCCATGCTACCGCCTTTACTTTTCAGCATACCCAAACTTAATACCGTAGTGACCCAGAATAGATTAGAGCCTTCTTAGAGCTGCGAATTTCTTAACTGCACCGAATTGCTTTTCTAAGGTGCATTGAGTGTTGTTACAGAGGAAGGGTGGGAAAACTTGAGGCGGTCTTCAGGAACGATTGGGGAAGGGTCAACAAACTAGCTTGAGTTCTCTGGCTATGCACGGGGAATGTGCCCGAGCTATATTTTGCATATATTTAGTTTAAGAAACAGATTCATTTGCCCTAGTCTGGTTACCTTGAAAACCAGACTGGAACGTGGCCTTCAAGGACCACATCTGCACACACACCTCTCTGCTGCCTGTCCTTAGGGAGATAAAATATACCTATAAAATCTGTGGCAGAGAAGCTGATAACCTTCTGGTGCCAGAGCCATCTTCTGACGTGGCTTTGCAACATTGCCACTCAGTCAGTGGGCCTGGGTTTCATGACCTGCTCTCTGTATAGACCCAAGGGAGAGGACAGTGACACTTGGAAGAGGATAGCTCTTCACGCAGCACCTTTGATCCCCAGATACATAGTGACACATCATAATGCTCTGCCCCTGTGCTAGACAGATTCCGTCCTTCCTCTGGTGGATCTGCTACTTTATATGAATAGACATTTTCCCTGCAGAAACCCTAAATGCTCAAGTAATAGTGATCATTTTTGCTCCCAGGGCATAACAGGAAAAAAAAAAAAAAGGAACCTGCAGGATGTATTTCTTCCTAAAAATGCAAAACTTAAGAGAATAAGTAATGGAAAATCATTTAAAAACTACATTTTCCTTTTTGGTTTTTTTTTTTTTTTGCCCGTTTTGGTATCGACCATGAGGGGTAATAAGTTCCACTATCATAACCGAGCTCTTTTGCAGACCGCTGTCTGGTTGGTCGCTGAGGCTACAGCTACTCTCTGGTTGGTTGGCCACTGAGATTGCAGCTGCTCTCTGGCTGGTGGTTGAAGCTGTTCGCTGTTCTTTTCAGATTGGTCACTGTGCTCCTGGCCACTCTGACTGGGGTTGCTCTGTAATTCAAACTACAGCTGGAAACCATAGAAGCAATTTTTTCCACCACCAAAATAAACTGCATAGCACAGTTCACATCTGGCAGAATTTGAGCTTCCTGAAGGCATGTTTGCAAATGTGTGGGCTGTTGCTTTCAAGGGAAGTTAAACCTTTATGGTAAACTATAATATATATATATAATTCTTTTTCCTTCCAAACTGCCCAGATCTGATTCTAGTTGTTTTAACCTAACTCCTTTAGGATTTATCTTTATAACGTTTATACATGTGGCAGCAGCATTTTAGGTCTCAGCAGGCTCCACCTCTGAATTTTGTGGTGTTATAGTATCCCCAGAATCCTTTCCAGCTCATAGGATCTGTGATGTTGCATTTTCCAAAGAGTTACCTGAGATTCACATGCTCTGTGATGCCACTCTATTCCCAGGGTCACCTGTAACTCGTGAGCTGTGTGACTTTACACTGCCCCTAGAATCCAGTGCTGATCACAGGTTCAGTGTGACGTTACACTACCCCCAGGTTCCCCTGCTTCGGGTAGCAATGTTATGTGAATAAAACTTGTTGCTAATTAAGCAATAATGCACTTTATGGGTTTTTCCAATAAAAAGATGATGCATGATTTTTTTTTTGTGTGTTCTTGCTGACTTTTTCTCTTTTCTTAAATTTTAATTTCTGCAAAAGCTGCCAGTACAGCTACAAATCTCACATCGCTCCGTGTCGTGAATTTTATTGGCAAATGTGCATGCTGGAGGAGCAGGGGGAGAAATTGACAGTAGGGGGGGTGGGGGTGGGGAGGAGGAACGGGAAGCAGCAGTGAGATGGTTCCCTCACCCCCAGGCAGCTCCCAACATAAGTGATCTGAGCCATGGTGAAGCAGTGCACGGTGCCACGTTCTGTCACTGGTAGCACCATCCCTACCTATTCCAGAGTGTTTTCCAGCTTTCGTAAAAGACCCCTAAACCAAAAAGTACTGGAAAGATGCAGCCTGTTGTGCCTTTGGAATAGAGAAACATTTAATTTACCATCCGTTTTGAGTTAGTTAGTTAGTTAGTTAGTTATTTATTTATTTATTTTAACCTGATTATGTACCATTCAGTGTCAGTCTTGGTATTAACTGTGCATATGAATAATTATCCAAAGTGATGTGCCTGAGCTTTACAGAGGACATAGGTACTCTTCTTCGGAGATGGGTGTCACATCGGAAGAAGGGACCTGCACAGTCTTAATAATTCATGCACAAACAGCCTTTTTGGATTGTATGTTCCGGACCTGAAGGTTTTAATTGCATACAGCATCACAGATACATGGTCTTCTCTATCTTCTTCTTCTTTTTTTTTTTTTTTTGTAGTGTCATTGTGCGCATAGATAAATTGACCTTTTAGTGGGGTTAGTGCTATGACAGATGCGTGCAGGTGCGGTTATACCTTTAGTTCTGCTGTGCTCAGCGTGTGTGTTTTTTCCATTTTTAAAACAATTATACGATCAGAGTGAGGAGTTTTGATAAGATGCGGCAGTAAATTCCAATCAGCTTTGAAGTTGTAGACCTTTTTTTCTCTCTCTCTCTCATTTTTTTTTTAATTTGCATTGTTATATTCCTGTCTCTGAGCCGTCACTGGCATCAGCGGTGCTAGCTGAGAAGCCATGCTTTGGAGGGGAACCTGATTCCTCTGCATGTAAAGTTTTCACTTTCTGCTAACTGTAGTCTGGGATCTGTAATCAGCTTAGCTGTGGTTTTTGGGGGTTTTTTTCATGAGGTTTTCCATACTACAACTTGGATATTTCTTTGTTTTCTAAGTTTCCATCCCTGGAAACTCTGGGGGGTACGTTGGAGGGAGGGATCTTGTCTTTCAGCAGAACAACCAATAAGTAGCCTTGGAAAAGAGAGCTGGTGCCGGGGAGGATGAGCTTTTTCATTTGGTTTCAGAGCACATGTCCGCAGTGGGTGGCTGCGGGCGTGTCAGTCTGTCCGTGTGCTATCAGCTCTCAGCAGCATCTGCTGTTGCTGAAAGACCGAAGTTATCAGTGCGTGTGCGATCATTAGGGCCGTTTAATGGTACCGAAAAGTCTTACTGCCTAGTCTCCATTTAAATAAAACAAAAAATAAAAATGCGGCCCTATGTGCTGCGGGGACAGGCGGGAGTGAATTGGGTGCAGGCCAGAGCTGACCTTGTTACTTCCTGTTTGCTCATTCCAAACCCTGGGTCCATCTGATGTCAACGTTGCCTTTCTCCACGGGTCTACCCTGTTAGCAAAAAAAAAAAAAAGCGCCTCATGCCAATTAACTCTTTAAATGGTCCGTGCATGCCTGTTGCTCATGTATGTTTCCCATTCATGTGTGCGTGGCACAGAACAGACTGCTCGGGGCCTGTGCCCGCTGTGGGGCTCTGCTGGGTGCTCCTTCTGATTTTAAGGCCTGAGTAGGTAAAAATAGCTTCCCTTTTACCAGACTCTCTGAACCAGGATGTGAATCCAACAACAATAAGCTCATTGTGCTGGGCGTTGGAGAGAGAGAGAGCAGAAAGCATGCCTTAGCAGTTCTTCAGCCAGAGGAATGCGCCCGGCCACTCTTCTCCCCCATATTTCCTCACCGTCTCTCTTCCCCGCCACAGACCAGGTCTTATAACGAGACAGGGGGAGATGGCGGGGAGTGCGCTTTCTGGCTCGAGGGGGTCCTGGATGCAGGGAAAGGGGCAGCGTGGCATGCAAGGAGCTATTTCTACTTTCATCTCTTTGGGGTTTTTTTTTTAAATGGAACAAACCGGCACAGATGGAAACTAGCTGAGAGCTTGGTAAACATAATCCTGTGCCATGTACATGTGTGTCAGAGGGCAGCATCCAGCTCTACCTTGTGTCCGTTCAGGAACAGGTGTGCTGCGCTCATGACTGGGGATTACCTGCGGCTATCGGACATTCTCCTCAGCCTAGACCCTGTGATTCATTGTATCGTGCGTGTGTGTGTGTGTGTGTTATCTCTTATATATATTTTATAAAGGATATAAAAAAGGAAAGCGCATTTCATACACAAATACTTTCATTTTATCTCTAAGGGGGACAAGTCCTTGCCACTGTAACCTGTCAAGGTCCAGCCTATACCTGTCATATTAAACCCTGAATGGACTGGACAAAAACCCACCTTAACTTCATGCGGACACACTCCCTGCTTCCCAAAAGGTTTGTTAACATTTTGTTCTGCATTTTTATTTAATAAATAAATAAATAAAGTTTAAAGAGATGAGCGAGACCTATCCAAACCTATCGGCTCGCTCTCTCCGTTTTACACTGCTTGTGGCGTTAGGAGTTTTTCTCTTCTCCTTTCCCACGTGGGCTTCCAGCTCCATCGGAACCGGCCCCTCTGCAGGGGCCACGGCGTTGCAAGCCTTTCTTCGCAACTACCAATGGCTTCCTCCCCTTTCCCGCTTAGACCAGGCCCAAAAGGCCAGCTGAGCATGGCTTTCTTCCAGTAGCCTCCGGAGCATACCCAGTCCTGGCAGGCCCAAGGAGCAGAGCCCAGGCTTGTGAATCACGCATGGATCACCCCGGACCCCACCCCATGGCAGTGCACAGCGTGACCAGCGAGCTAGCCCTCCCCACTTAATGTCGTTGGCAGGGCAGTTGCTGGACCAAAATGGCGCCCCTGAGCAAAGTTTGCTTTCAGCGCACCTCTCCACCCCCCCCCCTTTCAGGCTTGCGTGCTCACAGACTCACAAACCCGACTCAAAAGGGTGATGTAGCACACCCTCCCTAGGCTTGGTACTCAAGCCGGTCGCCCCTTCTTGCCCTCCCCTTGCAACAGGCCTGCTGTTGGAAGGAGTAAAATGATGCCCTTTTTTTTTAATAAAAAAAAAAAACCTAAAGTAAAATTAACTAAATAAAAATATATTTTTTTTTTTTTTGGTTTTGGAGAGTAGAAGCAGCAGGGAGTCTGGAAACGGGGTGGTACTCTGTGGGTACCAGGACGACCAGACAAAACACCTCTGTGGACGATGGGATGTTTCTCAGCAAGCAGTGAACGGCCTCCAGGTGAGGAGAACAAACCTACTTTGTGAAAGAGAAAAACAAGACTTTTTTTTTTTTTTTTTTTTTTTTTTTTAACTGTAGGTGGGACTTGGGCAGGTTGGTCCTGGAAACCTGAATATCAAACTCAGGAATGGGACATTTCAGGCCAGGAAGCAAGGGAAGAGTTCACACGATGAGCTCCGTCTTTTGAAATATAGAAACAAAGAGCTTGACGGCGAATAAGTACCATTTAGTCTGCCCCATGTCATTCTTGGTGCGGTGTCGCAGACCCCTGATTGTCCCAGGCTTTCTTGAATTCTTGCACCGATTTTGCCTTCACCACCTCCACTGGGAGACCATTCCCTGCATCTGCCATCCCTTCCATGAAATATAAATTCCTTCTGACTTGATCAGCCACATACCATGAGCTCTTGTTCTAGAGCACTCTTTCCTCTGAAGAAATGTTTGCTGCTCTCTTATTCTTTATACCATTGAACTATTTTAAGGTCTTTGTCATATCCCTGCCCATCTCTCTTCTTGGGTATCTATAGTTAGATCCTTGCGTCTCCCATCTGATAATGGCTTTTGGTGCGGATCCTGCATCATTTTGGTAGCTTTCTCTGGACCTCTTCCACTCTGCCCATATCCATTCAGAGGAACAGCCTTCAGAATTGGGCACAATATACCAGGTGAGATCTCCTCAGCAACATGGACAGAGGCATGATCACCGCTTTATTTTTCTGCTGGTTATGCCTCTCCCTATACACTCTAGCAAGCCCCCTGGCTCTGCCCACCACCTCCTCTTGTTTCACTATCTTGAGATCATTGGACGTAATCACCCGGCGGATTCTCTCCTGGTCGGTGTACACTGGGATCCAGTATTAAACAGATTAAAGCAGCAACTCATTTTGCCTACTCAGCTGTAACCTACATCTCTCCAACCTTGTTTGTGCCTCCTGCCAAAATGAAGGCCTTCACCCCTGGCTCCTTCAGTTAAACGTCTCCTTTTTTTTTAAAGCAAACTGCATAAGCTGTGTCTTTTCTTTCACCTGTGAACCAAAGTCTTTGTGAAAGGAGTTTTGGGGGCTGGTGATGGTGAGGGGGAGTGAGGGTCTGAGGTGTTTTGAGAGAGAGAACAAGAGGGAGGCCTGTTTTGTTTAAATATTTTAAAGATTTGGGGAAGAAACGTGGTAGAGAGTTGTGCTTAGGCCTTGTTACCATGACAACCAGAGCTTTAGTCAAGCTGACAGGTACCAGCTGACACCGTAGAAATAGTATTTTTTTTTGTGTTGGTTTTTTTTTGAGTCAGCAAAAAAAAAATAAAAAAATTTGAGAGGCCAAGCCCAGCTACTTGCTCACTTTTCTTGTGAACAGATGTGAGCTTTTCCTACTGGTCAGGATGTGGGTGGGGGTGGGAAACCCTGACAGTGGTCAGTAGTAGAGCATCTGTTGACCTGCTTACCTTGGTAACTGGAAGTACGGTTCTTCGTGTTCTCGGGCAGACGTCCTTTCTGAAATATTCCAGCAGATAATGAGCAAGCTGTGCATGTTTGCCATGTCGGTCTTGGAGGACAACGGGTTCTCTACAGGCTGCATTGGATTCGTACAAAAAACTGTTCAAAGAAGCTGATGTCTATGAGGTTTTGAGATCACACAGGAACCCTTCAGACTGCAGGATTTCTCCCCCACCTCCTCTCTTCCTTCACAATATTTCTGAGAGCCGTCCCTCCTCCCTCAGTGACTGAATCTTCTGCTAGCTGGGGCAAATGCAGCTAATCGGAGTGGGAATTTCATGATCTCTGCAGCCCCCTCTCTCTCCCTCTCAAGGTATGCACGCTTCCATCCTTTATCCTGACAACTGAAATTGGGATCCACGCAGTCTCGACAGTTCATGTTTGTCCTCATGGTTGGATACTTCTTGTAGTGGTCCAGTAAAAAGATGTCACAGCCTGCAAAGGAGTCTTTAACAAATCTGGAGAGAAGGCGTCTCGTTCGCCTCTAAACCCTGTTTTACTTTCTGCCTCTTACCTGTCAGCGGAAGCTGCTTTTTAACCATGCTATGTGCAAGCCCAGTTGGAGTGTGGAAAAAAAAAAACCAAAAAACTTTTTTGTGTTTTTTTGTCTCTCTCTTGCCTATCATGATGCTGATCTCATCATTAAACGGCCACCTCTTTGCAACCTTGCTTCTCATTGGTAAAGTTTATTTTTTTCATTTCTATTCCCCCCAAGATTTCTGTCATACATTCATTCAAAAAAAAAAAATCCAGAACAGTTAAAGGAACAAATAACTGAAAGTTTTTCATTTTGCGTATTAATACAATTATTGGCAGATCAAGTGCCAAGCCTTTGCGTGCAATTTACAGCACTGCGTAACCATGCAAGGAGGCTCCTCCCCTTAAATCTCTCTCTCTTTCTTCCCATTTCTTTGCATCTCATATCCACTTATTATGCCTGACAAATTTTAGCAAGAAAATGGCCTGATGGTGCCGGCTAACTCTTCTTAACGTTGAGCTTTTTCTCCCTCTTAGGTCTATAAAAATCTTAGACTCAAAAGTATGTTATCTTTTTGGGTTTTATATAACCTTGCTGTGTTTCAGAGGAAGGTTTGCCTTGAGATCTGCGTTTTTACATTTATCTTTATTTATTTATTTGTTTTTATATACCCACATTCGACGGAAATATCACATCGGTTTACATATAACTGAACATAAATAAGGCAGAGGCTGCTTATTTTACATTGTAACATGGTAACTTAGATAATAATTTAGAGAGATACATTTACATTGTAACATGGTAACTTAAAAAAGATAAATTATAGATATAGATTTACATAGTAATTCAGCAGGTTCACTGGAAATAGTAACTTTGAGAAGTAACATTTAACATGTGGCTTGGATATGATAGAGGGAGAAGAATGGAGGATTAGATATGTACAATTATTTTACGGAGGGAACCACAGGGCAGTTGACGGCGGACAGGGGAGGATTCGATTCAGAGGCGGGGAGGGGCCCGGGCAGGAGGGCTACATTTCTGGCGGGAAGGCTTTTATGAAGAGCCAGGTTTTGAGGTGTTTTTTGAAGTCTTGAGTGGAAGGTTCATTTCTAAGACGGGGTGGGAGGGAGTTCCATAGTGTGAGGCCGGCTACGGATATGGCTCGTTTTCGGGTAGAGGTGAGGTGCGCTGTTTTGGAGTTGGGGACGGTGAGGAGCCCAGTATCTGAGGATCTGAGGTTTCTATGTGGGATGTATGGGAGTATGGCAGAGTTTAACCAGTTCATCTTACTGTTGTTTATTTTTTTTGTGGGTGAGGGTGAGGGTTTTGTATTGGATTCTTTGGCTGATGGGTAGCCAGTGTAGTTCTTTGAGGGTGGGGATGATGTGATTGCATTTTTTTATGTTTGTGATGGATCTGGCAGTGGCGTTTGGTAGTACCTGAAGAGGTCTGATGGTGGTTTTGGGGAGGCCAAGGAGTATCGGGTTGCAGTATTCGAGTTTGGAAAAGATTATTGTTTGGAGGACTGTTCGATAATCATGAGTATGAAGAAGGGGTTTGAGTTTTTTCAGGGTTTGCAGCTTAAAGAATCCATCCTTGATCATGTTGGAGATGTGATGCTTGAAGTTGAGTTCGTTGTCAATAGTCACTCCAAGGTTTTTTGTAGTATGTGTAAGTTGTGACCCCGTGTGTTTAGGGGTGTAGTTGTTGGGGAGGGGTGGGGAGTGGTCGTTGGATATATGTGGGATTTTGGTCTTGTTTAGGTTGAGGCAGAGTGATAGCTGTGATAGTAGTTGAGTTATTTTCATGCTGAGTTGGTTCCAGATATTTAGGGTATTTTCGATGGTTTTGTTTATGGGGAGTAAAATTTGTATGTCATCGGCGTATATAAAGTAAGTGAGGTCTGATTCTGAGAGGAATTTGCAAAGTGGGAGGAGGTATATGTTAAATAGGGTGGAGGATAGGGATGATCCCTGTGGGATGCCATGTGTCCCACAGTTTTTATTTTTATGTGTTTTTATTTTTATGTGTTTTTATGTGTTTTTATTTTTGTTCCCTATTAGTGGTGTTCTATTTTATGACATTAAGATGATTTTATTGTTTGCCGCTTTAAGGCTTAGGGCACAAAGCAGGTTCTCAAATGAAGAGATAGATAAATATCTTTTTTCGGTTCTTTGCTTTTTATGTTTTGTTTTCTTCCTGCATCTACGGGAAGCATTTCCTTACAGAAAAGATAGTGGAAGCATGGCACAGCCCTCTAATGAAAGTGGTGGTGGTGGTGGAAGGAGGGAAGGGGGAGGGACACGGAAGAGTAGCAAAGTTTAGGAAGGCCTGGAATAATCGCCAGACAAATACAACCCCCTAGTAAAACTACTGTTAAAATCATTTGATGGCACCATTCCACCAATCCTCTTATATGGGAATGATGCCTGGGGTTTACCATTAATGCAAAACTATGTGGAATGGGACAGAACCCAATAGAAATCCTATACCTCCAGGTCTGCAAATGTCCACAGAAACACTTTTATTAATGGGTGCAGAGCAGAATTAGGACCCGTCCCCTTACTACATCTCAGGCAAAAGAGAATATTAAAATTCTGATGTCATCTCAATAACAGCGACACAAACTCCCTCCACTACCAGGCTCTCTGTGAAAACAACACAAAACCCTGGGAAAAAACACACTCGGCACCTATGCAGCAAACCTGCTCTTCCAGTCTACCTCTACTACTACTTACCATTTCTCTAGTGCCACACGACATACGCAGCGCTGTACAAACACAAATAGACAGTCCCTGCTCTATAGAGCTTACAATCTAATAAGACAAACATACAGGACAAGAGACTTGGGGCATTTCATAAAGCAAGACAATGGCTAAAAAGAAAAGAAAGCTGGTTAACAAGGCTAAAAGCAGACAATCGGGCATAAGATTTAAAAGCGGTTTCAAAAAGATGGGATTTAAACAGGGCGAGAGAGGGAGCATGAGGCCTCAGTTCAGGAAGACCGTTCCAAGCACACGGTGCAGCCAGGTGGAAAGCAGGGAGACTGGAATTGGTGGCAGAGGAGAAGGACACGGATAAGAGTGACTTATCCGAGGAGCGAGCGGAGTGCACGGGGAGGGGGGTAGAGAGATAAGAGAGGAGAGGTGGTGAGGTGCTGCAGAGTGAAGGCGTTTGTAGGTGAGAGAGAGGAGCTTGAATCGCATGCGGGAGTGGATAGGGAGCCACTGCAGGAACTTCAGAAGAGGGGTTGTGTGAGCTTAGTGAGTTTGGGAAAGACAAGTCGTGCAGCTGAATTTAGGACAGATTGTATTGGAGAGGTGGCTTGCCGGGAGACCTGGTGGCAATTCTCTAAGCTGGAGGGCATGAGAGATTGGATAAGGGTTCTGGTAGTGTGTTCAGAAAGGAAAGGACGGATTTTGGCAATGCTATAAAGAAAGAAGCGACATGTTTTTTAATAGTGTGCTGGATATGTGTAGAGAAGGAGAGAGAGGAGTTGAAGAGGTCTATAAGGGTATGGGCCGATAGGACCGGGACGACGATGGATCGTGTTATCCAGAGAAACAGAGAGAGGAGGAAGAGGGGAGGGGAGTTTGAGGAGGGGGGGAATATAAGGAGCCCCTCGTGGTCATGTTGAGTGTAAGGTGGTGGCGGGGCGCTGTCAGGCAAGCAGGCCGAGATCCAGCAGGGACACCCGCAACTGGAAACAACTGCAACCTGACATGCGGCAAGGCAGACATTGCAAGGCGCCCTCGAACATCAATACACAAGCCATCGAGAAGAGCAAATTGTAAAACAGGAGAGAGTGGAGCTGCTGCAGATCCCTGCGCAGAAACGGCACACCTGGGTCGCAAATGCAAAAAACCCTACAGACACACGAGTCAAGCAGGCGATATGAACATCGCATCTGCTCGTTCACATGAGGAACTCGCGAAATAAAAAAAAGGAAAATCCAAAATGTCACGCGAGGGTCTTCGTCTCCCCGTTTCTGCCCCCTCACTCCTGCCCCTTTGCCTCTCTGTGAAAGGGACCCCCTTTCTGCTCCAGCCTTCACCCAGGTCTCCATTTTTCCTCTCAATCTTAGACTTTCTCTGCCTGTGGGAAGAAACAAGCTGCCCCCTTCCTTATCTCCCTGCGTCCTCGCTCCCACTCGTGCCTCTGTCGGTCTCTTGAGCACCAGTCCTGCGGTTTTAGTTCTCTGTCGGGGACAGTGAAGCACTGAGAGCAGGGGGGGGGGGGGGCAGCGGGAGTGCTGCCTTTTCCTTCCAGAAAGGGAACGCAGGGGCCGCCTCCCGACTGAAGGATCCCTTTACCCCCTCTGGTTCACCGGGTTCTTGATTTCTTTTCCCAGCTGTCGGAATGAGGGGCCCAGGATCCCTTAACCCGCGCTGGCTTCAAAGGACCCAGGGGAAAGTACGCTGAAGGGTGGTGGGTGGGGAGAGGGAAACATCGAGTGAGGGAGGAAAGCCCCGAGTACTCTTCTTCTTCCCCCCCTTTTTCTGCCTGCCCTCTCAGGGCTTTAGGTGCTGCTGCTGCTGCCGCCTTCCCTTCTCTTCCGCGTGGCTGCGGGTTCTCTCTCTGCTCATAATTTCCATCCCTGCCAATACAACTTGGGGGAAATCACTTTTTTTTTTTTTTTTTTAAATTGGTTTTGAGCCACATCCACTCGGGCTCTGGAGGAAACGGAGACGACATTAAAGTCTCGTCGGACCAAGAAAGACGCATTCTTTGAGCTGTAAAAGTGGTGGTGCTGATGGGGATGGGACGGGGGGACCCTATCCCATGCACAGGGAGGGGCATTAAAGACTGTGAAGCCCCTGCCCTTGCTTTCCCACCTTTCTTGCCTCCCACCACCACCACCTTCAGTTAGGGGGCTGGTGCGGTGCTTCCATCGCCTTTCCTGAGAGGAAGAGGACGGTTTAATATAGCCAGGCAGGTTGAAACTAGCCTGGGATAGTTTCAAAATACAACTGATAAATTTCCTCTAATAGTCTGGCAAATTTATTTATTTATTTTATTTATTTAAGTTTTTTATATACCAACATTCAAGACGGTGGTCCCATCATGCTGGTTCACAAGAAACAGGGGTGAAACTTTACCATTTAACAAAAGTGCAGAAAAGCAGTTACATAAAACAAGGGAAAACAAATGAAGATTAAAGAGTGCTTCAAAACCAATTAGAAATCTGGGAAGCTCGAATGTCAGAAAGGAGCTCAGAAGAGTGCCTGCATGTGTATGTATTGCAATAGGAACCCCCTGTCAGCGAGGGAAATGCCTTGCTTAATTCAGCCGCCGGCCCATGGTTTGGCTGCCTGTAGATTATGGTTGCTGCCGTCTTGCTGTCATGTCATCCCTCCCCACTGCAGCGTCCCACCTAGGAGCAGGTGCAAGGGTAGCAGAAAGGCCACTTAACAGCTAGATGACGATCTCTTGGTGGAAACTAATGGCCTCATTAGGTTTTGCCGTAGCCCCTGGCTTCTCTGCTACTGTGGAGGCAACAGATGAGGTCTTGAAATCTCAGAGGCCACATGAAAATACATTGTTGGAAGCTGCCTTTAGCCATTGGGCCAGTAGGCGTTCAACCGCCCGAGATCCGTAATGCACGTTGCGTAGGGAGGTTTCACCTTGATTTTGGTTTGGGAGGGGGAGGGGGGTCAGGAGACTCCTTGCATTGTTAAGTTCAGTTGGGTCATTATGAACCGAGTATCGAGGAGTCGCAGCCACGTGCTGTCCGTGAGCCTGACTTTCAGTGCAGCTTGTGTGCCCTGGGAGCGTTTGCAGGCTGAACCATCCTGGCCCCCTTTGATAGTGCACCCATGAATGTTAAGGGAGACTCTGCCATAATTGGAAGCAGGGCGATAGTGAATAAGCCAAGAAGTAAGGGCTGGCCATTAGGACAGGTGGGAGTTTTTTGAGACAAGTCCAGCATTGATCTGCTGGAGGAACCGGACTTGGTGGGTCCTCCTGAAACCTAGCCCGGGCTTTCCCCGTGTTCACACAAGACAAAGAAGACGTTGGGCTGCTGAGCAGCCCTTGTGCTCCAGTTAGACTGCAACCAGATTGCCCCTAGACTTTGCCTGGGAGACTTCCTCCTCAGCCCTGCAGAGGCTGGTTCATGAGCTGGTGTGCTGGTGGGCATCCCATGCCTCAGCTGCATGCCCCCCTCGACAACCGCTGCCAGGCTGGGCAATGCACGCATGGCTGCCGTGTCCACTCCCCCCTCCTCCTCCTCCTGCTGGTCAGACCTTGAAACAAACAAGTCGCTTCTTTCTGTCATCCTGCCAGCCCCCATTTATTAATTATATCTTTCCTCGCCGTCTGTCTAGTGCCTGTCCGTCCTTGCAGTACCTGTCTGCTCTATGCATGCTGCACACACACACAGTGCTTATTGATCTTTCACAGTCTGCAGGTACACAACACTCCCGCTTAGGCCTCGGTGCAGTTCACCAGTTGGAAAACCGTAATGCCGAGCAGAAAACTGTTCACGAGCTTCGGCCTTTTAGTCTCACTGTCTCAAATGCTTTCTCCTGGGCATGGATCTGGGTAGTCGTTTGAAAATTATTATTATTATTTATGCATCCTGTCAAACAATGCTTCTGTGGTGCAGAAGGGGATGGGTCCCATCAGACTATGACTAGGTTGGGTCCTACCATAGGGTAAAGCCTGTGAAAGATTTCACGAGCCCTCTCTTTGGTCTGCCTGCGATTCCTAGGCTTCCACCGCTCCCCCCCCCACCCCCCCTACAGCCAGGGCCCAATGCCGCAGTAAGATGCAGCACCTCTTGTCTGCAAGGACCTCAAAATCATGCATCCGTAATAGTGTTTCCTGTAGCAGGGTTTGAGTTGTGCCTTTTCATCCAAACAGGATGTCAACAGGTTTTATTAATCTAATTAAAAATTAAATAATTCATTTTGACTGGGCAGGAGAGAGGGCATTTTTTTTTTTCAGGCTTGCTTCCAGGGGCCAGGAATGTCCTGGCACCAGGCCTTGCCAGAGCCTTTTTGCATGCAGGATATTTTTCTTGCCCCTCGATCTGCTTATTTCCATGGTTCTGCGCAGCATCTCTGCCTGCGCAGGGCTCCTCGCCTCTGGGGTACAGGAGCTTCCTCGGTGTTCTCTGCTTCACTAGCCCAAGGCCCAGCCTTGGAAGTGCCGTGGGTGTGTGAAGGTCTTGGAGATGGCCTGCTTGAGAGCTGGGAAAAGCTTGTTGAGAGTGAGGACCGGGGATTGCAGTGCATGGCGCTCTTTGCAGACAGTGGGGGGCTGGAAGCCCAGGAACCTGTGGGGCACAGCTGGCTGTTTCCTGGGCCCCCTCTCTCTTTTCTCTGCACTGTCTGACTACAGTGGATGGTTTTTTCAGGGCTAATGAGGGCATTACGTAAACGAGCAGGCAATACAGACGAGTCCTCTGGTTTATGTCCCCCTCGTTCAGGCTGTGTTTGTGGTGACGTAGGAGAGCATGGTATTTGGAAGAGAACAAGGTCATGCTGTAAGCTCCATGGAGCAAGGACTGTCTCTTAGGTGTGTCCAGCACTGCATCTACCTTGCAGCACTATGTGATTAATAACAGAGATAGTATACAGAGGATATCCATGCACCTGAGATGTGTGCGAGCGGAGGACGAGGGGTACATGCCCATGACTGACTGTGAATGCGTGGTGTGCCTTGCTCCCTTCCCTCCTTACAGTGGCATAAAAATGCCTTGCTGCTTTGGCGTAAGCAGGGGGAGGTGGCTGTCTCAGGTGGCAATATTTTGGGAGCAGCAAAAAGTGCCCCTCCCCCTAAAAAAAAACAACCAAACAAACAAAAATAAAACGCTCCTGTGGTGGCTGCCTCACCTTGCCAAAGAGCAGGACTGGCAGAGCCCGTCCTACTGCAGTCAGAAGAAATGGCCTGTAGGCTGCCCATGATCCTGTCCCTCGGCAAGCAAAGAAGAGAGGGAGAGGTCCTGAGAGAATGCTTGTGTGTGTGAAACAGCCTGTGAGAGTGAGAGGGTGTGAGTGCCTGTGTGCATGAATGTGTTGAGAGAGAGCCTGTATGTGTGTGTGTGTGTGAGAGAGAGAGAAAGAGAGGGTGTGAGTGCCTGTGTGTTTGTATGAGAGAGAGAGCCTCTGTGAGTGACAGAGGGAGGATGTGAATGCCTGCACGCATGTGTGTGAGGGACAGAGGACCTGTGTATGTGTGAGAGAGGGAATGTGTGTGAGAGTATATATGTGTGTGTGTGAGAGAGAGGATAAAGCTTGTGCAGCCTCTTTCCCCCAATCCTCGACAATCTCATAGGGGTAGATTTTACAAATTTGCGCACACGCGTACTTTTGTTCGCACACCAGGCGCAAGCAAGAGTACGCGGGAATTTAATAGATACATGCGTAGCCCCGCGTAGCTTTTAAAATCCAGGATCGGCGCGCAAGGCTGTGCCGCCGGCGCGCGATTCCCAGGCCTGGGAGCCGTTTTGGAGGCCTCAGTCACGGCCCCGAAATGCGCCGAGCCGTGCAGCCTGCCTCCGTTCCCTCAGAGGCCGCACCTTCCCCTCCCTTCCCCTACCTAACCCACCCCCCCAGCCCTACCTAACCCCCCCCACCTTTGTTGCACAAGTTACGCCTGCCCAGCCGCCGGCACGCGATTCCCAGGCCCGGGAGCCGTTTTGGAGGCCTCGGCCACGCCCCTGAAACGCGCCGCCGCGACATGCCCCCGACACGCCCCCCCCCAGGAAAGCCCCGGGACTTACGCGTGTCCCAGGGCTTGCGCGTGCCGCCGAGCCTACTCAACATAGGCTCGGCGCGCGCAGGGGGAACTTCAGGCAGGTTTTCAGGGGGTACGCGCGTATCTTACGCGCGTACCCCTTTGAAAATCTGGCCCATAGTGAATGGAAATCAAAATATCCCAGGTATGGTTAGCAGGCAATTTTTTTATTCTTATTAGTTTTAAATGTTGGGTGTTATGTGATGTCTGTCATGTTGAAATATTTTATTGGTTTTTGAGAACTTTTTAAACATTTTCTTGAGTTTAATTATTGAATGATCTTTGTCAGCTGTTTTGAAATACTTTTTTTCTATACTATTATTTTTGATGTGATATATATTTTTTTTACTTTATTATTGTTTTGAGGAATGATGGCATTTTTATTTTTCCAATGTTGCACTGCATACAAAGTCTGGCTTCTTGTGGTTTCCAGTTCAGTTTTTGACTGCACATTCCTGTTTGTACTTTTTGGTCACTTGATTCTGTATTTGAGGAGGGTCCGATTGTGTTCTGCTTGTGTGACTGAGCTGAGGTATTCTGCTGGCATGAAGTTTCTGTGTTGGAATCTTTAGCAGTCTGGTTTGGTTTGTTTGCCTAATAGGAGACGTATTGATGTTTTAAGGCATTTTCATAGCTGGGGTTGTTACTGTTGAGTGTTGAGTGCTGTTTTGGTATTGGAGGTTTACTATATTGTAACTGTTCACTCCTGGTTTTCTGAGGGCCAAGCCCACATCAAATGCATTTTACAATAGGCCTAATGCCATATGGGTTCCAAGTGTCTTTTTTGCAAGGATTTCTGGTTGGCACCACAGCAATGAATGTAAACATAATATACATGTTGTGATATTTTTACCTCAGAAGACAATGAATGTCCTTTTTTCATGTAAAATCTGTTACTTTAAATCATTTTTAATTGTATGTGAGAGGGGGTAGAATAATCTGAGGTTTGCGTAGGGCACCTTATACCCTTGCACCACACACAGACCCCCCACCATTCACCCATCTCCCATTTCTACAAGTGGAAAATACTGGGGGAAACGTGGGAGGCAGGTGGTAAGGGTTCCTGGGAGGGTGGCAGGATTGCCGGCTTCCTAGAAATATTTATCACCGACAGTCTCTCTGCCACTTCTCTAGGATCTCTGACCCCTGATTTCCCCCCCTTCTGTAGCAATTCAAATCGCCAAAAGAGCCAGACTTGATTTGAACCGTGCTGTGCCATGTATGGGGGGGGGAGGGGGAGGGGTGCCATCTTCATCCCTCGCCCCCGCTCCTCGGATTGCCTTCCACCCTCCCTGGGGGTAACTGCGCGCTCTCTAGGAGGTGCGTTCTTTCCTACCTCTCCCCAGGATGTGGTGTGTGGAAAGGTGCCCAATGAAGAAGGAGAGGCTTTCTGGGCTGCCTGTGGTCTGCCGGTTCATCCAGTGCCCAGGTTTCTCCCTGTGATGGGATATTTTCCATTGCAGTCTTGAATTTTTTTTTTTTTTTGGTTCCGCCTTCCCCTGCCTTTCTTCCACAGACTCCTTTCAGCTCGGCTCCCTGGAGTATCCCGCCAGGCCTCTCTCCGAGCTGTGAGCCGAGGCTTCCACGCCTCTAGGAAACTTTCGGTTGCTTTTCCAGGGAGGAGATTTCTGCTGGGCCCGAGTGCCAGGGCTGGATTTTAGGGAGTGGGAAGGAGGGAGGCAATGATTTGAGAGCTGCCGCTTAGTGTTTCATTCCTAAAGGCCTTCTCCCTCCTTGGGTCCTAAGGACAGACTGAAGTGCTACTGCCCGCATAGGAGCTCGTCTGATGCACTCTTTGTCTTTTTCGTTGGAGAGCCCCAGATGTTGCTTCTTTGTTGACCTTTGACACCGGGGTAACCTGTGTGTGATTCAGTGCTTGGAAGGTGGTGGGGGGGGGGGTCTCCAGGACAAACTTGCCCTGGGAGGTGGGGATCTGTGAATTTTTAGTGGGGGGGGGGGATATGAAAAGCTTGCAAGTCAGGCTGGCTGGCACTGTTGTGAAGCAGCCGTGCCCTCTGCCCAAGGATTTAATTTGCCGTAACGTTTGGAAGGCAAAACAAGAACTGCCACAAGGAACGAAAAAAAAAAAGAAAGCCTTGTGAAAAGTTACAAAAAAAAAAACCCCATCACCTTGTGCCCAGATCTTGAACTTAGCACCATGCGGCCTAAAGTCTCTGCAGCAGGTTCTGTCCAAATTCTTGGCTTTGCAGATATTTGTTTTGGGGGAGGGGGAGGGGGAGGGTTCCCCTTACGGATTTCTTTCTCGCCATGAAACTGCAGAACTATTGCACGAGAGCAGTGCCAGCCTCCCACGGAGGAGGTGAGGGTGGCAGCAGGAGGGCCCGATGGATGCTGTGGGTGCCACGGATTCTCTCTTAGGCCACGGAGAGCACCGGCTCTGCACAAGGGCATCCCAGCATTGCAATCTTTATCTTTTAGGCTTTGTTAAGGCAGCGTTTTCTTCTATTATTATTATTATTATTTTTAATAGGGAAAGGAGGGGGAGGGGGCCGGAGTTCTGTCATGGTCACTGAATGCCACTGCGCCACGTCCCTTCTTCGGGGACCTAAATCTCCTCCTTGTGGTTCTGCCTACGATCAAGGCTGCCACGTTGCTCTACCTATGGAATGGCAAGTGCTTCTAACACTTTTTATATGCATGCCTATTTTACTTTTTTTTATTCCTGATAAGGGTAGCAGCAGAAGTTATTTATACATAAGAGAGAACCCCCGACTACTTCCTCCCTGGAGATCACACATATGTTAATTGACATGCACAGATAACGCGCACACGTAGAGGAACACACGGCGCCGTTGACATCTCCTTTTCCCAGTCAGGGAGGGCACCGGAAATGCCTTCCAAGCTCCGGCCTGTGCGAGATCTGTAAGCGCTGAAGCCTGGCAGCTGGGTGAGCTAGGGGATACTCCGGGGAGCGGAGGAGTGCTGTGACAGTACCAAGGGAAACTCGCCCAGCTCCCTCCCTGGTGAATAAAATCCTTTGCCTTGGTGGTGCTGGCGCTGTGTCATTTATGCAGTATAATAGGAGAAGTGAAAGCTCCAGCTATTCCACCCCCCAGTGCCCTCCCCCCCCACGCACTCCGGGTGCTGCTGAATCATGGGTGCAGTACCGTGACACCCTCCCCCCGCCTCACTTGTCGGGTGGGGGGTCACGCTGGGGACTCCCCAGTGGTTTTCAGACCCGGGAGGTGCCATGGGAATGTAAATCTGGTGGATCCTGTGGCACGTCCATGAGATCCAGGAGGATATTTTGGGCGCTGGCTGACCCTCCTGTGAATTCTGCTGTTTCTTCCACCTTTTCCTCTTTTATGGAAGTGAACTTTTCACCTCCTGAGCTTTAGTGAAAGGGGGAGGCTGATGACTGAGCTGCCAATCCTCTCAGACATGATATCCCTCAAACTCTTCCACTGCCCTGAAAGGGTCCTCAGTTATATTTATCCTGAGATAGCTAAGCAGGGGACGCTTATTGAAGGTGACAAACATTACAGCTGGCTGTTAGGGAGTGCTCTGCGTGCGTGTGTGTGAGAGTGTGTGTGTGTGTGTGTGTGTGTGTGTGTGTGAGACTTGCTGTGCTAGATGTCTGTGTATTGGTGATTTATTTTTTTTTTAGCTATTTGTGTGTATGTTAGTTTGTCTCAAAATATAGGGATCCAAGGATGTGCCATTGCTCCACATGTACAGTGGCTTGCAAAAGTATTTGAACCCCTTAAAAAGTCAGCAGATTTGTGTGGATTACAAATGACACTTTCACAGAGTGTTCCAGACAGTATGTTTATTGCAAACCGGTATGCTCTTAAAGTGAATTTTCAGTCACAATTCATTATTTCTCTGCAATTTGTGTAAAATAAAATTAAAAAGTGAAAAATGCTGCTTGCATAAGTATTCAACCCCTGTGCTGTGGAAGCTCCAAGTTTACACAGATGAAAGATATTGCCCTAACAGTTGGTCTCTACCTGTGATTCATGCAAAAGGTCAGCTTTTCTGGATAAAAGACCCCCTAATTCCAGTACCATTGGTCAGACTGTGAATCTGAAGGAAAGCTGTGAAAATGAAGACCCAAGAGCATTCTGAGGAAATGAAAGATAAAGTTATAGGACATGCACAAGATAGGACAGAGTTACACAATAATATCCAAGAGCTTGGATATCCCGGTGAGCACTGCTGGATCAATTGTGAGGAAATGGAAGCTGATTCATACCACCAGACAAGGCAGTCTCTCCAAACTCAGCATCAAAGTCAGAAGGGGACTTGTGAGAGAAGCCAACAAAGAGGCCAACAATCATTCTGAAGGAGCTACAGAGACTGGATTGGAGGTGCAGCAGTCAAACAACTGGACTGCATGGGAGGGTGGCTAGAAAGAAGCCATTTCTGAAGAAAAAGCCACATCAAAGCACATCTGGAGTTTGCCAGAAAGCATCAGAGTGACCCAGCTAAAATGTGGGATAAGGTTTGTGGTCAGATGAGACAAAAATGGAGTTTTGCAGCCAAAATTTAAAACACTAAGTGTGGCACAAACCTAACACTGCCCATTCCTCAGCAAACACCATCCCAACAGTAAAGTATGGGGGAGGCAGCATCGTGTTGTGGGGAGGCTTTTCCTCAGCGGGGGCTGGGCATCTTGTTAAAACTGAAGGACTGACGGATGGTGCAATATGCAGGAGGATACTGCAAGGCAACCTGCTTCAGTCTGCTAAAAAGCTAACTTGGGAGAAAATTCACCTTTCAGCAGGACAATAATCCCAAGCACAAGGCCAAAGCAACACAGGAGTGGAACAACAAAAAGGTGAATGTTCTGCAATGGATAAGTCAAAGTCCAGATCTCAATCCAATCAAGAATCTGTGGCACTAATTGAAAGTTGCAATCTATAAACATCATCCAAGCAACTGAACAACCTGGAGCAAATCTGCCAGGAAGAATGGACAAAAATCACTCCCAAACAGTGTGCAAAGCTGGTAGAAGCTTACCCCAACAAACTTAAAGCTGTTATTGCAGCAAAAGGTGCTTCTACCAAGCACTATCTGAAGGGGTTGAATACTTATGCAAGCAGCATTTTTCAGTTTTTAATTTCATTTTACAAAACAATGCAGATAAATAATGAATTGTGACTTTGAAAATTTACTTTAAGAGCACGCCCATTTGCAATAAACATACAGTCTGGAACAATTTGTGTAAGGGTCATTTGTAATCCACACAAATCTGCTGACATTTTAGGGGGCTGAATACTTTTGCAAGCCAGTGTATATAAGAGAGTTTTTGTATTGGCATGCCTATGAAGGTTTTTTCTTGTTATATGTATCTATGTGAATCTGTGTTAGGTAGGTGTGTAAGTTTGTATGTTAGTGAATTACTGCAGGCAGGTGTGTATGTGTATGAGTGTAATGGGTGAGGGGGGCAGTGGTAAGGTGGGGACTACTGGGAAATGTTTCCAGGATCCATAGCTGTGTGAGAAGCTGCTAGAAGAAAGATTCGTATTTCTAGCTGTCTTTGGAAGCCATGCCGCTGTATAGAACAGCTGACGCCAGTGGTGGTGCTGCACGCTGCCATGTGGCAGATCTAGTTCAGATTCCCAAGCCTGCTTTCTACTCCTTGGGCCAACCCCTCCCCCACCCGGAGGGAGTCTCAGTCATCGCACAACGGCGTAGTCTGGTGGCCAGACTTAGGATGTCTAGTGGGAGTCCTGATCTGTGGCATTGTGGCTGAGGATTGTCACTGGGATGGCAGGGCTAAATCAGTGCTTCCCACCCCTCCTGGAGGCACACCTACCCAGTCATAATGAATATGCATAAGAGAGATTTGCATACGCTGGGTCTCCAGTGTATGTAAATCTCTCTCATGCATATTCAGTGGGGAAATCCTGAAAACCTAACTGTTAGGTGTGCCTCCAGGAGAGGGTGGGGGAAACACTAGTGCAGGGGGATAAGAGCCAGGGAAATGCTGGATAGTTGTAAATGAAAGGTTAGGGCTTCGTAGACTCAGTTGGCAAGGGTAAAGGGGAGTTGGTTGCAATTGAGCTGGAAGACCAAAGAAACAGAAAGAATACACCCGGTCACCAAAACAAAAACGAGAAGGGTTAGTAGATGGCAGAGGTTCTTGGTCTGAAGGGGAGGAGCATCCAAGCAGGACCTGGGCCTGGACTGCAGAAGAGAAACTGATGCATAGAGAAAGCTGCCTCCTCCACAGCTTCCTGTCCTCTCCTGGGGCTGGAGCAGGCATGGCAGAGGCAGACCTCCAGCTCTTCCTTTTCTTTTTAGTTCTGCTGTTTCTGAACCAAAGCCCCTGGTTATTTATTTTGGGGAGAAGGGTAGATATTTTTGTACCTTTGGAAATTGGTGATGGTATTTCCATGTGCACCAGGATCCATGGGCCTTGAATGCCCTACTAGGGAGGATTGACTCGTCGCTGCCTGCCCTCCAGTACCAGACTCTCAGCACCCCCCTTCTGATTATATAAGGTCAGGAGAACGTTGGTCTCATTAGTTGGACACAGCCGAGCAAAAGCCAATTACTGCTGTATAACATGATCAGAAAAATTGTACCAACACATCAACGATGCTGCAGAACGAAAAATAATTTGTGTAAACTGAAATGATTGCAAAGACAGGGTGCAGCAGCCATGAAGCAATAAATTAAATTGTGCTATACAGTCCCAATTGTAATTATTCTGTTATAAAAACAATTAGTTGTTTTATATAAGAATATAAGAATGTAAGATATGCCATACTGGGTCAGACCAAGAGTCCATAAAGCTCAGCATCCTATTGTCAACAGTGGACAATCCAAGTCACAAGTACTTGGCAAGTACCCAAACATTAAATAGATCCCATGCTACTAATGCCGGTAACAAGCAGTGGCTATTCCCTATTGATTAATAGCAGTTTATGGACTTCTTTTCCAGGAACTTAGCCAAACCATTTTTAAACCCAGCTACACCTACTGCCTTAACACATCCTCTGCCAATAAATTCCAGAGTTTAAATGTGTATTGAGTGTGTGACAACTTTCTCTGATTTGTTTTAAATGTGCTACTTGTTAACTTCATGGAGTCCCCCCCTACTCCTTGTACTATCTGAAAGAGTAAATAACCGATTCACATTTACTCGTTCAAGTCCTTTCATGATTTTATAGACTTCTATCACATCCCCACTCAGTCGTCTCTTCTGCAAGCTGAAGAGCCCTAATCTCTTTAACCTTTCCTCATAACCATTCCATGTCCTTTATCATTTTGGTCACCCTTCTCTGCACTTTCTCCAGTGCAACTATATCCTTTTTGAGATGCGATGACCAGAATTGTACACAGTATTCAAGGTGCAGTCTCACCATGGAGCGATGCAGAGGCATTATGACATCCTCTGTTTTATTTGCCATTCCCTTCCTAATAATTCCTAACATTCTGCTTTTTTGACCGCCACAGCACACTGAGCCAACGATTTCAATATAATATCAACTATGACACCCAGATCTTTTGCCTAGGTGGAACCTAACATCAGTAACTACAGCATGGGTTATTTTTCCCTATATACAACACCTTGCACTTGTCCACATTAAATTTCATCTGCCATTTGGATGCCCAATCTTCTAATCTCGCAAAGTGGTCCTACATTTTATCACAATCCACTTATGATTAAACTTCTCTGAATAATTTTGTCATCTGCAAATTTGATCACCTCACTCGTCGTATTCCTTTCCAGATCATTTATAAATATATTAAATAGCACTGGTCCAAGTACAGATCCCTGAGCCAATCCACTGTTTACCCTTTTCCATTGTAAAAACAGACCATTTAATCCTACTCTCTGTATCCTGTCTTTTAACCAGTTTGTAATCCACAAAAGGACATCGCCTCCTATCCCATGACTTTTTACTTTTTGTTTTAGAAGTCTCCCATGAAGGACTTTGTCAGACATCTTCTGAAAATCCAAATACACCACATCTACCAGTTCACCTTTGTCCACATGTTTTTTCACCCTTTCAAAAAAATGTAGGAGATTTGTGAGGCAAGACTTCCCTTGGGTAAATCCATGCTGTCTGTGTCCCATTAAACCATGTCTTTCTATATGTTTTGTGATTTTATTCTTTATAATATTTTCCACAATTTTTCCCAGCTCTGAAGTCAAGTTAACCAGTCTGTAGTTTCCTGGATCACCTCTTGAGCTCTTTTTAAATATCAGGGTTACATTGGCCACCATCTAGTCTTCAGGTACAATGGACGATTTTAATGATAGGTTACAAATTAATTGTAATAGGTCTAAAATTTCATTTTTTAGTTCTTTCAGAACCCTGTGGTCTATACCATCTGGTCCAGGTGATTTACTACTCTTCAGTTTATCAATCTGGCCTACAACATCTTCCAGGTTCACCGTGATTTGCTTCAATTCACCTGAATCATCCTTGAAAACTGTTTCTGGAATGGGTATCAACATCCTCATCAGTAAACACCGAAGCCAAGGATTCATTTAGTCTTTCTGTGATTGCCTTATCTTCCCTAAGTGCCCCTTTAACCCCTCAATCATCTAACGGTCCATCTGAATCCCTTGCAGGGTTTTTTATTATGAGTTTGCCTCTGTGGCCAACTTCTTTTCAAATTCTACCTTAGCCTGTCTTATCAATGTATTACATTGAATTTGCAATGCTTCTGCTTTTTTCTATTTTCTTCAGATGGATCCTTCTTCCAATTTTTGAAGGAAGATGTTTCACCTCACCTTTTAACCATGCCAGCAATTATTTGGCCTTCCTTCCACTTTTCTTAATGCATGGAATACATATGGACTGTAGTTCTAAGATGGTATTTTTTTTAACAGTGTCTACATATGTTGTACACTCTTAACCTTTGTAGCTGCCCCTTTCAGTTTTTTTCCCTTTTGAAAGTTTAGTGCTAGAGCCATGGATTTACTTATTGCCCCCTTCAGTCATTAATTCAAATTTGATCATGTTATGATCACTGTTGCCAAGTGGCCCCACCACAGTTACCTCTCTCACCAAATCCTGCACTCCACTGAGAATTAGATCTAAAATTGCTCCCTCTCTCATCTGTTCCTGAACCAATTGCTCCATAAAGCTGTCATTTATTCCAGCCAGGAACTTTATTTCTCTAGCATGTCCTGATATTTCACTTACCCAGTCAATATTGGGGTAACTGAAATCTCCCATTATTATTGTATTACCAATTTGGTTAGCTTCTCTAAATTCTCTTAGCATTTCATCATCTGTCTTATCATTTTGACCAGATGGACAGTAGTATACTCCTATCACTATATTTTTCCTCAACACACAAGGGATTTCTACTCATATAGATTCGATTGTGCATTTAGTCTCATGCAGGATTTTTATCCTGTTGGAATCTATGCCACCCTGCCACCAAGATGCTTCTCTCTGTCATTGAGATATAATTTGTATCCCAGTATAGCACTGTCCCATTGGTTGTCCTCCTTCCACCATGTCTCTGAGATGCCAATTAAGTCTATCATTCACTGCTATACATTCTAACTCTCCCATCTTACTTCTTAGACTTCTGGCATTGGCATACAGACATTTCAAAGTGTGTTTTTTGTTTGTATTAACAACCTGCTTTTCAGTTGACGGGGATAAATTGACATTTTTTTAATCTCAGATGATTCTTTACTTATAGGCACTTGGACTATTTTTGCTTTCATTGCAACCTCTCTGTTGGGATACCCTAATTCTCCTTCTTTATTTAGTACCCTTTGAAGATACCTCCCTCCAGACCATGTGCTGCTGAGCAACTCTTGGCTTTCCCCTTTGTTCTAGTTTTAAATTTTGTAACATAGTAGATAGCAGTGGAAAAAGACCAGTTGGCCCATCCAGTTTTCTGATATTCCTGTCCACACTGCAAGGATATATTCTAGCTGCCAGCCATAGAAGCTTGGCCACTTGTAGGACATTAGTCCTTATCCAAGTCACCTTTTGTTTTACTCTTTAGCTCTCTGTCACTCTGGAAAGAGAAGTGTACAAATTCCCATACTTCTTCCCACACATAGCCTCCTCCTCCACCCCTCCCATGTCTTACCACCAAGCCTTGTATATCTCCCCTATCTCGCCTTTCCTCTAAACAAGTACACCCTAGAGGAAAGGTGAGATAGGGGAGATATGATAGAGACCATTCAAATATCTCAAAGGTTTCCATGCACTGGAGGGGAGCCTCTTTCAGTGGAAAGGAGACTCTAGAACGAGAGGTCATGAGATGAGGGTGAAAGGGGGTATATTCAGGAGTAATTGTAGGAAATATTTCTTTATAGAAGAGAGTAGTGGATGTGTGGAACTGTTTCCCAGTGGAAGTGGAGGAGACAAAACCAGTGTCTGACGTCAAGAAACATGGGATAAATACAGGGGAACTCTAAGGAAATGATGGGAATTATAATGCTAAATTAATTGGATGGATGGGCAGGCTGGATGAGCCATACGGTCTTTTTTCTGCCGTCGTGTTTCTATAATCTGAACTGCTACCAAAACAAAGCAAGGCTCTTTCCTGATCAGCCCCAGGGCCTTGCTGGATGCACAGCACCTGGCCATCATCAGCTTGCCAGCACTGATCTGGATGGGATTTTGGGGAGTTGTAAGCTTCTGGTACCAACTTGGCTACCTCATGGCTCCCAGGTTGTGCTTCCTTTATCTGCATCTTATTTTGTCCCTATCATCTCTCCCTTTTGTCTCTGAGGAACTGAAGGGTGGGCAGTTTGCAATACTGCAACCTCCCGACTCTGTTCCTACTCCTGTCCTAGAATATGATGGACGACAAGGACTGTTAGGCCCACAGTGTAGGAACATGGAAGTGACGTTACACGTGACAGAAGTAAACGAAGGAGAGCAGCGGCTGTGGGTGGACCAAAGGTCCTACAACATCAGTTCATCTTCCGATGCCCCTCTGGCTGCTGATCCGGCTGGATTAGTTTTAGAGATGAAGGAGTGGCCACTGGGACTTCACTGGCTCTCACTGACTAGTTCAGAGCTGCCAAGCGACTCCCGTCTCAGGAGGCAGGCATTAGGATGGTCTTAGGTTTTGATACTGCCTGCCCCACTTCCCCCACCCCATTGCATCTTAGCAACCAGCGTTCTGATTTCAAGTGGGAAAAGAGTAGGATTTGCACATACCACGATGCCTTGGTGTCAGGGCTGCTCTAACCACATATAGGCCTTTGTTGGGTTTTGTCCTCTTGTATTTTTCCATACTGAGCCTGCGCAGGATTCGATCATTTGAGCACGTCTGTTATTGACAGATCTTGACAGATATCGCAGCCCTCACACCTGCCTTTTGTTTTTTTTAAATATGATAAGTGCCTTGCATTATGGTCCCCTTCTTCTCCTCCCCCCCCATCCCTCCTCCATATTAGGCAGGGGGTCCAGAGCAGCTGGCTCTTTTGCCCATAGTATAAAGCTGGGATGAAAGTTCAAAAGTCCAGGTTCCTTGGCAGCTCTCCTTCGTGCAAGATGGGATTCAGATTTGCTTTTGATCCGAAGGGGGCCCAGTGAGCAGAAGGTGGGTGGATAATGGTGGCCCAGTGGCCTGCTGGTGGATGGGCAAGCCGTCCGTTTCTTTGTGACAAACCACACCAAGGATGATGGCACAGGCAGGGCCAGGTGTGAAATATTAACCCACACTGGGGCAAAATTCAGGCTCTCTCCCAGGTGTTAAGGATTCATGTGCATCCAGCAAACATTGGTGTAAGTAAGGGATAGGGAAGGCAGAGGTGGAACCAGGGGCCAGCAAAATACAGCAGTCCCTCTTTACAACAAACCAGGGGGAGATCCGTCCAGAAAGCTGGATTTCATGACACAATTTGGCAATGTAACAGAATGTTTTTTTCCTGATATTACCCTGGCCTTACTTAGTCTGTTATAGTCCAGCTTTGTTACAGAAGGCCAGAGCGTCTTATCAAGAGAGGTTCCTGTGCATGAAACAGCACATCACTGAAACAGATTAGCCAGGCTCATTCACCACAGCCGGGGATTAGGCTTTGGTTTTTTGCAGTCAGGCTCCCCCCATGTGCTTCCAGCTCTTTTGGGGGCCGATGCAATACTGAGCGTTCAGCCGAGCGCACTGTATAACCCGCAGTCGGACACGGGATAAATAGGCGCTAATCCACCCCCTAATGCCTATTACTCATTCATTCCGCATGCAAAAAGATAAATGTGCGTCTCAGACGCATCACTCAGCTATTAATGCCTGCCTGGAGCAGGCATTAATAGCTGAGCGCAGGTAAAAGAAGTACAGAAAAGCAGAAAAAAACTGCTTTTCTGTACTTCTTTTTTAAGGTACAAAAAAATAAAATAAAATAACTCGGCAGACTGTTGAGTTATGAAGACCAATGCCGGTAAACTCGGCCTCGGTTTATCGGCGGCCGTTTTCAGTACTGGCAGACGGCCGGTTATGAAAACCGAGGCCGAGTTTACCGCCTCCTTCCTAGTGCGACCCCCTAATTTGCATATTGCATGGTGTCCCCCCCCCCCCCCCTTGCGGGCGCCCTGCGTGCGTTAAGAAAGCGGGCGCTGAAAAGTCAGCGCCCGCTTTCCGCGAACATTATTGCATCGGCCCCCTTGGTGTGCATAGGCTTGTGTTTCAAAGCTGCCGGAGAAAAAAAAGTTTGATTTTTAAAATATTTTATTAATAAAAGTAGTGTGGTTGCCATGTTGGTCCGGATGAATGCATGGAAGTAGAGCAACAAAAAATATATTATAAGGCGCTACCTTTCTATTGGGCTAGCAATGGATTTCCTGACTTAGCTTTCCGAAGCTAAACTCTCTTCATCGGTCAAATGGTTTGACCTGAGCAAGGGAGCTTCAGCTCCCAAAAGCTGAGTCAGGAACTGCATTCTTAACCGAATAGAAAGGTAGCGCCTTATAATATATTTTAATAAGAGACCCTCCTGCAGCCTGATACTCAACAGAAGACATGAGCAGCTGCAATCACTGTCACTCCTTACAAGACATTAGGGAAAACTAATTACAGAGGGGCTACCTGTTAATTTGCAGGGTCTTGTAACATCTTTATTTATGGCAATGGTAATTGTTTCCTCCAGGCTGCCTGGAGGGGAGAGGGGGAGTGGAGGTTGGGGGGTGGGGGGGAAGAGAATGGGCCACACGTGGAGGGCAGGGTGAAAGTTGCTGCGGTAGTAACAGATCAGGTTTCAGGGGCGTGTGATGGCAGCACCTTCCCTTTTGGAATTTCTCCGGCCTCAGGCGCCCAGTGGCCCACACCAGGTCTCCGTGCTCGGCTGTAGCTGCCCCTGAAATGAGAAAGCTCGTTGGGATAGGGGATGTTCCCTACCTTTTCAGGACAAGTGTATTCATAGAGAAGACCCTTCTGTACCGTTGTTATCCACTCTTAACAAAACAAATGTGTGTTCAAAGTGGAATACAAAAACCGACATTAATAAAGCAATTTAATCTAATGTCGCTCAGCCCCGGTGCGTCCCTTCCTATGGGAGTAGCTACGGCTTATGACGAAGACTGACAGAAAGACATTCCTTTATGAGATTGACGATCTTGCCATAGGAAGATGACTCAACAGCATTGACCCAATCGTTATAAACCGGTCTTTACCTCTACAGTTGAGCAGGATGCGGATGGATCTCGGGGCTGGATTCCTCCACTAGTAATAATCATGGCCCCCAACAAACATGGGGGTCATGCGAGCACCCCCAGCTGCAGCGTATGTCGCCCATGTCATATTGGTGCCCCTTCCTGGGATATTCATGGTCCCTACATGGACCTTTCAGTGTGGGCCAGCGGGATGGATGGAGCGCGTCTGACTCCTCCAGGATATTGCGTGAAGGGTAGTCGGAGGCCAGCAGACACTGGGAAGCAATGAGCCCCAGGCCTCCTGCAATCTGTGAATAAAGCCATGTCTGCATATGAGACCCATGCAGGGCCTCTTGTGTAATATTCAACTTGCGTAGGAGGCTGGGGGTGGGTGGTGGTGTTCTGCAGGGTGATAAGAGTTACCGGAACCGTGGCTGCAGTCCTGGCACTTGTTGATTTTGGAAGCTACCCCCTGGTTGAACGTCAGTCCCTATCCCAGTCGGGTTTTCAAGGATCCCCACAATGAATACGCATGCAATGAATTGGCATATATGGGTTCTCAAATGTGCAGATTTATCGTGTGCATATTCACTGAGGATATCCCGAAAACCGGATTGACTGTGGTGTCACCAGGAATAGGTTGGGAAGCCCTGAAGTAGCTTCTTTCTAATTAGCTACTTTTGTCGTGGTTTTACTCAAGTGGAGGCTGAAGGAGACGTCTGTGGCTTTTCTGTGCCCTCAGTATGGGCTCTCTTATGCCAGGCAGTTTTAAAAGAAAAAAAAACAAGCACATGATAGAAGGAACGGATCCAGAATGTGATAGTCACAACAGGTAATAAGGCAAAACTCCTGGCTTCCTGGGTCCGTTCCAGGCTATGAGCTGCTGATCTGCTTAACTAACTCGTTCAGTGGATCACTTTCTGCACACAGAATGCAACGTACAAAACTCTCTGGATTTTATTTCCAGGTGAGGTCATCAGATGTCATGATGTCAGCTAATCGGTGGATGACATCAGCTGCAGATTCTGCATCCCTTCTTCCCTTGCAGTAGCTAAGTTTGTAGGTAAAAATGACAAAAAAAAAAGAAAGCAACTAATGACTGGAAGAGACGTGGAAGTCAGAGAGTAGGTGGACATAGGTCACGTGAAGGTCTCATTACTAGAGCAGAGCTTGCAGAAGAGAAACTGTAAGGAAACCTTGGGTTCTGCTGTGGCATCCACTGCTACTGCTGTATGTCCTCTGTATTGTGCTACTCTGTGTGCAGCACTGAGGCGGTCCCTGCTTCACGGAGCTTACGATCTAAGTAACACAAGAGAGGTTGCAGCGCATCTGCAAACTTCTTCCAGCTGCTTTGGTGGTGGACTCTGGAAGTCACCATGATCTACCTCGGGCGTGAGCTGCTGCCAGCCCACGCTGCTTGGGCAGCCAGCCAGGTACTGGGGAGACTGCAGGCCTCTCTTTATTTCCTGTGTCTCTACTACATGTTCTCATATTCCTGATGCTAACCCTCCCCAAACTTATTCCCTGCTGCAAACCTCTACTAACACCAAGCCCACCTTCCCCCCGTTCCCTCCCCCGCCATTCTGTCATCTGCATTAATGTCCTAATGCTCTTGAACTGTCAAGTTGTCTTCCTCTCACCCAGCCATCTCCGCTCTCCCTGAGAGCATCTCATCCTTGTCGCTGTCGTCCACACCTCTGCCTCTCTTCAACGTATTCTCCCGCGCTTCCTCGGCCACTGATATCAGTCCCAGTCCTGGCCCTCCAAGGCAACTTTCACCCCATCGCTGCATGTCGAGCCATTGCCCCTCCAATCTCATCACTATTCCCCCTTCTCCCTCCCTGTTTTTTTCTCTTCTCGTGTTCGCTGTGGAATGCCCTGCTCTATTTCCAAGAAGCTGGGCCTGTATTCATGACCCCTCTCTCTCTCTCTCATACTCTTCATCTCCTTGCCTTAACTGAGACCTGGCTTTCCCCTGAGGCCTCTGCCTCAGTTGCTGCTCTCTCCCTCCTGTAGCTTTCAACCCCTGCTTCCACCTCAATCCCACTCTCATTTCATCCTTTGAAGCCCATTCCATCCGCTACCTCTCCAGGTAGCTGTCATTCATCGACGCCCCCTCCCCCCACCGATAAATCCCCCCCTCATTTCTCGCTGACTTCGACCCATCTTCCCCTTCCCTTATTCTTGGTGACTTTAATCTCCATGATGATAATTCCTCTGACTCTTTTTTGCCTCTACCACCTCTACTCATAAGCATGGCCACTGCCTTGCCCTGGTCCTCACCTCTCAGGCTTCTCCAGCTCCGTTATCTTCTGATAACTTTCACACTAGGCCGCCCTCCCCCACAGCCTGGTTCGGTCACCACTGACCCCCCTTCAGGAATCCCCAGGCTGCTGACCCTTGCATCCTCTGCACTTTCTTCTTCCAGCATTATACTCTCTTCTGCTGCCCCTTCCCTTCTCCATCCTGTAAGACACCCCACACCCCGGCCTTGGCTCACCCCTGGAATTTTCTTCCTGCGTTCCTGTGCCCTCCTTCCAGCCTGCTACTGCACTTGCCAAGCAAGAACACTGCGTCCGTCTGACAGATTCTCTGGCATGCAACCCACCCACCCCTCTCCCTCCCTTTCACTTTCTGCTCAGACGACAGCCGACTGCTTCCATGACAAGATTCACAGAATTAGTCTCGAGTTGCCGACCAGGTCACCTCTGCCTCCCTGGCCCCCATTTCTTTCCTCTGTCCTTCCCCTGGCCTCCCTCACTCTCGCCTCCTTTTTTTGTTTTGTTTTGAGGTCACACTGGAGGATACTGCTCATCTTCCTCATCCTCCATATTCACTACTTGCTCCTCTGACCCCACTCCCACCCCAGTTCCTCAGCTCTATGCCCGGGATGGCAGACCTTCCTTCCATCTGTTATAATCTCAGTCCATCATTTTCCACTGCTACCGTTCCTGCTGCCTTCAAACGTGCTGTGATCACACCACTCCTGAAAAAAAAAACCCTCACTGGGATCCTACCTGTCCTGCCAACTATCCTCCCATTTCCCTCCTCCCTTTTGCCTCCAGATTACTTGAATGCGCTGTTCACTGCCACCGTCTTGACTTTTGTTCACCTCAAGCCATTCTTGATCCACTCCAGCCTGGTTTTCGCCCTCCACATCCCATAGAAACCGCCCTTGCTAAAGTCTCCAGTGACCCGTCTATGGCTAAAGCCAAGGGTCTCTGCTCTGTCCTTATCCTCCTTGAACCAGGTGCTGATTTTGATGTTCTATCCTCATTTGGATTTCGGGATTCTGTCCTGTCTTGGTTCTCTTCTTACCTCTCCCATTGCACTTTCAGTGCTTCCTCTGGTGCATCCTCCTTTACTGCCATCCCAGTATTACTTGGGGTGCCTCAGGGCTCTGTCTTGGGCCCCTCTTCTCTTCTTCCTATCCACTAATTCCCTTGGTGCTCTGATTTCCTCTCATGGCTTTCAATATAATCTTCATGCCAGTGACTCCCAGGTTCATCTCTCTACATCAGGAATCCAGTCCCAGACATTGCTGCCTGGATGTCCCATTGCCACCTTAAACTTTAACATGGTCCAGAGGGAGCTCCTTACCTTTCTCCATAAGCCCACTCCCCCTCTTCCTCTTTTCTCTGTCTCTCTGGATAACCCTGTAATCCTCCCAGCCCCCTCAGCCCGTAACCTTGGCGTCAACTTCGACTCCTTTCTCGCCTCCTCGCCACATATCTAAAGCACTGCTAAAACACGCCGTTTCTTTCTCTATAACATCGCCAAAATCTGTCCCTTTGTTTCTGAACACGCTGCCCAGAGCCTTATACGCTCTCTCATCCCCTCCCACTTAGACTATTGCAACCATATAACCCTTCTCAAGTCACTGTCCATTCCTCATAGAGTTCAGGGTCCTGTTATTCACCTACAAGAGCTTTCACTCTGCAGCTCCTCACTACCTCTCCTCTCTTATCTCTCTGCTTGCACCATACTTGGAATAGACTTCCTGAGCTGCTCTCTCTCTCTCTCTTTTTTTAATTAAATCCCATCTAAACCCCCCACCTTTTGGGGGTTACTTTTACATCTTAATCAGATTATTGTCTCGCTTACATTAATTTTTAGCCATTGTCTTACTAAATGAAAGTCTAAAAGTATTTTTTGCCCGGTATGTTTGTCTTGATTGGTTTGTAAGCTCTACTGCTCAGGAACTGTCTCCTATGTGTATTTCATACAGCGCTGTGCATGTCGGGTAGCGCTGTAGAAGTGTTAAGTAGTAGTACTGCTCTTCAGAGGTAGGCACAGCACTCTGAGATGTGATCAAATCCAGTTTCTGGGTGAGGGAGGGAGGGAGGAAGGGGCTTTTTTTTTTAAGGTCAGTTGCAGTTTTTTTTTTTAATAACCCATCAGCACTACAAGGACCAGAATGCATCAGGATAGGCTTCCATGAACAAAGCCAGAACTAAAATTACCCACTTGAAACTGGGTCTCATCACATCCCTGAATTGTCCCCCTCTGTTACCCTCCCCCTCCATGAGTTTGGACACCCAGTTCAGAAAGAGAGAATTTGGGTCAGTCCTGGCCTTCTGACACCCCCCCCCCTCCCTATTTTGATGCATTCTGCTATCTGCAGGGCTGATTCCCAAATGATGGAAGGACCACAGATAGCACCGTGCACAGAGGATGTAAGTTCAAAAGCCTTCCTCCAGAGATCCCTTGGCAGTTTGCTTTCAGATTGAAGACTGGATTTTCCTTGGCCACCATGCTTTTCTTTTTTTTTATTGTAGTCTCTGCTTAACTCTGGTTGGGTGCTCAACTCAGCACCTTTCTCTGTCTGAAAGCTTTGGCAGATTTAAGCTTGGAGGGGGGGGAGGGTGTTTTTTGATCTCTCTTCACAACAGCAGCAATTTAGCAGATTTTTACTCTAGAACAGGTTGAGCTGAGCCTAATTCTCCAAAGTCCATGTTTATATTTTCCGTGCAGCACCTTCTAAATATTTTGTAGGTATGCTCATATCCGTCCATCTGTCCTCACAAAATTAGTTTGCTTTACATTTTTTTTTTTTTTGCAGTATTTCTGGAAACAAATGCCCTAGTGGTGTCACAATTGACTAGAATATCTGTTTTGAAATTTATGCAGCATTAACAGGGAATCTGGAGTTTGTGTTTCAAGGTGATAAATCCTTGGGGTAAGGGAGGATGTCAGGTTGCTACAGAAGCACCTGTAACAAATTATTTGATTGTATTATTATTTTAAATAACTATTAACCGTATCAAGTGTCAGAAATTAGTACCACAAGCCATAGGCAAAAAATCTGGAACAGCGATCAAATCATCATCCACTATCTCTACAGTCCATCGGCACAGAGCTTTGAACCACTGCAATTCCAGCTTCTATTTCTGGGGATTCTGGGATCTGTAGTCCTAAATTACATTCTGTTGTTAAAGCAATGGGAGCTTTAAAAAAAAAAAAAAAAAAAGTCAGGGCTGGATGAATGTTCCCTGATGGATTGGAGTTATCCGAGAAGTGTTCATGCATCGGTGCAGGCAGTAATACAGATAGGAGATCTTCCTGCCAGCTCAGCATTTCTCAAAGCGCCACCAACAAACAGGATGAGGGGACTTGGCTGAAGCTCACTGCATATTTTAGGGAAAAAAAATTGTCAATGCGGCCCACTCACTGGAGTGAGTAGCTATAATGTGAAGCCATCAAAAATGTTGCTGTGGGAACACCAGTGTTAGGTTTCCTTCAGTGATGACAACTGTAATTCCAGCTGCTGTTTAATTTTTCTTTTTTTTTTTTTTCATTTTAAGAATACTTTATTGATACTCTGTGTAAGTGCAAGAAGTCAGTAAATATAAAATAGAATTATTCTGGGAAAAACAAAAGTCGCAATTATCAGATCAGTGAAAGACGTGCGGAGCTGGTAAGAAACAGATCTATCAAGGAGTTTAAGGAGATGTACCCTGGTTGAAATTAAGTGAATACTAATATATTTCAAGGCCCAAATAGGCCATTTCCCAAGGCATATTTAGATGTTTACTCTACTCGACAGTAGCAACTGTCATCCCCATCATTCATGTGAGCAAACAATGAGCCAGTTTTGTTTTGTTTTTTTAAACTTCCATTCCTTTAACACCAATACATAATTTAGGCCTACAGATCCCAGGATGCCCAGAAATGCTTTCAGGACATCATAATAGAAATTTCTAACATAGAATGCTATGAATACCTTACTATATACTCCCCATAAAAAATGCATCTTCCACAACTCTCTCAATGGCTTCCTGGTTGCAGTTGTTTGATTAATTCTGTAGCATTGCGTGGTTTAGGAGAGAATGAGCTTATTTAAAAAGTGCTATTGAGAAGCAGGTACTGGTGTGTTCTATTTTGCTGCTTTTCTTTGTGTTTTATTATTTCTTTTGTTTTATGTTACTTTTGTTATTGGTTTGATGCCATTTGTAGACATTTGGAAGTGTGTGTGTGTGTTTGGGTTTTTTTTAATCCAGGGAAACAGTTTATAAATGCAACTAGGTAGGTGTTAGTGGCATATTAAGGCTCCTTTCCCTCCGCAGGTTCCCTTTTGTAGCGTTCAGGCAGTGGGCTGGGTGGGGTAGGGGGTTGCACTCATGAAGTTCCCACCTGGCTTTAGGCGTGACTGTTGCCTAGATCTGGTGTTTCAGAAAATCACTGTAAAGAGGTCTGGACTGGAGCAGAGACAAGCAAGCAGACTCTGCTGCTCTTAGCATGCGTGAGAAAAGGAGGACTTGGGAGGGGAGAGAGCTAGCAGTGATCAGGGTCACTTTAGATTGAATTTTAAAATTTCCAAATCGTAGTGATGTACAAAGAACCAAAACCATATAATGAGCGCAGGGTGGGTGAGGAGGTCTAAGAAACAGGGGGGTTTCTTAGACCTCCTCACCCACCCTGCGCTCATTTACCCTATCCAACAGAGAGTACTATTATTTGTCTTTTTTTTTAATGAGAAGTCTGACCCTGAGCTGACTGATTTGATTTACTCTCTGTGTTGTGCATGCATCTGAAAAATCTTTTCCTTAGAAGTAGATTACATAATAGATCAGAAATCTCAGAGTTAGACATTAAGCAAGCTTTTTGTCCAGTCTAAATAAAAAAAAATAATAATAATAGACAGACAAGCCACGCATGAAAGGACGTAGTAACATAGTAGATGATGGCAGGAAAAAAAAAAGGCCCTGTTGGTCCATCCAATCTGCTCAGCAAGTTTTATGTAATTTTATTGTTATTTGGTTTGATTTTTTTTTAGGGTAGCAACTGCCTCTCTGTGCAGGTTGCCCTCTGCTAAAGTTTAGTTCTACAACATAACATCTCTCTCCCCTCCAGAATAACTTCAATCAAAGACATACTAGGCCTATACTATTTCACACAGTTTAAACAAACCCTACCAAAACAACCACCTAATTTCTAATTCATATGTTGATTGATCGCAGGATCGTACAACTTTGCAAGCAATAGCAACTGCGCATTCTGTGTCTTCCATGCGTTCAGAGTTCAGACCGTTTGGAGGGTGGGGGGGGTGTTCATGTAAGGGAGTCGGCGTGTAGGTTACTGGAAGGTGCGGGCATGTATGTGTTTGCGAAGAAGGGGAGGCAGACGCTGCAATACCCATTCCTCTTGGCCTGAGGAAAGCGATGGAGCATAAGCCTCCACCCCCCCCCCCCCCAGCCTTTACCTTCTCAAGGCAAGATTACGTCACGGATGCAGCTTTAATAAAGCAAATCTCTCAAGGCCAGTCACTGCTCTTATCTGGCTTCTTGTGCAGGGATGACCCTTTCTACCTTTCTTCCCGTGCCAGTTGGGAGCTAGCACCAGAAAGTCAAATATTTTGACTTCTCAAATACTTTCCCCAGCCCGCACAGGTGTCATGCAGCGGGCAACCTCCCCCCCTTCCTCGGCTCTGCTCCATCTTTGTGTCTCATTCCTCCCCCAGGCTGGGAGCAGCGGGCCGTGATAAACAAAAAAAAAATGTTGCAGCCTATCTAGCATTCTTTGCTTCTAAATATAGCTCTTCTTGCATTGCCGGATGGTAGCGAAATGACTGTGAAAGTAATACTAATAATGCCACTTATTCAAGCCTCAGCTAACAAGGAACAGACTCTGTGTTTACTAAATTTCGGCCATGGGTTTTATAAGGAAATTGCTTCTTCAAAATTTATAAAAATATCGACTTTGTTTTTCATTAATATTATTTTAAGATTCTTTTATATATAACAAACACATTGTCTGTAGTTCACTTGTAGCATTTTGCTTCATGAAACCTGGAACTCCTCGGGATCCGCTGGTGTCTGTGCTGGAGTCAGGCAAGGAAGAGGGGACTTGGTGGCGAGGTGACACAGGGATCAGGCCTTGGACCGGTTCTTTTCAGCATTTTTGTAAACGATATCGTGGAAGGATTCTCAGGAAAAGTTTGTCTTTTCGTGGGTGGTGCCAAAACCTGCAACAGGGTAGACCCTGAGGAAACCATGAGAAAGGGATCTAGTAAAGCTTGAGAAATGGTGCAGAGAGAGCCGACTCCAGTCCTGGAGTTGGCCGTGAACAGGCCTGGTTTTCAGGGGTATCCGTAATGGACATGCACGAAGTATATTCACATCCAGGTGTACCTCACGCATATGCACTGCAGATATCCTGAAAACCAGACCTCTTTGTGGCACTCCAGGACTGGAGTTGTCCACCGCTGGTCTAGAGCCTGGTAGCTAAGATTTAATGCAAAAAAAAATCATGCCTTTGGGTTGCAAAAACCCAAGGGAGCAGAACAGTATAGGTGAAATTCTTCTAAGCATGGAAGAAGAGCTGGATCTGGGCTTGCTCGTGTCTAATGATGTTAAGGTGGCCAAACAGGCGCTGAAAGCTGAAAAGGTGCCCGAGTGCACAGGGAGAGGAATGGTGAGCAGGAGGTGCTATCGCCCCTGTCTAGGTCCCTGGTGAGACCTCGCTTGGAAGGCTGTGTACAACGCTATCGAGACCGCACCTTCAAAAGGATATAAACAGGATGGAGTCGGTCCGGAGGGCGGCCACTAAAATGCTCACTGGTCTCCGTTCGTTCTAAAGTATATGAGGACAGATTTAAAGATGTAAACGTGTGCACCCTAGAAGAAAAGCCTCTAAGGTATCAGGGCCCTTTCAACTGGAACAACGGGACTGCAGGTCAAGGGTAATCTCAGGGAAGCTTTACAGAGAGGGTGGGGGTGATGGAACAGTCTCCCAGTGGAGGTGGTGGAGGCCGGCACGGGATCAGAATTCAAGCAAGCGGGGGATGAATAGAGAGAATCTCTGAGGGAGGGAGTGGTAAGGTTTGTAGAGCTGAGTAACTGGTGTGGATGGACAGATTAGAGAGAGATCCTACGGTCTTTTTTTCCGCTGTCGCATTTCGGTTTCCTTCGGTCTGTGCTGGCGACAGGCGGGGAGAGGGGGGTTCCCTCGCTCTGTTCATTTTCTTTGAGTATTTCATTAGCAAACACTTGTCATCTGGCCGTGGTACTGCCCGTCCCAGCTCTCACCATCTGCTCGGTTCCACGTGTGCTATTTTGAAACTCAAAACAAAACAAAAAAAAACCCCTACATCAGCCACACAAATCAGGATGACAGTCTACTGAGCATCACTCTGCTCTGTTCATGGATGATGAGCCTTCTGAAGTGACAATGAAGTTTGCTTCTTTATCTTTTTCCTTGGTGCTGGGATATACGGCTGCGCACTACAGTTTAGCTGGAGGGCCATTGCAGGGCCTTGGTGAGAAGGCACAACATCCGCTAGATCTGACTATGACAGTAATCCATATCCAAATGCACATCCATACATGTTATGATGCACCTACATATGTCTGTGTCAGAAAGGGAGCTGGACTCTCTGTCTGTGCCATTGTCAGGCAGGGGAGAGGGGCTCCCTCAGTCTGTGCCGGTGTCAGGCAGGGGAGAGGGGCTCCCTCAGTCTGTGCCGGTGTCAGGGAGGGGAGAGGGGCTCCCTCAGTCTGTGCCAGTGTCAGGCAGGGGAGAGGGGCTCCCTCAGTCTGTGCCGGTGTCAGGCAGGGGAGAGGGGCTCCCTCAGTCTGTGCCGGTGTCAGGGAGGGGAGAGGGGCTCCCTCAGTCTGTGCCGGTGTCAGGCAGGGGAGAGGGGCTCCCTCAGTCTGTGCCGGTGTCAGGCAGGGGAGAAGGGCTCCCTCAGTCCGTGCCGGTGTCAGGCAGGGGAGAGGGGCTCCCTCAGTCTGTGCCGGTGTCAGGCAGGGGAGAGGGGCTCCCTCAGTCTGTGCTGTGTCAGGCAGGGGAGAGGGGCTCCCTCAGTCTGTGCCGGTGTCAGGCGGGGGAGAGGGGCTCCCTCAGTCTGTGCCGGTGTCAGGGAGGGGAGAGGGGCTCCCTCAGTCTGTGCCGGTGTCAGGCAGGGGAGAGAGGCTCCCTCAGTCTGTGCCGGTGTCAGGAGAGGGGCTCCCTCAGTCTGTGCCGGTGTCAGAAGAAGGGAGAGGGGCTCCCTCAGTCTGTGCCGTTGGTAAGTAGGGGAGAGAGACCGCCCTAAGCCTTTCAGAAGCTTTATGGATCTCCTGATTTTTCAGTTTATGAGCAGCAATGCAGAATTCATTAGATTTTGTGCTTGGACTGTGGAGAAGGAGAGGAGGATGAGGTTTCAGTGAGGGCTTAATGCCTCCTTACCTTGGGAGTGGTTGCATATTACAGTCAACTTCATATAAAAATACAAATTTCCCAACCGCTGTAGCACCAGAATGGCACCAGCAAGCAATTTTTCCTGATGCAATTCCCAATTATTTGTAATGTGAACCATATTAAAGCCAGCAAAGGGACCTGGAATTGCAGGGAGGTCTGGACCTGAATGCAGGTCAGGTTTCTGTTTCTCTTTAGTTTCTAAATATGTTGTTTTATCCATATTGCCCTCTCCCCACTCTCCAAACAACAAAAAGAAAAAGGAGAATTATAATTTAAGAATCTTTAGTTTTCTTGTTTCATTCTGTTGCGGTACTGAGCTGTAGCTGGGATTTCATTTACTTGTGGTATTTTAATTAACTGAAACTAAACTTACATCTGCAGTGAGCCGCCAATGGGAAACCATTACATTTGCGTTCAGGGTGAAAATTGCGTTTGCCTCTGGAAGATTGAGAGGTGACCCCCTCACCCCTCCCCCCAGGCTTCAGATGTGGAAGGAGCAGGTGCAGATGGCACCACCAAGAACGGGTTTGGTCTACAGGGCCAAACCAAATATCTGTGCCCTGCAAATACTAAACACCCCTCCCCGAACCCCAGCCCGTTTTACTGAGGCTTTACTGTTCCTGGGCCCTAGGGGAGCTGCTCCCGTTAATCCCCTCCTGAGGTTTTTGCAGATTGGGGGAAGTTGCATAGTAAACTTTATGCAATGCATGCAAGAAATCGTTGGGAAATAAAAGACCAGACAGTATATTGGGAAGAACACATTGATGGCTGCACAGCAGTCTGCTTTGGTCAGTTCTCGGGCTCATAAAGGAATAATTGTTTACTGTGGCGTACAGTTAGCTCTGGCTCTGTAGAGGCTAGTTTTGGTTTTGCCTTCCTCGCTGAGAAGTCGCTCATTGATACCCAAAGAAACCTTAGTGGCAGGTTGTCCCTATTCTAAAACCGGTTTGATGTATTCTCACAACCTCTCTTTGTCTCTCTCTCTCTCCCTCTTCTCCCCGCCCCTCATGCAGGATGAGTTTCACCCTTTCATCGAGGCCCTGCTTCCTCATGTCCGCGCCTTTGCCTACACGTGGTTCAACCTGCAGGCCCGCAAGCGGAAGTACTTCAAGAAGCACGAGAAGAGGATGACCAAGGACGAGGAGCGGGCCGTCAAGGACGAGCTGCTGGGGGAGAAGCCCGAGGTCAAGCAGAAGTGGGCCTCCCGCCTCCTGGCCAAACTGCGCAAGGACATCAGGCCCGAGTTCCGGGAGGACTTTGTGCTCTCCATCACGGGCAAGAAGGCGCCCTGCTGCGTCCTGTCCAACCCGGACCAGAAGGGCAAGATGCGACGCATCGACTGCCTGCGGCAGGCGGACAAGGTCTGGCGCCTGGACCTGGTCATGGTCATCTTGTTCAAGGGGATACCGCTGGAGAGCACGGACGGCGAGCGGCTGATAAAGTCGGCGGGGTGCACCAACCCCATCCTGTGCGTCCAGCCCCACCACATTAGCGTTTCCGTTAAGGAGCTCGACCTCTACCTGGCGTACTTCGTTCGTGAGAGAGGTAAGGTGCCGTCCCCCCTGCTTCTCCTGGAGTTTTTTCTTCCCACTGAACGCAGCTTCAGCGTTTACCCGATCCAGCTGTACAGAGTGTTTAAATGTTGCACGCCCGCACCACCCACGGCCGGGCAGAGGGGTCCAGGCCAGGTTCTTTGCCTTCCTGGAATTGAAGCCCAGGCTGTGTTCATTTTCCTAGGAGAAAGCGATTTTCCTCGGAAGGGGGGTGGGGGAACTGCAGGAAAAATAAAAATTGCCTGCTTGCTTGTGTCTTGTCCTGAACATTTTAAGAGCTGGCATGTGTGCTCGGGGGATCAGCCTGGCATGGAGCGAGCTCTCCTGGCTGCCCTAGGCTGGGTACGGCGGGACTGACCTGGCCGAAGAAAAGAAAGTGGGGTGGGAGTGGGGTGGGGAGAAATAAACCTCAGGGAGCAGTGGAGTGGGGGAGAAGGCGTGGAGGCTAGGACACGGAGTTCCTATCTGCGCGGTGGCTGCCCTTTCCTCTGAAACACCGTGAGCCCTCCCTTAGGGATGAAGAAACTTGCATTTTTGTTTAGTGCTGGCTTTTATTTTGTTTGTGTTTTTTTGTTTTATCCCGCAGCCTTTCTAGTGGTTTTCATCTTTGACAGGTCTGGGGCTCAGGAAAGAGAGAGCGCGTGGGGTGGGGGAGGGGCGGGTTTTTTTTTTTTATTGTTTTCTAGGAAGCTCACGGGATTAACATTTCCCTGGGCTTTTCAATCGCGGTGAAACATCAAAACCTGTCTAAACTAGAAGGAGTTTGAACTGTCTGGGTTTCTATCTTCTTTCATTTAGGCTGAACCGGACAACTGTGTGCCTTGCAAAAACTTAACTGAGGGGGAAAAAAAACAAACCCATGAGGGCTCCGGCAGAGAACGAGATAAGAAATTGTGTGTGTGGGAGTGGGAGGAGGGGAAAGTGAGCGGCGGACGGCAGTTTTCTTGCAAACTTTCCCCTCTCAGGAGGGTGAGGAGAGAGATGACTAGGCTCCTCCCTAATTCCCTAGTTGTGCCTTTAAACTGAAGCCTGGGGGAGAGAGTGGCGGGAAAGGCGAGGCCCATCCCCCTTCCCTATGCTGCGCAGGCGGGCCGTGCCCCCTGCTCTGAGAGCTGCAGGGAGGAAAACTCCTAACCTTGACCCCAGACGTCTGGGGCTGCAGGCAACCTTGAGTCAGCTGAGCTGCCTAACTGGTAACAACTCCCGAGCTGTAAATACTCAGCTGATAAGGCACTCTGGGCTTTTCACTTTCCTTGGCCTCTTAAGGTGGCCTCCCTGCTTTCCTTTAAGACGGTTCTACCTTTAGAATTTCTCCCTCCCCCAAATAAAGGCTTTCAGCCCTGTCAGATCTTTGTTTTCACGGCAGGGATCCTGATTCTGCCCCCACTACCTTATCCTGATCTAGGAGCCTGTTGTGCTTCTGCATCCGTGCAGCCAGCAGATTGCCAAACCCCCACATCCACCCAGGCACAGACAGACAGAGCAGTGCCTCCTGTTCCTGGGAAACCACCACCTCTTCCACCCCAGGGGCCAGCAGGGTCCTGCTTGTCATGGCTTAGACTTTGTTCATTTCCCCCGCACTCTTCCTCCTCATCGCTCCCCAAGATGGCAGCCCTGAAAACCAAGCCCGGCCCTTGTCGCGTGGGCATTTTAAGATCCCAATTCCTCCATTTATTTTTTTTTTCTTGCCTCTGTCTGGAATCTTTCTCGGCTGTGAGGTATTTTCTTGAGCCGGCAAAAGCGTTGTCATAATTGCCTGACCTTTTCTTGGGGAGGGGGGTGTGCTCCTTTTCTCAGGTCTCATCTCAAGAAGGGGACATTGGGGGGCGTGGCTACTGGATTTCCATCCTTTTTCAGCACCTATGCTTTGTGGCCGGCATTGCCAGTGTACTCGGCACATGGTGGTGGGAGGAGTCTCCAGCAGAATCGGGCAGGGCTCCTGGAGAGAGCAGCGTAGCTCTGCCTGGGCCCTACAGCTCGATAGGTTGAAGCCAGTCCTTGTGGCCATGGCTTGGTCCGAGAATGATCAAACATGACTGGGGCTGATAAACGTAACCAGAGGGACAGTGCTGTCTTCTGTGGTGGTGGTGGGGTTCTTGAGAGTAACATTAGATTGACTCCAAGGAGGAACGGGCACAGAGATGGTTGCTCTTTGGTGGAAGGCACGATCCAGTTCCTGCTCTAAGGGGACACCTTCCGACCAGGTGAATGCCAGTGGCTTGCAGAGACCCACAGCCCTGCCCTGCGATGCAGGAGATTGCTGCAGAGCTCGGGTACTGGAAGACTGGCACGATGGTTCCCTGATGAGAACCGGGTCAGCAAGGAGTAAGGACAGATGGTCGTGCAAGGGGAAGAGTTATTAAACAGAACATGAATATTTTCTTTTTCATTCCTGCCACTCTGTCAGGGGTACACAGGGAGCGCTGGGAGCACTGGTGCTGAGTAAAACCAACCAGTCGGGGAGAATGAAAAGCACGGGTCGGCGAGGAGTGAGGCTGGCACTGAGACTAAGATCTTAGTTTCTGCCTAGAAAGAGCAGACAAGTCGCCAGTTTCCCACCCTATAGCAGCCTTTCTCCCACCCCGAGCCCCATGCTTCCAGGGGGTCGCCAAGCAAGGCAGGACAGGTCAGACGGAAATGGGTTTGATTTCTCTCCAAACTTCGGCAGCAGCCACAGGCTTAACGATGGTTTAAGTGGCCACCTCTGTCCAGTTCGGACCTGGCCGCTGGCAGTGTTCTCGGGCCGCGCAGACGGTCTACCTCGTTAAGATGCAGCCTCTGCTTCCGCCCCACTTATCAGTCTGGAACATGTCTGCATCGCATCCCCTTCGCGCTGAGCTGATAAAATTTTGAATAGCTTTTTCTTCCAGTGTCAGCACAATTTTCTGAGCAGCAGCAGCCGCCGCTGTTTTTAAGGTCTGGGCTCTGAGGGATTGCTGTAGCACACCGTGTCCCAGCAGCATGGCGAAGGGAGGAGGAGGAGCTGCCCCCACCACCAGTATTCTGCAGAAGCCAAAGTGGTTTCTTTTAGCTTTTCGCTGGTTTTGGGGGGGGGTATCCACCTGTCTGCCCTGTGAAAGATGGATTTGTCTGCTTGTGCTTTGTACTTCCCTGTGCTGGGCTCCCGGGCCCTTTGGTCTTGAGGGGCCACTGGTTGCTTTCCACGTTTCCTTTTGTGGGATGTGCTTTTTTTTTTTTTTTTTTTATTCTGGCAGCGATTCCCGAGTACAAGAGGTGCATGTATTTCACCTTCGAGTTCACACACATCGTCTTTTTAAGCAGAACTCCCATTTAGAGCCTGCTGCAGTCGACCAGATTCAGCAGCCCTTACCTTACGTCAGTAGATCAGGGTGGTGCGCCACCGACCCCGGGATTACCTGCACCAGGATGTCCCCACTGCTGCATTTCACTTAACGCGTCCCCTTTTCCCCCCCTCACCCCATCCATCGCCTCTCCCTGCGCGCTGTTTGGTCTTCTGTCTGGATTCGAGCTCTGCAACCCAGGAAATTCACAGTGGCCGCCAAGTACCCCAGAGGGAAGGGCATCCAAAATGAAGCTGGATGGAGGGCAGAAGTCCTAAAAGTGCCAGCGGCCTCAGAATCCTCAGCTCAGCGATTTTTTTTTTTTTTTTTGCCTTGCCTCCTCTCCCCCTGCTTTTTCTCCAGTGAGTGCAGCACAGGCTCGGCCTCTAGGGCCTGACCCCATGGTGTTTCCTTCTGGGGTCAAAACTGCTAACTCATTAAAAAAAAAAAAGCAGCAGGAGGGGTGGGAAGGAGAGAAAGTAATAACTGGGGATTACTGAGGGAAAGGCTCAGGGTCATCTCAGTTCCTTAGCACAGCTAAATGAGGCTTACCCTATACCACTTTTTCATCTAGGACGGCCCGGGATAGTTCTGGTTTATCACTCGTCGCATGCACAGATTGGCAGAAAATCAGAACTACAGGTCCATGCATGCACCGATGTAAAACCAAGACTGGATCAGCCTGACCTGTAGAAATGGAGCCGGGTAGCATTCCCAAACCACGCGTCTGGATGACATTCTTTTAAGCTGCTTCCGTCCAGTTCCCCCCCCCCCCGAGCTACTGGGTCTATGGCTTCCAAAATGTATATAAAGCTGGCTGGTCGTTTTTAGGAGCAGAGTGCAGGTACCTGGGGAAAAGAAGGACGGATCCGCCCCTCCCTCTAAGTATCCAGGGATGCAGGACCCTCATCTCTCCAGGGCTCTTTCCTTTCAGATTGGAGGTGCGAGGCAGGCCCATAAATATGTCTCGGCGAGGAGCAAGCATTGATTTTTATCGCATATTACTCTGCTGCCAGTCGCCACTGAGAGCCTGTGGTTTATTGCTCTTGCTGAGGTGGTCAGTGAGGAGGGGGGGGGGGAAAGGTGTGTGTTGGGATGGGGGGGGGTGAAGGGAGACTTATTTGTTCTGGAGCTGCCTTCAAGGGCATCTGGAAATGATAACTTGCTAGGGGCATGGGCTCATAACACGCCCATCAGTGCTGTGATTTACGCGAGGGGGGGGAGAGCGGTCTGGGTCCCGCTTAGAGCTGGTCTGAGGAGCTCGGTGTAACAGGGACCCTCTGATTCTGCTTAAGTCCCACACAATGCAGAGGGACAGGTGGGCGGGCTAGGGACACCCTCCACAGGTCAATTAGGAGGGACTTGATTGGGTACTTGGGTTTCAGGAGATGCTTTTTTTTTTTGTTGATCCTGTATTTTTTATTATTTCAAGTTGGCCCTGGGAGATCTTACAAGTATGGAGGGTCTGCAGTTATTCCAATAAAAAAAAAATGTTAAAATCCAGCATAACGTATCTCAGATGGAAGGGTGGGAAGGTTTAAAGCAATGAAATTCTTCTCGGCAGAGCAGAGCAGAGTATGCTCAGGACCAACAGCCACGGGGAGAAGCAAGGCTACAAATTCCCGAATGCTTTGGGAGGTGATTCTAACATGAGCAGGAAATATTCTGATTTTATTTATAGATGTCGCTGGTAATGTGTATTGTGCCATGAATGTATAAGGCAGCACTGGGTGGGGAGAAGCCCAGTAGCTGGTTAATATAAGCCGTATATCTGAAATCAGTGGGGGGAAAGAGCTTACGTAGAACAAATAGGATCCTTCAAGGTGGAGAGAGAAATGGGAGTGTGGGGGGAGGGGTGAAGGAGAAGGAAGGGGGGCGTAGAAGGGAAAAGATTGTTTTTGAAGTATTTTTTTTTTTAAGTAATTGCTTTAGAAGCTCAGAGATATAGGAAAACAAAAACTGAGTAAACCTCAGTCTAGAAGGACTGCCTGATTGCAGAAACCTCATCTGCTGGTGGTAATTTGGACTTGCTGGGAAAGATTGCTTAAAATCTTAAAAAAATAAAAAAATATATATACATCTTAAAGGGTGAAACTATTACTGGCTGTGTATATTATGTGTTAATGTTTAAGGCTAGTATTTGAGGTTGTTAGGAATTGTGTGTGTTTAGAGAGAATAGATTACTATTGTGAGTTTCCAAAGTCACTGACTTGACCTGAAAAGGTGTGGTTCCTGGGCAATTAGTCACTAGTTTGATTCTCACCCACCCTAGTCACTTTATTTTTAAATTAGATATCCCCTCCAGATAGGAAAAATCTCCAAAATAAGAGTCAATTAGTGATTTAGAATAACATACAATGAATCCTGATTTTAGTGATTGACCAGTTTTAGGGTTGTTCACAAACTAACATAAGTTGCCTAGTTATCAATTTTAAAAACCTTAGATTTAAAAGACTACCAAATAAATCATTTAAAAACCCTTAAATTGGGAGATTCACTTACTCCTTAATCAGCTTTTAAAACTTTAGCAACTCAGTAAAAATTAAGATGCAGGCAGAAGTCCAGTTACAAGTTGGGGGCTATCTAGCCTTTTGCACCGAATGCCACATGTATGATTATTTATCTGTTGGTGAGAGGTTGTATGTGTGCACCTCAGAGAACGAGTCCGATCTCCCGGGGGTTAGAGTGGCGGACCTGGAGGAGGTATACAGAGGAGACTTTCAGGGACATGGGTAGAGCGGTCCCAATACCAGTCAAGCAACCCTTCTGCTACTTTGGAGGAGACCATCACCTTGGTGTAGCAGGAAATGATTCTGCGGCTAGGACCTGGCCCTCAAGGTGATGCTTACTCCTCTTGCACGGAGTGTCTCCAGGGCTGGGTGTCCAGATGGAAGGGTTTGGATAGCCATTATAATGGGTGATTCAAACATTAGGAATGTAGATAGCTGAGAGGCTGGTGGGCATGAGGATCGGTTGGTAGCTTGTCTGCCTGGTGTGAAGGTAGTGCATCTCACAGGTCAACGGGATAAGATTTTAAAGAGTGCAATGGTACATGTGAGTACCAATGGCATAAGAAAGTGCAGGAGGGAGGTTTTGGAGGGTACATTTAGGCTGTTAGGTGGGAAATTTTTATCCAGAAGATCCAGGGTTGCATTCTCAGAAATGCTCCCTATTCAGCGCGCAGAACCCCAGAAGCAGGCTGAGCTCCAGAGCCTCAGTGCATGGATGAGATGATGGTGCAGGGAAGAGGATCTTAGATTTGTTAAGAAAATCCTGGGGGAAGGGGGGAGCCTATCTCAGCGAGATGCACTAACATTTAAAAAGGAGATAGAGCAGCTTTTAACTAGACCATGAGGGAAAGCTAACAGTCACTCAGAAGCGCATGGTTCAGAGAGAGGTATCTTCCAAAGATACTTACATAGATAGAGCAGTTGTTTTTAAGATTGAAGTAGCCCAGACGGACCTAGACAAGAGCATCCAAATATGAATGATTCTAAACTGCCTGTATCAATTGCCAACCAGAAGGTTGTGACTATGAAGGGAAATGAAAGTATGAATAAAAAACATACTTTAAAATGTCTGCATGCGAATGCTAGAAGTATGAACAGTAAGATTGGTGAGTTAGTGTATGGCATTATACAAGGATATAGTAATTAAAAGCATCCCAGAGACATGGTAGAAGGAGGATAACCAATGGGATGCTGTGATACCAGGGTACAAATTATACCAACGAAATAGGGTAGGTCAAATTGGTGGAGGGGTGACACTATCTGTAAAAGATGGCATAGAAACAAGCAGAATAAAAATCCTGCAGGAAAGAAAATGCATTACGGGATCCTTATGGATAGAAATTCTACGTATGATGATGGGTAAGAGTCTAGCAGTGGCAACCTGGTCAAAATGAGCAAACAGAAATGGTAGCTGAAATTTAAAAATCTAATACATTTGGCAACACAATAATACTACTACTACTTTTACTACTGGTACAACTACTAATACTACTGCTACTTAACATTTCTATAGCACTGCACAACATCCGCAGCGCTGTACAAACATACAAAAAAGACAGTCCCTGCTCAATAGAAGGTACAGCCTAATAAGACAAACATACAGGGCAATAATACTCTACTGCGGTTCTATGGCACTTGAGTTAACGTTATTTTTACTTATTGTATGGATGTTTTGGTTTTTTTTCGCGTTTATGTTGATTTTCTTTTAAACTTATTTTTTTTTAAATTGGTAGTTTTATTATTCTTTTAACATAGAATTGCTAGTACAATGTGATTACGTGTACAGAAAAATCCCCATATACCCCCATCCCCTCAGGCGTAGTAGAGCTTCGGCCAATCTGCAGCATGATCCGAAGCCGTCAGAAGCGAAGAAGGGCTGCTTGCTTTCATGCCTGTATATCAAAGTTCACAGTGCCAATGAGTGAAGCAAACAGTCTCTGGAACAAAGTAAAGGACAATTTAGAACGATACATCCCCATCCAGGATACTGTGATTCATTGCATTTCCCCATGTATCTTATGAAAAAACTAATATGCTTAACAACATTATCATATTACAGTTGAGCTATATAATCAATAAACGGTTTCCAGGTTTTAATAAAAGAAGGCATTCTCCCATATTTGGCGGCAGTTAAGGAGGCCAGCCGATAATAAGTATGTAATTTGTCTATGACCCATATTTGGCGGCAGTTAAGGAGGCCAGCCGATAATAAGTATGTAATTTGGCTATGATTAAACTTATTTTTAATGATAAACTAGGTTTTATTATGTATGTTTTTATATTGTAATCCGTTTTGATTCAATTATATTTGTAAAAGCGGTATATAAACACTTTTAAATAAATAAATAATGAAATATTTCAGCTACCCCAGTATTGACTGGGTCAATGTTTCATTGGGATTTGCTAGAGAGGTTACATTTCTAAAAGCCATAAATAACTGCTTCATGGAGCAGCAGGTCCTAGAACTGATGAGAGGGGCAGCTACTTTAGATTTAGACCTCAGTGGAACGCTCAACCTGGTCACTACGGTGAGGCCACTAAGCAATAGCGATCATAATACAATCAAATTTGACATAATCACTGGAGGGAGGACTTTGAGAAAAACTACTTAGCATATAACTTTAAAAGGGGAGACTATGATAGAATGAGGAAATTAGAGAAAAAAACTAAAAGGAGATGATGCAAGGGTTAAAAGTTTGCATGAGGTGTGGGAATTATTTAAAAATACCATTTTGGAAGCCCAGATAAAATGTATTCCTTGCATTAAAAAGGTTTAAAGGATGACCAAACAACTGCCAGCATGTTTTAATGGTGAGATAAAGGAGGCAATCAAAGCTAAAAGGTCATCATTGAAAAAATGGAACGATGATGATAATAGACAATAGCATAAGCACTGGCAAGTTAGATGTAAAACAGTAGTTAGACAAGCCAAAAAAGCTAGCCAGTGAGACAAAAACTAATAATAAATTCTTTTTCAAGTATATTTGAAGCAAAAAGCATGTGAGGAAGTCTGTTGGGCTGCTAGATACTGAGGGGCGTAAAGGGTGCTCAGGGGGGACAAGGAAATAGCAGAAAAACAGAATGAATTGTTTATTTTGGTCTTTATGGAGGGGGATGTGGGGAACATACCCTCATCTGAAACATTCTTTAATGGTGGAATTTCTGAGCAACAAGAACAAATATCTGTGACAGTGGAGGATGTAATAGATCAGACTGGCAAACTAAAGAGAAACAAATCACCGGGACTAGATGGCATTCACATCAGAGTTCTAAAAGAATTAAAACATGAAATCACTAACCTGTTACTAGTAATCTGTAACCTATCATTTTTAAACAGCCACAATTCCCGAAGACTAGTAGATGGTAAATGTGTCGCCAGTTTTTTAAAAAAGGGCTCCAAGGGTGATCCAGGAAACTATGGACCAGCAAGCCTGAGGTTGGTGCCAAGCAAAATTGTAGAAGCCATTCTTAAAAACAAAATCACTACCCATATAGACAGACATGGCCTAATGGAGAAGAGTCAACGTAGTTTTGGAAAGAGAAATCTTACCAGTTTTTTGAAGCTGTAAATAAATATGTAGATAAAGGTGAGCCGGTTGATGTAGTGTATTTGGGTTTTCAGAAAGCTTTTGCAAAGTCCCCCATGAGAGTCTGCTCAGGAAATTACAAAGTCATGGGATAGGAGGCAGTGTCCTGTTGTGGATTGGTCACTGGTTAAAAGGCCGGAAGCCAGAAGGTGGAACTAAATGGTCAGCTTTCCAAATGGAGAGCGGTCATTAGTGGAGTACAACAGAGACTGGTACTAGGACCTGTGCTGTTTAACCTATTCATAAATTATTTGAAACAGGGAGTGACTAGTGAGGTGATCAAATTTGCAGATGATGCAAAATTATTTAAAGTTTTTAAAAGAGCAGCAGATAGCAGAAGGTCATTTTGAGACTTGGAGACTGGGGCTACTGAATGGCAGATGGAATTTAATGTGGAAAAGTGCAAAGTGATGCACATAGGGGGGAAAATAATCCCAACTGCAGGTACCCAATACTGGGTTCAGTATTAGGAGTCAATATCCAAGAAAAGGACCTTATGGACAATACGTTGAAATCCTCTGCTCAGTGCGCAGCGCTGGTCAAAAAAGTAAATAGAATGTGAGGAATGATCTGAAAAGGAAAGGAGATTAAAACAGAAAAGATCATCTTGCCTCTGTATCAAACCATGGGGCTACTGCATCTTGAGTATTGCGTGCAGTTCTGGCTCGGACATAGCGGAACTGGAAAAGATGCGGAAATAAGAAAAGGAATGGAACATCCTCCTACGGTGAAAGGCCACACAGTCTAGGGCTCTTCAGTTTGGAAAAGGGGTGGCAGAGAGGGGACATGATAGCAGTTTATAAAATCACGAGTGGGTGGCTTGGGTGAGTAAAGGGCGGTTATTTATCCTTTCAAATAATACTAAAGGGAACACTCCACAACAAGCAGCAGATTCAGAACAGATCGTAGCAAGCCCTTTTTCACTCGGCGCACTATCAGGCTGTGGAATCTGTTGCCAGAGGACGTGATTAAGACATTTAGTTGGTACTGCAAAGAATTAATTTTCTTCTTGTGGTCCTGCACTTTGGAATTCAGTTCCATTACAACTTAAGAGGAAACGCAGCTCTGAAAGCAGTGTAATGCTTGATTATTGAGTCAGGCCTTTGGCAGAGATAACTTTGTGTTCTTGTTTTATACTTCTGGGCCTGTTGCATGGTTTTAATTTGCTTCGTTTTTAAATTGTTTTATATTATTATATGTGGTTCAGTATTGTATATTTTATTTTATTGTTGTAAATTTGTTCCTGTCGTGCGTGTTGCCAATTTAACCTCGCATGATGGTGAGTCTTCCAGTCCTTCCCCACCCCACCCCCCTGGCAGTTATGGCCCTGGTGAGTCCTGGTGTCCCTTGGAGAAATGCCAGGCTGCTAGAACCGGTGGGCACGTGAACAGGAGAGGCTGACACGGAGTTTCTAGCGGCTCTGGGGAAAGGCTTGGTCTGTTCCTCACGAAGGGAAGCCAGTTGGCAAAGCCTGGCCTGTACAGGGGCCAAGATCCCTGGCAGAGATGGTTGGCAGCTCGGCCAGGCTTCTCACAGAGTGGGCCATCAGCTTCCTTTCTTTGTCAGCGTGGGAGCAGTCGCCTTTCTGCCGCTGGGGGGTGGTGGGAGGAGGGTGACAGCTGGTGGGAGGAGGCCCAAGTGCTATACTGCTGCCGCCTGCGACTTTGGAAGATGCAAGGTGCTTACCACCTTCGTTGATTGCCAAGAGGAGCTAATTCCTCTCTGGCTCTCAGGGACAGAAGCTGGTCAGGACCCTCTGGAACACATAAATCAGGGCGGATGGGGAACGAGCGCAGAAGGATTGGATCCGTTTGCCTGTATTTGTGGATGGCTTGATGTGAAAGAGTTGGCATTCTGGATTTATTCCTTGTGGGTGTACTGCAGGAGACAGCTGTGCAGGTCATGCTTTTCCAGATTCTGGGAACTTCCCACTGCTCTTGGACTTTATAGAAGAGAGATGATGATTTAAGGTCCCTCTAACATAAAAATGTATATAATATATTACAATATATAATTTCGTAGTAAAACTAGAAGAGAGGCAGAGGAGGGTAACAAAAAAAGGGAGAATGGAACGGCTCCCCGCTGATGAGAGGCTATGGAGGAGGTTAGGGCTCTTCAGCTTGGAAAAGAGAAGGCTGAGGGGGGACCTGATAGAAGTTTATGAAATCATGAGTGGGGGGTGGAACGGGTAAAGAGAGACCAGTTATTTACCTTTTCAAATAACACTAAAACAAGGAAGACATTCCCTGAACCTTAACCACCAGTAGATTCAGAACAGATCGTAGCAAATACTTTTCCATTCAGCGCACTATCAAGCTGTGGAATCTGTTGCCACAGGACGTGATAAAGGTGACTAGCGTAGCGGGGTTTAGAAGAGATTGGATAAGTTCCTGGAGGAAAAGCCCAGAACACATTGTTAGCCAGGGAAGACTAAAGAAAGTTATTGCTATCCCTGGGAGTGAGTAATAGGAGTTAGATCTACTTTATGGGATCTGCCGGGTACTTGTGGCCCGGACTGGCCCCTGTGGGAGATGGGATATTAGGCTCTGTGGACCTTGGTCTGACCCGGCATGGCGTTTTTAATGTTCTTATGTTCAGCATTAATAAGTAGAACAAATGTTACGTTTCAGAATTAGTTATATTACAGGTATATACAGTGTGCATCGGTATTGTATGTGCATCATTTATATTGTACGATACATAATCCTATAACTCTTTCGCTGCTGGGGTCCCGTGTTCGAAGGCTTTATTGTCGAAGTTGTCATCAGAAGGTGGTTCAGTAAGGTGCCTCGGGATCAGACGGCAGAGCTCGACGAGCTGCCTTGGTGCCCCAGAACAGGACTTGTGTCTCCCATGCAAAAGGAAGCTCATGACCTGAGGCCCGGGGGAAATGGGAGGCGAGCCGTCTTTACCGAGAGGGTGGCAAAGGGGGGGTGCCTGGAAATGCGGCCATGCAGAAATAGTAGCAACCAAAATGATGCCAGAATGGATGCACATTTGGGATCAACACGGAGAGGGGTGAGAAGGGTGAGAGAGGGAGTGACAAGAGATCAAGTAGGATCTCTGTGGTGATGGGGGGGGACGACAACCAGGCAAACTGGATGAACCAGAAGGGTTTTATTTGCAGGCAGGTTGCCATGTGCGAGCAGCGCAGGTGTCTGTCCACCGTGTGAGACCTGGGTCAAGGCACTGATGGTGGTCAGGGGAGAGCCTCTGACAGCGTCCCCAGACAGGTGGGCAGAAGCCTCTATTCACAGTGTGTTAACAACATTTCAAAACTGTGTGTGTGTGTGTGTGTGGCGAGCTGATGATTTCTGAGATGCCGCAGGGTGTTGGGGGGGGGGGGGGGGGTGTTCTATTGCTTTTCTCAGCTTCAGGTTGAAAAGGAGGATGATGGGAGGGAGGGAGGGAGGGAGGCTTGGCGGCTGAAAGTCAAACACATGGCAGGGTAATGCTGATCGATCACCCTGATCGATGCACTGGCACCTCCTGGGCATTGCAAATCTGAGCTTGCTTCTTTCACCGTTTCTCCGGTGAGTGGATAAGTCTGGGATCCTATCCCTCTCCACCAGCCACCCCCCCCCCCCCCCCCTCCGCAATCCAGCCCTCTCCACTGCCCTAGGGGTGGGTGAGGAGGGAGATGGCAGAGTAAATTAAGAGGGGAAAACCTGGCTTAGATCAAACATCCTGAGCCATCCACTGGGGAACTCTGGGATTAAGGAAAAAAAAGGTTCATTAAACGCTCTTTGTATTCTAGAGTGGTTTGTAACATCCTCACCTAATGTCTGGAATTTGCATGTCCTCCACCACCGGGTTCTGCCAAGGAAACGTCCTGGTTCTGGAGTCTCTGCCCTAGCAGGGAGGCAGAGTCTCTCTTGTTTTCTGTGCTTATTTTTAGCTGCCCGCGCCCTCTTCCCCGCAGCAGCGTCCAGTCTGAATACCGCAGCGGTGACAGCACGTTTCACCTTGGTTGGCCTGTTCGATATTTTGTGGTTAAGGTCGTGCATTCATTTTTACGGTTGCCTGATCCTGCATCAACAGCCACTCTTGGCCCAGCTCAGGGCAGGACCTGGTTTGATTCTCGGCACAAGCCTTCCACTCCTCAGGTCGGCCGTGGATGCTGCAGAGGGCCGTGTTCACCCCCCACCCCCCCTGGGGTGGAGGAGGGAGCCCCCAGCCATTGCACAGTGGCGACCCCTAGCGACCAGATTCAGGGCCCGCGCTTGCAGGGTTCTGGAAGGAGCCCCGGTGCGAGTGTCCCTGGCCAAAGAACTAAGTGAGTTGGGGGAGGGCATAAAACCTGGAATAGTTGGGGATAAGGGCTCATGGTGCTCTAGCCCGACTGAGCTGAAAGCCCAAAGGAGCAGGAGGAGGTGGCTGGGCCGCAAATCCCTAAAACGCTCTTAGATTCATAAACCTTCCAAGCCCTGGAAATATCACTGCAGCTCGGAGGTGGAGCTTTCATTACTATAAGCCTATAATATCCCAATCTGAGTAGTCTGCACATTTTGTGAAGTCGGATTGCTTTATCACAGGCTAGTGCAACATTATTCCATAGCGCTGACATACAAGGGGTGTTCACCCAGCTCTCAGCCGGTGCCGGAGTCCCCTGAGATTGTTAAAGCCGCCTTGCTGTGTGTGCTACGCTGACAGCCGGCAGCCCAGGAGCCAGAATCTGCTCTCATGCTCTGTATGCAGAGGCCTTCCCCACCCCGGGGGTCTCTCCCTCCCTCTCTCTCTCTCTCTCTGTGCCAAGGAAAGCGATGGTGCAGGGGTAGCCGGCTCCCTTCTGAAGAGGAACTCTTCCTGGGATATTCTCCCTGAAATGCTCTGTTTACTTTGCTTCCGGGTTTATTTTAACATTCTTCGGGTAATTTATTGACAGCAGAAGGACGGGAAAGTTGATTTGATGATGGCGAGGATTCGCATGGGAGTGGATGTGAAAAGGCCGACGACGTGTGGTGGGAGGAGTGTGTGCCGGTAATGTAAGAGTGAGTGTGCGGGGTGGGAGATGAACCTTTCGGTGTCAGGGGTTGGGGGGGCGAGGCCAAGACGGGGCTGCGGCAGGTGGCTTTCACCTGGCTCCAGAAGAGAGAGGCCACAGGTGTTGACCACAGATTGCTCTCCTATGTGTCGGTGAATATCCCCGGCAGCCCACATTGGCTTAAAACCTCCTCTGTGGTCTGCCCCGCTCTGAATAAGTGAGAGGAGATGTAAGAGGATGAGCGACTTGGCTTGCCTCCTTTTATCTCCTGCTGACCTTCCATCCCTGGATTGCTCCTCCTCCTCCTCACCTCTCCAGCCCTTCCTAACCCAGCCACTGCCCAAGCTGAGAGGAGGAGTTGAGGGGAAGAGCACGGGTGCTCCCCACGGTACCCCAGGTCAGGAGAAGGGCTTCCTCAAATCGGAGGGGAGAATATTGGAGGGGAATGAGGGGACAAGGGGGGCTGATCTGGTGTCTTGGGAAGCAACAGGAAAACAAGGGTAGGATTGTCCTGAGGAAGCCAGGAGCCTCTCCCTCCCTACAGAGTCTGAGCTAAAGTCTATTATTTCAGCGGAAAGCCCCTGGGGTTTACAGAATGGCATTGTCTGAGGCTGAGTGCCTGGTAAACTGCTAAAGGCGATCCATGCAATAACATCAGGAGAACGGGAGAGAGGCAGACAGAGAGAGAGCACTCCCCATGGGACCCTTCCCTCTGACACAACACGGGTCTCCTTACAGAGCCTTACCAACACCAGGAGGCAAAGTTGGGGTTTTGTTTTTTTTCTTTTTAATAACTAGGATGTATTTTTGCAACGCGCCGCTACCTCTGTGATCTCCCCTCCTGCGCTGCAGCTTGTGCATTGGGGGGGACGGGGGGGACAGGAAGGCGTCCAGGCACATTTATTTGTTTTTCTATTAAATGTAGAGAGGAGTTTACCCAGGTAAAGTGAATGGGCTGAAATCATCTTTATCTGCCAGGCTAAAGCTGCAGGCGGGCTTCCCTGGTGCTGGGAGAAACCGAGGTGGTGGTGGTGGTGTGGATTTGGAGGAAGACAGCACGTGCGTGGCCATTTCGCCCTCTCTCAGCCGCTCTCGGAAACAGCAGGTGCAAAGTACGTGGCCGCCCCCGGGGAACGGGCGCTTTCTGGGTGCTTTCCCCTGGGAAAACTGGTTGTGGTGTATACGGGCTGAAAGAGCCCAGGCGGGTGGCAGATAACGTGGGCCACTCGAAGTCCCATCCCCCCCAAACGATCATAGAAACACAGAGGTCCGTAGGCAGAGGCATTTAGCTGGGCACCTGACTAATTATCCCGCTCAATGAATATCTTTTTACCTGGCTAAAATGTAGCCGTAAAATTTAAAGGCGTTTCGGGGAGGAGTTATGTAAGCCGAATAAGTTATCCAGTGAAGCGCAAAGGCCTGACAGAAGAGTAGAGGTGTGATTCGGCCTTCGTTATGGGCCCGCCGCGGAGAGATTTCGTCTTCCTGAGGTTCGGGACGATTTTTTTTAGGCCGCCCCCAATTTCGGGGTCAGTGTGCACTAACCCCGAGAAAAACGAATTTTCCTGAAATTTCGGAGAAAATCCACTTCAAGATTCTGAGCGTTCCAGAAGAAGATCAATCGGTGATGGTCAAGGGCCAAACTAAAAACCCTGAGAAGTACTCACCTGCCTCATAACGGAAATCTAGAGAAGGTATTTTCTCACCACTGCTCCCAAGTTTAGGGACACAAGGCACCAGTCAGTGAAAGGCTGAAGGAATTCTATGCCCGGAAACATCGGCCGGGGGGAAAGTATCAGAGACTGTGACTGCAGGTTATCTGGCTAAGATTGGTTGCAGCAAAGAGCTATGCAAACATTAGCTGGATACATTCAATAGGGTGGCGGAACTATTGAATAGAGTTATCCGGACAGTGACTGAATATGTACTCCACCGAAAGCTGACAGCAGAAGAAGGCCTACAGCCTATCTAGTCTGCCCCTCCACCCCAACTAATTCAGCTTTACAGTGCCTGTCATTCTCAGTTAGCTGATGATTTATGATATTGTTAGCGTGAATGAGCAGATTCTTAATCATGGGACATCCCGTATTCTTCGGGTCTTAGGTAAGCTGCTCTGTTTAGATGCCAACTGTCTTGTGAGAGAGCAGCTTATCAGATGCCTTTAGCATTCATAGGCCAAGATTCTCCTGGTTTTTCTTGAGTATCTTAACTGCATGGCCTGGGTTGGAAACAGGCACAGACTTCCTCAATCTGCACTAGTGTCAGAGAGAGAGGGGAAAGGGGCTCCCTCAGTCTGTGCCGGTGTCAGGCGGGAGGGAGGGGCTCCCTCAGTCTGTGCCGGTGTCAGGCATAGGGGAGAGGGGCTCCCTCAGTCTGTGCCGGTGTCAGGCATAGGGGAGAGGGGCTCCCTCAGTCTGTGCCGGTGTCAGGCAGGGGAGAGGGGCTCCCTCAGTCTGTGCCGGTGTCAGGCATAGGGGAGAGGGGCTCCCTCAGTCTGTGCCGGTGTCAGGCAGAGGGGAGAGGGGCTCCCTCAGTCTGTGCCGGTGTCAGGCATAGGGGAGAGGGGCTCCCTCAGTCTGCGCCGGTGTCAGGCATAGGGGAGAGGGGCTCCCTCAGTCTGCGCCGGTGTCAGGCATAGGGGAGAGGGGCTCCCTCAGTCTGCGCCGGTGTCAGGCATAGGGGAGAGGGGCTCCCTCAGTCTGTGCCGGTGTCAGGCATAGGGAAGAGGGGCTCCCTCAGTCTGTGCCGGTGTCAGGCAGGGGAGAGGGGCTCCCTCAGTCTGTGCCGGTGTCAGGCGGGGGAGAGGGGCTCCCTCAGTCTGTGATCTTTTCAGTCCATGCAACTATGAGAGAGAATGAGGGATGAGCTGTTGCTTTAAAAAAAAAAAGTAAATTATTAAATCTGTTTTGTTTTGTGTCTTTTCCCATACAAAACAACAAAACGTAATTTCTGTCCTTTTTGCATGCACTAATGACAAACGAAATGGAAAAATTAATAGAATGCAAAATGGGAACAGATTTTCTCAGGTAGCCTCCTGGCAAGAGCGTGAATTTGATGTGTTGCCCACTTAATTTGACTCTTGGTGTTGCCCTTGCTGGAAGGTATGAAAGTCGCTGTGGCCTTTCTGAATATTTCGCCTGCCCCCTTTGGTTCTCTGTGAGTTTCAGCCTGGCTCTGCTCATGAATATTGCCTGCTTACTCTGTCTTTTTTCTCTGCAGCTGTTCATGTCTTGCTTTCTATGTAGCAGTGTCCTGATTCCCTTGGATTCACAATGCTGCCCGCGCCTCTCTTTCACTCATGGTCGTCCCCGTCCCCCGTCCCCCCTCCTGTATCCTGGCCGCTTCCCTGGCACCGGCCTTGTTTGCCAGCATGCCCCCGTCCCATGGGAAGAGACAGGCCAGGCATCTCTCATCTCTGGAACACAAGCGCCGAAAAAGAGGCAAAACTGACTGGCAGGTGGGGCCGTCAGCAGACTGGCAGCCCTGCGCGGCGTGAGCAGATGGCATCAGTCTGCTAGGCACAGTGCGCCCAGCCTTTGTGCTCTGGGCACAGCGTCTGCTACTGTTGGAAATCTCTTGGCCTTCCAGTGCATGGCTGGTGCGTCCTCTCCCATCACCCACCCTCCCACCTCTTCTGCAACCTGCCATGCTGAAGATTAACTCTCTCTGTGCCACGGAATGAAACAATAAGGAAGATGAGAAAAACACCAAAGGCTACGCATCTTCTGTGAATTTTAAACGCCATTCCTTGTGGATGTTAATGAAAGGTGCTGGGCTGGCAGGCATTTTATCCAGTGTCCTCCTGTTCAGCCACAGAGCAAACGCCTACTGAGGGCATAAGCAGAAGGGCACGTGCAGCCCGGCCCGGAGGTGGCAGCGGCAGCACCGGGCTTTTTTTCCTCCCCCCCCCCCCACCGGTGCAGAGTGATCTCTCCCAGCTGGGATCAGCGGGACCGACTCCGAGAGTGAGACATGAAACTGGTTTCTGTCACCTGCGAGCCCGCAGCTGAGTCGTCCTGCGGCACTGCGCCTGCCCTGTCACTGAAGACGAAGGCCCGACTCCACGAGTGAGCTCTACTGTTAGTGGCAGATAAGGTTTTCCACACAGAGAGAGAGGATGGCTGGATACCTGTCCAACGATCTTAAAGTGATTTATAGAAAGGCAAATTTAGCGCCTGTCGGACTAATCCTTCCCCCCTCCCCCCATCCCCTCCATGTAGACACAGAAAGGACAGGGGTTTGTTTTTTTTCACCTGGGTAAATTAGCTGCCTGAGAAATTTGATCTCGCTTGATCCGGCTAAAAGCCCCACAAGGATTTCCTTCATGCCCCACGTTTGGCTGGATTGAGAGGGAGGTGTTCCCGGAGGGCGGGATCGGGGAAAATAAGGGGAAGGTGTTGTGGAAAGTAACTCCTCTAGATTGTGGTTTTCAAATAGCCACCCACCCACCCACCCACACACAAAGCAGAGGCAAAACCTCACGAGGGCTTTGCCCCCTGTGGCTGTTTAAAAAAAAAAAAAATGAAAGCACACAAGTTCATGGGTACAAAATGCCCGCAGACTCTGCATCTAGGCGGGCAGTTTAGAAAACTGTCCCCTGCCACGGGAGAAAACCTTCAGTAAGTTAGGGCCCCTTCGTCGCCGGACACGTGACCAGTCCAATGCTTGGCACAAAAGATGAGCAAAGTCCCAGAGCCACTGCTTGGGAAGTAAGCTGGCCAGATGGATGGGCAGGCAACCTGGATTAGATGGACAGGGAATGGGGGGACGCTATAATAGGACGCACGTTTTACAGCTTCTCTGTTTGTTATGATGCAGCGGTAAAGAGAGAAGCACCCGTAACATGTATTCTCTTGACAGGCACAGTGATGTATAAAGTCGCAGGAAGTTAGAGGTACAGTGGGGTGGATAATGGAAAATTTACCAAGTCACGCATTTTATTCTTCTGTCTCGCTCTGTCACTCGCAATCCAGGCTGCTAGCGCTTCAGAGCTGCAGGCGTTATTTACCTTCCTCAGAATATCAGCGTGTCTGGTTTTTTTTTGTTTTAGCTCTGTGGCATCTTCTTCTAGTTAGCTTTTCTTTCTTTTTGCTCCTAAGATATATATATTTTAATTATTATATATTTTTTTTACAGTTCTTGAAATAATGGGCGTGCACCTTTGGTTGTGACGGCAGCCCTTGTGGTTTAAAAAGACTCTCTTACTGTGTCTGCTCCAGCTGCGCTCATGCACGGAGCTGGGTTGAAGATCTGCCCTTCAGCTGTCTGTGCTGTATTCATAATTTACGCTGCGTCAGTCTGAGGCCCACACTGGGCTCTGGTTAGGATCGTTCCTGCCGTCTTGAGTTGCATTCATGCTTTGTCTGCAACAGTGTGAGGCCTAGACTGGGCTCTGCACTTGAGCTGTCCGTGCTGTATTCATGCTTTGTGTGCATCAGTGTGAGGCCTAGATTGCACTTGAGCTGTCCGTGCTGTATTCATGCTTTGCATGTACCTGGATGATGCCTGTGGGGGGGGGGGGGGGGGGGGGTTGTGGGAGTTATCAGTACAGGAGATTTGCTTAGATGTCTGATGGTGGAAATGGCTAAGGAAAAGGACCTTTCTAACAGGTTAAATACTAATATCACTTGAAACATGAATCGGAATGGAAAAGGGGCATCTTGGTGGCTTTTGTTTTGATGGTCACCTGTTGCGTGCTCTGCTGCTTATAAGCTGAAGCCTTAGGCAGGTCACCTAACATTAATCTTTGTCATATACAAGCATCCCTTATATGTCTTTACATCAAGGATGTCTCTCAGAATGTGTTTAGCAGTTCGTAAATCCTGTCTATAATGTTTTTGGCTGCGGCAGGGAGGTGGGGAGGGGTGTGTGTGTGTTGGAGAATGGAAATGTCGTCTCAGCTAAGAGGATTTACTGGGAGATCGGTTATTTATTTGGATTTGTTTCCCACTTTTTTCTTTTTAAATATGAAATTCACTCAAGTCAAAGCATTGCAGCCGCAGCTGTTACCACTGTCACCTTAAGAGTTCTCCATCTGTGCACCCGGGGGCGGGGGAGGGTGGCTAAGAGTAAGTTTGCCTTCACCTTTCTTGTTCGTTGCTGTTTCAGGAGCAGGCCCGTGGTCCCTTTAATCCCTTGCTATTTCCTTGGTTTATTTCTGGGGGACTTGACGTGCGAACGCTGAAGCTGCAAAGCCTTCTGAATTGACTGGAGAGTGGCCCCTGGCCGTGGCTCCCTCCCCCCCCCCCCCCCCCCCCCCCCCGGGTGAGATGTAACATGTGAGGAAATGCAGGACCCTCATCCCAAACACACTCTGGGCTTAAAACTGAGGGTCCACTCCTTGCAGAGGGGATGCTTTGGCATCCTTTGTTTTGATCCAGAAAACACTGAAACATTATTCTCCCTCTTCAACTTACCTCTTAGGCCAAACCAGGAAGTTTGTGAGGCGTGGACAAGCTTGTTGTGCTCCTGTCACGTGGAACTCTGGGTATCTGCTAGCCTGGCAGGTTCCCAGGTCCTCCTACCCTACTTTTTGGTAATGTGTATCCAGGTCAGAGCTGAGCCTTTCTGCTGTTTAGGATTCATAGCGCTGCTATCTAAGGTTTATAGAAAGCGGGCTTGCCCTCATGCACCTTCCTAACTCTGTTACTACTGTTGGTGTGAAGTTTGTCATCAAGCTTCCTGTCATACGGGCAGGCTGAGCCAGTCCTGGTTTTACCCTGGTTGCATCTATGGACTTAGAAGTCCTGCTTTTGGATCAACATTGGATGCACTAGAAGGAAAACCAGACCTGGAATAGATGCTCCTTTATGACATGGAGGGAGGTGATAGCACTAGTTGGTGCCTCATGTTTTTAAATCCAGGTCTAGAAGTTACCCAACTGACTCCATGCCATCTAGCCAGGCTGGACCAGTCCTGGTTTTACCCCATGGCATCCGTGAATTTATAGATCCTGGTTTTCTTACACAGTATTGGAAGTCTGGAGCCATAGAGGCAACACAAATTAAAAAAAGAAAAAAAGAATGGACAGGAAAGGAAAAGTAAGATTGAAAACTATTAACCTAAAGCAATAATTATAACACTCTTAAAGCTGCGCTCCCAGCCCGATCCTGTAAGACAGCAGCTTTCCTTGTTTCTTGGCTCTGTTGCAGCTCTGTACGGTTTTTCTTCCCTCTCTCTCTCTCTCTTTTGTGTACTTCTGCACCAATAGAAGGTGCATGCCACTTATCACAGCCACACCCCCTGTGTTCCTCAGAATCTTCTCCTCCTCCACCTGGTACAGTCTGAAAGCAGGGTTTCCCAGACCTGCCCTGGTGAGCCCGCGCTGGGTCGGGTTCTTAGGCTGTACACCATGCACACGCACGAGATAAATTTGCAAACCTTGGAACGGTCCCCTATGTGCAAGTCCCTCTCATTCTATGTTCACTGTAGATGGCCCGAAAACCTGACTGGGGCGGGTGCAGGAAGCCCTTCTGTAAAGTCACTTACGCAGGGATATGAAGCCTGCATGTGGCACTCTGATGAGGCGCAGCAGCACCCTGATTCACTTCAGGTTAGAAAGGTGGGCAGTAGTCAAGCTGGAGGTGGCTCCCAGCTTCCTCAGAACGCTAAAATAAAGGCCTTTATGATTCTGTTTCATCCAACTGAATCGTCTTAAAAACAAATTTTGTTAGTTCTGTCTTCTGTTTCTTCAATTGTATTCACAGAATTTATTCGCCTTCCTTATCATTTTTTTTTTTTTTTCCCCATTGCACGCTTGTCGTTTTAGGTCTCTTCCTCTCTGTCTCTCCTCTTGTTTCCCTCCCTCCTGCCTTCCAGCTGCACCTTGGCTGTGAGTCAGCACAAGGTGATGCATTCTGCTGCAGACTTGGAGCTGAGGGGCCGGAGCGAGCACTTTGGGTTCCAGCCCAGCCAGATGAAAAATGAATCTGCCTAATCTGCTGGGAACAGCACAGAGAACATTGCTGTTCTTTGGGGTTTGTTTATATAGAGTGGCTGGCTGTCTGAGGCACTACTCCTATTACTTATTTATGGGGGTGGAGGGTGGTAGTGGAGAGGCACACGGGCAGACGTGCCTGCAGGATTGAGAGGGCAAGGGAGACCTTACAGCTTATCCTAGCTGACAAGGCAATTTGCAAGCTGTTAGGGCAGGGTTTTTATTTTTTTTTCCTCTTCCTGGCTGCTTCTGGCTGAAGCTATTCTGGCTGAGAGCTGTTGTACCTGAGTAGAAGGACCAAAAGGCCTACAAACAGTGGTGGCTCCAGAAATGTTTACATGGGGATGGGGGTATAGAGCAGGTACAGTAAATTTCAGTGCCAAATGCCTTTCCATCCAACCAAAGTCTACCATTAGACAAATTAGGAGCATGGCAAAATCCTGGAAATTTGTGCAAGTTTTAAATGTCTGGTGTGCCTCTAAAAACTGCCAATTCTCCTCTTGTATTTGCTTCCTTTGGGGACCTCTAACCTGGTGCACATCTGTTCTGCAGTGGCTGGCACTTTGTCTGCCAAGGACGGCATGGCACCAGGTAGTGCTGGTGCCATGCCATCCCCCAACCCAAGCAAATACCTACTGTGTCTGAATGTAATCTGCTGTGAAATGCCGAAAAGTGGAATATAAATCAAATAACTGCCTCCCCCCGGGGCTCTGCTGCAGTGGTAAACAGACCCGTGCTTACAGGCTCTGCCCCTCTGCAAGGAAGCCCAGAGGGGGCAAGGCCTATGAGCGCAGGCTTAGCCCCCCTGCTCTGTCCAGGAGAAGGAGGCAGCAGAGGGAGGGATGCATTCAGAGTTCCAGGGCAGGATTGTGGGGTGATGGAAATAAGACAGGAGATTTGCCACACACCTTCCCCGCCACATTGTGTTGCCCTAGGCACGGGTCTGGTAGGCTTAGGTGTAAATCCAGGCCTGGAGTCTGCAGCGCTGATCCCGCAGTGCCCCCAGAGCACACAGTGATGGTGAGATTGTCGCACATACTTCCAGCACGCTGTCTCCATCTGGGTCCCTAACTCTACAGAGACACCTGACGGGGAAGAGGGGGAGGGGGGGACGAATAGGGATGCTGGGCAAAGAGTAAAAGAAGAGAGAGATGGGGGATGCTGTGCCAGAGCCACTGCCGTCAAAGGAGGGAGCGCCGTGCTGGAGCTGCTGCATGGGCGCAAGGGTGAGGGGTTTACTTACGGCGGCTCAAAGTGGTCCCGGGGGGGGGCGAGCTCCTTCCCAGGATTCCTCCAGCCCCGCCCCCCGCCACGCCCCTCCTCTGGGGTCATCCCTGCCTACAGAGCACTGGGAAAGTTTAACCCTGAGCGTCTTAAAGCAAAACAAAGGAAACGCCCCCCCCGTGCCCTGCTGCAAGGCCCCCCCCCCGGTCAGAGAGGGTGGCGCAGCCACCTCGAGAATATTCTGCTTGCAGGAGTCACAGCCAGGGCGAAACGAGTGTCAGTCTCCCTTATCTCGAAGGTTGAACTCATTGAACCGCAGGCTATCTTTCAACCCAAGCAGCTAATGTACTTCTGTAACTTTCATGAGCCTGCCCTGAAATGTACAGGGGGGGGGGGGGGGGGAACGATGAGGTTTGGCGACTTCATGATGCCAGCGGTCACTTTAGCCAACGTCAGGTCGGTCGGTTAATTTATTTATTTAGATTTTTTTGTTTGATCGCTCCCAGTCTGTGTCCCCCCTCCCCCGGCAGCAAAGCCAGGATATAATTCCAAAACGCCCTCCCGTCACTAAAATATATGAAATAATTAGAAAACCCCACCGCCTCCCTCAGCCCACCCCTCGAGGACAATTAAGGAATAAACTGAAAACTAGAACAGAAAACAAAAGTTCAGAGACCGGCAAAGAGAGAAAAGAACAAGACAGCAAGAGAAGAAAAAGGCAAGGAGCAGCAAAAAAAAAAAAAAGAGGATCCACAAAACTCATCACCCACCACCACCGCAGCAAAAAAAAAAAATAAAATAAAATAAAAAATTCTGAGATTTTAGAAATAGGAAATAGAAAAATGAGTCTCTGCTTCTCTACAGGAGAGAGAGAGGGGAGGAAATATCTTCAGACTGCATTTAGGGTGTCATGAATAAGAGATGAGAGAGAATTTGTCTGGCTTGCACCTGTCACGCTCCCTCTCTTCCCCTCCCCCCCCACCCCCACTCTAGAGATGCTGTGTACTCAGCGCTCCATACTTTGGCAGCCTTGCTGCCCTTTAATGGGGGCCTAGCAGTTGCAAGCCTGGCACCGTACCCACTTTCACTCAGCATGACAATAAGGGGCAGAGGGAAGGGAAGAAGGGGGCAGCTGGCGTGGCAGATGTCGTGGGTTTTTACTGGCGCTGCCCCCCCCCCCCCCCCCCCCGCTCTGCCTGCCAAGGGGGATGAATGCAATTCACAGGCTTATTAAAGTTAAAATAACTGGCCGTGATGCCCCAGGGAGGGATTTCGGTGCCGACTGGTGCCAGCGCAGAAAGTAATGAATTCTTCTTTCATCATTGGGGGAAGTCATGTTGGGAGATCTCTAGGTCCACCTGGCAGGCAAGGGAAAGTGATAGGGGAGCAGAAGGGTTTGCTCAGGGACAACTGCCCTATTCCCAAAGCAGGAACAGTAACACTTGGAGTTAATCCTCCCATTAATTAAGTGCTAATGGAGCATGGGATTCCAGTGCAAGGGAATGGGGCACCTTTGTTAATAATCTAATGCTCGGACTTCAGAAGGGTGACTTCTGAAAAAGATGGTAAGGGATTCAGCGGTGCCTAAGGGGGAGGAGCAGGATTCTAGGAGAAGCAAGGGAGGGTTAATGATTTCACAGTATCCAGAGCACACACCAACCAACACTTTGCCTTGAAAGTTTCTCTTGGCTTAGGAGAGGCCACAGTACTGGAGTAACTTGAGAAGCTGCTGGACTGAAGTGCTTTGGCAGAGCTGTCTGTGGGGATGGGAGGGGGTGCAGGGGAGTCTCAGTACTGGAATAGCAGGGGAAGCTGCAGGGCAGGAGTGAGGGGCATGGGCAGAGCTGTCTGTGGGGATGGGAGGGGTGCAGGGGAGTCTCAGTACTGGAATAGCAGGGGAAGCTGCAGGGCAGGAGTGAGGGGCATGGGCAGAGCTGTCTGTGTTTGTGTAGGGGAGGGGGGTGATGTTTGAGATCCTGTGGCAGACTCACCTGTTTGTCATCTAACCCCCCATAATTTGTGTAAGATAAAAGATAATAAAATAGGCCATTTTATGGTGGAGTGTATAGAGTAGTGTGGCTGCTGTGTTAGTCCACTGGAATGCAGAGAAATAAAGGTTAAGACATAAATACAGAAACATATTAGGTGATACCATATTACTGAAATAAAGTAAAGGCAGTCTGGCCGGTCAAGGCATGAGCCTCATAACTGGGCAGGCATACTGAAGCCAGTCTGGGGGTTGTGGTGGGGGAGGGGGAGGATCGGCGAAATGGGGGGGGGGGGATTTGCCTGGAGATTTAAATTCAAAGGTACGACAGCTGGGCACCAATGGGAAGAAGGTAGCAGCAGGGGGTGCTAAAGGAAAGATAATGGTGAGGAGGGGATGGGGAAAGCACATTTCCTGACCGAGTCACCCCCTCCCACCACCCCATAGTGTAAGGGGGAGGGGCATTGCCACAGCCTAGGCGTTAGCGGTGGGCTCTCACCGGCACATAAGAGGAAGCTTGGGGGTGGGAGGTGCCATTGATGGTGGATGGTTAGCCCATTAAATAGGTGAGGGCTGCGGACAGGCCGTTTATGGAAAGCCTGGTGTGAGAGGACCCGAGACCAGGGTAGGTGTGGTCTGGGATGACCAAACGGAGGCCTGATCCAGTAAGTGATGGTGCGGCACAGTCTGGGGGGAGGCCAAATGGGGGCCTGCTCAAAGAACTGTCAGGCCCATACAGTAGCGTTTGGACGCACGTTTTTGACGCGCTAGCTTTACCCCCTTATTCAGTAAGAGGTAATAGCGCGTTGAAAACGCGCGTCCAACCCCCCCCCCCGAGACTAATAGCGCCCGCAACATGCAAATGCATGTTGATGGCCCTATTAGTGTTTCCCGCGTGATACAGAAAGTAAAATGTGCAGCCAAGCCACACATTTTACTTTAAGAAATTAGCGCCTACCCAAAGGTAGGCGTTAATTTCTGCCGGCGCTGGGGAAGTGCACAGAAAAGCAGTAAAAACTGCTTTTCTGTGCACCCTCTGACTTAATATCATGGCAATATTAAGTCCGAGGTCCCGAAAGTTAAAAAAAAGTAAAAAAATAAATAAATTTAAAAGCAGCCTGCAGCTCGTGGCTTGAAAACCAGACGCTCAATTTTGCCGGCGTCCGGTTTCCGAACCCATGGCTGTCAGCGGGCTCGAGAACCGACGCCGGCAAAATTGAGCGTCGGCTGTCAAACCCGCTGACAGCCGCCGCTCCTGTCCAAAAAGAGGCGCTAGGGACGCTCTAGTGTCCCTAGCGCCTCTTTTTACCACCGGCCCTAATTTAAATATTTTAGATTACTGAATCGCGCGCACAGGACACTGGCCTGTGCGCTCGCCCGCTCTCCCGCGATCTTTACTGTATCGGCCTGTGTGTTAAGGTCACATTATGTTTTGCAAAATGTTATGTTTAAGTTTTGATTCGCATAGCTGTGGCCGTTTCATCCAGTCAATAAAGGTCAGTTGTGAAAAAATAAGAGAGGGTCAAGGTTACGGATGGGGGATTTGCAAGAAGTTGTGGTATGGCTCAGTTATGGTTTCTCGACTAGCTTTCCACGGTTTGTACTCCCTTCCTCAGGTCAGAATTGAATGAGGAAAAGATGATAACTGCCGGAAAACATAAGTGAATGACAGAAGGCGTTGAGTTTGGGGAGGGTTGATGGGTGACCAGAAGGTGATAGGCAGTATATAATTGTATGGCTCATAATGAGTTAAGAACACTTAGCTCTTTGCATCTACTCCAAAGTGTTTGATCATTTTAACTTAAAAGTCTTATATTCCTGGTTTGTTTTAAATTTTACTTTAATTATCCTAATCGTAGGGTCATTGATGCAGTGGTCTGCTTCTGAAAAATGATGTGCCTGTAGGAGTGGAGCGTCTTGCATCCTTTGGGTTACAGCTGCTTAACTTTATAGATGTGAGACCAATGGTGCACCTATCAACGCACTGTGTTATGTGTGTATTAAATCTTCTGCAAGGTCAGAACAGGAAAGGCAGAGACAGAAATCCCCTGACAGGTACATGGATTTGATTAAATATTCTCTAAAGTTAATCAGGAAATGCTGAAATGAGGAGACCTTGCGGCCTGATCCCTGTAGGGTTAACACAGCATCAGATGCAGAGCTGTGGCCCTGTTCTTTCCCTCCCCCTTAGGATTAATGAGCCATGATCTCCTGCAGGGAAATGGTAATCTGTGGCCAACAGATGGGAGAGGATCCTGGTGCCAACAGAGACAGCTGGTGCTTTTAGTGGCACTCTCAGGCTGTGCTGCTTGTCCCTGCGAAGGAGCCAGCGGGGCGGGTGGAGCTGCGTCTCCTTCCCGGGCCATTAGCCATGATGAGGATCTCCTCTGGCATCTGGATGTGACAAACAGCTGGTGCATGAAACTCAGTCCTTCCCTCCCCTTCTCCCCGCCCCACTCGCTTGTCCATGTGTTCTCCTCTCACTTTCTTGGCTGGTTGTACAGAGTTCAGATTTGGCTTCTCTAGGTGGCCATAAAATGTGATATGGGCTTGTTGGATGCCCTGACCCCCAGAACGTACTGTGGAGTAGAGCAATAATGTAGCACTAAACCCAGTCATCGGTCAGTCCCACCTGCAAAGAGCTGCACTTTAATGCCCAGATTTTCATTCATCTTTTGGGTTTGTTTTTTTGTGCACTGCCTGACTGTGTTTAAGCTCCTTTGTACGTGCGCAAGTTCCAGTTGCGGAATAGTTGATCTGATCTCCATCTAAAAGTTAACACCATGTTAAAAATAAAATAAAGCCCACTGGGATCCTCATGTACTCTTAATCTGTGTTCAGTTTATAGTCTAAACCTAAACTCTCCTCTGTCCCTGCTCCACTCAGCATAGTTTGCAAAGTGGGAAATGAACAAGTGAGCCTTGGAAATTCTGTTGCATATAGATATATATAGAGAGAGAGCTTTGTGTGTGTGTGTGTATAACCATGCTGAACATCCTGTGCCTCGAAAGCTATGTCTCTGCGTGGCTCACATGCGGGTTTTGGCGTTGAATGTTCTGAGAGAGCTTGTGCCACCCTTCCAAAGGATGACCTGCCAGCGCTGTGTCAAATTAACTTGCGTTATCAACTGGGCATATTTTTTCTGTCATTTCTAAGATGGTGAAATTTGCCATCTTAAAACAACTAGGATCCTGAAAAAAAAAATGTGCCTTTTGGAAAACCATTTGGACTGGGCTGCTGGATGTGCCATCCTCGTCGGCTTGGGCTTGTGGGATGCATGAAATCTCCGCATGTTCCGATAACGCATGGACCTTGGCAGGAGCTGCCTGCGGTGATAGAATCTCTTATCGGTGCCCATCTGTTACCAGGCAAACTCTGAGAGAAACCGAGCTCTTCTAATATCTAGGTTTCCCCGAGTCCGTCCTGGACACACACTTAGCCAGTCGGGGTTTCTACAGTGAACATGCATGAAAGACATTTGCATAACCTGGGTGTCCAATACATGCAAATCTATCTCATGCATATTCATTATGGGTGTCTTGAAAACTCGACGCTGGCTAGGTTTGCCTTCAGAAGAGGGTTGAGAAACTCTGATCTAGGATTCCTGCTCTGGGTACCTTCAGTCCTACTGTGCCCGAGTTCATAGCCACTTAACTTTATTGGCATGACAGCTTTACACGTGTGGCTAAAGTAATATAGAGAATGATTAAATGAAATGGTAGGAAAAGCTACCTGGATCCCCAGGCCGGCCGCTTCCAGCTGGCCAGTACAGAAGCTGTAAAAGTTAAGTGGCTTGCTCCGTCCCTCCCTCCTACACTAGTCACATATCCTGAAGCCTCTGCCTGTTCTACTTTCCTGGTTTCCTGCAAGGGGGAGAGAGGGAAGGGAAGGAAGTGCAAACATCTGTGGCGTAAGGGCATGCATCTCTTCCAGCATTGCTCAGGTAGTCGGTGGGAGGGACCTGTGTGCATGGCTGACTCTGCCCATGTGTAGAGGGGGCCACGGCCTATGTATGTGTGTATATGCACCAGTGTGTATGTGTGGATGCCTCTGCTTGATTGTGTGGGTGCCTGTTGTACATGTTTGTGTGGGGGGTTTTTTTTGGGGGGGGGGTCCTCAGCCTATGTGTCTGTGGAAGGGGGGTCCTTTGACTGTGTGTGTATATGTGTACCTGTGTGAAGGTGGCTGTGCCTGCCTCTGTGTGAGTGTGTGTGCCAGCCAGTGTGTTGTATGTTCCTGCGCACTTGTGCAATGCTTATGTGTGTGTGTGTGTGCCTGTGCACACTTATGCGAGCTTATGTGTACCTACATCTATCTATCTTTCCCTATGCGTGGGAGCATGAGAGACTGGCTTCACAGATAGTGTGACCAACACGACCGACCGACACAAGTCTTACAGATATATATAGAGAGAGAGAGAGAGAGATAAAGATTTCTGGTTAAAGCGGTTTTGGAATTCCACCTGAATCAGTAAAGGAGAAGGGGTTTGTGACGAAGACTTCCTTCTCAAGGTATGGACTGGATCCTGTGGGAGATAGGAGAGCTCCTGGGACCTGCGAGTTGAATTCCTAGTGACCCTCTCGCTCTCACTTTCTGTGACCTCAAGCAAGCCCTTTCTTTCTCTGCATGTAGATTGGCTCACCCAGCTGGAACTGGATGCATTGTTGCTTCACACCTCTCTGCTCCGCCTTGCACATAAGTTAATAAGAATGTGTGCTCTTCCAATAGCCCCCTCCCCCTCAAACAGAAAAGATCATGGCAATAACATTAAACCTAGCTTTATTTTTTTCTGGAGAGTTTGGAGCTTGCTTCTGGGTGGTCTTCACCCCCTTCTAACTCTGTGTAGGTTCTACTGAGTGTAGGGTTACTAGCTGGCACGCCCTTCCCCACCCCCCCCATCCTCAACCAGGCTGATCCAGCCCTCGTTTTACCCTGTGGCAGAACTACAGCTTCATGCAAAGGGGGAGAATGGAGCCACCTGGCTGCTCTGCATAGAGAGGCATGATAAATCCCACACCCACTTCCAGACGCTCCTTCATCTGATCTCCTGCACGTGGATTTGCTTTTAACTCTCCTTATTTCGTTTTAGTGGGTTAATGCGGTGACACCCCAGCTCCCCCTCCTTTATTTTCTGTTGTAAAGTTCTGCAGTTGCTGTGTTAGTCCAATTGGATAGGCAGGGGGGGGGGGGAAAGGTCAACAGGCAAGCTGCAGGCGAGACCTTTTCAGCGGGCTTAGCTCAAGACATTTGCCACCAGCTTTCAAGAGCTACGTAACGTGGCCTTTGCCAGGTCAGAAGAAAATGAGCTAGGATTGATGAAAAGAGGCAGAGCTCTTGAAAGCTAAGTCACAAACGTATTAAGATCAGTAAAAAAAAAAAGACGTCACCCTACAGCTCGGTTGTTGACCTCTACAAACTTCTTCCTGTAACAGACCCGGCGACTTTTGCGTCCCCGTTATAATGTTTCCCTGAAGAACTTGGAGGTTAGAAATTGGAGTCACTAGCCAGGTTCTGAGAGGGCAGCTCAGTAAGGAAACATGACACAAATAATCAGCAGGTGCTAGCGTCCAGTGACAGTAGGCTTCTGGGAGCTTGTTGGTTCATTTGCTTAGCTGGAAGCCAGGGTCAGCACCAGCAGGGGGCTAGGGAGGCAACTGCCCTTTTAGCCCCACATTCCTGCAAAGGGGTCCTATGAATGCAACTCCTGCTCTGCCACTGGCCCTTTCACCCGCCACCACTGCCACGGCCCCATATCAGTGGCCTTGCCCCGGCCCTGCTGGAAACCATTCCATTAGGATTTGGCCATTTTAAAGACTTAGGAATGAGATGGGGAGATCCAAGATGACGCAGGCGTTGAGGAACATGCTTGTTCTCCGTCTGATGTCACTTTTGCGGCTGAATATTTTTTTTCCTTTTTCACGGTTAAGCGCAAAGGGAAACTTAGCGGAGTGCCTCCTCCCCTGAGTATAACAGCAATCCCCAGCACGTGGCGATGGGGCTGAAGGTTCGCCCGCTGCAGGGTCACCCCGAGCAGATTCCCGGCCTGGCCTGAGCGGTTCCTTGAACCCAGGTCATATCGCAGGCTCCCTGCTCAGCCAGTCAGCTCGGAAGCGGGAGGTCTGGCTGAGTCGCTCCCACTGATGTGTGCCCAGAAGTAACTGTTGGAGGAGCTGCCCCCTCCCTGTATTGATGGAGCCTCTGAGGGGGTTCATCTCTGGCTGGTGGAACATCCGGGACGGTGAACCTGAGCAAAATATCGATGCGGGTGAGCCTGAATTCTGGGTAACCCTCCTCCTTCTGCTTAGCCTTGTCAGCGTTTTCAATGAAGCCGTCTCAGGGTAAGCCAGCATCCGTCACCTTGGATTCTCTTTGGGATCTCCTAATGTTTTTGGAGCAATCCTGGCAGCTTTAGTGACTAGTACTTCAGATATTTATAATGAACGGAGATTGAATGAAGGCCTCCTGAATCTCCAAAAGCAGGATATCGTTTGTTTATTTTTTTTATTTGTTTAGGCATTTTACATACTGTTCCAAATGAAGATCACAACGGTTTACAATATCAGCATTCATAGTCTTGGTCAATAATCAAGTGCTGTGTGTTTGCATTCACAGCACAATAGCTATATGTTCTAGTTCATAGTATATATATTCTAGGACACTGCAGTAGTCAGGATCTAATCTAGTTTATATTTGTACATTTTTAGGTCGACCCAACAGTAAAAAAAAACAAAACAAAAAAAACCCCACCCCAAAATGAAACAGATTCTAATTCAACTAACACAACACTTTACATCGTTCACTACTTATTGCTCTCTCCACTAATATTATCTCTGGTACTGATGTTGAGATATTCAGCATATTGGTATTTTACATTAAATCGTATGTGTTTCCAAAGAGCCACATTTTCAGTTCTTTCTTGAAACTCTTTTATTCTGTTATCTGACGTAGTGACTCTGAAAGACTTCCACAACTTGGGGCCCACTATGGAAAACATTTGGTCTCTTATTTGCATTAGGTGTGTGTCCATAGTGGAAGGCACCGTTAGAAGTCCTTTGTTTTGTGATCTTAAGGCTCTCTGTGGTGTGTAATGTTGACGTGTCACTCCTGATAAACATGGGTTAATATTGCTGATGTTATTGAAAATTAGAGTTAATACTTTATAATGAATTCTGGATTGTATAGGAAGCCAGTGCAGTTCTATCAGCCAGGGGGTGATGTGGTCAAATTTCCTTGTCCCTAGTAAGAATCTCGCAGAGGCATTTTGAAGTAGCTGTAGTGGTTTTAGTTGGCTTGAGGGAAGGCCTAGTAATAGGGAGTTGCAGTAGTCCAAGTTCGAGAATATTAGTGTTTGTAGGACAGTGCAGAAGTCCTGCATTCTTAGCAGTGGTTTCAGCCGATGTAATATTCTCAGCTTGGAGGATCCGGTTTTGATTAATTTACTTATATGTTTTTTCATAGGGAAGTTCTCATCGATCTGCATTCCTAGGCCTCGTACTTGATCTGAGGGAGTAATGTTAATAATTCCTAGGTCTAAGGTTGGCGGTTTGGTTATCATGTTTTCTCTCCTTAACCACACAATTTCACTTTTTTTAGGGTTTAGAGTTAATTTTAGTTGAGAAACTTTTTGTTGTATGTCCTTCATCTATGTTGTCAGAGACGAAGCAGTTTTTTCAAGCGTTTTGTCGAAAGGGATGTAGAATTGTCTGTCGTCTGCATATAGGAAGAAGTTGATTCCTAGATTTGCTCATATAGGCAGCAAATAGATGTTGGATAGTGTGGATGAGAGTGCTGAACCTTGGGGGACACCTGTATCGATTGGGAAGGTGTCAGAAATTTGATTACCCAGTTTGACTTGGAATGTCCTGGTCTTTTAGGAAGGAAGGGACCCATTTGTTGACATTTCCGTCTATTCCAATTTCTCTTAGCTGGTGGCATAGCAGGGAATGGTCAACTGTATCAAATACTGCAGTTCAAGCTATGATTTGTTGTGGTCAAACCCTTGTAGTACAGGATCGGCTAGGGAGATGAGTAGGGTTTCTGCTGAGTGATATTTTTCTGAATCCGAATTGATTTGGGTATAGTATATTGTTTTCTAGGTGATGCTCTAATTGTGATAACACTGCTTTTTCTAGGACTTTAGCGATGAAAGGTAAGCTAGATATTGGTTGGTAATTGTCCCAATCATCGATTCTGCCGTTTTTATTTTTTTGGATTGGTTTAATCACTGCTTGTTTGGCTTTATGAGGGACAAATCCCTCAGCTAGCGAATGGTTTATTATGGTTTTAAATATCAGAATTATTATGCTCTTTACTGTTTTCAGGGTACTTGCCCTTGGGGTCTAATGGGTGGGAAACAGGTCTCATTTTTGTGATTTGGTTTATTTCAAATTTAGATACTGGGTCAAACAAGGTCCATTTCACTTGGCCAGATTTTATCTTCAGGCTCTTTTGTTGGTAAGCAGGTGAGAATTGTGATTTTAGTTTATTTATTTTGTTCAATAGTGAGGTAGCATATTCGTTGCATGAGGTTTTTGAAAAGTCGTAGTTATTTGAGATGGAGGAGGAAGGGTCCTTGATTAGGTTTTTAACTGTTTTGAAGAGTAATTTGGAATTGAATATTACACCATGAATCTGTTTTGCGATGTATTCTTTTTTTTACTTTATTGATTTGTTCATGGTATTTTGTTAATAGGGATTTGTATTTTTCTAGAGATATTGTAGATTAGCTTTTCTGCCATTGCTTTTCAGAATTTCTCAGGGTATGTTTAGTGTGTCTTAGCTCCTTGCTATACCAAGGATTATTTTGCTTAGTTGTATTGCTGTCCTTTTGGAACATTTTTGCCTGAATTGGGCATAGGGTATCCACTATTTCATTGATGATTTTATCCCAGGAGTCGAAGGATGAGGAGGCGTTATCATGTTCGAACTCAGTTATTTTATTTTTTTATTGTTTCTTCGAGTATTTCCAGTTCTGCTTTTTTTTGTGTATGTGAAGGATTGATTATTATGTGGGTTTGTTTGTTGTGTGGTGAGGAGGGTTATTTCTGCTTTAATTAGTTGGTGATCTGACCAGGTTATTGTGTTGTGCGTAGTATTGATTCTGCAATTATTGTGATTGGCAAAAAATTAGGTTGAGGATGTGTCCTGCTTTGTGAGAACGGTTGGTTACACATTGTGACCAACCCATTGCTTCCATGGTGTCTAGAAATATTTCACACGGGGCTGTTTTCACTATGCTCTTCACATGTAGGTTAAAATCCCCTACTATCTTTTTGGAGTGTTCCTGGTGGGCAATAGACTAAGGCAATGTTTATTTCTGGTGATTTAGTATTGTTACTTCATATGGAGGGTTGATCTCAGATTATTAAAAGACCCCCACCTTTTTGTTTGTGTCTGGGGAAGTGGAAGATATCATAATTGGGGTGTTCAATTTGATTTAATAGGACTTTATCATTTTCTTTCAGCCATGTTTCTAGAATGCAGAGGATAGTGGGATTTAATTCCTCTGGTAGATCATTTATAATTGGGATTTTGTTTCTCTTCAGCTCATGGCGCGGGTGGACCGGGTTCAGTCTGAACTGATTCAGACAAATATGGTATCACCTGAGGTGGAAATTTGGAGAATAATGCTAAGCAATTTTAAACTTTCCTAAGACGATGACTGAAACACCTATAGAAGTCTTCAAGGAATATATACGGGATATATTGGTTATTTCTCCTTTCCTCCTTTTTCTGCCTTCAGAGAATAAGCCTGAGGGTTCTGCGCTGGTTGTATCCGAGAGGGGACAGTTAAATGAAGAGGATTTGGGTATTGTTGAAACATTTGCGAGGGGAACGTGGTTGGTTAGCTAAAGATTTGGTCATGAAATTGTTTCTCAGGCAGTCCTCGGTGCCTCCTTAGGGTCATACTTTCATATGTTTCTGAGGCAACTCCATTACGCAGGAAAAAGTTTCTTGAAAAGCATCAGGAAGCGACCCATGTCAATGTATTGTTACACTGATTGACGTGAAATATCTCTTTTCTGACCCCTCACAATTAAGTTTCTTTCTGGATTCTAAGAAAAGGTAACCTTGTGACCTTGGGCACGTCACTTTACCCTCCATTGCCTCAGCTACAAACTTAGATTGTAAGGGAAATACCTACAGTACCTGAATGCAATCCACTTTGAAGCGCTGAAAGAAGTGTGAAAAGCGGAATATAAAAATCTAAATACATAAATAAATAGAAATAATATCTTAGGTTTTGGGATTGCTGGCTAGGTTAGCTCTGATGCTATATATATATTTTTTCAACCATGTTTCATGTTCCCCCTCCCCTTTTTTTAAATTTCTTACAATGTGCTTGGACATTTGATGGGTCTCCCACATTGTGGACCCTAGAGCCGGGGTGCTCGAACCATCCCTAAGGAATATGAGCGAGAAACATTTTGCATACTCAGGAGGTAGTGCATGCAAATAAATCTCCTGCATATTCATTAGGGCTATCCTGAGAACCCGACCCACTGGGAGGGGCCCATGCCACCGGTTTGAGCAGCCCTGCTCTAGAGCTTGTTAAAATCCCATTTTGCTTTTTCTTTCAGTCAGTTCCTTCCAGTGCTTGTATTTCTGTAACTAGTTGATGCTCGTGCAATGTATTGAAAATTAGAAGTGAAGAGTTTAGTAAAGAAAGCATAGGAAGGAGGGTTCCTTGGCTTGGAGGCGTAGTGCCTACCTTGGCGAAGAGGTGGTTGGCATTGGCCCTCCTCGCTTGCGGGGGGGGGGGGGTGAGGGAGAGAAATACCTGCTTACGCTACTCTTTTCGCTACAGAAAGCAATGAGCCGCTGGTTAGCAATGCGAGTGTGGTCGGTTGGTCCCCTGCAGAAGGTTCTAGCACGGGGCTTCCAAAATCTGGCCCAGGGACTCCACAGCGAGTGGGCTTTTCAGGAGCTGCGCGAGAGTTAGGCACGCGCCAGCGGTGCAGGCGAGGCAAACGTTGCGCGCCTCTGCAACCCCCCCCCCCAGGTCACTGTGGGGTCACCGGGACAGGTTTGGGAAGCCCTGCGCTGCCACGAATGTCCCTTATCACTCAGTGCTGCTGCTGCTGCTGCTGCCGTGGTGGAGACGGTGGGCATGTATTGATTTAGTGCTTCCGAGGGACGGCATCAGTAAACTGCCGCATAAGCTCACAGTTGGCCAGTGCTTGTTGTGATCCTGGTTGGGGGCGGGGGGGGGGCGGGGAGAGAGAGGTTGAAATAAACCCCTAGCCAAAAGGCATTCAACTATGGTCACTTCAACACCTGCAAAGATGGTGCACAGCTTCCAGGAGTTTAAGACTCCAACATCTCTAATTCCTCAGCAGGATTTAAAAAACCAACCCATCAAACTGCACCCACCTGCCAGCCAAAACAGCTTTCTGCTAAGACACTTGAATGCTGGGTGCAGTTAGGCAGCACATATTGTGCTCACGGTTAGCCATCTCAGGCATTTAAGCTGGCTCCTGAGTGCCCAGAAAGAGGCCACACATCCTGCCCGCCGTCAGACAGCCCATCAGAGGGATGCATGCGGGAGCATTCCTTATCTGTCTTACTGCCTTTGCAGATTTAAATTGCAGGTCAGTTGCCCAAAATGCAGTTTCCTTCCGCTTTCTACTGCTTTTCACCTTCTGTCTGTGTCCTACCTTTCCTTTATCTCTTGCGGCCATTCCCGAACTCTCACTCCCTTCCCTTTCTATATCCTCTTTCCCTGACTCTCGGTCCCCCTTCTCTCTGTTTCCTTGACCTTTTCACTCCCTTCTTAGCCCGCTCTGTTTCTCTGACTCACTCGCTGGCTCTCTCATCCTGACTCTCAGTCTGCTCTCGCTCCCTAAAACACTCTTCCTCTCTGTCTTTGATTCTTTCATTCTGCTCTTTCTCACTCTTTTCACGCTGCTCTCCCTGACTCACTCCCTGGCTCTCTCGTCCTGACTCTCAGTCTGCTCTCGCTCCCTATCACACTCCTTCTCTCTCTCTGATTCTTTCATTCTGCTCTCTCTCACTCTTTTTCACGCTGCTCTCCCTGACTCTCTCCACTCGCTCTCTTGGTCCCCATCTGTCTTTCCCTGGCCCTCATTCCCTTTCATTTGATTCCTCTCTCACATGTTTCCTTTTCATGTCTCTTGCCACTTTTTTTCTGTCCTTCTCTCTCTGTCACGAGCCTGCCCCCCTCACCCTTCTTGGCTTGAGCTGTAATTTTTTCCCGGACATTATACAGACGTCTGTGGTGTAGCAAGACGTGTCCCCACCTCCACTCTATGCATGCGCAGAAGTCACGTGCTGGGTATCCGTGCACTGTAAACAGGGCTGAGCCTGGCAGAGGCAGAAGAGCTCACGAACTGGGATCTGCCTAGAGCAGGGATCCCCAAACCTTTTACACAAAGGGCCACAGGTGACATTTCAAATCACCGAGAAACATAGAAACATAGAAATTATGGCAGAAAAGGACCAAACATCCATCCAGTTTGCCCAGCAAGCTTATGGTAGTATCTGCTGCGCCATACAAGTCACCCCCTATATTTATCAGTTTCCCAGACCGTCAAAGTCTTGTTGGTTGCTGTTTGAGTCCAATTCCCCGTTACCTCTTGCCGTTGAAGCAGAGAGCAATGATGGAGTTGCATCATTAGTATGAAGGCTCATTGGTTAAGGGCAGTAACCACCACACCAGCGAGTTACCCCCATGCACTCTTTTCTTCATTTCCAACCTCAAGCCTTTAGGGATCCACAGTGTTTATCCCATGCCCCTTTGAAACCTTTCACTGTTTATGTCTTCACCACCTCCTCCGGAAGGACATTCCAGGCATCCACCACCCTCTCCGTGAAGAAATATTTCCTGACATTGATGTTTTGGCAAGTGGGTGGGGCATCGAGGTGCTTTCCCATGGAGGGTGGCCCTTTCAGTGATTTGAAATAGGGGAGGCACGGGTGGGGGGCAGGGAGTTTGCCTGCCACATTGCTGTGAACCTACCACCTGCCTCCTCCCTTCCTCAATATCTGCATTTGCCCCCGGCCCTGGGGTATTTGGGCAGGCTGATGTGTTTGTGGTGCACTCTCTCTTCCAGTCACACCCCCATACACTCTCACTCTATCTCTTCTTCCTCCCTCTTTCTCACGCCTCATCCCCTCCCCCTCACTCACTCACACTCCTTCACTTCCTTCCACCCCCTCCCCTCCCCGCGTTACCTCTCCTATCTTGCTTCCCCTGTTACTCGGGCGTCTTCCTCTCTTGCCCACAAAGGTTTGAACCCCCCCCCAGCACCTCCGCACGTGCAGCATCAACACTGCATGGGTCCCTCTTCTGCTGCAGCAGCCTGTGCCGGGCCAGCCTGCCGCATGCAGGATGCTGGGGCAAACTTTGCCCCAGTCCAGTCCGGCTGCGGGCACACGGGAGTTTTGGCGGGCCGGCCAAAACTCCCGTGTGCAGTTCGACTCTAGACCAAGGTCTAGAGTCGAACTGCCCTGGGCTTTGAATTCCCAGGAGGGATCGGAGATGGAGCAAGGCTGGACCTGTCAGTGCCTGGGTGTAATCTGCCTGCAGAGGGGGAACTGGTCCTAGGTACTTCCCCCTTAGCCAGTACTGACTGAGCAAAGGTCCCACGGGAGCGGGGAAGGACGCGGTCAGACCTTAAACCCTCCGAAATCATGCAGCAGAGAGTGGGATTCTTTAGGGGGGATTTTCAGCAGGCCCGCATTGTTTGCCGTGTGCATGGGCACTTTTAGCCCGTCTGCACCGTGGCCTGTTTTTAAAGGGAAAAACCGACCCATATTATCTCCCTTTGCAATTTCAGCAGCCACAAGGTCTGTGCACTAAATCACTGCACTTACTTTGCGCTCCCAGGCTTGTGTGGGCGGCCAAGCAGGGGCAAGGTAGCCGGGGGTACATTTAGAGCTCCCCCACCCTAAACGCACATCTGGAACATCTGGCTTTTTTTTTAACCACGCGTAAAGGAATAACGCACCCGGGGAAGCCAGCGCCTGGGCCTTGTAGTCCAGCAGAGGTGGGCAATTCTTTAGCCAGCTGAGTAACGATTTGGCTAAGGTAATTGACCTTCCCAGGTATTGGGCACTGTGTGGTAGCGCGAAGGAGCCTCTCGCATGCGTGAGGAGGACCCTGTCCTCTCCGAGCCGCTGCTTGAGTAAGCTCCGCAGGTCAGGGACCGTCTCCTGCGGGTATCTGTCTGGCTCCGCCTGTGCTTGGTAGTAGCAGGGGTAGTTATCCCTCCTCCTCCCCCTCGCTCATACTTTTTCTTCCCTCCTTCCCTCTCTCCCTGCCTGCTTCTCTCTCTCCCCTCCTCCCCTTCCTTGCCCCACTCTGTAACTCAGCGGTATGGAATTTGGGAACATAATATTTATATTCACGCTGCAGTTGCTGCCAAAGTGACCTGAATTTGCCTTTTTTTCTCTCTCTCTCTCTCATATCCCTCCTCAGCTTTCTCTCTCAGACTGGAAGGATGGGGATGGGGGGGGGGGGGGGGGAAGGAGGCAGGAAGAGAGGAAAGAGCTGCATTCAAGCCAAGCTCAAAATATGGGACGTAGGCCCCCTGCCCCCCCTCAAAAAAAATTGCAAGGGGAGAAAAAAATCTGAAAACGCAGCCAAGGAAGAAGTTTGGGGAGGGAAAGGGATTTGTTTTCTTCTGCATTCAGAGAGATTTCTCTTAGCCTTCCTTTCTTGGCTGTCTCGGGGGCCTTGGCACTAAAAGGATTTCCCCATTTTGTGTTTATGGATTGGAAAAAAAAAAGCTTAAAGGCCAATTTTCTAAGGGGGTTTAGGTATCACTTTGGGAGGTAGGGCCCCTAAATTGGCCCTTTTGAAAATTGAGTAGGGCTAAGTGCCCAGTTTTAGGATCCTAGTTTCCCGGGGCTCCTGATTTAGGCTCCTAAAAGCTGGGATGGCTATAAAGGCAGAGTTCGGGTGGAGAAATTCAGGTGCTTAGCAAATAAACAGCAGGGCCTACATTTGGGTGAATCTAGGCCCCCAACTTAGGTTCCTAAATTTAGGAATTCAGTTTTTTGGAATATTGGCCCCTTAGTGCATTTGATCCTTAAGTTTTGAAGATAGTGGTCAACACAAAAGACTGGGGACTGGGGGCTGGGGCGAGAGCTAGTGCTTGTAAAAAGATATTACGCAGAGGTTGGGGGGAGGCCTGTCTCCTGCTTCTTCTTTCTCCCAGCATTCTTTGTGTTCCCTCCTTTTTTTTCCTGCTTTATCCTCTTTCTATATAATTTTCTGTCTCACAATCTGTTTTCCTCCTCCGTTCCCACGCAGAGTATTTTTTTTCTCTGCACTTTCTTCCTCTGTCTCTTCTTCTCTGCGGCTGTCTCCATATCTGTCTGTCTTTTCTTCGGCTCAGTCTCTCTCGTTTATGTCTCATTCTCTATCTTGCTAACTCTCTTACTATCTCTCCTTTTCAGTCTGCCGCGCTCCCTTTCTTTCCTCTGCATCTCCATTTCTGCGTGTGTGTTTTTTATTATCCGTGCCCCCTCTTCTACCACCTTAAGACGGTTGCCTCTGGCAGGCTGTGTGCTGCCCGGCGTGGCGCAGAAATATTCGTCATACGTGAACGGGCCACGGAAAGAGACCCTTGTTTTTCCATGGTTGACGGAGGGTGACATTGGGGTAAATGTTGACGTTCGACCACATTGCTCAAACCAGCGCCGTCGTCTTGTGATGTTGAACCAGTCCCATCACAATTAGTGAAGCAGAGGTCACCCAGGCATAGGAGAGGAGCAGGCCGGACAGGAAAGAGATTCTGGGAGCAGCAGAGCAAGCATCACTCCTTTCTCCCTTCTTTTACCGGCTTTTTTTTTTTTTTTTTTTTTTTTTTTTTACCTCCCTTCTCTGCTTCCTCTTTTAATTAATTTTCCTATAGTGTAGAGCCTCCCTCCACTGTAGCCAGCTCTGTCTTCTGTTCTTTGAGACTTATTGGTGAAGTCCGTTCTGATCTTTCCTGAAGCATTCTCCATTGACCTTAGCACCATCCATTAAAAGACCTCTATGTAGCCACCTTAGAAATGCAGGAAGAAATGTCAATCTGTGACCATGGTTCCAGCCAAGATTTGGAGGGATGGTTTATAGCATAAGTGGCATTCATCAGTAATTAGACTGGGTGGGAAGGCGGGAATAAAAAGGTCACCTACAGTCTCTTGCAAACATTGTGGGAGATTTGCTTTCAGGGGATTGCCATGGCGAAGGTGACAAACTGGCTCAATGTCATCTGGATTGGCAGAGTCAGTCAGGGTTTTGCCCCCCATTGCATACATGGATTTGTATTGTCGCAAGAAAATCAGGACCACAGGTCTATGTATACAGGCTCAACCTGCCCAGATGATGTGAAATCTGTCAGTCAGCCTAGGCCTAACCATTACTACCAATGCAAGGTTTCAGCCTGAGCTTCCATGATGGCCTTTTATATCCCCTCTCTTTCCTCCCTCCTCCTTGGTACTGGACCGAATTAGCTTAATCATCAAATCAGGAAGCAGCTGGTTCGGTGCCTGTTGCGGTCTCTACCGCTTCCCCCTTGCTAGCCGTGTTCAGGACTCACCTCCGAGGCCGGGAACGCCGCCTCCGCGGCTCTGCTGAGGATTCAGGATGTCCGCCATTGCTGGGCCGTCTCGCTGCCGCCCCGCGCGCACGCGGGGACGCGCGTTATGGACGTACGCTCACCGGAAGCCTGACCCCGCCTGAGCTGGCCACGCCCCGCCCCAAGCCCGATATAACCGGCGTTCCTCATTTCTCTCATTGCCTTGCAACGAGGGTCGCTACAGTGTGTAGTTCTTAGTTGCACTTCCGTTGTTCCGCTTCAGCTACCGACCTCTGCTCGTTCCTGACTCTGCTTCTGCCTGCCGCCAGCCACCGACCTCTGCTCGTTCCTGACTCTGCTTCTGCCTGCCGCCAGCCACCGACCTCTGCTCGTTCCTGACTCTGCTTCTGCCTGCCGCCAGCCACCGACCTCTGCTCGTTCCTGACTCTGCTTCTGCCTGCCGCCAGCCACCGACCTCTGCTCGTTCCTGACTCTGCTTCTGCCTGCCGCCAGCCACCGACCTCTGCTCGTTCCTGACTCTGCTTCTGCCTGCCGCCAGCCACCGACCTCTGCTCGTTCCTGACTCAACCGCTACCTGTCGCCTGCCTCAGTCCTCAGCTTCTCTGCCGCAGCTGCTACGCTCCTGTCCTCCGGACAGTGCCTCCTGCAGGTCTGGGCTGGAACCACTACCAGACTGTCTTGGGTCCCAAGACCTTCTACTTCCTGCCAGGCTCTGGCCTACTCGCTGCTGGCTCCCAGCTTGCACCCTGCAAGCTCCAGTCAAGACATTACTGACTCTGATCCTGCTTCCGCTTGCTCTGTGCCCTCTGGCCTATAGGCTCTTGCTTCTGGACTCTGTGCTCACCCTCGCCCGGGCCTTCCTAGAGAGACTATCACTGTGCAGAAGTCCCAAGGGACTGGGACCCTACGGGCTCCTCCTGGGGGGTTCCCAGTTCCCGGGTGAAGACCCCTGCGTGTCTCCTAAGTCCCAAGGCTCCAGGACCCTACGGGCTCCTCCTGGGGGGTTCCTGGTTCCCGGGCGAAGACCTGTGCTTGTGGCTCCGCCTCCCGAGCTACTCTACCCAGGGTGGTTCGGCTCAAGGGTCCACTCTCGAACCGCGGCTCCCAGGCCGCAACAGTGCCACCAGGTTGGTGATAGCCAGGTACTGAAGAGCAAAGCCATGGAGTCCTAGGAGGCCAGATGTAGGTCGTAGGCTACTATTTAGATTGTTACTGAGCTTGGTGGGAAGATATAGGATGGAGAGAAGCTGGGTGCTGGATTATGGGATCTTGTCTAGACGTTATAATAGCTACAGGGGCCAGCACTCGTGTTGCTGGGTCTTTCTGACAGGCTAGGCAGAAGACCTAGGAGGCTGAATGTTTGGGCTGCACTAGGCTGGGATGATAGAACTCAGCTAGCATCTGGGTTTGTCTGGCAGGCCACAAGCCTGTTTTTAAAAAGGGTTCCAGGGTGATCCAGGAAACTACAGACCAGTGAGCTTGATGTTGATACTAGACACAATACTAGAAGCTGTTCTGAAAAACAAAATTACTGGCTATCTGGATAGACCAGATTAATGGGGCAGAGCCAACATGGATTTAGCAAACGGAAGTCTTGTTTGATTTTTTTGAAGGGGTTAATAAACATGTGGACAAAGGTGAGTCAGCTGATGTAGTCTATCTGGATTTTCATAAAGATATTTGACAAAATCCCTCATGAGAGGCTCATTAGTAAATTAAAGTCATGGTATGAGAGACAGTATCCTATTGGCTAAAAAATGGGAAACAAAGAATAGGACTGAATGGTCATTTTTCTCAAATGAGAGATGTAAATAGTAGGGTTACCCCAGGACTTTTTACTGGGACCGCTGCTTTTCAATATATTTATAAATGATCTGGAAAAGGGAACGATAAATGAGGTGATCAGATTCACAGGTGATGCAAAATTGTTCACGGTTGTCGGAGCACTGCCGATTGTGAGGAATTACAGGAGGACCTTGTGAGACTGGGGAGCTGGGCATCCAAATGTGGACAAGTTCATAAGTGAAGCATGGAGGGAACAAATAATGCAAACTCTAGGTACATGGGCTCCCTATTAGATGTCACCACCCAGGATTAGGATCTTGGAATCATTATGGACAACACTTTGAAACCCTCGGTCCAGGGTGCAGCAGTGGTCAAAAATGTAAACAGAATTTTAGTAGTATGAGAAAAGGAATAGATATCGTGATATTTCTCTATCAGTCTATGGTGCAAGCGCAGCGTGATTAATTTGTGCACTTCTGGTTGGCACATCTCAAAAGAAAAATAAAAGGTTATAGCGAAACTAGAAAAGATACAGAGAAAGGAGAGCAAAATGATAAAAGGTCTGGAGCGGCTCCCTTATGAGGTGTGGCTAAACAGGTTAGGGCTCTTCAGCCTGGAGACTATGATGGAGGTCTACAAAATCATGACTGGGTGCGATGGGTAAATAGAGAACAGCTATTGAGCCTTCCAAATGGTGCTAGGGGTCACGCCTTGAAACTGGAGAAATATTTTATCGTTCAGCACACAATTAAACAATGAAATTTGTTACCAGAGGATGTGGTGAAAGCAGTTAGCGTAGGTAAGGTTCACAAAGGGTTTGAACAAGCTCCTGCGGGAAGAGTCCATAATTAGCCAGGTAGTCTTGGGAAAGCTGCTGCTCATCTCTGGTTATAAGCAAGAGGGACTGGATCTCTTCATGGGGATCCTGCTGGATACTTGGGGCTTGGATTAGCCACGGTCAGAGATAGGATGCTGGGCTCGATGGACCTTTGGTCTGACCCAGCATGGCTCGCTCTTATGCTCTTGCGAGGATGATTGCATGTCCCAGTGAAATTGGGGGGGGGGGGGGGGGGGGTGAGGTTGTGTCCTTTTCTGGTGAGCTGGCTCTGGGGTGGAGTGTTCACAGGCCTGGGCTGTGTGTGTCCTCTGTCTTTCTCAAATGACTCCTTGTGACCTCCATGTTTCCATACTTGTAGTCTCGATTATCATTTTGCTAGCGTCTCCCAGATGCACTTCTCACGTTCTTACCTCTCTCTTTCTCCTTACATATCTTTCTCTCCCATCTTAATTTTCCTCACCCTCCCATCTCCTTCCTCTTTTTTCCCTCTGTGCCTGTTTCTCCTCCTCTCGCTTTCGGCCCTTATCACAGATGGGCCTGTTCCAGGTGTGAGGGATGCACGCGCTCCTGTTTAATTTAAGATGAGCAAGTCTTAGATAGATATCAAATTGCATATTCATCATCTCGATAATAGGCAATTCACTGTGAAGATAGGCAATGCTGAGTCCTCCCACTACGCTCTCTCCCAGGGAGTCCCCAGGGCTCTTCCCTTTCCTCGACCCTCTTTAATATCTACCTCACCCCCCTTTGCCATCTCCTGTCGGAACTCAACCTCAAATTCTTTCTTTATGCTGATGACGTGCAAATCATCATACCTATTCAGGGCTCTCTATCTAACGCCCTTGAATTCTGGGGAAGTTGTCTTGCAGCCATCAATACTTTACTCATCAACCTCCAGCTAGCCTTAAACACTTCCAAAACAGAACTGCTCCTTATCTCCCAACATCTACCTATTAAACCCTCACTCGCAAATGACCCCCGCCTGCAAGACCTTTCACGCTCAGCCCTGCGCTAGAAACCTTGGGGTTCAGATAGACCAGCAATTGAACCTCAAAAAACACATCAATGCCATCCTTAAAGAGGGATTCTACAAACTAAATATCATGAAAAAACTGAAACCGCTGCTCCATGCCGGTGATTTCCGCACTGCCATCCAGGCCACACTAGCGTCCAAAATGGATTACTGCAATTCCCTCTTCCTAGGCTTACCCTACTCTTCCATAAAACCCCTCCAAATGCTGCAGAACGCAGTAGCCAGAACTATCTCCAACGCACATAAACATGATCACATCTCCCCTATCCTTAAGGACCTGCACTGGCTCCCCATCCCATCTCGTATCCTCTATAAAACACTTACCATTATTCACAAAGCCATATATACACACACTACTCCAATTGGCTCGACGAGCCCCTCCGCCTCACATGCCCTAACCGACCTACCAGGACCTCTAACACAGGGACCCGCCACGTGCCCTCATTAAAGAAAGCTCACCTCACATCCACGAGGGATCGGCGCTCTCCATTGCTGGCCCCATGCATTGGCACTCACTCCCGACCTACCTCAGGCTAGAACCATGTGTCATAAAATTCAGATCCCAACTAAAGACTTGGCTCTTCAAACAAGCCTTCCCCCAAATCCCCTTAACAGCCCCTCCTCAGTCACTCCCCTTATGCATTGAAATGTTACAATGCTTGAATTGCCATTGCACTGGTTCTCAAAGTTTCTCAAGTTCACCTGTTGTTTTTTGCTCTTTGCGCCTTCCTCTCTTTTCTATTGGTTCGATTGTACCCCCTCCCCTCTCCCCTGTTTTTTTTGGTAATTTTCCGCTCTTTGGTTCAATGTAAACCGATATGATGTCTTCACTAATAGCGGTACAGAAGACTCCTTAAATAAATAAATAAATAAATGTAACAAGCAGATTTTTGTGAGTGAATTACCTCTTAAACAATGCACTTTTTAAAACTGCTTTTCAATCCAGTTAGCAGCGGTGGAAAGAGCAGCGGGAGCATTTTTCACACAGAGGTAGTAGTTTGTGCTCAGCCTCCACTGCTGCTGCCACGCGTCCCTCACAAGCATTTGAATGCGAGGCTGCTCATGTAATATTTTTTTTTTTGTCCATCGCAACCGGGATTTCCCACTCGGGGTAAAAGTATCACAGCCAGCACTGGTTGCATAAAACCAGTATGACTCAGACTGGGGCACGTTTAGAAAAAAAAAAAAATGAATTTAGCCACAGCGCTGGTAGCTGTTTACATTGTGGTTAGACAGGGGAAGGAAGGGGGTGCTGGACATGGACTAATTAGGGGATCCTGTATGGAGGACAAAGGAGGAAGAGACAGAATTTATCCTGGTGGCCGGGATATACCCGTGGCACTGTGGACAGGAAAAGCTGCGCGTACCGGATGGGCCGGTTGGTCTTTTTTCTGCCATTGTCTTCCATGTGGCTATATTTGTTGGTGAATTACATTTTTATTACATTTTAGAAGTTGCAAACAGAGGCACGACTGTTGCATATGTAACAAATGATCTTATCCAAAAAAATGATGATTAGATGCATAATGTCACTGTTCTTTTGATTTTTTTTTTTTTTTTATACAGTTTGTAACTTCCCTTTCCTCTTAGCCACAAGAAAAGCGTTTCCCAACCAGCCTGCCTTCAGACCTGATTCTCCCATCCAGGCCAGCAGCAAGGAACACAAGTGGTGGCTCTTAAAGCGACAGGAGCTCCTTTCTGAGAGCATGTGTATCGCATGCCTCTTCAAAGCTGCAGCAGGAAGGGCACAGGTAGCAGGGGACTCGCTTTATGCAGCACACACAATGCAAACAGCACCCGCCTCATCTTCCCAGTCTTTCAGTCCTTCAAGCCTCTGTCTTATCCCCCAGGCTGAGCAAGGCACGACTGACTTTCGAGTGCTGGGGGGCAGCAGCAGTAAAGGAGCTCTGGCAGCCACATAACTGAGCATCGTGAGGGGTTCGTGTGTGTCTTCACCCCCTCTCTCCCTTACTTTTAACATTTGGAAGAGACTGCTGCCTCCCTAGTTCTTCTCTTGGCCATGTGAGTGTGCTCCCTGTCTGCACAGCCTGCTCCGTGGAGGTTGCTGTGCCATACATATTTTTTTTAATGTAGGTATGTCTTGGACATGAAATGACTGAGAAGTACAATATACAAAGTGTTGCAAAGTGAAAAAAATGTAAACAGAAATGTCTGTATAATACTGTTACTCTATTAGAACATACGTTGCCATACTAGGTCAGACTGAGAGCCCAGCATCCTGTTTTCAACAGTGACCAATCCAGGATACAAGTACCTGGCAAGTACCCAACACTAAGTAGATCCCATGCTACTGATGCCAGTAATAGCAGTGGCTATTCCCTAAGTCAACTTGACTGATAGCAGTATATGGGCTTCTCCTCCAGGAACTTGTCCAAAACGTTATTCAACCCAGCTAAGCTAACTACTTTAACCACACCCTCAGAGCTTAAGTGTGCATTGAGTGAAGGAAAGGTTTCTCTGATTTGTTTTAAATGTGCTACTTGCTAACTTCATGGAGTGCCCCCTGGTCCTTCTATTATCTGAAAGAGTAAACAACAGATTCACATTTATCTGTTTTAGTCCTCTCATGATTTTGTAGACCTCCATCATCCCCCCCCCCCCCCCCGCCCGCCATGTCTTCTCCAAGCTGAATAGCCCTAACCTCTTTAGCCTTTCCTCATAGGGGAGCTGTTCTGTCCCCTTTATAATTTTGGTTGCCCTTCTCTGTACCTTCTCCATCGCAACTATATCTTTTTGGAGATGTGGCAGCCAGAATTGAACACAGTACTCAATGTGCGGTCTCACCATGGAGCGATACAGAGGCATTATGACATTTTCCGTTTTATTCACCATTCCCTTCCTAATAATTCCTAACATTTGGTTTGCTATTTTGATCTCAACAAATGAGCTGACAATTTCGTATTGTGCATATGCATCACCTTGCACTTATCCACATTAAATTTCATCTACCATTTGGATGCCCAATCTTCCAGTCTTGCAAGGTCCTCCTGTAATGTATCACAATCTGCTTGTGATTTAACTACTCTGAACAATTTTGTATCATCCGCAAATTTGATTATCTCACTCGTCATATTCCTTTCCAGATCATTTATAAATATATTGAAAAGCACCGCTCCAAGTACAGATCCCTGTGGCACTCCACTGTTTACCCTTTTCCACTGTGAAAATTGACCATTTAATCCTACTCTCTGTTTCCTGTCTTTTAAGCAGTTTTCAAGTCACAAAAGGACATTGACTTTTTCATTTTCTTAGAAGCCTCTCTTGGGAGAGTTTATCAAACGCTGTCTGAAAATCCAAATACTCTTGTCTTGCCCTCTGAATATTTTCTCTCCCACCCTGAATATCCTGCGACCTCCCTTTTTCCCCTTCCTTCCCTTACCATTCCTCTTTTCTCCTTCCTCCTTCTCAGATTCGGGGAAGTTTATTGGGATGGTAGCTTGTACCATGTGTTATCTGAGTAATACATAAAGTGGTTAAAAGAAAAGAAAAGCCTACATAACGGTGATAACAGTGCCCGCTCTCCCACATCCTACACTTAGGGCTAAGGATATCCTTTGATTTGTTGTTGTTTTTTTCTGTATTACTAGGACCTGCTGTTGAGCTAATTACAGCCATGCTCTCTGGCTCTCCGGCAGGTGGGCCTTTTTGCTTCTCTCAGGCAAGTTTTACCGTAACCAGAGAGTGATCTGGCATCGCCTTCCTCACAAGACAGCACTGGCGGTAGGGCAAGAAGGCAAAAGCATGGAGTGGGAGAGAGAGAGAGACAGCCCAGGGAGAGGTAGTTCAAGAGGAAAAGAGAGTGCAGAGGACAGATGAAGAGGAGGAAAGGAGAATGAGCCGCAGCCAGGAGAGGAGGCAAGGCATGCAAGGTGCAGTGGGCACACACAGGGTGGCAGAGCATAAAGGCAATGGGCACACTAGGAGTTTCTCGCTCAGCATTTCCAGGCCACCCTTTGCTCAAGATCTGCACTTTCCTTCAAGGTGGTCCCTGCCCCAGCTCTCCCAGCTGGGGCAGGCCTCTTGCACCGCAGAGACGCCACCATCTCTGGCTGTCACGTCGACTGCCACGGTTTCTATTTACTGGGAAAATAATAATGCATGTTTCAGACAAACATCACGCCCACTCCCCCAAGCCACTTTATCATCGAGGCTTTTAGAGAGGTGCAATCCGTGCTGCCGCATCCGAGGTGGGTGATGCGGTTAGACTGGCAGGCATTGCCAGAAGTCGGGGCGCTAAGGAGCAGTGATGTTCTTAGTCTTGGCAGTGGGAGTATTAAATGCTGGAGCAATGGGAACTAGAGTGTCTTGCCCATGGTCAGACACAGAACAGGGATTAGAACTCGGGAGTCTTCCTGATGGCTGCTCCAAAGCCCAGACAAATGATTCTGAATCTGTGGGTCAGAGCCCAGGACTGGGTTCATGGGAAGTCTTGTAAGAGGATCTCAAAACTAATTCCCACTAGGACCTGACTGTTGGCCCTGTGGAAGATCTCAGAGAAGTTCAAAGTTGTCTGCAGGAAAAATTCAATTTTACTGCTTGCAGGAGAATGGCCCCCTTACTGCAATAAGCAAGGAGAATCGCACGCTCTGCATTTGTTTTTCTTTTTAATTTAAATTTTATTGAATGTATAACAAGTGAAGATACGCCACCATGCGTAGCCCAAACATGACAAAAAGCATCCAATGCAAAATTACCACCACAGAGCATTGACATGTCACCATTTTCACTGTTATGTGTATTCCCAGATAAAGTGAGTGTGTGTATATATATTTATTATTTATATACAGTATGTATGTATATTTTATTTGGAATGAGAACAATGCCTAATGAGCTCTTGGTCTCCCTCTTCTATTGCCACTGGTCACCAGTTAGGTGCTGTAGGATAAGAGTCCTAAGGATCTGCCTCCATTTCCTTGGCTTCCAGGTTTCTAGAAGTCTGGACTGCCGCCTTCTGCTTCCTTATGTGGTGCAGCTCATCCTCTTTCCATGGCAAGGCCTAGGGGCCTGATGTCCAGTGTCATTTGGCTATCTAAATGTATACATAGCCGGTTAAATGCTGCCATTTGATTATCCGGCTGCAGTCTGCAGCTGCCACTTGGCTGGCTAACTTTTTATCCTGCTAAAAAGATTAAGTGAGGGGCAGGACAGGGGCATTCCAGGACAGAACTGCCTGTCCCGCTAACCTAGCAAGAGAAACTTATCCGGCTAACTTTGCACGTATTCAACAGCGTGGCCGCGCTACTGAATATATCGGACAAGATAGCCGGATAAGTTTATTGAGTACCTTAGGCAGCCAGATAGCGGCTCAGTATGGGGCCCTTGGTTTTCTTAGGAGTGTCACTGCTGCTTTGTATGAACCCTTAAAGACTGTGAACTTGGAGAAATAATTCCAGCTTGTCCCCCATCTTGCTTGGGATCCTGAAAGGCAAACTGAGATTGAGGCCCCTCCCTCCCTCCCTCCCAGCATCTCATGGTCTGCAGTCCATCCCCAGCTGGTGACCAGATCGTGGCAGAGAGGCACGGGTGCACGCGTGCACCTTCCATCTCATTTATTTACCAGTTCCCCATACGGCCGGGTCCATCTTTGGGAATCCCCTCTGCAGAGATGCAGTCTTCCTCTCCCCTGCAAAGCCTTCAGCAGCTGATGCACACAGCTCCAGCCAGGCCCTAGGACCAGAACACTGTGTCTCGTCAAGAGATTATATAATCAACTCTTACACAATCTGCATCTACTCTCCAGTTTCATCTCTGGCCAGCCTTGGGAGGAGAGCAAAACGAAACAACATGGGGCACCTTAAGCATGTGCTAATGAGAGAGAGGGGGGAGAGAAAGAAGGGAGACGCGGAGTAGGAAGTGGTGGAGTGGAATTTGGGAGAGAGAGAGAGAGAATGAAGGATTGAAACTTAGATTCAGGCAAGGGAAGGAGAGAGTGAAATAGAAAGGGGAGGAGCAGAGGTTAGAGGGATGCCAACACGGGAGAGAACAGGAAAGAAAGAGAGGAGGAGTAGAGCTTAGAGGGATGTAGGTGGGAGAGGAAGGAAGGGGAGTGAAGGAAGGAGCTGAGTGAAATGCAGATGGAAGGAAAGCAAGACCTGGGGCTTAAGAAAGAGGAGGAGGCGGGCGGGAAGAGGAATGGAGTTTGCTGAGATAGAGGCAGGCGGGAAGAAGCAAAGACCTGTCCCTGATAATCTGGAGCTGAGACTGAAGTTTCCACGGTTTGCACCTGTTAAAACAAGGCAGCCCCCAACACCAACACAAAAGTCCCACCTCTCCCATGCGCCTTCATCCATCTTCCGTTTCTTTTTCTCTTACACACACATTTTCATTTTTCCGGAGCTCTCGGCTTGCCCTCCTGCCTCCCAGGCATGCAGTGATTTTCCCACTCAGGCTCTCAGAGAAAGGGGAGTGTGGGGGAGAGAGAGAGAGAGAGCGAGCTGCGGAATCGGGGAAGCCCCTCCGGCAGCGGGAAAGGGTTTCTCCATGTGAGCAGCCTGGCCTCGCCCCACGTTTAGTCCATCCTGCAAACCCCCGTGGCCGGGCCAGGCCAGGCTTTGCATAAAGCACCCTGGACTTAATTTAGTAAAGCTACAGAACCGAAGGCAGCCCGGCACTCTCCTCCCTTTCTTTCCTACATGGCAGAAGTTACTCATGACTGGGCCAGTAATAGTGTAGATGGACTACATCCTGCGGAGGCAGCGCAGCCTGGGCCCAGAGCACTGCTTAGGAGCTGCTGGGCCATATTTTCTTTTACACACAGCTTTAAAAAAAAAAAAAAAAATCCCCCCCACCCACTTAAAAAAGCGATGTGGGTGGATGGAGGGACCGAGAAGAACCGAAAAGCAAGTTTTGGCATTTTCTCCCGCTTCCCCTTGTGTCCCACTGCCTGCTGGGTGCCCCCAGGCCTCTTGAGATGCTCAGTTCCTCCTTGCGTTTTTCAGAAGTTTATTTGGGGAGGGAGGCAAAAGCGGATGCACAGAGCAGCGTTAGAAAGACTTTATAGTCACTAATGAACGGGAGATTAGCTCTTTTTCTCTCATATTGGCCTCAGGAATTGATAGGGCCTAAGGAAGAAAAAAAAAAACAACCAAAGACAAGACACAGGTCTATCTTTCAGTGCCTCCTGGAATAAAGTCCTGTGAGTTTGCCCCTTTCAGTCCAGGTGGATGTGTAGAAATAAAGGTCAAGGAGCAAGTGGCTATACCCAAGGAAGGAAGCTGATCCAGTCCTGGTTTTCACCATGTTGCATGCAGGGACTTGTGGTTCTGCTTTTTATAGCCCTCCTGGCACTATCCAGCTACCTTATCCTATCGATAGAGACATTCATTTTTAGTTTCTATTCTATTTTTTTCCCAGGATTTTCTCAGCGTTTCTGGTAACAGATAAAAATAGGAGAAAATCAGTGTGGGGGGGGGGGGGACAAATGAACCCCCCCCCCCCCTTCTCCTCAATTTCCTCCCCATATGTATTCGTTCTCATAAACACAGAGAGATTCCCGGGAAAAACAAAATAGAAACTAAAAGTCAGGGTCCCCTCCCTGTTAAATTCACCCGGCTCCCCGGGGGGGTGTTACCAGCGTTGGAAACGTGTATTTTACATATCATGGGGATGCAGCACCCACAGATTCCCATAGCTAAGGTTGCCGCATCGGCCAAGGTGCTGAAGGGTGGGTTCAGTTAGGCCTGGGTTTCGGTTTCGTTGAGGATGTGGCTTCCAGCACACGGTTGGGCTGCCATGGCCATAGGTTTCCTAGACAGATGCATGGGTGACGAAGGTGCGCACAGCTGGCCGGCAGCGGTTAGGTTCCCCCCCCCCCCCCCCCCCCCCCCTCATGAAGAAGCGCAAGGCGTTTCAGCAGCCCGGTGGGATAATCCCTCGCCACTGAACCGGGATCCCTGGGGGCGGTTCTGTAGATTTTTGTGCACACAACAGGAAGACTCTGCTCGGCTGCTCTGGAAGCAAAGTTGGGATGACTGAAAAATTCTTGGCCGCCAGCTAAGTTGTGCACGTAGCAGAAATGAATGAAAGCTGTAATTGCTTAAAGATTCATATGGAAAAAAAAAAAGAGAGATATGATTTGAGGCCAAACCTGATATTTTATAGCACAGCTCTTACCACATGTTCAGCTGCGTCGGGCCTAATTTGTCTCTGTTCAAGAGAAGCTGGACAGCTTTGTGGTCGCATGAAATACCAGCAGAAGCGGTAAAGTCTCTTTGGCCGACCTCCTCCTAGGTTTCTTGCCCTTCATGTTCTCTCCTCAGCCTGTGGAACAGAAGGGGCTGTCTTTGGGTCCCGTGGCCTCTTCCAGCCTTGCATCGTTTGGGATTCTGCAGTGAAGCAGGAGTGGAGTAGAACCACGTTTGCACGGGCAGGTGGAGGGTGCCAGGGGCAGGGAGGGAGGAGAGATTTCCCTGCACACTTGGCATACGAGCTCGCTCCAGAAGCAGGCTCCGGACCAGAGAGCCCGAGGTCGCGGGCGTATGACCGTCTTTGGGGCAGGAGCCCTGGCTGGGGGAAGGTGGGCTGTGGGGAGAGGAGCAGCTGTAGGCGTTACCTTCTCAGAATTTATGAGAACTAGTTCGAGTCCAGTATGGTGGATCATCTTTCACTTCTCTGCCTCCCAACGAGGGGATCCATCCATCACGGGACCATCCCCTCACTTTAACAGCTGGACACAGAGTTGCTCTCCAGCAAATAACAGGCATCTGAGCACCCATCCCTTCCACCCAGCAGACAAGATGCTGGACCTTGCCCTAGCCCCTGCAGAGCAACCGGACATCCTGGAAGTGTGTGGTCCCACCTACTGACACCAGAGCATTGGTCATAGCTGCCAGCTCGTTTGGTGCTTGAGCACCCCAAATATGAGCAAACTCCTTCACTGCATCCAGGGAGGGGTACTTTGTATTGAATTTATCGCCCCCCCCCCAATCATTTTTGAAAGGTTGGCGCCTATGACAACAGTCCTTACTTTCTCCTGGCGCCTGGAAAGAGGCGAGAGTCCTTGTAAGAGAAATCTCTTGTCAGGAATCCCAGGAAAGGATTGTCTTGTGTGTCAGGTATCCTCCAAGAATTTGAAGAGCTATTTTGCTTGTAATTACAAATTGTGCTTCGTCCAGAAGCAGGTGCGGAAAATGCAGGAGACTCCTGCGAAGTTTAGGCTATCTGTGTGGAAAATGGCAGAGCTTGGACAATAGGGCATCCGTGGGCATGGGGAGTGGGTCTCAGACTCCCAGACGGGACAAGCTTATGTGGGTGTGCCAGGTCTCTGCTTTTTTTTTTCTTGTTTTAAACTGCACGTTTCTCCAGTTGACACGTTCCGTTTTCCTCTCTCTTCCCCTTAGCCCAGACCTCTCTCTCTCTCTCTCGCTCGCGCTCTCTTGGCTCTCTGTCAGTTGTGTCTTGTATCATCTCCAAACAGCCATCGCTGCCAGGGAGCTGAGACACAGGGCAATAAAATAAAACAGCGTAAGGAAAGTCTAACCCCCCCGCGCTCTCCCCCCTCCAGCCCTCGCCCTGGCACTGGATCTCTCTGGCATCAGGCGGCAGATCACCTCTTTAAACTCCCTCTCCAAACACAATTCCTAAAATGGCCGCCAAGAGGAAAAGAAGGGGTTTTTTATCTCGGGTTTTTTTTTTCCCTTTCCTTTTTGCCTCTTGAGCTTAACATGGCTGCCAAGAAAAGGTCTCAAACACGCCGCTAGCAGCCAAGAGCTCGATTTAAAAAGTAAACAAAGTTATTTATAAAGTACACTCCTTTTGCAATTCATTTTAACTTCATTTTTCTCTTTCCATCACCCACCCCCTTTGTGCTTTTCATATTTTTTTTTTTTTCCCTTTGGGTTCTGCACAGCAACTTGAAAGTTGAATTTTACTTATTTTTCTGGCTTCTGTTTATTTTTACAATCGTCTTCCTCTCCCCGGTTTGATTTTATTTTGGCTTTTTTTTGGCTTTTTCAAAATGTATTAGTAGTTTCGTTTTTGTTTTTTTTTTGCCAACAATTATCATTCCAGAAAGGTTTGGCGCACCCAGTACACCAAGGCTGCCAGCAGCTGTATAATACCAATGGGAGTTGGCACCGGGGCAGAGACGGTGATTAACACTTGCAGGCAAACGGGGCGTGACAAGGAGAGAGGTAAAGCAACGGGCAGACCTGAAGCCAAAACCCATGTGCCATCGGGCCTGTTTTGGGAACCAGGTGAAACCTCCCTCTCTCCTCCCCCCCCCCCCCCCCAACTCCTCACCTTCTGGAAAGAGAGAGACCGAATAGTGAGTCCTGTGTACTCCAGAGTGAGCACAAAATGGCCGACAAACAGGAGGGGAATACACCGGGAGAAGGGAATGAGAAAATGGCTGCAGGGAACTGCCTCCCTGGTGATGTCATCCAGGTTAAGTTCCCTTTAAAATTTTCCCCAACGCGCCTCCATCCCGGAGCAGGGTCCCCTAGCAAGCCCAAAAAATGTGGACTTGTGCCATCTACTTACGCTTCCCTCTCCACACACACTTTTAAACAATATATTAGGTTTTCCCACTTGAATTCAGTTTGCCTCACAAAGACGTAGACAATCAAAAAAAGATATTTATTGAGTTTTAGGTGTTCAAATTACCAAACAGGGGTGATGACCATTTCCCCAAGGGAGTAATATGTGTGTTGGGGAAGAGAGGAGTGGGTGCGATTTAAAAAAAAAAAAAAAAAAAAAAAAAAAAAATGGAGGCTGGAAGCTGAGATTTTTTTTTTTGCTTTTATAACACGCTCATGGTGTTTGAAGTGTTACAGCCTCTCAAAGTATCAGCCAAGCAGCAGACTACTGAAGCACCAAAGGTCAAACAAACAGGAGGGGGGGGGGGGGGGGAAGGGATTAAATTAAAAAAAAAAAAAAGAAGACATTTTGGAAGGGTTTAAAAGTTAGGCTGGCGCCACACCAGCACAACTGTCAGGCAGAAGGTGATGTCGCGGGAAATTGGGGCCCAGACATCCAGGAACACGGTTAATATAAGAGAAAAAAATGATAGTAAAATAAATAAATACAAATTGACTGCTTTGCTCTAATGGCTGTGTGCAGATTTGAGAAAGGTGGGGGGGCTGGAAGCCGGACTGGGGGTGCTTTGAACCCCTCCCCTCCCCCTCCCCTTCTCCCTCTTCATTGCCAAGGCCCCACTGAAACGGTGGTGGTCTCCTGCGCCGAAATAATTCCCACTGTACTGGAATCTGCCAGGAGGAAAAAAAAAAAGAAAGAAAAGAGTTCCTCCAGATACTTTTCCTATAAGCGGTGCGGTAAAACGGTTTCCACGTTTAATGCCCTTCTGACGGGCTTTAACTTGTTCTGGTAAATGCTTTCGGGTTTTTTTTTTTTTTGTTCATGCAGAGTGAAAGAGGAGCGATCCCTTGGAGTGGGACTGCTCTGGTGTTGCCTGCAGTGCAAAATCCAGAAGGGGAGTCGGAAGCCCTGTCCATGGCTGTGCTTAGCAGAACCCGAGGGCACGTAGGATGGACAGGAAGAGTAAGACGAGGAGGGGAGAGGAACCTGGGGCCTGAAAATTCTTAGTGCCGGTGTGCGTATGACGCCGTGCACCTGCCATGGAGCACTTTGACGTAAACCTCCGGGTGACCAACTGGCTCCGTGGCAACTGGCCAGACCGAATCAGCCCTTGTAAATATAGTCCCGACTTCCTCAGGAGAAGCCGGAGCTACGGACCTAGGGGTACAAAGAGGAGAAAGCCCAGGACTTGGCTCAGCACGGCCATTCGGTTTTTGACCCCTTCGTTTAAAATGCTGCATTGAAATGCAGAAACAGACAAGTTAAAGGGTGACGATTTTCCAGTGCCCAACAACAATATTTACTGGGGATGCCAGCTGTACAGTGCCAAAGTAAAGGAGCAATTGGTAGCGCAGTCCCAGAAATAAAAAAAAAATCCTAAGGTCTGATAATACTGTTTAATCTGCTGACCTCGGACTGATTATTTTACCAGATGACATCTTGTTTGTCCTAAGAAACAGCCTCCTTTTTCACTGTGGATTTATAGCTCCGCAGAGGGTAGGGTTGCCAGCTAGTTCCCATTTTATTCAGGTCTGGTTTTACCACTGCGTGCAAGAACTTACACTTTTTTGATTTCCTTAAGAAAAGCAGGAACTGCAAATCCATGCATGCAGTGGGGCAAAACCAGGACTGGACCTGTGGACACTCGCCGCAGTGGGGGCAAAAGCCAAAAACCTGGCACGGCCTCTTCCCTAGGGCAGAGAGACATCAGTGAGAAGGAAGACATTAATCCAACCAGTCGGATGCTTTCGTCCCCTTGCATCTGAGGCCCTCCCAGTTTCTAAATGGAGATGCATAGGTATGCAGTGTTAGTGTAGGGAGACCCCTCAAAACTGACTCTTTGGAGGTTCTAGTCACACAAGACAGCTGGGTGGGGGGGGACCCTGCTATTATCATGTTGACATGTTAGGGGAAGATGTTTAATAGGGTTTTGTTGTACTAATGCTAAATAAGCACCGGGTGGCATTTTTAGAGGGGTGATCGTTGTATCTTACGTGGTGTTGTGATGATGGGGGAAACAGTGTGCGTGTTCCCTTATCAGTTGGGGGTTTTCTGATTGGGCGATTCGTGTATGGTGGGAGGGTCAAAAAGTGTGAAGTCTGCCCCTGCCCTTCATGAAAGGGTGGGTAATAGGGAGCTCCAGATATGTGACCGGCTGGAATAATCAACCTAGGAGTGGGACCCTGTAGGGGCTCTTCCCCTCAAGGGGAGAGGCCTGAGGTCATGAAGAAGAGGTTTCTTCCTCCTCCTGAGGAAGTGAGTCAGGAGTGCAAGAGCAGGGGTGAGTCTGAGGTGCGCAGTGCCCCGGCGGGTTGGAGTGCAGTAGTCCAGGAGACGTGCATCGGGAAGAAGATGGTGTGGACTTCAAATGAGGGCTTGAAGACCAGAGGAGTGCGACTAGATCATGCAAATGGGAACTGAATTATGTCCCTTTTGGATATGGGTAGGCTAACAAGTAAACCCTGTTCCTTAAATGTGGTTGGGATTGAGGTACAGGTGAAAAGGGATGTGAAGGTTCCAACTAACTCTTACGGTTGGGTCCAAGGAAAAGTAATTGTGTGGGAAAAGGAGATGGAGGTGAAGGAATGTAATTAATATGTTCTGGAGGTTTTCTAATGTATATGGTAATGACTGTGGAAGCCCATGAAATTCTGATGTATTCTGTGAGCAACCTGCAAATATGGATGTTTAAAACATGGTGTCATTTGTCAACAGTGAGGGTGAGGCATGGGATCAGAGTTCATGGAGGGGATTTGAAAGGAGTCCTCTCTATCCAGTTAGAGAAGAGAATGGTTATTACTTCACCTCTGCCATAATGTAGACACTTCCTTTTATGGTTGGAGGCCTGGACTAGGTTAGTAGTAAATGATGAGCGCCCTCTAGTGGCTGGAAGACTGTCAGCACTATCAGTCCACATAGTAGTTATATTTATGTAACCCATCACTTTGTGTTATATCAAAGAATTCACTTACCTGAGGGGTGATTATTGCTAATAACTGACATTTTTCAGTATTTTCTTCCCCCCCCCCCCCCCCCCCAATTCCTCTACTTCCTGATAGGGTTGCCAACTTAAACCAGGTCAAGCGAATAGGCTGATCCAGTCCTGATTTTGACCCATTGCATGCATGGATTTGTTTTAAATTTTCATAACAAAAATCAATGGGAAAATCAGAAGTGTAACTCCAGGCATGTATTAAGACAAGCCCAGGATTGGATCAGTCTGTTCGGCTGAGTTGGCAACCCCTGTTTTCCCAAATAAACATAGCTGTTGGCTCAAGTGCTCTGGTGATGGGGCCCTGTCTGTTGTGAGTCTGGGACACAGAACATATTTTATTCTGGCTGCCGTAGGCCAGGTTACTGCTGAAAGATAACGCTTCCATTACTGTGATTTCAGGCAGCACAGCCAGCATCCCTGGCTCCATGTCATAAGGGTGAGGCTGATCCAGACCTGGCTTTACCCTGTTGCATGCACGAACTTGTAGTTCCAACTTTCCTTAGTCAATCAATGCTTCAGGTCCATGCATGTAGTAGAGTAAAACCAGGACTGGATTAGTCTCTTCCCAAAGTATTTTTTTTTCCCCGCCGGTACTTGACAGTAATTAATAGCAGCACCTTTTTGTCTTCTCTTCTCTTTTGTATCCGTGCCTAGAAAATGAGAGGAGGGGAGGGTCTGAATTAGGGAGCAGAGTTAGCTCTTCTCTGCTTTATTCTGTCTGCTCTAGTCTCACAGTAATATAGTAACACAGTGAATGACAGCAGATAAAGACCAAATGGTCCGCTTGGTTTGCCCAGCAAGTTTTTAGGGTAGTAGCAACTCAACCCTATGTGCCGTGACTAAGGATAACACAGAACAGCACCAGAACCTGGTAATTGTCCATGCAATTAGCCATTCTGTACCCTGTAATTTTGATTACTATTATTAGCACTATTATGTATTTTTATTTCTTTTTCTTTTCTTCTTTTAACTGCTTTATGTATTACTTTGGCAACGCATGTACAACTTTTGTCATGACAAACTTTCCTGAATCTAAATCTGAGAAAAGCACTAGGAGTGCCTCTCTGTCTTTCAACCTCCTTCCCCCATTTGGTGCTTAGCCCATGCCATGATGGTGGCAGAGGAGGTACAGCAGATAAAAGCACTGCTATTGTGCCCCTTACCAGCAGGAGAGAAGATGAGAAAGGGGGGTGGGGGTGGAAATTGTGCTGAGACCAGGGCCAATCTCGAGCCATCCTTCGTTCCCACCTGCCTAGCTGTGGCAGCTCTGGTGTAGCACCTCCCCTCTCCTGCCCTGCTCGGCATCCACCTCTCTCGCCTTCTGCCAAGTTCTGCCTCCCCTTTGCCCCCTGCCCTCGGTGCCCCAGCGTCTCTCCTCTTTCTCCCTCTCGCTCCCTGCTCAGCACGCCAGCATCCCCCGAATCTATCTGCCCTCTTTTGCAGTGCCCAACACTCTTGTGTCTGCTCCCTCCCTGCCCAGCATCCTCTCTATATCTCCCCCACCCCACTTCCACATCTACCCAGTATCCATTCCCTTCTCTCTTTGGATGCTGTGCCTTAAAAGTGGATAGGCAGCACCTGGGACCTTTGCTGCCCTCCCCACCCAAACGTGGTGTCCTGGGTGAGCACCTGGTTTTGACTGAACCCTGCAGCCAGTTGCAGGGAGAAGGGCTACCCAGGGAAGGGGTGTGAGGCCTGGTCACTTGCCCCGATTTCTCCCTCCCCCAGCCCCTGCATCTGAGCACTGGCCTATTCCTTTGTGTCGGTGACCCTATCGCCTTCACATGCAAGCCATTACTTTGGCTGTCACCTCTTTTCTTCAAAGTGAGTTAACGGGGGCGTTGGGGGACGTAGTACTTGAAAAGCAGCTAAGCAATGATCGGTGCAGAGACGATAACCCACAGGTGAGCTAAGATTTTGTGGTTCTCTTTAGATGAGGGGAAGGACCATCTGCTTCTTCCCTTATCCCCCCTTACAGACATGTCTACCACTATCCAATTGGTTAGTATTTGCTAAAAAAAAAAAAATAATAATAGAACTCAGAAACCCTGGTCTCCCTCCTCCCAAAATCAAGTGCGTCTGGTTTTCCTATTCTTTGGTGGAATGGTAGGAGGAGGGGAAGGCCCAGCACTGTGTCTGCAATGTCGAATCTGGGGAGAGCAGATCTGTGAATCTAATCTAGGATGCGCTAGAAAGCAGTATCGCTGAGCTCAGCGTCTGCCGACGGGGAGGAGGAGCGTGATTATTTTTAGAAAGAAGCGAGGGGCGAGCAGGGCTGGGGGACAGGGCGGGCGGTGAAGCAGGCATGAGAGAGGGGAATGGATGGATGGAGGGGGGGGGGGGGGGCCCGTAGGTAACCAGCGCAGCTCAAGCGTGGTTGTGGCACCAGTGGAGGGTGAAGACGGGGAGAGGGTGCAGTTCAGCCTTGGGGTGAAAGTGCTGGTGCAGACTAGGGCACTGTGAGGGTAATACAGGGTGAACAGAGAGAGCGCGGGTAGGTGGGTGAAAAGGGAGAGAAGGGGTTACCCCACTGCTCCCTCGTACACACACACAAACTCTTCTAGAGACAAGTTGGCAGGTCTTTTCTACCAAAACTTTGCCTGGGAATTTTGCACCTTGCAGCTGCAGTAACTGGATTGCAAGGTTAGTCAGCAGTGGAAGGGTTAGGAGCATACACTTTGTCTGGAATCCCCTCAGCTTCAGTTCCACATGTCTGCGAAGTGCACAGGCAGAGATCTCCCCAAAACTCAATGCAGTTCATGGTTAGAAGTTTCTGTGCCATGTTTTGTACTAACACAGCAGAGTAAGAGCCAGTAGGTTTCTCCAGTACGTATTGACTGAAAGGGAAATAGCAGCCTTAGCTGTTGCTTCTCCTGTCCACATGGAGAGAAGGGGCCATGGGAGGGAAAGAGAGAGTAACTGGGATGGTGAGGAAGGAGGATTCTGAACAATTATAGTGAGCCAAGGTGAGTTTGGAGAGAGAGAACAGTGCACAGGGTGCAAGGAAGATCAGGGCCAATTTTGTGTCTGTGGTGAAAATGCTTAGCACATCAGGCTCTACCGTGACTTAAATTCTGGTGTTAGGCTGAGCCAGACAACCCAAAAGAGAAGGAGAAAGAAAATGCATTGATTTCATGTTTGCTGCAGACTGCCGTTGGCTCACAGATTAGCAGGTCCCCCTAGTGGTCCGTGGAGGGATTGCTTTTCACTGCAGAGCAGACCCAGACTACGGGAGCTTGTTCCTCCCTCCTCTGTCCCGAGAACCAGATTTTTAGCTGTCTGCTTTCTGGGTGACTGGGAAAGATGTACAGAGGCCTGACAGATGGGTTTCAGCTGAGGTTTAGGATGCAGAGTCAGAGCCGCCTGCGTCTCTGGATGAGACTCACTTCACCCCGGTGAAAAGAGAGGGTAGAAAGGCTGTCTCGCTGACCCTGGCCAGAGTTCAGGGGTTCGGCATCACTGCGCCTGACCATGGAGCTTTCGGAAGAGCTTGCATTTACTAAATCATCCCTGAGAGTCTGGATGTCTGACCTCCTTGCACTGCATGTGCACCGTTCTTCTCTGAGGAGGGCAACAGGAGGTTTGCTCCTTTGGGTTGCCAGCTCATTCAGAAGCAGCACTGAGATCTTGCACCATAAGCCTTCCTGTGCAACTACCAGGGGATTTCCCCCTGTATTTTAAATCCCCCCCCCCCCTCCCAGCTTACTTTGGTCCCATCATGGTGGTGGCGTTCTTCCCCCAAGCACCAGGACTCCCTCAGGTATCCTGCAGCCGCGGGCTCTCAATCCGGCCTCTTGGTATCACCAGTGCACAGTGACTGGGCCTCCTACCCTCCTTCACCCCAAGGGCTGAGAAAGCTGTCTCTCCAGCCTCCCCAGACCTGGGCCCCGCTCTCCTATAGGAGCACCAACTGCAAAGGCTGTCCCACAATATCGCACCCAGGAGGAGGTCTGGATCTAGCACCCAGGGCCTCTGTCCTCTGACACTTCTTGGTGAAAAAATAAAATCACACAGAGAACGTAGTGAAAGGAGGGAGTGTGGAATGAATGTGATGCTCTGTGAGGAGGAGGGATTATTGTGCAAGACTTGAAGATCATCGGTGCTGTATGCTGCTGAATAATGTGGGCAAGGAGGGATTATTGTAGAATGGATGAGGACCATTGGTGCTGTGTAGTGTGAGAGAAAAGGAGGGATTATTGTAGAATGGATGAGGATCATCGGTGCTGTGTAGTGAGAGAGAAGAGAGATTATTGTAGAATGGATGAGGATCATTGGTGCTATGTAGTGTGAGAAGAGGAGGGATTATTGTAGAATGGATGAGGATCGTCAGTGCTGTGTAGTGTGAGAAGAGGAGGGATTATTGTAGAATGGATGAGGGTCATCTGTGCTGTGTAGTGTGAGAAGAGGAGGGATTATTGTAGAATGGATGAGGATCGTCGGTGCTTTGTGCTTCCCAGCACTGCTGTGCAGAGTGGGGGGTTGGATTAGGTCTCTCTCTGCCTCACCCACTCTGAGAGACAAAGATGGCAAAACCAGCTTCGGGTGCCCTTGTGCTCTGCAGCATCAGCTCGTAAGCCGCGCCTGTTTAAGAGCGCTAGTGGTGTCTTCCATTAGCAGCGGCAGGCGGCTGTGGGGTGAGGGCGGCCCCTCTGGCCCTGATACTCATTTATCACACAGCAGCCTGGTAACATGAACTCTGCTTGCTACAGAGGGACCACAGAGGATGTCCATTAGCTCTGCAAATTATATTATATAAGACAGACCCAAAAAAAAATGTTTTTTCTGTTACCATGGGAACCATGATCCTGGCAGCTTCTCTTTCCCATGGTCTCTGGACTTAAGTTTTTTAGCATAGGGGAAGAAAGTTTCTGTCCGTCTTCTGCTTCCAGTTTGCTAGTGGTGTTCTCTTCTCCTCTCATCCACACTATGCCCCGTATTTCAGAAACTCTCCCAGGTTTCCTCCCCTAATTCTTTGAATATTATTTTTTGGGGAGGGGGAGGCAAAGTGAGGCATCCATACATTTTCTGTGTAATTCCACCAAACTTGAAGTGTAGGGATGGGGGTGGTGGGTAGGAGTCGGAGGAAGGACAAGTTTATAAACGAGAAATTAAAGGGAAACAAACAGCCAGTTACTTAATACTTATTTGGGGGGGGGGGCAGGAATGGATTTTAAATGTTCACAGATTTCATCCCCCTCACACAGAAATGATTTTTTTTTTCATTATCCTTCGGTCCTGGGCTCAGTATTGACAGGAGCTGACTAGCTTGGCTGGGATGTGGGCTGCTGTTTCACTGGGAGGCAATTTTAAAATCCCACGGAGGGCTTGCAAGTCCATGGGTGCAAAGCACTTGGTAACAGAACATTGGCAAAGCTCGTTTTTCAAGGAAAATCTCCACAGTTTCCTTTGGAAGCTTTGGGGCTAGCGGAGGCCAAAGTACGCACGTGCTTTCCCCTCTGATTTCAAAAGGAAATCTCTGCTCGGACATTACCTCCCCTGGCTCCAGGCCCCGGCCCTTTTCGCCATGGCGAGAGAGAAAAGAAAAGCCCGATTTCGATATGGGGAATTTACCAGGGTTGATGCTTATTAATTCCTCAGGTTAATTGCTTTCAAAATTATCTTTACTGGGGTAGGGGGGTGCCCAGCATTATTGTTGAACGTGATAGCATCCAGGCCATCACTGACCAGCTTAATCCCCCTGCAATGCATGCTGGATCTTGTAGTTCTATCGCTACCATGGGGGGGGGGGGAGGGGGCAGCACAGCAAATGCCAGAATGAGCTGGATGAGAAGATGTCTTGATTCTCGTGTCAGAGAGGCTGAAGCAGAAACATCTGTCCGGATTGGTGCAGGTATAGGGAATCCTACCTGGATGAAGGCGGTAGGCCACAGGACCTCCTCGCAAGGCCCCTTCCAGGACTCTCTTTCGACGATTCCAAGGATCATGCATGGAGAAAGGAGGTCTCCCAGGAATAAACCAGGGCCTCTCTCTCTCTTTCAGATTCCGAGCGGGACAGCAGTCCGAGGACGGGCATTGGCTCGGACCAGGAAGACACTAAACCAATCACATTGGGTAGGTGCACGAGTTCTTCGGGCTGGCGGATCAGATTTGGTCGCCGGCAATGAGCGAGTGAAAGCGATGAGGGGCAGGCAGGAGAAGGGGGCGCGGAGGGTGATGAGGTCATGATGCCAGGCTACCAGTGCCTCCCCAGGGCTTTGCCACACGCTGGTCGGGGTCGAGATCGGTGGGGGTGGCTTGACCCCTCCTCAGGATCAGCCATTTCAGGCAAGCTGGTTGGCCAGCTGCCATGATTACCGTGTGACGTTTTATGCCTAAACGAGACCTAAATGGTTTGGCAGCTGATGGTGGGGAAGGGGTTAACGAGGCTCCTGTCCAAGGAGTATCCTGGCAGTCTCGAGTGATTCCTCACCTTGGGGTCCTAGAACAGAGGATAAAGAGCCTGGCCAGGGACCTCCTCAAGACGTAAAGCAGAGTTGGCAACGAGGAGGAGCAGTGTGACGCGTCTGGCAGCCCGTGGCGGTGTGCATGTGACGCTCGCCGGGACTTGTTGCTGGGCTTCTGGGATGCGGAGTATTGATCCCCCCCCCCTTCCGCTGCCCCTGTGGTTTTAATGTGATTGCAGTGATGCAGCGAGCCCTCCAGCCGTTCATGCGAGAGTCACATGCACTTACAACAGGAGCCGGAGCCAGATTGGCTAAAAGCTTTCTCCCGCGTTTTGCCCGCAGCACGAAACTGCTCAGTAAATATTTGGCACTCATGTGCTTTTCCCTTCAGATTGAACAGTGAGGAGAAGGTGCTTTCAGCTGAGGGATCACTGATGGCTGAAAGGGAGATGCCCTAGGTGTAGGTGACCCTTCCTCCCTTCTCCCTCCCACCACCCAACCTCCCCGGTTTCTTTTAATCTCCACTGCAGCCATGCAATGTGTCAAAATGTGCAAAAGATTTTCCCATTGCCCTCCCCGGGTGATTTTCCATATTGCCTTAGCCCCCAGAGCCTGGGAGGCCTAGCAGCTCCTGAAGTCAAATATTTGCTGTCTCCTGAGCATGGCATTCAGCCCTGGTGAGTTGGATGCCTGCCGCAAGGGTGTGTGTGAGGACTGCAGGCACTGTGCCAGTACTGATCCATCTGATTCCGGGTCAGAATCTCTAAAAAGTCTGGCAGCTGGGCTGGGGGGGGGGGGGGGAACCTGGGTGGGGGTCGGATCGTACATAGAAAAAAAAATCCTTTGTGTAAAACGTTGTGGTCCTGGGGCACATCCTGTCTGCCTCTCTCATCTCACCTGGTAATTCGGCTCGTCTTCTCTGCTCCTCAGACACATCAGATTTCCAGGAGAGCTTCGTCACCTCCGGGGTCTTTAGCGTCACAGAGCTCATTCAAGTTTCCAGAAGTGAGTAGACAAAAGCCCCAGCCTTCACCCCTTCCCCCTCCCCGACTCCATGCCACCCGGACACGCTGAGCCTGTCCTGATTATTACCTCCGCTGCCACCCATAAACCTGCAGTTACAGTTTGGTAAGAAGACTGTAGATGTACTGAAGTACTGCCGAGACAGGCTCAGTTTATCCGGATGATAGAGAGAGCCTCCCCCACCAGCCTCCTCTCTGCTCCCCTTGGTGGGAACCCCCTAGCCTGAGGTGTCCCGTGCGGTAGTTTAGAAGTTGTGGATCCAGAGAAGAGCAGCGCGCGCACCCTGCTTAGAAATGTCCAGTTTTGCACTTCCTGTTCCTTAAACCTTCTAAGCAGCTGTGACCGGTACTGGTAGTGCTGGCCTAGAATTAATGACCAGGCACACACTTTTTTCATTATCTCTGACGTTCTCTCTTCTGTATAGGCGGGGTGGGCAGTATTTTTCTTTGAATGACCACACCCGTGCGAGGCACTGCGTGGACAGCCCAGAGCTGTGAAGTCCCATGGCATCCGTACATTGCTCCTGACATCCCCTGCCTGTCCAGGGCAAATCCGTCGTTTTGTTTTTGTTGGGGTTTTTTTAACGGTGAGATGAGAAATTCAGTATCTAGATTCCGTCGGGTACTTGGGACCCATCCCACTTTCCCATTTCACCTTGGTCTTCAGTAAATATTTTTACAGGGACAGTGATAGGGTAATCTGGCCCTCCCCTGAGAATGGGCTTTAGCATTGTCCCTTGACCTTCATGACTGTGTGAGTGTGTGTGTGTGTGTGTGTGTGTGTATATATATATATATATATATATATATATATATATATATATATATATATATATATATATACATAATTTATTTTTACTTTGCAGCGCCTGTGGTTACAGGTACAGGGCCAAACTTCTCCCTGGGTGAACTGCAGGGTCACCTGGCCTACGACCTGAACCCCTCCAGTGCTGGGATGAGGAGGACGCTAGCAAGCACTTCATCCAGTGGGTAAGTACCGACCCTCACCGAATCTAGGAGAAACAGGGGAGGATTAAAGGTGTTAGCTAGCCCCCACCCATCCAGCATAGGCTGGTATTGAACACATAAGAGATCCAGAGACGCACAGGCACCGATTCACTTACACATAAACGTGCCCAGGAAGACGAGGAACCGAGGGACAAACAGATGGACACAGAGAAGAGGGTGCTGGAGAAGGGTACCCAAACTTGCTAGGAACCAGCACTCGCGCCACACTCACAGAGCCACAGACACACCCGGGTTTGGGGGAGGGGGTGCAGGGTGGCTACTTAGGATTCATGGACTGCCCCAGGGCGCTTTACAACAGATGCAAACCTATCAAAGTTTTGCTCCGGATTTTTTAGGGTTGTTCGGAAAGCAGTTGGACGATGTCTTGTTGGTTTATTCTCTGATGCAACTCCTGCTACCCTTTCAGAGCGCCATGGTTTGCACCATATTCAGTTAGAAACAGCGTGATCTCCCTAAAGTGACTGTTCAGTTGGGAGGGGGGGGGGGGGAGGAGGAGGTAGAGTGCAGTGGTTTACATGCTCCCTGATTTTACTTTTGACGCTCCCTCTTTCTGCCCTCCTCTGCTCTCCCCACCATCACCCAGGAGTAAACGACACAAATCAGGCTCCATGGAAGATGACATTGACACCAGCCCGGGGGGCGAGTTTTATACCTCCCCCAGCTCTCCCACGAGCAGCAGCCGCAACTGGACAGAGGACATGGAAGGGGGTAGGTGGCAAAGTGTCTGGGCGCGCGCGCGTGTGGGAGTGGGTGGGAGGGGAGGGAGGCATGGGGACAGTGGAGGATGCTGGGATGCCACAGGGGCTCAGCAGTGGTGAATTCCAAATTATTTCCATAAAGGTGTGGACAGCTCCCCAAACCCGTGCTCCCAGAATTGCCTCTCCCCGTGTGTACATGCTCACACACATAGCTGCCTGCGCGGTCACAGAAACATATACGCATGTTCAGTGCATATTTAACAGATCCTATTTTTAAAGCAAAGGATTTAATAAATACTTGTGTTGCAAGTGGGATTCAGCGGTGGGGGGGGGGGGGGGGCGTTGAGCCCCTCCATCCCCACCCTACGCATTACACTGCTTCTGAGTCTCGGCAAGAGACCATCCTGAGCTCATGGCCCAGACCCTGCATTTGGATTTTAGCCGAAGAAATGCCGAGAAGCAGTCACCGATAATTTAATAGAGCAACGTATGTTCCCCCACCCAAATGCTGTCTCTACCTACAGACAGACAGACAGACACCCCCCCCCCTAAGATCCATGTAGTCTTCTCCCCTAAGCCGTAAGACATCAATAACTTTACCCTTGTGGCTATTCCAGTTTCCCAGGTGCTGCTGGAGACTATAGAAGTTCTTTCTTTAGTTCATTTTTCTTTTGCTTTCCTTTTTTTGTATTACTGTCTAGACAGCACCAATTAGCTCTTCATTAGGAAAATAAGGGGAGTGGGGGAGGGGGAGGGGAAAGCTAATTAAAGTGGCAGCATCCCCTTTCAGGTGGCTTCTGCTGCCAGCTCTCATGCTTCTTGGCTGGGTTCATGGGGGCGGGGGAATATTTTCCACTTTCTATCCAATTTTTTTTTTTTCCCTGTTCCTTTTCTTGTCTCCTTCAGGGTTTTGTTGTTGTTGCTGTTTTCTCTTGCGTTTGCTAATCATGCTTTCCCATTGGCCCAAGAGCTCAGCCATTCGTTTCCAAGAGGGATGTAGGGGTTAAGAGTATTTTACCAGTGCAGGCCACACTCTGCCTGTGGGTGACATCTGGCATTAGGTGAGGGGCGGGAAGGAAACGCAGGATTTTCCCTAAAGAACATGGGGGAATCAGAGCTATTGTTGTTGGTGCCCAAGGGCATGAGGTTGGCCACCTTAGGAGAAAGCTACTTTGCAAACTTAGAAACATGAGGGCAGAAAAAGACCGTATGGCTCATCCAGCCTGCCCATCCATCCAATTAATTTAGCGTTATAATTCCCATCATTTCCTTAGAGTTCCCATGTTTCTTGACGTCAGACACTGGTTTTGTCTCCTCTACTTCCACTGGGAGGCTGTTCCACACATCCACTACTCTCTTCTGTAAAGAAATATTTCCTACGATTACTCCTAAGTCTATCCCCTTGCAACCCCATCTCATGACCTCTCGTTCTAGAGCCTCCTTTCCATTGAAAAAGGCTCTGTCCCCATAGGCTTTAGAACTTGAAATCTTTGGCTTGTCGACAAGCAACATAAACATATCTTGAAGAAAGAGCCCTAGAAATCATGTTCATGTTTATTTTTTAGGCTTTGGATTTGCAACCTGCCTTTTTGTACTCACCCGAGGTGGAGTACAACATATTAGAATAGCAGTATAAGATCGGAGCTCAATAGCAGCTTAACAGTACTAAGGTGCACAGTAAGGACTAAGCTTTAAAATAAAGCAACAATAATGACTAAGAACAAACAGCATCTCAGCAAAATCCTGGTGACTAAACGTAAAATAAATAACCGAACAATAAGTTGTCCTAACAGCACGTTCAGGGCATTCAGAACGGTGTCGGGCAGCTGAATGTGTGGTGGGCAGATTTAATCTGCTTCCCAGGCAGTTCTGATGTTGGTCCAATATTAGGTCTCACAGCCTCTAGGGAATCCGGTTTGTCTACAGGCGGCTGTTGGTTGCTGAGCTCACCGGTCAGCATCGCTTATCCATGCTCGCTCTCTCGGCCCCTGCGTAGTGCAAACAGAATAGAAAGCGCAGGCCCTGTCTTTTCTGTGACCTGTACCAGTGGTGCGGGGCCGTCGGGTGAGCCCAGGTTTTGTAAATGGGCCAAACATCTGGCATCGCAGTGGTGGTCGGCTGGTACTGGTGATGGACAGAACTGGGTTCTCCGCAGGCTGCGACACGTTTTATTTACTGGAACGAGGTAAGGCCGGCCCAGGGGGGGTGTGGATGTACCCGATGATCTCCTGGGGGGACCTGTCCAGGCTTCTGCCTTCAGTACCAGCCCACAGCCGATACTTGTTCATCAGCAAAAGCACAAATTTGAGGCGCAAAGAAATGAGGCTTCATATCTGAACATAAAACAAAAGTTTTGTTTAAAAAGTCAAATTGACAACAAATGCAGCTGTTGGAATCCCCCCTCCCACCTTCTGAGGAGACATAAGCAGTTGCGAGGTTTTTGAAAGGGACCCCCTCTGACGCAAGCGCACGCAGCCGTGGTCCTTGAGCAAATCGTGACCAGCTCAGGGTCATCCTAGATGAACTGGAGATAGTTGGCAGGTCCAGAGCCCCAGAGAAGGAGGGAGAGGGATGGCATTGCACCCATAGGACATGAAACAATAGGGGCAAAGGACATACAGCTAGAAGGCATGAAAGCATTAAAATCAGATTACAATTCCTCAAACAAACAAAATAAAAACAACAAGCCCCCAGCCTGTTAATAGCTTTGGAAGAAGATAAAAAGAACTGGCCAGAAGCTCCCTCTGCCCCTTCCCGCCTCCCCCCAACCACTCCAGAAAGAATCCAGAACCATGGGCGCTCTCTGGGGTCCGGCCACCCTGCCCCCTGCCAAGCCCCCACCCCAAACCTGTTCTGAGGTGGAGGGAGGGTGAGAGATGTCAGCAGGAAGAAAATAGTTAAGGAACAGGGAGGGGCGGAGAGAAACTGCTAATGAGACATTTTTAAGTGGGTCCGGCATTAACAACCTGGTCCCAATCCGTGCAGTGAGATTTGTCAGTTCTGCTTTCAAAGCAGCAGACACCGACCCTGCTGTGACCTCATCTTCAGAGGGAAGAGCGGGCCTTAGTGTGAAGAATCTCTTCTGAGAGTGTTGTAGCAGTCGATATCTTGACCTAGTGACCATTACCCGTACTTGGCATGCAGATGGACGTTTCTGGCCAGGCAGAATCCCCCAGGGCTCCTCTCCGTATTGTTCCGTTATCCGTGCAAAGAAGCTCCTGAGAAGGCATTGCTCAATAAATCCATTTCCTGCTCTGCCTCTTATTCCAGTCCCTGTTGGCCCATCCAGGATGTACAGTGAAATCCTCCTTAAATGTTCTGCGGTACGAATGATAGCTGTGACCCAAATGGGGAAGAAGGATAATGGAGGTGTGGCATGGCTGGAGAGTTAACCCCCTGTGTGTGAAACTCACAGGGGGGGGGTCTGAGAGAAACCGAAGAACCGGTGGCAGATCAGAGCCCCTCGCCCCGTGCCATGGTTCTGTGCTCATTTGCTTCTGGAAGCCATGCCCAAGAGAGAGACACGCACGCTCACACACACACACACACACACACGCATGCTCGCAAAGCTCGCCCTTTTCCAGTAACCAGTGAGGCGGGGGGGGGGGGGAGAGAGAGGATCGGGCAGAGTTCCCCTCCATCCTCATAGCCGTGATGTCAGGACCCCACCTTGTCCCCCTTGCCCATCGGAGGGAGGAACAGGCAGGCAGAATGCATCTCATCACCATGCAGAGCCGAGCTGGGCCCTGACTGCCGCAGTACAGTAACTGTTTACTACAGCAGAAGAGAACGCCGTCCTTAGCTGACCTGGCTTAGGCTGGGGTGTGTGTGTGTGTGTGTGTGTGTGTGTCTTTCTCTCTCTTGTCTCTCCTCCCTCCCTCCCCCCCCCCCCTTTCATTTTGTCAGCTTCCTTCACTTAATGCCTTTGTACAGTCTGTGGTTTGATCTGGAATCGTATCAAGAGCTGGTTTCACTCTGCTTTGGAATTTATTGTGTGCTGAAAAAAAAAAACAAAAACCACAAGTTCATTTTACACGCTGGCTCGCTCTCTCTCTCTCTCTATTTGTCTCTGTCTCCCCCAGTCTCAAATGTTTCCCTTTTATTAGCACTCCCTTTTAACTTTTTCATCACATTGGTTTTTTTCACGCACAGAACTCCCCCCCCATGTGTGGCCCTTTCCTCCTCCATTTTCTCCCTGCACCCCCACTCTCTGCCTCAAGTCTGCTAGGCCGCAGGTAAGGGCAGAGGCTGCGGGGCCCTTGCCATTTCTTACGGGGCGTGCTACGTAGCTCGGAGGGAATTGCGCGCCCTGCAGGGAGGGCAGCAGTCCTAGATACAGCTCTGTCATCTCTCCTTAGCCAACAGATAAATCCTTGCAGGACAAGCAAACCTGCCAGAGGCCCTTTTGTTTCCTTTTGAGTAGATTTTATGCTGGCGTTGGTAGGGGCAGAGGGCAGGAGGAATATTGGGAGCATGGTTAGGGTTTACAGGCTGGAAGGAGGGCAGACTCGAGTAACGTAGGGAAGCGAAGGGAGTCAAAACCAGTATCTGATTCCAAGAAACCTTGGGATGAACACAGAGCATCTCCAGTGGCAGGGAAGCAAAGAGAAAACTGGCAATCAGGCAGAATCTGCGTTATTACAGGAGCAAGTGGAAAAAAAACCCAGGAAAACTGGATGGATCTTGGCAGACTGCTGTCAAATTATATATTGATTAAATGTTAAAAGATTTTCTTCTTTCAAACATGAAAGTAGGGTGCACATTTTGTTTCTAGTAAGCCCCACAGGGTTGGATTGAGCAGGTTTTCTTTTATGGGAGCGAGGGATAGGAGCTGGCCCAGCGCTGATGCCTTTTCTCAACCAGGAGTCCAAGAGAGGGCCTGGAGTCATCCCAGCGCGTCTGCCCTCCGCTAGAGATTCTCCCTGCCAGCCCCAGGCCTGGCCCTTCACTTGCTTTGGGCTTCCTCTTCCCCAGCCATTATCAGATAACACTCAGCACCAGTGCCGCCCCTTCCCTCGTTCAGGCACTGGAGCCCCCTCAAACCCTGTGAAGCAACCCAAGCGAATTGTAAAGCAAGTTGAGATCCTTTTCAGCTTAAACACGGCTTGCAGAAATCAAATCTTCTAATCGTATTTATCTACTGGGGCTCTCTGCTTGGGATAAAGTTGATATTCCTGTGTGAGTTGCCTGCAAATCTATCGTAATTGACTTTAATATCTGTGACCCCCTCCATCCCAGCTGATCACTTTTATCCAGTCTCAGCATGGCTCTCGGACATGAATGCAGATGCATTAAATAAGATGTCCTATCCACTTTGGGCTGAAATTTCAAAGCCATTTATACACACCTAATCTGCTTCTTATGGGGCAGATTTTTAGAGGAGCGTGCGCGGGGTACATTGGTGCGCGCTACCCAGCGCTCACAAATGTACACCCGATTTTATAACATGCGCGCGCTGCTGTGCGCATGTTATAAAATCCAGGGCGGCGCGCGCAAAGAGGGGTGCACACTTGTGCACCTTGCGCGCGCCGAGCCCGAGGGGAGCCCCGATGGCTTTCCCCATTCCCTCCAAGGCCGCTACGAAATCGGAGCGCCTTGGAGGGAACTTTTTTTCAGTCCCCCCCCACCTTCCCCTCCCTTCCCCTATCCAACCCACCCACCAGGCCTAACTAAATCCCCCCTACCTTTGTTTCCGAAGTTACGCCTGCCTAGGCAGGCGTAATTTGCGTGCGCCGGCCAACTGCCGGCGCACCATCCCCCAGCACAGGCCACTGTGCCTGAGGACTCGGCCCCACCCCCGGCCCGCCCCTTTCTTGAAGCCCCTGGACATACGCGCGTCCCGGGACTTGCGCGCGGTGCCGAGCCTATGCAAAATAGGCTTGGCACATGCGTGTACATGTTTTTTTTAAATAAAAGTTACCGGGACTCAGTGCACATAAAAGGTTGAATTATCCTAATTTCTCATGCACTTTTATGCACACTGGGGATGGGAACTCCAGGAGGTAGAGTTAGGGGCAGAGTTGGTACTTAGGGCAAGGATCGTGCAATTTTCAAACTACTCAAGTAAATTAAACCCACTCAAGTTATGCCCTGTGAAGAGCAGATGTAATTTTGTGTGGGTTATTCTGTACCCGGTGAAGAGCTTTCAAAGCAAATTTGTGTGCAGACCTTTCCCTGAACCACACAGGTTTAAAATTACCCTCCCTAAACTACAAAAAATAAAAAAATATCCACAAATTTGTAATATAAGAAATAGAAAAATGAATATCCTGTTGTCATGCAAATGATAAAACCAAAAGACAAAAAAAAACCCTCAAGATGATATAAAATCCAAAGCATAAGAAGGGAAATCACTAACTTAAGGTCATCAACCAGCTCCGTGCCATTAGGCACAGGATAAGCTGTTCCTGGTTTTACGTCCTTGCATCTATGGACATATAGTTCCTGATTTTCTAAGAGAGAATGGCCCTTCAATCCCGTAGGCTCCCTGAGGCTAAAACCAGGACCGGCTCGGCCTGTCCAGCTGGCCTGGAGCTAGCGCTAAACCTATTACCAACAGTCGTGTTTGGTTTTGAAGTTTTAGATCCATCTTGTATTATTTGTGGAGTACTCCATCCATGTTGCCTAACATGTTGAGGTGGTGTTTAGAAAACAAGAGAAACTGTAGATTTGGAAATGAGTGGAGACTGGTCCCGTGCACGGTGAGCCCTTACGTCATGTGACTTCCTGTTTCCTGTTTGGTTGCCAGGCATCTCGCCGACAGTGAAGAAAAGTGAGATTGACAAGTCTCCCTTTCACAGCCCCTCTCCCCAGGACTCCTCCCCGAGGCTCACCAGCTTCACCCAGCACCATCGGCCCGTCATTGCTGTGCACAGTGGTAAGGACATTTCCTGTGAGGGTAAGAAGGGGGCAACCTCCGGAGAGGTGAAATTGCTGAAGATATATGGGCTCTCATTTTCCTGTAATTAACTTTTTTCCAAATAATAGTTGTTCCAATTTCTGTTTCTTCTTCCCTCCCTCTCTCTCTAACTTTGTCATTACCTTCCTGTCATCCCTTTGTTCCTCCTCTCCCCGATTGCAACCGTGCCACCTACTCTCCCACTCCCATCCCACTTGCCCGCTTTCTTTTTCCAGGCATCACGAGAAGCCCACATCCTTCGTCCACTCTGCATTTCCCCACCACTTCAATCCTCCCCCAGACAGCCTCCACGTATTTCCAGCATACAGCCATCCGCTATCCTCCTCATCTGAACCCTCAGGATCCCCTCAAAGATCTCGTCTCATTGGCCTGCGACCCATCAGCTCAGCAGCCTGGACCGGTAAGTCGCCCCCTCCTTTTCTGCCCTCATTCGCTTCTCGTCACTCACTCTTGCCGTCCAGGCCTAACACTGCTTGTTACCACGTCTTCAGAAGCCTCGACACAACTAACCTTGTCTTCTGCTAACCCACTGTGTCAAGGTACCATGGACAGCTCCATTGGTGCAGAGCACGCTCCCTGGGGCAGAGGTGTGGACCCATTGGCACATCTCCAAATACCCACAGATGGGTCTTCGGTGAGGCAGCCCATTTGGTTGCTTGGTCAAGTACAATTAAAAGGTGCCAAATAGGACACAGTGCGAACAGTATGGAAAAGACATAAAACACACAGTCATGGGGGAGAAGGAGACAGCAGAAAGACGAGAGCAAGACTGAGAAATAAAAGAAGTATTTGAAATGTTTAGAAATGACTTTTCTCATTTCAGATGGCACAAGAACACTACATTTCAGCATAGTGCAACACTGGTGACAGCTCAGCCTAGACAAAATGTTGGCTCTGCTTTGAATGATGCACCGGAGCATTAAAACCTTTGCTCGAGCAGTAGGGCACCCCCACTTTATCATTCCAGTTATCATCAATAACTTCCCACGTTGTGCTCCCAGTGGGAGTTCAGCTTATAAAACGCACATGGATCACAAAGAGCAGCGTTTACCGCCCCTAACAGCACAAACCCAAGGAGAGGGCAGTCTATACTCCCTCCCACTCACTGGCGTGCCCCTTTATTATTATTATTATTATTATTATTGTTATTATTAAAATAGTTGTTCGCCAGTTGTGAAAGAACTGGTAAAAGTACCAACTGCCACCTCCTTGCCAAGTGCTTTGTAAATGCAGTCCAGCTATCGGGCAAAGGTGGAGTAAGAAGCACGTCCGGGTCCTTCCGCCCCTGCTCTTTTCTGGTGCTGGTTTGCATTTGGGGGTGGAGAAAGGGGACCCGGTGCTGCCAGGCACCTCATCAGCCTCGGCCCCAGGGATGCCGTGACAGGCAGGTTTGTTGGAAAGTTGGATAACTGATGAAATATCTAAAAGTTTTTCACTTTTGCCTGCTGCTCTGAGTCTAGCATGTTTGTGTGCTCTGTTTCCTAAGTTAAATGGAAGTGGTCAAGTCAAAGTCCCCAGCCACTATATTTCCACACAGATGCTGGCGCCACCTCCTCCACCCGGCATGCCCCGGCTGACGATTCCTCCTGACTCCAAGTCAACGACGACAACTTCGGATGGAGGGACCTCTTCTCCAACTTCACCCAGTAAGCAGCGCTGGACTTTAACTTTTAAACATGCAGTAAACCATAGGAAGAGAGGAGAACTCAAAATATTACTGCCGTGGTGCTGGGGGAGTATGGCCCTGGCATAAGAGTGCACCTGTTTTGGTGGCTCTGGAGATCAGTGGTAACCAGTGTAGAAGAAAACTTTTTCATACTGTTATAGACGGACATCTGTCCTGGTAGATCTGAAGAACAGTGGTACTGGTATAGATGGAGACATGGCATAGTGGATGTAGAGAGCAGTGATGCTGGTGTAGGTAGACGTCCGTGGTGGATCCGGAGAACAGTGGATACCTTCCATGGTGCAGCTGGAAAGCAGTGGCAGAGATGTAGGTGCATGCATGCTGTGGTGGGGATCTTCAGGTCTGCGGGAGCGGCATGAATGGAGATTACCCAGGCCATCTGGAAACACGCTCGGTCACCCTTTCTGGGGCAGCTCCTGGAAGACGTATCTCTGTCTCGTGTTCCAGGCTGTCTTATTGCAGCCCCAACGATTACCACTTAGAAGGTGAATTATTTAGTTGCTGCAGTAACTTAATAGATTTAAAAATAATAATAAATAAGGCATTCAATTATTTATGCACCAAAATCTCATCAGCAGGATGGGTAAGTTTGAAGGGGGCTCGAGTCCAAGACAACTGGGCGGGGGGAGGGGGGAGAGGGAAAGGGGGCAGGAGCAGAAGAAGAGAACACTCCACTGAAAAGGCCAGGGGTGGACATAATGGAGGGTGGGAGTGGAACGTGGCCCCACTAGACTTCTCCTCAGTCTTAGAAAATAGGAATGCTTTGTACTGCTGTCCAGCCCACAGAGCTCGTCTTTGAATCGGGAAGCCACGGGGGATGTCCTAGCATGTTCTCTGTGATGAGGAAAGCCCTTTCCAAGCACCTGAGGAGCTGAACGCAGCTGTAACCACCGATGCTGTGCTGCTCCATGGCATCTGTGAGATTTTCCAGCATTGGTGCATGCGTTATTCCAGTCCAAAATCCACAGGCTCGCTTTAGCCCTGCTCCCGGGGCTGGCGCGAGGGTATTTAAGCGTGTTAGACGACTGTTGGTCTTGCAGTTCCCACCCCCAAGACTCGCCTGCTGGCAGCAGCGCTTGTGCTTTTCAGCCACCAGTGACCCCCAGGCCTCCTCCCATAATTTTGGTGCCCCCTTCCCTCCCCCCCCCCCCCCCCCAAGGTGTGGCACTCCCGGTGACCATCCCTGCCTGCTACACACGTTGATGGGTCATGATTTTCATTTAGGTTGCACCTTTCTTACAGACAGAATTCCTGTCCACGTTACATCTTAATTCTCCCCGAGATGCACTTCCAGAACTGCTTCTACTCACACTCTGACTGTGAATGTAGTGAGCTCCCATTTGCCTGAAAGGTGCATATGAACTCAGGACCGACATACGTAGTACTATTGACCTTTCGTTTTGTAGCCGACTTCCTGGCCCCGAATTTAGTGCAAGTGGGGAGCACTGTGGGTTTCTAGCAGACAAAACTGAATTCTCCACAGGTTCTGATGACGTTTTCTTGAAGCAGCGTGAGAATTGTCCAGATATGAAGGTGCACCTGACCTTTCCAGGCCACACACAAGTCCCTTCTTCAGAGGCAAAGGAACTCCCCCACCCTGATGAGCTTTGCACTAGAAACCCACACATAATGTGTGTTTTTTCTGCCCTTGTTTCTCAGCCTACTCGGCTCCTGGCACGCCTCCTGCAAACCGTTCCTTCGTGGGACTGGGGCCAAGGGATCCTGGAAGCATCTATCAGCCACAGGTAAGAGACAGCGGGATAATCACCTACCCCTCCCTCCCCACTCCCAACCAACACCTGGGGCTGGGGGGGTTGAGGGGAAGGAGGACTTTAGGGGACAGGTGGGGAATCCGGTATGAATGGGCCAACTGTTGCGTTTGGTGATGTCTCCAAGTGAGCCATTACTACTCTACTGAAGGAGGCAGCCTAATTGTTAATGAGGGATGGGAACCAGAGCAGACACTTTGGGTTTTTTTGGCAGGAGCCTGGTGTAACTAGAATGGGAATGTTAGGCCTTATACCTCCCTATGCCCTATCAGGTTTCTTATGATCAGCCATAGAAATGATGAGAGTCTCCTTACGAGTTGGAGGCAAATTACATAGTTGGTTAGGTTGAAAAAGCGCTAGAGGGCCATTGAGTGCAGTCCATTTCTGGTTGCCTAAAAGCTCTCTACACACTAATCCAGAGTTAGTCGGAATAAAAATATTGTCCATCTGTAGCCCACTGAGCAGAAGGAAGAAAGAAAATGGCTTTCCCTACCCAAAATATCCGCAACGCACCTTGCTGGTAACTTATTTCATCTCAACATAAAGCCTTGCTAGTTAACAAAAAGCTCTGTGCTTTTTTTTTGTTCTTGTTGTTTATTCTTCCAATAATTATTAATATGAGAAAAAGAAAGGAAAAGCCCAACTGATTTTCATCCGTTTCAACAGCAGATCAATTGATCTGTGGAGCTTCTCCACCCTGGACGGCCCTTATTGGACAGCAGGAAACTCATTTCTGGGATTCTCCTTCTTAGAGGGCTCCTGGCAGGGTGGTCTTGTGTAGCCATGCCCTCCGCCCTTTCCACCCAGGAGTCCTCTCCAGTGGTGGTGGTGGGGGGAGGAGGGGGTCAGGGGGTTCCTGTGCATCCTCCAGGGGAAGCTTTCAAAGCTATTTGTCCAGGTAAAGAGCAGTTTTCCCCCAACTCCTGGGTGACCAGTCTGAAAATTGTTGTCCTCTGCCTCAGCTAAAAGTATGTGTGGACATCCGAAAAGGACATATCTTTAACCAGGCTACAAAAAAAAAAGGAGTATTCCCGTAGCTGAATAAAACAGGGTGGTAGTTCCCCTTTGCTGGGAAATGAGGCGGATGGTTCCTCCTGTGGAAACGGGCTGTGTGCATATTGCAGACAACGCGGGCTACTCAAAATAGCTCTGTCTATTCTGCTACCCTCCCCTCATCCCCCCTTTTAAACAGTCTGTAATGGTTTCCAGCCTCTTGTGCCCATGGGGTGTGTTTAACACTTGGGGCCTTATTTACAATGAGAATTTCTTGCCTGATGGGGGATCGCCAGTATGCTAACTACCCACAGAGTTTGCAAAGTGCAAACTCCCCACCAGAAGGTTAAACAAAACTCCCTGCATATAGTTTGCTCCCCACCCCTACCCACTCCCCCCTCCCCCTAACATCGCCTATGGGATGGGGGCGACTTCCCGTACGTACCCTGTTAACATCATGCATCACTTTCCCCCACACCGTCGAGGGGGGATGGGGGCAATTTTAGAAGTCATGTTTACCCACAGATAAAGATTCTGAAAATTGCTCCCTCTGCGATGTGGTGGAGTAGAACCTTGTTAAAAATGCAACACATATATAGATCAGAAGATTGGCAAAAAGAGCCAAAGTGAATATTCATAAACCTGAAACCTCCAGCCAGCTTCCTTCCTCCGCCCCCAACCCTCCCCCTCCCCCCCACACACCCAAGTCTATTTAGCTGCCTTGGCACAGGCCCTGGTGTGTGATTGGGTGCATGGGCGGGGAAAGGCCATTGGCCAATGGATCGCCTGCTTCCCCAGCCTTTTGCGTTTGCACCCTAGCACCCGTTAGGTTCCCCTCGTCTGCTTCTCTGTTTGGGAGCAAGACTTCTCTGCAGGTTCTGGCTTTTGCTTAATGCTGAGCGGAAAGGCATTTGGCCTTTAAAGGGACAAAAATTCTTGTTACTTGAATGAGAAAAGGAGCGGGAAGAAGAACCTGGGCAAGGCCATTACATGTGGCCGCAAGAAACACTATTCCTCGGTCTGTATTCTGACTGTGAAGGAGCCAGAAGAAGGTGAGCACCTGCTTCGAGAGAGCAGACAGAGCCTAAGTAGGCCTAAGAGTTGCCTATAGCATTAGCTCAGACAGTAGCCACAGGAGGCTGAAAAACAAGTGACAGCAGCAGTTCAAAGGCAGGACCCTTCCAAGCCAGAGGTATCAAACTTTAGTCTTCATTTTCAAGGCATCCACCATGAATAATCAGATGGCTTCACTTAATGCTTTAGCTCTAGGTTTGGCTATCCTGAAAATCAGACCTGCTGGTGTCCCTGAAGACTGCCCCTGTTCCAAGGGAAGCAGAACTCCTAAAATGGAAGGATTATAGGTTGGACAGGGGCTATGGTGGGAAGGACAGAGGGTTACAATAAGATTTGATTATTGTGAGCTCTGTGCATTATATTTACGTTGGTGGCCAGCCATGTTACTCTAACGATTGGTGGATTTTGCAGCAGGACTTGGCAAGGTGTGATGTCCTGAATTCTGAGATTTCTAGCCTTTGTGTGTTACTTCTGGCAAATTGCGTTCTGCCTGTTTGTCTGTCACACACACCCCCCCCCCTCCCCCCCATTGGCGTCCTTTTGTTAAGAGAAAGTGCTGCAGAAGTTGCATTGAAGTAATGCTGGTTATTTATATTTGGCTCTTAATCAGGGGAAGATTGCAGGACAATATGAAGCTAGGGGGAGGATGTTTCAAATCCAACCCCCTTGTGCACTTTCCCTACAACACTTGCTTCAACAGCTCCCCAAAGCAAGCCAAGCTGACCCAGAGATACATCATGTGACCTGGAACCTGGCAGAAACAAGCCAAAAAATCTCCAACATAAATTTCCCTTTTGTCCTAAATAACTAACAGGTCGATACAGTACAGTGCGCTCCGGAGAGCACTGTTAGCATGCTATTGGACGCACGTTTTCCCTTACCCCTTATTCAGTAAGGGGAGGAAAACGTGCGTCCAACCCGCGGCACCTAATAGCGCCGCAGCTGTCGGGCCGAAAACCGGACGCTCAATTTTGCCGGCGTCCAGTTTCCGAGCCCGTGGCTGTCAGCGGGCTCGAGAACCGATGCTGGCAAAATTTAGCGTCGGCTGTCAAACTCGCTGACAGCCGCCGCTCCTCTCAAAAAGGAGGCGCTAGGGACGCACTAGTGTCCCTAGCGCCTCCTTTTCCCCGTTTTTACCGCATCACCTAATTTAAATACAGAATCGCGTGCACCGGCCCTTTGCCGGTGCGCGCGCCGGTCGTCCGCTCTCCCGCGGACTTTACTGAATCGGCCTGTAAGTAATAGAGCTCATGCTAGACTAGGGTAAGTAAACTGAGCGGCAGTCCCCCATCCATCCCTGCAATCAGCTGGGCCCCCAAACAGGTTTGCTTACATCTCTCATGTACATGTCCTGGATTCCTGGTCTGCTGCTAAAATCTCTTTCCAACCAGTCAGCTCTTGAACCAGTTGCCAAGTAATAGGACAGTCACACTGCAGCTAGGTGTCAGGCACACACACTGTCAGACGCAGAGACACACAAAACATTCACTGTGTGACACACACACACTCACTCACTCTGGGTGTAGGTGTGTCTGAGAACGAGTGTGTGTGTGTGTGTGTGTCTGTCAGACACTCAAACACACTCTGACACAAAGTGTGTGAGTGTTTAAATAAGAAGAGTTACTGACCCAAAACAGAACAACTCCAGATGCAATCCTGCTTTCTCTCAGAGCCAGTGCTGGTGCAAGAGTGTTAGGTGCCCTAGGTGAACCTTACAGCCTTGCATCTCCCCACACACACAATTACAAATTATGCATTTATAATAACAGGTTTTACATGGAAAGGATACTCAAAGTGCAATCTTCTGTGGTAAAACTATCACTTACAGTATGTATAGTATATTTACATGCACTGCTCTGGTGCCAACTAGAAAACCCTGAAAAAAAAAAAAGACACTTGGATCCCATATGACATTATGTTATGGCCACCGGTGGCGGCAAGCCGCGACCGGGGCCAGCCACTCACCAGCGCGGCAGACTGCCCCGCTCGCAGTGACCGCACTCGGCATCGGCGGGTTCGTCCCGCGGCGGCTCCTGCTGCTCAACCAACATGGCCACGGCGTCGGCCGTCTTGCTGCTCGCGTCTGGCTCCGCCCCCCCGCTGGATCTCCCTAGAGCCGCGCACGCTGCAGAAGCTAATCTTTTAAAGGAGCCACTACAGGAAATGGGATTGGCTCCTTCCTGCAAGCTCCAGCTGTGAGGGAGTATTTAAGGCAAGGCCTGCACCTCAGCCTTGCCTTGGCTTCTTGGCTCCTGTGATTTGTTTGTTCTTGTGTTCCGTTCCTGATCCGCTGATTGTCCTTCCGTGCTTGATTCCTGGACTGGCTGCTGACTTCGTTTGGTTCTTGATCCCTGGACTGGCTGCGGAGTATCGTTTGGTTCTTGATCCCTGGACTGGCTGCGGAGAATCCTTTGGCTCTTGATCCCTGGACTGGCTGTGGAGTATCCTTTGGTTCCTGATCCCTGGACTGGCCATGGATTACCCTTTGGTTCTTCACCCCTGGACTTTTTCCAACTACCTGTGTGCGTGAGTCAGAGCAGTTACGACCTGCTGGAGGCGCCAGCTATCTGGACCACACGACTGGCAGGAGGCGCCTGCATCCAGATTTTCCACTACAAACCGCACAAGATCTTCCGAGTTAGCCTTGCCTTCTGACGTTAGTGTCTTGAAGTACTACGTCGGACCAAGGATTCACCACCCGAGTCATTACAATAAGCCAAGGCCATGGACCCGGCAGAGGCCTCTGCACTAAGAGCAATTCCTGGCTTGGCTCAGAAGATCATGGAGCAACAGAGTATGTTAGAATCTATGGCAGCCTCCATAGAGTGACTCAATGCTCAACTGGACGCAGTAGTCGCTACACAATCTGGCACTCCGACTTCCACCCCTCCACCTGTACCAGTTCCGCCAGCAACACAAAGCTACAATCCGCCAGTCCTTCCACTACCTGCTCCACCCCGATACGCCGGGGATCCTCGCTTATGCTTGGGATTCCTGGACCAGTGCAGTATGCATTTCCGTTTGCAAAAAACCCTGTTTCCGGACGATATCACAAAGACCACTTATATTTTATCCTTACTTGAAGGCAAAGCTCTGGCCTGGGCTTCTCCGCTATGGCAGCGCTTGGACCCAGTATTGCAAGACCTTCCACGATTTCTGGAATTATTTCAAACAGTGTTTGAGGAACCAGGGAAACAAGCAGCCGCCGGTTCTGACCTTCTTCACCTCCGTTAAGGAGGGCGATCCCTCACGGATTACACCATTGAGTTTCGGACCCTAGCTACAGAACTTCATTGGGAGGAACACGTCCTGCGAACAATATACCTGGAGGAACTATCTGCCAGAATCAAAGATGAGCTGGCTGCTCGAGAACTTCCATCCTCCTTAAATTCCATAATTGAATTAGCAACCAGAATTGATCGACGACTACAAGAAAGGGCTCGCGAGGCCCTAGGATCAAGGAGACGCCCGGCTATTTCCTATGTTCCGCCTTCCACCTCCATGACCTCTCGAGAGTCTTCTATCGTTGAAGGGCCGGTAGCAGAACCTATGCAATTAGGCCGAGGACCTTTATCACCCGAAGAACGCCAGAGATGCTGCAAGGCAGGCCTTTGTCTTTACTGCGGAGGGTCCGGCCATCATATAGCCGCCTGCCCAATCCGTCCGGGAAACTACAAAGCCTAGGTTTCCTGGGGGGAGTCACCCTAGGCCTCATATCTCCAGCTCCCCCACTCACCTTACCAGTTACCCGCGACATTAAAGGACATGAATTTACCACGTTGGCCTTAGTAGACTCCGGTGCGGGTGGAGATTTCATATTACAAGAACTAGTGGATCAATTCCAGATTCCTACTTGTCTCTGTTCAAAGCCTTTGTTCATCTCTTCTATCCACGGCGAACCTTTACCAGGAAGAATAACTCACCACACGGAACCGCTAGACTGCCATATTGCGCCCGACCACACACAACAGATCACCTTCTACGTCCTCAGCAAAGCCATTCACCCAGTGGTTCTCGGCATTCCCTGGTTGCAACGCCACAATCCACAATTTGATTGGACTTCTTTAAAACTTACTCGCTGGGAACCAGGATGCCATGAGACTTGCTTAAAGAGAACTACTTCTACTTCTAGTTTCGTCTGCACCTCAGTCTTGCAAAATTTACCCTTTCAATACAAACAATTTGCGGACGTATTCTCCAAGGAGGCTGCAGATATTTTACCCCCGCATTGAGATTTTGACTGTGCTATTAGGTTGATTCCGGGATCCACACCACCTCGAGGGAGAGTGTTTACTTTATCTGCCACAGAGACTCGGGCAATGTCTGAATACATCCAGGACAATCTACAGAAAGGGTTTATTCGACAATCCACCTCTCCCGCGGGGGCTGGATTTTTCTTTGTCAAAAAAAAAGATGGGACATTACGCCCTTGCATTGATTTTCGCGGACTCAACTCTATCACCATCAAGGATCGGTATCCCCTACCTCTTATTGCGGAACTGTTTGATCGCCTGCAAGGAGCCCAAGTATTCTCCAAATTAGACCTGCGAGGAGCCTATAACTTGATACGGATTCGGGAAGGGGATGAGTGGAAGACAGCGTTCAACACCAGAGATGGACACTACGAATATCTCGTTATGCCATTTGGGTTAACTAATGCTCCTGCTGTTTTTCAACACTTTATTAATGAGATTTTTAGAGACTTATTATATATCTGTGTGGTTGTTTATTTTGATGATATTTTGATTTTTTCCAAGGATCTACAGATGCATCGCCAACATGTTACGCAAGTTTTGCAATGCTTAAGAGAACATCGTTTATATGCCAAGCTAGAGAAATGTATTTTCGAAACAGAATCCTTACCTTTTTTGGGATATATTATCTCCAAGCAAGGTTTTCAAATGGACCCGACCAAAGTAAAATACATACAAGAATGGCCTCAACCCAACGGACTACATGCACTCCAACGGTTTCTGGGATTTGCTAACTACTATCGTCATTTTATCAAGAATTTCTCCAAACTGGCTGCGCCGCTTTCCGCACTTACACGAAAAGGAGTTAATATCAAAACCTAGCCAGTAGAAGTGATAGAAGCATTCCAAGCTCTCAAAGACTCCTTCCTACAACAACCCTGCCTCCGCCACCCTGATCGTAGACGTCCATTCACGGTGGAGGTTGACGCTTATACAGAGGGAGTTGGAGCGGTTCTGGGCCAAAACGATGCAGCAGGAACATCCCATCCATGCTCCTATTTTTCGAAGAAATTTTCACCTTTGGAGTGCAACTATTCCATTGGCGACAAAGAATTGTTGGCTATCAAACTTGCCTTTGAGGAATGGCGACAGTGGTTAGAGGGGGCTCAACATCGTATTACAGTTTTTACGGACCATAAAAACCTAATATACTTACAACAAGCTCAACGCCTGAACCCATGTCAGGTCCGTTGGGCATTATTCTTTACACGTTTCGATTTTGAGCTAAGATATCAACCAGCAAGTAAGAATATTAAAGCCGATGCATTGTCTTGATCTTTTGTCAGTGAAGACGTGGAAGAACCTATACAGAATATTATTGACCCAGCCTGCATCATTCTCTCAGCAACTTTCACGGTCCCAGTCGGTAAGACAGTGGTACCCAGGAGACTCCGCAATAAGGTATTGAAATGGGGACATGATTCCCAGTTGGCTGGGCACCCAGGACATAGACGAACGCAGGATCTTCTTCAACAACACTACTGGTGGCCTGGGATGCGCAAGGACATTCGTGCATATGTAGACTCCTGTCCTGTTTGCGCGCAGCATAAGAATCCTGCGGGGAGACCTTGGGGTCATTACAACCACTTCCGGCGCCAACAAGACCTTGGACACACATCTCCACTGATTTTATTGTCTATCTTCCAGCTTCTGAAGGACATACGGTAATATGGGTAGTGGTTGATCGATTCTCTAAGATGGCCCACTTTACACCACTACCCGCCCTCCCCTCTGCTCCCCGTCTGGCTCAGTTATTTATGTTACATGTCTTTCGTCTCCATGGAATACCCCAGCACATCACGTCTGACCGAGGGTCGCAATTCACGGCTCGATACTGGCGGAGCCTCTGCACCAAGTTTCACATTGCGCTCGATTTCACCACTGCCTTTCACCCTCAGGCCAACGGGCAGACAGAGAGACCTAATCGGGCTCTGAAACAATTCTTGCGCTCCTACGTTAATGCTCGACAGGATGATTGGGCGGCATTGCTGTCCTGGGCAGAATTTTCCCATAATTTTCATACCTGTACCTCGACTGGGGCCTCCCCATTTCAAATTGTTTTCGGTCAGCAACCTGCGCCACCGGTACCGCTACCTCTGTCTGTCTCTTCTCCGGCGGCTCAGCTTACCGCCACTCAACTAAAGCAACTTTGGATACATACTCGACGGATGCTACAGAAAGCGGCACATACTGCAAAGAAATTCGCTGATCGACATCGGAGACCAGCACCACGATTTTGTCCAGGAGAAAAGGTGTGGCTCAGCACCAGATATATCCATTTACGGGTTCCCTCGATGCGATTGGCCCCTTGTTACATCGATCCTTTTCCGGTGACTAAACAAATAGGTCCCGTGACCTATCAACTACGCCTCCCTGCCACTCTACGTATCCACAATTCCTTTCATGTGTCTCTCTTAAAACCCTTGCTCCTCAATTGGCCCTCTCGGAAGGTTCCTGTTTCTCCACAACTGAGGGTGGAGGAAGACACTACTTATCAAGTTCGGGAGGTTCTCGATGTTCGGAGACGAGGTCGTAGATGGGAGTATCTGCTGGCTTGGGAAGGATTTGGGCCAGAAGAGAATTCTTGGGAGCCAGCTACAAACATCCTAGATAAAGATCTTCTCAAGAACTTCCACACCAGCCACCCAGGAAAACCCAAGCCTTCTAGGGGGAGGCCTAAAGAAGGGGGTACTGTTATGGCCACTGTCGGCGGCAAGCCGCAACTGGGGCCAGCCACTCACCGGCGCAGCAGACCGCCCCGCTCGCGGTGACCGCACTCGGCATCGGCAGGTTCATCCCACGGCGGTTCATGCTGCTCAACCAACATGGCCGCGGCGTCGGCCGTCTTGCTGCTCGCGTCTGGCTCCGCCCCCCGCTGGATCTCCCTAGAGCCGCGCGTGCGGCAGAAGCTAATCTTTTAAAGGAGCCACTACAGGAAATGGGATTGGCTCCTTCCTGCAAGCTCCAGCTGTGAGGGAGTATTTAAGGCAAGGCCTGCACCTCAGACCTTGCCTTGGCTTCTTGGCTCCTGTGATTTGTTTGTTCTTGTGTTCCGTTCCTGATCCGCTGATTGTCCTTCCGTGCTCGATTCCTGGACTGGCTGCTAACTTCGTTTGGTTCTTGATCCCTGGACTGGCTGCGGAGTATCCTTTGGCTCTTCATCCTTGGACTGGCTGTGGAGTATCCTTTGGTTCCTGACCCCTGGACTGGCTACGGATTACCCTTTGGTTCTTCACCCCTGGACTTTTTCCGACTACCTGTGTGCGTGAGTCAGAGCAGTTATGACCTGCTGGAGGCGCCAGCTATCTGGACCACACGACCGGCAGGAGGCGCCTGCATCCAGATTTTCCTCTGCAAACCACACAAGATCTTCCGAGTTAGTCTCGCCTTCCGACGTTAGTGTCTTGAAGTACTACGTCGGACCAAGGGTCCACCGCCCAAGTCATAACACATTAGGCCTATTGTAACACATTAGGTGTGGGCTTGGCCCTCAGAAAACCCTAGGTAAACTGAATTATAATCTAGTAAACCTCCCATACCAAAACAGCACTAGCGGCCAGCACTCAAACAGTAACAATGCTACCTATGAAAAAGCAGCACTGAAAACATTACACCAGACTCTAAAACACCAATACACCTCTTATTAGGAAAATAGCCAGGATGCTATCTCACCTCAGTCACACATGTAGAACACACAAATCCTCACCAAATACAGAAGAGACAATGAAATATAAATAGAAACTTGGAGACAAAAATTGAACTGGAAATCGCAATAAGCCAGACTCTGTATACAGTGCAGCAATGGAAAATCAGAATTACCACCTTTCCTTATAAAACAATAGAATCAAGAAATATAAAACATCAATCATAATAGTAAAACTATACTAATAAAAATAATATTTCACATCAGCTGATGAACAGAACATCCAATAATAAAAACGTTTACAAATGTTTTAAAATATTCCCAAACACCAATAATATATTTCAAAACTGCAGGCATATCAAATAAAACCCAATAATTAAAACTAGTAAGGAAAAAATTATCATCCATTCTGCATGCCTGGGAAGTTTTAATTCCAGTCATCCTGAGATTGTAATGGATTAATTGGAGACGGGTATGCACAGACTTTCTTTCTTAAATTCATACACTCTCTTACATGTTCATTCTCATATACATACTCACGCTCACTCACAAGTGCACATACAAGTTCTCACATACAAGCTGACACTGATGCTCATGCATACGCTCACTAACTTGCATGCTTACACACATGCTCCCTGACTCACACATTCAAATGCTCACAGACATGCTCTCTCTTACTCTTCTCCCCCTCTGCCTCTGAATAAGTAAAGCAAAAAATGTTTTGTTTTGGGTTTTTTTTGCTTTTGTTGATGGTGTGTGGGAGTGGGGTTGGATTCAGGAATAATCTCAAAAGAATAGGTCTGGATGGGCCTCCCTCCTGCTGCTTCCAACCCAGAGATGACATCACTTGGTATAGGAAGGGAGGAGTGGCTGGAAGGTCCTGATGCTGGGTTTTTTTTTTTGCCGCAGCTCTAGCATGAGGGGAGCCAGTGGCTGAGAGCAGCAGCGAGGCAGCAGGCCGGAGGTCTGTGCATTGTGCCTCCCACCAGCCCAGACAGAGGGAGGGCAGGTGCAAGGTGAGGCGGCAGGAGTACATCCTTCTGCTACAGTGATGGAGGGAGGAGGGGGAAGGATGCAGGCTAAGAGAGAATTTGAAAAGAAGTTGGCTGTAGAGGCAAAAACTCACAGTAAAAACTTTTTTAAATATATCCGAAGCAGAAAGCCTGTGAGGGAGTCAGTTGGACCGTTAGATGATCGAGGGGTTAAAGGGGCACTTAGAGAAGATAAGGCCATCGCGGAAAGATTAAATGATTTCTTTGCTTCGGTGTTTACTGAAGAGGATGTTGGGGAGGTACCCGTAATGGAGAAGGTTTTCATGGGTAATGATTCAGATGGACTGAATCAAATCACGGTGAACCTAGAAGATGTGGTAGGCCTGATTGACAAACTGAAGAGTAGTAAATCACCTGGACCGGATGGTATATACCCCAGAGTTCTGAAGGAACTAAAAAATGAAATTTCAGACCTATTAGTAAAAATTTGTAACTTATCATTAAAATCATCCATTGTACCTGAAGACTGGAGGATAGCAAATGTAACCCCAATATTTAAAAAGGGCTCCAGGGGCGATCCGGGAAACTACAGACCGGTTAGCCTGACTTCAGTGCCAGGAAAAATAGTGGAAAGTGTTCTAAACATCAAAATCACAGAACATATAGAAAGACATGGTTTAATGGAACAAAGTCAGCATGGCTTTACCCAGGGCAAGTCTTGCCTCACAAATCTGCTTCACTTTTTTGAAGGAGTTAATAAACATGTGGATAAAGGTGAACCGGTAGATATAGTATACTTGGATTTTCAGAAGGCGTTTGACAAAGTTCCTCATGAGAGGCTTCTAGGAAAAGTAAAAAGTCATGGGATAGGTGGTGATGTCCTTTCGTGGATTGCAAACTGGCTAAAAGACAGGAAACAGAGAGTAGGATTAAATGGGCAATTTTCTCAGTGGAAGGGAGTGGACAGTGGAGTGCCTCAGGGATCTGTATTGGGACCCTTACTGTTCAATATATTTATAAATGATCTGGAAAGAAATACGACGAGTGAGATAATCAAATTTGCAGATGACACAAAATTGTGCAGAGTAGTTAAATCACAAGCAGATTGTGATAAATTGCAGGAAGACCTTGTGAGACTGGAAAATTGGGCATCCAAATGGCAGATGAAATTTAATGTGGATAAGTGCAAGGTGATGCATATAGGGAAAAATAACCCATGCTATAATTACACGATGTTGGGTTCCATATTAGGTGCTACAACCCAAGAAAGAGATCTAGGTGTCATAGTGGATAACACATTGAAATCGTCGGTTCAGTGTGCTGCAGCAGTCAAAAAAGCAAACAGAATGTTGGGAATTATTAGAAAAGGAATGATGAATAAAACGGAAAATGTCATAATGCCTCTGTATCGCTCCATGGTGAGACCGCACCTTGAATACTGTGTACAATTCTGGTCGCCGCATCTCAAAAAAGATATAATTGCGATGGAGAAGGTACAGAGAAGGGCTACCAAAATGATAAGGGGAATGGAACAACTCCCCTATGAGGAAAGACTAAAGAGGTTAGGACTTTTCAGCTTGGAGAAGAGACGACTGAGGGGGGATATGATAGAGGTGTTTAAAATCATGAGAGGTCTAGAACGGGTAGATGTGAATCGGTTATTTACTCTTTCGGATAGTAGAAGGACTAGGGGACACTCCATGAAGTTAGCATGGGGCACATTTAAAACTAATCGGAGAAAGTTCTTTTTTACTCAACGCACAATTAAACTCTGGAATTTGTTGCCAGAGAATTTGGTTTGTGCAGTTAGTATAGCTGTGTTTAAAAAAGGATTGGATAAGTTCTTGGAGGAGAAGTCCATTACCTGCTATTAAGTTCACTTAGAGAATAGCCACTGCCATTAACAATGGTTACATGGAATAGACTTAGTTTTTGGGTACTTGCCAGGTTCTTATGGCCTGGATTGGCCACTGTTGGAAACAGGATGCTGGGCTTGATGGACCCTTGGTCTGACCCAGTATGGCATTTTCTTATGTTCTTATGTTTCTTATGTTCTTAGGGACCATGGAGCCGCCACTCCTGCTCCTGTTGCCAAGTGGGAAAAATAAAGCAGACAGTAGGAGAGCCTCAGGGGGATTTTCCTGCTGCTGCTGCAGGGTCTGGTGTTGGTCACTGCAGCTCCACAGACATGGTGCTGCTGCGACTACCACCAACCATGTGATTGCTCGGACCGGCCCCTGGGGCATGCCCAAAGCTTCAATAGACCAATCCGCACTTGCCCTTAGAGGAGAACTTTTAAAACTGCTTGTGTCCACCCTTTTACACATATATATGGGTGCACAGAAAGTTGCTACTGTATTTTTTAACCAGCTCAGAAAAGTTATAAAATACAAGTACATATGTAAAAACCATGAGCCACGCAAATTCAAAATTCGGACTTATCTGGATAAATGCCTATTTCTCCGAGGACAAGTAGTATGTTAGTCCTCACACATGGGTGACATCATCAGATGGAGCCTCGATGCAGAAAACTTATGTCAAGAGTTCCTAGTACTTTGACTAGGCACACTGAGCATGCCCAGCATGCCCTATACCACGTGCTCACGCAGGTCCCTCTCCAATCTCTCTGCCATCGTTTTCGGTTCGTGCCCCTTTTGTTTCGACCAACATGACCACGTCCAGTTTTTGGCGATGCCCCTGGTGCCCAAGGACCATGTCCATCATGGATCCAGATAAGATGTGTCCTCTTCCTGGAAGCATCGCATGACATCTGGCGTTGCCGCTTATGCACCCAGATGACCCCGAAGGGACATCTGTTTCTGCCGTGGTGTAACAGCTCTTTGGGTCCAAAAAGTCCAAGCCATTGGCGTCGAAAGACCAAGGAGTTGCACCAGTAGACACCGAGCCATCGACATCGGCAGGACCATTGGCTACATTGATGCCATTGGTGGACAGAGGCGCCAGAGACCAACCATCATCGATCTCCAGTCTGAGGATGTCAGGTTTCTCGTCATCGGCCTTGGTACCAGGGAAAGACCAAGCCAAGCAATGAGGGAAGCCGAAGAAGAATCAAAACTTGGTGCCGGGAAAGGGGATGCACTGGCTTTTGATGATATGCCCCCGAAGTGACCCCGCAGCGAGGAGTGTCAATCCTTAATCAGTGCCAGGGGTCCACGACAGTCTCCACCGGTCCTGATACCAGTCACCGATCCACCTCGAGGGACTGAAGAGGATCTAGCCACCCCTCCTTCCTCCCAGTTGGTGCTGGCATCGACAATGTTCCAGGAGGAGCTGGAGCACAGAGTCCAGTTAGTAGTGAACCGGGCACTGAGGGCTTCAGTCCCATGGCACCGGACTCTGTGCTACCTGTCCTCGTACCGCTTCTGGAGAAGCTCAACATGCTCATTGGTGTGTTACAGACTCAGCTGGCGTTGGTTCCTAGTTCAGCATCAGTGCCCGGCAAGGCACCAGGACTTCCCCCTACTGATATGGTGATCATCGAGAGTTCCTTCAAGGAGGAAGCTCTGCCAAGGCCGGCAGAGATGCCAAGGCCTTCTGCCCCCTTGTCCAGTTCTACTGACACCTACACTTCTGGACAAAGGCCAAGCACCTAGGGACCCATCCCCTGTGACTTACAGTGAAGATGAGGAACCCTATGATCCCTGGGGGGTTGACGCTTCGGAATCCTCCTCCGAAGGCTTTGAGGGTCTCCCTTCAGAACCTTCTCCTCCAGAGGAGTTAAGGAAGTCTCCTCCTGAGGACTTAATGTTTGCAGGTTTTGTGAGGGTGATGGCAGAAGCCATCCCTTTTCAGTTATGGACAGGGGAGGATGCCAGGCACAAAATGCTTGAGATCCTCCAGTTCATGGAGCCTTCTAAGGAGATCATGGTGGTCCCGGTACATGAGATCCTTAAGGATTTGCTGCTGAGGATATGGGAACACCCCCTCACAGTGCCTCCCATTAAGGCAAACAGGGTATACTTCATCCAGAAGGCTGCCAGATTTGATAAGCGTCAGCTGCCCTACCAGTTGGTGGAGGTCAAATCCGCCCTCCAGAGGGTCAAGCACTCTCGGACTCATTCCTCAGCACCCCCAGAGAAGGACCATAGAGCGATGGTCGCTCTTGTGAGGAAGGTGTTTCAAATGCCATGCTCATTGCCGCATCACTGCCTACCAGCTCTCCATGAGCTAGTACTTGCGGGACATCTGGAAGCAGGTTCAGGAGGTAGCCAAGCAGCTGCCTCAAACACAGCAGGACACCCTTATGTTGCTGGTACATAAGGGCCTAGATTGCGGAAAACATGAGGTCCGTACGATGTTTTTGAGACGGCATTGAGAGTCTCTGCAGGGGGAATTGGCACCCGCAGAATGGCATGACTACGGGCCTCGGATCTCCAGTCAGAGGTACAGGAACAACTCGTTGATGTGCCGTGTACTGGAGAGAATCTCTTCGGAGATAGGGTGAGGAGCGTGGTGGCCCAACTTCAGGACCTCCATGAAACCCTCCAACAATGTTCTGCCAGTACTCTGGACCCATCCTCCTCTTCTAGGAGGCCATCAAGTCCGGAGCCAATGAAGTCTTTCTTTCACCAAAGGAAATACTATCCTTTGCCCCCTCCCTCTCGTCAACACTATCAGGAATCCCACGGCCGTCCTAGGCAGCAGAGAGCCCCCAAGCCCCGGCCGTTCCACAGTCAACTCCGGGGATGGAGTTTTGACTGGGTCATAGGGAGCGTACACCAGCTGCCCATACCTGGGACAATGGACCCTCTGGTCGGGGAAAGGCTGCAGTTCTTTGCAAACCAGTGGCCCAGTATAACCTCGGACCAGAGAGTATCTCATCAAAGTGCCCTCCGTGCCCATTTTAGGGGCTGGTAGTGCATCAGGAGGTAATACTAAAAGAGCTCTCCTCCCTCTTAATGGCCAGAGCAGTCAAGTCTGTACCACCAGGACAAAGAGGGCGTGGATGATACTCCAGATACTTCCTAATTCAGAATAGAATAGGAGGACTCTGTCGCATCCTAGACCTAAGGGCCTTGAACAAGTTTCTCAGAAAAGAAAAGTTCAAGATGAACCTTGATTTCCCCCTTTGCAAAAAGGGGACTGGCTATGCTCCCTCGACCTAAAGGATGCATACACTTATATCGAGATCTTCTCCGTTTACAGGAAATATCTCCAATTTGCGGTGGGAAAACAGCACTTCCAGTACTGGGTGTTGCCATTCGGGCTCGCGTTAGTCCTTCGGGTCTTCACAAATGTCCTGCCATGTTGGCAGCGCATCTCCGCAGGCTGGGAGTACATTTTTTCCCGTATCTGGACAATTGGCTGGTCAAAAGCACATTTCAGGAGGTGCCGCCATGTCCATGCGCTTGATCATCCGGATGTTGGAGTCACTAGTGTTTGGTTCTCAACTACCCAAAGTCCCATCTCAGTTCATAACTTCAATTGGACTTCATAAGAGCCTTGCTAGAAATGGCTCAGACCAAGGCCTTCCTGCCTCACCAGAGGGCTGTCACCTTGACGAGCATCATGGCAGAGATTCAACAGAACCAGCAGGTGTCAGCCTGGCACATGTTGAGGCTATTGGGTCATATGGCCGCAACCATCCATGTCACTCCCTTGGCACGCTTACACATGCACAGAGTCCAGTGGACCCTGAGGTCACAGTAGCGCGGGCCTCTCAGAGCCTCTAGGATTGCATCCCCATCTCTCTCGGACTCATTGTCCTGGTGGCGGGTACTTTCAAATCTGGAACAGGGGATCTCGTTTCGAAGCCCCCGTACCCAAATTGTCCTAACCACGGATGCATCCACCTCGGGTTGAGGAGCTCATGTAGATGGGCTCAGCATTCAGGGTCTCTAGACCACTCATGAATGCTCTTGTCAAATCAACTTCGTGGTGCTTCGGGTGATCAGGTACATGCTATGGGTTTTCAGAGATTGACTATCCAATAAAGTTGTCTTGATCCTCACCAACAACCAAGTAGCTATGTGATATGTCAACAAGCAGGGAAACACAGGATCATACCTCCTATGTCAGGAAGCGGTCCAGATCTGGTCGTGGGCCCTGTCCCATAGGATGGTGCTCAGGGCCATGTGCCTGGCCGGGACAGAGAACATGGTTGCGGGACAGAGTCAATCTTCAGACCCCATGCGTGGTCCCTTGACCAAGAGGTAGGGAAACGGATATTCCACCTCTGTCCCTGTTGTTTGCTGTCTGAATCTAATTCCTCTTTTCATCTTTTCCCCTGGCGTTGAAGCAGAGAGCAAGGATGGAGTTGCATCAACAGCATGAAGGCTTGGTTAAGGGTAGTAACCGCCACCCAGCAAGTTACCCCATGCGCTCTTTTCTTCATTCTCATCTTCTAGCCTTTATGGAACCACAATGTCTATCCCATGCCCCTTTGAAATCTTTCACTGTTTATGTCTTCACCACTTCCTCCCGAAAGGCATTCCAGGCATCCACCACCCCCTCCTTGAAGAAATATTTCCTGACGTTGGTTCTGAGTCGTCCTCCCTGGAGTTTCTTTTATGACCCCTAGTTCTACTAATTTCTTTCCAATGGAGGTTTGTTGAATGTGCATCATTAAAACCTTTCAAGTATCTGAAGGTCTGTATCATATCTCCTCTGCTCCTCCTCTCCACCAGGGTATACATATTTAGGTCCTTCAACCTCTTCTCATAAGTCATTTGATGGAGACCCCCCACCATTTTGGTCACCCTTCTCTGGACCGCCTCCATCCTGTCTCTGTCCCTTTTGAGATACGGGCTCCAGAAATGAACACAGTACTCCAGGTGAGGCCTCACCAAGGACCTGCACAAGGGCGTCATCACCTCCTTTTTCTTACTGGTTATTCCTCTCTCTGTGCAGCCCATCCTTCTTCTGGCTTTAGCTATCACCTTGTCACATTGCTTTGCCATCTTCAGATCGCTAGACACTATCACCTCAAGGTCCCTTTCTTACTCCATGCACAACAGCCCTTCACCCCCCATCACATACTGTTGGGTTTTTTTCTCACAAACGTGTTTATTAGTTTTCAGTAAAACAATGACTATACATCATAGTAGAAACATGCAACCAACATTGTATCACATACTGTTCTTTTGGATTACCGCACCTTAGGAACCTACAGCCTACAACTCCCTTCTTTAGCATCATGTCTACAAAGGGAGAAAACGGTAATGAAGAAGTAGTCAAGAAAGAAAATAGTAATCCAGCAAAGATTCACCAAAAGATAGTAGAAAACGGACCTCAACATAGAGAATATTATATTCAGCTATGTTATGTATTTGAATCATGGACAGCACAGCAATGAACAATAAATGGGACCATGTGATGAGGCAGCAGCTTGCAAGAAATAGACATAGCAGTCATGGCTGTCACTTGAGCATGTGCTACAAAGAGACAGAACGTGCATTCGCTCTTGCAGACACACACATGTAGCCATAAAAAAAATTTGAGAAAGCTGAGCAATACTGCTGCGACCGTCGCTGCTCGACGTCCTCACTCCGCCCTCTTTACCTCTGTGGCGACTCCCTCCGGGTCTGATGGATGGCTGGCTGCCGCGGCGTCTCCTTGACGTCTCCCTCCGGCGTCCCCGGACCGGCTTGACGTTGCAGATCCGCCATGTTGCCTGAAGACCTAGAGTGTGCGCGCACGCGTGCTCTGATTGAAGTACCAGCAAGAGCGCGAACCTCAGGGGCGTCCTCCTGAGATGATGTCATCCGCTTCCAATATTTAAAGGTCTCTATTTTGCTAACAAACTGAGTTAGCAAGGACTCGCTTCGGCTGTCCAAGCTACTCTGCCTTGGCTACACCTCCCAAGCTACTCTGTCTCCTCGGACTTACCAGAGGTAGCCGCTCCTCGGGGGCCTCGCTCTTTTTCTTTACTTTCAGATTACAGATAGGAACCGGTACTCGCTCCTCGAGGGCCCATGTTCCTGGACACTCTGAAGATTCACTACTGCTTGGAAGCTATCGCTGCTACAAACAATTGTGAGTTACCATCGCTCTCTCAGAGCTTTCCCTGGAACCAGGTACTCGCTCCTCGAGGGCCTAAACCTTTCCAGCTCCTGAGCTTCCTTGAGACCTTATGTGAGTTTTGTCATCTAGTTCTGTTCATGAACTCTGCCTACTCACTTTCTACAGTTTCTCAACAGCTCAGCCATTCTGGATCGCTGTTCCAGTACCTGAGGGACTACAGCCCTGCCGGGCATATCAGCTCACTACTGCCACCTCTGGTGGTTTCAAAAACTGTTTAATAAAAGAACTAAGTGTGTCTGTCTCCATACTCAAGCCTAGCCAGTGGTCCCTCTCAGGATATCCTCCCGGGGTGTAGTCATCTGCCACCGGCCCAGGGATTCACCTACAACTATATCAGATTCATTACAGATTGCTACTCCTTAGCAAGACGATATCTGAGACACTACAAGATTGCTGACTCCTCCTCCTTTGGGAGCCATTACATCATATTGCTACCTCACAGCTCCATCACAGAGCTTTCTTAACAGATTGCTACTCCTATCTGATTGCTCCTCCCATCAGATAGCGGAATATAACAGATTGCTAACACCTAGCATCAGATCCATTACATCAAGATTGCTAACTCCTAGCAGATCAATAACAGATTGCTAACTCCTCCCTCTTTCAGGAGCCCGCAACACAAATTCTAACAAATTGGAACAAAATACTGGAACAGTGTGCACCCAGAACTGGCCCCCTTCCTGGTCCTGCTTACATAGAGATGATCAGGAATGATGAATTAATTATTTCGCCTAGGACAGCAGGATATTGACATCATCAGATGGAGCCCGGCACGGAAAACTTCTGTCAAAGTTTCTAGAGCTTTGACAGGCACACTGAGCATGCCCAGCATGCCGCTATCCTCGTGGCCATGTGGGGTTCCCCTTTCTTTCCGCGGTGCGCTTGCCTCGCAATGGTGGAGCTCTGCTCTGTCCTCAGAGTTCTTTGTTTTCTTGTGATTTTTCGCCGCTTTTGCATGGGATCCCCCCTTCCCAGGTTCCCCCCCCCCCCCCCTAGTCAGTGGGGCGGCGTGTTAAGTTTTTTTTTTTTACCTTTTTTGCGGTCTGTTCCGGAGGTTTTATGTTGTCTGTGTCCACCCTGCACCATTCGCTTGTCAGCTCGAGCTATAGCCTCCTCCAGTTTTCGTCAAAGCCCCCAGTGCCTGCAGACGGTGTCTTTGACTGATCCGCATGAAGTCTGTATTCTTTGCCTGGGGGCATCGCATGATATCTGGGGTTGCCGATTTTGTGACCGGATGACCCCTAAAGGTCGTCGGGCACATTTAGATAAATGGAAATGTTTTTTGGCCCCAAGAAGTCGGGCCCACAACTCCAGCATCAGACGCATCGATGAGGGGAAACCACGGACCCCGAACCATCGGTGTCCACCCCCACTCAAGCGCCCCCTCTTAGAGGGGCGCCAAAGATCGACCGCTGTCGGTGTCCTACCACTTCAGGACATTGGATTTTTTGCACTCCTTGGCACCAGGGAAAGACCGGGCCGCACACTGAGGGAGATCAAGGAAACACCGTCACCAGTTGCCTTCAACACATGGCTCCAGTTCCGGGAAGGTGCCGGTGTCAGTTGTGTTGCTACCGAAGTGGCCCCCGGAGACCAGGCCAAACCCGGGAGTCCAAGGCGCTCCCCACTGATACCCATGTTGGTGCCGGGCACAGATCCCTCTCGTTTCGAGGGCAATCCGGTGGTGCCTGCTCCTCCTCCATCTGCCACGGCGGCCTTCGAGGAGGAGTTGGATCATAGGGTTCAATTGGCAGTGCTCCAAGCCCTCAGGGGTATCAAACCGCAGGCCCTTTTGGTGCCTCCACCAATGCCAGAGCCCACTTCCTTGATCCTGGCACTGCTGCTGGAGCTCTTCGACCTATTGCTGGGTGTCCTCCCTATGCAGCCTGTGCCCGGGGGTTTCTCAGTCCCCGGCAGCAATCGTTGCCTCCCCCCTCAGGGGCTGTACCTATTACCTGTTCCGAGGAGGAGGAAGGCTCGGCGCTTTCAGGGCCTCTGGCGCCTAGGCTGCCACTTCCGGCTCCAGCACCGGGTTCTTCATGCTGTCGGTGCCCCCGGTGCTTCCGGGACCCAGACCAAGGGCAGTTAGCATGGGTCCCCCACTGACCTCTCCTGGGGATCTCCGAGAGGAGGAAGCCCCATATGACCTGTGTTAAGGGGCGATACTTCTGAGTCCTCCTCCAATGTCTCTGAGGATGTCCTTTCGGAACCGTCACCCCCGGAGGAACGGTGCCAATCTCCTCCAGAGGACTTGACCTTTGCCAGTTTCGTCCACACCATGGCGGAGTCTATTCCTTTCCAGTTCCTCACGGAAGAGGATGCTAGGCACCACATGCTGGAGGGTGCTCCAGGTGCATGGGAACAGGTAGCTGTTTCCGTGCATGCAACCTTCAAGGAGTTGCTCATGTGCATTTGGGAACATCCTGTTTCCGTGTCTCCAGTAAACAGGAAGGTTGACGCCATCTACCTCGTTCAGAAGTCCCTCGGGTTTGAGCAGCTCCAGCTCCCTCACCAGTCGGTGGTAGTGGAAGTTGTCCCGGACCCATGCTTCCGCCCCTCTAGGTCGGGAACATCGGGAGTGGAACACACTGGGTAGGAAGGTGTTCCAGGGAGCAGTGTTAATGGCCCGTATTGCCTCCTAGCAGTTGTATATGTGCCAACATTCCCGGAACATCTGGAAAAAGGTTCAAGAATTGGCGGAACGCCTCCCTCAACAACAGCAGGATGTGTTCCTAGCGCTCGTCCAGTAGGGCTTTGAGTGCAATAAGCACGAGTTGCATTCCACGTACAACATTTTTGAGACGTCAGCTCGCATGGCCGCAGCGGGCATTAGTGCCCACTGGATGTCCTCGCTCAGAGCTTCTGATCTATGGCCGGAGGTCCAGGAGAAACCTGCTGACCTCCCCTGTACAGGAATAAGGTTTTTGGGGATAAGGTCCGGGATGCTGTGACTCAGTTAAAGGATCATCATGCGACCCTCCAGCATCTTTTGGCTAGCACCTCGGGGGGGACCCCCCCCCCCCCCCCTCGGCCAGAAGGTTGGCGAAGCAAAGGGCATGTAGGTCCTTTTACCGTCAGAGAAAATACTACCCTCAGGCTTCCCGTGGACGTTCTCAGCAGGTGTGCTCTAGGGGCCGCTCCAAGCAGCCGCGGATGTCTAGTCCCCCAGCCAGCGCCTCAGCCAAGCCCTGCTAGGGGGTTTTGACTGACGGAGAGGGAGCATAATTCCAGTCACTGTGCCTTCTGCGCCAGATCCGCCAGTAGGAAGCCACCTGCCCCTCATTCTGGTTTGCCGTACTCTGGCTCTCCATACTCGGACTTCCATCTGAATCAATCTATCGTCCTCCTACCTTTTTCCCGAGACCTCATTCGCACCCAGGCGAACGGGCCTTGCATCCGTTGGATTGTAAGAGGGCCCTAGCATTCTGCCTTGAGAGGACGGCAGGGCCAAGGGCAGTCCACACAACTCTTCATCTCATTTGATAAGAACGGAATGGGGGTTGCTGTGGCCAAGCACACCCTGTGTACCTGGCTAGCGGACTGCATCTCGTTCTGCCATGCGCAAGCAGGATTGCAGCTTGAGGGCCATGTTAAGGCTCACTCCGTCCGGGCTATGGCAACTTCGGTGGCTAACTTGTGAGCTGTTCCCATGAGTGAGATCTGCAGGGCTGCGTCGTGGAGTTCTCTCCATTCGTTCACAGCTCACTATTGCTTGGACAGAGATGGCCGCCAGGATAGTAGCTTCAGCCAATCTGTCCTTCGTAACCTTTTTTGAGTCTAAACCCAACTCTTTCGCCTAGGGCCCTGTTTTTCGGGTTCAGGCAGTCTTCCTCTGTTACCAACAGCACCTGGGTTGTTGTGCCCGTTGGCACCTGTTTGGTGTCTGTTGGCCTGCTCCATTCGGAAACAGCCAGTAGCTCGCTGTTCATCCATGTGTGAGGACTACCATCCTGCTTGTCCTAGGAGAAAGCAGAGTCGCTTACCTGTAACAGGTGCTCTCCCAGGACAGCAGGATGTTAGTCCTCACGAAACCCGCCCGCCACCCCGTGGAGTTGGGTTTCATTTCGAGTTTGTTATTTTATTTTTGTAATTTTCTGTAATGAGACGGAAGGGGAACCCCATGTGGTCACATGGATAGTGCCATGCTGGGCATGCTCAGTGTGCCAGTCAAAGTTCTAGAAACTTTGACAGAAGTTTTCTGAGCCGGGCTCCATCTGATGATGTCACCCATGTGTGAGGACTAACATCCTGCTGTTCTTGGAGAATACCTATTACAGGTAAGAAACACTGCTTTTTTTGGATTTGCTCGTACCTTTTCATTGGCAGCTGAAGATGAATTAAACAGTCTAAGTCCCTGCAGCAGAGATCCCCAGCCTCCTAACCTAGATGAAGGGTATTCATTTGCAGAACAAGAGAAAACATGTCAGATATATATATATTCATATAAAACTTGACTGCATGTAATAACAAACATACCCTTATACCTTACACTGAATAGGGGAGGATACATCAACTCTAAATCATAGCCATACCTCTTAAGGTACAGTCATCATTAGATGAAAGTAAACAAAACCAATGTTTATAGAACTGGTGCCAGAGAGGGATGAAAATGGTTTAAAGAAACAAATAAGCAGGAGAACTTGTCAGAGTGCTTCCTCTTGGTTCTTCCAGTAACCCCCACAAGATCAGCTGAAATAACGGGGAAAGCCTGGTTCCTCCCCCAAACCCTATCCCGAATTCAGCCCCTGGCAGTGAGTAATCACTTTCTTCTCTTTCCTGGCTGTGACATGAGCTGCAGGGAGGGGGGGAGATTAATGTTTAGCTCGTTGGATGTTGTTTTCCTCTCCTGGGAAAGAACATATTTGGTGTCAAATCAGGTGAGTGGCCCTTTCATTCAAAGGGAACACTCCGTTCTCTGTCACGCTTTCCTTATAAACTGCTGATAAGCTGCAGAGCTGATAATGCCTTTTAAGTACATTGTGCCATGCAACAGCCCTAGCCTCTCCTCCCCCTCCCCCAGGGAACCCATGCACTACCTGCTGACGTGGTCAGGGGAAGAAGTAGAGTATAATAAAGCTGGGACCCATTAAAAGCTGCATTACCGCCACATTTTTCTAAGGAAGTACTTCAGGTAAACATTCAGGCAATTAAAGGCATTCCCCGCTGCCACCACCTTTTCGGACCTCTGTTTCATCCCTAGGAAGAAATCTGTGCGTTCACTCAACCTACCACAATGGATAGTAGCAAGTGGATAGTAGCAATCAGATATGGTGCTGCTGATGTGCTGTTTATCATCAGACACTTTGCAAGCCCTTACCTGAGCCATCTAAGGCAGAGGGTCCCAAATCTTCTCCTCAGAAATCCCCTTTCTCTCACACTCCTTCCTTTCAGGTCTGGGATTTTCAGGGTTTCCACAGTGAACATTCATGAGAAATTATTTACATGAACTCATTCTGTGAGAGGTTAATTTCGATATTCAAATTACCCTAAAAAACCCTGGACCTTGACTGTAATATACATTACTAAACAGTTACTTTAGAAATGGAAACATTTAAAAAGTAAGGGGCATTAGTGCTGGTGAAGGACTACAAAGCTTTCTTGTAACAAGAAAATGTAAAAAACATATATGAACCAAAAAAGTCCCTCACAACAAGGAAAAGTCGAGCTTTCAGTCTCTCGATCAGGGCTTCCCAAACCTGTCCTGGGGACCCCACAGCCAGTTGGGTTTTCAGGATATCTACAATGAATATGCATGAGATAAATTTGCATATACTGAGTCTCCATGGTATGCAAATGTATCTCATCCATATTCATTGTGGATATCCTGAAAACCCGACTGGCTGAGAGGTCCCCAGGACAGGTTTGGGAAACCCTGCTCTAGATCCTCTCTGGTACTCAACCTTACAGCCTCCTGAAATGCTCAGCATCACTCTCTTTAATAGATCAGTTGCATATCTTTGCCCCAGCCAATAGCAGTAGAGCAGCAGTCACCAGGTGAAGGGAAGCCTCTTTTCCTCTTACAATTTGTGTCATTCCTGAGGAGAAATAAGCATTCAAAGTTCTGGGATTTTTTCCTTTTCTAATTTTCATAATTGGCTACTCCCTCTTCTGTGAATTTGTTTATCTATTAATTTGATTTTATATTTCTGGCGCTGCTGTGCTGATTGTCATCAGAATCTCTTGCAGACATCACACTTATACATGCAAGGTAGGATGAAAGCATGAACAGCAAAAGAGTGGGACTCTGGGATAGGAGAGCTTTAAATACAGACACAAAAAAAAAACAAAAACAAGAGAAAACAAAATATATTCAGACACAAAAAAGAGAGGAGACATGGGAAGCAGACCAGAAGAGGAAGCCGCACAGTCAGGAGAGAGGTACATTGTTTTTGAGCTTTCTGGCTAGCACCGCTCTTTAAACTAAAACGAATGGCAGCAACTTTATGGAGCTTTGATCTGGGGTTTAAGTTTAATACTCCCACGTTAAGTCTGCACAAACAGAATGAGCCTTGAATACAAAACAGACAAACAGAAAATTGTATAAATCATCTCTCACGTGGCTTTGACTGAAAATATGAGAAATATTTGTTCATTTGCTGGGGGGATCTTCCAGTATCACCGATGGCAAAATTTCATAACCGCCCTGCCTGACTTTACCCTGCTAATTTCAGTAGCAGTTTACATTGTTCCATCTACAAATAGGCAGGGCTGAGCTGGACCTCAGCTCCTCCTGCAGAGGGAAGCAGGGGGTCCTGACTCGCAATAAAACCAGGCACTGAACAGCTTGCCTGTGTGTGTTTTTGGCTCCTCGCATTTCCTGTTCTTCCAAGCTGGGGAAACAGAGCCAGCATGAGCCGGCACGGCACTGCTCTTGAATAAGGCAGTCCCAGGCATGGTGCTCACAGCCAGGCTGAGAAAGGAGAATGTACAAATTATTGATGAAGAACTGAAAGAAAAATATAAAAAAACGTGGAGCAAAGCAGCAGATCAAAGAGACCTTGGTGCTCTTTCTTGCTGAATCCATGGTGGGTGGCAATAAAAGGGCTTTAAATAATGTATCAGGATCCTAAGCTGCTGTGTCATGGATGGGGAAGGGGTGCAGCAACTCCATACAATATCTAAAACCTGTACTGTGGAATAAGGGACAGTATAGGAGTCAAAAATAGGGAGTAGTGCAGGCGTTCTTAACCCAGTCCTTGGGACACCTCTAGCCAATCAGGTTTTCAGGATATCCACAATGAATATGCATGAGATACATTTGCATTGCCCCACTGGAGTAATTCACTTCCACGGGGAGGGGAAGGTTGAGGAGGGAGGCGTGGTAATCGTTAAGGGCGACTCCTGCAGGCTGGATTTAGAGCTCATGAGGCAGGACCTTGGAAGGTGGCCTGGCTCCCGGATTAAGGAGGGTCACCGCAGTGACCAGGCTAGGAACAGTGAGGGGGTCTATTAAAATGGGGGGGAAAATCCCTGCGTAGTTGTGAATGAAGACCATGGGCGCCAGAATCCCAGCATGAATTCCAATTGAGCTGGAAGAAGAAGGAGAAAGGAGGAGCTATCAGGGCCTTGTGTGTTTTGTCCCCAATGCCAATACACAGGAGAACCAAATATGGCCAATAATGAAATCTTTATTGTAAGGAAAATTTGTCTTTGGAAGGAAAGAGAACAGTTACACAGAGAGCAGTGTCTGACTGCTCTGCAAACTCCTTCAGAGAGCTGCCTATTACATCTCTCTCTTCTATACAGTATTCTTGCTATAGGCTCCATACCCCTCCGTTTCCCCCCCTCCTCTTGTAATTTGTCCTCTACCGTGCACCAAAAAAGAGCACTGAGATACCCTTCCTTCCCCTAAGCCAGTGTAGCTCCCCTTCTGACTACAAACGTCCCAGCTCTGGTTCTGCATTTCACCCCGGTGCCCGGGCAAACTGCTTCGTGCTCTCTGCTAACTGTTGGCAAGCTGGCAAACCCCGGTTCCTCTTTTGGCCACGCTCCTGCCGTGCTGTCTGTCTGTGCCTCTGTAAAGATGCAACTCGCCCTCTGGCTGGAGTTTTGGACACAAGAGCATCTTGCCTGACCTTTGGTGCTGTTGCCAGGCGGATTTATACAATCTCTCCCCTCCTCTCCCCCCCCCCCCCCCCACAAAAAAAAAAATAGGGAGTAGAGAGCAGGAGAGAGTGCATGCATGTGATATCCAGCTTTCCATCCACGCCGCTGAAGACCCACTGAGTCCCTTCTCATGGCCCATTCGGGCCCATTGGCACATTTATGCTGAGTCAGAGTCCTGTACGCTTGTTTGGACATTTCGTTCAGTACATTGTAGTCCGTGGCTTGTCGTGGATAGGAAATTTACAGGCCGATGCAGTACTGTGCGCCGGCCGCAGCGCCCGGCTCAACACGCGACTGGACGCACGTCCATAACCCCCCAATGCAAAACGGAGGCCGCCCGAAAAGTGTACAGAAAAGCAGAAAATACTTCATTTCCTGGCGATATTAAGTCGGAGGAACTAAAAAATTTGAAAGGTGTCGTCCCCCCCCCCCCCCCCCAAAAAAAAAGGGTGCCAGAGGTCAGGTTAGGAAAAGGGACGCTCAATTAATGAGCGGCCTTGATCCCGACCCGAGGTAGTGCACAGGTTAGGAAAACAGACGCTGGTAAATTGACAGCCACCTCTCCTGGGCGCCCGCTGCCTAGGAGGCACTAGGGGGCGCACTTTGCATCGGGTGCCCGGAGAGGTGGATCGGCGCGCGTTAAGGGAGCGCCCGTTTAACGCGTGCCGGTATTGCATGAGCCTGTTAGAAAAGGCCCTTTTAGGAATCTCTCATCAGCCAGTAGCTGTCGATGGAGATGATGTCTACGTCTCTTTCCTCCACCTCCCACTCCCCTCTCCCCCCCCCCCCCCCAATCTCCCTTCCCTGCAGCAATGGTCCTTGTTTTTTTTTTTTCCTGTTGCCGCCCAGGGTAATACATTCCAGATGTTACCTACTTTCTAAACTCAGAAACTGTACTCAGCGGAGCAGACAAATCTCTGTCTTCACAAGGGAACTTCCTCTCTCACAGTGAAAATGTAAACATTTCACTATTCCCCCATCCCTCCCTCCTCCCCTCCCCTCCAAAATAAAAAAAACAAAAAAAAAATATCCAGCTCTGCAGCGTTTGAGTGAGAGATGAAAACCTGCCCCCCTTGTTCTCTGCCCATGAAGAGCTCTCAGATGTTTGTGTGCAGGGTTAGAAAGCAGCCCCTCAGCACCGAGCTTCCCTTGCTCAGCCTTACTGTCGCCCTGGTCTCCTAGCGTAGTCTGCGGGTTCCATTTTCCATATCGTGTGCACAATTCCAGGGGCCTCTACCACTTTACCCACCAGATATGTCATCAAAACCAGTGTTTGCAGACCTCCACCCCTCAGGAGTCCATAATTATTTCTAAGAACATACTTGGAAAATCTGCTGTCATTTACTAGGTTATGTGCGCTGTTTGGAATCATTTAGAGCTGGGAAGTTTCGTAAGTCGGAGGGCTTCACTGACGAACAGGGAGACTTCTTGTTAATGCTAAATAATGCCATGGGCCATGAAGTCCTCCAGGGAGGAAGCATTTTATTCAGATGCCCAGTGGTATCTGAAACTCACACACAAAGGTTATAAAAATAAAAAAAGCACAGCCACCTACACTGGAGGTAACCAAAAAAATGTGGTTAAATTCATTTTTTTTTTTTTTAATGAGAGAAAAAAGCCTGAAATATTTTTCAGGTTGGATATTTAAATATTTACATAGTGAAGTTGTGGATGACGGCGGACGTGAGCTGGTGGCCCATCCAGTTTCCTGGGTCGTTCTGCCCACATTGCAGGGGGTGCATCCTGGCTGTAGGGTGTGTGAATGCCCGTGGGGGCATCTTGCCGTCTCCGTGACAGTTTTCTTCCTCTGGATAGGTGTGCAGGATCCCCACTTGGTTCCCTCCAGCTCCCCGGCTTTCCTGGGTCTGTCTGCCAACCTCTGTAGTATTGTATTTTATTGAGGGTGGTTGGGTTTTACTAATATATTTTAGATTAGTATTGTGCTGATGATATTGTGTATTAGTGGGGTTTTTTTTCAATATGTTTGTAAGCTGCTTTGGACTTTCCCTTCTGGTTCGATAAGGCGGGATACAAGTCCAAGTAGGAATATAAATTCAGATATGAATTATTATACAAATACCCATAGCAGTTCTCGGCTCCTTCTTGTACTGAAATTACTAGTTTGATATGGTTGTAAATGCACAAACCAGAAGCAGCGCTGCTCTTTGCTGTTTTCTGAAAAATCTCTCTTTAAATTTCACACCCAGTCTGGAAACCAGGGACTGTGTACAGCGTAGAGTATAAACTAAGCTCATGTATTGCCTTAATAGTTTCGGAACAGATCTGTCTGCTGCAGAAAACCTGAGAAAACGCTTCTTACTAATATTCCGTTGCCCATTTCATATACTCTACTTTCTGAGGGTTACACTCAAACTCCACTCAGTAAAGAGAAACAAAACATCTCCTTACAGATAATGCAAGAACACCACAAAGGATCCCCCGCCTGACACCAGCACAGACTGAGGGAGCCCCTCTCCCCTGCCTGACACCGGCGCAGACTGAGGGAGCCCCTCTCCCCTGCCAGACTCCAGCACAGACTGAGGGAGCCCCTCTCCCCTGCCTGACACCGGCACAGACTGAAGGAGCCCCTCTCCCCTGCCTGACACAGCACAGACTGAGGGAGCCCCTCTCCCCTGCCTGACACCGGCACAGACTGAAGGAGCCCCTCTCCCCTGCCTGACACAGCACAGACTGAGGGAGCCCCTCTTCCCTGCCTGACACCGGCACAGACTGAGGGAGCCCCTCTCCCCTGCCTGACACAGCACAGACTGAGGGAGCCCCTCTTCCCTGCCTGACCCCGGCGCAGACTGAGGGAGCCCCTCTCCCCCTGCCTGACACCGGCGCAGACTGAGGGAGCCCCTCTCCCCTGCCTGACACAGCACAGACTGAAGGAGCCCCTTTCCCCTGCCTGACACCAGCACAGACTGAGGGAGCCCCTCTCCCCTGCCTGACACAGCACAGACTGAGGGAGCCCCTCTTCCCTGCCTGACCCCGGCGCAGACTGAGGGAGCCCCTCTCCCCTATGCCTGACACCGGCACAGACTGAGGGAGCCCCTCTCCCCTGCCTGACACAGCACAGACTGAGGGAGCCCCTCTCCCCTGCCTGACACGGCGCAGACTGAGGGAGCCCCTCTCCCCTATGCCTGACCCCGGCGCAGACTGAGGGAGCCCCTCTCCCCTATGCCTGACACCGGCACAGACTGAGGGAGCCCCTCTCCCCTGCCTGACACAGCACAGACTGAGGGAGCCCCTCTCCCCTGCCTGACACAGCACAGACTGAGGGAGCCCCTCTTCCCTGCCTGACCCCGGCGCAGACTGAGGGAGCCCCTCTCCCCTATGCCTGACACCGGCACAGACTGAGGGAGCCCCTCTCCCCTGCCTGACACCGGCACAGACTGAGGGAGCCTCTCCCCCCTGCCTGACACCAGGACACACTGAGGGGAACCTCCATCCCCTGCCTGACACTAGCAGTCTTCATAAACATGTCTCATTGGCATGTGATGAGAAAATACTGAACTGGATTTGTGTGCAGGGGGAAGAGATTCCTTCTGCCACTGCAGCAAGTCTTATGACACCATAAATCTCACCAATAGATACTGCTACATTTTTATAGCACCAGCACTTCAGAGCGTAGGAGTTCTTAAAGGAATAAGAAGCAGGAGGTGCTGCCCCCTCCCAGCCTACCCCAGCACATACATGTGCCTACTCTGAAACATGCCAATCACATTTATCCTAGGATGAGCAGGCTAATTGCAGGACAGCTCCTGAAAGAGCATAATTGGTGTGGAGTTTTATTCTTTTAAAGGATCAGGTTGTGCAATCTCTCTGAAGTCCGTTTCCCTACCTCTATTACTATATCATCTGTACTCTCAGGTCCCAGAGGAAGAGTATTTGTCACCCTAGACGAACCTTCGGTCATGTTCCCCCTCTTCAGCTAACCTATTAGTGGCAGATCCAGCACAGCACTCCCTCCTACTGGTGACAGTGCTCCCTTCTTTTACAGTATTAGATCTGGCGAAGCACGTCTCTGTGCCTCACGCTGGTAGGATTTTGCCATCCCAACTTTTTGGCACTCTAGGCGATCACTTAGTTTGCCTAATGGAAGCACAGGGTCTGGGTACTCCACACGCGCCCCCCCCCCCCCCCCCAACCTTCCTATTAATAATAATAATTTGGGCTTCTATAGTTTTAATATTTGCATCCAAAATGCCCTTCGAAATAGCGCGTCAGAAATGTTAATGTAGCCACCTCGGGGGCTGGAAGGCCCAGGCAGCACATTTCTCGCATCTGGATCGTACAGAGGGTTGAGAAAGGACGCGGCCCGCTTTCACTGAGGTATAATTATTGTTAGGCGAGCCGAGAAATAAGAGAGCAAGTGGCCTGCCTTCGGACCCACAGAGCCTGCGGCCGCGCCCGGACCTCCTGCAGTTCACGGCTCGGTGCTCCGGCCCGTTCCACCCGGGGACCACGCCCCGGGCCCATTAAGCCGCAAGGCCGGGCCGCACATCTGGCCGAGCCTAATGCTCTCTGATTTGAAGGCCTTTGCTGCAGTGCCTCGGACGAGGGAGGGGGTCAGGAGAAAAGGGACTGGGAGGGAAGTGGGCGGGGTCAGGCCTGAGCCGTCTGGTTGCCCGCAGAAACCAGACATGATGTCATCGGAGCTTGAACTTGGGCCTCGGTGGGGAGAGAACAATGGAGCCGCGCGCCGCGGCAGGAGGCTCGAGGCTGCTGCTGACCCGGCCGGAGCGCTTTCCAACTAATCCGCTTTCCGCGGGTCGCCGCGCCTGGTTCTCTCCTGTCTGAGGCGACGGCAAAAGCAGCGAGAGAGCGATTTAAAAATAAGTTTTGAAAGAGCTGCCAGTGCACTTCCCCCCCTCCCGCCCCCTTCAGGATGGAGGCCCTGCAGACACCTCCTCCAGTTTAGGGAGGCAGGGACTTGTGCAAGGTTTCCATAGCTCCTGCTGGGCCCCAGGAGACTTCCAGAATGTAAATGCAATCACTATAAAGGAGGATTTAGGAATTGTATTTATTTAGTTTTAGTTCAGGGGTTTTTTTTCGGGGAGGGGGGTTACATTTAAAGAGACAGCAGCAATTGGAAGATGCAAGAGTACCAGTAAACCTTAGTTTAGGCATTAGCTAATTAGCCACGTTCTAACCAAGTTGAGAAGGGGGATTTGCCTTTGCCTTTCTCCTCTGTTATGATCCACCAGACCAGTACCTCAGACACATGGCTGCTGTCTGCCCTCATAGGAAATGCCAGACATCACCCCCCCCCCCTCCCCTCGTTCTTTTTCAGATCAGGCATCCATTTTTCCTCTGATTCTCAGAACAGTGACTGAAACAAGGGGGTCTCTGTGCCCCAGCATCACTCCTGGTGCGCCCTACCCCATCAGGGCAGAAACAGCTGAGTTCCTTCTCACCCAGCTGGCAGCCATTTAAGCTCTCATTCTTATGTGTTTCTCTTCTTTCCCTTTCCTTCTCTCTTATCTCCTCAGCAGACTGTTCTCTGTGCCAGCTGGGGTGGGGGGGAGAGAGAGAGAGGAATATGTGACTTGTAAACATCGTCTTCAAGACTTGAAGCTTGGGCAAAATGATAAACAGGGGCCTTTCACCACACTAGAGCCCTCCCCCCTCTGTCATGCAGAAGTGCCTCCGGGCTGGAAGCACCCAGTCTGGTGCCCCGTGCCAGCTGCACTGGCTAGGATGGGTTGTTCTGTGATTTATAGAGGAAACCAGTACATTAGACGCTATCTCCAGGCCGGTAGCAGAGGCCTGATCTGACCTCTGCATCCCAGGAGAGTTAAAGCTCAACACGCTGCAGATGCAGCAGGGCAAGGCTGTACATTTATATTCTGCATTATCCTTAATCCTAAATGGATCACAATAAAAAATATCCATAAAGTTCATGAAATTAATGATACAAATATTTGATGGTTCTAATTAGCTTTTCTCCTTAAGCAACCAAAACAAAGAGAAATAGGAATTCAGCAGACTGGTAACATTATTGGAAATAAAAGAAAAAGAAATATACAAGTTCATTTGTGCTCTTATGTGTGTGTGTGCGCGCGCACCATCCTAGTAAGAAATGATTTTAAAAAAACCTGATGAACAGACTGCAAATTTCTTCTCTAATCCTACAAGATTGTAATTATATAATAATCCCTTGTAGGCAGACAGCTATAAACTAAAATTTGTTTTAGGGAATATTTTTTTGTTTATTTTGTTGTCTAATTATCATAATATTTTTCTTTAAAGAAGCAATTAAGGTGACTAATCTGAACATCCAAGGGGGGGTGAATCGGAGATTTCTAGAACGTGAATGCCCCTGCCCCAGTTCTAATACCATCTCTGTCACTGATTCTCTGTGTGTGACCCTGGGCACCTCACTTTGAGAGTACTTTTCAAAGCATTTTACCCACGTTAATCGGCTGTCTGAAAAGTCTGCTGCTGAAGGGGTAGATTTTAAAAGATGTGCGCGCGCGTCCATCTGCGTGCGGTTCCCGGCGTGCGCACATGGATGCGCTGATTTTATAGCATGCGCACGCCGGCGCGTGCATGTTACAAAATCCGTTGGCTGCGTGCACATGCGCGCTGGATTTTATAATCCGCACACACATGTGCAGGCGGTGTGCGCAAGGGGGAGTGGATTTTTTGCAAAGTATGCATGGCGACGCAATCGGGCCTTTCCCAGTTCCCTCCCAGTCCATTCCAATTAAGGAGCGGACTGGGAGGGAACATCCCTAACCCTCTACCCTAACCTCCCTTCTCCTTCCCCTCTCCTCCCCGCTCCCTAACCTAACCCGCCTTTCCTCAATTTTTTTATTTTATTACTTGCAGCTCTCGGGAGCAGAAGTAATTTATGTGCGTCAGCAGCCGGCCGGCGCATGCTTCCCGGGATAGTGGCTAATGGCCGCTGTCCCTGCCGGCCTCCCGTCCTGCCCCTCCCCGCCCAGACCACGCCCCTAGCCTGCCCCTTTTTCAGGGCTCGGCACTTGTGCGCGTATCAGCGCTTACATGCGCAGCTGGGCCCTTTTGAAAATGCGCGCAGTGCACGCAGGGCCTGGCCATGCACGTAAGCGCCGATTTTTATGCGCGCTGGCCTTTTAAAATCCAGCCATAAGGGCAACTAGAAATCCTGCGTGCATCTTCTTCCACGGGGCGTGCTGAGAAAAGACATTCCAGGAGAGGCATGTTTAGATCGGGAAAGAAAAGGACATGTGGATTTGGCATTTTCAAATCTTTGCTCCTACTTTTCCAGCAAAACTCTACCACAGGAAAAAAACAGGTAAAAACGTAATTTATTTGGGGAGGGGGGGGGATTGCCATGGGAGGGCAGTGCCCCTCTCCCTCAAATGCTCCAGGTGCTAGTGCTGAATTGGGAACCCTCTGTCCCTCTGCACCTCCACCAATAAGCCCTCGCTGCCCCTTGTCTTCCCCCCAAACCTAAGCAGGTAAAAACCGCCTAAGAAAGCGGGTGGAAATGACCACGTGTACTTTGTCTCCATCTGTAAAAGTATGCCCAGTCCTTGTCCCAGCACAGAGAGTTCACCTCTCTCTATTTCCATGATCCATTCGAAGACCGGGCCTACCTTTCTCATGTAATGGATTCTTTGTCTTACTTTCTTAATTTAAAAATTGTCCTCCTCCCTGCAGGCTTCAGAATAATCTTGCATTACCTTTTTCTTGTCTTCCGCAGTCCTGGTACCTGGGTTAAACGGAAGGCAGCCCGCCCCCATGCCCGGCACCCCCCCTTTTCTTCCCAAGCCTCCCATCTCTGTGTTCCGGGAAAACAGCCCTGCCAGAAAGGAAGGAATAGAGAGAGAGAGAGAGAAGTTCATAAGAGGATCCACAAAAAGGGGGAAGCTACCGGGAACCAAAGACTTGCGGGTGAGACGGAGACTACAGACCATCCAGCGACAAAAAAGTACCCCCGCAGCTGTGTCCTGTAGCAACTCTACCAGTGGGAAGAGAGGAGACCCGAAGGCGAGGTTTAACACATTTATTTTTTTTTTTCATCTTCGCTAAAGAGAAAATAAAACAGAATAGAAATGAATCGCAGCGAAGAAAGGTGGAAAAGAAAAAAAAAAAACCAACAAAAAGTTTGCTGGAAACACTATGGCTTTCTCTCACCGCCTTAGCCAGAGACCTGATGGCAACTCGTTGCAGCAATTTCTTCCAGCCGCCGGAGCTTCTCCCGCGGATTCTCCAAGGGTTGTATATGCAAAAATCCTCTTTTTTTAATGGTTTTTTTGTTTTTTTTTTTTGGGCCTCTTATGAGTGTAAGAACAAATTTGCACCGACCTCCTTTAAATCGATTTTTTATATGTTATTCATTTGTGGCTACTACGAACCCTTCCTATCTAACCCCTTCCTCCACCACCTCCTGCCACCCACCCACCCAGATGCAGGGACAGATATGGGAGCATTTGTGGGGGGGTAATATATATAAATTAGAACACCCCCCCCCCCAATCTCCCAGCATGAAATGAGACATGCAACGGCCTGTGATTCAGGATCAGATGAATTTTGTTTTTAAATCACACATATATATATTTTTAAAATATTAGCTGCATGTACAGTTTTGGTTTTCATGGTGGGAAGCGAACACTAATACCATGCAGATAAAATAAGTGAGCCAGGGATATGAGTAGGAGTTTGAGGGGAGAAATCTGTATGGGTTTCTTTAAAAAAAAAAAAAATGTAATGTTCATTCCAATGCATTTCAGTTCTTGTGATCTCAGAGATCTGTAAATATAATGCAATGGGATGATATTTAAAGAAATAATAATAATAATAATAATACAGATCCCCCCCCCACCTCACAAAAAAAAATCCCCGACAAAAATTTTCTAATGACTTGATGTAAGGTTGGTATATTTTTATGGTGTTAAACTACAGCGTGTCAGGGAAGGTAAGAGTTAAAAATATGTTTGGGGTGGAGGGATGTGGGGCTTAGCCCTTCAGACCCATGTGCACCTCATCTGGCACCAGGTGCCTGTAGGAAATGGAACAGAATAAGTTAATACCCAATCTCTTTAATGCTCGCCTCTCTGCTGCACGGGAAACGTGGTACTGGGGGAATGTGATTTAAAAAAAAAAAATACAGCTTTGTACTTAAGGTGGCTTACAGTATCCCAAAATGTACAGCTTGCCCCCCCCCCTGCTGAGGCCAGAGCACGTTAAAGCCGCTGCTGGCCAGCCAGTCCTCGGTCTCACAAAGCAGCTCGCTCTGCACTTGGGCAGGAGGCCCAGGCTGGGCGTTGTAACTGCAGGAACAGATGCTGAAGTCACTGGCAGACAGCGGAGCGGTTGGGAGGGATCCTGGGCTTTTAAAGAGCCCGCGTGGAGACAGACAGACAGACATGGCAGTCCGCTCGGGACCCGGTGTTTCAAGCTTCCAGCGTAAAATGTCGCAGGGTTTTTTTAAATTCAAGCCAAAAATAAGAAAAGAAAAAGGGTCCCACGCAGCCTCATGTGATCTGACCCGTTATTAATCTGCCAGATGTGTTCAGCCATGTATGCTTTGGAGAACTGGCAGAAACAGATGAGGACATCTCTTTAGTACTTTAATTTTTTTCCTTTTTTTCTAAATACCATTTGCCAATCGGTACAACAGGGGGAAATATACATTTAAAATGTAGCAAAAAGCATGTGTTTATATGTATGCATGTGTGTGTGTTTGCATGTGTATTTATGCGTGTGTGTGTGTGTGTATATATCTATGTATATCTGTGTGTGTGCACACACACACACACATCAATACACGCACGCACAGACACACAAATATATATGTATAATGTAGCACTAGATATCTCTTCTAAAGAACCATGAAACGAAAACTAATCAGAAGTCAGACACTTTGGTGATTTTATTCCCTTTTATCTTACTCGATTTCCCTCTCCCAAGCTCCTTCTTTTGTTCCTAAGAACCGGGAACCGGTCTGTGCTCAGTGCCTTGAACACGGTCCGGATACAGACTTTGCTGAAATGTGGCTCTTGGATTTGTTTTTGCGGCACGTGAGCCTCCGATTCCCTCAGTACCCGATGATGGTCCTGAGTGGGTTGATAGAATCTGCGTGGACAGTGTTAAATCGGGGGGGGTTGAACTCTGCTTCACCCTGAGCTCTCTGCCCTTTCTCTTGTTTTTCATGACTTGAAATAGGCCGGGATGAAGTCTGGAGCTCTGCACCGGGGCCACATCATACCCAGAGTTAAAAGAAAAAAAGAGAATAGAGGCCGCGGGTGGCGAGCAGTCAAGGTGCCCGTGCACAGAGCTGCTGAGGCAAGAAACAGCAGGCCATTGACATTGCATACTTTTTTTGTAGACATGCACTTTAAAGAAAAAAAAAAGTGAGAAAGAGAAAAGTCAAATGTTTCATAATTTTTGAGAAACCAGGTTCATGTTTTTAATTTTTTTTTAAATAAGGAGATGCTAAGTCAATCAGAAATGTATTGGCCAGGGATGAGGCCTGACCATAGCAGTCAGAGACTCTCCTCGGCCCGTTGAACAAATCTGCAAGGGAAATGCTCACAGCATTGAAATGTTAGTATTAGATTTGCACGGAAACAATCATTTTTTATTTTTTTTTTTCAAAGGCCCCCCTTTTTGAGTGGCCTTATTGGGACAGGGCCATAGGCCTCCTTCAGAAGTCTGCTGCTAAGCGGATTATCCTTTCCGAGTCTGTGCTTTGCACACGTTTAGACTGTCTGGGGACCCCACTAGTCAAAACTAAATCCCAGATGGCAAGGAATTGCTAGAGTCGTTCAGAGGATGTGACTTTAACCTCATCACGCAGTCAGCGTAAAACAGAAGTAGCCTTCCAAGGTAGAGGAGGAGGGATGGGGGTGGGAGGTTCGGTGTCGGGCACCATGAGGGGCAGAGTCTAGAGGGAGGGAAGCGAAGGATGGTGGATGCATTTTGGGGTGGGGGGGGGAGGAAACGGTAGCTTGCAAAGGTGGATCTTCTCCCCCTCTTTACTGCATCCCCCATCTCCTGCGTCTCTCCTCCCTCACTCCACCTCTCTTGTCTTTTGAACACATTTCAAATGGCCTTCCACATGGCATCTTTCCATGTGCAGGTCTGCCGTAGAAGTCATAGAGAAGGAGGTTGGGCCAGTCCTGCCTTGCGGGGGGGGGGGGGGGAAGGCAAGTCCTGATGCCTCCTGCAGCCTCACTCCCCACCCCAAGCATTTCTCTGGAACGAGTTGCCAGATTTGGTCTCTTCCCAAGTGTTTTGCCACGACACTTAAGAACAGGACTGGCTGTGGTGATGTCGGCTTACTGGGGCATTAGGTTAAAGGCAGGGCAGGATAGTGAAGCTTCCGGAAGCACTTCGGATCTTTTTTCACGCCATGCTCTGCATTGATGATGCAGAAATCGGCTGTGAGCCCCCCTTCATTTGAAAGGTGATATTTGCAAATGTCGTTTTCCAACCTGAAATAGTTTTGACCAGACCCAAGTGTGCGCCCACTGTTTTTTGTTCCCTTCTGTGAGGCTGTAGGTCCCCTATCTCTCCATGTAACTTAGTTCCATGCACCCTTTGCAGGCTGCGCCTCACCTCAAGTTGCTTGTTCTTGATGGATTCAAGTGCCTGAAATTTCTACTTTGTCCTCCAAGAAGTCCATCAGGCTGCGGAAGCCGTCTGCTCCCAGCCGTGGACCGAAAATCCTCTGAGAGAGATTTCTGAAATCTGCCGAGCCGGGAGCAGCAGGGGAAGCTGGGCAATGTTTCCCCTGGAGATTCTCAAGAGTTCGGGTCTTCCCCTCCTACACAGAAGTGGCCTTGTCACCTTCCTGTTCTGCTTGGGCCCTCCTATTGAGACAGCTGTCTGACGGAATTGCAGGAAGTACAAACAGAAAGGCAGCAGGATTTGGACCGAAGGTTTCAGATAGCTGTAATTATAAATGTGTGTGTGTGCGTGTGAGACGCTATACCAGGGCGGAGACCATCATGGGGTCGCACCAGCTCACCAGAGACGGTGCACGGGCCAGTGGAGTCCGCGGCATCTCATTCTTTGGCCCTTTTTAACGTTGAGTCTTCCTGGCACGTTCCAGCTGCCAGAAATCAAAAACACTAAAGGTTAGGAAGAGTTTGCCAAGCCCCTGCCTTCGTTCTCCCTCTGTCCTGCCTCCTTGGAAGAGCTTGACCTGAAAAGATGAAAGGGCTTAAGAGACTGACGGGCGCCTCCCCGGCCGCCATCTTTTTGCTGTCTCCTCTGTTTTCTTTCTTTTTTTTCATTCCCCCCCCCCCCCCCAGTTTGTCAGACCTGCTGGGTTTACTCTCCAGCCGCTGGGTGGCGGCGATGTGCCCGCTGGTAGGGAAAGGCGGTGTCTGGGGCTTTAGAAAGAAAAGAGACAAGGAAAAGTAGACGTCAGCTTCTGGATACCTTGAAGTGACTGCTGAGGAGGAGGAGTTTGGCTGGGATTCTGCTCGGGGCCGGTACCGTCCCATCTCCTCTCGCTGGCAGGCCAGTTCCTTCCCGAGAATGAGAGAGAAGAAAACAACTGGGTGGTTTTTCTTTGGGCGGGGATTTAGGTTTCATCCATCCTCACCTGTCCCTCTGCCTCCCTTTCCCCAGTCGTCGTCCCCCCCCCCCCTTTTTAAGCAAAAAAAACCTCCCCAGTTGATCAGATGAGATTGAGGATCTAGGAAGAGCTCAGAGTGATTCTTGTTTTCTGATTTACCCACCCGTCCACCCTTCTTTAAATCAAACCTTGGTTACACAACCAATGGAAAAGCTGTCGCATAGCTGGTATTGTTGCTTGCTGAAAACCTTTTGCTGTGCTTTTTTTTTTTTTCCCCCCCAAAAAAAAATGTTTAAAAGGGTCCTTCAAAATCAGTATGAAAGGAGCTGTGCTTATAATTCTGGGAGATACTGCTAACCTAAGTGAAGTTTTTCAAGTTCATCGTAGATTTGTCCCACCTCCATACCCCTGAGCTCGCCTTTCCCTTCCTCCTCCTCCTCTCCTTCCCTCCCCATCGGCTTCTGGTCTTCAGAAGGTAGCACTTGCATTCGAGAAACATAACTCTTGTGTTATGGTAAGCAAGCAGCTGAGGTTTGCGAAAAGACTTTCAGGCATCCAGCGGAGGACGTTACCATGCCACTTGGAATTACCCTCCAACATTTCCCCTGGAGTTTTGATACAAACAGTTACCGCTGCTGCTTCTCCCAGCACCCATCCCTCACTGCAGCTAAGAGTACTGATCTCTGTCTTCACCGATTTTACTCACTCGGGGACTATAATACGTCCAAGCAAACTCATTCAGGGAGCTGATGGAGCAAACAAAACAAAAAAAAAAAACAAAACTACAGCCAAAACAGACAATAAGCAAAATTGCATGGTGCTTTGAACAGGAACTTGTGTGACCCAAGCGGAACCAGTCGGCCACTGGCTGATCTGTGCATGGCAGACTGTATTACTTGCGTTTATCTTTTTCTAGGATCCCCAAACCACACACAGTCCGAAATTAAAAAAAGGAAAAAAAAAATTAAAAAAAAAAAACACTTAAAAAAATATTTTCCTAATTTGCACGAAATTGTATACCACATAATGTGCCTTGCCTTCTGAAAGTAATATTAACTTTAATAATCATTGCACAGAAATAATTGCATGAATGGCTTGTATAAAACAAATAAAGGGGGGGGGGATATTTTTGCCATTTGTAAAGAAACTTACTGACGCTGAGGGCTTGTTTTTTGTTTAATTTGGTTTGGAACATTGCTTTGCAACTTCCCCGTGTCTCTAGCCGATACTTTGGTCCTGAGGCCCCTATTTTCAAAAGAAGTGCGTGTTGTGTTTGGCAGCCAGTTTGGTAGGTCTTTTAGCAGCAGAGAAAGCCGAGAATCTCCGTTGGGTTGTGGAAGCAATGCTGGTTGATTTTGGGAAAAGGATGCCGCCCGCCACCAGCAGACTGTAGACTGAGGGTGACCATCTCTTCCCATGGCACGCCAGAGAATCTCGGACGAGGTATAAATGCTTCTGGTCTGCCCTAATCTTTTGAATGTGATTTTCATCCTGGAGGGGAGGGTACGATGACAAGCTGGTAACAAGTAAGGGCAGTCCTGACTGGGTTTGTGTGTGCTCTGTATATAGTTTAGAATTGTGGGAAGGTTGTCCCTAGGCCGTTCACAACCAGGAGGGACTGCCATTGACCTGGAACCAAATGATCACCTAAATTCTGAGGCTGACAAGGTAACTTTGGCTAATAGGTTACATCAGCAATATAAAGACCATTATCAAAACGTAAAAATTCAGGCCTTTTTTTTTTTCCCAACTACAGTAACCAAGACCTGTAGCAAAAATAACCCAAACAACCAACCAACCAACCCACTATATCCCTGTTCCCATGGCCCTCTTGGGGGACCTTTTCCAAGCTCTCTTTCAGTGGCCGCACACACAGTGGTGTGAGAAAGATGCACTCATTCTCTAGGGCAGAGCTTCCAAACTTTCATGTTGGTGACACACTTTTTAGACAAACATAATTTCACGACTCGGTAATTCAGTCTACTAGTAAACCAGAGGTTAAAGGTTAATACACGAACGAAACATATTCGACAATTATGATGTTTCCTTAAATATATACATAAATAAAATGTTTTCACGACACAACCTATCTCATGAAAACCTTAAATTTATATTAAAAATATATATTCCAAGATTCATGTTATTGTTATATTTATGAGAAACAATAATAAAACAAATTGTCTGTCCCCCCACACATTCATCTCTCTCCCCCCCCCCAGCACATGTCCTGGCCCCCACACACTCTTATCTCTCCCCCTCAATGCACATGTCTGTCCCCCCAGCACGTTTGCCCCCACTCACTCATATCTCTCCCCCCAGCACATGTCTGGCCCCCACACACTCATATCTCTCCTCCCAACATGTTTTCCCCCCACTCACTCATCTCTCTCCCCCCAGCACATGTTTGGCCCCCACACTCATGTACCTCGTCTTTTTTATTGTTGCCAGTTTAAGTGCTTCACTCCCTTCCATGATCACCAGACACTGCTGCTTGCAGTCAGCACTCCTCATGGCCAGGCCTCATCGGCAGCAGCAGCCAATGCAAGGATGGCTGGGCTCGTTCCACCCACCAAGCCCCCCAAAAAAACGCCGATTGACAGCAAAAATCACCCAATAATAAGCAACCCATAAACTGAAAAAAAAAAGTGAATCTCTAGAAAAAAAAAGCCCAAACTCGCATCAGAGTTGACCGGGCTTGCGCGACACACACCTGCACACTGCAGGCGACACACTAACGTGTCCCGACACACAGTTGGAAAGCTCTGCTCTAGGGCTTCCTAGTGTCATGGAAGCAGAGCCATTAAGTGCAATATCTCACCCCGCAGAGACCTCGGACTTTAAAAGGGCTTCTCCACAAATGGGATAGGCAAATTGTTGGCTTTCTATGAAAAGAACATCTGGACAGATGGTCACCCAAGGTGTGCCTCAGTTTGACGGTGAAGCACTGGACTGGGAGGAGGCATTTTGGGCTAAGAACTAGAAGGATTCGGCAAAAGAGATGATTAGGCAGAGAGGTTCCATACCTTTGTCGCCTTACAGTCCTCGTCCAACCAGCTCTTTTACTTTGTCACGTTGGGTTCCAGATCTCCCCCATCACAGCCCCTTTTTCGTAAGAATATGCAAAAGTACATTTTCTCATCTGGCGGATCTTTTTTTTTTTTTTTTTGTGGGGACTCGCCCCTCCCCACCCCCCCCACCCCCCTCGCTTGGCAAAGCATTTGCCATAGGATCAAATGCAAAAATCTTTCACGCAGACGGCGAAAATCTGGTGAAAGCCAGCGGCATAGGAGAACCCAGGGAAAACCGCCAATTATGGCGAATACGAGCACAAACCACTGCAGAATGAACTGGGCTGTCTGTAACATGCCTCTGTGAACCGAGGGTACCAAATTAAGATGAACAATGAAGCTTTCCTGAATGATATGCGCAAGGAGGGAGCACTCCAGTTGTTGCATATTTTTTTTTTATTTTGGGCGTGAAAAATTCCTGAACATCCCCCGTTTCCTGACGCTTTCTGGTGATGCATAGGAGCGGCCCCCGTGGCTCTTGGTTTGTCCTTGGTCGTTCTAGCCTGGCAGAGAGGCTTCTCCTGTTCCTTAGAGCTAATTCTCCCCTTAAGTCCGTCTTCCAGGGAGCTGGTAATAAAACCACGGTATGGAAACAGATGCAGGGCCAGTTGTGTCTGCATGCAGGAATTGTTTGAATTCAGATAATCTGCAGCCTTTCGGAATCTCATTTTGGGGCTTACTTTTGTTTTTTAATTTCCTTTGGGGGATCAGGTCTGGCTAATCGTGCACCACTTTGTTGACCAAGTCAAAGCCACAATGTTCATGCCCAGCGTATGAGATAGGGGAAGGATGGAAGAGGGTGAGGGTGTTCTCAGACAGCAGCTGTGAAGCTGTATGTAAAAGATATATATTCATTTGGTTTGATTATGTTTGTGCTTTATCCTTAAATCAGAAAACCACATTATTTTTCTCTATAGGAAGTACAATGGCGTTCTTGTTTTAATGATATATTTTTTATTTTAAAGGGATAATCAGTGATTGTAGACCCAGAGCAAGACTCCCTTTGGGGGGGGGGGGGTGTCTGTTAGATTCCCTTCAATTTAATTAAAAATAATAATTTAAATCGTTGAATGAAATTTGCTACTTTATTCTAATGACAGAGAGTTTGAAAGTCTCCTGTCTCCCCAACATTTGCAATATTGCTCTGTTTTAAAATTGGAGCGTTTCTTTTGAATTTTGCCCATGCTTGGTTAAAATCATCTTCTTTTTGGTCCCTGGTCTGAGAAGAGCCTCTGGTGAATGAAAGCTGGGTGAATGAGGATCTCTGCTTTGTCGGGGGGGGGGGGGGGGTAAACGGGAGGGGCACTCAGCAGAAAGCACCAGACTGTGAGGGCATTTTGGGCAAGGAGCAAGAAGGATTGGGCAGAGGTGGGGAGGTGAGGTAGGAGAGTGACTTGCGGCCTCCCCCTCCTCATAGTTTCCTCAGGCTGAGGAGGGGGATGCAAAAAGGCCCCTTATTCAGTTCTGTGCATGCTGCGGAAATAAATGCTGACTGCTCCAGCCTTCGGACTTCGTGAACTCTTGTGGGTGTTGCATGGAGCTTTTCCCTGTTGTTAAGGAAGAAAAGAAATGTAATGATGAAACACACAAATACTCTGTATCATTGTACTAGTATTCCGAATGATCCTCATATTACATATGTTTTCATATATATGTATAAGTAATGATATTATTAGATGCACATATATGAATATATTCTCCTGTTCGTGCATCACCCGCTTTTATCCTGGTGGTTCAGTCTGACCAGGTTAAATTCTTTACCATTTGCACAAAATACAGTGACTTCATATCCTTTAAGGATTTTTTTTTTCTTTTTTTTGCATATTCCTGTACTTTTAAAGCATAGGCTACTGAGTTAAAGGAGGGAAGGCTCTTTGTGGAAGCGTTCTGTATAGCAGGGGCAGCACCTGGCTTTAAGACCACCCTAGCACATTGCAGCAGGAAGGAAAGGAAATCTGAGTTGGGCCTTGCCAAGCCGAAAATCATGGCAGCAGTTAAAAATTGTCTAGAGGACAAATAAAATAAAAAAGAATTCAGCTCTTTGGAAAATGGTAGTGCGCCAGTAACCACCATCCTAAAAAAAAAACAAACCCCCACTGAAATATGATATATAGCAGAAGGGGAAAAGGAAGCTAGAATAACTGTGACCAAGAAGGAGCCTTGGCTTAAAGGCAGCAATCAGTGTTGTCTGGATAAACAACTCAACACATTTTTGACACTAGAGAGAATCAGTGTGTACACTGAAGCAGAAAGCTTCCTTAGTTTGCAAAGAAGATTTTTTTCTGTCAGACCTGGACAAACCGCTTTTGGGAGATTTAAGACGCGTTTGAATCTGTACAGTGATCCTGTTTCTATTTCTTTTTTTTTTTTTTGTTCATTTTTAGTTTGGTAGGGTCGGAGGGGGTAAGGCACTTAACTCTTGTTGAATTTTTATATGCTAAGCATGACGGGAGAAGACGCTGGACCGAGAGTGTGTGTGTGTGTGTGTGGTGCATGCTTCTGATGTGGGAATGGGCCTCTGAGCATTCTCCGGAATTACTTTATATGCAATGTACAGTATTGTTTCTGCAAGGACAATGCAATGCTGGTAATTAGTTTATTTTTTAAAAAATGTAAGAAAAGATGTTTAAAAAAAAAAAATAAAAAAGAATAAGTAGGGCAGGAGATGAAGAGCTGTGGTTGCTCGCCTCTGGGAGGGTTGGCGATGACTTTGGAATGACTTCCCTTTGGAATACCCTTGCAAGGCTAATATTTCCTAATTGGCACAAAATGTTATTACACAGCTTCCCGTGCAAGAAAAAAAAATGCCACTTTGGCAACCAATTTCATTCGTACTTTCTTTTTAAGAAAAAAAGGGGCTGGGGGCTGGGGGATGGACAGTGGGCATGTCTTTTTGGTGGAGATGGCTGGCAACTTGTGGCTCTAAGGAGTTCCAAAACAACTCATTTTGGTGAACACTGATCTTTTTGTCCAGCCAAAGGGAGAAGTGGTCATTTACTGCTAGAATGGAAATATATCCTGAGCTGATGTTCATGTTTTTTGCATGCTGAATCTGCCTTTTAAGTTCAGCTGTTCAAGTTTCCCAGTCCATGCTGATTTCTGATGGTAACCAAACAGTAAGCACATGGCTCTAGGTCAGGAGAGTAAGCAGGTTCAGTCATGTTTTTTGTTTGTTTCTTTTGTTTTGGGTTTTTTTTTTAATCCCAGTCCATAGCATTCTGAGATTTGTAGTTTAGTTTTCTCCATAGGACTACACATCTTCAAATGCTTTTAGAAACCAGTCAAAAAAAAAAAATAGTAGTGTGCAGCCTGGTTTCCAGAAACCTTAAACTGTGGAGGTTACCTTGGGTTTCAACCTAAACCAACACAAGGATACAAGAGGGGGTGCAGAATGTTCCCTTTGTTCTGGTTAAGGATCACCTGCAATCTAAAAATATCTTGGTGATGAATAACGCCCGCATGGGTCCTGAGAATCCCATCAGTTATACACGAGTTTGGTGTCACCTGGAGGAACACTGAACCAAGGCTGCAAAAGAAAAGCACTTAGTTTTATTTCAAAATCTAAGAAAATAAGATGTGCCACATTGGGTCAGACCAAAGGTCTGTCGAGCCCAGCATCCTGTCCCCAACAGTGGCCAGCCTGGGTCATTAGGAAGTACCCGGCAGATCCCACAGAGTAGATCCAGTTCCTTGTTGCAATGGCTTATTTGTCTATCTTTGGGTCATCCTTTTTAGCCCAAGAGGGTTACCCAAAGTGGTTTATAGCAGATTAGTAAAGAACCTGCTGTGGGGTTCCCTATAAGCTGAAAGCAATTGATATTTAATTATGAATTGGTTTTCCAGCCATGAATCAGATCGGATGGCTTGTCATTTTGATCTTGTTTTTTGTTTGTTTGTTTTTGTTTATTCCCATGCCAGTTTTCCACTTGTTATCAATCAATCAATCAACCCCTATAATCTGGATAAAATGAGCCAGTCCTGGATTTGCCCTGTTGTGCCTACGGACTCATAATTCCAGTATGTCCATAAGGGTGGTTTCCATATTTCATGGGGGTCAGCTGATAATCCTAGTGGAAAGCTGGTCTGGGAACCAATGCCTTAGAGCCAGTTCCCACCAATGAGACCAAAGAATCCCCCTACCTCAAGCCCTGTAACAGTTTTGCACTGCTCCACATCCACCAGCCTTTCTCCAGTTGCAGTATAGTTTCAGCAAGGGCCCACTGGCACGCAATGATGATGTCATCGCCACACGCCATAAAATGGTTGTGAAGACAGGCTACCACAGCATGCTAATTTAGTTCTGTAGTATATAGGGATTATTTGTCCTTCGTAAAGGGGTTCTGTGTGTCCCTTGTCCCCTTTGCAATGTGCCACTTGGCTTAGTTGGAAGGGAATATGCAAATTCCATCTCAGTCTTCTCTTCATTCAGCTTTCTTTTTCCCCCCCAGGATGTTGTATCATTGTATTGTTTTTGTTGGGGGGGGGAGTTTGTTTGTCCCCTCATCCCACCCCTGTTACTAAGTGATTTCTTTTTTCGTTACTAATAGAAGCATCCTAACACCTCCATGTGTCCTTCAGCTGTAGGAAAAGAACCAGATATTATTTCATGTTTCAGTAACTTTGAATGGTATGACCAAGCAAAGAAGCTGTTCAGCTGTTTTCATGGGAGGGGCACTTAAGACTCTTGAGTTGGCAGTATAGCTGTGCCAGATTTTGTGTGTGTGAGTGTGTGTTGTGTATACGGAGCCGTTGTAGAAGAGGGAGTGAGAGGAGATGAGCAGGCACTAGACCCAGAGCGCAGAAAAGGTTGTGTTGGTGTTTTGTGGTTACACAAATGCTCTTCCAGAGCTTCTATAGACAATCAGCTGCTCAGTGGCAGCCTCTTGTTTGATCCTAGTTTGTATGGAGTCAGCTGGCAGTAAAATTGATTTTGAGATCATCCACTATTCAGCAGTAAAACTGCCCCCAACCCCCTAAAAAAAACCCAAAACTGTTCCAAACCCCTCCTCTGAAAATTGTGACCAGCCTGGCCTCTGGGCTGCTCTTTAAAAAAAAAACCCTGACCTCTCCTCCCCCTCCACGTGCTTCTGATTCTGCTGAACTTCAATTAAGTGGCCCGCGGACCCAGCCCAACTCAACTGCTGGTCTCTATGTCAGCAAGGCGAAGGAAGACCTGCTGAGTACTAAATGCACTACAAGGTCTCAAGTTCTAGTCAACTTCTAGATCCTGTGAGCCATAGAGAGAGAGAGTGTGTGTGTATGTGTATGTGTCTGTGTGTGTGTGTGTACAGCTATAGATCTTGATTATAGAGCTGCAGTGGTTAGCTCATGATCTGGGTCTCCCAGGGCATGAAAAAAAAAAAAACCCAAACTCTGTAAGCTGTAAAAAAACCTTCTTTCTTGTGAAAGAAGATGAAAATGTAGTGCTATTTTCACTGGGATGGGGAGGAGGGAAGGAGCCGCACAGGACTCTGCATAAACACCTCAGAACAGACAAGTCCTTTCAACACTGTCATAGAGCAGTGGAGGCTGTGCTGACGGTACCCAACGCTGCACTATGAAGCTCTTATTACTATATAATGTATATTGTGTAGGGAGGGATTATTGTACTATGAATTAACATTCTCGCCTTTTTTGTTCCCTATTTTGCACATAGTCCTGGATTCTTAAGAGTCTAGGACCTTTCCCCCCCCCTCATGATCCTGACCCCCCCCTCAAAAAAAAAAAAAACCAACCCTCCAATGTAGCATGGCCCTTCTCTGATCCTTATCCCCCCCCCCCCCCCCCTGTTCCTCCGCTGAGAAGTGGCTGGGGATGGGGAGGTGCATCGGTCTTCCTGGATTGGATTCCGTCTGCATTTATCATTGTGACCCAAACGTTTAAAAAAAAAAAAAAAGAGATTATAGACAAGAATATAAAGAAGCTAAAAGAACTGCAGTGTCCTTGAATGCACCCAACCTTTATTCCATTCAAGGTGGAGCTTTGCGTTAGAGATTTTTTTTTTTCATTTTAAAAACCATTTCAGGATACGGCAGCCTGAACTGCTGATCAATAATTAAGAAAAAAAAAAGGCAGCAGCATTATAAATAAATCAGTACCAAAAAAAAACATCAACTAGGAGTGCCTCTTAACATTTTGCTGCTGGCTTTTTTTTTTTTTAACACAGGTTCTTTATTGATGTGAGTGGTTGTTTTTTAACTTGACCAGATACATTGTTCCTGGCGAGTATGGGTTTCTTCTTCTGCGTGTAAAGACCGTCTTCCTGTGGGGGGGGGGGGGGAGGGGGGTGGTGGGGAGGGGGAAGAAGGGGACTTTTTTTTTTTTTTGTATGATCTGCACAGCCCCCCCCTCCTCCTCTCTGTCAAAGGGATCCCCTTTTCAAACACAGCTGTCAGACGAACCAGGATGCTGGAAGGAGAGGGCTAGCAGGAAGTTATCCCCCCCCTTACGCACTGCACGCTGTACTAAAGATGGATGGAGAAAATCCACGAAGCGGTGGTCAGCTGGCCCACCAGGTCATCAGGGGGTGTGGGGGTGGTAGGCTGAGCCAATCTGGCCCCCAGCAAAGAATAGAAAAACAGGCTCGAGCAGACTAACAGGGCAAGTGACCCTCCCTAAAGGGGTATATCATTCTTAAAGGGACATTAGCTCTTTAGATAGGGGGGACGGGACTTGGGAAAGGTAGAGACTAAATATAGAAAAGAAATTGGTCTAAACTGAAATTATGTCCAGAAAATTATGGGTGACTAACTCAAATGAAGGAAAGAACACACGCCCAGGAATAAATGGTATATATATAAAAAAAAATAAACTATAATCCAGAAGGGGAAAGGGGTGCGCAGAGTGCACCCTTCAGTCTCTGCTGGTCGGGGAAGGTGTCCAGCAAACCAGCTGCCATCCTGGCATACCGTGTTCTGCTCAGAGATGGGGACCAAATCATTGGCCAAAACAGGTTCCCCACAGTGATTAAACATAGAAAGCCTGCCTGCCTCCCAGTCAGGCTGTAGAGATGCGCTGGGGTGACAGCCAGGACTGGCTCAGCTTGTCCAGCCAGGCAGAAGTGAGGCCTCCAGCCACGGGACTGCGCCCTGCCACGCTTCCTCCATTCCAAGCCCGTGCCTCACCTTCCTCAGAGTTTGGCCGTCGTGCCGCCTCCCTACAAGATTGTTGTGCGATCCATTAGCTGACCGCTAAGGGGAGAAATTGAGCCAGGTTCGCTGGGAAGGGAGGGCAGCCAACATTTTTTCATTGGTTGGGGGGAGAGCATCAGGGCCACATTCATGTTGGGGACAAGAGAGAGAGAGAGAGTTCACATCCATTTGCAGAATTTTTAAAAAATAAAAAAGCTTTAAATAAAGAAAAAACACTAAAACGCCATAGGGTGTTTTCTTCATTTTTCAAAAGAAATTAATTCCCTTCCCTCCCCCCCCTCCAAAAAAAAAAAATTAGGACTGCAGGTACTGTGGCCCCCTGGGGTTCATTTGGCAGCCTGCTCTGGAAAGGGGGTCCCTCTCTGTCTACTTTCTTAGCATCCGATGTCATGTTCAGAATTTTCTTTTTTTTTTTTACCCCCTTTATATGTCGTTTTTTTGTTAGGGGGTTTTGTTAGGAAAAAAAATAAAACAAAAAACTTTGGAGACGGGAGGGGAGGGTAAGGAGAGAGACAACAAAAAAAACTAAACAAGGCAATGTTTTCAGTAGGACGGCGCTGGTTCCGTGTGAGCGATTATGATTTGTACTTGTTGAGGATTTTCTTTCTTTCTTTTCATTTATATTTTACCAATATTACAGTAACTAGTTAATTCTGTTGCTTGCTTGCTTGTTGCGCACATACCCACGATGCACCAGGGCGCACAAAACCTCGCCGATACGGACTCTCTGGGATTTCCATTGTACCTTCCCCCCTCCTCCCCCCCCCCCCCCAATGCCTCTTTGCCCAGGATGCCCCTCCCCTCCCCCCCATCCCCCCTCACCACTTTCCAATTGGCAATATTAAACAGGTGGGGACTGCAGCATGGAATGGCTGGGCAAATCTGAAACGAGCAGCCCAGTCTGGCTCCCACCGACACTTCACAGCTAGCCCGAGAAAGCTGGAGGGGAGGGGAGGGGAGGGGAGGGTCCAACCCGAACGACAGCTTGGTTTGAAAGCCCCTGGTGCTCCCTCACCGTATTTGATTATAACATTGTGTACGCCAATTATTACAGTGACTGCTGATGCGCTCCCACCTACATACAAATGTTACTGCAAGTCCATATGGTTTTTTTTTTTTTGTTTGTTTTCCCCTATGCAAAAAAATAATAAAAAAACAAAAGAAAAACAAAAGAAAAAAAAACAAAAAAGAAAAAAAATTAAAAATGTATAAAAAATAAACAAGCTATGCTACAACTTTACCAAACAGTTTGTTTTGGGTTTTTTTTTTCCCCCTGTCCATGTTGTGGGTCCCAGTCTTTTGCTTCGGATTTCTTGCCCTAGTTAGGTTGGAGTAAAGATCTGCAATGGACCAGGTGGTTAAATCCAGTGCTAGCCAGTCCCAATAGAAATGCATTTGTATGTATCGAGTGTGCGTGTATGTAAAGTGTGCAGTGCGTATGTTTATTACATGCTATGTATACATTTCTGCAGGAAAAAGTCGCTGGGTTAGGGCTGCCCCTGTAAGAAAGGGGTTAAGCCACTGGTCAGTCCCACTGCATTGGTGTCTTCCTCATTCATAACCATGGGTCCAGCTGATTACCCCCCCCCCCCCCCCCCCCAAAGCAGAAACCAAGGATTGAGTGGATGTGAAGCGTGAACTCTTCTCGCAGCCCTACCTCGAGGTGGTGTGCTCCAGATTGGTATTATGAGAAACTAGGTTGTAAGAGAAGGCAAGACGTTTGTAGGAGAAGCTGGCATTACTGCTGCTCATACTGTACTTTTCATGAGAGAAAGAAATGACTTCAGTTTACAGGAGCCAAGAAAGACATATTTCTGTATGTGTGTGTAATATTTATAGACATATACAATGTAATAGTGTTTTCTGTCATGCATGGGTATAGATTTCTTCCTTTCTCTCTCATATAGATGGAAAATCCAAATTAAGAGGACACATTGATAACAGGAAGAAAAGTCCCCATCTGGGATGTCCCGTTAGTCCAGAATGCCTCTTTGTCAATACAACTGCAAAGGCAATACCTGTTTCCAGAGAGGATCTGTACTGAGAGGGCCCTGTGCGAACAGCTTGTTCTAAATGTGGGCCCTGGTTTGGTTTTATAGTTCAGCCACTGATGGGCTGACATATAACTCAGTGTTTCGATCCCCATAGGTGGCGGCAGGGTCAGCGAGGAATGGGCCTGTAGGTTGGTGGCAGCTGTGCAGGAGGTGCATCTGACCTGGTATAGTTTTGTAGTGTTGCGGGCTAGGGGCCTCTGCAATTTTTCCCTCTAGAAAGAAACAGGTTTATCTCTGAATTTGCAAGATTCTGACTGTTCATTAAATAGCAAGATTGCAGATATTACCTCCAAATCCATTCCCAGCCTGATTTACAAGATAATGTACAATTTAATCTATGCCACCCAAGCGTAGCTAATGCGTTTGATAAAGGAACTTTTAATACAATCCCAAATCAGTGTGTTTTTTCCAGAATGCATTGTGTTCCCTACAAAAAAAAAAGTGGGGAAACAGTATCACCTGTCTTCCAACCACTTTCTGGGGGAGGAAACCAAACTACCTGGCACTAATAGCAGAAGCATGGAGAACTTTCTGAGTGAATTTATCTGTTTTGAGGGCTGGTGCGTGTGAGCGAGTCCTGCTGCGCACTAGAAACAAGTACCCTCTGTCCCTAAAGCCTAACTCTTTGTCATTATAGGGGGCGCTGGAGGTAAGAATCTCCTTGACTGCTCTCCTAACCGAAAGCGTTACAGACACGTCCTAACCCCAGGGTCTCTGGCCATGGCTGTCTTAAAACATTTAGATTCATTAAACACATTTTTACAAAACAGGCAGCTCCTCCTCCTTTGGAAGTAAATGCCACAGCTCTGTCTGTAACAGGGGTAAACCCTCCCCCCATCTTCCCCCAATCTGATTCTTCTTGTTTGCCCAGATCTGAAGAATGGAGATGCCGAAATGACGGGAGATAACCAGAGACCCCCAGAAGCACTGCGCAATGACCTACTTTTGTGGCTCGATACTAGCCCATCTCCCCCACCCAAAAGTGAAAACAGATGGAGAGGCAAGGGCATCGCCGGGGAAAAAACCAGGGACTATTAATGATAAGGAAATATTAAGGAGACCTCAGACACACTCATTTTAACATCCTGGGAAGAAAAATACAATCCAGCACATAAAATGTTAGATATAGTGAGAGGTGGTTTTTTTTTTTGTACTGAATCCATGTTCTACCCTGCAACCCCACCCCTCTCCTCATGCTTTTGTGTGCCCCCTCTTACCCACATATAAGCACAGCCTCCAGGCCTAGCACTCTTCACCTATTTCTTGTAAAATTTATGAATTGCTTATCAAGCGATTCATAAATAAAAAACAATTAATGTTAGACATAAGACAAATTCATTTCAGAACATTTAAAACAAATAATAAAAAGCAAAATAAAAGCAAAAATAAAAACTGGTGCTGGAAATGACTGCTGCTAAACTTAAAAGATTTTTAGACAACTTTCTTGCCTGTTCCGGATTACGAAGATATAAACTAAAAGCTTGCCCAAACAAGTTGCCCTTCAGCAATTTTGGAGAGGTGATAAGTACTGGTTCATTTTTTGTCTGGTGAGGGGTACATTCCAGAGAGCAGGCCCCTGTGCACACTCAACCCTGCCTCTGCCTTAGACTTATCACTTGGCCCCTCCCGCCCCATGTATTCTGCCGTTTTACCCCTCACCGGACTGGGATCTCCCTGTCACTGCATGGCACCAAATAAAGTAAATCTAGGATAGCCCTGTAAGATTACAATGCTAACCTAATCAACGACGACAGAAAAAGCCTACATTGGCTCATCCCAGTCTGCCCAGTTGCAATTCTGCACTTTGGGTAGATGAGCGCATAAATTCCTGTCCTCAAACCAACCCCAGCTCCCAGGCACCCGTGCCTTTTACGTGCACTTTCAACCCCTTTTCCTATCACTTTCCTATAACTGACCCAGGTGTTCCCAGAATCTGTTACAGTACCAGCCTCACCACCTTTGCTGATGCTCCCAGTTTCCTGCAGCAGATTTTTCAGGATTTTGTTGCAAGAGTTAGCAAATTCTGTGGCAAATTTGCATATTAAAATATCCTTTTCCCTTATAAAAATAAGTTCAGTTTCTGACATTTCTGCATCTTGTTCATTTACCGGGTTCTATTTTGGGGAGAAGGGATCTTAGATAATGGAGAAGGAATCTCAGGTGCGAAGGGGGGGGGGGGGGGGGGGATAGAGGTGTAGGAGAGGTGCGGGGGGAATCAAGAGAAGTGTGGGAAAGGGAATGAAAGGGGGAGGAGAAAGACAGGCATCTGGACTGGGAAAGGGAGGGAGGATGATTCACTCACACCCCTCCTTGACACCCAGCTGTTCATTCCCACTTTTCCGGTATCCTTGTTCTCTCTCCCATTCCCACTGCTCTTTTGGTCCTCTCACTCTCTGCTCCCCTCACTCACACCCCACAGCGCCTCTGATCCCTTCACTCTCTTGCCCATAATCCTTTCCCCTCCCTCCCCGGCTCACCCTCTGATCTATCCCTCCCCCCGGCTCCAATCCTTTCATTTACTCTCCCATCTTGGATGCTGCCTGGGGTTGCTTTCATATTTTGAACCATGTGGGATGCCTTAGTACTCCATGGGTCAAAGGGTAACATTTGGCCGGAAGCAGCTTGACGTCCTGTGCTGCACTGCAGCAGGCGGGAGACGGGGAGGGGGGAGGTTGCTGCGATCTCTGACTCAGACGCTGCAGCAGCGAATTCCCGCGGTGATTCCGTGGGGCCTGGTGAATTCTGCCGGAAGGGACGGAGTTTGCAGTTCTTTCTGTGGCCGTGCCCCCCTCTCCCCATTCCTTTTGTCTCCCCCTTCAGCATCTCCTCTGTTCTTATCCCTCCCTTCGTGCCCCTGCCTCCAGCCACGCTAAGTAAACTCCCACCCCCGACCCTGATGGAGCTGATGAAGCAGGAGCAAGTCAAGCAGCCTCCTCCTCCTCCGCCGCCCAGGCCTGATTGCTGCTTTCCTTTTGTACACTGTCCGGGTAGCGGAGGAGGAAGACGATGCAATCTGCTGTGTTGCCACATTCCTCCTCCTTGCTGTGAGATCTGACTCGGCCGGACCTAGCTCCCTGATCCGCGGTAGTTGGGCGGGGATTTAGCAAATTCCAAGGGAAGGACCAGATTTGTCGGCCTTTCTGTGGCCAGGAGCCCTGATTAGGATTATTATAAGACCATCATTAAATCTGACACCCACTTTCCCTTTTCTGTCTTATTACCAAGTTTTTAGTACTCCATCCGGCCATCAAAGCTAGCAAAGCCATTGTCCAAAACATCTGGGTTTTAACAATGGTAACTTCATACAGGTTACCCCGATACCTTCTTATAAACTCAGTGCAGTCCAACCACTGAGGTTAGGATCATAATTGCACCTCCATGCAGGTAACCCCGGGGCCCCCTTGCAAGATCTTTTAGATTTGCCGCTGCATTTGCTTTTAAACTTCTGAATCCCTAATGAGGTGGCTGGAATGGTTCCTGTCTTCCTAAGGGTGTGATGCCCCTCACAAAGAAGGGAGTTGAGATGCATACGTGTGCAGCTCTCTCAGCCTGAAAATTAAAACAGGAGCAGTTAAGAGTTTTCTTTTTTTTCCCCTTACGTTATGCATATGATTTTCCTGGCAAATTCTGAATAAACAGTGGTGTGTGCCAAATTTGAAATCTCCTACCTAAGCAGTTAGATCCCTATGCCAATTATGGAAAAAAAAAAAGTAAAGTGCTGCCCTCTGCTGGAAAAACCAATTAGTTGTAAAGTCCTGAAACCTGAAAGGAACATCACCCAGCTGTAAATATGTGGCGGCAGCATCACAGCAACCCCTGCTCTACACCCTGCACTGGGTGGGCCAAGTGCACCTTAATCTGCTGCAGTTTTGTTACTGTGCTATTTTATATTAGTTCCATGTCTTCATAGATCAGTATCATAGGGTTGAAAGGGACCTCCCTTCTTACTTTCAGGCAGGATGTGCTGCACCTAAGCCCATTATTTCTTGTCTTTTTCTCCTGTGGAAAGAAAGACATACAGATCTCAATCATTCTTAACCTCATACTTTGTGGAACCATGGAGTCAGGATTATTAGAGTCAAAGTTTAGGAACCCTCTTATCAAACTACATTTCAATGAACCTGTAAGTGAACAAAAGTAAAACAATGAATATGGCATGTGCAAAAGTTTGGACACCCTTCCAGCTGTGTCATTACTACTTTTATTTAAAAGTTGTTATTAAGGCCCAAAAATTTGATTGACTCATCAGGCCTTCAATTAATCAGATGAAGACAATTCCAGAAAAAAATACTCTTGACCTTACAGTCCTCTCAGGTTGTGGTTGCTGTTCTGTCTGATTCAAACAATGATGAGCTCCTCTATGTAGCCATCTGAACATTTGAAAGTGATGCTAATTCACTCTTACAAAGCAGTGGAAGGTTATAAAAAAAAATCTCTGAAATGCTTCCAGCTAGCAATTTAGCTAGACAGAAACATTGCGAAGAAATGGAAGCATCTTTGTTTTGGTTGCAGTAGTACAGTGCAATTTCTGTCTTCTCAGTCCAAAGCACTTAGTTCCAAAATGTTTTAGGCTTATCAAGGTTTTGTTTTGCATACTTTAGATGATGACTTTTGTGATTGGGTCATAGAAAACGTTTGTTGTGTAACCAGTGCTGTACTGTGGATGACTACTCCAGTGTCAGGCAGACTTTTCAGCAGGCCAATGGACACACCACAAAAGACAGTCTATATACTATACTCACAACTGTCTATAACATATTTATTCATTTATCACTTTCTAAAAACTCCATAATTTTTTATGTTCATATTTCACATGAACAGTAATATCCATTTCTTAATATATGAGCCCCATTCCAAACACTCTCAAACATATAACTCAGGACACGACACAACACATACCCTAAAAGACAGCAACATACACCACATACAATAATAAAGCCCATCACATTTAACCTCATATAATATTCCCTAAACCAACATCAATTTAAAAGACCAATAGCACCCATTGAACATCCCTAATATATCATGTACTATTAGACTGTGTCCAAACAGCCCTCTCCTTTTCTGCAATTCAAAGTCCCATATTCAGCACCATCATCACATCAACTGGAGCAGTAAATCAAGAAGGTGCTCCCACTGTGCACATCGTAGTTATCTAGCAAACTATCCTGGTGCTCATCTATTTCCAATGTCTGTTTCCACATGCTCGTGTAAAGGAGGCAATCCTTCAAGGATTCATTTGCTCTAATTCTCCACTGCAAATATGCTCTTTTCCACTATGCTCCACCTGGAAGATCTTGTCCTGCTGAACCCGATATTAATGTTCAGCCATTCCCGACGCTGCAGTGTTTCGGCAGCATACAGCTGCCTGCATCAGGGGAACAACTTATCTAATCTAAAAACGTAAAAAACATACACCTCATCAAACTCTGAAAACATCCTCACAAACCCCATCTTGTCCAACCCCAGATCACACTCACCCTCAACGAGGATCCCAAGCCTCACCACCATTGCTCTATCCTGTATACATGCGGGCGTGAGCGTGCTCTGCTTAACATCCTCTGACCCCTCCCCCCACGCACGATTTCACATACTTTTCAGCAGGTTATTTGCAGTGCTCTGTGGTCCTGTTTTGAAAATCTAACCAGCTTTCAAGCAGTTCTATCAGAGATTTTTCTTGGTCATCGAGATTTTGCCTTGACCTCAACAGTTCCATGTAACTTCCATTTCTTAACAATGTTTCTAACAGTTGAAACTAGGGATGTGAATCGTGTCCTCGATCGTCTTAACGATCGATTTCGGCTGGGAGGGGGAGGGAATCGTATTGTTGCCGTTTGGGGGGGTAAAATATCGTGAAAAAATCGTTAAAAATCGTGAAAAATCGAAAAATCGAAAAACCGCCACATTAAAACCCCCTAAAACCCACCCCCGACCCTTTAAATTAAATCCCCCACCCTCCCGAACCCCCCCCCCAAATAACTTAAATAACCTGCGGGTCCAGCGGCGGTCCGGAACGGCAGCGGTCCGGAACGGGCTCCTGCTCTGAATCTTGTCGTCTTCAGCCGGCGCCATTTTCCAAAATGGCGCCGAAAAATGGCGGCGGCCATAGACGAAAAAGATTGGACGGCAGGAGGTCCTTCCGGACCCCCGCTGGACTTTTGGCAAGTCTCGTGGGGGTCAGGAGGCCCCCCACAAGCTGGCCAAAAGTTCCTGGAGGTCCAGCGGGGGTCAGGGAGCGATTTCCCGCCGCGAATCGTTTTCGTACGGAAAATGGCGCCGGCAGGAGATCGACTGCAGGAGGTCGTTCAGCGAGGCGCCGGAACCCTCGCTGAACGACCTCCTGCAGTCGATCTCCTGCCGGCGCCATTTTCCGTACGAAAACGATTCGCGGCGGGAAATCGCTCCCTGACCCCCGCTGGACCTCCAGGAACTTTTGGCCAGCTTGTGGGGGGCCTCATGACCCCCACGAGACTTGCCAAAAGTCCAGCGGGGGTCCGGAAGGACCTCCTGCCGTCCAATCTTTTTCGTCTATGGCCGCCGCCATTTTTCGGCGCCATTTTGGAAAATGGCGCCGGCTGAAGACGACAAGATTCAGAGCAGGAGCCCGTTCCGGACCGCTGCCGTTCCGGACCGCCGCTGGACCCGCAGGTTATTTAAGTTATTTGGGGGGGGGTTCGGGAGGGTGGGGGATTTAATTTAAAGGGTCGGGGGTGGGTTTTAGGGGGTTTTAGTGTGCCGGCTCACGATTCTAACGATTTATAACGATAAATCGTTAGAATCTGTATTGTATTGTGTTCCATAACGGTTTAAGACGATATTAAAATTATCGGACGATAATTTTAATCGTCCTAAAACGATTCACATCCCTAGTTGAAACTGCTAGCTTGAAATGTTTCAAGACTTTTTTTTAAACCTTCCTTTGCTTTGTAAGAGTGAATTATCTTCATTTTCAAATGTTCCAATGACCTGCTTAGAGAAGCTCTTGGTTGTTGAAAGTAGACAAAACAACAATCACAACATGAGAGGTCAGAAGAATCAGATTATTTATTCAACCATGGAATTGTCTCCACCTGATTAATAGAAAGCCCAATGAGTCAATCTACCTTTTGGGCCTTATAAGCAACTTATTTTAAAAAGTAGTAATGAATCAACTAGAAGGGTGTCTGCATTTTTGCATGTCATACTCACTGTTATATTATTTTCAATCTGTTAAAATCAACAAAGAAATAATACATTTGCATTAAGCATTGCAGAAAGATTTTGTGTGTAAAGTACCATGCAGAGGTTGTGTCAACTTCTGTTCACTTAGACATTCATTGAAATGCACAGTTTGACAGAGAGTACATAAACTTTTGCATACAACTGTAGGCTCTGATGCTAATGAATCCAGACACTTTGGGGCCACAAACTCCAAGTCAGATCAGAAAAGCGTGAGGTTAGGATTGAAGATTTTTAGCATTACAAAAATAATGGATTTAAATCACAGCAGAGGGTGATTTACAATACACATTAAGAAGAGCTGGATGTTCAGCAAATAATGAAGCACAGGGAGAGATTAAGGGTGCCTTTGTCCCTGGGCAGATCCTCAGCTATGGGTCCCGCTATGGTTCACACTTGCTACTTCATTTAGGTAAATGCTGTTTGGCCTTTCTCCTTAATCTGACCCTAAGCGGGCCCCTTCTAGGCTTGAGCCCCTGGCAACTGCCTCATCCCCCACTTTAATCCATCACTACTCTGATATGTTGACAAGGGCTGTGAAGTGTCTGTCACTGGTGCATGGTGCAAACTGGACAAATGTTTTTCTGGGATGGTTCAGTTGCAGCAGATCCTGTTTGGAAGCAAGAGGAAAGGAGGTGGCCTACATGGCTCTTGAGATCCCTTTCAACCCTATGATATGATATGCAGGCTGTAGAGTAAGGGGTGCTGTGACGCTGCTGCCACATTTACAATTACATATTTATATTTACAGCCATGTTGGGTGATGTTCACTCCACGTTTCAGGATTTCACAACTAATTTGTTTCTCCAGCAGAGGGCAGCACTTTCTCTTTTTTTTGTTTCTATAGGCATCTGATCTTACTGCTTACACTGGAGATTTCAAATTTTTCACCTGCTGCTATTCAAAATTTGTCATGAAAATCATATACATTATGTAAGGGGAAAAAAAAAAAAAGAAAATCCTGACCTCTCCTGATTTAATTTTCAGGCTCAGAGAGCTGCACACATCTACATCTCAACTCCCCTCTTTGTGAGGGTATCACACCCTTAGGAAAACAGGCATCAATCTAACCTCGTCATTAACTAGTGATTCAATAGTCTGAGGCAAATGCAGTGACATAACTATATGATCTTTCAAGAGAGCACTGGGGTCACCTGCATGGAGAGGTGTCTATGACACTAACAATAGTGGTAGGACTGCACTGAGCTTTCAAGAATTCATTGGGGTAACCTGTATGAAGTGATCATGGTTAAACCCCAAACTTCACTGACCATGGAGAGGCCAGATGATTAGGACGATGGCTTTGCTAGTTTTGGTGGCAGAGTGGATTATTAAAAACTTGGTAATAAGACAGAGAATGGTGTTGGATTTGGTGTTGGTCTTGTAATAATCCTAATCAGGGCTCCTGGTCTCCCGTACTTCTGCAGCTTTGTGAAGGGGCTGCAATATCCAGCCCTTCCTGTGGAATTAGCCAGTCCCTGTGGATTTGTCATGGAGGACCAGGGAAGTAGGCCCGGTATGTTGGGAAGAGCTGCTGTCTTCAGCTGCCGCTAAACTCCTTCCTCATCCCCGCCACCTCCCGCTTGCAGGTACAAGCGCCGATCACATGACTAGCCCTCAGTTTTCACTCGGCTTTTAGTAAATGCCAGAAGACACTGAGATATTCCTAGGCATCCCCAGAAGAGGGTGCTGGAGTTTAATATGGAGCAGACAATCATCCGAGGGCGGCCCGCCCCCGAAGACGAGGACAAATATCAAAAGTAGCTTCAACAACAATCACATGAGACATCAGAAGAGTGCAATGCAAGTATTTTCTCGACCATGGAATTGTCTTCACCTGATAGAAAGCCTAATAAATCAATCTACTCTTTGGGCCTTACAAGCAACTATAACAACATTAAGGCAGCAATGAATCAACTGGAAGGGTGAACAAACGTCTGCACATGCCATATTCACTTTTATTATTTTCAATCTGTTAAAATCAGCAAATAAATAGTAATTTTGCATTAAATATTACAAAAACGTGTTTAACTCCGTACCATGTAAAGGTTGTGTTGACGTCTGTTCAGGTAGAGATTCATTGTAATATACAGTTTCACCAGGGGTGCCTAACCTTTTGCATTATAACTATATCTCCTCCTCCAGAGCTCTCAAAAGCCAGTCACAGATGCACTGAGTTAGTCCAGTGTAAAGGTGTCGCCTGCAACCTGCTTGTTGTTTCTCCTGTAGAGGAATGCCAGTGCTTCCAAGGACGTGAGTGGATTAAAGAGGCAAAACACCAGCTGCCACAGATGAAGGCTGTGGTGCCCCAGCCTCCCTAGTCACCCTGTTGGGAAACCTGAGGAGAAGAAGCACTGCAGCTTCCTGACCAGCATCCCCTGGGCCAAGAGATCCAGGTTGAAAAGAAACAGAAGAAAAAAAATGTCTGCCCAAGGAGCTGCCCTGAGGCTGTAACTGAAGGAGAGAGGCAGGTGATGGACAGAGAATTTTCGGGAAGCCAGTCAGTGGCCAGCCAACTAAGGTACTTTTAGGCTAGCTGAGGAGTGGCTTTATGAAAACTCTCCCTTACAATAACCTTGCCCTCACAGCCCTTCTAGGAATATTTCGAGAACAAAGCACCCGGAGTGGATGCGGTGAAAAAAGGAGAAACCCACCCACGTAGGCGAGTCTGGGAGCAGACAGATCCTCGCCACATCAGGCGACTGGAGAAGCAACACTTGTCAAGGCTTGCGCTGCGGCAGAGCCTGGGATGACATGGCCCATCGCCGTACGCAACCCTGGCTCTCTTCATTAACCGGAGGGTGGCGCCGGCTTTCTTTCACTGCCAGTTGCAAACGGAGAGGAATATTTCCACAGCATTTTATTGGGTAGATTGGCTTGGCTGAACATTGACCCCTCTCAGAGCAGCTGAAAGCATGTGTCGGCTTTCTTTTGCACCCTGTGCTTATAATGGAGGGGAAGGGGGCATTCCCCCAGGTGTGTTTAAGTCGGGGAGCAGCCAGCATGCACCCATTTTCAATGGCATGCGATCGGCCACCAGCACAAATGCCGGGTGCAAATGAATGTGGGGCTCGTTTAACATGTGTGCCTTGTGGGCAGTTTTCAAAGGAAAATCAGCCACGAGATGCGTGCTTCTAGCCTCCGACACTGTGAGCTGTCCACCGTTGTCCCCTAAATGGACTGGTTTGGCCAGTGCTCGGATTATGCCCAGAAACCCCGCCTAACTGGGTCTGATGCCCTGGTCTTTCGGAAGGTGGAAGATGTACTTAGCGACCTTTCTCCAGGGGTATAAGAGTCCAGTTACCATCCAAGGTAACTTGGGGAGGAGATTTCACTCGGGGTTCAGCCGCGGTTAAACTGAGCTAGGGGAAGATTGGGGGATGAGCAGGGGGTAGATATGCTTTAGATTGCATTACATATTAGAAAAGGAATGGGTTTCTTCTTGACTTTCTACGATGTCTGTATGCTTGGTAAATGTAATAACATTAGAAAAGAAAAGAAGAGGGTTTGCTTTCTGCGAGAGAGTTCTGGTCTTGCTGCACCCCTGCGACTACCTGCCCCTTTCCCTTTCTTACCACTGGAGGGCGCTCCTGCACCAGGTCAGGCTGGGCCTGACAGATGCTGGGAGTGCCAGCACAGGTACGCAGAAAATTACTCAAAGCTGGATTCAAATAATTAAAAAAAAAAGAAACCATCATTACAGAGAGGATCTTCACTTTATTGACAATTTTTGTCCTGGTGGACCGGCAAGCCGCAGCCCATGGTGACAAGCTTGATAGTGCATGGGAAACGTTCCTGAAACGTCGAGAGCAGGTGGTATCTTAATGATTTAGGTTTGTTTTTTTTTAAATAAAGTACTCAAGCAGCGAATGGAAACCCAAAAGGCCCACGAGACAGAAACAATAAGGAAAACAGACAATTCAGAATGACCCTTACAAAGCAAGAAAAATTAAGTCGCTCACAAAAGTTCAAACTATGTCATTATCCATATCAAGGAAATCATACAATTACAAAGGCAGTAATTTCTTTAGACCAGAAAATCTTTTTTCTTTTCTTATATGCTCTTAAACTCTCATTATTATCATGCCTTACACCATAATGTGCATCCATGACCCTTCAGTGAATTATACTCATTGCACACCCCTAATGCACAATCAATTTATGTCCCAAAACATTTTTTCAACAGTGTCTCTGTTCTTTTAACTCTTGCAAAAGGAAGCCAACAAAACTGTTAAATGAAGGTTGGTACGTCTAGAAATGAAGACATCTGGGAGCTCTTGGGATCCCCCCTCACAGGGGCGTGACGTTGTCTTCCTTGCTTCGCTCTAACTCCGTTTCCACCTCCAGGGCGATGTTGTCGAAGCCTAGGTCCTTGCTACTGTCAAAAGCATGAGGGGACAATCAGTATCACACTAAAGCATCCTGCCTGCTGTTCGAGCAAAACACAAGAAGGTACGCTGCCCTGCCCCCTGTCCCATCCAAAATCACCAGGGAGAGAAGTAGGTTATTTGCAGGCTTCAAGTAGCAAGATCTCATGATTTTATTGTTGTAGTGGACTGAAGGACAGTCCTCACTGCAACACAGAAGAAAATAAAATTTGAAACATTTTTTTTTCTTGGCCCGGCATTTTCTTGTTTTCCAGCTCAATTGGAACCAGCCTCTTTTGGGCTTGGGTGCCATGAGCGTTCAATTACAACGAGCCAGGTCTTGTGTCCCCTCCAACACAGCCACTGTAGCGACAGTCCTTGGCCAGGGCCCACAGTGTTCAGATGCAAGGGTCATTTTCAAAGGAAAATAAATGTAAAATTCTATTCTAGCAATTTTCAAAAGCCCATTGTATTAGTGTGAGGTGACAGACATGTACAAGAAAGGCCCCCATCATTGTGTGAAAAGTAGGATCAGAAGATACTACTGATAAGATATGATGATAAAAGTAAGTTCTTAAAATAGTGAATGAGGATGTAAGAAACAGACATTATGGTGAACAAGTCAATATATAGCTTATTAGGGAGTACTGCATATTTTTGCTAAGAAAAAATAACACAGACACACAGTACTCTTAAAGAAAATAGGCCCATGGAATGTTAGGCAATCTCCCCCTCCAGTAGCCCTCCCTTGCTCTAACTTGAAGTCTGCAAGTTTCAAGGTCACGAAGCAGACTTAATTAAAAGCATAAGACCACTACTTATTTAAAACCAGCTAGCATATTAAGAGTTAAGCATAGCAGAGACTGAGAAATGATTAGTATAAACTGGACTTTACTTGTTAGCTGAAACATGATATTAGTGATTATACATATGCTGAGTTCTGGTTAAGAATGTGTTACATTTAGAGAAAGTACAAAGCTAGTGGTCACAATATGGCGATTACAAAGACAAGAAGTCCGCTATCTTTAGAGAACATACACAGTAGTTTTTCTTATCAGTAGCTTGGTAATATTTCAGTAAAGTTAGACAAAGAAATCCCTTCTGAGCATCTGCAGTCTAAACAACATATAACACCCTATACCAGACAGATTCCCTGCTGAGAACTGATTCTGAACAAACAGCAGCCAAATCTCTCAATGATAAGGGATCTCACAGCACTGACCTGTCTCCAACTGAGACCCTGCTTAGTTGACTCACTATTTGGGAGGGCCTGGAGACACTGTTCCAAGAAGGTGACGGCTTCCACTAGGCTTTTGTATATAATAATTACTCCCTATTAGTTGGGGAAATTACTCTTGCTTATTGTGCTGATATACCTTATATATTCTGTTTTGTTATTTGTCTCAGGTGTTCTCATAAGCACCTGTTTTGTGCATATATTGGATTTTCAGAAGGCGTTTGACAAAGTTCCTTATGAGAGGCTTCTAGGAAAAGTAAAAAGTCATGGGATAGGTAGCGATGTCCTTTCGTGGATTGCAAACTGGCTAAAAGACAGGAAACAGAGAGTAGGATTAAATGGACAATTTTCTCAGTGGAAAAGGGTAAACAGTGGAGTGCCTCACAGATCTGTAATTGGACTGGTGCTTTTCAATATATATATAAATGATCTGGAAAGGAATATAACGAGTGAGGTTATCAAATTTGCAGATGATACAAAATTGTTCAGAGTAGTTAAATCACAAGCAGATTGTAATAAATTGCAGGAAGACCTCATGAGACTGGAAAATTGGGCATCAAAATGTCAGATGAAATTTAATGTGAATAAGTGCAAGGTGATGCATATAGGGAAAAATAACCCATGCTATAGTTACACAATGTTAGGTTCCATGTTAGGTGCTACTACCCAGGAAGGAGATCTAGGCGTCATAGTGGATAACACACTGAAATCGTCAGTTCAGTGTGCTGCGGCAGTCAAAAAAACAAACAGAATGTTGGGAATTATTAAAAAGGGAATGGTGAATAAAACAGAAAATGTCATAATGCCTCTGTATCGCTCCATGGTGAAACCGCACCTTGAATACTGTGTACAATTCTGGTCGCCACATCTCAAAAAAGATATAGTTGCGATGGAGAAGCTACAGAGAAGGGCGACCAAAATGATAAAGGGGATGGAACAGCTCCCCTATGAGGAAAGACTAAAGAGGTTAGGACTTTTCAGCTTGGAGAAGAGACGGCTGAGGGGGGATATGATAGAGGTCTTTAAGATCATGAGAGGTCTAGAATGGGTAAATGTGAATCGGTTATTTACGCTTTCAGATAATAGAAAGACTAGGGGGCACTCCATGAAGTTAGTATGTGGCACATTTAAAACTAATCCAAGAAAGTTATTTTTTACGCATCGCACAATAACGCTCTGGAATTTGTTGCCAGAGGATGTGGTTAGTGCAGTTAGTATAGCTGTGTTTAAAAAAGGACTGGATAAGTTCTTGGAGAAGTCCATTACCTGCTATTAATTAAGTTCACTTAGAAAATAGCCACTAGTAACATGGGATAGACTTAGTGTTTGGGTACTTGCCAGGTTCTTATGACCTGGATTGGCCACTGTTGGAAACAGGATGCTGGGCTTGATGACCCATTTGTCTGACCCAGTATGGCATGTTCTTATGTTCTCAGAAAATATATCTTTTATTACACCACCCATTTACCAGCGTTAAATGCACTTAATGGGGTAAAACCTATTGATAATTCAAAGCATATAATGATGAATTTTAAAAGCCCAGCGTGCCTGCCAAAACCGAGAGATACGCAAATATGTTGGGTTGGCACGCAGCAAGCAGATTTTGAAAGCCGGCCATGTGCGTGCATAATTCCTGTTGTGCACACAAATGAAAAGTTTAAAAAAGGGGCAGGGCATGGATAGGGTCTGGGCATTCCTGGATTTCAGCTTCAAATTAGTGTGTAAATACGTACGCACACAGGCAGGTGCCAGGATCCCCTGTCGCATAACTTTACTTCTGCTATGGAGGATGTGTAAGTGATACAATAAAAAGGAAACACTGAGAGGAGAGGATCACCTTGCTGGTGGCTGAAAGGAATCAGTAAGTTTTTGCTTGGGACATTGACATTGACTTTTTTAAAAGTATTGGGGCAAAGTTAACTATTTGGGAATATTATTTAGTGTGTTTGTGCCTTTAATAGTCAGGCAGTGAATAAACAAGTTAGACTGTTTGCATTTTTAAATAGTCAGTCAATAAGGTAGCAGTAGGTAGGCAGTGAATACACAAGTTAGACTGTTTGTATTTTTAGTCAGTCAATAAGGTAGCAGTAGGTAGTATGTTTATTTTTTAAAAGTCTGCCTGACTATTAAAGTGTCCTCCAGACTTTTAAGGAGCTAAGTGTTTTATTTAATAATAACTGAGTGCATTGTGTTGAAAGACAAAAAAAAAAACACAAAAAAAAAAACCCCACAAAAAAGTAGCCAGAAGCTAGAAATAAGCTAGGAGCAGTATATACCAAAGTAAAAAAGTTGAATAGTTCAGCTCAGTTACTCACCTTGGAAAGGTGTTGAGGTAGTGTGATTAGGTTTGAATAGGGAACAACATTTGTTAATCAAGGGAGCTGTGAGTCACTCAGGCTGACTAACTAAAGTTAGACTGTTTGTAATTCCCAACCCTCCCACCCCAAGCTCATCCCTTAATTTATAGGCAGGTGCCACTTGCACAAAAAAAAAAACAAAAACCCATCAACAAAAACTTTATTGAGAATTCGATCAGACCCCAGTAGGCCACTACCAGACATATAGTGAATTCACTAATACATTTAAAGGAACTTAGACACATTCCTATTCCCATAGCAACCTAAAACTTAACTAGGAACTGATCAAAATTGAGATGAAGGCAGCAGTCCAGCAGCAAGAGGGGGGCTTCCCAGTCTTTTGCATCGAGTGTCACATGTATGATTTTTTACCCACCAGTGAGAAGTTGTACATGTGCATGCGATGCAAAGAGCTCCTGGCTCTCAGAGAACGAGTCCGATCTCTGGAGGCTAGAGTGGCAGACCTGGAGGAGCTGAGGGAGACAGAGAGGTATATAGATGAGACCTTCAGGGACATAGTAGTCCAGTCCCAACTTCAGACTGGCAGCCCTGGTGCTGCCTTGGAGGAAGAAGGTCTCATAATGGGAGAGCACCAACCAGGTGTAGCAGGAAAGGATCCTGTAGCAAGGACCTGCTCTCTAGGTGATGCATTGTCCTTTCGCACTGAGGATATCTCCCCAAGGCCTACTGCCCAGGAGGGAAGGGTTAGGTCGGCCGTCATAGTTGGTGATTCGATTATTAGGAATGTAGACAGCTGGGTGGCGGGTGGGCGTGAGGATCGCCTGGTAACATGCCTACCTGGTGCGAAGGTGGCGGACCTCACGCGTCACCTAGATAGGATTTTAGACAGTGCTGGGGAGGAGCCGGCTGTCGTGGTACACGTGGGCACCAACGACATAGGAAAATGTGGGAGGGAGGTTCTGGAAGCCAAATTTAGGCTCTTAGGTAGAAAGATTAAATCCAGAACCTCCAGGGTAGCATTCTCTGAAATGCTCCCTGTTCCACGCGCAGGTCACCAGAGGCAGGCAGAGCTCCGGAGTCTCAATGCGTGGATGAGACGATGGTGCAAGGAAGAGGGATTCAGTTTTGTTAGGAACTGGGGAACCTTTTGGGGAAGGGGGAGTCTCTTCCGAAGGGATGGGCTGCACCTTAACCAGGGTGGAACCAGACTGCTGGCGCTAACCTTTAAAAAGGAGATAGAGCAGCTTTTAAACTAGAACAAAGGGGAAAGCCGACAGTCGCTCAGCAGCGCATGGTTCAGAGAGATGTATCTTTAAAGGATACTAATGATGCATTAGAATTAGGGCATCCCGACAGTGAGGTTCCAATAATTAGAAAAGTAGTCCAAGTGCCTGTAACTAAAAACTCACCTGAGCTAAAAAATTCTAACTTATCCCTATCAATTAAAAAGCAGAATAAAAATACAAACAAAAAACAAACTTTGAAATGTTTGTATGCTAATGCCAGAAGTCTAAGAAGTAAGATGGGAGAATTAGAATGTATAGCAGTAAATGATGACATAGACTTAATTGGCATCTCAGAGACATGGTGGAAAGAGGATAACCAATGGGACAGTGCTATACCGGGGTACAAATTATATCGCAATGACAGAGAGGAGCAGTCGGGAGGAGGTGTGGCGCTTTATGTCCGGGATGGCATAGAGTCCAACAGGATAAACATCCTGCATGAGACTAAATACAAAATTGAATCTTTATGGGTAGAAATCCCTTGTGTATCAGGGAAGACTACAGTGATAGGGGTATACTACCGTCCACCTGGTCAAGATGGTGAGATGGACAGTGAAATGCTAAGAGAAATTAGGGAAGCTAACCAAATTGGTAGTGCAGTAATAATGGGAGACTTCAATTACCCCAATATAGACTGGGTAAATGTATCATCGGGTCACGCTAGAGAGATAACGTTCCTGGATGGAATAAATGATAGCTTTATGGAGCAATTGGTTCAGGAACCGACGAGAGAGGGAGCAATTTTAGATCTAATTCTCAGTGGAGCACAGGACTTGGTGAGAGAGGTAACGGTGGTGGGGCCGCTTGGCAATAGTGATCATAATATGATCAAATTTGATTTAATGACTGGAAAAGGAACAGTGTGCAAATCCAAGGCTCTCGTGCTAAACTTTCAAAAGGGAAACTTTGATAAAATGAGAAAAATTGTTAGAAAAAAAACTGAAAGGAGCAGCTACAAAAGTAAAAAATGTCCAAGAGGCGTGGTCATTGTTAAAAAATACCATTCTAGAAGCACAGTCCAGATGTATTCCACACATTAAGAAAGGTGGAAAGAAGGCAAAACGATTACCGGCATGGTTAAAAGGGGAGGTGAAAGAAGCTATTTTAGCCAAAAGATCTTCATTCAAAAATTGGAAGAAGGATCCAACAGAAGAAAATAGGATAAAGCATAAACATTGGCAAGTTAAATGTAAGACATTGATAAGACAGGCTAAGAGAGAATTTGAAAAGAAGTTGGCTGTAGAGGCAAAAACTCACAGTAAAAACTTTTTAAAATATATCCGAAGCAGAAAGCCTGTGAGGGAGTCAGTTGGACCGTTAGATGATCGAGGGGTTAAAGGGGCACTTAGAGAAGATAAGGCCATCCCGGAAAGATTAAATGATTTCTTTGCTTCGGTGTTTACTGAAGAGGATGTTGGGGAGGTACCCATAATGGAGAAGGTTTTCATGGGTAATGATTCAGATGGACTGAATCAAATCACGGTGAACCTAGAAGATGTGGTAGGCCTGATTGACAAACTGAAGAGTAGTAAATCACCTGGACCGGATGGTATACACCCCAGAGTTCTGAAGGAACTAAAAAATGAAATTTCAGACCTATTAGTAAAAATTTGTAACTTATCATTAAAATCATCCATTGTACCTTAAGACTGGAGGATAGCAAATGTAACCCCAATATTTAAAAAGGGCTCCAGGGGCGATCCGGGAAACTACAGACCAGTTAGCCTGACTTCAGTGCCAGGAAAAATAGTGGAAAGTGTTCTAAACATCAAAATCACAGAACATATAGAAAGACATGGTTTAATGGAACAAAGTCAGCATGGCTTTACCCAGGGCAAGTCTTGCCTCACAAATCTGCTTCAGTTTTTTGAAGGAGTTAATAAACATGTGGATAAAGGTGAACCGGTAGATCTAGTATACTTGGATTTTCAGAAGGCGTTTGACAAAGTTCCTCATGAGAGGCTTCTAGGAAAAGTAAAAAGTCATGGGATAGGTGGCGATGTCCTTTCGTGGATTACAAACTGGCTAAAAGACAGGAAACAGAGAGTAGGATTAAATGGGCAATTTTCTCAGTGGAAGGGAGTGGACAGTGGAGTGCCTCAGGGATCTGTATTGGGACCCTTACTGTTCAATATATTTATAAATGATCTGGAAAGAAATACGACGAGTGAGATAATCAAATTTGCAGATGACACAAAATTGTTCAGAGTAGTTAAATCACAAGCAGATTGTGATAAATTGCAGGAAGACCTTGTGAGACTGGAAAATTGGGCATCCAAATGGCAGATGAAATTTAATGTGGATAAGTGCAAGGTGATGCATATAGGGAAAAATAACCCATGCTATAATTACACGATGTTGGGTTCCATATTAGGTGCTACAACCCAAGAAAGAGATCTAGGTGTCATAGTGGATAACACATTGAAATCGTCGGTTCAGTGTGCTGCGGCAGTCAAAAAAGCAAACAGAATGTTGGGAATTATTAGAAAAGGAATGATGAATAAAACGGAAAATGTCATAATGCCTCTGTATCGCTCCATGGTGAGACCGCACCTTGAATACTGTGTACAATTCTGGTCGCCGCATCTCAAAAAAGATATAATTGTGATGGAGAAGGTACAGAGAAGGGCGACCAAAATGATAAGGGGAATGGAACAACTCCCCTATGAGGAAAGACTAAAGAGGTTAGGACTTTTCAGCTTGGAGAAGAGACGACTGAGGGGGGATATGATAGAGGTGTTTAAAATCATGAGAGGTCTAGAACGGGTAGATGTGAATCGGTTATTTACTCTTTCGGATAGTAGAAAGACTAGGGGACAGTCCATGAAGTTAGCATGGGGCACATTTAAAACTAAAAAAATGCCCAGCTAGCCGTTGGGCTCAGTCTTCTTTTCTTTAGCATGTTAATTTGGTCAATAATTTGGTCTTAAGGCAGATGCACCCAACTTGTGCTGATCGGCATGATGACCTGGGAGGGGAAAAGGGAGGAGGAGACTGGGGGTCCTACACTGTTTTACAACTCCCAGCTCTTTAAATTGTATCCATGTGCTTGTATTTATTTGTAAATGCGATTGCAATAGGAAAAAAAACTGTTCCCATGGCAGTTCTTCAGTCTTCATAGCTCCCCAACGGTAACCTAATGAACATGTACGTGACGCGTTTGTTCTGAGAACATGTTATTTTGCAGATTGGTTAAGCAGGCATGCCAGCTCAGACAGGGAATGACACGTGGACCTAACGTTTGAAGTGGCACTTGCTGGGCTCCAGGAGCAAGGCCCAGTCAAGCCCTCTGCATGTGTATACGCTGACAAAATGGAGTCTCTCGCACAGGACGGCATGGGATGCTGGGCCAGCTTTCTCAGAACAGAGTGCAAACAAAGAAAGACTATTCTCTACAGAGGAAAACAAGGACAAAGAAGTACTGTTTCTGGAAAAACAGAGCTGACTAGGCGCCAGCAAGTCTGGGGTTTTATTGGCTTTGCTACACAGACCCACCTATCAGCACCTATGGATATATGAAGGAGGTACTTGCCACAAGCCTTGTCTCTGTGTCCTAGAGCTGAACCAAATGTTTGAAAATAAAACTGGATGATTTGGACTAATCGCGTTGCTGGTCTTGAAGGTAACCGAACTGCATTAATGAACTAAGAAATGTAAATTAATCCCTTTATAAGGGAAAAACAAAGGACTTTAAAAAAACAAACAAACCCAAACCAAAGAAAGAGCCACGTGTACCAACTGGAGGGCACCGATCTCTCACCCATGCCACTCCTTAGCTTGCGGGGCTGAACTATCCCTGCCCTCCTCACAGGGCCAGGATTGCTCCCCACCTCCTCTCCCTGGCTGGGTGCCGTCATCGCTGAGGCACAGCCATGTGCGAGACACCGGCGAGATCCTGTAACTGCAGCCACCCAGCAGCAGCGAGGAAGAGCTCCCCGGCGCAGTCTGCATCCTGTGAGCTTTGCGCAGGGAGTCTGAATCTTTTCACTCGCTAAGGGCCAGAGCCTTACTGATCTTGGAAGAACAGAGCACCTTTCCTTTTTGTGATAACCGCTGAATATGTCATCCTTTCAGCATTTGACAATCATTACGTTTACGGCGGTAAATTCGTTGTGTGAAAGCGTTAAGCAAGCCTGTAATAAATAGCCATTGTCTAAGACAAACAGAATCGTGTTTACTCTCTGGTAAACTCGATCAATCATAATAAACAGGCAGACTGTCAAAGCCCTGCCTGCGCAAATACTCCCGTGCATGCACACACGCGGGAGGCGCAGGGGTAATGCGGCTTTTAAGAAGCCGTGAAGACGCAAGAATAAGGGGGTGGGAAAGGGGCGGGGCCTGGGAATTCTGGGGCGGGGCCAAGATTTACCCGGGTAAGTCCATAGTTTAAAAAGACTGACCATGGCCTGCCGCGGCTTGTTAGCTGTGTGTAACTTTACTGCTGGAGAGCAGGTCTGGAGATCTCCAGGTTTAGGGATTTTAGCACAGCTTGAGGGTTTGGGGGTCAAGGGAAGGGCTTGCAGGATGAAGAACTAGAGGGGTCTTGAACACCTCAATGTCAGCTGGGCAAACTGGTGGACTACTTGGAGAAACAGGGTTTTCCCTCATGCGAGAATGTTTTAAAGTCTGCCCTGCATACACGCGCAAAAGCCCTAGCAGAAACACACCCGGGGCCCTTTACGCGAGCCACCTCTTAAGATCATGCGTATACACACGTGCGGGAGGGGTGTTTTAAACGATGCATGCGCACTTGTGCACACGATTTAAAACAGCAGCGTGCCTCCGCTCACGTGCCGATCCTGGCGCGTTTAAGGATGCTCGCACTTTCCTTTTAAAATGACCCTGCATGGGTATATTTTATATAAATTATTATTTGCAAATTGCCCTGCTGTGACATCATGCGCTGGCAGACAAGGGGCTGAACTATCCCAAAATGGGGAAACATGGCTTCTCTCCTCCAAGCCATCCTGAAACAGAAGCTCCTTGAGGAGCACCTTACCTTGGCTTGGTGAGGTCTCCGTCCTCTTCGTGCCTGTGCGGAAAGAAAAAGACATGGATGGATGGCTGGCGGGAATGAGTGTCCCGTGCCACTGGCACAAAGGTACAGGGAATAAAATCGTGTCTGCCGTGGTCTGCCTAGAACTGACCCGCGTGGGTCGCAGTGACGTGAGCTTTGGGACTGGGTGACCATGGCAGAGAAACAGAGTTGAATCATTTTGCACTGAACCTGTGAGTGAGCCAATGCCCCCCAGGAGGCTGAGAGCAGCGCCCCCTGTCTGGAGCTTTGTGCTGCTAACCCTGCAGGCTGCCTGGCCTCCAGTTTCATTTTCGACTAACAGTTGTAGCCAGGTAGTTACATTACAAGTCTAAATAGCAGGGTTCCTTTGTTTTTTTCAGCGGGTACCTGCTGGTACTGAATATCAGTGCCTTTTTGCTCTACCTGCTTGATATGCCCTGTGATCCCTCAAATAAAAACCCCAAACATGCATCCTGCATGTGCATACAAGCACCTTCCCCCCCCCCCCCCTGAAAGTTGGCACTGCTAAATAGTAATAACACCCTACATTAAAGAAAACCAAAACAAACCACACACACATTTGGGGACCTCGGATACTTTCATGTCTGGTGTTCTTTTGGTGGGGAGGGGTTCTGAAATATTTTTAAGAAGTAAACCATCTCCCAGTGGAGGTTAGCTGAGGCCCTGGTGGATTGCAGAGGTTTAACAGCTGGAGTGCCAGAAACCTTTACTGCTACTAATTTCACTCCCCCAGAGGAAGTGTAGCTGCAGGAATTGGATTAATTGTTTGATTTTTGTCAGTGTTTATAGAGACTGCTGGGTGACTGTTTCTCTTTGCCATCTTTATTATGGCAAGAAGAGATTGCGTAGCGATAAGAAGACCACCCAGAACAAGGCTGCTGTAAGAAGCGACGTAAATCCTTAAATATGCTTGGTGAATACGGGATGGGGTTAAAAAACGTAGGACCAAGAGATAAAGCCAGGCCCTTCAGCACAACATTTGGGCTTCCAGCCTGGGACGCAGAGGGGAGGGAAGGGCTCAGTGAAGCTGGCTTGGGACCCAGAGTAAGGAGCGGGTTTTATGGGGGTCTGGAGTGCCTGAAACAACTGCTCTGGCACCAGCACTGGCTTCTGGACTAGCGTTTTGGGCCAGATTCTGCATCTCTGGAGAAGGCTGCTCTGGGGCCCGGAAACAGCTGTGCTGGGACCAGTGCAAGGCCTGCTCTGCTTCTGTTTTGTCACGGCAAACAAAAGAAGCCTTCCCCAGCCCTTACCTTTTCTCCTTTTGGCACAGGAGCCTATTAATGATCATCAAGGTGAAGACAATGAACAGGAAGACCACCACGGCAGTGAGCCCCACCAGCCAGGGCTGCAGGGTCGTGGTGCCTGTCGTGGTGGTGGCCTTTGCTCCTCCTTTCAAAACAAGACAAAGAAAGGCTCAGCTCTCTCTACCTTCATACTTATATCTCTAGATCTCAAGCCTTTCATGTATAAATGCAGACACACGCACACCTCCTCCCCCCCCCCCCCCCCCAACCCTCAACTGCACTTCATCCACCTGACAAAGTGGACTTCTGTCCTGGAAAGCTTGTGGCTCAAAAAACCAATTAGTCTGTAAGGTGCCACCAAGCTCTGTGTCACAAGAAGTGAGGGGCTCAGTGTGAAAAAAGAGAGAGGAGGGGAGGGACTCATATTGTTTTAATTTCGGGGGGGGGGGGGGGCGGCCCAGCTTGCTGCTGCAACGTGGGAGAGCCCAGCACTGATCCCCAGCACCGGTTCCTGCTCCCTGGGTTGGCTGGGGGTTGGGGATGCTGCAGAGGCGGCGCTCACAGCCCCGGCAGACGGGGAGAGGGGAGGGAGGGAGGGAGTCCCAGACATAACACAAGAGTGCGATCGCTGGGTTGGGGGGGGGGGTTGTAAAAATGGGGAGGGACCCCAAAAGTGCAAGACACTGCTAGACTAAAAAAAAACAAGGAAATCCAAGTGTATTAGAAAAGCAACACAAAATGCAAACGTCCTCTATCCCATTTTGAAACTTTTTTTCTCACCCTCCCGTCCTAGCATTCTTCCTTCTTCCTCCGACTCTCCCCCGCCTCCTGCCTGTCTTTTCTCCAAATTCTTTCTCCTTCTGCCTCGAGCCCTGGCCTTTCTCCCCTCTTTCTTCTCTCCCATGGTCTAATTTTGCCTTTCCCTCCGTCCCATTTGCCTTTGTTCTCTTATATTTTTTCCTCTCTTTTTTCGCTCCCTCTTTAATGCTCTTATTCCGGTTCTCTCCCTCTCTCGTTCCCTGCTACAGGCTCCTTTCTTAAGTTACATAAACCTCGTAGACATTTCCCCCTCATGTCAGGCCTTCTTCCAGGTGTCCTAGCCACCCCCTAACCCCTGATTTTGCTCTGTGTAAATCCATAAACCCAGTGATGGCATTAACAGCCAAAATGATGTCTATTTTATTTTAAATGCTTCTATGAAAGCCACCAGCAGAATATTCCAGAGCCCCGTTACCTGGATTCTAACAATCGTGTCCCTTGCTTTTCAAGTAGGTTCATCCTTGCTCAGCTCCAGCTCAGTCTCCCCATTTCTTTGCTGCTTCCCAATCTCTCCTTTTTTTTTTCTCCTCCCTTCCTTAGCCATGCATAGCCCCCACCTCCTCCTCAAATTTGCAAGTTGGGGAGCAGCATCCTACCCTGCTGAGCCTCCGAAGAGAGGACGAGAAGCAGGATCCCCAGGAAGAGAGCCGGAGGCGACATAGTGCTTCCGAGCAATTAATCGCCCTCTTGCTTGCTTGGTGGTGGCGAGGAAGACAGTGGGCTGGACTGTTGCATCAGGTGTTGTAGGTAAGCAGGAGACCCAGATTCAAAGGGCAGTCCCCTCCCACGCAAACTCCTTGAGCAGCCATCAATGGCCTGCAAAAATTAAGTATCTTCAGCATTCGCATTCATTGTCTCGGGCTCGGGGATGGAATGTTTTATTGCGCGGGAGAGGGTAAAATCCAAGGCCTGTGCACAGAGGCTTCCATAGCAACAAGATGCTATTAACCTTTAGGTGGCAAGCAAAGGAAGCAGGAAAAGCGAGGGAGGGCGAGGAGAGGAGATGAAGAACATTTGCAAAACCCAGTCCCCTTTAAAAGCACAGAAGGCTCCTGGCTGGGCCCTGTAACAAGGGGCAGAAAGACCGCCAAGCCCTGCCAGATGGTGCCAGCCCTGCCAAGATGGTGCCAGACCGTGCCGGCAATCTGTACTGTATAAGCTGCAAAATGCAGGCGCCCAGCTCTCCCTCTTCTTGCAGTGATATCGATCTTCCCATAAGGGCAAAGAGAAACAGGCAGACATTGTTTAATGGGGTTTATTATTATTATTATTATTATTATTATTTTTCTTTCGTTTTGCACTCATATTGTTTTCCCCTCTCTATCGGTTTTCTTTCATGCATTTTTCACGGCCCATGTTAAAATGCTTCCATGTTTTAACGTGCGCAAAAGCGATTTTGCACAGGCTAACACGGCATAAACTACACAAACAACATTTCAGTAGTTTGTTTTTTTTTGGAGTGGCTTCAGCTAGGGAGCAACCCCTAACAAACCGGAACTATCCCTGGTGTTTTCATGTAGTTCTGAAGCGAGACATAACTCTGTCCTTCTGAACCCAGGCAGCCGGTTAAAAGCCAGGGAGGTCACACTGGTCGCGGGCTGCCAAGTGGAGACAGACATGTTCTTTTTCCGTGCACACCCCTGGGACTTGAGAAGATCAATGCCCTTGGAATTTGCAAGGGGGAAAGGACTTTGCCCTCCTCAGCATGATAATCTCACATGATTTGGCAGTGGTAGACGAAGGGGGAGTGGTCCTGATAAAAGGTGGCCAGTACTTTGGAACCGTTGCCATAGAGACAGTAATGGCTCCTAGCAGTTAAAGTCCAGCACGCTCGCCTTACACAAAGTCTCAAGCAATTCAAGGCCTTGATCTGGGTGTCCCAGATGTGGACTGGGTTTGGTGCCTCTTCCACACCTGCTCTCTGCTCGAGAATCTCGTCATGAGAGCGGAAGAGGTGCCATGCAGGTTCAGCCCAGTGGTCCATCAAGCCCAGCATCCTGGCTCCCAGTGGGCCAGTCCGGGTCATTTGGCAGAAGCAACCAACAAGTTCCAACCGAAAGAGCCAGCCTCAGTTATTCACAATCAACTGTTCAATCCCAATAAGAGAAGGCATTCACCCAAGCCCACCTGGCTAAGAGCTGTCAACGTTTTCTTTGACCTGGCAGTTTTCTTCCCTTCTTTGGGATTCCTGCTCTATTGGAACCAGGTTTGGCACCTGGCAGAGTTAAGCCTTAATTCGCCACTACCTGAAGATTTATTCCCCCTACGTTATACCCCTTCCCACTTTACTTTAGCTCCTGTCATCACCGTGACCGGCCTGGGCCAGGGGCCTTGCACCAGGGCCCCTTTCTGAACCCTGCAAACACGGGCCTTAAATCTAACCCCTAGGTGAGGCCGTTGCACAATGACAAGGACTCTCTCCCCCCGCAGGGGGCTGTGAGTGCCGACTCTGCCGCATCCCCAGCTCCAGCTGAGCTGGGGAGCAAAAACACCCGAGCCAAGAATCACACGCAGCTCCCTCGGCATTTGGCAGCACCCAGAACTGCTACTGAGCCACCAGGCTGGCCCAGCCCATCCAAACCTTTTTAAAACCCTCTGAGGCCCGTATTCAAAAGCCATTTAGACAGATAACGTAATAGTAATCTGACTAAATGGCTTACCAGGCTATAATTAGTCTTATCCGGCTAAATTCTAGCTGGGTAATCCATCTAGAATTTAACCAGATAAGACGAGGGTGGGCAGGAGGTGTTCTGGGGAGGTGTGGAGTTAGCCACATAAAAGTTAGCTAGCTAACTCCGGTTATATATAACCAGCTAACTTTAAGATAGTCAGGTATATTCAACTGTGTGACTGCTGAAGATACCATGCTACTTTACTGGTTATGTATAATCCCCTAAATAGCACAGGGGTGGATTTATCAAAATGCGGTAAGTACCACATGCGATAGCAAAAGGGGTGTGTTTTATGCTAATATAGCATTTATTGCAATTTGCACTAATTACATGTGCGAAGAGCTAAGTTAGCAACCATTGTTGAGAGAGAGAGAAAAAGAGAGAGAGAGAGTGGCCATAATGTCATGGCCCATAGGTAGGTATTTGTATCCCTATGGTAGGCCCGCCTAGTAACTCGAGGTGGAGCTTAGGTAAGAGTGTAGGGGGTTAGGGGCCACTTTCACATTGTACGTGACACCTACGAACAGAACAGTGGTCTCATGAAGATTTGATGACCTTCGGAGTGAGGAAACTCACTCCAAGATGAGATTTGGGCAATGTTCTCTCAACCTAGCTTGATGGACTCTCTACCTGGGTAACATCAAGCTAGGTTGAGAGAACAATGCCCAAATCTCATCTTGGAGTGAGTTTCCTCACTCCGAAGGCCATCAAATCTTCACAAGAGACCACTGTTCTGTTCGTAGGTGTCACGTAGAATGTCAAAGTGGCCCCTAACCCCCTACACGAATACCTAATCCCCACCTCGAGTTACTAGGCGGGCCTACCATAGGGATACAAATACCTACCTATGGGCCATGACATTTTGGCCAGGCTCTCTGGCTCTCTCTCTTTCTCTCTCTCCCCATCAATTCACCTGAAATAGGACTTACAGGAGACATCACAAATGGCAATGAAACCTTTCTGCATGGTCACAGCAGCTATCACACAGCTTAATGCAATCCAAAGAGGTGTAGTTAAAATCAGTGTTATGGCTGTGCAATAGCTCTTTGCAGACAGGCTAACTCCTCCTATTTTTCTGAATTTGCATCGCCCCATACGATATGTTGCGATCACATGCGTTAACAGGGCTTTTCGCATTTTGATAAATGACGCCCTAAAAATAAAGAGGAGACAGACCGAGTGAGTTATAATCTTTAGTATACTGTATACTTTCAAGAACAAGATTCACCTCATAGGCTTTTGACACAGTGCAAGGGAAAAGTTTCTAGAAAATACCACCCCTACTATAGACTACTTTTTAAACATTTTTAGGCAGTTTACATGCATGTTGCAATCATTTTCAGCCTCTTTTCGGTTAAGAGTGGACCTATCTTTGTCTTTTGGCTGAGATTGAGAACCTGTGCAATCTACCACTGGACCCTGTGGGGACATAATCATGTAGAAAGCATAGTCAAAGCAGGAGATTTAATCCCCCTGCTAGGAAAAAAACATTGTTCAGAATAATTAAATCTGCTGAGAAAAGGGTGACCCAGTCCTGAGTTTCTCATATGAATCTAACCATTGCTTTCTTTTGATTTTCTTTTGTTGGGTTTTTGTTTTGTTTTTTGCAGCCACTACAGATAAAAGAGTCAGAAAATGTTGATTATTTTAGGAAAAAAATTGTCAACGTGGCCATCATCAGGACTTGGTGGTCACATTCTATAGCCACCAAATACATGTTGTGAGGACTCCTGGCCTAATCCCAGTGCTGACACCAATTGCCCTTCCTCTCTGCACTAAATCCATGATTTTCAGTTTGGTCCTCCACTTCTCCTACTCCCTCCCCAAGCCAAGCTTATTTTAGATTAGAACATAAGAACATAAGAAAATGCCATACTGGGTCAGACCAAGGGTCCATCAAGCCCAGCATCCTGTTTCCAACAGTGGCCAATCCAGGCCATAAGAACCTGGCAATTACCCAAAAACTAAGTCTATTTCATGTTACCATTGCTAATGGCAGTGGCTATTCTCTAAGTGAACTTAATAGCAGGTAATGAACTTCTCCTCCAAGAACTTATCCAATCCTTTTTTAAACACAGCTATACTAACTGCACTAACCACATCCTTTGGCAACAAATTCCAGAGTTTAATTGTGCATTGAGTAAAAAAGAACTTCTCCGATTAGTTTTAAATGTGCCACATGCTAACTTCATGGAGTGTCCCCTAGTCTTTCTACTATCCGAAAGAGTAAATAACCGATTCACATCTACCCGTTCTAGACCTCTCATGATTTTAAACACCTCTATCATATCCCCCCTCAGTCGTCTCTTCTCCAAGCTGAAAAGTCCTAACCTCTTTAGTCTTTCCTCATAGGGAAGCTGTTCCATTCCCCTTATCATTTTGGTAGCCCTTCTCTGTACCTTCTCCATCGCAATTATATCTTTTTTTAGATGCGGTGACCAGAATTGTACACAGTATTCAAGGTGTGGTCTCACCATGGAGCGATACAGAGGCATTATGACATTTTCCGTTTTATTCACCATTCCCTTTCTAATAATTCCCAACATTCTGTTTGCTTTTTTGACTGCGCAGCACACTGTACCGACGATTTCAATGTGTTATCCACTATGACACCTAGATCTCTTTCTTGGGTTGTAGCACCTAATATGGAACCCAACATTGTGTAATTATAGCATGGGTTATTTTTCCCTATAGGCATCACCTTGCACTTATCCACATTAAATTTCATCTGCCATTTGGATGCCCAGTTTTCCAGTCTCTCAAGGTCTTCTTGCAATTTATCACAATCTGCTTGTGATTTAACTACTCTGAACAATTTTGTGTCATCTGCAAATTTGATTATCTCACTCGTCGTATTTCTTTCCAGATCATTTATAAATATATTGAAAAGTAAGGGTCCCAATACAGATCCCTGAGGCACTCCACTGTCCACTCCCTTCCACTGAGAAAATTGCCCATTTAATCCTACTCTCTGTTTCCTGTCTTTTAGCCAGTTTGCAATCCACGAAAGGACATCGCCTCCTATCCCATGACTTTTTACTTTTCCTAGAAGCCTCTCATGAGGAACTTTGTCAAACGCCTTCTGAGAATCCAAGTACACTACATCTACCGGTTCACCTTTATCCACGTGTTTATTAACTCCTTCAAAAAAGTGAAGCAGATTTGTGAGGCAAGACTTGCCCTGGGTAAAGCCATGCTGACTTTGTTCCATTAAACCATGTCTTTCTATATGTTCTGTGATTTTGATGTTTAGAACACTTTCCACTATTTTTCCTGGCACTGAAGTCAGGCTAACCGGTCTGTAGTTTCCCGGATCGCCCCTGGAGCCCTTTTTAAATATTGGGGTTACATTTGCTATCCTCCAGTCTTCAGGTACAATGGATGATTTTAATGATAAGTTACAAATTTTTACTAATAGGTCTGAAATTTCATTTTTTAGTTCCTTCAGAACTCTGGGGTGTATACCATCCGGTCCAGGTGATTTACTACTCTTCAGTCTGTCAATCAGGCCTACCACATCTTCTAGGTTCACCGTGATTTGATTCAGTCCATCTGAATCATTGCCCATGAAAACCTTCTCCATTACGGGTACCTCCCCAACATCCTCTTCAGTAAACACCGAAGCAAAGAAATCATTTAATCTTTCCGCGATGGCCTTATCTTCTCTAAGTGCCCCTTTAACCCCTCGATCATCTAACGGTCCAACTGACTCCCTCACAGGCTTTCTGCTTCGGATATATTTTAAAAAGTTTTTACTGTGAGTTTTTGCCTCTACAGCCAACTTCTTTTCAAATTCTCTCTTAGCCTGTCTTATCAATGTCTTACATTTAACTTGCCAATGTTTATGCTTTACCCTATTTTCTTCTGTTGGATCCTTCTTCCAATTTTTGAATGAAGATCTTTTGGCTAAAATAGCTTCTTTCACCTCCCCTTTTAACCATGCCGGTAATCGTTTTGCCTTCTTTCCACCTTTCTTAATGTGTGGAATACATCTGGACTGTGCTTCTAGAATGGTATTTTTTAACAATGACCACGCCTCTTGGACATTTTTTACTTTTGTAGCTGCTCCTTTCAGTTTTTTTCTACCAATTTTTCTCATTTTATCAAAGTTTCCCCTTTGAAAGTTTAGCACGAGAGCCTTGGATTTGCACACTGTTCCTTTTCCAGTCATTAAATCAAATTTGATCATATTATGATCACTATTGCCAAGCGGCCCCACCACCGTTACCTCTCTCACCAAGTCCTGTGCTCCACTGAGAATTAGATCTAAAAATGCTCCCTCTCTCGTCAGTTTCTGAACCAATTGCTCCATAAAGCTATCATTTATTCCATCCAGGAACGTTATCTCTCTAGCGTGACCTGATGATACATTTACCCAGTCTATATTCGGGTAATTGAAGTCTCCCATTATTACTGCACTATCAATTTGGTTAGGTTCCCTAATTTCTCTTAGCATTTCACTGTCCGTCACCATCTTGACCAGGTGGACGGTAGTATACCCCTATCACTATAGTCTTCCCCGACACACAAGGGATTTCTACCCATAAAGATTCAATTTTGTATTTAGTCTCATGCAGGATGTTTATCCTGTTGGACTCTATGCCATCCCGGACATAAAGTGCCACACCTCCTCCCGAGTGCTCCTCTCTGTCATTGCGATATAATTTGTACCCCGGTATAGCACTGTCCCATTGGTTATCCTCTTTCCACCATGTCTCTGAGATGCCAATTAAGTCTGTCATCATTTACTGCTATACATTCTAATTCTCCCATCTTACTTCTTAGACTTCTGGCATTAGCATACAAACATTTCAAAGTTTGTTTTTTGTTTGTATTTTCATTCTGCTTTTTAATTGATAGGGATAAGTTAGAATTTTTTAGCTCAGGAGAGTTTTTAGTTACAGGCACTTGGACTACTTTTCCAATTATTGGAACCTCACTGTCGGGATGCTCTAATTCTAATGCATCATTAGTATCCTTAAAGATACCTCTCTCTGAACCATGCGCTGCTGAGCGACTGTCGGCTTTCCCCTTTGTTCTAGTTTAAAAGCTGCTCTATCTCCTTTTTAAAGGTTAGCGCCAGCAGTCTGGTTCCACCCTGGTTAAGGTGCAGCCCATCCCTTCGGAAGAGACTCCCCCTTCCCCAAAAGGTTCCCCAGTTCCTAACAAAACTGAATCCCTCTTCCTTGCACCATCGTCTCATCCACGCATTGAGACTCCAGAGCTCTGCCTGCCTCTGGTGACCTGCGCGTGGAACAGGGAGCATTTCAGAGAATGCTACCCTGGAGGTTCTGGATTTAATCTTTCTACCGAAGAGCCTAAATTTGGCTTCCAGAACCTCCCTCCCACATTTTCCTATGTCGTTGGTGCCCACATGTACCACGACAGCCGGCTCCTCCCCAGCACTGTCTAAAATCCTATCTAGGTGACGTGTGAGGTCCGCCACCTTCGCACCAGGTAGGCATGTTACCAGGCGATCCTCACGCCCACCAGCCACCCAGCTATCTACATTCCTAATAATCGAATCACCAACTATGACGGCCGACCTAACCCTTCCCTCCTGGGCAGTAGGCCTTGAGGAGATATCCTCAGTGCGAAAGGACAATGCATCACCTAGAGAGCAGGTCCTTGCTATAGGATCCTTTCCTGCTACACCTGGTTGGTGCTCTCCCATCATGAGACCTTCTTCCTCCAAGGCAGCACCAGGGCTGCCAGTCTGAAGTTGGGACTTGACTACTATGTCCCTGAAGGTCTCATCTATATACCTCTCTGTCTGCCACTCTAGCCTCCAGAGATCGGACTCGTTCTCTGAGAGCCAGGAGCTCTTTGCATCGCATGCACATGTACAACTTCTCACCGGTGGGTAAAAAATCATACATGTGACAGTCTATGCAAAAGACTGGGAAGCCCCCCCTCTTGATGCTGGACTGCTGCCTTCATCTCAATTTTGATCAGTTCCTAGTTAAGTTTTAGGTTGCTATGGGAGTAGGAATGTGTCTAATTAATGTCCTTCAAATGTATTAGTGAATTCACTATGTGTCTGGTAGTGGCCTACCGGGGTCTGATCGAATTCTCAATAAAGGTTTTGTTGATTCACAAGATATATTTATATATATCAATATGGCTCTTCCACATGAAATACATTTCTGTATAATCTCATGATTTTCACTGCAGCTCTCTAGAAAACCAGACCAGCTAGAGGACATTAGTGACTGGAACAAGAACCACCACACTAAACAGAACCAAATGCTGTCCTAAATAGGAAGAAAGGGGCATCCTTGGGTTACACTAAGGCATGCTGACCAGATGGGCCAACAGAGGGCGCTGGTGTTTCAGACCAGCAAAGGCCATGAGTAGGCCCAAACCATTCTTGTCTCTGATCTCAGTCCTTGCTATAGCCCTGCCAGCGTACCTACTATGGAGGCCACTCAACTGCACTAACCATTATGCAGCCTAGCTTAGAGACTACCCCTGCCATTTCTCCTTTTGATGCCATTCTCTTTTGAGGTTCAAACTTAGAGGAAATACAAGAGTAGTTTGTTTGTTTCTCCAGAAAGTTATCATTGTACATCTTGGCCTCCTACGTTGAGAATTTCTTTCATGGCTTGTTGTGCTTTTGATAGCTGTTGGTGCTCTTCGCCAAGTTTCTCGCATCCAGCACGGCTTACAATTGCTTCAGAAGAACTTACTTTTGCTAGAGATCTTGAAAGAGATGGAGGCCCGATGACCTGTGGGGTGAGGGGCCTGATTGCTTTCCAGCAGGGGCAAATTGCTGCTGTGAGGAAACTCACTAGCACCGCTAAAGCTCTTTTCTCCCACAAACACAAAGACTTCGTCGGTCTTCTGTACAGCTCCCTCCTCTGCATCTTGGTTCTTGCCATTGACAGAGCTGAGGCCACTTGTCCTTTTTTGCTCTTCTGGTTTGGGACCAAAGGCCCAGTCTGAAAGGAAGGTGAGGAAACAGACATCAAGGGAAGAGTAAGCATTTGTCACGGCAGAGATATTCTTTCAGGTCTGCAAGGCACCGAAGCTATGGCAGATTGCATGAGAATGCATTGGCTCATCCCTCTCCCTCCCCTCGAGATGTAGCAGAATTCAGTGCCCCCACCCAGAGCATATCAGAGCTCAACTCTAGGAATGCAGCGTGCCCCAGGTTGTACCAGAGCTCAGTGCTATGAATATAGAAACATTTATTTTATTTATAGATATCTGATGTTCCACCTTTTACCAAAAAATGGTCACAAGGCATATTATAATCAAAGTTAATTGCAGTTGCATTTGTATCATAATTTACAGTCATCACAGGATTAAAAGACAAGGGGCGTAGCCAAGGAACAGTAGGGATAAGAGGTAGATTATAGGGATGTGAATCGTTTTAGGACGATTAAAATTATCGTCCGATAATTTTAATATCGTCTTAAACCGTTATGGAACACAATACAATAGAGATTCTAACGATTTATCGTTATAAATCGTTAGAATCGTGAGCCGGCACACTAAAACCCCCTAAAACCCACCCCCGACCCTTTAAATTAAATCCCCCACCCTCCCGAACCCCCCCCAAATGAGTTAAATAACCTGCGGGTCCAGCGGCGGTCCGGAACGGCAGCGGTCCGGAACGGGCTCCTGCTCCTGAATCTTGTTGTCTTCAGCCGGCGCCATTTTCCAAAATGGCGCCGAAAAATGGCGGCGGCCATAGACGAACACGATTGGACGGCAGGAGGTCCTTCCGGACCCCCGCTGGACTTTTGGCAAGTCTCGTGGGGGTCAGGAGGCCCCCCACAAGCTGGCCAAAAGTTCCTGGAGGTCCAGCGGGGGTCAGGGAGCGATTTCCCGCCGCGAATCGTTTTCGTACGGAAAATGGCGCCGGCAGATCGACTGCAGGAGGTTGTTCAGCGAGGCGCCGGAACCCTCGCTGAACGACCTCCTGCAGTCGATCTCCTGCCGGCGCCATTTTCCGTACAAAAACGATTCGCGGCGGGAAATCGCTCCCTGACCCCCGCTGGACCTCCAGGAACTTTTGGCCAGCTTGTGGGGGGCCTCCTGACCCCCACGAGACTTGCCAAAAGTCCAGCGGGGGTCCGGAAGGACCTCCTGCCGTCCAATCGTGTTCGTCTATGGCCGCCGCCATTTTTCGGCGCCATTTTGGAAAATGGCGCCGGCTGAAGACAACAAGATTCAGGAGCAGGAGCCCGTTCCGGACCGCTGCCGTTCCGGACCGCCGCTGGACCCGCAGGTTATTTAACTCATTTGGGGGGGGTTCGGGAGGGTGGGGGATTTAATTTAAAGGGTCGGGGGTGGGTTTTAGGGGGTTTTAATGTGCCGGTTTTGCGATTTTTAGATTTTTCACGATTTTTCACGATTTTTCACGATATTTTACCCCCCCAAACGGCAACAATACGATTCCCTCCCCCTCCCAGCCGAAATCGATCGTTAAGACGATCGAGGACACGATTCACATCCCTAGTAGATTATCGTGGTCATGTCCTAGCAATGTGTGTACGCTAGATGTGGTACGAGTAAGGGTAGAAGAGGTATGGACATAGATAAGGAGTATAATGCAGGTACCAGTACAGAAGAAGAGACGTTAGATTCATCAAGCCCCTTGGCTTGAGGTGATCTCCTGATAAGAGCTCTGGTAATTCTTGTAAGAAGGAAGGTCTCTGGCATGATGGCCCATCCTATCTATCCACACCTTCCACTTAGCTTTACAATCTCTTCCTCTCCCTCAGAGAGATTTTGTACATGTTCCATACTTTCTTGAATTCTGACACCATCCCTATCTCCACCACCTCCACTGGGAGGTTGTTACATGCATCCACCACCCTTTCTGTAAAGAAATATCTCCTTAAAGGTGAATTTTAAGACCTGCGCATCGGAGCACATTTCTGCGTGTTTGCTGGCTTGTGCACAAGGACATGGCAATTTTATACCATACGCATGTATATGTGCGCATGGTATAAAAATCGGCTATACGCTCATACATATGCTCATAATTTTACAATGACGCATGCATCTGCGTGCAAATACTGCCTTGATTGTGTAAGTGGAGGGGATTTTAGTAGATGCATGCGCCAACGCAATTACCTGATTCCCCAGTTTGTTCCCAGTTCACCCCAGTAAAGGAGAGGATTTCTTAAACCCCCTAGCTAACTTGCCTCCCCCTTTTACCCTTTTAGCCCCAACCCTTAAAACCCCACTGACTAGCATAGTTTTTATCTTTCATGACTTACACGCCATCCATAGAAGTAAAGTTACACAGATAGGGACCCCGGCACACACTGGTGTACATAAATTCTTATGAATGAAACCAGCGCGTATTTCCTGGAATGCCCCTGCCCCTACCTCTTTTATGAAAAAAAAAATGTACTGGCGTAACGGGCACCTCTTAAAATCCACGTGGTGCACACTGGGCCAACATACATGCATATCTCCCAGCTTTAAGAAAGAGCCAATATATACCATGTATGAGAAAACACAATATAAATAAAAAACTTGCTATCAGGTCGATCCAGTATCGTCCGCTCGAGGATTGCCCGTCTGTAACGTGCTCGTAGCGCACAATTCGGGCGCGCAAGGCAATTCGGCGATACAGTCTCCAGTTTCACGCGTCCGTATCGCTTCTGAAAACAGACGCATAACCCTTTCCGCACCCGGCATGTAAATGAACGAAAAAGCTGTATAATGAAGGAATTAGCTATTCCCCTGCGATACTGTAACGGGCGCTGATATTATCTCCTCCGTAACCCGCTGTTCTGCCGCGGCCTTAACCTGCTAGTTTACCGCCTCCCCCTAGTAGGAGTTAGTGTAGTGTAGTGTAGGGTAAAAACATTGCTTACCCGCCCTGGTCCCGTCCGGTCTCCTGCAGCCCCGTCCGGACCAGACGGGGCTGCAGGAGACCGGATGGGACCAGGGCAAAAAAAAACAAACGAAAAAGTAGCAAGGCTCGGGCCTGCTATGGTAAGTGTAAAAAGTGTAAAAAACAAAAAACCTGTGTGTTATATAAAAAAATAAAACAATTTTAAATACCTGTCGGAGGGCCGTGGGTCCCGGTGGGCGGCGGGCAGCCATCAGCGGCATCCGGTAGTCCCTTCTCCCTTCCTCCCTCCCTCCCCTGCCTGGATGAGCGCCAAAATCGCACGGGCGGGTCGGCAGCGGGGGGGGGGGGGGGGGGGGGGGCGGCAGCAGGATCCGGGAGCGGCGGGTAGGCGGCAGCGGGGTCCGGGGGGCAGCGGCAGCGGGGTCCGGGGGGGCAGCGGCAGCGGGGTCCGGGGGTGGCAGCGAGATCCGGGGAGCCGCAGCGGCAGCATGTTCGATCGGAAAGGCAGCTAGGTGGCAAAGTAAAGATGGCCGCCTGCACGGGAAAATCGTGCAATTGGCCGCTGAAGACGTGGCGTCACGACGTTTGGCGTCACGGGGTGTGACGTCACGTCTTCAGCGGCCAATTGCACGATTTTCCCGTGCAGGCGGCCATCTTTACTTTGCCACCTAGCTGCCTACCCGATCGAACATGCTGCCGCTGCTGGCTCCCCGGATCTCGCTGCCACCCCCGGACCCCGCTGCCGCTGCCCCTCCGGACCCCGCTGCCGCCTACCCGCCGCTCCCGGATCCTGCTGCCGCCCCCCCCGCTGCTGCCCCCCCCCCCGCCCCCCCGCTGCCGACCCGCCCGTGCGATTTTGGCGCTCATCCAGGCAGGGGAGGGAGGGAGGAAGGGAGAAGGGACTACCGGATGCCGCTGATGGCTGCCCGCCGCCCACCGGCCGCCTGGACCCACGGCCCTCCGACAGGTATTTAAAATTGTTTTATTTTTTTATATAACACACAGGTTTTTTGTTTTTTACACTTTTTAAACTTTTTTACACTTCCTGGTGCCTGTCATTTCAAATGTCATTTGAAATGACAGGTACCAGCGCACCCAGGTTACTGTATAGGCGCTGTTTACAGCGCCTATACAGTAAAATGGGTTGCGCGGGCATAACCCTTCCCTAACGCTTCACAGCCGCGGCATGCATTTGCATGCGATTAGAGGAGAGTATCGGGGAGTTAGTGAAGAGAACTGTGCGTGCGGGGAGGAAGGGTGCGCCTGACACTACCTCACTGTTTTTACCGCGGCCTTACTGGATCGAGCCGTATGTGAGGAGACTCATTGAGTTTCAAGTGAACCTTCATAACGGTGCCACTGTTCAATTTATGGCTATCCTCAGGGAAAAGCCTTGTGAACACTAAGGCTTTTTTAATCATTAGGTCACTTGATATGGAATCGTTAAAATCATTAAAATCCATGGCTTTTCCCTGAGGATAGCCATAAATTGAACAGTGGCACCGTATGAAGGTTCACTTGAAACTCAATGAGTCTCCTCACAAAGCAAGTTTTTGATTTATATTGTATCTCACAGCTTTGGCATGCATAGGGCTTTTAAAATTAATCTGTTAAGACTATTCCTAAGTCTATCCCCCTTTCACCCTCATCCCATGGCCCCTCAATATAGAGCCTCTTTTCTATTGAAAGGGACCCACCTCCTGTGTATTTATTCCTTAGAGGTATTTAAATGTCTCTGTCATATCTCTCCTTTCCCTCCAGGGTATACATGTTTAGATATTTATATCTGACCGCATAGGCTTTATTAGGAACACTATTTACATTTTAGTAGCCACCCTCTGGACCAACTCCATCCACTTTATGTCTTTTGAAGGTGCAGTCTCCAAAATTGTACACAGTACTTCCAATAAGGTCGCAGAAGAGACTTAAACCTATGCAATATCACCATTCTTTCTGTTGGTTATTCCTCTCCCAGTGCACCCAAGCATGCTTCTGGCTTTTTGCCTTGCATGACTTTGCATTTTTACTTTTATGCATTCAAATGAACTAACAGCAGCCAAACTACATACATTTTTTTTAGCATTATATCTTAGCTGCCAGGCTAGACTATTCCCCAAAGTGCACTAGATCTCTCCTCCAGACTGTATCTAGGAATGAAGGGTACCCAGTCTGTATCAGAGCTCAGCTCCAAGAATAACGGCTCCCCCAAACAGTACTAGAGCTCAAACTCCAGTAAGGCAGGGTATCCTAACACATATCAGAGCCAGGCAATCCTTTGTTCAGATGTGAGATTGCTCACTATCCCAAGGGAGAAGTAGGATGGTGGATACATCCACAGAGACTCACCAGCAAAGTCATGCATCAGGTCTTTGATCAGGTGCCCCACAATGGCATAAGCAATAGCAACCACCACAAAGGCAGCCAACAGGAAGTAGAGCACATGTTTAGGTAGACGAATGGCATCCAGGGCGGGTGGTCTGTAGTCTGTGTACAGGGCTTCATCCTCTTGCAAGGCGTGTTGTAAGAGGTGCCGAGCTTCAAATGTTGCATTCCCTCCCTGACTGCCGAGATCCATCTCCTTGCTCAACTCCCCACTGTCCTATTTTGTGTCTTCACTGAGTTTTTGAACTCTTTTCTTAGTTTTTAATCACTGAAATCACCTTTAGCATCATTAGAGAATTGTGGAAGAGCTGAGAGGGCCATTATTCCATGCAACCTGGGCACAGAAATGTTCAAAATAGATTCTATGATCTCTTCTCCTTGATGTAATAGAAATGTAAGTCTTTTAACGGTGGTTGCTTTTGGGCTAACCTCTTAGAAGAGGCCTCCTTTGAAGTCCATACAAAGTCTTTTGAGATGAGAAGTCTCACCCACCCCACCCTTTCAAGGATATTGGGATTCTGAAACTTTGTTCCTCAGCAACACAATTAACTAATGCCAGGCCCTCAGCATCTGCTCTTCCAATGGCCACCCAATGATGCCCAGGCTTTGCAGGCACAATAACTGTGGAGAACAAAGACAAGGAGCAGTACAAAGAAAACAATGATTCAACTAGTTGATTCTGGGAAAGCTTGGGCGGGGGGGGGGAGAGTCCCTCTTTATTTCTATTCGCTTGTCTTGCTTCCAGTTGCCATCTCTTTGGCCTCGCTCTCCTCTTTCTCTATTCCTTTTTTTGCAGATCAGGAGTTCTAATCTTCCTCTCGCTACCAGAAGATGTGAATAGCATTCCCGACAACAGGATGGTCAGTGTCTTCCAAAAGCGATATTGACAAGAGACTGGCAGGCATTGATTTCCAATGGCACATGTCCTGGTCCCGCTCTGGCTTTTGAGAACCTCACAGCACCAGCTGACTCTCTATAAAACAAGCAGAAAGAAACAATAGCAATCTCTCCCTTTGGTACTATCGCGAGGCACAAAGGGCCTAAGAGCGTTAGCCAGCGCACTTGGGTATCCTACCAGGCTGTTGCAAGACGCAGTGCATTGTGCCTGTCAAAACGATCAGAGGCATCATCATAACGAAGGAGCGTACAAGATAGCATTAAGGCATGAGAAGGAGCTCTGTACATTGCACTTTGGGTTCAGTGCCTAAAGCATTGTAACATAACATAATTAACAACAGCAGATAAAGACTAAATTGGCCCATCCAGTCTGCCCACTTGTGATTCTTCCACTTTGGATAGACTCTGCAATTACCTAGGTAAAGGAGAACTCGGAGCATCTAAATTAGCCACCATGTTATTGATTGTATTGACCTATATCATTGTGCGATTGCTTGTAGCTGGCCATTACAACACACCTATGACTTCACAAAACAGCCTAAATTTGTCCATGAAGCTGCCGCTTTCATCCTGTAACATCCAAGACCATATTCATCTTAAAAAGTCTCAGGTAGTGCTAAGGAATATGGAAGGTGGCCAGCCCAGCATTCTTGCAGAAGATCCCTGCTTCAGTTCCTAGATCAGACCTTCAGCACCCTGGGCTGGGGATGCTGTGGAAAGTGGGGGGCAATATTGGTCAGGGTTAAGGGCGATACCTGGTGGCCACAGTTAGAGCCCATAATAGTGGGGCATTTCTCTTGGCTTCAGGACTGTCACTGCAGTGACCAGACTAGGAACAGTGAGAGGGAGCTCTGTTAAAATAGGGGGGAAAATCCCAGACCTCATTCCATTTGTAATGGAAGGAAAAGGAGAGAGGAGCAGCTACCAGGTCAAAAAACGAATTGTGGGAGGGGATTGGGGAAAGAGAGGTTAGGCCTTGGGGGAAGGCAAATATGTTTCTATTAATACTTTTCTCCCTTCCACATTATGTTGCAGTGTATTTCAAAACAACTAAAGATTATGGCCTGGGCAACCCACTAGGATACTTAGTCCCCTCTGTGAACTCCCACTTAATCAGAGGTGCAATTCAAGGCCTTAGATCAGGTCCTGGATTGCCACAAACAGATCTGATTTTCCAGATATCCACAATGAACAGGAATGAGGCATATCTGCATGCACTGCATCCATTGTATGCAAGTTAATCTCGTGCATATTCTTAGGGAACATAAGAACTGCCAAGGTCCATCGAGCCCATCATTTTGTCTCAGACAGTGGACAATACAGGTCACAAGTACCCGGCAGGTCCCATAAAGCAGATTTAATTGCTGTTTCTTATTACTAGGGATAGCAATTGCTTTCTTTAGTCTTACCTAACAAGGTGTTCTGGACTTTTCCTCCAGGAACTTATCCAATCTCTTCTAAAACCCGCTACGCTAGTCACCTTGATCACGTCCTGTGGCAACAGATTCCACAGCTTGATAGTGCGCTGAGTGGAAAAGTATTTTTTACGATCTGTTCTGAATCTGCTGGTGGTTAAGGTAAATAACCAATCTCTCTTTACCCGTTCCACCCCCACTCATGATTTCATAAACTGCTATCAGGTCTCCTCTCAGCCTTCCCTTTTCCAAGCTGAACAGCCCTAACCTCCATACCCTGTTATTTTTGTCACCCTCATCTTGCCTAGTTCTGCTATGTTTTTTGGCGATAGGGCATATCCCTATCAATACCCAAAATGCCACCAATACAGTGTCAATATATTTTCCATTTCATTCTCAGTTCCTATTTGGATTATCCCTAACATTCTATTTGCTTTTTTGACTGCTGCCACCCACTGAGCAGAGGATTTCAACGCATGGTCCTATTATGGTGGTGTCTCCCAATATAGCACCCAGCATTGTGTATCTGTAGTTGGGAATACTCTTCCCTGTCTGCATCTGTTTGCATTTTTCCACATTAAGTTTAATCTGTCATTCAGCTGCCCAATCTCCTAGTCTTACAAGGACCCGCTGCACTACCTCACAATCCATTGCTGTTTAAACAACTTTGTATCATTGGCAAATATGATCACTTCACTTGTTCCCTTTTCCGGATCATTTCTGAAAGTGTTAACAGCACAAGTCCCAGTACAGATCCCTATGATACTCCACTAATGATCGTTCTCCTTTTGGAAAACTGACCATTTAATCTTACCTTCTGTTTCCAGCCTTTTAACCACTTACCATTGCCTCCTGACCCATGGCTTTGTAATTGCCTGAGAAATCTCTCATGTGGGACTTTTTCAAATGTCTTGTGAAAGTTCAAATACAATACAGCAACCAGCTCACCTTTATCTATGTCTGCTTATACCTTCACATAAATCTAATAGATTGGTAAAACAAGATTTCCCTTTGCTAAAAGCAAGTTTACTTTTCCCCTTTAAGCCTCTGTCTCTCTATAGAGCCAGGGATTTTGTTTTTAAGAATGGCTTCTACCCATTTTGCCTGGCACCATTATCAGACGCACCAGAGCAGTGGGAAGAGCGCCAGCACCAGTTTCCTGGATCACTCCTGGAGCCGTTTTATAAACCGGCATTACGCTGGCCCTCTTCAGTCACTGTGGCTATCCTGAAAACCAGCCCTATTGGTGGCACTCCAGGACCAGAGCTGCCTGCCCCTGCCTTTGATCATATTCAAGAAGCTGTGAACGAATGGTCTTTGTTACCTGGTGTATTAGCCCTGTGTCCATACCTGCCTTCAGAAGTGCGCAGAGGGATTTCCGCCTCCTTCTACCGTTTCAGTTAGCAAGAACAATCAGCAAAGCTTTTGCTGGACAGAGACTCTGGACTGCAAATTCATGTTGTGGTCTTAAAGTTTTGATCCTGGATAACGAAGACTGAAGATATGCAGTTGGCTTTTCACCAAGGGTCCAGTAGGGTCTTACAATCCAGCAGCGCTTAAAAAAAAACCTGAAACAACCCAATAACACAGATTCATGGGGTATTAAGTGGGCCAGAATCTTATTTTAGCGCAGGGCAGAATAATCCCACTGCAAGGAGCAGAAGGCCACAGCTGTGAAGTCACCAGCCACCAAAAGCCATTCCTCCTTTTCTTAAAAGGTCACAGCCAGGCCCTTTCTTCTTCATTCATTTACAATATCCCTTCAGCAGTTACTCAATGCGGGCAGGCAGTGATATGTTCTGCAGCAAATCAATGCAATTAATGCCCTGAGAAAATCAAATTATTCTACTGCTGAATCAAGCCAGGGGCACAGGTCTGAAGGGAGCCGCCTGCAGCAGAGAATAGAACAAGCTACAGGCTGGTCCTTCTGGCACTGGGGAGCTTTAGTTCGCTGACCTGCTTTTCCATCAGCCAAGGTCAATCTCTGCTATAAACCTCCTGAGCCCCACTTCTCAGCTGCTCACCACATAAAAATCTAGGGCAATCTCCAAATCAGATAAGCTTCAGCATGGTAAAGACCCAAGGTTCAATCCTAACTGCTTCATTTGTTGGGAAACTGCACCTTGCTACTAAGAGGGGTGACATTTATTTTACCACTGTAGTGTAGCATCAGCAATATGCAAACATGAAAATGGTAATGCACTGCACACTCAAAACACTGTAAACGTATCAACACTGCAGTGGCAAGACCAACTTTGCTTTAACCTCCCTGTATTTTTTTTTTTATTCTAAGCTCTTTCTGGAATAGACTTTGTTGTAAAACATGTCCTTTATTGGTCACAGTGCCCTGTATCCTAATAGCAATAGTCCTGCTAAATGCCTGAAGTGTGCCAATGGGGTTTCCCTCTGCTGGGGAGGAAAGAGTTAATCACTCATCTGCTGCCTGCTGACCACCACTACCCCTTCCAGTGACAGCAAAGGCAGGTGGAGAGAGAGAGAGAGAGAGAGGATTTGTAACCCTAAGGAGATTGTGCAGGGAGCAGAATAGATCATAAAGGCTCTTAGCAGATATTCAAACACCCACAGGAAGGAACTTGAGAGAGGGAACATTTTTCCACTGGAGACCGAACCCCTCTTATTCAGCACAAAGAGCTTTACATCCCAAGAGAAACTAGGTCAGTGTGTTAACAGCGGATGGTCTTTTCACATATATTGGAACAAATACATTTGTATGATCCAGCAGGAATGGAAAAATCCTGGGAGCCAGGGCATCAAATTCCTAAAATTGAAAAAAGCAACTTCACTTAGATGCAGTTCCAGCACTGCTCTCTACATCAATGACGAGGGTGGAAGGTAACCAGAACCAAAAAGTTACCAATAAGGGCCAAGAGTAACAGATAAGTATGAGAAAAAAAAAGTGCGAAACTTGCTGGGCAGACTGGATGGGCCGTTTGGTCTTCTTCTGCCGTCATTTCTATGTTTCTATAAAAATATAGGAAAAGAAGCAAAAAAAAAAAAGTATAAAAATCTAAATAGTAGAAACCAATATATTCTAGAGGCTTTGTCTCCCCATAGGCTCCCTTTCACTGTATTGTGCATGCATTGATTTGCCATACACCATCCTGAGGGATTATGTTTCATCCCTGCTACATCCCTCAGGCCCCCCCCCCCCCCCCCCCCCCACGTTTGAGATCCATATCTGAAGCTGCTTTTGAGTAATACAGAGCATACAGCCAGGCAAAGCAATCACACACACACACACACACACACACACACACACACACACACACAATAAGCGGAAAAACATTTCCTGGCTCCTAAAATGTTTGGTCTGGCATCTAAGTTGTTTAAATGTACTGTTTTTCTCTGTGTGGGGAGCCAGGCAGAGAGGGCTGTAGGGAGGTTAATTTCCCTTACAGAGGGAACTAAAGGCAAGGTTTCCGGAGTATATCCAAAGCACTGGGGCCCTAGTGTTGGCTTAACTATTGGTCATGTAAGAGGCAAGGCTGAAGATGGAAGACCTGAAGTGGTGGCGGCCATTGCTAACGCAGGTCCTGGCCATGCTGAGGTCAGGTAAAAGACATTGGGGGGGGGGGGGGGGAATTTAAATGTTGGGTTTCGTCTTTATTTGTGGGATTCCTGGATTGAGTCTACTCTTCTTAATTTGTATGCTGAATTTCACGATGGTGTGCAGGAACTATGCACCATCGTTTCTCATCGCTTATGGTAAAAACTTAATACAAAAAGATTTTAACTAAATGTGCATCTACCAAAAGTGGACAAGTCTCAGCTGGACCAGCCATTTACTATGTTAAATGAAGAAGAAACGGAAAGCAAACCGTAGGCAAACTTTCCCATCTGTTTTGGATGGAAAGAGCTCTCAGGAGTCCTTTAGTGGCCAACATTAGAGGATAGGAAAAACAGAATTCGCTGGCTTAATTCATATTTTCTTAATGCTGGAAATGTAACTCCTGGTTAGAGGTGGCATAACGTTTCTGGGGCTACGTTAGTTTATAGGGCTGAGCTTAGGGACGTGTACTCAGGATTTCTACACATTTTTATGTTATATGCACAAATCATATTTTAAAACAATAACATGCTAAGTATAGTTTTTGTGCATTTTGGGGTCCCTATTCAGCCACTCTGCAGCTCGGCAAGTTAGCCAGATAAGCGTATCCGGCTAACTTAGCCGGGATATTGAGCAGCACCGCTGTGGCCCAACCAGAGTTAGCGGAATAAGTTTTCCAGCTGACTCGATTCCTGCCCAATCTTCTCATTCCCCACCCTTGAGTTATCCAGCTAAAAGGAAAATTGGTTCTTACCTGCTAATTTTCATTCCGGTAATATCACAGATCAGTCCAGACAAGTGGGTTTTGCATCCCTACCAGCAGATAAGAGGCAGAGAACAAAACTGAGGCACTGCTACATAACAGAGAGAGCCACCTGCAGCCCCTCAGTATTGATCTGTACCCAAGCTAATGTATAGAAATCTTCCCCCATCCAGGGCGAACAGCTAACTCAGGTTGGAGCCCCCTGAACTGGAGCCTCCCCCACTTCCAAGAAAAAATTGATAACCGCTTAACCTCAGCATCTCAACCTATTAACAGTCTGAACATTTTTGACATAAGATTCCAAATACAGGAAATTCAGTCTTTCGGCAGTAAGAGGACAGGTCTCTAGTCTGATCTGTGGCATTACAGGAATGAAAATTAGCAGGTAAGAACCAAAATTTCCTCTCTTATTCATACCTAGATCAGTCCAGACAAGTGGAATGTACCCAAGCACCCCGAAAGACCTACATACAACACACTGTCACCAAAAGTCACATCTTCCTGCACCTGAACATCCAGTCGGTAATGCTTGGCGAAAGTATGAAATGAAGACCACGTCGTGGCTCTGCATATCTCCTAGGGCAACACCAATTGACTCTCTGCCCAGGAGGCTGCCTGCATCCTAGTAGAATGTGCACGCAGTCCTACTGCAATTTCTTGACCTCTACAAATATAAGTGGAGCAAATGGTCTCCTTCAGTCAACAAGAAATCATGGCTTTAGGAGGCTTTATCTCCTTTCTTTACTCCACCAAACAACACATAGATGATCCAACTGCCAAAAACTGTTGGTGACCTTAAGATACCATAACAGAGTCTGACACACATCCAACAGATGAAGCTCCTTTGCCTGCGGCGACTCCCTAGACCATTACAGAAAGGACCATCCTGAGATTCACATGAAAAGAGGAAAACACCATATGCAATGTTACCCTGTTGTTTGAAATACGCAAAAAAGGATCTCTGCAGGTCAGAGACTGAAGATCTGAAATCCATCTGGCTGAACAAATGGTTACCAGAAATACTGCCTTCAAGGTCAGGCCCTTTACCGACGCTCCCCATAAGGGCTCAAACAGAGGCCCACAGAGCAATCGCAGAACCAAGTTGAGATTCCAATCCAGACGTAACTTCTATAACTGGAGGACGCAAATGCTTGACTCCCTTCAGAAACTGGATGACATTAGGATAAGAGGCCAAAGAACTCCCCCCGCAACTTACCCCTGAGGCAACCCAAAGTGATACCTGTACAAGTAGCGAGCTATAGGCCAGCCCCTTTGACAACCCCTGCTATAAAAAGGCCAAAATGCGAGGAATGTCCACCCTTAGGGGATCCAGCCGCTGCTCCAAACACCAAGCCTCAAACACCTTTGAGATCCTGACGTATGTCAGAGAAGTAGAAGGCCTCCTAGCCTGGAGCAATGTGGAAATAATTGACTTGGAATATTCTTTCAGATGCAATCACCACCTCTCAAAAGCCAAGCCACGAGAATATGGTTCCTGTCAAAGAACCCCTGGTAGATGAATCAACCTGAGAGGCCAGTCTATCACGAGATACACTAGATCCGTGAACATCGGCCAATGCGGCCACTCTGGCGCCACTAGCACCACCTTTCCTGGTTGTGTCTCTAGGTGTCGCAAGACTCGGCTGATGAGTGGCCAGGGAGGAAACACATATAGCAAGACTCCCGTCGGCCACGGGCACACCAGCGCATCTATTCCCTCCAACCTGACTTCTTTTGTCTGCGACTGAAAAATTGAGCTGTCTTGGCATTGCAGCTCGTCGCCATGAGGTCTATCTGGGGATTGCCCCACCTGTCACAAATGTGATCCCAGGCTTCCAGGGACAACTGCCATTCCCCCAGAACTAGCTGTTGCCTGCTGAGGAAATCTGCTTACATGTTGTCCACTCCCATATTGTGAAATGCCGCTATTCCCTCGAGGTGAAGTTCTGCCCAAGCAAACAGCTGCTGAATTTCCAGAGCCACCGTGTGATTTTTCATCCCTCCTTGATGACTGATGTACGCCACCATCGTCACATTGTCTGGGAAAATTCTCACCATTCGATCCTTGATCCAAGGCAGAAATGCCTCCAGGGCCCTGCGGACTGCCCTCGTTTCTAGGCAATTGTTAGACCAGAACCTCTCTGCTGTCGATCAAAGACTGCCCCCCAACCCTTGAGGTTAGCATCTGTGTTCACCACCCCCAGTCCAAGGTCTCTAGAGCTATTCCCTTTTCCAAGTTGTGGCGAGAGAGCCTCCACAAAGAGACTGGACCTGGATTCCACCTGGAGTGGCAAAGGTAGATGATACTCTTCCAATAATGAATTCCACATGGACAAGAGCGCCTTCTGTAAAGGTTGCATGTGAGCCAAGGCCCACGGTACCAAGTACAACATGGAAGCCATGGGAACTCAGGACCTACAAATAATCCCAGACTTTGGGTACAGCAGACATTATAGCCATGTCACCTGTGCCTGTAACTTCGTTACTCTGTCTGTGGTCAGGAACACCCTGCCTCTCTGAGTGTCGAATCGCGCTCCCAGATAGTCTAAACAACTGGGTCGGAGCCAGATGACTCTGCCAAATTTATCACCCATCCCAGCGATCTCTATTTGTCCATAACCCACTGGATAGAGCGACCACATTCCTCCTCCGACTTTGCCTGGATGAGCCAGTCGTCCAGTTATGGATGGACCAAAATCCTCCCTCGCCTTAGGGCCACTGCCACCTCCACCATCACCTTTGTGAAGATTTGGCTAAACCAAAGGGGAAGCCCGGAATTGAAAGTGCTGCCTCAGGACCATGAATCATAGAAACTTTGGATGGTCCACCCAATGCTAGGAACTCCCCTCTGCGAAACTGCCGCTATCATTGTGAGCAATCTTTCCATGCAAAATACAGAACCTGCAAGGCCAGGTTCACCTTTTGCAGATCTAGAATGGGCTGGAAGGTGCCCTCCTTCTTGGGGACCACGAAATAAATTGAGTACCTCCCCTTTCCCTGCTTGGATAGTGGTATTGGAACAATTGCATCCAAGCTTAGTAACCTCCACAGCATATCCCGCACTGCCTCCCGCTAGCATCAAGACAAGCAGTGGGCTCTAGAAAAGCCTTGCTGTCAGGGCATGAAAATTCTAAGGCATAGCCATCTCTTACCACCTTCAGAACCCATTGGTCCGAGGTGACCTTGGTCCATTCCTCGTAAAAGTTGGTTAATCTTCCCCCTACCACTTCCTTGGAGGAATGGACCCCGCTGGCTTCATTGTGCTGACTTTCCTCTTCCGGTCCCCTGACCGGATGGATCTCTGGAGGATCTGTGAGCACCCTGAAAGGGCTGCTGCCATCCCTGAAGACTGCTTTTGTCCCAAGAAGAACTCTTGCCGAACGGAACTGCCGCGTTATCCCGAAAACGGAAGGAAACTCTTCTTGCTACTCTTTTTATCCTCAGGCAATCATTCCCTTTTGATTTTCCCAAAGTTTTCATCAGCTGGTCTGAATCCTCCCCAAATAGGAGTTTTCCCCTTTAAAAGGCAGATTACACAGCTGGGACTTGGACCACATGTCAGCCAACCAGTTACATAACCACTAAAGCCCTGTGAGCTGCCACTGCTGAGACCATGCTTCTGGCTGATGTACAAACCAAATCATACAGCGCATCCGCCCATGTAAGCTACTCCTGCTTCCAAGCGTGCTGACTACATGGGGCTGATAGGTCTGGTGGAAGTCTGTAGCCAGCATAAACAGGCCTTCTGCATCAGACTGCCACAGATCACCACATGGAGTCTCCCATGCAGAAACCTCAAACATCCGCTTCAACTGTCTCTCCAATTTTAATCCTGCACATCTTTCAAGGCGGTTGACCCCACCACTGGAATAATTGTCTTCTTGGTCACGGCGGAAACTGTCGCATCCACTTTTGGAAGCCTCAGCTGGTCCAATGTCTCCTCCATCAAAGGATAAAGTTTCACCATTGCCCTACCAACCTTCAAGCTCACCTCCGGGAAAGCCCATTCCTGGTTTACCGATTTTCATATCTTCTTAGGCAATGGAAAGGCACTAGGAGGACCCTGCAGTCCAACCAGGACCGGATTCACCCCTTCATTATCTAATTCTTCCTGAGCGACCTTGACCCCTAACACCTCCAAAACCTGGGAAATAAGGTGATGCAGCTCTTCCTTCCTAATCCAGTGGACCACTCTCGGGTCATCTCCCTCTGACACCGGCATCTCATCTGGATCAAGATCATCCTTATTTGCATCAGGGTCAGCATTTGGATCTGCATCTGCAACAGGGGTCCGCTCTGAGAATTTGCCACATCATCCTGTGGCTAATAGAGAGTCTTCCAAATCCCTCAGATCGCTCTCGGTTCCCCCGGAGCGTCCAAGGCCCAGACTCTCCCGCTGAGACCACTCTCAGCCTCTTGGAAGGACAACATGTTTGTTGTTGTCTTGGCCGCTCCCCCCCCTGCTCCCTTTCTCACCAGAAAAGCTTTATACAGGAGTAGGACAAATTCCATAGAGAGCTTCTACGGATCATTGGAACCCTGATCGTGCATGCTCCCATCCGACTCTCCTCCCCTGCCATTGTTCTCCGCTGTACACTGTTCCATAGGAGAAAGAGGGGGTGGAGAATCCCTGGGCTCTCTGGAAGCCGAAGGCCTCTGACTGCGATCCTCCGAAGACATGGCAGCACCATTCAGTCCCCCCCGAGACTGCTGTCACAGGCCCCAAAGACCTGGTGTCCCTCTTATTGCCAGCCCCTCCTGAGGGTTCCTTCCTCCCCCGACCCACGGCCGGTACATAGGGAATGCGCACATTTAGCTGCCCGGACCAAAGACTGCAGGCCCTGTAAGCTGCCATGCGCTGCTTTGGCACTATTGCCAGAGGTGCAACGCGGCAGCATTACAGTAAGCAAGCCTGCCTGAGCACGCAGTAACAGGCTGCACATGAGGTCTGCCTGCCAAAGTGCTGTCCCAACCAAAACTCCTGCTGCTTTTAAATATACTTTTTCTTTTTAACTTAATATAAACAGGAATACTTCCCTAAAGGAGGAGACATAAGAACATATGAAATTGCCATGCTGGGTCAGACCAAGGGTCCATCAAGCCCAGCATCCTGTTTCCAACAGAGGCCAAAACCAGGCCACAAGAACCTGGCAATTACCCAAACACCAAGAAGATCCCATGCTACTGATGCAATTAATAGCAGTGGCTATTCCCTAAGTAAACTTGATTAATAGCCATCAATGGACTTCTCCTCCAAGAACTTATCCAAACCTTTTTTGAACCCAGCTACACTAACTGCACTAACCACATCCTCTGCAACAAATTCCAGAGCTTTATTATGCGTTGAGTGAAAAGAATTTTCTCCGATTAGTCTTAAATGTGCCACATGCTAACTTCATGGAGTGCCCCCCTAGTCCTTCTATATTCGAAAGTGTAAATGACAGAGTCACATCTACCCGTTCTAAACCTCTCATGATCTTAAAGACCTCTATCATATCCCCCCTCAGCCATCTCTTCCTCCAAGCTGAACAGCCCTAACCTCTTCAGCCTTTCCTCATAGGGGAGCTGTTCCATCCCCTTTATCATTTTGGTTGCTCTTCTCTGTACCTTCTCCATCGCAACTATATCTTTTTTGAGATGCAGCATTCGTCTGACTCATCACCCCTGAAAACCATCTCTGGAACTGGTATCTCCCCAACATCCTCATTAGTAAACACGGAGGCAAATAATTCATTTAGTCTTTCTGCAATGGCCTTATCTTCCCTAAGAGCCCCTTTAACCCCTTGGACATCTAATGGTCCAACCGACTCCCTCACAGGTTTCTTGCTTCGGATATATTTTAAAAAGTTTTTATTATGAGTTTTTGCCTCTATGGCCAACTTCATTTCAAGTTCTCTCTTTGCCTGTCTTATCATGTTTTTACCCTTACCTGACAATGCTTATGTTTTATCCTATTTTCTTCAGATGGATCCTTCTTCCAATTTTTGAAGGATTTTTTTTGGCTAAAATAGCCTCTTTCACCTCACCTTTTAACCATGACGGTAATCGTTTTGCCTTCCTTCCACCTTTCTTAATGCATGGAATACATATGGACTGCGCCTCTAGAATTATATTTTTAAACAATGTCCAAGCCTGTTGAACACTTTTAACCTTTGCAGCTGCACCTTTCAGACCTTGGAGGCAATGAGGGAGCCAGTCCCCTGGCTATCAGAACCTCCGGAAGCAGTGGGCTGCAGCCAGACAAGGATGACCACAACCCCCCGCTTCACCTGAGGGATGGTCCACAAAATGTACCTAACACCTCAGGGAGCCCCACTCCAAATTCTGTCTTCCTATTTTTTTGTCAGACTGCAGGTTTGCACCTCTGCCATCTGCTGGAGTCAGAGAAATACTGAGAGCCTGCAGGTGGCACTCTCAGCAATGTAGCAGTGCCTTTTGTTCTCTGCCTCCATCTGCTGGTAGGGATGCAAAACCCACTTGTCTGGACTGACCTGGGTATGAACAGGAATGGCACTCACTGACTGCAGCTGCATAATCAACAGCACCACTTAGCAGGAGAAGCAACTTATCTGTCCAAGTTTGTTTGTTTGGTTTTTTTTTTTTATATTGGGCTCTTTGTTTTGTTAATCCCTGGTGCATTAGCATACCATTAGCTTACTGTAAGAGAAGTTAACCTTTTTTAAGTGTGTGAGTAAAAAAAAAGTGTGAAGTTCAGTGCATCCTTTTTTTTTTTTACTCATGACTTATTACATCAGGCTCCAAGAAAGCACCAGTGTCCAAGTAGATACACTGCTTGCTGTTGTGGCGTGAAGAGGGATTTTTTTTTTTTTACTTATTAGAGGCCTGATCTCTTGAGTTAAGAGCCTTTGGTCCCTAATCACCAAGGAGCATGGTAAGGAACCATAACATCTGTCAGCAAATGAAGAGCATATGGCCCATCCATGTCGCCCCTCTTAACTTTACAATCCCTTTCTCTCCCTCAGAGATCTTCTGCACTCGTCCTATGCTTTCTTGAACTCCGACATTGTTTCCATCTCCATCACCTCCACGGGGAGGGGCTTTTCCATGCATCCACTGCCCTCTCTATAAAGAAATATTTTCTTAGATTACTCGCGTCTTCCTCCTTTTACCAGAGCCTCTCTGTTGAAAGACACCCTCCCTTCTATGCATTTATTCCTTGCAGGTATTTAACTGTCTCTCTCCTACCCCCCTTTTTCCTCCCGGGTATACATATTTACAGTAGATCTTTAAGTCTGTCCCCATATGCGTTATCAAGAAAGCAGACGACCTTTTTAGTAGCTTCTCTCCAGACCGATTCCAGTTGGTTTATATCCCTTTGAAGCTGTGGTCCTCAGGGCTGTGCCCAGTGCTCCAAATGAGGTCTCAGCAGAGCCAGACAGAGGCCTCACCCACCTCCTTTTTCCTGCTGGCTATTCCTCTCCCTAGGCATCCAAGCATCCTTCTGGGTTTTGCTGTTGCCTTGTCTACCTGTTTGGCCACTTGAAAAATCAAACACCATCACACCCAGATCCCACTCTTGTTGTCTGCAGAGACCTTCATCCCCTTATACTGTACTTCACGGGCGGCAATAGTGGCAGATATGCGAGTGAGTGGGCCATACGTATTTTCGTATCTGCCGCTACGCACAGAAGTGCTGGGTTGTGGAAAAAGGGCGGGCTGGCCAGGACAGCACCGTTTTGCGTTGTCTGGTGAAGCGCACGCCAGCAGCCAGCTTAAAGGAGCAGGTAAGTTTTGAAACAAAAAAAAGGGTAGGTAGGGTGGGTTTAGAGGTCGGGGTGGAAAGGGAAAAAGGGAGGAAGGTGAGTTAGGGGAATAGGGAACTGGGCAAAGGCCCGATCGAGTCGCCGTATGCGAGTTAAAAAAAAACCCCCCCCCCCCCCATACGAAATCTGGCGTGCACATGCATGCATTGTAGAGATTACTTACCTGATAATCTCGTTTTCCTTAGTGTATGCAGATGGACTCAGAACAAGTGGGTATAGTGTGCTCGTGCTAGCAGTTGGAGACGGATCTGACGTCAGCACGGGTATATATACCCCCGCAGGAAGTGCAGCAATTCAGTAATCTTCCTTGCAAAAGCTTTATGGATATATATGTGTAACTGACCTATCGATTAAATGAACAGGATTACCCTGACCGATTGATAGTAGCTGGAGACCGCCAGTGTTCTCAACCGGAAGGCGTCGACACCCGGCAGGGTGGATGCCCTATATAAGAAAAACATGGCTTACCGTGAATCGGTGAATCTTCATGTATACCGGCAGCCGGGCGGGATGCTGAGTCCATCTGCATACACTAAGGAAAACGAGATTATCAGGTAAGTAATCTCTACATTTCCTAGCGTGTAGCAGATGGACTCAAAACAAGTGGGATGTACAAAAGCTACTCCCGGACTGGGTGGGAGGCTGCCCGAGGTCCGTTTAGGATTGCCCTCGCAAATGCTGTGTCCTCCCTGGCCCGGACGTCCAGATGGTAGAATCTGGAGAAGGTATGGAGGGAGGACCACGTTGCCGCTCTGCATATCTCTGCCGGTGACAGCATCCTAGTTTTTGCCCAAGAGGCCGCCTGCGCTCTGGTAGAGTGAGCCTTGACCCGTAGAGGTGGTGGTTTCCCCGCTTCTACATAGGCCGCCTTGATAACTTCCTTGATCCAGCAGGCGATGGTTGCCCATGAGGCCACTTCCCCTTGCTTTTTCCCGCTGTGAAGGACGAACAGGTGGTCCGTCTTTCGTACTGCTTCTGACATTTCCAGGTATCTGGACAGCAGCCTGCCGATGTCGAGATGGCGCAGTATTCGACCTTCTTCCGACTTCTTCAAACCTTCCGTGGTAGGCAAGGATATGGTTTGGTTGAGGTGGAAGTGTGAGACTACTTTGGGTAAGAAGGAGGGAACTGTGTGAAGATGGATAGCCTCTGGAGTGATTCTGAGAAACGGATCACGGCAGGACAGCGCTTGTAGCTCTGAGATACGGCGTGCTGAACATACGGCCAGCAGGAACACCATCTTCAAGGTTAACAAACGGAGGGACAGGCCTCGAAGGGGTCTGAAGGCGGGTCCCGCTAGAAATTCCAAAACTAGGTTGAGGTTCCACAGGAGCACTGGCCACTTCAGTGGCAGGCGAATGTGTTTGACTCCTTTCAGGAAACGTGAAACGTCTGGGTGTGTGGCAATGCTGTTGCCGTCACTCCGGGGACCGTAGCAGGATAGCGCTGCCACCTGAACCTTGATGGAATTGAGTGACAGACCCTTCTGAAGTCCATCTTGCAGGAAATCCAAAATGATAGGGATTTTAGCGGCATGTGGATTGGCGCTGTGGGTGTCGCACCAGGCCTCAAATACTCTCCAGATTCTGATATATGTTAGTGATGTGGAGAACTTGTGTGCTCGGAGGAGTGTATCTATTACCGGACCCAAGTATCCTCTTTTCTTCAGTCTAGCCCTCTCAATGGCCAGACCGAAAGAGAGAGTTGAGCCGGATCCTCGTGGAGGATGGGACCTTGCCGCAGCAGGTCCCTGTGTGGAGGCAGGGGAAATGGGGTCCCTGCCAGTAGTCTTCTCATGTCTGCGTACCAGGGTCTTCTTGGCCAGTCCGGGGCCACCAGAAGAACTAGGCCTCTGTGCCGCTGAATCTTGTGTATAATGGCGCCCAGCATCCACTCTGGAGGTGATACCATGGGCGCGGGCTCATATGAGACCATTACAACGCGCCCTCCTATCTCGGTGGAGCCCACAATCCATGGAGGAAAGGCATATAGCAGGATCCCCTGAAGCCATGGCTGGACCAGGGCATCGATCCCCTGGGATAGAGGATCCCGCCTGCGGCTGAAATATCTGGGTACTTGAACGTTGGACCTGTCTGCTAGTAGGTCCATGCCCGGCGTCCCCCACTGATCCACAATCATCTGGAAAGCTGTGGGCGACAGCTGCCATTCCCCCGGATTTAGGCTTTCTCTGCTGAGGAAGTCTGCCGTGGTGTTGTCCTTCCCGGCGATGTGGACGGCGGAGATGTCCTGTAGATTTGCTTCCGCCCAAGACATCAGGGGGGCTATTTCTAGGGATACCTGTCGGCTTCTGGTTCCGCCCTGTCGGTTGATGTATGCCACTGTGGTGGCGTTGTCCGACATCACTCTGACCGTTCTGTTTCGGAGTCTGTGGGCAAATCGCAGGCATGCTATCCTGACTGCCCGTGCCTCTAGTCGGTTGATATTCCACCCCGACTCTTCTCTGTTCCACTGCCCTTGGGCGGTGAGTTCTTCGCAGTGTGCTCCTCATCCGTTCAGGCTGGCATCTGTAGTGAGCAGGGTCCAGGTTGGGGAGGACATTCTCGACCCCCGGCTCATGTGGCCGGGCTGCAACCACCATCGTATCTGATTCCGCACTCTGGCTGGTAGAGGTAGGTGTACGGTGTAGTTCTGTGATCGTGGGCTCCACCGAGATAGGAGGGCGCGTTGTAATGGTCTCATATGAGCCCGCGCCCATGGTATCACCTCCAGAGTGGATGCCATAAGGCCGAGGACCTGTAGGTAATCCCAAGCTGTGGGCTGGGTGGCGCTCAGCAGGGCCTGCAGATGATGCCGGAGCTTTGCTCTCCTCTTGGCGGTCAGACTGACCTTGTCTTCCTGGGTGTCGAATCGGACTCCTAGGTATTCCAGTGACTGAGATGGCTGTAGGGAACTCTTGTTCAAGTTTACTACCCATCCTAGGCTTTCCAGAAGAGCTATAACTCTGTTGGTTGCCTGGTGGCTCTCCTCCGGTGACTTCGCCCTGATCAGCCAATCGTCCAGGTAGGGATGGACGAGGATTCCTTCCTTCCTGAGGGACGCCGCCACTACTACTATGACCTTGGTAAAGGTCCACGGCGCGGTGGCTAACCCAAAGGGTAAAGCTCGGAACTGGAAATGTTGTTTCAGGACTTTGAAGCGTAAATAGCGCTGGTGATCCCGATGGATTGGGATATGCAAGTAGGCTTCCGACAGATCTAGGGATGTAAGAAACTCCCCTGGCTGTACTGCATTTTTGACAGACCGCAGAGTTTCCATGCGAAAGCTGGGGACCCGTAGGTGTCGGTTGACTGACTTGAGGTCCAGGAAGGGCCTGAAAGTGCCCTCCCTTCTTGGGTACTATGAAATAAATGGAATAATGCCCAGAATGTATCTCCCCTGCAGGCACTGGGATTATGGCTTTTAGGGACATGAGCCTCCGCAAGGTAACTTCTAGTGCCGCCCTCTTGAGGGGTGAACAAGGAGATTCCACAAACCTGTCCGGCGGGAGCCGAAGGAAGTCCAGGTAATACCCTTCTCAGATGATGGCGAGGACCCACTGGTCCGAGGTAATCTCGACCCACTTGGGGTAGAAGAGGGTTAGCCTGCCCCCTATGGCTGCTACCCCCAGATGGGTCGGCTGATTGTCATTGTGGGGTGTGGCCGGGACCGGAACCCGAGCCGGTTCTCCTCTTGTTGTGCTTAGTCCGAAAGGACTGGTTCCTGGCCTGAGAACGAGGTGCTTGGTAGCGAGCCCTGTAAGGGTTGAAGCACTGAGAGTTTCTACCTCTGGATGGCCTAGGAAAGGGGCGCTGGCTCCTCCTTGACCTGTCTTCTGGTAGACGGGGTAATGGAGAGGCGCCCCATTTATTGGCCAGTTTCTCGAGGTCGCTGCGAACAGGAGGGATCCCTTAAAGGGCATTCTCGTGATACGTGTCTTAGAGGAGGAGTCGGCCGACCAACTACGTAGCCAGAGCTGTCTCCTGGCTGCCACTATGGATGACACTCCCTTGGCTGCCATACGGACTAGGTCGGAGGCTGCGTCAGTGAGAAACGAGAGAGCTGATTCCATTTCTTCTCCCGGGGTGTTGTTCCTAGCCTGTGATGAACAGGAACACGTCACTACGGTGCAGCAGGTCGCAATTCGTAGGGACATGGCTGCCACCTCAAAGGCTTGTTTCAGAATGGCGACCATGCGCCGGTCATGTGTATCCTTGAGGGCCGCCCCCCCCTCCACCGGAATGGTGGTGCGCTTCACAATTGCGCTAACTATGGTGTCTACCTTGGGGCACGCCCAGCAGCTCCTTGGTTGCCGGGTCTAAGGGGTACATGCCAGACAAGGCCCGACCCCCTTTGAATGAGGCCTCCTGCGCATTCCATTCCAAATCGATTAGCTGCTGCGCTGCTTGTAGGAGGGGAAAATGGTGAGCCATTTGGCGCAGGCCCTCTAACAGGGGATTCATTCTAGGTTCCCCTGGGGTGTCATGGCCCGGGATATCCAGTTCCGACAGGCATTGAGACACCAGGCCTGGGAGATCCTCTTTCAGAAAGAAGCACCTCATGGTCCGATATGGTTCAATCCCCGAGGGCAGTTCTCCCTCCTCGGGGGGCTCGTCGTCTTCCTCAGAACAATCTGAATCCCCATAAGTGGGGCTTCCGGGTGGCGAGTGGCCGTGCCTAGGCCTTGAGGGTCCAGGGGCCGGGTCATCCGGTACGTATGGACCCGTTCGGGGAGCAGACTGCATTGAGACAAAGGCATGAATCCCCTTGAACAATTCCACCCAGGAGAGCGAAGCAGGATCTGGCCTTAGGGGCACCAGGTCTCTCGGGTTCCCTGGCTGCTCACCATGGCCTGCTAGGTCCAGGGTGTTCCCTGAGGAACCGGCAAGTACGCTGGGCTGCGACCGGTCCTGGCCTGGAACTCCCAGGGCCTCTTCACATTGGGCACATAGGGAGTCTGCTTCCTCGCTCTGTGTAGCTTTGAGGTTGCATGCTGAGCAGAGGCTTAGAGCTCTTATGCCCGAGTCTGGAGGTGCCGGCTCTGCTGACGCATGGGCTCTCTTACGCTCCATCTCGTCTGTTATCTCTCCCCAGCTGGCGCCTGCGCTTTGTAATATGCGCGAAAGATGTGCGCCTACCAATATGCGCTTATCCACATGTGCGTATCAACGTGTGCTTATCGGCTGGCGCCTATGAACAGGCGCTTATCAACGTGCGCTTATCAACGGGCGCCTATCAACGTGCGCATAGCAACGGGCGCCTAACAGTGTGCGCATAGCAATGGGCGCCTATCAACGTGCGCTTAGCAACATGCGCCTATCAACATGCGCGTAGCAACGTGCGTGCGCTGTTCAACATGAATCAAGGTGACTTCAATGCATGCCTCTATCGAACATGCGCCCAAGTATTTTCGGGCGCCTAACATATACGCCCTTCACCTGTGCGCTCAGTCTGGCCTGCGCGCTAGAGCGCGGCGACGAACCAGGGCAAAAGGCGACGGCGAGCAGGCAGACAAAATGGCAACCTCCTTGGCGGGTTGCCACGTAGGCAGACTCCGCTAATCCTCGCTTCCTCGGAGACCAACAAGTAAAGATGTACGCCTTACCTTGTCTTTGGTGCTTCCCGGCTGCAACCCAGGCGGTCTACGGCTGCGGGGGGAGAGGGTGATTACCGTCACCGCCGCGCTCGAGGAAGTGCACCCGCTGCCTCTAGGCCGCGCCCGAACTCGTCTCGCTCAGGGGCCAAGTCCGCGCCGGGACCGAGGCTGACTCTAAGCCGCGCCCGAGCCCTTCTCACTCGGGGGCTAGGTCCCTGCCGCGAGCCGGCCACCGGACCGAGGCTCTTACCTCCGAGGGACCACGGAAATCGCCTCGGGAAACTCAACTGGGGGAGGGACCGAATGGTATCACCGCAGGAGTGCGGGGCTCGTCTTCAGGTAGGTTTCTTCTATGAATTTAGTCGTTAGAATTTGGAAAAACGCTCAGCGAGCGTGAGGTAGCTCCAAACTGCTTTGGAGACGGAAATTACTGAATTGCTGCACTTCCTGCGGGGGTATATGTACCCGTGCTGACGTCAGATCCGTCTCCAACTGCTAGCACGAGCACACTATACCCACTTGTTTTGAGTCCATCTGCTACACGCTAGGAAAGTATCCAATTTTATAACATGTGCGTGGCAACACACATTACCAAATCGGCACGTCCATGTGCGTGCACCAGGAACCACGCAGGCCTTTAAAAATTTACCCCTTAGGTTTTTGCAGCTCAAAGGTATAACCCTGCATTTTTTTAGCATTAAGTTTTAGCTGGCAGCTAAACCAGATCTCTCCCCCAAACTACATCAGAAATGCCACAAATACTCCACAGACAACTAAAGCCTTCACTGTCCTGCAAAAGGGAAATGCTTAGCAGGTTCACTGTCAAGGCAATTACCATAGCAGGGTTCAAAAGAGGATTGGACTAGTTCCTGAAGGAAAAGTCTATACTAGGGATGTGAATCGTTTTAGGACGATTAAAATTATCGTCCGATAATTTTAATATCGTCTTAAACCGTTATGGAACACAATACAATAGAGATTCTAACGATTTATCGTTATAAATCGTTAGAATCGTGAGCCGGCACACTAAAACCCCCTAAAACCCACCCCCGACCCTTTAAATTAAATCCCCCACCCTCCCGAACCCCCCCAATGACTTAAATAACCTGCGGGTCCAGCGGCGTTCCGGACCGCCGCTGGACCCGCCGCAGGAGGTCGTTCAGCGAGGGTTCCGGCGCCTCGCTGAACGACCTCCTGCAGTCGATCTCCTGCCGGCGCCATTTTCCGTACGAAAACGATTCGCGGCGGGAAATCGCTCCCTGACCCCCGCTGGACCTCCAGGAACTTTTGGCCAGCTTGGGGGGGGCCTCCTGACCCCCACAAGACTTGCCAAAAGTCCAGCGGGGGTCCGGAAGGACCTCCTGCCGTCCAATCGTGTTCGTCTATGGCCGCCGCCATTTTTCGGCGCCATTTTGGAAAATGGCGCCGGCTGAAGACAACAAGATTCAGTAGCAGGAGCCCGTTCCGGACCGCTGCCGTTCCGGACCGCCGCTGGACCCGCAGGTTATTTAAGTCATTTGGGGGGGGGTTCGGGAGGGTGGGGGATTTAATTTAAAGGGTCGGGGGTGGGTTTTAGGGGGTTTTAATGTGCCGGTTTTGCGATTTTACGTTTTTTTTGATTTTTCACGATTTTTCACGATATTTTACCCCCCCAAACGGCAACAATACGATTCCCTCCCCCTCCCAGCCGAAATCGATCGTTAAGACGATCGAGGACACGATTCACATCCCTAGTCTATACACAGTTATTAGCCAGGTCGACATGGGAAAGCCATGGGAGTAAAAGACAAGAAATAGATCACCTTAAGGATCTGCTGGGTGTTTCTGATCCAGACTAGCTACTGTCAGGATGCTGGGCTCGATGAACCTTGGTCTGAGCCATCAGGGCACATTTTAAGTTCTTAGATGGTTCCACCCAAACCTCTGCAATCCCTAACTCCATGAGCCCCTGAAAAATCACAGCAGACAGTTCCTCCCTGTTAAATAAATGAATTATCTGAGAAAGATCTCCTTCAAGGTGTTTTCTTCTGGGTTACTCTCCCTGGTCCTCTGACCCCCTAGAGAACTCTCTTAATGCCACCACTGCCCTCACAGAACTGGCCCACTCTTGAGTCCCACCAAGCCTTTGTGACCTGAACCAGACCTCTATAATCCCGAGATGAGAGAACCTGGAACCGGAATACAAGTTTGTTGGACCAGATCCTAAAAGACCCAGTGCAAAAGCCCCCAAACGCCAGGAAATAAGGGGCGCAGGAGAGCGGACGCAGCAATTAGCCGATTCTCCCAATTTGCCCTTTTCCTCATAATCTCGTGGGAACCAGCGCCAGGGACTCTAAAGCCAGCTCTTTGCTCCAGCTGCCACTACTGCAATCACAGAAAACAGCACCAATCCCACCTTCAGCTTGAACTTTTGCCACTGCTGACTGCCCACAGGACACACATGAGAGAAACAAGGGAGGGAGCGCCGAAGCAGAAAATAATCGAGAATCAAAACCCCCCCCCCCCCCCCCCCCCCCCCCCCCCCGCTGCAGCCCTGGAAAACGGCCATTGAGGATAAGCTGCTGCAACAGCTTCAGCAAGTCAGTGCTCCCCACACTCCACAGGGATCACCGCCAACACTGAACTGCAAAGGATTCGCTGTGACTCTCCCTCAGCTTCCCAAGTTCCCACCTCTGGGAGCCCTCCTCCAAACCACTGCCCCAGCTGCCAAAATTCACTGCTCCTCAGCACTTCCCTTCCTCCTATTTTTTTTTTCTTGCCAATTTTATGCATACAGCAAGAAAAGGAAACATGTACCTCCCTGAAGAAGTGCTTTCTGAAGCAGCAGCCTTCGCTCCCCCAACATCCGAGCCACGGAAGAGGCGATGGGGTGGAGAGGGAACCAGATCCTCTGGCTTTCAAACCTCCTCCAGGGGCCCCATCGCCACTCACTCTCCAAACCCCACTTGGCGGTCCCTCCAAATGTGAACCCCCTCGGAGCAAAATTTGTCCCCCAACTTACAGGCTGTATAGGCCTTACACCTTGCTCTTCTGCTGGAGACTGAAAACGGTTCAGGAGCTTCTGGTGGCAGAGTACTCTATATAGGTCTGACATCAGCAAAACAGTTGTTCTCCGTCTCCAGCTGCTGATGGGGAGGGGGGGGGGAGGGGAGTAAAACCCATGCATCTGGACCGGTCTGGTGGGGCAATAAGGAAAATAATTTTGCTCCTGATCCTAATAATGTTGGTTGCTGCCCAGGGTCTAAATATTTTTCTTCTCCTGCTTTTTTCTATCCTACATCAGCATGCGTGACATGATGTACTGTAGCAGCACATTTCTTAGTGTGGTCAAGGTAACTCGCCCTCTTTTTTAACAGCAGTGCATATAAAATTCCCAAATGCAACCCAATGCCAATTCCCCCACTGGGTCTTCCACCTTCCATCTGTCCCAAACATGGCCAAAATCCAGCAGTGTTGGCCTCCCCATGCTATCTTGGAACCCTGATGCAATCAGTGTAGTCACTGCTGCTCCTTGCAGGTTACTCCTCTGCTGCTCATGCACAGAGTCCCTTAAAACTATGTCAGTGCTAACCGGTAATGTTAATTGACTCGGATCTCCCAGAAAAAGGAGATGGTTTTCAGGGGTGATGAGTCAGACGAACTGAACGAAATCACTGTGAACCTGGAAGATGTAGTAGGCCAGATTGACAAACTAAAAAGAGTAGCAAATCACCTGGACCGGATGGTATGCATCCTAGGGTTCTGAAGGAACTAAAAAATGAAATTTCTGATCTATTAGTTAAAATTTGTAATCTATCGTTAAAATCATCCATTGTACCTGAAGACTGGAGGGGGGGGGGGGGAGTAAAACCCATGCATCTGGACCGGTCTGGTGGGCAATAAGGAAAATAATTTTGCTCCTGATCCTAAAAATGTTGGTTGCTGCCCCGGGTCTAAATATTTTTCTTCTCCTGCTTTTTTCTATCCTACATCAGCATGCGTGACATGATGTACTGTAGCAGCACATTTCTTGGGGGAGAGAGATGTGACTGCATTAGTGGAGGTGGGAAACTGCTGGAATTTGGGAGTCAGACTTATGGTGGTGGTAACTGCGGAGGCAGAGTATCAGGACCTACGCTGCCCGCTGACTGGACTGGCACTCGTGCAGTAGTACGACTGGCGACGCCATTCACCCTGGCATTTAAAAGGGAGAAAGTGGGGCACAAGAGACTGCAAAGGGACAGTTTAGGGACATCCTTTGACGAGAGGGTTATACTTAGACTCCATAGGAGTAAGGAGAGGGAGTCCCCGATGTGTGATTTTGTTAGCTGACACGGAGGAATTGAAAATACAGAAGGGCTCGGCAGATGCTTGAGACCTTAGAGGCAGCTCACGAAAAGATTGTGAATGTAATAGCATCAAGTTAATAAAGAGAGAGGGGAGGAATTGTGGGCTCTAGGGCTCACTAGCATTGCTATTACAGATGGTAATGCAATATAGAAATAGAACTGTATTTCTTTATTTTCTTATATTCTAACTTCTGGTAAAGAGATCTCTGACTGCAGTACCCAGCCAGCCCCTCCCTCACAGCATAATATATTATCCTTAGGCTGGCACGTGTATATATATATATAGCGGCAGACAAGGAAAGGGGAAGGTGTAAGGATGAATCTCCTCCCACATCCCTCCCTGAACCTACTTCCAACAAAGACTTTCTCATAGCAGTACAAACTTAACAAGAAAAAGTGCCATTTAGGAACAGCGCATAGGCAGACGGGGATGAAGGACGCAGCATTTTTTTTTTAGGTTAAAATGGAAAGTTGAAACTCGGGCATTAGAATACGTTGGTTAAGCAGAATGAAAAAGGAGTGATGGGAAATGTCTGAAGCAGAGAAAAGGCTGAAATGAAGGCATCAGGTTGAGCATCCTGAGATGGGGAGGAGTAAAACGATAAGCGAATGTGCAATAGTTAAGTTTCAGCTTTGTGGCTGTGCCTGCTTCTCTTCTGTAGGACACCCGTACTTGCAAATTCGTAAAAATAAATAATTGTTTCACCAAACTTTTGTGTTCACTATATTTTTTTCTACGAAGGTGCATTACCGTTTCTAACACGGTCCTCCCTTCCTGTACAGTTAGTGGCTTCTGCCACTTGTCCTGAGCCGGTGGGGACCTGGCCCCCCTGCAGCCTTGCCCCACTCTCTTCCCTCTGTGTTCCTTCCTGTGGGGCTGGCAGGGCGCAGGCTCTGCTGCTCAGTGTTGCTGCTATGTCTGACCCGCTGTTGTCAAGTGTCAAAGAAACTTAGAGCTTGAAGCTGGGTGAGAACTAGCCAAATGTCAAGTCCAAAGTAGCCCAAAATTAGCCAAATGTTGAAAAAGAATCCCTTTTTTAAATTAATGCATTCAGCCTTGGCGATAAATGCTATGGACACTAGCAGCCGCCGATGTAATAAGCCCTGCATTAATCTTACTGCTTGCACTAAAAAAAAAATGTAATTCCCGATGCAGTAAGCATGGAGGGGGAAGAGCGCGCATGGGGCATATAATGCAAGAGGAACAGGGACAGCACCAGCAGATTTGCCAAATCAAGCCTGGAGCACTGGTGAGAAGTCAGGGCAGCAGAAAACATTGCTTATGTGCATTCCACGTGATTTCAAAATTATAATTTGCCAGATTGGAAATGTAACTCCTATTGGAGGTGGAATGAGCTAATTTTACTGCAGCTCTGATCAGGGCTTAACACTGAAAATGTAAGGCAACGGCAGTTAAGCCAGCGCATCACTTTGCATGGGAAGGTAAAAGGTAACGCCCTCGTTCGCAGGCGATTTCCATGCTAGGGCACTAAGCAGGACGCAGTTTTACGTGCACATTTTCTCTATGCAAAACTCCTTGCTGCAAAAAATGTATACAAAGTTGTGGGTTAAACTGTGCCCTACTTGAATGCACCTTAATAAACTGGCCCCAGAGAATCTGTAGCCCAAGGGTGTCCAACTCTGCACCTCAACAGCCAAAGATGTTTGGGTTTTCAGGGATATCCACATTAATATGTAGGAGATTTTTTGCATGCAAATCTCTCTCATGCGTACTCATTGTGGCTTTTCCTAAAAACTAGGACCATTTGTGGCTCTTGAGAACCAAAGTTAGCCAGCCCTGCTCGCCACTCAAACAAAAATGTCTTAAGTACAAAGCAGTCAACTAATCAAGGAGTGGGAAGTTGCACGTGCAGAGGGCCTAAAAGTCTGTTATGTTTTGGAAGATGGGGACGAGTAGTTGTGTGAAGACTTCGGCTTGCACAGGACCCTAAGCTCACGGGGATGGGCACAATACACAGTCTCTTGCTTCCTTTAAGCTCTCTTGTTCCCTGTAGGTACCCGGCTCAGTCCAGACAGTGGGTTATGCCTCCCTGGAATAACTCACTGTCTGGATTGATCCGTGGTACTACAGGAATGAAAGTTAGAAGATAGGAACCAATTTTCCTGTGTATTGAAGACATGTGCTCCCCCAATCCCCATGCCCCACCCCTTCAGCTAGCCACGTCTTGCAGGGTGCCTGTGTAATAAACTGCTTGTGGAATAAAGATGGGTGCCTGTGTAATAAACTGCTTGTGTAATAAAGAATGTGTCTATGTAATAAACTGCTTATGTAATAAATGGCTTGTTTAATAAAGACGTGTGTCTATGTAATAAATTGCTTGTGGAATAAAGAATGTGTCTATGTAATAAACTGCTTCTGGAATAAAGACATGTAGCCGGACTGCCTGATGTGAGTCCCTGCCCTCCTGAACTTACCTGGTGCAGGGAAGTATGGTGTAACCCAGGGACAGAAAAATTAAAAAATTAACTGGACTGGTGACAACCGTATTCCAGATTTGCAGCCAGGGGACAACTGGGCACTGTTGTTTTTTTTTTTACCCTGTTGGGAGCAGAGAGATGTCCTAGGAAAACTGTTTCAGTTTTAACTCCAGCGTGAGACTTGTGCTGTTGCAGAAAGCAGCCACTGTGGGATTACAGGAGCACAGGAAGTTCAGTTCCTAGCCTGAGCCCGTGGGGAGGTGGCTGTACTACCAGCAGAGAGGGCTTCAGCCCCATCAGGGAGGAATGCAGGCTGCGTGAGGGAGATGAGAGAGCCGTGCTGGGGGGCGCTAGGATCCCCGCCTTTCCTTTCCACCATGGCTACCAGGAGACGGAGAGTCCAGGAGCAGAGAATCTACCTCTCTCCTGCAGGACCTACTTCAGCTACGTCGTCCTAAAATTTGCTCAGCAGCGGTGCAGCGAGTCCTGCTGTCTTTCTGGGTCCCAGACTGCTGCATGGCTGAGCTGCCCAGACAAACCCCTGCTGTTTGCTACCACCCGAGTGGAGACCGGGCCCTGCATTTTCAAATCCCTGCATCAGAGCGGGGGAACCTGCTTCTTTCCCCCTGTTTGCAGCCTCTATAGGACTGGAGCTTCCCCAGAGATTGCCGCTACTTTTCAACCAGGGCCGGTGCAAGGGGATTTGGCGCCCTAGGCGAGCCTTCTTCCTTGCGCCCCCCCCCCCCCCGGTCTCGGCCCCGACTCCTACCTCATTCTCAATCACGCCCGCTGACTGGGGTTTTCTGGGTCGCGAGCAGATTGGGCACTGCTTGCGGCCCGCCAAATCTCCACTCCTCTTTGCCACCACTTGCGGCCCCATATGGCTCGCACCCAGTGGCGCACCAAGGGTCTCCAGCGCCCAGGGGCCAATGCATTTGTGTGCCACAGAAAATCAGTGGCATCTCTAGACAGAAGAATTTGTTTTGGGTGGGGGGGGAGCCAAAATGACATTTCTTCATCACACCCACCTCTATAGCATGGATCCTGCTTTAAAATTGGTTATAAAAAAAAGTGTTGTTAAAAAAAGTCCAAAGGGTCCTCTGCATTATTTTAAAAAGCTGGCCAGTTTCACACTTCTAGTAAAACTACTATAAAATTATTTGATAGCCTCATTCAACTAATTCTATATGATTATGAGAATGAAGTCTGGAATATATAGGAAGGGACAGAATGTCAATACAAATCCTGCACCTCCAGTTCTGTATCTCTGTGCATCCACTGAAATTCCCCCAAACAATGGAGCTTGGATGTTTCCCTTACAGCTCATCATACTAAAAGATATTTTCAAATTCTGGTGTCACCTCACAGTAACAGCAGCACAAACACCTTCCACTGCCAGACACATTGTGAACTAATATAAAGCACCGCAAAAGAGACACCCAAAATCTATACTGCAATCCTATCATAACATAACAGTAATAACACCAAGGACTCAAACAACAATAACCCTACCTGTGAAAAAGCAAGGGTAAATATTACACTGGGTCCTGGGATAACAATACACCACCTACTGAGGAAACAAAACAAACCCGATTGTTATAGATCCCTATACAGACACTACATGCTAGCAGAATCTCTCATCGTGGTCACACACACAGAGCAGAGACAGACCCTCACCAAATACAGAATACAAAATAAAGGAGCACAAATTAGACAAAAACTGGAATGGAAACCCCAAGAAGCCAGACTCTGTGTATTAATAATGGAAAAACAGAACCACCATTCCTCATAAAACAAATAAAATCAAGAAACAAAGCATCAGTTATAATAGTAAAACCATACTAATAAAATATTTTAAAACTACTGATAAATAGAATTTCTATTAATTAAAATCATATACATTTTTTACAATTTCCCAAACACCAATAAAATATTTCAAAACAGTACATATATCAAATAACACACAATAATTAAAATTAATAAGGATTTTAAAAAGCCCCTGCTGTCCATACATGGGAGCTCTTGATTTCCAGTCACCCTGATATTGTCGAGGATTAGGAGGTTATCCTCTCTCTCTCACACATACTCACATGTCCATTCTCTCTCACACATACACTGTCACATACATACACATTCATGCTCTTATACCCAACCATAACCTCTCGCTCTCACAGACACTGACACACTCAGGCTCTAAGGCACTCTCTCCCCCTCCACACACACCCCCACACAAACTCTTACTCCCCTGGATTTTCTCATACACACTCATGCTCTCACTCTCACTGGCTCCCTCACATACACACAAACACACACTCCCAGGCAAGCTCCCACTCGTTCTCACACACACACACACACACACACAGGCAAGCTCCTAGTCATTCTCACACTGAACCCCAGGCAGGCTCCCATTCATTTTCACACCACTCCCTCCCCATCCCCCAGGCATGCACACATTCATTCTCACACACACAGACCCCCAGGCAGGCACCAATTTATTCTCACACACACCCATACACCACAAACAGGCAGGCACCTATTCTCACACATACAAACCCCAGGAAGACACCCATACATTCTCATTCACAGACACACCCTCAGGCAGGCACCCATGCATTCACACACATACACCCCCAGGCAGACTCCCATTCATACACATGCACACACTAAAGGCAGAGACCCCCTCTCTTTCTTTTGCCAGCAACCTCAGAGCCTCTCTCATTCTTCTGCTGCCACTGTCACTGCCGCTGTATGGCTATTGCGGAGGTGCTGATTGCTGCTATTGGCACTGAAGCCCATTCTGCTGCCTCCTCTGTGCAGGCCCCATGGGCTTCCAGTTCCTCTATGCTGATCTCGTACATTGTGAGATCCGCATAGAGAAAGTGCTACTCTTGCACATTCCCAAAGATTACATGTTCCAATCAGTAAAAAGTAATTTATTTCTTTTTACATTTGCTGACTGATCTTAGTTTTCTAATCGGTTGGTCACAGGCTTTTTTTTTTTCCACCTTCCCTTTCTTATTTTTTTGCCAATTCCTTTTATAACATATTTATTTTCTCTCCATCTGTCTGCTTCCCTCAAACACACGGTCAGGTTCTCATTCTCACATGCTTTCTCTCTCTCACATACACAGGCACTCATTCTCACATGCTGTCCCTCATACAATCATTTATACACAGTCTCTCTCTTGCACATGCTGTCTAACTCTCACTCCCACATGCTGTCTTGCTCAAGCACAGGTTCTCACTGTCACATGCTCTCTCTCATACAATCATTCCTACACACAGGCTCTCACTGTCACATGCTGACTCACACACACAGGCTCTCTCTCACTCCCACATGCTGTCCTGCTCAAGCACAGGCTCTCACTGTCACATGCTCTCTCTCATACAATCATTCCTACACACGGGCTCTCACTGTCACATGCTGACTGACACACACACACACACACACACACAGGCTCTCTCTCACTCCCACATGCTGTCTTGCTCAAGCACAGGCTCTCACTACCACATGCTGTCTCTCACACACACAAAGGCTCTCCCATGCTGTCTCTGCAAACATTCAGGTCTTCACTCCCACACACACACACAGTCTCTCAACTCATCTCATACACGCACACATACACACTGTACAAACCCTCAGTCTCTCTCTCTCACCTCTGGGCCTCCTCTTCACGGGCCACTGCAGGATGGGCTCTGCAGCGGCCCCGGTCTTCTCGAGCCGCGCTGATCCTCTTCTGAACGTGGCAGATGCTCCTCCTCCTTCCGGCACGCGGCTGATGCTCCTCCTCTTTCTTGCCCGCGCGGCTCCGGCAACATTTTTCTTCCGGGGCTGCGCGGGCAGGAAGGAGGAGAAGTTCCTGCATTGGCTGATGCTCCTCCTCCTCCTTCCTGCCTGCGCGGCTCCGGCAACATTTTTCTTCCGGGGCCGCGCGGGCAGGAAGGAGGAGGAGCACCAGCATGTTTAGACGCGACTGTACCACGGCCCTGCGATCTTCTTGCTGTGTGTATCTGCCATTGGGATGACGTCCACCGGCGGCCATTGGCCGTCAGCGGCTCGGCGCCCCCTAATGCTCAGCGCCCTAGGCGATCGCCTAGTTCGCCTAGTGCTTCCGCCGGCCCTGTTTTCAACTAATACAGCCTTCATTGATTAGGATTTCACAACCACTTTCCTTACTTCTACTCCTGCCCAACATTCTTGTGAGTTTTTCTTTTTTTTTTTTCCTGGGTGTCTCCACTCCCTGGACTGGGGACTACTGAGAGGAACAGTAGAGCACTTTTTGGTGCACTGGGAGGACATTTACCCTTAAAGCTTGGGGTAAACATAACTTTTTCCAGGGGCACTCTCAGCAGGAAAATCAACAGACTGCTACTGATAATTCAAGTTGCTCATTGCCATGGATAACTGGGTAGGTTGCTTAATTTAAGGGAAAATATTTAGCCATTTTGTGACTGTTATGCTTATGGTTTCATGTTATTAATGATGATTTTTTTTCTTTTGCTTTATTATTTCTGTATCGTTTTCCTTACCAGTTAATAGTAAAATAATTGAATGTTTACAGTAGTGTGGTGATTTTTGTGCTGTACACTGTTCCCAGGGGTGGGGTGGGAAAATCTGGGGGGACCCATAGAAGACAGGATCGGGGCATTTGGATTAATTATCCCAGAGATGCTAACGTAACCTGCACCCCCCCACACTGTCACTCATACCCATGGGTGCAGCCCCTCTCCCTTGGCTGCAGAAAATACCCGAGGGGGTGCTACAGACATGTGCTCGCCACCACCTCCTGCATGGTGCCTGTGTGTAACCATCTCTAAAAGTCAGATAAGAGGTCCAGACAACTGATCCGTAAAGATAGACTTTTATTGCCAGCAAGATGCAGCTAAGACAATGGCTTAGTACAACTGCATGCCACTCCCCGGGAGGAGTGGACTTTTATACATTCTTTCAAGTAGGTGTAGCTTATAATCAGACCATTGTTTTCGTCATTTAATTGACGTGATAGGTTAGACATTTTATAGCAGCAATCGTATTAATACAATACAAATTATTATTACAAAATGGTAGTGCGTTTCACTGAATGTCAGTACGTAAGTGCGTAATTACGTAGTGCATGCCATTGCGTTTCAAATGTTAGTACATTCAAGATGGCCGTGCGTTTCAATGCGTGTCACTGCTGGCGTTGTTAATTAGAAGGTTTCAGTTCTCTCATTCAACGAATGTCCATAAAATTGAACTCCTTCATTCCCCCCTTTGATACTTCAACTTCTGTAGAAGGTGCAAGTATCACCTTCATCCATGAGGTAGCTGAAAAGACAAACAGTAATTAGTAACATTTTTCACTCAGCGGGGGCCCTAATATATTTGCTAGGTCGTTGATTACTTCACCGGGGTTGAGACGAGGGGTCCCTAGTGGAGCACCCCCCCCTTTGTAGCCGGACTTAACCCAAACAAACATGATGGCCCATGTGCGTTAGTTACATTAATTGCATTAAAGATTAGCGTCAAAATATTCATCTTCTGAATCCGATGATTCTGATGAGGGAAATGTTGAGATTGAAGTGTACTGGTTCATCATCATGATTTGGGCTGCTGCTCTTCGATCAGCTATCGTTTCCATCATGGCGCGCAAGTTCCTAAGGATAAGAGGGAAACATAAAGGAAATATAGCACAAGAAATTAAAAAGAATAGCAAAGGAATGAAAAGTTCCTTGAGCCCTGGGATGGAGGAGATCCAGTTGGGCATTGATGTAGTCCAATCAAAGGCCCCGGACCAGGTCTGCACAGGAACATGAGCTAGTCGCACCATACGATCAGTAATTTCTTCGATGACTTTGCTTTTATCATCGATCTGTAAACAACAATTAGAAAGATTAAATTTTCCACACACTCCACCTTCCTGAGCTAGAAGGTAGTCCAATGCTAACCGATTCTGGTATACAGCAGTAATAAGTTTTGTGTTTTGCTTGGCCAAAATAGTGAGGGCCAATGCAGAGTCATTGGTGAGAAGTTCAAGTACTGCTTGAAGTCTAATAATACGATTCAGCATGTAGATTGGTGTTCTATATCCATATGAACCATCCTCAGCCCAAGTCGCTGGTCCGTAATATTGTACAATAGGTTCGGGTGGCCACTCCCTGTCGGTCCAATCTCCAATAGAAACTTTATCTCGTTTTCGTCGTTTGTTTGGTTTCATTGGGCTGTATACAGGTACACCTAAAGTTTCACCTGCTGTGACTGGTAAGAGGAAAAAGCTAGGGCGTATTGTTGCTAGGAAACATGTTCCATACCAAGTGGAAGGTAATTGTTCATAAGCCCTTCGTCCGCATACAAAGTAATAACCATCAGGGGCTATGAATGGTGTTGCAGGTTTTCCAGCAGCATCCCATGTGGCATTTAAACTTGGTTCAGTCCAAAATGAAGCAGGCATAGTAAGATTCTCTGTCTGCCACCAGGTACGATTGTCCGTTATGACTGTAAGAACTCCTGTACACGGTGAATTTCCAATTGGTACAGTGTATAGTTTAGAGTATGGTCGTGATAGACATTGTCTTCCAATAACATCAGTTTGAAGAGCCCATTCATATGGACTGTTCTTTCGGTTATATGTTATAGTGGTATTCAAAGCATTCAGGTCAGATTGGAAGATTTCTTTAGCTTCCCAAGGCCATTGTTCTCCAATATTTGTACCTCCACATACAAAGCAATTTTTCACTTCCAAGGATAGGGCTATGTTCTCGGCCAGATTCACGAACATATTCTTTGCTTGATGTGAAATAGCATGTTTCTTGAGCTCCTCGTCAAGATGAGATACTTCGTCGAAGAATGATTGATAACCAACTACTGTAGTTTGATGGATAATAGGGCGTGGCTTATCTCTTCGTTGTGTGATTGTGATATATGTCATAGGATCTCCTCCTGTTCCGTCGATTCCAAATCCCCATGTGTCTTGCCAAGGGGATCCTTCAGTCCTGATTGGCCAGTCTAAAGAGACAATATTACCAGTTCCTTTCTTCAGTCTACCCACTCCTGGGCAACCTGTATATCCTTCTCCTGTGTAGTCACAAACTAAGCTCCATCCAGAAAGCTTAATATCTCCAGCACACGGTGACCAGTTGGATGGATTGTATGCTCGATTGTATGGACAAAGATATTTGTTGTTGAAGACATATGCTGCTTTCCATGAATCAGATCCACATTTGACTGCATTTGGATGCTTATCAATTGCTTCACATGCATCGAAGGTAAGTGTAACACTGGAATGTCCTCCCATTAGGACCTTTGTAGAGTTAACGTAATACAGTATTCCTTTCCCAGCTGGTATAATGTCGGATGTGTAACTCTTTGGTAGACCAGTTGTGAGTGTAACGTTGTAGTACTTAGGAGTGGTGGGAGAATGACAGATAACTTTGTTGTTTAGTATACATCGATGAAAAGACTGATATCCTTGAGTAGTGTTTAAGGAGCAAGCAGATTTTACTGTGCAGGATGGAGGTGGTTGAGATTGATGTATAATTGTGAAAACAAGCTGAAATCCATCTTGAGTTGTAGTGTGTACTTGTTTGATACATTCAGTGCAATTTTGACTCAATGGAGAGTTGAGAGATCTCGTTGTTGTGCACAAGATTATCATTAAGAACTGTAGAGCTCTCTGAAAATAATAAAAATGATCCATAGTAGAGCAGACCCGATGATATAGATAGCGCTGATGAACCATTTCCAGAAACTGTTAGATGGGCATATAATACTCAGAGTGGTGAACAGAAGAGCACAGATGGCCCACTTCCAAAGTGCGGAGGTCATGTATTATTATGCCTGTAAAGAAGGAAAGAAATAACATATTATTATTGTTCAGTATTTCACTGTTGTCATTTACGCAGCGTTAGTTCTTGGTATACTTCTGTAATGCACAATCCGAAGGCCCGGTGCAAATGAACAGACAGTCCTTAAGTACTGGAGGTAGAAGGCAACTCCCTGGGAGGAGCTTGCCAGGACCGCCCACCGCTGGTCCTATAACTAGGGTAGAGAGCTGCGGGCCAGCCCCTAGAAAAACGGGCGTGGCTGGAAGCAGGAAGTCCAAACGCTGAGGCTTGCAAGCCACAGGCATGCCTCAGGAGCAGCTAGGCCTCTCAGGCCCTGGAGCAAGTCCTGGATGATGCGCAGGCGAGGCCCTGGCTTCAGAGCGGCCTCTGGAGGAAGGTAAGAGACCTCCTGCAGCGCAGCAGCAGGGGGGATCGCAACAGTCCTCCTCTAAATGGGGTTCTAGACGGTGATCTGCCTCTTCCTCTAAATCCAGGATATCCTTGGTAATATCGGGCTTGGTCTCCAAAATTGGTCTCTTCCATGGCTGCGGCTAAAAGGCTAACACTTTCTCTAATCCTTCGACCACTTTCTTTTTTATCTTTCTTTTCCTCTTCTAGTTCTCGATTTCCGTAAAATTTATCTGCCATGACTTTCAATTGGCTGATAGTCATTCCTTCAAATCCCTCTGCCTTCTGGAGTTTCCGGCGTATGTCTGGATATGACTGTCCTACAAAGCTCATTACTATGATAGAATGATTTTTTGAATCTTCTGGATCAAACGGGCTATATCTGCGATATGCATCCATCAAACGCTCTAGGAAATCTCCGGGGGTTTCATCTTTTTTCTGCACTACGTCCTGTATCTTGCTCATATTCATGACTTTTCTTTTTCCCTTCTTCAAGGCTTCTAGAAAGGCTTTCTGATAGGCAGCTATGCGCTCTCGTCCCATTGATGACTGATAGTCCCAAGAGGGGTCGGTAAGCGGGGCAAATTCTCTCATGGCTTCATTAGGGTTGCCGTCTGAACCCGCTCCCTCTCTGGCTGATTCTTCCATGTTCTGTTGTATCTGTCGTCGCTCTTCAGTAGTAAAAAGGAAAGAGGCTAAATGACGAATATCAGCCCAGTTAGGATTGTGAGCTGTAAAAATTCCAGATAAAAAATCAATCATCTGATCTGGTTTTTCGGCATATGAGGGGCCAAGTCGTTTCCAGTTAAAAAGATCATTAGATGTAAAAGGTACATATGTGAATAACCTAATAGTTTGCGTAGTGCAGTAATCATTCTCTTCCGTGGGTGACACCGGCACTACTGTTGCGGTTTCTCTAATAGGTAGTTGTAAGCTTGCGGCTTGCGTTTTACTGCGAGTGCCGTCAGAAACGGAAGGTTCCGCATCTTTTCAAATTTCGCCGCTTCTATTTCTTTTTTCATTTCATGAGACGGTCCGGGTACGGGATCGGGTTGTTCATAAACAGGAGTCATTGGCAAATTATGCAATGGCGGATAGATTGGAACGTATGGAGGCGGTGAGGGGTTTTCCGATTCATCTGCTAATATGGGTGTCGTTACGGGCGGCGGCGGTTTAACTTTTTCTCGATTCCCGTCTTCTCCTTGAACTACAAATATGGCCGCCGCAGATGACGTATCTTCTTTGGTATTCAAAATGGCCGTCTTCCCCCTTCTCTTCCGGTTAGAGGACTTCCGGTCCTTCGAATTTTTTATGTGCGCCACCATTACGAGAGCGGCTCCCTCCACTAACTTTTTTGCCCATGACGGTGGATCCAAAATGACTGCAATCCAGGCATCGATATACGGTATATCTTCGGGACATCCTGGATTACCTTCTACTATTACTATTTTTTTAACTTTCGTGGCCGTTTGAAAATCAAAAGTTCCTCTCGGGGGCCAATTAGCAGATAGACTCGGCCATTTATATGCGCATCGCTGAATCATTCCGGTTTTCGTACATTTATGCCTCCCATTCTAGAATAGGATCACAGACAAAGGAGGGAAGGGATAGCGGATAGGTAAGGGGTCCGTATCCGCCAGACACAAAAGGATCACACTCGCCCCGACTAGGACGCGGTCGCCCGGCCTAGAACTACGAGGCCATTCACTCTCACACAACAAGAAACCTGTTCCCAAATTATTCCCAAATCGCTGTGGTCTTCAGAGCTTAATTCCTACTAGCCACTGCGCGGGGCGTGATCAAGGCCCCCTCGATCCTTCGTGATAACGGATCGGCTTAAAACTACTCTTATCTTATTTCTTTCTTTTCCCAAAATACTTTTGTTCGTGGAGAAAGCCTTCTTCCCGGATCACCAGCCCAGAGGTCTCGGAAGATTTCCTGTGGAATGGTCCCCTCAGAAACCTGATCGCTGAACTCAGCGGTGGCCACTCACCAGGTAAGTCTGGGGGATCGCTCCGCCACCAAACTACCGGACCAACTGGGGGGCTAAGATAGCGTCCCCGGTACCTCCTGCCTGGCTCACCAAATGTAACCGTCTCTAAAAGTCAGATAAGAGGTCCAGACAACTAATCCGTAAAGATAGACTTTTATTGCCAGCAAGATGCAGCTAAGACAATGGCTTAGTACAACTGCATGCCACTCCCCAGGAGGAGTGGACTTTTATACATTCTTTCAAGTAGGTGTAGCTTATAATCAGACCATTGTTTTCGTCATTTAATTGACGTGATAGGTTAGACATTTTATAGCAGCAATCGTATTAATACAATACAAATTATTATTACAAAATGGTAGTGCGTTTCACTGAATGTCAGTATGTAAGTGCGTAATTACGTAGTGCATGCCATTGCGTTTCAAATGTTAGTACATTCAAGATGGCCGTGCGTTTCAAATCGTGTCACTGCTGGCGTTGTTAATTAGAAGGTTTTAGTTCTCTCATTCAACGAATGTCCATAAAATTGAACTCCTTCATTCCCCCCTTTGATACTTCAACTTCTGTAGAAGGTGCAAGTATCACCTTCATCCATGAGGTAGCTGAAAAGACAAACAGTAATTAGTAACATTTTTCACTCAGCGGGGGCCCTAATATATTTGCTAGGTCGTTGATTACTTCACCGGGGTTGAGACGAGGGGTCCCTAGTGGAGCACCCCCCCCTTTGTAGCCGGACTTAACCCAAACAAACATGATGGCCCATGTGCGTTAGTTACATTAATTGCATTAAAGATTAGTGTCAAAATATTCATCTTCTGAATCCGATGATTCTGATGAGGGAAATGTTGAGATTGAAGTGTACTGGTTCATCATCATGATTTGGGCTGCTGCTCTTCGATCAGTTCTTTCTTGCAGGTAGGTACAGGTTGATCTCTTATAGAACTTGTACGAGAGATTCCAAGGCGACGAGTGCCTTCACGGATTCGAAAGCCCAAATATTCTACTTCCACTTCACAGATTTGTGCTTTCTTTTTGCTTGCACGGTACCCTTTCAAGTACAAAGTCTGTAACAATTGGTGGGTTGATACTGCACATTCATGATAAGTTTCTCTAAACAACAAGAGATAATCCACATACTGCACAATTGGTCCATACATAACTTGGTACATCTTCAGGTCTTTGGCTAGCTGTTCTCCGAATAGGGTGGGTGAATGTTTGAATCCTTGAGGTAAACGAGTCCAAGTATACTGCTGCTTTATTCCAGTATGGGCATTCTCCCACGTGAAGGCAAAAATTTTCTGACATTCCTCCGCTACAGGAACAGAGAAGAAAGCATCTTTGAGATCAATGACACTGTACCATTTGGATTTAGGAGAGACTTGAGCCAGGATTGAATACGGATTAGGTACGAGGGCTACCAGGTCTGCTACTTGGTTATTCACTTTTCTTAAATCTTGTACTGGTCGATAATCATTAGTTCCTGGTTTCTTTACTGGTAATAAGGGAGTGTTCCAAGCAGATCGAATTCGTCGCAGAATGCCCAAGTCGAATAATCTTTGCAGATGTATTTGTATTCCTTGTCTGGCCATGTATGGAATGGGGTATTGAGTTTGATTGATGGCCTGTACATTTTCTTTCATTTCAATCCATATAGGGGTAGCTTCGTTAGCTAGCCCTCCTGGATTATTTTCAGACCATACTTGAGGTACACTGTCCATCAGTTGCCTTCATTTTTTATTGAGGGATGTGTCTTCTTCATACCGATGTTCAATAGCTTTTTCAAGAACAGGAAGATGCAGTCTCCATTCTTCTTGAAGAGGGCAAGTTAAGGAAACTGGATTATCAGCAAAGGAAGCTTTAATTTCACCATTTGATTCGAACTGTAAATTTGCTCTTAACTTACAAAGAAGGTCTCTACCAATTAGTGGCACTGGACATCCTGGAACATAAAGAAATTGGTGAGATACTAATTGTCCTCCAACTCAAACCTGTCGATTCTGAAGGATAGGAGCTGCTAATGGCTTTCCAGAGGCTCCTACAATAGAAATACTTTTTGATGTTGGCGTAGTGATTGCAGTAGTCATGACTGATCGCTATGCTCCAGAGTCCAATAGTCCTTTAAATATTTTCGTTCCCACTTTTATTTCCACTAGAGGGTCAAGGGGAAGATTTTCCTTGTCTAGTCAGGAGTCTCGTCCAGCATTGTCACTCTCTTCTCCAGACATCTCATCGACTGCCATTTGCCACTCAGATTCTTGTGATTTAGATGGTTTATGTCCTTCCCCTTTTCGTTGCGGTGTCTCCGGGCAGTCAGATTTCCAATGTCCTTCTTGTTTTCAGTATGCGCATTGATTCAATCCTAGAGGCACTCTTCCTCCTCTGAACGATCTTCCTCTAAATGGGGCGCTAGACGGTGATCTGCCTCTTCCTCTAAATCCAGGATATCCTTGGTAATATCGGGCTTGGTCTCCAAAATTGGTCTCTTCCATGGCTGCGGCTAAAAGGCTAACACTTTCTCTAATCCTTCGACCACTTTCTTTTTTATCTTTCTTTTCCTCTTCTAGTTCTCGATTTCCGTAAAATTTATCTGCCATGACTTTCAATTGGCTGATAGTCATTCCTTCAAATCCCTCTGCCTTCTGGAGTTTCCGGCGTATGTCTGGATATGACTGTCCTACAAAGCTCATTACTATGATAGAATGATTTTTCGAATCTTCTGGATCAAATGGGCTATATCTGCGATATGCATCCATCAAACGCTCTAGGAAATCTCCGGGGGTTTCATCTTTTTTCTGCACTACGTCCTGTATCTTGCTCATATTCATGACTTTTCTTTTTCCCTTCTTCAAGGCTTCTAGAAAGGCTTTCTGATAGGCAGCTATGCGCTCTCGTCCCATTGATGACTGATAGTCCCAAGAGGGGTCGGTAAGCGGGGCAAATTCTCTCATGGCTTCATCAGGGTTGCCGTCTGAACCCGCTCTCTCTCTGGCTGATTCTTCCATGTTCTGTTGTATCTGTCGTCGCTCTTCAGTAGTAAAAAGGAAAGAGGCTAAATGACGAATATCAGCCCAGTTAGGATTGTGAGCTGTAAAAATTCCAGATAAAAAATCAATCATCTGATCTGGTTTTTCGGCATATGAGGGGCCAAGTCATTTCCAGTTAAAAAGATCATTAGATGTAAAAGGTACATATGTGAATAACCTAATAGTTTGCGTAGTACAGTAATCATTCTCTTCCGTGGGTGACACCGGCACTACTGTTGCGGTTTCTCTAATAGGTAGTTGTAAGCTTGCGGCTTGCGTTTTACTGCGAGTGCCGTCAGAAACGGAAGGTTCCGCATCTTTTTCAAATTTCGCCGCTTCTATTTCTTTTTTCATTTCATGAGACGGTCCGGGTACGGGATCGGGTTGTTCATAAACGGGAGTCATTGGCAAATTATGCAATGGCGGATAGATTGGAACGTATGGAGGCGGTAAGGGGTTTTCCGATTCATCTGCTAATATGGGTGTCGTTACGGGCGGCGGCGGTTTAACTTTTTCTCGATTCCCGTCTTCTCCTTGAACTACAAATATGGCCGCCGCAGATGACGTATCTTCTTTGGTATTCAAAATGGCCGTCTTCCCCCTTCTCTTCCGGTTTGGGGACTTCCGGTCCTTCGAATTTTTTATGTGCGCCACCATTACGAGAGCGGCTCCCTCCACTAACTTTTTTGCCCATGACGGTGGATCCAAAATGACTGCAATCCAGGGATCGATATACGGTATATCTTCGGGACATCCTGGATTACCTTCTACTATTACTATTTTTTTAACTTTCGTGGCCGTTTGAAAATCAAAAGTTCCTCTCGGGGGCCAATTAGCAGATAGACTCGGCCATTTATATGCGCATCGCTGAATCATTCCGGTTTTCGTACATTTATGCTTATCGAACACTTCGCTAAAGTGCTCCGTCATGGTTTTTAATGGAGTAGAACCTCCCCCTCCCATTCTAGAATAGGATCACAGACAAAGGAGGGAAGGGATAGCGGATAGGTAAGGGGTCCGTATCCGCCAGACACAAAAGGATCACACTCGCCCCGACAAGGACGCGGTCGCCCGGTCTAGAACTGCGAGGCCATTCACTCTCTTTCACACAACAAGAAACCTGTTCCCAAATTATTCCCAAATCGCTGTGGTCTTCAGAGCTTAATTCCTACTAGCCACTGTGCGGGGCGAGATCAAGGCCCCCTCGATCCTTCGTGATAACGGTTCGGCTTAAAACTACTCTTATCTTATTTCTTTCTTTTCCCAAAATACTTGCCTGCAAAGTTCTTTCGTTCGTGGAGAAAGCCTTCTTCCTGGATCACCAGCCCAGAGGTCTCGGAAGATTTCCTGTGGAATGGTCCCCTCAGAAACCTGATCGCTGAACTCAGCGGTGGCCACTCACCAGGTAAGTCTGGGGGATCGCTCCACCACCAAACTACCGGACCAACTGGGGGGCTAAGATAGCGTCCCCGGTACCTCCTGGCTGGCTCGCCAAATGTAACCGTCTCTAAAAGTCAGATAAGAGGTCCAGACAACTGATCCGTAAAGATAGACTTTTATTGCCAGCAAGATGCAGCTAAGACAATGGCTTAGTACAACTGCATGCCACTCCCCGGGAGGAGTGGACTTTTATACATTCTTTCAAGTAGGTGTAGCTTATAATCAGACCATTGTTTTCGTCATTTAATTGACGTGATAGGTTAGACATTTTATAGCAGCAATCGTATTAACACAATACAAATTATTATTACAAAATGGTAGTGCGTTTCACTGAATGTCAGTACGTAAGTGCGTAATTACGTAGTGCATGCCATTGCGTTTCAAATATTAGTACATTCAAGATGGCCGTGCGTTTCAATGCGTGTCACTGCTGGCGTTGTTAATTAGAAGGTTTCAGTTCTCTCATTCAACGAATGTCCATAAAATTGAACTCCTTCATGTGTAAACTGCTTGTGTAATAGATATGTGCCCCCCCCCCCCCCCCCCACGCTGTCAGCTAGCCACCTCCTGCATGCCTAGGTAGCCAACTGCTTGTGTAATAGACATGTGCCCCCCCCAACCCCCCACGCTGTCAGCTAGCCACCTCCTGCATGCCTAGGTAGCCAACTGCTTGTGTAATAGACATGTGCCCCCCCCAACCCCCCACGCTGTCAGCTAGCCACCTCCTGCATGCCTAGGTAGTCAACTGCTTGTGTAAGACATGTGCCCCCCCAACCCCCCACGCTGTCAGCTAGCCACCTCCTGCATGCCTAGGTAGCCAACTGCTTGTGTAATAGACATGTGCCCCCCCAACCCCTCACGCTGTCAGCTAGCCACCTCCTGCATGCCTAGGTAGCCAACTGCTTGTGTAATAGACATGTGCCCCCCCCCACCCCCCATGCTGTCAGCTAGCCACCTCCTGTATGCCTAGGTAGCCAACTGCTTGTGTAATAGACATGTGCCCCCCCCAACCCCTCACGCTGTCAGCTAGCCACCTCCTGCATGCCTAGGTAGCCAACTGCTTGTGTAATAGACATGTGCCCCCCCCAACCCCCCACGCTGTCAGCTAGCCACCTCCTGCATGCCTAGGTAGCCAACTGCTTGTGTAATAGACATGTGCCCCCCTTCACCTAAACAGATAGCACAAAAGGTTGTAAGCAGCATGCTGTGTCAGAGTAACTATGTGAAATACAGAGATGCACCTCTCATGCTTCTTTCCTCCATGCTGCCGTGTCTCGTGCAGCTTCTCTTCCCAGTTTCAAACCCCTTTCCCCTCTCCTGGAGCTTCTCTTCCCGGTTTCAAACCCCCCTCCCCTCTCCTGCTGCCTCTCTTCCCGGTTTCAAACCCCCCTCCCCTCTCGAGCTGCCTCTCTTCCCGGTTTCAAACCCCCCTCCCCTCTGGTGCTGCCTCTCTTCCCGGTTTCAAACCCCCCTCCCCTCTCCTGCTGCCTCTCTTCCAGGTTTCAAACCCCCCTCCCCTCTCCTGCTGCCTCTCTTCCCGGTTTCAAACCCCCCTCCCCTCTCCTGCTGCCTCTCTTCCCGGTTTCAAACCCCCCTCCCCTCTCCTGCTGCCTTTCTTCCCGGTTTCAAACCCCCCTCCCCTCTCCTGCTGCCTCTCTTCCCGGTTTCAAACCCCCCTCCCCTCTCCTGCTGCCTCTCTTCCCGGTTTCAAACCCCCCTCCCCTCTCCTGCTGCCTCTCTTCCCGGTTTCAAACCCCCCTCCCCTCTCCTGCTGCCTCTCTTCCCGGTTTCAAACCCCCCTCCCCTCTCCTGCTGCCTCTCTTCCCGGTTTCAAACCCCCCTCCCCTCTCCTGGAGCTTCTCTTCCCGGTTTCAAACCCCCCTCCCCTCTCCTGCTGCCTCTCTTCCCGGTTTCAAACCCCCCTCCCCTCTCCTGCTGCCTCTCTTCCCGGTTTCAAACCCCCCTCCCCTCTCGAGCTGCCTCTCTTACCGGTTTGAAGTCCCCACACAGTCAGCAGATAACAACGTTTAACTTCCTCCCTCCCTCCACCTGCTGTGTGCTGCCCTGCTTCATGTGCCGGGAGAGGACTCCTGAACGCAGCAGCAGCAGTGGAAGGCCCACCGGGGGGGCCCCCGGGGGGCGCGCCGGCACCCAGATCGGAGGGCAGTTTTGAGGAGACTTCATCTTTTTCGGATTCCTCTTGCTCTTCGGATTTTTCGATCCTTCTGCAGAAGATTTTAAAGCATAAGGCATTCAAAAGCAGGGCCGGCAGGAAGACCTCGGCGGGGGGACGGGAGAAGCATTCCCGGTTCCGAAAGCGGAAAGCCAGGGAAGGGTCCCGGAGGAGCTTGGACCCTCCTAAGGACAAGCGCCCGTTGCGGGGGGCCCCGCAGAGCGCGGACACGGACTCCTCCTCGCCGGAGGACGCGCAGTCTCCCTCAAGGCCCCTGGGAGGGGCCGAGGAGGCGGAGGAAGAGACGGCAGCGCTCCCTGGCTCCGGTAAAAGCCCTGCAGCGGGTGGCGGTGATGACCCGAAAGTGGTCAGGCTGTTTCGGAGAGAGGAACTGGGACCACTGATTCCGGCCATTCTGCAGGAGCTAGGGGTTGAAGCCCCCCCAGTACTGGCCCGGCAAGGGGCAAATATGGATCCAGTGTTACTGGGCCTCCGGGGTCCAGCGGTGGCGTTTCCCTTTCATTTTTCAGCATCGGATATACTGTTCTGGGAATGGGACACTCCGGAACTGGGCCTGAAGGTGAGTAAGGCCATGGATAAACTTTATCCGCTGCCAGAGGACACGCTGGAGCTTCTCCGTCTTCCCAGGGTGGACGCAGCCGTCTCAGCGGTTACGAAGAGGTCGACCATTCCAGTAACAGGGGCCACGGCATTGAAGGACATCCAGGACAGGAAGTCAGAACTCCAGCTGAAGAAGGTTTTTGAGGTCTCGGCCTTGGAGTCCGTGCGGCCATATGTAGTAACTTTGCCTTGAGGGCCAGCTTACGCTGGGCCCAGGTACTCCAGGCCAATGCCGGTCTCTCAGATGAGGAGTCGGCCCAAGCTAATCTCTTGGAGTCGGCGATCGCTTACAGCGCGGATGCGCTATATGACTTGTTGCGCACTTCGGCCAGATCTATGGTCTCGGCAGTTACAGCACGTCGTCTCCTGTGGCTACGGAACTGGGCGGCGGACGGTTCCTCCAAAGCTCACCTAGGTTCGCTGCCGTTTAAGGGGAAGCTGTTGTTTGGCAAGCAATTAGATGATCTGATGCAGTCGCTCAGCGAGAACAGACCATTTAAGCTCCCGGAGGACAGGCCTAGGTCGCGGAGCTCCTTCCCCGCTCGGACACGTTTTCGGGGCGGCAGAAGGTCACGCCTGCAGAGATCTTCTGGTTCGTCTTACCGTTCCGGAGCTGCCAAACAGTCATCGTGGACTCCGTCCTTTCGAGGGAAAAGATTTGGGAAGCAGGGCGGAACCCCGTCGAGGTCGGGATCTAAAACTTCCCAATGAAACGCCTGTGGTCTATTCCTCTCGACAGCTCCCAGCAGTGGTACCAAACGTGGGAGCCAGGTTGGCATTTTTTTCCGAGGAATGGACCAAAATAACGTCGGACCAGTGGGTCCTCAGCATAATAAGTCACGGTTACGCTTTAGATTTTGTACGGATCCCGGTGGACAAGTTTCTCGTCTCGCCCTGCAAGTCTCGAGAAAAGAGAGTAGCCATGCAGGAAACTCTCCGACGCCTGGAAAGCTTGGGGGCGATATCCCCAGTTCCTCCCGGACAACACTGCAAGGGGCGGTACTCCATTTACTTCGTAGTGCCCAAAAAGGAGGGTACGTTCCAGCCAATTCTGGACTTGAAAGGGATCAACAGATGTCTTCGGATTCCACGATTCAAAATGGAGACGATTCGCTCGGTTGTTGTGGCGGTTCGTCCAGGAGAGTTCTTGGCCTCCTTGGATCTCACAGAAGCGTACCTTCATATAGGCATTCAGCCAGAGTATCAGAGATTCCTTCGGTTCTGTATTCTGGGCAGCCATTATCAGTTCAGAGCTCTTCCCTTCGGTCTGGCCACGGCGCCATGCACATTTACAAGGTAATGGTAGTGGTGGCAGCCCAGCTCCGGAGGGAGGGGTTTCTGGTGCACCCCTACTTGGACGACTGGTTGATTCACGCGAAGTCCCAGTTGCGGTGTTGGGAGACGGTCGCCAGAGTCCTTCAGCTCTTGCGCTCTCTGGGATGGGTGGTCAACCTTGCCAAGAGTTGCCTAGAGCCTACCCAGACCCTGGAGTATCTGGGAGCGCGGTTCGACACGCGGCAGGGCAAGGTCTTCCTATCCGAGGGGCGGATGCTCAAACTGCAGGAAAAGGTGAGGCGACTGCTATCTCTGCAGATCCCACAGGTTCGCGACTACTTAACGGTCTTGGGCTCCATGGCGTCCACACTAGCGTTGGTTCCCTGGGCGTTCGCTCATCTACGACCCTTGCAATCAGCATTGCTCTCCCGCTGGAAGCCAGTATCCGAACAATTCCATCTACCGCTGCCACTCACGGAGTGGGCGAGGCGCAGTCTCTACTGGTGGCTAGCGCCGGATCATCTGATGAGCGGAGTTTCCCTGCTCATGCCCGACTGGACGGTGGTCACCACGGACGCCAGCCTTTCCGGTTGGGGTGCGGTCTGTCTTGGACGATCGGTGCAGGGACAGTGGTCCAGGGAGCAGTCACGGTGGTCCATCAATCGCTTGGAGACCAGGGCGGTGACCCTGGCGCTGCAATCCTTCCTTCCGCTAATACGGGGGAAGGCGGTCAGAGTGTTGTCAGACAATGCAACGACGGTGGCGTATAGCAATCGCCAGGGCGGAACACGGAGTCAGCTGGTAGCGGAAGAAGCGCATCAGTTAATGTGCTGGGCGGAGCAGAACCTCAGCAATATTGCCGCCTCTCACATAGCCGGAGTCGACAACGTTCAAGCGGATTTTCTCAGCCGGCATCATCTGGATCCCGGAGAATGGGAGCTGTCGGAAGAAGCGTTTCAACTCATCTGCGACCGGTGGGGATCTCCTTACATGGACCTGATGGCCACCTATCACAACACGAAGGCGCCTCGGTTTTACAGCCGCCGAAGAGAGCGGGGGGCCGAGGGAGTCGATGCCCTAGTACTTCCCTGGCCAACAGACGTGTTACTGTATGTGTTTCCTCCTTGGCCTCTGATCGGGAAGGTTCTACGAAGAATAGAACTGCATGCGGCAGAGGTGATTCTGGTGGCGCCAGAGTGGCCGAGACAACCGTGGTTCGCGGATCTTCTGCTGTTGGCGGTGGACCCTCCCCTTCGTTTTCAAGGGTCTGCGGCTCTTCTCCACCAAGGCCCCGTTTACTTGGAGGAGGCGGATCACTTCTGTCTCGCGGCATGGCTTTTGAGAGGAAGCGTTTGAAGAGTAAAGGGTATTCGGATGCGGTAGTAGCCACGCTGTTGCGGTCTCGTAAGCAGTCCACGTCCTTAGCCTATGTGCGGGTGTGGGCGGTGTTTGAAGGTTGGTATAGAGATCACAAGGTAGATCCTATGAAGGCGGATGTCCCTGACTTACTGGCTTTTCTCCAGGGGGGCCTCTCCAAAGGCCTCTCTTGCAGTACCCTACGGGTTCAGGTGGCAGCGTTAGGTTGTCTCAGGGGTAAGGTGCGTGGGGCGCCTCTGGCCCTACACCCGGATGCTGCTCGTTTTCTTAGGGGTGCTAACCATTTACGCCCTCTGTTGAGGCAACCTTGCCCGTCCTGGAATCTTAATTGGGTCCTCTCGGCCTTGTGTTCGGCACCTTTTGAGCCTATCAAGCGGGCGACGATAAAGGATCTCACGCTGAAGACGGTGTTTCTCATGGCTATCGCGTCAGCGAGACGAGTCTCGGAGCTGCAGGCTCTGTCTTGTAGGGAGCCGTTCTTGAGGATCTCTGATGCGGGAGTTTCCTTGCGCACGGTTCCCTCCTTTTTACCAAAGGTGGTGTCGGCGTTTCACTTGAATCAGTCGATAGAGCTCCCCGCCTTTCCAGGGGGTGAGTTGACGGAGCCGAAGGCCAGAGAGTTACGGAAGCTAGATGTGCGGAGGGTTCTCCTCCGCTATTTGGAAGTGACTAATCCTTTCAGGGTGACTGACCACCTCTTTGTCTTGTTTTCCGGTCCAAAGAGAGGTGGTATGGCATCTCGAGCTACGATTGCCCGTTGGCTCAAGGAGTCCATAGGTTCCGCATATTTGATGCGGGGCAAGTCTGTTTCCGGGGATCTCAGGGCCCACTCAACTCGAGTGCATGCTGCCTCATGGGCAGAGGCTTCTCAGGTGTCGCCTCAGGAGATTTGTAGGGCGGCTACCTGGAAGTCGTTACATACTTTTACTAGACATTACCGGCTGGATGTTCAGAACGCTGACTCTGGGGGTTTTGGTGAGAGGGTACTCCGAGCGGGACTCTCTGGATCCCACTCTCGGTAAGTTGGCTATGGTACATCCCAGGTGTCTGGACTGATCCGGGTACGTACAGGGAAAGGAAAATTAGTTCTTACCTGATAATTTCCGTTCCTGTAGTACCACGGATCAGTCCAGGCTCCCGCCCGTATAGTCTGTGCTGTCAGTGTTGAAGTAACGGAGAGTCCGCTCGTTGGAATACTTGTTTGAAGATGGAAATACTTGTGTTTTTTGTCTCCTAGGGTTCTGGGAGTCCTGTTCCAGTTGGGAGTTCGTGAATTTGGCCCTTGTTGCGGGCAGTTCAGCTAGTTAGTTGTTCATTTCTGCTTTGACATTACGTAAGACTGAGGGGCTGTGGGTGGCACCTTGCTATATGTAGCTGAGCCCGAGAGATCTTGCTCTGTCTCCATCTGCTGGTGCGGAGTCACAACCCAGGTGTCTGGACTGATCCGTGGTACTACAGGAACGAAAATTATCAGGTAAGAACTAATTTTCCTTTATCCCAAGATGCACGAGGCACACATCTGGCTAAAGCTGGAATGAGGGAGGCCCCTTCTCCTATATTCACTCTTTATCCAAGTCTGTGGCTTTGCACATCGTCCTCCCCATGTACCTTGGGGCTTTCAGTAACCCTGTAACTGGTTTCTCCAAGACATGTGAAGTCTTGGGGACCTTCAGTGGGGTTTAAGGACTCTGTCCCTTAAGACTTTGCAGCCAAACCGAGCAAGCGATGAGGTCACAGGGAGCTCTGTGACAGGGAGGATTCTCGGGCTAGAAAAGGGCTTGCAGCAGCAGAGAGGCTTTTGTGGGTTGTACGAGGCGGTTACAGGAGAGCTGGTGATTTGGAGAGGAAGTTGGTGGCGTCTGCATTTGAGAAGTTTTCGTCTTTTATTGTTTGTTTTTTTGTCTTTTTGTCGTCTTTTTGTCTCTTTGTCTTTTTTGTCTTTTTGTTGTCTTTTTGTCACTTTGTCTCTTTTGTCTTTGTCTTTTTGTCTCTTTTTGTCTTTGTTTTTTTGTCTTTTTGCCTTCTTTTGTTCTTTTTTTGCCTTTTATTGTTCATTTTTTGTCTTTTTTTGGTCTTTTGTTTGTTTTTTATTTCCCTTTTTAGTTTCCCTTTATTTCCCTTCCATTTTATTTCCCTTTATATATTGTATTATATTGTATATATATATAGTATATATATTGTGTGTATATATATATCTTGTAATATATTCTGTATATTTATATATATTGTATATATATATATTGTGTGTATATATATATCTTGTAATATATTCTGTATATATATATATTGTATATATATCTATCTTGTAATATATTGTGTGTATATATATATATAGTAATATATTGTGTGTGTGTATATATATATATTGTATTCTATTGTATATATATACATTGTATTAAGTTTATATATTTTTTCCTTAATATTAATTTTGTATCTTTTTGTACTTAGTTTATATATATTTGTGTTGTTGATTTTATTTTTATATATAGAAGTTTTTTTCTATTTTATTTTTGTACAAAAACTTCTCACCAAGCCTCTCTTGCTCATCTGAATGGTAAGTACAACAGGAAAGATGTCATTGGGAGGGGATGGGAGGAAGTGGGGAGAAAGGATGAGGGGAGGGATGTGTGTGAGAGGATCAGGACTTGCACAGGGAGAGGGGATAGCTGTGTGAGAGATGAGTGCATGAGAGGGAGAATGGAAGAATATAGCAGTGAGATTGTGGAATGGCATTGGAGGGCCAGGACGCAGGGCCGGAGGAACCACTAGGCGAGTTAGGCCTGTGCCGAGTTGTAGGGGGCGCCATGGTAGGCGGCAAAAATTTTGAAAGGGCAAAAAGTGCCCTTTCAAAATTCTGCCGCCTACCGTGGCACCCTCCCGACGCCCCCCCCCCCTGATGGTCCAGTGGAGGGGCCTGGGAGCGATCTGCTGCTCCCGGGGCCTCGCGGCTGCCACTAACCAAAATGGCGCCAGTGCCCTTTAGGCCCTAACCATGTGACAGCTGCCAACGAATGGCACCGGTAGCCCCTGTCACATGGTAGGGGCTGAAGGTCACCGGCGCCATTTTGAATAGTGGCAGCCGCGAGGCCCCGGGAGCGGCAGATCGCTCCCGGGCCCCCACTGGACCACCAGGTGAGTTTTCTTTTGGGGGGGGGGGGGGGGCGGCGCTAGGCTGAAATTGCCTAGGGTGCCCAATCCCCTTCCACCGGCCCTGCGCAGGACGCTGCTTGCTGAGTGAGCTCTCACACCCACACCCGACTGACATTTTCCTCTTCTTATTTCCCTTCACCTTTAGATGGGCAAGAAAAAAATTGCCCCACTCCCTCCAGCAGCCCCTCTACCTCCAGCAGCCCCTCACCGACTGGCCTGCCTCGAAGGTAAGTCTATTTTTGTATCTCCCTGACAAGTATTTGGGAAATAAGCGTTGGGTGGAGGCAGAGCCACAGCAGGAAATGTCTCTTCCTCACTCCCCCTCACAAACACTGAATTGTGGGGGAGAGGAGGAGCTGTGGCTTCCCCTCACAGACATTTAATTGTGAAGGGTGGTGGGCGGGAAGCAGCCCTTCCCCACTCCTGCTGTGGACATTGCATGTGGTGGTGGGGGGGGGGGGGAGGTTTGGAGAAGGAACAAGAGACCTGGCAGGGAGAGAGCAAGAGTTTACCACCACAAACAGCTGTTTTGGGACTTTTGTTGTAGCCTAGCTAGAACTGAGCTAAGCGTTTTATGTCCGCCTGAGGGATGGACGTTCCCAGGCCTCAGCCTGGGTCAGGGGTAGGCAGCGTCAGTTCTGGAGAGCCACAACCAGATCTGGTTTTCAGGATATCCACAGTGAATATGCATGAGGTGTTCTCGCATTGCACTGCCTGCATTGTATGCAAATGTTCCTCATGCATGTTCATTGTGGCACTCCAGGCCCTGAGCTGCCTAACCCTGGCCCAGATACTAAATAATGAAACTGGAGAGAGTATCCGTAATGTCTGGGGGGTTAGGTACCCACCGGAGCAGCGGCCTGCATTCCTTTCTCTGACGTTGGGAAAGTTGTGGGGTAGATTTTCTAAAGGCGTCTGTAGTGAATCCTGCAGCACCTAATTCGTGTTCCCTGTACGTACCCGGATCAGTCCAGGACACCTGGATTGTGACTCCGCACCAGTAGATGGAGACAGAGCAAGACCTGTCGGACTTAGCCACATATAGCCACGTGCCTCACATAGCCGCTCAGTCTTACTCTGTCTCCAGGTGATGGTGCAGGTGCAGTCACAGCCTCTGACTTCCCTGGGTCCTTGTAGTTAGTCAGGGTTGGTTTTGGTGTTAGTGTTTGTAGGAAAAAAAAAAAAAAGAAGAAAGAAGTCAAGGACGACTGAAGAAGGAAGGTCCCCGCCCATCCTGCCTCCCAGGGGGGGTTGGAAGGTTCTGAGGGGACCATCCTGTTACGCTTGGGCTGTGTTCTGGTGTTGTGAACACCACCCAGAAGGGTGGCTCCAGGTGGAGAGAGACAGGGATGGTTGGAAACAGTGTAGGAGTCCAGGCTGAGTCAGGGCAGGCAGCAGGTAACAGTGTCAGAGTCCAGGCTGGGTCAGGGTACCTAGTAGTAAGGCATAGAGCCCGAAGGCCACACACACACGTGCGGCAGAGCAGAGAGCCCGAAGGCCACAAACGGACACAGGGCTGAGAGCCCGAAGGCCTCACACGGACACAGGGCTGAGAGCCCGAAGGCCTCACACACACACAGACGGCAGGGCAGAGGGCCCGAAGGCCTCACTCACACGGCAGGGCAGAGGGCCCGAGAACCGCACGCGCAGTAAGCAAGGCCAGGCAGGGCAGAAGGTACACACAGCGCAAGGCAAGGCAAAGCAGGGCAGAAGGCCCGAAGGTACACACAGCGCAAGGCAAGGCAAAGCAGGGCAGAAGGCACACACAGCGCAAGACAAGGCAAAGCAGGTTCCCTGTACGTACCAGGATCATTCCAGACGGTGGGTTATGTCTCCTGTCCAGCAGATGGAGTAAGAACAAAAAACTCTCAGGGGGGTGCCTTATAGCCACGCCTCCCGTGCCTCAGCTCTCAGTATTGTTCTGACTCCAGCAGATGTGAGCAGGGGACACTGAGGTCCCCAGCATTTAGCCTTAGGCTTTTCAACTTTAAGAAAATAATTTTTATTTGTTTGAGGGATCAAGTTTTTGTTAAAGAGAAGTTTTCTTAGATTATACAGTTAATTTCTCTCCAAGTAATACAGCCAGGGTTCTGGTTTTTGAGACTTGCTGACAGACTGCTTGTCATTGTCTCCTTTTCTTCTTTCTGCCTCCTCCCGTTGTTTTTTCTTCCAGGACTGGAGGTAAGTCCTTTTTCCCTGTACGTACCAGGATCAGTCCAGACTGCTGGGTTATGCCTCCCCTCCAGCAGATGGAGTCAGAGAGAAAACTGAAAGCACCCCCTAGATCAGAGCTTTCCAAACTTTTCATGTTGGTGACACACTTTTTAGACAAACATAATTTCACGACACGGTAATTCAGTCTGCTAGTAAACCAGAGGTTAAAGGTTAAACGAACGAAACATATTTCGACAATTTATGTATGTTTCCTTAAATATAAACATAAATAAAATGTTTCACGACACAACCTATCTCATGAAAACCTTAAATTTATATTAAAAATATATATTCCAAGATTCATGTTATTGTTATAATTTATGAGAAACAATAATAAAACAAATTGTCTGTCCCCCACACACTCATCTCTCTCCTCCCCCCAGCACATGTCTGGCCCCCACACACTCATATCTCTCCCCCTCAAGCACATGTCTGTCCCCCCAGCACGTTTGCCCCCCACTCACTCATCTCTCTCCCCCCAGCACATGTCTGGCCCCCACACTCATGTACCTCGTCTTTTTGATTGTTGCCAGTTAAGTGCTTCACTCCCTTCCATGATCACCAGACACTGCTGCTTGCAGTCAGCACTCCTCATGGCCAGGCCTCATCGGCAGCAGCAGCCAATGCAAGGATGGCTGGGCTCGTTCCACCCACCAAGCCCCCCAAAAAAACGCGATTGACAGCAAAAATCACCCAATAATAAGCAACCCATAAACTGAAAAAAAAAAGTGAATCTCTAGAAAAAAAAAAGCCCAAACTTGCATCAGAGTTGACCGGGCTTGCGCGACACACCTGCACACTGCAGGCGACACACTAACGTGTCCCGACACACAGTTTGGAAAGCTCTGCCCTAGATATACTGGTGTGCCACCTGCCATCCTTCAGTATTTCCTCTGACTCCAGCAGATTGAGAGGCATAACCTGCGGTCCTGTCCGTTCTGACTAAAACAATCTTTCAGGTGTTCTTTATGATTTTTATAACTGTGCTGGCTAGATCAACTGGTTTTATTCTCTTCCTTGCTTAGTGTAAAAAAAAAAAAAAAAAAAAAGTTGATATTTTTGTAGCAGTTGTTTGTTGGTTTTGCTAGCGCAGCGTACAGGCAGGCACTGAGAGCTTGGCTCTCATTGTTTTACCCGGATTAGTGTCCCTTTTGGTCTTGGGGGAAAGTTTACCGGTGGGCCGGTCACCCTCCCCCCCCCCCCAGAAGTACAGTGATTCCAGACTTTGATCTGAAGAGGGCTTTACTTGAAAAAAAAAAAAAAAAGAAAGAGAGTGAATAAAAAGTGGATGCAGGACACATAAGCCCTGTTGGAAGCAGGCAGTGATCCATTTCCAGCCCTAGCCTGCCGCGCTGGTAATTAGCCTGACCAGGGACTCCGGAGGGGGTGGTTTTCACCCGGCGTTAGAGGCGCTTGCACAGGGCTCCTATTTTTGGCGCGCTTTTCTTCTGCCTCCTCGATGCCGCGTTCTTCGGCCTGCATGGCCTGCGGTAGGGCGGGGGGCGCAACTCTCCCGGGAGGGTCTCTGCTCCCGCTGCATTCCCGGGGGCGAGGGACCCTCCCGGGGGCCGAGCGCAGCCCGCAGCGGCGCGGATCCGTCCTCCTCAGCGCGGCTGAGGAGGCTGTCGGCGCCGCAATCGTCGGCCCCGCCTCCCAGTGAGGGGGAGCCGGCGGCCATCTTGTCCACGAGGCAGCATGTTGATTCTGCCTCTGAGGAGGAGGATTTTCCTCCGCTTTCACCGCCGGCTTTGAGTCCTCATAGTGGCTCCGAATTTGATGCCCCAAGAGCCCCCCCCCCCTCCGGTGCATCCCGTGGGGGGATCAATTAAAAGGAAGGTGCCTTTCTCCTCCAAGTTGGTGCTGTTGATGCACCAGGCTTTTTTGGAGGCAGAAGCAGGCTGGGAGCCAGACGAACCCCCCCCTCTAAAAGTGCCTAAGGTGTCCTTGGTGCAGGACAAATCAGGAGACCAGGAAAAGGCTGAAGCTCCGGGCAAATCAGGAGCTTGTTCCCTTGGGGGTGCCGACGATCCGGGGTTCCCGGATCTCACCCAGGGCTCACCGGATGGGGCAGGGGCCGACATCTCCGACGCTCAGGGGTCTCTCGAAGGGGACGACCCCCTGGTTTTACGCCTGTTTGGCAGGGATGAGCTGAACTATTTGATTCTTCATGTTTTGAAGGAGCTGGAGATCCCAGCGCCGCAGCAGGACACGGATACTGCCACTGGGGACGTAGCTATGGCGGGTCTGAGAGCCCCCCCGCAAACCTTTCCCTTGCACTCTAAGGTATTACAGATCGTATCTAAGGAATGGGAGGTTCCAGAGGCATCCCTGCGCGTTAGCAGGGCAATGAATAAATTATATCCTCTGCCCTCGGATTCGTTAGAGATTTTTAAGGTCCCTTCGGTGGACTCGGCAGTCACTGCGGTGGTTAAGCATACTACCATTCCCGTCACGGGAGGGGTAGCCTTGAAAGATCTCCAGGACCGGAAGTTAGAGATCCTATTAAAGCGCATTTTTGAGATAGTGGCTTTAGGAGTCCGGGCTGCGGCTTGTAGCAGTATGGTCCAGAGGGCCACACTGTGCTGGGTGCAACAAATACTAACCACCCAAGAACTCCCGCCGGAAGAGGCGGAGCAGGCCAATTGTGTGGAAGCGGTGGTTGCTTATACAGCGGATGCCCTGTATGATTTGCTAAGGACCTCGGCCCGCACTATGTCCTCGGCTGTTGCGGCCAGACGACTATTGTGGCTCCGTCGTTGGTCGGCAGATGCCTCTTCTAAGTCGCGACTAGCTTCTTTTCCCTTTAAGGGGAAGTTGTTGTTTGGTGAGGAGTTGGATCAACTCATCAAAGACTTGGGAGACAATAAGGTGTATAAGTTGCCGGAGGACAAGCCCCGTCAATTGCGGTCTTTCGGAAACACGCGGTCCCGATTTCGAGGGCAACGCCGGTTTCGCACGGGAAGGGGTGGATCTTGTCCCCAAAGGCAGCAGGGCCCCAGGTCTCAGTCTTGGACTCCTTCCTTTTGAGGCAGACGACCACAACGAATGGGTTCCTCGCAGGGTTTGGCCACAGGCAAACCTGCGCAATGAAGGCGCGCGGGCCCATTCTTCCTTCCCACGCATCGGAGGCCGGTTATCCCAGTTTTGGGAGGAATGGGTCAAGATCACTTCAGACCAGTGGGTCCTCGACGTGGTGCGTCACGGTTACGAGTTGGATTTTGCTCGGCCCCTCCGGGATCTTTTTATGATATCTCCTTGCGGTCCTCCGGAAAAGCAACTGGTAATAGCCCAAACCGTGGCCCGGTTACGATCCCTGGGGGCAGTGGGGCCCGTTCCGCCGGACGAGACCAGAACAGGTCGGTATTCCATTTACTTCCTGGTTCCAAAGAAGGAAGGTACGTTCCGGCCAATTTTGGATTTGAAGAGAGTAAACAGGCCTTGTGCGTTCCCCGTTTTCGCATTGAAACTCTTCGATCTGTTATTGCGGCCGTCCACAGGGGAGAATTTTTGGCTTCTTTGGATCTGGCCGAGGCGTATCTTCACATTGGAATCAGGGAGCGCCACCAGAGGTACCTGAGGTTCATGGTGCTCGGGGAACACTTTCAGTTTTGCGCCCTCCCGTAAACACTCTCGGAGCCACATCTCCGAGAGTGTTTACCAAGGTTCTCGTCGTAGTTGCAGCCTTCCTGCGCCGTCAGGGAGTATTGGTGCATTCCTACCTCGACGATTGGCTTATCCAGGCGAAGTCGGAGGACTCGTGCAAGCGAGCAGTCCAGGTGGTGGTTCAGCAACTGCAGTCGCTAGGTTGGGTAGTCAACTTTGCAAAGAGCCAGCTGGTTCCGAGTCGGTGTTTGGAATTTTTGGGAGCACGTTTCGATACCTTGGTGGGCAAGGTATACCTGACTCAGCAGAGACTGGAGAACCTGATGCTTCAGGTACAGAACCTACTGGATCTCCCCTTACCTACGGCATGGGATTATTTGCAGGTCATTGGACATATGGTTTCTACTCTGGAAATGGTGCCGTGGGCTTTTGTGCATATGCGTCCTTTGCAAACCGCTCTTCTTTCTCGCTGGGACCAGAAAACCGGGGATTACGGTTGCCGCTGATGGAACCGGCTCGGTCCAGTCTAGCTTGGTGGTTGATCCCGGACCACCTCTTGCAGGGGGTGGATCTTGATCCTCCTCAGTGGGTGGTAGTGACGACGGATGCCAGTCTAACGGGCTGGGGAGCGGTCTGTCAATCAAGAGCGGTACAGGGAACGTGGTCCCCTCGCCAGGCCTCTTGGTCCATCAACCGTCTAGAGACCAGAGCGGTACGTCTAGCCTTGCACCACCTTCTGCCCCTGGTATGCGGTCGGGCGTTTCGAGTCTTCTCGGACAACGCAACCACGGTAGCATATATAAATCGCCAGGGCGGTACAAGAAGTCGACCGGTGGCGACCGAAGCAGCGTTGTTGATGACCTGGGCGGAGCGTTATCTGTCACGCATCCCGGCCACCCACATTGCAGGCGTAGACAACGTTCAGGCGGATTATCTCAGTCGACAACACTTGGACCCTGGAGAGTGGGAGCTCTCGGCCGAGGCAATGAGTCTCATCACCCTATGATGGGGGATTCCGCACCTAGACCTGATGGCGACTCGGCACAATGCAAAGGCGGCGCGTTTCTTCAGCCGAAGGCGAGTGCACGGGTCGGAAGGAGTGGATGCACTCGTTCTTCCATGGCCTCGTCACGTCCTCCTCTATGTATTTCCTCCATGGCCTCTGATCGGCAAGGTGTTAAGAAGCATAGAATCGCATCGTGGTCGGGTGATTTTAGTGGCCCTGGAGTGGCCAAGAAGACCATGGTTCGCGGATCTGGTTCATCTTGCGACAGACGGGCCTTTACGTCTCAGTCATCTTCCGAACCTCCTTCGGCAAGGGCCGGTATTTTTAGATCTGGTGGATCGCTTTTGTCTGGCGGCTTGGCTTATGAAAGGAGACAATTAAGGAAAAAGGGTTATTCTGAGCCTGTCATTTCCACACTGCTTCGGGCACGGAGGCCCTCTACTACGCTTACTTATGCTAGAGTGTGGAAGGTGTTTGACTCCTGGTGCGGTGTCTCGAAGATTGCGACATGCCGGGCTTCTGTAGCTCAAATCCTTACATTTTTGCAGGACGGCTTGAAGAAGGGTTTGGCTTACAGTTCTCTGAGGGTTCAGGTAGCAGCTCTGGGGTGTTTGAGAGGAAAGGTTGAAGGGTCCTCTCTTGCCTGTCACCCAGACGTAGCACGCTTTTTACGTGGTGTTCGGAACTTGCGTCCTCCGCTGCGGCCTCCTTGCCCGTCTTGGAATTTGAACTTGGTTCTCAAAGGCCTCAATGCGGCCCCCTTTGAGCCTCTCAGGCGGGCCTCCTTAAAAGATTTAACTCTCAAGACGCTGTTTCTCGTGGCGATCGCATCCGCTCGTAGGGTCTCTGAGTTGCAAGCTCTTTCATATAGAGTACCGTTCTTGCATATTTCGGACTCAGGTGTGTCGTTGCGTACGGAACCTTCTTTCTTACCTAAGGTGGTATCGGCCTTTCATGTAAATCAGACGGTGGAATTGCCTTCCTTCTCGGCGACAGAACTACAGTCTTCTCAAGGGTCAGATTTGAGACGTTTGGATGTTCGTCGAGTGCTCATGCGATATTTAGAAGTTACCAATGATTTTCGACGGTCTGATCATCTGTTTGTCTTGTGGCATGGCCCCAGGAAGGGGCTTCAGGCGTCCAAAGTAACTTTTGCCCGTTGGTTGAAGGGCTCGATCGCTGCCACGTACATTGGAGGCGGTAAGGCTGTTCCTGAGGGGCTCAAGGCCCATTCTCTCCGTTCTCAAGCGACTTCGTGGGCAGAAAGTCACCTGGTTTCGAGCCAAGAGATTTGCAGGGCGGCCACTTGGAAGTCGTTGCATACTTTCGCTCGACATTATCGGGTTGATGTTCGAGGGCCGTTACCTACTTCCTTTGGAAGCAGCGTACTTCGAACAGGACTCTCGGGGTCCCACCCCATTTAAGTCAGCTCGGGTACATCCCAGCAGTCTGGACTGATCCTGGTACGTACAGGGAAAGGAAAATTAGGTTCTTACCTGATAATTTTCGTTCCTGTAGTACCAAGGATCAGTCCAGACGCCCGCCAGTAATGGTGTTTCAGGAGAGTCCGCTCGTAACAGTATCTTTTCCACTCTTTCAGGTATCGATAACTTGATACGGTAAGTGATTATTCATTTCGTTGCCTTTTGGCTTTGTTTGCTTGGTTGGCTCAGTAGTGTTTGAGCGATGTTAATGCTTACTTTTGCAGAGTTTTACTACTTGATCTAGCCAGTGGCCATAGTTACTTTCTGGCTATTTTTGGCGGAAGGATGATCCATTTCTTCTGCTTTGATATCAATTATACTGAAGGATGGCAGGTGGCACACCAGTATATCTAGGGGGTGCTTTCAGTTTTCTCTCTGACTCCATCTGCTGGAGGGGAGGCATAACCCAGCAGTCTGGACTGATCCTTGGTACTACAGGAACGAAAATTATCAGGTAAGAACCTAATTTTCCTTTATTTTTTAGGTTACCGAGGAACTCGCTACTTAGGACACTCAGGTCCGAGGGAGCATATCGGTGGTGCCGGTCACTCCCCTCCTGCCCGTGTTCGTGACTATCCGCCCCCTCTCCCCTCCCCCCTCCTGGTGGCGTGAGGAAGCGTTTCGACCCGCGGCCCCGCGAAGTTACATTCCCCGGGGCCGCCTGCCGTTGGGAGGTCCCATTCCCCGACGGCCTTTTCGGGTCGGTGGGGGTAGAACCGGGCTGGACCTTCAGTCTTGCTGTTCGGCTGACTGTTTTCACTTTGCGCGCCTGAACTACCTTCTCTCCCCTCCACATCCTCCTTCGCGCCAAAATGCAGCGGCAGTCAGTTGTTGAAGGCGGCGGGGCACAGGGGATTCCCTGTCCCGTGAAAGTCGGCGATTCAGCATTTCATTGGGAGGGGAGGACAGCCCTTCTCCGGAGGAAGTCGAGCTACCTCAGGACAGAGCGCGCAGAAAGCGACAGGCTCCGTTCCCGCCGAGCGCGGGAACGGCGGCCATCTTGCATAAGGAGGCAAGCACCGGCATTTTGGCAGACGACACAGAGGCTCAGTTTTCTTCTACCCTGCCATTTTCTACTGTCGGAACTCAGCCGTTTTGACAGTCTGGTTTTAAACTCGGAGGGATTTTTCTCCCCGGAGTTTATTGTTTTAATGCACAGGGCCTTTGTGCATAGCAGGGACTCTCTACTGGGGGGAGGGGGTCCTCCTCCAGCTAAGATACCATGTCTGTCCACTGCTTTGGGGAGTTTTCTTCCCCAGGTTACCGTACCGTCTGCGGGGGAAGCTCTGGGAACATCTCGGGGATCTTCTTCTGCCCTGACAGCACCGCAGCCAGCGGGGGGGGGGGGGGGGATCCTCTCGTGGACCCGCTCGCCAATGACCCCTCCCTAACAGCTCAGGTCGAGGGTGATGATCCTAGAGTTCTCCGCATTTTTCAGGCAGGAGAACTTGATGAACTCATTCCATACATCCTCCAGGAGATGGACATTGACCCCCCTCCGGACCCAGTGACTCCGGACCTGAGCACCAAGAAAGGGGACCCACTACTAGCGGGACTTCGTCCGCTGGCAAAAGCCTTCCCCACTCATCACAATATTTTACAGCTGATCGCTAGAGAGTGGGATACTCCGGAGTCCAACCTTAGAGTTGGCAGGGCCATGGATAAATTGTATCCTCTTCCGACGGATTTCTTAGAGCTTCTCCGGGTCCCGGCAATAGATTCGGCAGTCTCAGCGGTGACAAAACATAAGACCATCCCTGTCACGGGAGGGACGGCATTGAAGGATACCCAGGACAGGAAATTGGAGGTTTACCTGAAACGGGTATTTGAGGTTTCGGCTCTGGGTATGCGAGCTGCTATTTGCAGTTCATTGGCCCAGCGTGCAGGACTTCGATGGATACAACAGCTTCTTACGTCTCAGTCTCTACCAGATGCCGAGGCTCAGCAAGCAGACAGATTGGAGGCCGTAGTCGCCTACGGAGCGGATGCCTTTTATGATCTTATCAGAGTACAGGCACGAGCCATGGTGGCTGCGGTGTCCGCACGCCATCTTCTTTGGCTAAGAAATTGGGCGGCTGATGCTTCATCCAAAACCCACCTAGGATCTCTCCCCTTCAAGGGTAAGTACCTTTTTGGGGAAGACCTGGATCAGATTATTAAGTCACTTAACGAAAACGCGGTTCATAAGCTGTCGGAGGATCGCCCCCGCTCTTATAGATCTTTCAACACCGGCAGAAATAGGTTCCGTAATCAGCGCAAGTCCCGGCCCACGAGGCAACAGCCACCTCGAGCTCCTTCCTCTCGCTCACATACTTGGAACCGGTCCTTTCGGGGCCGCCGTTCCGGTAAGGACGGACATGGAACGGGCACCTCTCCGAAATCGTACAATGATGCCAGGGGGACCCACGAGTCGGTTCCCCATCTAGGGGGGCGACTTTCGCTTTTCTACGAAGCATGGGTCCACATAACCTCAGACCAATGGGTCCTAAGTATTCTAAAACAAGGTTACGCGTTGGATTTTGTCCGACCTCCACCGGACAGGTTCCTATTCTCTCCATGCGGGTCCCTTCTCAAGCACCAGGCCGTTCGACAGACACTAGTTCGTCTCCTTGCATTGGGGGCGATATGCCGGTTCCGGCCTCCGAATTGGGTCGGGGCCATTATTCCATCTACTTTGTGGTGCCCAAAAAGGAAGGGACCTTCCGGCCCATACTGGACCTCAAGACTGTCAACAACTCCCTCAGGGTACTTCGGTTTCGCATGGAGACCCTCCGTTCGGTACTGGCTGCAGTACATCCAGGGGAGTTTTTGGCCTCCTTGGATCTTACGGAGGCGTACCTGCATATTCCAATCCTTCGAGACCACCAACGGTTCCTTCGCTTCAAGATTTTGGGGCAACATTTTCAGTTCCGGGCCCTACCCTTCGGGCTGGCCACGGCCCCTCGGGTCTTCACAAAGATCATGGTGGTGGTGGCGGCGGCACTCAGAAGGGAAGGAATCCTGGTACATCCTTATCTGGACGATTGGCTCATCCGGGCAGGGCCGTGTGACTCGCCCTACAAGGATTCCTACCCCTGTTGCACCACCGGGCTGTACGAGCACTATCGGACAACGCCACCACAGTGGCGTACATCAACCGTCAGGGAGGCACAAGGAGCAGATTGGTATCCCTGGAAATCGACAGGTTGATGGAATGGGCGGAGCTTCATCTTCTGCGGCTGGCAGCCTCCCATATAGCGGGTGTCGACAACGTACAGGCGGACTTCCTCAGTCGACAGCGTCTGGATCCCAGAGAGTGGGAACTCTCAGAAGAGGCGATGGCTCTGATAGTCAAACGCTGGGCAACTCCCCGCTTAGATCTCATGGCGACGGCCAGAAATGCCAAGGCCGCCCGCTTCTTCAGTCGAAGGAGGGAACATGGAGCGGAAGGAGTCGACGCGTTGGTTCTCCCATGGCCACGCCAGTGTCTTCTGTATGTCTTTCCACCGTGGCCGCTGGTGGGAAAGGTCATTCGAAGGATAGAAGACCATCAGGGTCCGGTGATTCTCGTGGCGCCAGAGTGGCCCCGACGGCCGTGGTTCGCGGATCTTCTTCATCTAGCGGTGGACGACCCGCTCCGGCTCGGTCACCTACCGCGACTTCTCCGTCAGGGACCAATATTTTTTCCAGCGGCAGATCGCTTCTGTCTTGCGGCTTGGCTTTTGAAAGGCGCAAAATGAGACGTCACGGTTATCCGGAGTCCGTCATATCCACCCTGCTACGGGCGCGTAAGTCGTCCACATCGGTGACCTATGTTCGGGTGTGGAAGGTTTTCGAGGAGTGGTGCGTCTCCCAAGATATTCAAGCTCCGCAGGCTTCGGTGGGGCAGATTCTCTCTTTTTTACAGGCGGGACTAGATCTGGGTCTGGCCTATAACTCCCTCCGGGTTCAGGTGGCGGTTCTGGGAGCTTTGCGTCAGGGGGTGGATGACGGTTTCCTGTCTACCCATCCAGATATCCTGAGATTCCTCAAGGGAGTCAAGCATATAAAACCTCCGATCCGACCTCCATGCCCATCATGGAACTTGAACTTGGTGCTTAAGGCTCTCTGCGCGCCACCTTTTGAGCCTTTGCGTTCCGCTCCCATCAAGGATGTCACTCTCAAGACCGTTTTCCTGGTTGCACTTAGTTCAGCACGGCGGATCTCGGAGTTGCAAGCTCTCTCCTGTTGGGAGCCATACCTTCGATTCACTCCTACTGGAGTTTCTTTACGTACGGTACCTTCATTCCTGCCCAAGGTGGTCTCAGGGTTTCACCTCAACCAGTCGGTGGAACTTCCATCCTTTCCCTCTTCGGAGCCGGGTGATCTACACAAGCTAGATGTTCGGCGTTCTCTGATGCACTATCTGGATGTTACAAATGAGTTTTGGCTTTCTGACCATCTCTTTGTCCTCTGGTCGGGGCCCCGAAGAGGATGCATGGCCTCGAAACAATCCATTGCTCGTTGGCTGAAGGGAGCGATCGTAGCAGCATATCTGGAATCAGGTAAGACACCGCCATTAGTGGTCAAGGCGCATTCTCTTCGCACCCAGGCTACTTCCTGGGCAGAAAGCTCCTCTGTGCCCGCCCAGGAAATCTGTAGGGCGGCCACTTGGAAGTCGCTCCACACTTTCACCAGGCATTATCGTCTGGACGTCCGGGCGCCATCGGATGGACAATTGGGAGACAGGGTCATTCGGGCAGGGCTGTCCTTGGCCTGCCCATGATGGGAAAGCTTAGTTTTATTAATTTAATTTAATTTTGGCGTTAGTTTGTTTTCGCTCAAGGTCGCTCCTGCTGAGGGAAGGATGCCGAAGGGGGTCGGTCTGCCGCGCGTGCGGCTCGGCGCGTGCACACCTGTCTCGCAAGGGAATTTGCTCCACTTGCGTTTCGGGCGGCGAGGGTCCGTCCGGGACCGGTTGGGGGGGGGGCCCGGCCCCGGCCGCAGCGCGAAGGGAAGGCCGCAGAGGTGCCTGCAGAGCCGTTCCCGCTTAGTGCGGGAGTGGCGGCCATTTTGGGTACCGGCCGGGAAATCGCGCGGGAGGCTGCTGGTGATGGTGGCGTGCCTCCCGCGCTTTCTCCACAGCAGCGGTCTTCTGGGGGGGGGGGGGGGGGCCGCATGGAGGCGAGAGCCTGCCTGCGCCTGCCTGCCCGCCCACGCCTGCCCGCGCTCCTCGCGGGCAGGATCGCAACACCGGTGGCCCTTTGCCCTTACCATATGACAGGGCAAAGGTAGCGCCGGCGCCATTTTGGTTCCTGTCACCCGACGTCACGAGTGCAGGAGATCGCTCCCGGACTCCCACTGGACCCCCAGGGACTTTTGGCCAGCTTGGGGGGGCCTCTTGACCTCCACAAGACTTGCCAAAAGTCCAGCAGGGGTCCGGGAGCGACCTCATGCACTCGGGCCATATTGCCAATATTCAAAATGGCACCGGCGCTACCTTTGCCCTGTCATATGGTAAGGGCAAAGTGCCACCGGCGCCATTTCTATTAACGCAGCCGTGGCCCGAGAGCGGGAGATCGCGCCGGGACCCCCCACTGGACCCCAGGTAATTTAAAACATTTTGGGGGGTTCGGGAGGGTGGGGGATTTGTTTTAAAGGGTTGGGGTGGGTTTTAGGGTTGTTTTGGTGTGCCAGTGTTCCCCCCCCTCCCCCTCCCCCGATTTACGATTTTTGACGATAAATCGGGGGAATTGCTATTGTATCGCGACTCTAACGATTTTTGACGATTTAAAATATATCTGACGATTGTTTTAAATCGTCAAAAAACAATTCACATCCCTACTGCAGACAAGTTCCTCGTGTTGCCCTGCAAGTGCCCAGAAAAGCGCGCAGCAGTAAGGGAAACCCTTCGGCGCCTGGAAGGCTTGGGAGCGATATCCCCCGTGCCTCCCGGACAGCAAGGCGAGGGCCGTTACTCCATTTACTTCATCATGCCAAAGAAGGATGGCACGTCCAGACCACGTCCAGACCACGTCCAGACCACGTTTCAAAATGGAGACGATTCGGTCGGTGATCACCTCAGTCCATCCAGGGGAATTCCTGGCTTTATTAGATCTCACGGAAGCGTACCTTCATATAGGCATTCAGCCGCTTCATCAAAGGTTCCTCAGATTTTGCATTCTGGGCAGGCACTATCAGTTCAGGGCTCTTCCTTTCGGCCTCGCCATGGCTCCCCGCACGTTTACAAAGGTGATGGTAGTGGTGGCGGCTCAGCTCCGATGAGAGGGGTTCCTGGTACACCCCTACTTGGACGATTGGTTGATTCGGGCCAAGTCCGAGATTCAGTGTCGTCAGGCAGTCGACAGAGTCCTTCATCTCTTGCGGTCCCTGGGATGGGTGGTCAATCTCAACAAGAGTCATCTGGTTCCCACCCAGTCTTTGGAGTATCTGGGAGCCCTGTTCGACACGAAACAGGGCAAGGTGTTTCTTTCCAAGGGAGTGTGTGTGCAAGCTTCAGAGTCAGGCGCGATGGTTATTGTCTCTTCGGATTCCGCAGGTTTGCGATTATCTGATGGTTTTAGGTTCTATGGCATCAACGCTAGCTTCGGTCCCTGGGCTTTTGCTCATCTACGTCCGTTACAATCAGCATTGCTCTCCCGCCGGAAGCCGGTGTCGGAAGAGTTCCACCTCCCGCCCCCGCTCATGGCCCAGGCGAGGGCCAGTCTTCACTGGTGGCTAGAGGTGGACCACCTGACTTGTGGAGTATCCCTGCTAGTGCCCAACTGGACGGTAGTTACTACGGATGCCAGTCTCTCAGGTTGGGTAGTGGTCTGCCTTGGCAGGTCAGTGCAGGGCCGGTGGTCCATAGCTCAATCTCAGTGGTCCATCAATCGTCTGGAGACCAGGGCAGTAAGCCTGGCGCTGCAATCCTTTCTTCCGCTGGTTTGGGGAAAGGCGGTCCGGGTGTTGTCGGACAATGCTACCACCGTGGCGTACATCAATCGTCAGGGTGGGACAAGAAGTCCACTAGTGGCGGAGGAGGCGCAGTTGTTGATGTGCTGGGCAGAGCAACATCTCAGCAACATTGCGGCATCTCACATCGCCGGAGTCGGCAATGTTCAGGTGGACTTCCTCAGCCGTCATCATCTGGATCCCGGAGAATGGGAGCTGGCGGAGGACGCTTTTCGCCTCATCTGCGAAAGGTGGGGAACGCCACACATGGACCTGATGGCCATGTTGCAGAACACAAAGGCTCCACGATTTTACAACCAGCGGCGAGAGAGAGGGGCTGAGGGCGTCGACGCATTGGTTCTGCCCTGGCCGACGGACATGTTGCTGTATGTGTTTTCTCCTTGGCCGCTGATAGGCAAGATACTTCAACGCATAGAGCTGCACTTGCTGGCTCCTCGTTCTGCCTTGGCGATTGATGTAGGCCACCGTGGTCGCATTGTCCGATAGCACACGGACCGCCTTTCCCCGAATCAACGGGCGGAAGGCTTGCAGCACTAGTGTTACTGCCCTGGTCTCCAAACAATTGATGGACCATAGCGACTGCTCCCTGGACAACTGTCCCTGCACCGAGCGTCCCAGACAGACCGCTCCCCAGCCAGACAGACTGGCGTCTGTCGTGACTACTGTCCAATTGGGCACGAGTAGGGATACCCCGCATGTCAGATGGTTGGAGAGGAGCCACCACTGCAGGCTGGACCTGGCCTGGTCTGTGAGAGGGAGTGGGAGATAAAAATCTTCCAACGCCGGTTTCCAGCGGGAGAGTAAAGCTGATTGCAATGGTCGTAGATGAGCAAAAGCCCAGGGAACCAAGGCTAGTGTAGATGCCATAGAGCCCAAGACCATCAGATAATCGCACACCTGCGGGCACGGAGAGACAACAGGCGCCTCACCTGACTCTGCAGCTTGTCCACTCTCTCCTGGGACAGTGAGACCCTGCCCCGCTTCGTGTCGAACAGCGTGCCCAGGTACTCCAACCTCTGGGTAGGCTCCAGTCAACTTTTGGCAAGATTGACCACCCATCCGAGAGAACGCAAGAGCTGTAGTACTCTGGAGACCGCCTGCCGGCACGCGAGTTCGGATTTAGCCCAAATGAGCCAATCGTCCAAGTAAGGGTGTACCAGGAGGCCTTCCCTCCTGAGCTGTGCTGCCACCACCACCATGACCTTGGTGAAGGTGCGCGGAGCAGTGGCGAGCCCGAAGGGAAGAGCTCTGAACTGATAGTGTCTGCCCAGGATGCAAAACCTTAGGAATTTGTGATGGGATGGCTGAATACCGATGTGCAAGTACGCCTCTGTGAGGTCCAGCGACGCTAGAAACTCGCCCGGCCGAACCAAGGCCACCACCGACCGAATCGTCTCCATCTTGAAGCGTGGAACGAGAAGGCACCAGTTGACCCCTTTCAAGTCCAAAATTGGTCTGAACGTGCCCTCCTTCTTTGGTACCACGAAGTAAATGGAGTACCGCCCCCGGCGATGCTGCCTCGGTGGTACGGGAGTAATGGCGCCCAGATCTTCCAGGCGCCGGAGGGTCGTCCTTACCGCTGAGCACTTTACTAGCCCCTTGCAAGGCGACACGAGGAACTTGTCCGCTGGAAGTCGTGCAAAATCTAAAGCGTAACCTTGACTTATCACGCTGAGGACCCACTGGTCCGATGTTATTTTGGTCCATTCCTCGGAAAACAATGCTAGCCTTGCTCCCACGTTTGGCAAGAGTTCCGGAGGCTGCTGTGAGGAATGGACCCTCCTCGTTTCATTGGGCCGACTTAGGCCCTGATCCCGAAGAGGGACCACCTTGTCTCCCGAACGTCTTCCCCCGAAAGGACTGAGACCACGAGGAGGACTTGGAAGAACCGGACCGGTAGGAGGACCCGGACCCAGACGACCTCTGCGGACGCTGACGCCTGTTTCCTCGAAAACGGTTCCTAGTGGAGAAGGAGGTCCTAGGCCTGGGCCTGTCCTCTGGCAACTCGAAAGCCTTGTTCTCTCTGAGTGACTGCATCAAGTCGTCCAGCTGTTTTCCAAATAGCAATTTCCCTTTAAATGGCAACGAGCCAAGGTGGGCTTTGGACGACCCATCAGCCGCCCAATTCCGAAGCCAGAGGAGACGGCGCGCGGAGACCGCGGACACCATGGCCCTGGGCCGACGTCTGCAGTAAGTCATGCAGAGCATCCGCGCTGTAAGCGATCACAGCCTCCAGGTGATCCGCCTGCGCTGATTCCTCCTCTGAGAGACCTGCATTCGCCTGGAGGATCTGAGCCCAGCCCAGCCCGTACAGCAAAATTACTGCAAATAGCCGCATGGACTCCCAGGGCCGAGACCTCAAAAACCTTCTTAAGCTGCACTTCCAACTTTCTATCCTGAATATCCTTGAGTGCCTTAGCGCCTGTGATGGGAATCGTAGACCTTTTCGTCACCGCCGACACCGCTGCGTCCACCCCTGGAAGGCGAAGGAGCTCTAGCACCTCCTCTGGCAGCGGATACAGCTTGTCCATGGCCTTACTCACTTTCAGACCCAGCTCTGGAGTATCCCATTCCCGGACTAGGATGTCAGACGCTGAGAAGTGGAACAGAAAGGCCACCGCTGGACCCTCAAGGCCCAGCAACACCGGCTCCATGTTGGCACCCTGCCGGGATTCCACCGGTGGAGCCTCCACTCCGAGCTCCCTGAGTATGGCCGGGATGAGGGGCGCCAGTTCGTCTCTCCGGACCAGGCGCACTACTTTCGGATCATCGCCATCCGCTGCCTGCGCCCCCTTGCTGGCGCCCGGCTGGACTGGCCCCTCTTCGTCGGGTCCTTCAGCCCCTCCTGGGGCCCCTGTGGACGGATCCCCCTCCTCCGAGGAGGTAGATTCCATGTCTGAGTCTTGCGGGGCTTCCCCGCAGCGGCCGCTTCTCCCTAGACAGGTCCTTCAGGGACCGATCCCGAGCTGTCCTCTTCCGGGGCTGTGAGTGACCCTCCAAGCCCCCCAAGGCCTTCCCACTCACAATCTTCTTCTTGGATCTTTTATACTTCAGCAGCTTGCGGAGAAGCAAAGCGAAGTCCGAAGAAAAGGAAGCCTCTGAATCTGAAGAAGCCTCCTCCAGACTCCGCTCCTCTGGTGATCCAAGTCCCCCCGGGGGCCCGTTGTTGTGGAGAAAGCGGGGGAGGCTGGCCGCCATTACTGGCAGCCTTCCTCGTGGCGTCCCTGACCGCCTCCAAAATGGCCGCCGTTCCCACGCTGAGCGGGAACGGCTCAGCACTACTGGCCTCTATGCGTCCGGCCGCGCGGCGGCGAATGCTCCAGCCACGCGGCGGCGAACGCTCCGCCCGGGGGCGGCCCCCCCCGACCGACCTCGGATGGCCCCTCGCCACCCGAAACGCAATTGGAACACACACCGTCACGCGCGGCAAGCCGCCCCCCTCGGCATCCACGGTCCTCGGCGCCAACCTCAGAAGAAGAAAAAAAAAGATGTAAACTAACCGCCCCCCTCCCGCGACATGCCCCGAGACAGCGAGAGAACGAGAGAGTCGGCGCGGCTAAAAAACAAAGTCCCCGAGAAACTTTTTTTTTTTTTACTTCTGCCGCTGTCCCGGGTCCTGAATCGGGCTCCCCGGTGTCACCCCCGACGCTGCTGCCAGCACCGGGCCGGGTCCTCGACCCTCAGCAGCGGCCTCAACCAGGGGAGGGATGGTCCCCTCAGAACCTTCCCAACCCCCCTGGGAGGCTTCCAACGGAGGGAGACTCTTTTTTCTTCTTTCTTCTTCTGCTTTGTGATTTAATTTTCTTTTTCTTTTTTTTGCTTATCCCTGACTAATTAACAAAACTACCCAGGGACCGTCAGAGACTGCGGGTGAACCTGCCCCATCTGCAGGAGACAGAGTAAAACTGAGGGGCTGTGGGTGGCGCCTTACTATATGTAGGGGTGCCCGACAGGTCTTGCTCTGTCTCCATCTGCTGGTGCGGAGGAGTTACAACCCAGGTGTCTGGACTGATCTGGCTATGTACAGGGAAACTAATTTTCCTTTGACGTGCATTCGGGGTGGCGTCGTCCCGTACATGCACAGGCATAACGCAGACAGGAAAGTAGTTACCGGTCCACCACAGGACACGGCTCTGTAATTTTGCTTTCTATTTTCCACATTTTAATGTCTGAACCTTGCTTTAACAGGTCAAGGCAGAAAGCAGCCAGCAAGGGACCAGAGAAACACCTCCACCACAACCCTTTCCCTCCCTCCTCTGAAACCCTCTTCTCTGCCCCATCCCCCTTCTAAAACCCTCCCCCCTATTATCCCTTACCCCGGTTCCAGTCCTAAAGTTTTCCCCTCAACCCCCCACTCAGCCCTCCCCATCTACCCCCAAATGCCCTCCTTCCCTCACTGAATCATCCTTCCCTCTTCAATAACCCCTTCCCCCAAGACCTCCAAACATCCGAACCCATCCCCCCAATTAATAGTAATCCTCCCCTTACCCCTCCCTTTAGAAACATTTAAAAATGCCCAAATCCTCAGCCCACATCTTCTCCCCGTCCCCCTCCCCTCCTCGTTCTCCTTCACCATCTCCTCCTCCCCATTCTCCTTCACCATCTCCCCCTCCCCGTTCTCCTTCACCATCTCCTCCTCCCCCCTCCCCGTTCTCCTTCACTATCTCCTCCCTCTCTCCGTTCTCTTCCACCATCTCCTCCCTCTCTCCGTTCTCTTTCACTATCTCTTCCCTCTCTCAGTTCTCTTTCACCATTTCCTCCTTCCCCTATCCGTTCTCCTTCACCATCTCCTCCTCCCCCTCCCCGTTCTCCTTCACCATCTCCTCTCCCTCCCCATCTCCATGTCCCTCCCCGCCATCCACCACCCCAGTTCCTTCCCAGTCTTCCTCCCCAACACCCTGTCCCTCTCCTACCCCCCTTTCCCCTCCCTTACCCCTCGCTTTAGAAACATTTAAAAATGCCCAAATCCTCAGCCCACATCTTCTCCACGTCTCCCCTCCCCTCCTCCTCCCCGTTCTCCTTCACCATCTCCTCCTCCCCATTCTCCTTCACCATCTCCCCCTCCCCGTTCTCCTTCACTATCTCCTCCCTCTCTCCGTTCTCTTCCACCATCTCCTCCCTCTCTCCGTTCTCTTTCACTATCTCTTCCCTCTCTCAGTTCTCTTTCACCATCTCCTCCTCCCCCTCCCCGTTCTCCTTCACCATCTCCTCTCCCTCCCCATCTCCCTCCCCGCCATCCAACATCCCAGTTCCTTCCCAGTCTTCCTCCCCAACACCCTGTTCCTCTCCACCCCCCTTTCCCCTCCAGAATCCCCTCCCCCTCCTGCCAGGTGGTGGAGGAAGCCAAGGTGAGTTGAAAGAGAGGTTTATCTGTAAATATCTCTATCTGGAATGTGCTAATGTGTGTTATTTACTTAGCACCAGTGTCAGAGAGAGAATAACCTGTCTTATTCCATTTATTTTTAGATTTCTCCAAATATTTAGACCCTTGCTGGCCTGCTGGAGACGCCCAAAACAATAAAGGTAAAGTTTTTCACACTTTATAAGCGAGGCTCATCATTCACTGGCCGGGAGGGGGGCGGGGAGGGGATGCACAGTCCCTATGAATCCTGCAGCTCCTAATTCGTGTTGACGTGCATTCGGGGTGGCGTCGTCCCGTATATCCCAGAGGCATAACGCAGACAGGAAAGTAGTTACCGGTCCACCACAGGACACGGCTCTGAAATTCCCTGAGCCGTCTGTCCCAGGGACTTTGTCAAAAGGATTTTACTTAAGGCAGTGATTTTCAACCAGTGTGCCGCGGTACACTAGTGTGCCGCGACACATGGTCGGGTGTGCCGCGGGGAAAGTTCCCCAAACTATAGTGCCCCCTGTGCAGGGCCGGCGGAAGCACTAGGCGAACTAGGCGGTCGCCTAGGCTAGGGCGCCAGCTTCCCAGGGGCGGCACTGCCCCGGTAAAATTAAGAGAGCCGCGCTTTCAAGCATGTGAGTCCTTTGCTGTCAGCCCGGGCGGAACGCGTCAGGACAGCTGGAGTCAGCGGCACCGGGCATGCTCTCTTCTTCCCGCCCCCCCCCCCCCCGCGGTCCGGAAGAGGAAGTGGAGAGCATCGGGTGCCTGCGCGGGAAGAAGAGACCACGCTAGTGTGGTCTCTTCTTCCGCGCAGGCACCCGATGCTCTCCACTTCCTCTTCCGGGGGGGGAGGAGAAGAGAGCACGCCGGGCACGACTGGAGTCAGCCGGGTGCCTGCGCGGGAGTCTTCCCGTGCAGGCACCCGATGCTCTCCACTTCCTCTTCAGGGCGCGGGAAGAAGAGGCCACGCTAGTGTCCGACGGGAAGAAGACTGCAGCGCGGCTCGGAGGAAAATGGAGTTTCAACCGCGGCCGATGGGACTCCGCCTCCGCGAGGGCTGAAAATGAAGAGGTTAGCGTTGGGAGGAGGCTGCTGCTGCTGCTAGTTCCCGGGGTGGGGGAGAGAGATAGTGAATGAACGAGCAAGCATGTGTGTTTGAGATCCTGTGTGTGTGAGTGAGAGATTGCATGTATGTGAATGATTGAGAGCCTGTGTATGTGAAAGAGAGTATGTCTGTGATTGAGAGCCTGCCTGTGAGAGAGAGAGCATGAATGTAAGTTTACCATTGGGAACCTGTATGTGTAAGTTTGTGTGAAAGAGTATGTGTGTATGATTGAGATCCTTTGTGTGTGAGAGAAATCATGTGTATGTATGATTAAGAGCCTGTGTGTATAAGTAAGAGAGAGATCATGTGTGTCTGTGTCTGATTGACAGCTGGTTTAGGTGATGGAGCATGTGAGTATGTGATTGAGAGCCTGTGTGTAAATGAGAGAAAGAGAGGACATGTTTGTAAGCATGTGAATGAGAGTCTGTGTGTGAGAGAAAAAGACAGCATGTATTTATGTGATTGAAAGCCTGTGTGTGTGTGTGTGTAAGCGTGAAAAGATAGACAGCATGTGTGTAAATGTGTAATTAAGAGCCTATATGAGAGAGAAAAAACATGTATATATGTGAGTACTGAGAGCATGTGTGTATAGGTGTGTCATTGAGAGCCAGTGTGAGAGAGAGCGCTGGTATGTGACTGAGAGAGGAGAAAGTTCCAAGCAAACCACCCCACCTCCTGCTAATTCAGAACAATCTCAGGACACCTGGATATCAAATGTTCCCAGATATGCAGAGCAAAAAAATTTTTGTATCCTTATTATTTTTCATTACTGGGTCTTTGTGTCTGCTATTTTTAAATATTTTGTTGGTATCTGGAAATGTTTTATATGAGTTTTTAATTATTGGATATTCCACTCATCAGCTGTTTCGAAATATGTTCTTTTTGTTAGTACAGTTTTACTGCTGATGATTTTATATTTCTTGATTTGTTTTATAAGGATGGGTGATGTTTCTTTTTTCCTTTGTTACACTGCATACAGAGACTCTGGCTTGTTGCAGTTTCCAATTCAGTTTTTTCTGCATGCTTCTTGTTATGCGTTTTGGTCTCTTTATTCTATGTTAGGTGAGGGACAGCACGTGATTCAGGTGAGGTTTTCTGCTGGCGTGTTGTTTCTGTGTAGGACTCTATAGCAGCCTGACTTGGTCCGTTTTCCTAATAGGAGATGTATTGGTGTCTTAAGGCCTGGTGTAATATTTTCAGAGACTTATTGTACTTTAAAAGTGTGATCTTACATAAAATGCACACATTTACTTGTATTTAGTTTTAAACATATTGTATGGCTCTCATGGAATTACATTTTAAAATATGTGGCGTTTATGGCTCTCTCAGCCAAAAAGGTTCCTGACCCCTGGTATAGAGCTTAGCCACTACTGCTGCTTCTGGTGTGTACTACAGCCTGCATGGAAGAAGAGTAAGAGAGCTGCTGGAGGGGGTAAGTAAAGATGGCTTTTTAAGTTCATTTTTCTTGATTGACTGCCATTTTAATTATTTAATATTATGTGATGTGTCTGCTTTTTTTGTTTGAGCAACAAGTATAGCTTTGGTTTATGTTTATTTTATATATTTTTATTTATTTATTTATAAAAGAGTTTCTATACCGTCGATAAGACAAATCATCTCAATGGTTTACATGGCATAAAAATGTCAAATAAGTGTTCTGTTATAAATACAGACTTCGTTATTTTCATTAATGCACAATCAGCCCGATCCAGTAAAGTCCGTGGGAGAGCGGACTAACGCCCGCTCTCCCGGCGCGCGCACCGGCCCCTCGCCAGTGCGCGCAATCCAGTATTTAAATTAGGCGACGCGGTGCAAACGAGGAAAAGGAGGCGCTAGGGACACTAGCGCGTCCCTAGCGCCTCCTTTTGGCCTGGAGCGGCGGCTGTCAGCGGGTTTGACAGCCGACGCTCAATTTTGCCGGCGTCGGTTCTCGAGCCCGCTGACAGCCACGGGCTCGGAAACCGGACGCCGGCAAAATTGAGCGTCCGGTTTTCGGCCCGACAGCCGCGGGCCGAATTCAAAATTTTTTAATTTTTTTTTTTACTTTTTTTTACTTTTGGGGACCTCCGACTTAATATCGCTATGATATTAAGTCGGAGGGTGCACAGAAAAGCAGTTTTTACTGCTTTTCTGTGCACTTCCCTGGCGCCGGAAGAAATTAGCGCCGACCTTTGGGCGGCGCTAATTTCTTAGAGTAAAATGTGCGGCTTGGCTGCACATTTTACTTACTGGATCGCTCGGGAATACCTAATAGGGCCATCAACATGCATTTGCATGTTGAGGGCGCTATTAGGTGCCGCGGGTGGGCCGCGTGTTTTCCTCCCCTTACTGAATAAGGGGTAAGGGAAAACACGCGACCAGAGCAGGGTGACAGTGCGCTCCGACGGAGCACACTTTACTGGATCAACCTGAATGTAAGTTAATTGTGTGTGGAGGCGGGGGGGGGGGGGGGGCGGCATAGCTGACGTTTCGCCTAGGGTGCCTAATACCCTTGCACCGGCCCTGCCCCTGTGTTTTGTTCCCCTACGATGCGCAGTCACGCTTCCTACAGTGTAGGAGCCGTGTACAATAACACATGCGAGAGCTTTGAACGCTCGCGCGACTTAATGACATCACCGAGCTGGTACTTGTACTCTGGCCTCATGACCATAGTATTTCTCATTGTACCCCTTTATATTGCAGTATATGCTTGGCAGAGGTCCTTTAAGTGTGGCAGATAATGTAATACTCTTCTATTTTAGTGTGTGGCTGCGCACACTATCTCAGCAGTGATGGAGAAGTATTTGAGAATGGAAAAGGCAAATGCCGAACAGGACCCTGGACACAATTCTAACCTAGATGAAGGCCCTAGTATGAGAGGTCGACAAAAGAAAAAAGACAAGACGGTGAGCTCAAGGCAATACAGTGAAAGCTATCTTTCATTTGGATTTACTTTCACTGGGGATGCGACAGCACCAACACCACTGTGCTTGGTGTGTGGTGAGAAGCTATCCAATAGCGCCATGGTGCCAAGCAAGCTTAAACGCCATCTCCAAACGAAACACTCTTCCGTTCAAAACAAGCCGATGGAGTATTTTGTACGCTTACGTACAAACAATGAGAAAGAAGCAACTTTTTTGAGAAAAAGCACACAGGTAAATGAGAGAGCCCTCAAAGCTAGCTACCTTGTTGCTGAACTCATAGCTAAATCAAAAAAGTCTCACACTGTGGCAGAAACATTAATACTACCAGCTTGTAAAGCTATTGTAAATGAGATGCTTGGCCCTGACGCAGCCAAAGAGATAGCTAAAGTGCCTCTCTCTGATAACACAATTTCCAGACGGATTGATGACATGTCTGCTGACATTGAAACAGTTGTTTTGGAAAAGGTGCGCATCAGTAAGAAATTTGCCTTGCAACTTGATGAGTCGACGGATATCAGTGGACATTGTCAGCTGTTGGCCAATGTGCGTTTTGTGGATGGAGAAGCCATTAGAGAAAACTTCCTATTTTGCAAGGCACTGCCAGAAAAATCAACAGGAGAGGTAATATTCCAGGTCACATCGGAATATCTTGATAAAAGTGGGCTTACATGGGAAAACTGCACAGGTGTCTGCACTGATGGAGCCGCAGCCATGGTCGGGCGCATCAAAGGCTTTGTAAGTAGGGTTAAAGAAAGAAACCCAGATGTTCTTGTTACCCACTGTTTCTTGCACCGTGAGGCCCTCGTTGCAAAGACCTTACCAGCAGATCTAGTTCCTGTGTTGGATGATGTTGTGCGCATAGTGAACTTTGTGAAGATGCGACCTTTGCGATGTCGCTTATTTGCGTCTTTGTGTACAGAAATGGAAGCGGAACATAAAATCTTATTGCTCCACACGGAGGTCCGGTGGCTGTCACGCGGCAAAGTGCTGGCCCGTGTGTATGAGTTGCGAGAGGAACTTAAAATATTTCTGACAAACGAGAGGTCCGATTTTTCAAAGCTGCTTGCAAGTGATGAGTGGTGTACAAAGCTGGCATACCTGGCTGATATATTTCAATATCTGAATGAACTGAACACACGGATGCAAGGCCGAAATGAAAACCTGCTTACAAGCACTGATAAAATGAACGGATTCCGTTTAAAGGTGCAGCTCTGGCAACAACATGTTCAGGGTGGCAACCTTCAGATGTTCCCGCTCACCGAGAAACTGCATGATGGCAACACTGCTGCAATGTGCGAGGTGATTGGCAGACATTTGAAAACTCTTGAGGAGAAATTGTCGTTTTATTTCTCTTCAGCCTTCACAGAATGCCTTGACTGGGTTAGGGACCCATACAGTTCATTATCCGTTGCTGGAAAGGACATGACTTTAAAGGAGCAAGAGGAAACTCATTGAACTGAAGCAAGATCGCGGTTTAAAGCTAAACTTTGCTGATCTTCCTTTAGACAGTTTTTGGTTATCTGTTGCCAAGGAGTTCCCCATTCTGGCCAACAAAGCTATTTTGACATTGCTCCCATTTTCAACCACATATCTATGTGAGCTGGGCTTCTCAAGCTTGACTGCCATAAAAACTAAAAACAGGGAGAGACTGAGAACTGTTGAGGAAGAGCTTCGTGTGTGTCTTTCCACCATTCCTGCCAGGATATCCCTTTTGTGTTCATCGAAACAGGCCCAGGTTTCACACTGAATGAGTATAGATACATTTAGAATCTATATTTTTAAACATATGTATAATATGTACTGTTTTAGTGTCATTTTGTGCCATTTTGGTTGGTGGTGTGCCCCGGGATTTTTTAAGTGTAAAAAGTGTGCCGCGGCTCAAAAAAGGTTGAAAATCACTGACTTAAGGGAATGGCTTGCAATATCGGCCTCCCTGTGTAGATTTGTGATTTGCTTCCTATTTTACACATTTTAATGCCTGAACCTTGCTTTAACAGGGAGCGGAAATCTGCTACACCCCACCCCACCCCTTTCCCTCACCCCATCCCCCTATAGCTGCAGCTCCCCATTCACCTTTCCCTGCCCACTCAGCCCTCCTGGGGCCCCTGTGGACGGATCCCCCTCCTCCGAGGAGGTAGATTCCGTGTCTGAGTCTTGCGGGGCTTCCCCGCAGCGGCCGCTTCTCCCTAGACGGGTCCTTCAGGGACCGATCCCGAGCTGTCCTCTTCCGGGGCTGTGAGTGACCCTCCAAGCCCCCCAAGGCCTTCGCCCTCACAATCTTCTTCTTGGATCTTTTATACTTCAGCAGCTTGCGGAGAAGCAAAGCGAAGTCCGAAGAAAAGGAAGCCTCTGAATCTGAAGAAGCCTCCTCCAGACTCCGCTCCTCTGGTGATCCAAGTCCCCCCGGGGGCCCGTTGTTGTGGAGAAAGCGGGGGAGGCTGGCCGCCATTACTGGCAGCCTTCCTCGTGGCGTCCCTGACTGCCTCCAAAATGGCCGCCGTTCCCGCGCTGAGCGGGAACGGCTCAGCACTACTGGCCTCGATGCGTCTGGCCGCACGGCGGCGAATGCTCCAGCCACGCGGCGGCGAACGCTCCGCCCGGGGGCGGCCCCCCCCCCGACCGACCTCGGATGGCCCCTCGCCACCCGAAACGCAATTGGAACACACACCGCCGTGCGCGGCAAGCCGCCCCCCTCGGCATCCACGGTCCTCGGCGCCAACCTCAGAAGAAGAAAAAAAAAGGATGTAAACTAGCCGCCCCCCTCCCGCGACGTGCCCCGAGACAGCGAGAGAACGAGAGAGTCGGCGCGGCTAAAAAACAAAGTCCCTGAGAAACTTTTTTTTTTTTTACTTCTGCCGCTGTCCCGGGTCCTGAATCGGGCTCCCCGGTGTCACCCCCGACGCTCCTGCCAGCACCGGGCCGGGTCCTCGACCCTCAGCAGCAGCCTCAACCAGGGGAGGGATGGTCCCCTCAGAACCTTCCCAACCCCCCTGGGAGGCTTCCAACGGAGGGAGACTCTTTTTTCTTCTTTCTTCTTTGTGATTTAATTTTCTTTTTCTTTTTTTTGCTTATCCCTGAGTAACTAACAAAACTACCCAGGGACCGTCAGAGACTGTGGGTGAACCTGCCCCATCTGCTGGAGACAGAGTAAGACTGAGGGGCTGTGGGTGGCGCCTTACTATATGTAGGGGTGCCCGACAGGTCTTGCTCTGTCTCCATCTGCTGGTGCGGAGGAGTTACAACCCAGGTGTCTGGACTGATCTGGCTACGTACAGGGAAACTAATTTTCCTTTGACGTGCATTCGGGGTGGCGTCGTCCCGTACATGCACAGGCATAACGCAGACAGGAAAGTAGTTACTGGTTCACCACAGGACACGGCTCTGTAATTTTGCTTTCTATTTTCCACATTTTAATGTCTGAACCTTGCTTTAACAGGTCAAGGCAGAAAGCAGCCAGCAAGGGACCAGAGAAACACCTCCACCACACCCCTTTCCCTCCCTCCTCTGAAACCCTCTTCTCTGCCCCATCCCCCTTCTAAAACCCTCCCCCCTATTATCCCTTACCCCCGTTCCAGTCCTAAAGTTTTCCCGTCAACCCCCCACTCAGCCCTCCCCATCTACCCCCAAATGCCCTCCTTCCCTCACTGAATCATCCTTCCCTCTTCAATAACCCCTTCCCCCAAGACCTCCAAACATCCGAACCCATCTCCCCAATTAATAGTAATCCTCCCCTTACCCCTCCCTTTAGAAACATTTAAAAATGCCCAAATCCTCAGCCCACATCTTCTCCACGTCTCCCCTCCTCCTCCCCCTCCCTGTTCTCCTTCACCATCTCCTCCTCCCCATTCTCCTTCACCATCTCCCCCTCCCCGTTCTCCTTCACTATCTCCTCCCTCTCTCCGTTCTCTTCCACCATCTCCTCCCTCTCCGTTCTCTTTCACTATCTCTTCCCTCTCTCAGTTCTCTTTCACCATTTCCTCCTTCCCCTATCCGTTCTCCTTCACCATCTCCTCCTCCCCCTCCCCGTTCTCCTTCACCATCTCCTCTCCCTCCCCATCTCCATGTCCCTCCCCGCCATCCACCACCCCAGTTCCTTCCCAGTCTTCCTCCCCAACACCCTGTCCCTCTCCTACCCCCCTTTCCCCTCCAGAATCCCTTCCCCCTCCTGCCAGGTGGTGGAGGAAGCCAAGGTGAGTTGAAAGAGAGGTTTATCTGTAAATATCTCTATCTGGAATGTGCTAATGTGTGTTATTTACTTAGCACCAGTGTCAGAGAGAGAATAACCTGTCTTATTCCATTTATTTTTAGATTTCTCCAAATATTTAGACCCTTGCTGGCCTGCTGGAGATGCCCAAAACAATAAAGGTAAAGTTTTTCACACTTTATAAGCGAGGCTCATCATTCACTGGCCGGGAGGGGGGCGGGGAGGGGATGCACAGTCCCTATGAATCCTGCAGCTCCTAATTCGTGTTGACGTGCATTCGGGGTGGCGTCGTCCCGTATATCCCAGAGGCATAACGCAGACAGGAAAGTAGTTACCGGTCCACCACAGGACACGGCTCTGAAATTCCCTGAGCCGTCTGTCCCAGGGACTTTGTCAAAAGGATTTTACTTAAGGGAATGGCTTGGAATATCGGCCTCCCTGTGTAGATTTGTGATTTGCTTCCTATTTTACACATTTTAATGCCTGAACCTTGCTTTAACAGGGAGCGGAAATCTGCTACACCCCACCCCACCCCTTTCCCTCACCCCATCCCCCTATAGCTGCAGCTCCCCATTCATCTTTCCCTGCCCACTCAGCCCTCCCCCATCTACCTCCCAATGCCCTCCTTCCCCATCCCCTCACCCCATCCCCCTATAGCTGCAGCTCCCCATTCACCTTTCCCTGCCCACTCAGCCCTCCCCCATCTACCTCCCAATGCCCTCCTTCCCTCACTCAATCATCCTTCCCTCTTCATTAACGCCTTCCCCCAGGACCTCCAAACATCCCAAACCATCCCCCCAATTATTTATTTATTTATTTATTTTTATATAACAACATTCTTGTATAATATAGAAATCATACCGGTTTACAGTAAAACAGGAGATGCCGGAAAATATTTTTATATAATTTTTATATACCAATATTCTTGTATAATATACAAAGCATACCGGTTTACAGTAAAACAGGAGATGCAGGAAAATATTTTTATATAATTTTTATATACCAACATTCTTGTATAATATACAAATCATACCGGTTTATATTAAAACAGGAGATGCAGGAACAAATTTTTTATATAATTTTTATATACCAACATTCTTGTATAATATACAAATCATACCGGTTTACAGTAAAACAGGAGATACAGGAGAAAAAAAAAAGTTACCTTTGTCAAATACATTTAACAATAACAATGAAAATTGTTAACAAGGGATAACAACTATGAAAAAAGAGAAAGGTAAACAAAAGTGGAAGAAACATAGAAGTTAAAAAGAAAAAAGGTAGCACCAAGGGTTGCACGAAGGGGAGTGCAATTAATCCTAATCTTCCCCTTACCCCTCCAACCTGCCTCTATCCTTTCAGAGAAATGAACTCCAGAACTTAACACAATACGCCAGGTGAGGTCTCACCAAGGCCCTGTACAAGGGCATCACCACCGCCTTTTTCTTACTGGTTAATTCCTCTCTCTCTCTATGCAGCCCAGCATCCCTCTGGCTTTATCTTTTAGCTTGTCACGTTGCTTCATCGCCTTCAGATCCAGACTAATAAGGGATGGCGACATTTTAAATGGAAGACACATTTCCCTGTACTTACCCGGATCAGTCCAGACAGAGGGTTGTGCCTCCCTTCCAGCAGTTGGAGACAGAGAAAAACGTTAGTCTGGTAACGCCCCCTGTGTCCCTCCAGTATTTCTCTGTCTCCAGCAGAGGAAGGCTGTACAACCTGCGGTTCCCAGATAAATTCATTCAAAGGGTAGATGTCCTTAGGTTTCCTCCCACAGCTTATTTCTTCTTTTGATCGAATCAAGCTTAAAGAACCGAATGGCATTAGATTATTTGTTATTATCCTAAGGTGGCGTAAAAGGACAAGGTTGTGTTTCCGTTGATAATAATTCTGAATTAGTAATGGATTTAATCTACCTGGTGGGATCAGCTGGTAAACTGGCTCACATCCCTAGGGTAAACTGGCAGGGGTTTCTTGTGGTTTGCTCTGCTCCTTCTTATAGTTGTGATAGCAGTGTGTATGTGCTTGCCTACATGCTTATTGCTTGGCCATCAGATAATGCAACGACGTTGAGCCCAAACAAACGCCACCTATCACCTTGAACAGGGTCACCATCCCGAGGTCAGGTATGACACAGAACCTCTAGGCTTCCCTTGATACAGCCGCTTCCCTGGTAAGAAACCTCCTCAGGATGAGTCATGTTGACAATGATGGGTAAGATCAGAGTGCCGTCTGGCAACCTAAGACAGTCGCATGGCCCTGAGAGTGATGATTGTCTCAATCATCAAGAGGGAAATGAAGAGTTAATATGCCATAGCAGTGTGTATGTGCTTGCATACATGTTTATTGCTTGGCCAATAAACATGTATGCATGGCCGATGTTTAAGCCCAAACAACGTCACCTATCACCTTGAACAAGGTCAACATCCAGGGATGAGGTATGACACGGAACCTCTACGCTTCCCTTGAAAGGGAACTCCTCAGGATGAGCCATGTTGACAATGACGGGTAAGATCAGAGTACGGCCTCTGGCAACCTAAGACAGTCTCATGGCCCTGAGAGTGATGACCTAGGCAGAAGCATAGGCTGTGTGATGGTATGCAAGGGGGTGTGTGAGAACCTAGAAGGGGCAGATGAGAAGTCACAAGAACAAAAGAAGTACTGAGTAAGCATAATATGTGATAGGCGCATGAGGGAAAAGTACCAGCAAATGCAAATTGTCTGTCTCCATCTTGCTGGACAGGAGGCTCAATCCCCACGGTCTGGACTGATCTGGGTACGTATAGGGAATGAAGAACATAAGAAATTGCCATGCTGGGTCAGACCAAGGGTCCATCAAGCCCAGCATCCTGTTTCCAACAGAGGCCAAAACCAGGCCACAAGAACCTGGCAATTACCCAAACACTAAGAAGATCCCATGCTACTGATGCAATTAATAGCAGTGGCTATTCCCTAAGTAAACCTGATTAATAGCAGTTCTTTGCTTAGATAGTGGACTTTTTCCTCAACCACTTCTTGGTTGATACACCGTCGAACCCTGTAAATAGTTACCCAGTTTCCATGTTATCTTGTTATTCTCTTGTACTCATAGTTATTGTTATATGTAATGGCACTGCCAAAAGGTTTTAAGTTATCTGTAAACCGATACGATGTGCAAACGGTTGTCGGTATATAAAAATCTATAAATAAATAAATAAATAAATAAATAAATAATGAATGGACTTCTCTTCCAAGAACTTATCCAAACCTTTTTTGAACCCAGCTACACTAATTGCACTAACCACATCCTCTGGCAACAAATTCCAGAGCTTTATTGTGCGTTGAGTGAAAAAGAATTTTCTCCGATTAGTCTTAAATGTGCTACTTGCTAACTTCATGGAGTGCCCCCTAGTCCTTCTATTATTCGAAAGTGTAAATAACCGAGTCACATCTACTCGTTCAGGTGACGTTGACATGTGAAGCAGATGCTAAGCTTAGTCCTGGGGGAATTCTGCACAAAATTCCCCCTTTCCGCAGATTTCCTCCCTCGCCTTGCAGAATCCACCGAAGTTGAATGATCTGTCGGAAAAGGAAGCAAGAGCCGGAAGCATTGCAGCACGAGCGAGTTGGCCGCCGCGCACAGGGAGCGGAAGTATCACGGCACGAGCGAGTTCAACGTGAAGAGAGAGCAGAAGAATCGTGGCAGGTGCGAGCGCACGAAGAGCAGAGGCATCGCAGGAGAGGTTCCCGCCTGGACAGCAGAGACAGCACGGCAGGGGCGAGGTTAGCAAGCTGCACTGTGCAAAGGCCAGGACCCTACATTCAGAGGGGGGAGGGGAAGGGGGAGAGAATGAGAGGGAAAAGGAGAGATGGGGAGAGGGAATGGGAGGGGAGGAGAGGGAATGGGAGAAGAGAAGGGGAGATAGGGAAAGTAGAGAGGAGTGTGAGAAAAGGGGAGGGGGGAGAATGTTTCTAGTGGGGGCTCGAGCTATGAGGGGAAAGCAGAATGGGGACAGGGGCAGAGGCCAAGGGGGATTCATATTTCCATTTGTTCTGAGCCAGAGGATTGCAGCCTTTTGACATGTGTGCCCTGGCACTGGACAGCCGAGCGGACTCTGACTTCCACCACAGAGGTTGCGTTTATAACCAAACATCATCTCCTGCTGCGCAAGACCCGGCCCCACAGCAGCGGGAGATGTTTGGTTAAATGCGACTCCTCCTGCTGCTGCTGCTGCTGCTGCATGTGAGGCTTGGAGCTAGCTTGCTAATTCAGGTAAGTGGTGGCGCTCGTTGTCCGCTCAGCTGTCCAGCGCCGTGGGTGGCTGCCCCTGGCCTAGAGCCGGTGGAGATGTGAATCCTCCTTTGACCTGTGCTTCTCTCTTCCTGTTTACCTCCTCTCATGAAAATACTGGATTGCACTGACATGCAGAATAATTTGCCAAAAATATTGTATTGTTTTGACAAATAAATGTGCAGAATTTTGCAGAATTCAGAAAATGTACGTGCGGAATTTTCAGTTTTGTTGCGCGGAATTCCCCCAGGAGTATGAGCTGTTAGTCGGGCTTCTGCTTGTAGCAAACCCAGACTTGTTTTGGAGGCCTCCTCTTTCCAGTAGATTGGAATCATTTTAGTTTATCTTAAGTTTATCGTTTACCTCTTCAGACAGAGAGAAGGCGACCGCACTTCTGGGGAACGCTAGAAAGAATTTGAGGGATCCGCATCTCTGTTCTCCACAAGAAGCAACTCGGTCGCGGACGACGCCCATAGCGGAGAACTTTGTGGGCGACGCTTATCTAACCAAGACTTTCACGCGGCTCTGAATCACGAGAAGCTGGTGGGACCCCCTTCAATGAAGCTTTGTCGAGGAGGCCCAGTAGACAAAATGAAGAAGACCAGGAAAAGGAGATTTCTTTTTCTGTTTCTCATTAAAGACACAAGAGAACATAGACTGCATGGTATAAGAAAGGCACAACAAAACATGTGAAGACCACCTTGACAAGATGACGTTCCATACTACTTAGACATCACTACCATGCATTTGCAGTGTACCGGAGCAGTATTATTATATTATTGCCTGTGATGTACCATTATCCTGTGACTATGTATTTATTTATATTATTGCCTGTGATGTACCATTATCCTGTGACTATGTATTTAATTCTTTTTGATATACCGATACTCAAGACACTAACACTGAGCTAATAACTGTCAATAAACAACCCTTCTCAACAAAGCACCGTGTGTCTATTATTTTTTCCCATCCCCCCACCCTGTATCCCCCCCTCACCCTTTGCTCAAGTAAGTTCTATAGATGATCTGGCGAGCAGACTACACTTGCAGGGTGACTGTGGGTTTTTGGATGTCTGTGGACTGATTCATTCCAGATGGAGTCTGCTGTTAACCGCTCTCTAGCTTCGATAAATCCGCCAGGTTTTCTGAAATTGTCCAAGCGATTTGCGTTTTACGTGCAGTAATTTCGGCTACAATGCAGAGTTTCCCCAAGTTTGTTCTGGACCCACCCCTAAGGAAGGTGGGATGGGTGATTTCCAGGTACTCGCTCCTCGAGGGCCTACTTCATTCTAGCTCCTGGGCTGCTTCATAGAGACTATTGTGTGAGTGTTACCATCAAGGTTCTGTTCCTGAACTCTGCATCCCCTGCCTGCTCACTATATTCAGTTTCTCTACAGCTCAGCCATCCAGAGATCGCTGTTCCAGTATCTGAGGGACTACAGTCCAGCCGGGCGCTTCCAGCTCACTACTGCCACCTCTGGTGGTTCAATATACTGTTTAATAAAAGAACTAGTGTGTGTCTGTCTCCATACCCTGACCAGTGGTCCCTCTCGGGATCTTCCCCTGGGCGCGTGGTCATCTGCCACCGGCCCAAGGATCCCACCCACAACTACCAGGAACACTAACAGAAACAAGTCGTGAGTTACGCTCAAATACACTCCCAGATATTTTATTTTCTTGGGTGCCCATTTGAATTGGAATTTTGTGTGGAGTGTGGACGCCAGGTGCGTATTTATATTTACGTTGAGGATTTCCGACTTGTCCCAATTAATTCGGAACCCAGAGACCTTGCCAAAGTTTTCCAACTCAGTGGTCAGGTTGGGAAGCGACCGCTCTGGATCTGTGACCGTTATCAAGACATCATTGGCAAATAATGACAATTTGGAGGTGAACTGCCCCACTGTTGTTCCTCTAATTTCCGGATTATTCCTCACCTTTATGGCAAAGGGTTCCAGAAAGATAGCAAACAGAAGACCCGGAGGCATCCCTTTCCCCTTTTTTACAGGTTTTTCTGATTTTTTCCTTTTCAGTTTTTTACGATTTTACTTTAAAGTCTCTATCATTCCCGCCCCATCCCTCCCTCCCTCTCGCTCTGCTATTACCCCCACAGAAGCCGCGGAACCCCCTGCCGACGCTCCCGGAAGTCGATCCAGAGCCCCTCCCCCCTTTGGACGGCGCTGCTGACGTCAGACGCCAGAAAAGCGCGCCAAGGGGGAGAGGTTTAAAGGACCGCACAGGGACCGGAGGCATCGCGCGACAAAGGGGCATGCCCCTTTGTACGCCCCTTCGTACACCACTGAGAAACCACTGAACAAAAGACCGGTGACAACGCAGACTAAGCAACATGGAAGAAGCAAAAGACAAACAAGAACCGGGAGGACACAAAATCACAACTAGCATGTACAGAGGTAAATATGGTAAGAACTACATAGAGAGTCGTAGTATCAGAAACACATCAAACAGAAAACAACAGACAAAACCAAGTAACCTCATACAAATAAAAAGAAAAAACGCCACAATCAATCCAACACCAAAAAACCTACTCATGATAACCTTCCTTTTAGTGAACGCTCAATCCATCACTAAAAAATTCCCAATAATCACCGACCTATTATATGACATAAAACCAAACTTTTTAGCAATTACTGAATCTTGTCTAAAACAATCAGACATAGTCCTAAAGAACCAAATAGCACACAAGAACTATGACGTATTCTCAATCCCCAGAATAATTAAAAGAGGGGGTGGGCTAATGCTAATAATTGAAAAAAAATTCAAATGTAAACTAATACCAACAACACCCCCAAAGAACCACGAAATTGCCCTCTTTGAAACGACAAACTTCCAAATATGCTTAATATACTGCCCACCGAGCCTCCTAGAATTAAATATCTCCCCTATAATTTAATTCTTAACAACACACTTAAACACCTCAAAACCCACCATTGTCCTAGGCAATTTCAACCTTCACATGGACAAGAAACCATTATCCAACAACGGCCAAACACTAATAGATATCATGACAGCACTAGGCTTCACACTAACCACTGACAAAGCCACTCACAGAGCAGGACACTCTCTTGACTTATCATTCATAAACCACAGTCACCTCGAACACATCAAATCAGAATACACACAAATCCCTTGGTCAGACCACTTCCTAATACAATCCTCCATCAAATGCACTGAACAACATCTAACACAGAGAGAAAAAGAACCCATCAAATTTAAATATCGTCCACCCTATAACTTAGATAACCTGAAGGACAGCCTAGAAGAAAATCTTACTAACCTAGACTACACAGACTGCCAAACTGCTACCACTGCATGGATAAAAATAACAAAAAACATAGCTGATGAGACAAACCCGATTAAATGTATAAACATCAAGGAACCCAAACTAACAAACCCCTGGCATAATGAGAACATAAAAGAAGTCAAAAGAAAACTAAGGAAACAAGAAAAAGAATGGAGGAAAGCCAAAACAAACGAAAGCCTAACTAAATACAGAAAGCTACTAGCCTACTATAAAAAAAACAATTCTAGATACAAAGAAACAGTACTACAGCACTAAAATAGAAAAATACACAAACAACCCTAGAACCTTATTTACCATAGTAAAAAACCTAACAACTGACAAATCCGGAACACCAAAAAATTTACCAGCAGATAGATGTAATGAAATAGCCAAGTTTTTTAATGACAAAATCAACAACCTTAAAACTAAAATCCCAAATACAGCAAAACAAGTAATTAAAATGAATAAAAGAGATGTGATACCATGGACATCATTCAATGAGTTATCAGAACTAGAAATCGAATCTATGCTAATGAAGCTAAATCCCGCCCCACATCCAATTGACACAATACCAACCATGAACATAAAGTTGTAAGCACAGTATCCCCGACATTAACAAAGATAGTGAATCTTTCCTTAGAGGAAGGAACTTTGCCAGAGACTCTAAAAGGGGCAGTAGTAAAACCAATCTTAAAGAAAAAAAAAACAGTGATCCACTTAATCTAAGCAATTACCGACCAGTATCAAACCTCCCCCTAATTGCAAAATTGATTGAGAAAGCCATACAAAAGCAACTTGTAGAACACTTGGAGAGCAATAATATACTGTATCCGTCACAACATGGCTTTCGAAAACACTATAGCACAGAGACACTGCTGCTTGCGTTAACAGATAACATCATGAGAGGGTTTGATAGTGGTAAACATTACATCCTGGTGATGCTAGACCTCTCTGCAGCCTTTGATACCGTTAATCACGACATACTTTTAAATAGACTAGATGAAGTAGGATTAAGTAAAAAAACTATCAAATGGTTTAGATCTTATCTAAGTAACAGATATTTTCAAGTACAAATCAAAGAAGAAATGTCAGAAAAGATAAACCTTCAAACAGGAGTACCACAGGGATCTGCCCTATCAGCCATATATCTCTTACCCCTATGCCACCTACTGGCGGGCCTAGGCATCACACATTACATATACGCCGACGATATCCAGTTAATTCTACCCATTGACGACACAATCGAAAAAACATTAAAAATAGCAAATATGTATCTGGATATCATAAAACAACTGCTAAACCAAATGGAGCTAGTAATTAATATTGAGAAAAAGAACGGAGATCATTCAAAACCCAATTATACTCAATAACAACCAAAAAATAGAGTTTGCAGATAAAGTACGGAACCTGGGCGTAATAATTGACACAGAACTAAGCTTAAAACAACACATCTCTAAAAGTTAAGGAAGGATACGCCAAACTAATGGTGCTGAAAAGACTTAAACCTCTTCTAACAACAGCCAACTTCCGATCAGTACTCCAGGCGCTGATCTTTGCTAGTACCAATTACTGTAACGCCCTGATGCTAGGCCTACCATACACGTCACTAAGACCACTACAGATACTACAAAACACAGCTGCTAGAATTTTAACCGGAAAAAGCAAGAGAGACCATATCACGGAAACACTAGCCGAATTACACTGGCTACCCATTGAACAAAGAATTCAATACAAAACACTATGCATTATACATAAATTAATACACAATGAAAAAGCAGACTGGCTGAACACAGCCCTTCGTGTACATGTCCCAAATAGGAATCTGAGATCTGCCAACAAAGCACTTCTCACTATTCCATCAGTCAAAACAGCCAGACTCACACAAGTAAGAGAAAGAGCTCTATCCTTGGCAGGACCCATACTTTGGAACACCATGCCCACAGAGTTGAGACTACAAAGCAACATCAAAGCCTTCAGAAAAAAATCTAAAAACCTGGCTTTTTAAACTAGCTTACCAAAAAGAGAAAGGTGAATAGTACTCAAGGGAAAGCAGGTACGAACATTCGAACAAACACATAACCATAATCAATGTGTGTAATTTTAATCAGACTAAGTTTCATTCTTTTAAAGCTCAGCAAAAGGATGAAAGTACAATGATAAAGGTAATCTTGTAACCTAAACTATAAGAATGTGAATCGGAAATGACTCAGTACACTTACCAATTTATATCATTTACAAACTATGTTACCGACCCTAAATTGGCACCTATGTAACTTAAGATACGTTAGCCTCATTTTATGTGCCTTGACGGTCCCCACCAAACGACGGTATAGAAAAATTGTTAAATAAATAAATAAATATCTGCCATTAACTTTTATACAGGCCCTGGGATCACTGTAGAGCTGATGTAACCATTGTAAAAAAAAAAACTTTCCAAATTTCATTCTCCGCAACAAAGTGAAAAGGTAGGACCAATGCACCATGTCGAAAGCTTTCTCTGCGTTAACCGGGAGAGCCAAGGTAGGGATATTGTGTTTTTTTTACCCACCAAATCAAGTCTAGGATTTTATGAGTGTTATCGCTTGCCTGTCAGCCCGGAACAAATCCAGCTTGATCTGGGTGTATAATTGATGTTATAAAGCTGTTCAGACGTGTCGCTAGGATTTTGGCTAGCAGTTTTAAGTCGATATTGATCAGTGATATTGGTCTGTTGGAGCCGCATAGAATCGGGTCCCTACCCGGTTTAGGTAGAACGGTAATGCCTGTATTGGCAATTGGCTGTAGAGGAAATTGGCTGTATTGGCTGTAGAGGAAAGCTGTGCCCCATTGCTCAGTGCCCGGATGTATTTTACTAAGTGCTTAGCAAACACTTGGTAAAATCTACCCGTGTAGCCATCAAGCCCCTGGGATTCCCAGGTTTCAGAGATTTTATGGCTTGTAACAGTTCCTCCTCTGATATGTCTTTATCTAGCTCAGCTTGTTGAAATTCAGTTAACTCTGTTATAGGTAAAGATTTTAAATAAATAAATATATATATATAAATACGGAGAATAAGAAACATGGAACAAAGTTACTGAGATGCGTGGTCACACATTCTTTTATTTTTATTCTCAAATGATAGAGAACTTCAGTTTAAACACTTTCTTATTTATTTATTGTTTTTGTTAAACCGAGTTTCATGACTAGCATCACATCAACCCGGTTTACAGATAACAATGTGTGTGAAGCAGAGCGTAACGTAATAAACAGTATTCCCAATAGAAACTTTAAACTTTAAATACAGTAAATCAGTTAAAGGATGTGAGAAAGTTACAATAAAACAGGGAAAATTAACTTGGATCTGGAAAAGGGGAGAGATTGAACAAAGCAATATTTACATTTCAGCCAGTTTCATCAAATCATGTAGTTGTATAGCAAAGTGAATAAATATGACTTTGTGAGTAAATATGACGGTACATAAATATGAAACGGTAAATAAATAACCAAGTGAATAAATATGACACAGTTGTGAATGATAATAATATGATAAAAACTCAGCAGGTATTGATGAGTGTAAGTTTGTAGTTGGTGGATTCTTATTTTGATCCAATTTTTGAATACGAGTTTGTGCTGATGTGTGGAGGTTTTATTCAAGGCCTGGGAATGCTTTTTTGAAAAGCCAAGTTTTTAGTCTTTTCCTAAATGTTAGAGAGCATGGCTCCTGTCTCAAATCAGGTGGGATAGAGTTCCACAGAGCTGGACCTGCTGAAGAGAAGGCTCTGAGACTCAAGGATTTATGTTGGTAGGTTTTGGCATGTGGAATTTGGAGTGACTCTTTATAGTATTCCCTGATGGGTCTGGCGGATGTGTATTTTTTAAGTGGTATTTGTAGGTCGAGTTGCGTGTGTTGGTTGATAGCCTTGTATATGATGTTGATGGATTTGTACATGATTCTGTAGTGGATCGGTAACCAATGAAGGTCTTTGAGGATAGGGGAGATGTGATCAATTTGTGATCAATTTTCTTGTATGATTACCTTATTAATGGACTAGATCCATGTCACACATCTTATACCTTATATTATATAAGCATGTACAGACACTGTAATGGCACTCTCATAGATTCATTTTTTTTGTAACCAAACCAAATATACGAGCCTCTACGTAAACCGTTGTGACGGTGCTTTACTGAACGACGGTATAGAAAAGATTTAAAATAAATAAATAAAGAGGTTATATATGTATGTATCTCCTCATTACTAATAGCTTTATCTTCCGAATTATAGCTCTGAGTAAAACTGGTGAAATCGTTGTGGTATAGATATGTTGTCCGTTAACATGGTACCGTCTTGATGTTTCACTTTTACTATAACGGATTGTGCCTGTTTCCGTTTTAAGGTGTGGGCCAGCAGCTTTCCCGCCTTATTGCCTCCCTCAAAATATTTTTGTTGCATAATTTCCAATCGGTATGCTATACTCGCAGTATCTAACGCCTCTATGAGGCCCAGCACTTCATTTAGTTGAATCCTGTTTATATCGGTGGCTCGTTCATTTTTTATGGAGCCTCTCTAGACATTTAAGATGAGAGAGTATGCTAGTGGGCTCCTTCTCCCTCTGTTTCTTTAAAAAATGCAGCTCTATCAATGAATTTGCCCCGAAAAACAGTCCCACATTACCACTACACTTACTTCTCCGGTATCATTCATAGCCAAGTACTCTTTGATGTCCTCTGCTACCTGCGTGACATAGGAATTGTCATCTATTAGAGAATCATTAAGTCTCCAATGCCTTAGTCCTCTCTCATAGTCCTGTATTCTTAAAGTGAACTGTACAGGAGAATGATCAGACCATAAAATCGGTTCTATATCTACTGTTTCCACCCTCGGAAGCAACCCCTTGCTGCCCACGAACATATCTAGGCGCGAGTAGCTCTTGTGCGGGTGGGAAAAGAATGTGTAATTTCGAGATTTTGGAAACCTAATCCTCCAAATGTCCATAATACCCTGACTTTTCATAAGGGCCTTCAACGCTAGCCGTGCTGCTTAAGAATCGTTGCTCTGTCTCCTTGAGTTATCTAGACAAGGGTTGAGAGTCAAATTTAAATCTCCGCCCAGAACTGAATAACCCTCCATTTTAGGCGCTATTATGTGGGTTAAAGGTTGATAAAACAGATCTTTATGCGATGTAGGTCCATAAACTGATAGCATTGAAAAGGTATCTCTCCCCCCACCGATATCTTAACAAATAAAAATCGGCCCTTAGGATCAGAGTAAGTCTCTTTCAATTTGAAATGAAGGTCTTTACGAATCATTATTCTCACACCAGTATGTTTAGACTCTAGAGGATTGTGAGGCTGCTGCCCAAAACTGATGGGGAAATTTGTCAGATTTCATTAGTCCCTGAAAAGCGTGGCCTTAAATGTGTCTCTTGAAGAAGCACCAAGGCCACCCCCATCCTCTCTAGTTCTTTAAAAAGTAGGCTACACTTTCGGGGTGTATTGAAACCCTTGACATTTATAGATAAAAACTTAAAAGTTGCCAAAGGTGTATATTTTTCCCCTCTCCTGTTCAGCATAGGAAGCCCATTGCCCACCATTGGAGGGTGGCCAATTTAATCCCAATATTTAAAAAAGGCTCCAGGGGCGATCCGGGTAACTATAGACCAGTGAGCCTGACTTCAGTGCCGGGAAAAATAGTGGAAACTATTCTCAAGAACAAAATTGTAAAGCATATAGAAAGACATGATTTAATGGAACATAGTCAACATGGATTTACCCAAGGGAAGTCTTGCCTAACAAATCTGCTTCATTTTTTTGAAGGGGTTAATAAACATGTGGATAAAGGTGAACCGGTAGATGTAGTGTATTTGGATTTTCAGAAGGCGTTTGACAAAGTCCCTCATGAGAGGCTTCTACGAAAACTAAAAAGTCATGGGATAGGAGGCGATGTCCTTTTGTGGATTACAAACTGGCTAAAAGACAGGAAACAGAGAGTAGGATTAAATGGTCAATTTTCTCAGTGGAAAAGGGTAAACAGTGGAGTGCCTCAGGGATCTGTACTTGGACCGGTGCTTTTCAATATATATATATATATAAATGATCTGGAAAGGAATACGACAAGTGAGGTTATCAAATTTGCAGATGATACAAAATTATTCAGAGTAGTTAAATCACAAGCAGACTGTGATACATTGCAGGAGGACCTTGCAAGACTTGAAGATTGGGCATCCAAATGGCAGATGAAATTTAATGTGGACAAGTGCAAGGTGTTGCATATAGGGAAAAATAACCGTTGCTGTAGTTACACGATGTTAGGTTCCATATTAGCAGCTACCACCCAGGAAAAAGATCTAGGCATCATAGTGGATAATACTTTAAAATCGTCAGCTCAGTGTGCTGCAGCAGTCAAAAAAGCAAATAGAACTTTAGGAATTATTAGGAAAGGAATGGTTAATAGAACATAAAATGTCATAATGCCTCTATATCGCTCCATGGTGAGACCACACCTTGAATACTGTGTACAATTCTGGTCGCCGCATCTCAAAAAAGATATAGTTGCGATGGAGAAGGTACAGAGAAGGGCAACTAAAATGATAAAGGGGATGGAACAGCTTCCCTATGAGGAAAGGCTGAAGAGGTTAGGGCTGTTCAGCTTGGAGAAGAGACGGCTGAGGGGGGATATGATAGAGGTCTTTAAGATCATGAGAGGTCTTGAACGAGTAGATGTGACTCGGTTATTTTCACTTTTGAATAATAGAAAGACTAGGGGGCATTCCATGAAGTTAGCAAGTAGCACATTTAAGACTAATCGGAGAAAATTCTTTTTCACTCAACGCACAATAAAGCTCTGGAATTTGTTGCCAGAGGATGTGGTTAGTGCAGTTAGTGTAGCTGGGTTCAAAAAAGGTTTGGATAAGTTCTTATAGGAGAAGTCCATTAATGGCTATTAATCAATTTTACTTAGGCAATAGCCACTGCTATTAATTGCATCAGTAGCATGGGCTCTTCTTAGTGTTTGGGTAATTGCCAGGTTCTTTTGTCCTGGTTTTGGCCTCTGTTGGAAACAGGATGCTGGGCTTGATGGACCCTTGGTCTGACCCAGCATAGCAATTTCTTATGTTCTTATTTTGGGAACCCAGCAAAGCAGTGCTAAGAGGAGAAATAGTAGCTTATGTGATTGGTAGAAATAAGCACATTAATAAGACTATTTTAGAACTCAAGGCTAAATTAAAGCTTGCTAAAGAAAAATCAGTTAGGAGATTGACTACTGAGAACAGGGCAGAATATCAAGCTATTTTAGAAAGCCTGAACGCATGTTTACACCACAAGGCACAAAGATCTCTACAGATGTCAGAACACAACTCCTTTGGATTCAGGAACGAAGCTGGGAGGTTTATGGACAATACAGTCAGAACATGGTGAGGGAGGACCTTTATTGAGAAACTGAGATCCAAACAAGGTTCTGTGGTATCTAAAATGTCTAAGGTTTGTGAAGTTCTTAGATCCTTTTTTTTTTTCCCATAGAAAATTTGTATTGAACAATAGATGATAACATCATAATAGTAAGCAAATAGTATAAATAAAATAAATAACATAGATCAAGGTGTATGCTAATTAACTGGTGCCTAGCATCAATATTATAACAATACAAAACACTGCATTACAAGTTCGAGCACAAACATATAACAGAACTCTGCAAACATTATCAAAACGTAAGCCCACAATCTGAGAGTAATAGTATCATCAATGTTCAAATTTTTTTTTTAGAATGATTCCTATACTCAATATGTACCCCCCCCCCCACCCCAAGACAACTCATATGTCACCTATATTAGGAGGTACAGAGTCTGAAAACAGACTATCAAATTATGAATAGTCATGAAAGAATCAGGGTAGAAGCATCTAGAACTAGTGTTTATAGGGAGACTGAAACTTTTAATAGAACAAAAATGGCCACTTTTGAATATGCACTTGAAAGTTACTTCTGTCCCCATTACCAAATCGACTCTCATAAAGTGTATAGTTTCCACAACAATTCAAATTTGGACAGCCATTTATGGCGGATTGCTGTAAGCCGACTCAAACTATAGAGCTTCCTCAATCGTTGTGTAACTTTCATTACCTGCGGCGCTTGTGCCTCTTTCCATGCGTAAGCGATTGCTCCTCATGCTGCAACCACCACTTGCTGACCTACGAAGGGCAGACGGGTTCCCGTATGCATAGCGGGGAGCCCCAAGCACACCATGGCAGGATCTAATTCTATATTTGTAGCTGTCATATTCTCAATAAGCTTTTTCATCTCCTCTCAGAACGGGATTATCACCGGACATTCCCACCACATGTGGAAATAAGTTCCCACAAGATTGCAACCCCTCCAACATTTGCCCGATAACTGCTTATTGAATTTAGCAATCCTAGCAGGTGGTAAGTGCCACCTAAACAGCAATTTATATCCCAGCTCAACAATATTGGAAGAAATGGAACTCTTCTGGATACCTATATAACAATTCTCCCATTCCTTATCTGTAACCTGTCGACCTAAATCCTTTTCCCAGGCCTGTAGATGTGCCGGTGAGGCTCCTTTGATAAACAACATGTTATATATTGTCGCTATAATCTTGGTTGCAAAACGCGCTTTAACACAAATCCCTTCAAATAACAGAACTCTCTAAAGACAACAGTGTTGTCTTTAGAGAGTTCAGAAGGTATCCCTGATCTAGAAATATAGTGACTCAATTGGAGATAAAAATACATCTCCGAACTAGGAAGCTGATACTCGCTCACCAACTCCTCAAACGTTTTCAACTGGGATCCTGTCCAAATATGACCCAAACGAGAACAGCCGCTACTCGCCCATCTTTGTGCCCCCACTCTGGTACACCCCGGAATAAAAGCCATATTGAAAAAAATAGGAGAACTCAAAAAATAATCGCGTGACCCTAACAAGACGGGTTTCCATTTGTCCCAAAGCTTAAATGTCAATGCTACTGTGGGAGGGACTGCCTTCAAGTGTATTCGGCTATCTTTTGGTAACCACACCAGATGACTCAAGAACGGGACTCCCATGAGCGTGGACTCCAGACCCACCCATCTTTTATCCCTTCCCGTAAGATGCCAATGTATAGTTGCTCGTAATTGTGCCCCCAAGTAATATCTTCGTAGACATGGGACCCCCATACCACCTTTCTTCCTGGGCGTCATCATAATCTCCTTATTAACCCTGGGTGGTCTCCTTCGCCAAATATACTGGAATAGCTTTCTTTGCTAGGAGGCCAACCGAGCATCAGATACATACAGGTCTATCCAGTAAAGTGCGGCCGCGTTTACCCCGCTCCTAACCCACGTTCTACTCACTTTCCGGCCGCATTAGCCCTTCCTGCGATCCACAACCCCCTTTAACCTACCCTTACCGCGTCCTAAAATCCCCAGGCAACCCCTTCCGCACGCGGCATGTATATTGCAAGCAAACGACCGAATTAGCTATTCCCTAGCATCCAGTAACCCTCGCCCCAACTATCGCTATTTTACCCTGCCGTTTTGCCACGCGTTTAACCTGCTAACTTACCGCCTACCCTTACCCCTGCGTTAGAGGCAGGGGTAAGGGTAGGCGGCAAGCTTTCCCCCAGCCCCCGCTCACCTGCCCTGGCCGCGTCCATGGATGCTGGTCTCCGGGGCAGCCCCAGTCCTCTCCCCTCCTCCCGAAACAAAAAAAAAGCGAAAAAAAAAATTGCAAGAGAGAGAGAGGAGAGGACGGGCAATCCGATGCTCGGCGACTTACTTTTGCAGCTCCCCTCCGGACATCGTGGCTTCCCCCGTGCCTGTCCCCTCTCCCCTCCTCCCGAAGCAGGGTGCGAAAAGCAGCCTTGCTCCGGGAGGAGGGAAGAAGGGACGGGCAGTGTAAAGCGGCGAAGCGACTTACTTTTTGCACCCCCCTCCGGACATCGGATGACCTCTCTTGCCTCCAGCTGCTCGCGAAGATGGACACCTGCACGGCCGCTGAAGACGTGACTTCACGACGTGTGACGTCACGTCTTCGGCGGCCGTGCAGGTGTCCATCTTCGCGAGCAGCTGGAGGCAGGAGAGGTCATCCGATGTCCGGAGGGGCTGCAAAAAGTAAGTTGCTTCGCTGCTTCGTCGCTTTACACTGCCCGTCCCTTCTTCCCTCCTCCCGGAGCAAGGCTGCTTTTCGCGCCCTGCTTCGGGAGGAGGGAAGAAGGGACGGGCAGTGTAAAGCGGCAAAGCCACTTACTTTTTGCACCCCCTTTCAGACATCGGACGACCTCTCCTGCCTCCAGCTGCTCGCGAAGATGGACGCCTGCACGGCCGCTGAAGACGTGACGTCACATGCCGTGACGCCAAACGTCGTGACGTCACGTCTTCAGCGGCCATGCAGGCGTCCATCTTCATGAGCAGCTGGAGGCAGGAGAGGTCGTCCGATGTCCGAAGGGGCGCGCAAAAAGTAAGTCGCTTCGCCGCTTCGTCGCTTTACACTGCCATCCCTTCTTCCCTCCTCCCGGAGCAAGGCTGCTTTTCGCACCCTGCTTCGGGAGGAGGGGAGAGGAGACTGGCATGGGGGAAGCCACGATGTCCAGAGGGGAGCTGCAATCCCGACTTCCTGGTATCTGTCATTTCAAATGACATTTGAAATGACAGATACCAGCGTGGCGTGAAGCGTTAGGCCCGCGCACCCAGGATACTATATAGGCGCTCTATCCAGTAAAATGGGTTGCGCGGGCCTAACGCTTCATGAACGCTTCTTAGACGCAGCTTGCATTTGCAAGCTATTTACATACAGGATCGAGCGGTAGGTGAGCTGCACTGTGCATGCGGCAACCGCGGGTGCGCTGGGCACTAACGCAACTCTTCCTACCGCTCGTTACTGGATAGACCTGATAGATAGGTAAAGTCTGAAATATATAACCAAGCCTTGGTAGTACATTCATTTTCACCACATTAATCCTTCCTAGCCAAGAAAGAGGTAACCTGTCCCAGATTTGCAAGTCTTTCTGAATCGCACCCCACACCTTATCATAATTTAATGCAGATAGATCCTCTAACTTGGCCCCGACCATAACCCCCAAATATTTTACTCCTTCCTTGGCCACCTTAAAGGGGTACTTGCCCTTGATCTCAGTCATCTGTTCTGGAGAAAGATTAATATTCAAAAATTCCGATTTATCTACATTTAATTGGTAACCCGATACCCTGCTGAACGCTTCAAGCTCTCCCATCAGATGTGATAAAGAGTCGGTAGGATTCACTACCGTAAATAATACGTCATCCGCGAACATGGATAATTTGTATTCCTCGTCCCCCACCTTTATGCCCTGGACTTCTATCTTATGTTGAAGTTTTATTGCTAGGGGTTCTAAATACAAAGCAAACAAAAGCGGGGATAGAGGGCACCCCTGTCTGGTCCCCCTACCTATTGGAAACGATTGTGAATAGCTTCCATTAACTTATACATGCACTGGGAGCGGAATATAATTTTTTTGTCCAGGTAAGAAAATTATCACCCACCCCAAATTTCTGTAATACCGTAAATAGAAAGTCCCAGTGAACCAAATCGAAAGCTTTTTCAGCATCAATGGTGAGAAGCCCCAAGGGAATAGATGATTCTTTGGCCCACCATAGTAAATTCACCACCCTCCGGACATTATCTGCAGCTAACCTACCAGGAATAAATCATGTTTGGTCCGGGTGGATTATTTGACTCGCCAGGCTACCTAATCGATGTGAGAGAATTTTTGCTAGGATTTTTAAGTCTAGATTCAGCAGAGAGATAGGTCTATAAGACCCACAGATGGTGGCATCTCTTCCTGGTTTGGGGAGTACCGTGATCCCTGCCCTATTGGCTTCTGGAGCTATATTACCTCCACCTAATAGATCATTAAACATATCTACCAATAATGGTGCGATTTCGGGAGTCAGTGTTTTATAAAACCTGGCCGAAAATCCATCCAGTCCCGGGGATTTGCCCTGTTTCAACCCCTTAATAGCCCATTCCACCTCATCTATCGTGATTTCCTTATTCAAACTGCGTTCCCCCCACTCATCTATTTTTGGGAATGGTATTTCTGTCCGGTACTCATCAATTTGGGTCTGTGTAATGTTTGCCTTTGCCCTATAGAGCTCTTGATAGAACTGGGAGAACCTTGCCTGAATCTGGTCATTCTCGATTACCATAGTCCCCTGTCTATCTTTAATTTTCAGTATTTGATTTTGCATCCGCCTTGCTTTTAAAGACCGTGCCAGGAGCTTGCTAGCTTTATTATCTCCTTCAAAATGCTCCTGTTTCAGTCTATCTAGATGAAATGCAATAGTTTTGGCATCCAGATTATATAGTTCCCTACGGGTAGCTTCCAGTTCTTTCCCCAGCCCTACATCTAGAGTTCTTTTATGCCTGATTTCCAATTTACCAAGCCTAGTTAATAACTCCAATCTAGTTTTTTTCTCTCTCATGCTTGACAAAGGAGGCCCGGGCGATCAAGTGACCTCTGGCTACAGTTTTAAAACATTCCCAAATTGTTCCTTTAGCTATCTCGCCTGTATCGTTTTCCCTTAAGTAATGGCCCATTTCCCCCTGTAGTTTATCGCAAAATTCTTTATCTTCCAAAAGGCTTTCATTCAATCGCCAATGACCCTTGTGATCCGAAACCGCTGCCATTGAAAGTGTGATTGAAATTGCAGCATGGTCCGACCACGTGATGGGTTCGATAGTTGTTTGTTTCACTGTACTGACTAACCCCTTATCTATAAAAAAAAAAATCGATACATGAGTAAATATTGTGTGCCTTAGAGAAGAACGTGTAATTCCGCTCAGTGGGGTGTAAAAGCCTCCATATATCTATAAGACCCCAGTTGGCCATTAATGCCTTAAGACCCACCCTCTGAACTTTAGCAACTGTCCCCCCCCTGGCCACTATGATCCAAAAATGGATACCGTGTCATGTTAAAGTCGCCTCCAATAATAAGGCAGCCCTCGGCCCAATTGTTCAAAACTGCAGAAATCGTATCCAGAAATTGTCCTTGGTTCATGTTTGGGGAATAAATATTACCCAGTGAAAAATCTGCTTCCCTATCCTAAATTTCACAAATATATATCTCCCATTAACATCTCGTATGACTGATATCACGTCTATTACCAGTGCCTTTGCAAAAAGAATGCCTACCCTACAATATTTGTTCCCCTTATTTGCTGAAGCGAAAAACTGGGTCGGGTAAGTTAGGGACATCATTAATCTTTCATGATGTTTCCTAAGGTGTGTTTCTTGGCATAGAATGACATCTGCATGAGAAAAGGCGGCGTCGGTTAATAGTTTCTTCCGTTTAATATAAGTGTTGAGTCCTTTCACGTTCCAGGAAATAATTTTTAGAGTCGCCATCACTCAGTATCTAATTGACTCAACTATTACGCTTACTCTTTCACCCATCCCCTCGAACCCCAATATTTTAACACACCATGTATACCCCTCTGCACATGGACTCCCACCTCCCATAGCATCTCCCATCCTCCCCCCCACCCCTCCCTTCTCTCCCTCCCCTACCCTTCCCCCCTCCCCAGCCCAGATGAAAGAGGGATAGTCACTCCCAAATGCCCCCCAGGGACCCCTCCCCCCGCCACATCTCAATATTAAATAATCATACTGTAAATAACACCACTGCTTAACTTCCAGAGCATATCTAGAAACAGAATAAAGGAAACTTAAACTGTAGTCTTTCTCTCTCTTCCGGCCGGCCTAAAGAAATTCCCACTGGTAGCCAGTACATTCGCCAGACATCTTGTCAGCCATTCGTGTCCTTTGAAGATGCAGATCCCCCGGAGTTCCTTCTCAGACGTTTCCCTCCATTTTAGACTCGTTGCCAGTGTTGTGTCGTCCCCAACCGATCCATGGGGGTAGCCAGGCCAGGAGACGAGGCCTTCGGACCCACAATTTCTGCAGCTGTTAGTATTTGCTGGCCTCAGCGACAGTTTTGACTCTGTAGTTCTCCCCCTTTATAGTAAAAGCCAACCCGAAAGGGAACAACCACCGGTATTTGATATCTGCTTGGCGGAGGGAACTCACAATATCCTTGAATTCTCGTCTGCGCTTTATAGTCTGAAAGGACAAATCCTGGAAATTTTCGATATTGTATCCCTGCCATATGAGTTCCTTTCATTTCCTGGCAAGCGCCAGTACTTTCTCCTTTATCTGGAAGGAATGAAAACAGACTATAATGTCCCTGGGAAAGTTCCTGTGAGGTTTTGCTAAGGCCCTATGTGCTCTATCCAGACTTGGGCCATTGTCACCCTCCGGCGGATCTCCATTAAAAAGAAGGAGATTACAGATCTCTTTGATGACCACATGGCAATCATTGTACGCTGATTCTTCCGGAATACCTCTGAACCTCAAATTTCCTCTCCTAGATCGATTTTCTAAGTCCTCCAGCCAGTCACGGATGGCAAGGTTATCCTCCATCAGGCGATTCACATCATGCTGTAGTTGTGTCTGAGAATCCTCCACCTCGCGAATTCTTGTCTCAGCCCCACAGACCCGGCCCTCCAATTTTTCATGGTCCCTTCTGAGGTCGGAGACCATTGATTTTATTTCGTCCTTCATAGCTCCCATTTCTGCTTTAAGATCTCCGAACCACGCCTGGAAATCACTGCGTGATGGAGGGAGATTTTGTGCTGCTTGTGAGGGACTCACCGTGTCTCCGCTCGCTTGAGCCTGCGCCTCCCGGCCGCCATCTTCTTCCCCCGGAGCTGTAGTCAGCATGGCTGCCGCGGCTCTCGCACCAGCGGTCCCAAAGGAGAATTGCTTCAAATCAATACTTTTTTTCCTCGTCGACATCGGGGTTAGATAAGTAATCGATTATGTTAATTGTTTTGCCGGCTCGGATGTCTCGATGTGGCTATATTTCGTATATTACCGTGGTGGGGTCAGGAGCGCGGTCCCTAGGCAGCCATTCAGCGGGGTGACGTCACTTTCCCCCGTTCTTAGATCCTTTTATGAATCTTTGTATATGGATGATATCTCTGGGGGACAGAAGGAGGACTGTCATTACCCAAGATTACAGAGTCACATTTAGAATTTTTGAATAGACCGATACAGGCACATGAAATCCTTAATGTAATCAACCTTAGCAAAAATGGGTAAGGCTCCTGGTCCAGATGGGCTCCCTTATGACTACTTTAAAATAATGAAGTCTCGGGAGTCACGTGATGTGGTGAATCCGGCTAGACGTGCACTGACCGGGTTCCAGCCGTCTCATTGTGTTTTTACCTGAGGGAAGTATTGAAAATTTTATCGAGTGATCATTTTTACAATCTTACATCACCCTCATCTCATCTGTTACGTTTATCAGCGAGACACTCTCGAAATGGCGACTAAATTACAACGTAAGGAGAAGGAGAAGGCAAAGCCAGCTGAAACCAAGATGGCGCCGACTTCTCCCGATCCTGTCGATACCATAACAGAAGAATCGTTGGAAGACAGAATTTCACAGGCGGTCGTACTAGCATTGGACGCGCGCTTGCATCAGATTGCAGAACAGATAGCTGAAGTGCGGTCTTCGTTGGGAGAGATTGAGGGCCGAGTGGAACGTGTGGAGGGCCGCACTACCCTCGTGGAAGACGACGTTGGAACCCTAGAATGAAAAGTTCAGGCGCTGGAAAAAAGCAGCAAACTACAAAGTGAAAAGCTCGATGAGCTCGAAAATAGGGCGAGACGCAATAATCTCAGATTCGTTGGATTTCCAGAGTCCATTTCGGATGGGGAGATTATGCGCACGCTGGAGCATTGGCTGGTGGCCATGATCCCAACGCTACATGTTGCCGCGGGAGGATTGATGGAAAGAGCGCATCGATTGGGCCCAAAAATTGCGGATGGCACCAGGAACCGGCCGCGAGTGATTATCGCAAAGTTTCTTCACTATGTTAATAAAATGACTATTTTGCAGCACTTCCGAAAGGAAAGGGATATTAAGTTTGAAAATCAGAAGATATTAATATTTCAAGATTTTTCAGCGCACGTGTCTGGGTTGCGGAAGACCTACACCCCTTTGTGCTCGGAATTGGCAAAGAGGAAAGTGAGGTTTATGCTTCTGTATCCCGCTAAACTGAAAGTGTGGCATCAAGGGGAGCAGAAAATCTTTGAAGATACTGCGGCAGCGCAAGCATTCATCAACCAGATCCCACAGCCAACAACTACCACCGCGGAATGATTGTTTCTTCTTCAGTGGCATATGGAAGGTATCCATAGCATGTTTTACTTAATGGTGCCTGAAGACGGCGTGTGGGGAAATTCCGCTGTGGTTTTTGACTGCATGGAAGGAGGACCCACGGCCAAAGACTGAATTATAAGCATTACGGACTGGTTTCTTGCAATCACTTGCATTATATCTTTAGATTTCCTTTAATATAGTTCGTGCAAGTCTCCATTTGTGCTACAGCGTTTGTTATAAATGTTGTTGATTATGCTTTACTCTGCCAGCCAGCGAGTTGGGTATACACTGGTTTTGTTTTTCTTTTCTTTTTTTTTTTTCTTTCTTTTCTCTTTGACAAATCCATTTCGGGGGCCTGTGTTTAGTTGAGCCCGGAAAAGGTATTCATTTATTCAATGAGACGGCTGTGCACGTCAGCTCGTTGACTCCAAGTCCCTAATAGGGATGTGTTTGTATTTGGAAGGGGGATTGGGAGAAGGGGGGTTGGAGGGGGGAGAGGAATGGGAGGGGGGGGAGGGGCTGTATCGGGGGGGTGAGGGGAGCTCACATTGCTGTTTGCGGGAATGGGACATTTTATTGGTGTTATTTGTTTTCCATGTCCCTCAGTTTCTGCTTGCTTACATGGAACTTGTTACCTCTGAGGTCCGCATTAGTATAGGGTATCTAATGGACTCCAATATGGATGTAATACCATATCCCCTGTATCCTCCTGTGCTACTATGGCAGGGAAAATAGTCTCTTGGAACGTGGCGGGCTTAGGTACGCCCATCAAGCGGGAGAAAGTCCTAGCTCACCTAAATAAACTAGAAGCCAAACTGATTTTTCTACAAGAAACACATTTGTCACAAGCGGAAGCCAAGAAATTGGCTAAGAAAGGGTTCACTCAAATTTTTTCTGCAGCTGGCTCTTCCAAAAGTCGTGGAGTTGCTATCTTAATTCACAGGTCCTTTGATTTTAAGGTACAAAAACAGATAGCGGATCCCAGAGGCAGATATGTTATTGTTGGTGGTTCTCTCATGGGGTTAGAAGTGACCCTTGTTTCTGTTTACGCCCCAAATCAATATGATCATCTATTTTTTACAGAGCTGGTATCTCAGATTTCAGTATTTGCCGCCAGACCTATAATATTGGGGGGAGATCTAAACTGTGTAGTTGACCCTGCTATTGATAAGCACCCTGCGAGGGCTGATCATCCTATGGGAGACAATAAGGGGCCGCTGTTTCTTTGTGCGCAGCTGCAATTGCTAGACCTATGGCGGGTGCTGAATCCTGGGAATCATGATTTCACCCATCTAGCTAGGGCGCATGCCTCATGGTCAAGAATTGACTATTTGTTAGTGTCTAAGGTGCTGTTACAGAAATTTTCACGTGCTAAGATCATGGATTTAATAATCTCAGACCACTGCCCAGTAACCGCCCAGATAGAAGTTATCCCCTCTGACAGGTGCTCTCAATGGAGGATGCCTGGGTTTCTTTCTACGGATCGGGCCTTCCCGTTTTTTTTACAGAAAAAATGGTCCGAATATGTTAAGGATAATGAACAACACCTTCAGCAACCTATATTGTTTTGGGAAACTGCAAAAGTAGTCATGAGAGGACATATAATAAGCTATACTAGCTATAAAAAAAAGAAACAATCTGCTGACATTCTTCGTTTAACTAAGCAGCTAGCAAGTCTGAAAAATAAACTCACGGGCCGTTCAACTGATCCAATCTTGGCGGACTATAGAGCTACTCAGTTAGCTCTAAATGACATTTTGCATGCTAAGGCCACCATGTCTATACAACAGTACAAATTCCGTATGTTTCACCATGCTAATAAAGCCGGCAAGATGCTAGCTAATCTTCTCAAAAGTCAAGAACCCAGTAAATTTATACCGGCGATTAAAGACACAAAGGGGAAAATACATACTGATTCGAGGGTAATAGCAAACATATTTTCCCAATATTACAAACAATTATATACTTCTGAAACTCCTCAAGTAGAGGACATATCACGTTTTCTATCGCAGGTGCACTGTCCCACTCTTTCAGAGGCGCAATGTGCCTTCTTAAATAGAGATATTGAATCAGCTGAAGTGGCGGAAGCTATTAAATCATTGCCAGCTCACAAGGCACCTGGGCCGGATGGTTTTGACTCAGTGTTTTATAAATCATTACTTGTGGGTCTTCCAGAGCCTATGACCCAGGTTTTCATAGCTATAAAAAACAGTGGGTCCATGCCAGAAACGATGAGGTCTGCAAATATAGTGGTCCTTCCAAAACCGGGGCGCGACTCTCTCCAAACTGGTTCCTACAGACCGATTTCTTTACTTAACTTAGATATAAAAATATATGCCAAGATATTGGCTAATCGCCTCCAGGATATTATGCCATGCCTCATCGGAGCAGACCAGGTGGGCTTCGTGAAGGGAAGGAGGGCTACTGTTAACATTCATAGGGTACTCTGCGCTTTGGAACATTGCACCTCTCGAGGGATCTTGGACCCTCTGCTGGTGGCATGCGATGCTGAGAAAGCATTCGACAGAGTGGAATGGGAGTTTCTGAAACAAACTTTACAGAAATTTGGCTTCCCGGATGTTTTTTTTCAATATATCACACTTTTATATACCAACCCTTCAGCCCGCATCATGGTAAATGGTTCTTTGTCGGAGCCTTTCCCGCTTGGTAGGGGTACACACGGCAGGGGTGCCCACTGTCGCCCCTTTGTTTATATTATCCGTCGAACCTATGGTGCTTGCCCTTGGGGATGACGTGAAAATACAGGGTATACAAGTTGGGAAACATATCCATAAAACTTTACTGTTTGCGGATGATCTGCTTTTATTATTGTCGAATGCACGGGAGTCCCTCCCTCGGGCGGTGCAAGTACTTGCAGCTTACCAGGCCGTTTCCGGTTTCAAACTTAATTTGGATAAAACCGAGGCTTTAGACATTATGGGCACTCTAGAATCTACTTGGAGGGACTTTCCCGTGCGATGGGCGGGGGATAAATTAAATATCTAGGTGTATACATTCACAAGAATACCCAGCAATGGTACCAGGTTAATATACCTCCACTGTTAGACAAGATTGGGAAACAGTTGGAGTCTTGGCTTAACTTCCCTCTGTCTATGCAGGGTAGGATAGCTGTCATAAAAATGATCACTGCGCCAAAATTATTATACTTATTGCTTATGCTCCCTATATACCTTTCGGGCAAAGATCTCAAATATCTCCAACGTACCATCACTCGTTTCATATGGCGGGGGAAAAAAGCAAGGATATCGTATAATACTCTTATAGCACCCAGAGTGAAGGGGGGTTTCAACTTACCCGATTTCAGATTATATGCCTGGGCGGCGCAGATGCGGTTTCTGGGGGATTGGTTACAGGGTACCAGTGAGTACACGGATTATGCTCTGGTGCAAGACCTATGCCAGTCGCTTCCCCCTAAGTTGGTTCTCCATTTACCACTTAGAGAGCTGTCTCGGCTGGGTGTTAAAGCTCAATTAATATCTGCTGTGCATAGGACCTGGCGAGAATTAAGGAATAGGCTTCAGTTGCCATCTCAGATCTCTTTCCAATATCCGCTGACTAATAACCCTATGACGCCTCCTTTTGACTCCATGTTTTTGGGGCGAAGTGAGCCTACAAAGGAGGTTCTTTTAGGGCATGTTTTGGATTCCCAGATCGGGGGGATAATACCTTTTGAGGTCCTACAAACACAGATGGGGATCTCTTCTAAGTATTATTTGGGTTATGCTCAGTTGCGGGCATTTGTCAAAAAATTTTTACAGTCAACCCAAGGACCTTTAGAGAATTCCGCATATGCTCTACTTTTAAAGGTATATGGGGGAAGACAGGGGTCGCTATCCATATTATATAAGTTTTGTCAAAATATAACACCCTACTCCACCTTTGCTCAACTACTACAAAAATGGGGAGCTGTTATTACGGAAGAACTCGATGAGTTAATGTTAAAAGAAAGCTATATGTCTATATCTCAAATAACAAATAATGTTTACTTAAGAGAACTTCAATTGAAAATTTTCCACCAGGCTATTTTTCCCCCGTTGGTAGCTTTTCACATGGGTATTGTTGGTTCTAAAGTGTGTTCTAAGTGCTCAGCCGGTTCAGCTACATTTATCCACGCTCTGTGGGATTGTCCACTTATCCAAGCTTTTTGGGAACAGGTTAGAAAGAGGGTGTCAGATATGTTTTCCACATCGATACACTGGTCAATGGCATTTTGTTTGTTAAATGTTGACTCAGGTGAATCCTCGCTAAATCATGACAACACTCTTTTCTTCTCTAAGGTGTGCTTGATTGTTAAAAAATGTATCCTCTTAAAGTGGGTGGAAGATACTCCACCAGATTACTTTTTATGGAACGCGCAAATGTCTAATCTTTACCCAGCTGGAATATGGATCGCTTTATAAGACTTTTTCATGTAAGAAAAAAGGTTTGTTTCGTGATATCTGGCGGGTTTTCTATGGTCAACTTTCTGAGGCCACGCAACAACTATTTCCGTTGGTAGAACCTGTTGCTCCTGCTGTTGGGCCCTAGGACTATGGGTTCATTACGAGTACAGTATTGCTCTTGAGGTAGAATTTCTTGCTTTTTTCTTTTCTGTTTCTCTTTTGTTTCTGCTGCATTTTTAATACACATTCATGGGGATTACCATACGTGACTATAAGATGTTACATATATATTATTTGGTTTGCTTGTATATATTCCCTGGCGGCAATGTGAGGATGGGAAGGGTGGGGAGGTGGGGATAGGGGGAGTAAGGGGATGTAACCATCAAAAATGTCAAAATCTGTTGTATAGGGTATTTTCAAGTATGTTCCGCACGGTTGCACCTACTGTATTATGTACTTTTGTATTCTTTGACAGTGTTGTGCTGAACGATTGTGTTTAATAAAATATCTTGGAAAAAAAAAAAAAAAATAATGAAGTCTCTATTAGTTGGTCCATTAAGTACATTTTATAAAGATGCATTGCAGAGGAACTCCTTCCCATAAGGGTTCAACAACGCTTCTATTACAATACTGACCAAACTGGAGAAAGACCCTCTACTCCCCTTCTTCGTAACAGACCAATCTCCTTGCTAACTATAGACCTAAAGATTTTAGTTAAAATTTTGGCAGACAATTGAAGGGAGTATTAGACTTAACCTATTTCCAGGCGCCAAGTGGGTTTTACGAAGGGTAGGACCGCGGGATCCCATATAATGAAATGAATCACTGCCTTAACTCTTTGCAGGTCTCACCAAGTTCCCGCTATAGCTTATAGGATTTGACTCTGAAAGGCCTTTGACTGGGTCTCTTGGCCTTATATGTTTTCAGTACTCCAAAGATTTGGCTTTTAAGAAGAAATAATAAAATACATCACATTATTATACAAAGAACTGACTTCAAATATTGTACCTAATGGTTCTAAGTCGGCAGCTATTAGGATTCAACGGTGAGTTTGACAAGGATGCCCTCTATCAACCCTCCTATTTATTCTGACCATCGACCCCCCCTGCTTTGGAAAATTGATACTGCTGGGAATATTGATGGTTTCAGCTCACTGTGTGCTAATTTTCCTTACTAAACCAAGGGAATCTTTAGGAAAACTACTGGAACTTCAGAATCTATTTGGTCAGTTTGCAGGTTTAAAAATTAATCAAGATAAATCTGAAGCCCTGGATGTTTATGGGAATAAGAAAGATAATTGGACAGACAGATTTCCATTAAGACTGATTGAAGGGGGAAATGAGGTACTTAGGAATTAAAATTCCATCCAATTTTAACTCAGTTTATATGGTTAATGTAAAGCTCCTCACTTCAGGATACGGCTAAAGCACTAACATCCTGGGGCACTCTGCCTCTCTCTCTCCACTTACTTAAAATGATGGAAATACCTAAGTGGCTGTGTGTCATGCAGGTGCTACCCTTATGGATAACCAGGAAGGATCTTAGAGAGGTAGATAAGCTTCTAAGGAATTCCCTCTGGAATGGGAAAATTGGAATGGGCCAGAATTTCCCTGCAGATCTTGCCCAGGCCAGCTGTCCTGATTTAAGAAGATAATTTGGCATCCACGTTGAGCCACGTTGTGGACTGGATCTGGGACACCTCGTTTTTTTCCCCTCAGGAACATTTACAAAAGGTGGTTTGGGGCCTATTTCTTTGAATGTTTAACCTCAAATTGGTGAGGGTCTAGTCCCAAAAGAACGGAAAGCACATCTACTAGTGAACTCAGAGAAACGTTTGGGTAGCTCTTTGCAAGCTACTACATCATAAGAGCAGAGCTTCGTCTCTTATGTTTTTCTGCAATAACCCCCTCCTCCCCCCAGGAGTAGACAATCCTATCTTCCAGAACTGGCATGGGAAGGGATTTAAAAGTATTCAGCAATTATTTTCGGAGATTATTATAATCATTCACAGTTTTCAGGAACTACAGGAGAAATATGCATGATCCCACAAAAAAAGTCTTTGCACATCTGCAACTACATCATTTTCTCTCAAGCTCTCTGGAATCTGTTAAGGATTTAGATTCTAATGGGAGGTTGAGAGAGTTTTTTTTGAAGGGAATACGATTAAAAACCCCATCAGTTGCATGATTTAATAGAAATCTAAATATAAAACGTACAGGGATACTCAAAGAGATGCATGCCCTTCCAGAATTCACTTGGGGGCGGATTTTAAGAGCCCTGCTCGCCTAAATCCGCCTGGATTTAGGCGAGGCAGGGCCCCTGCGCGCCGGTGCGCCTATTTTACATAGGCCTACCGGCGTGCGCAGAGCCCCGGGACTCGCGTAAGTCTCGGGGTTTTCAGAGGGGGGCGTGCCCGATCCGCGTGGCATTTTCGGGGCGTGTCGGGGGCGTGGTTATGGCACGGGTCAGTCCGGGGGTGTGGCCGCGCCCTCCGGACCCGCCCCAGGTCGCGTCCCTGCGCGCTAGCGGCCTGCTGGCGCGCGGGGATTTACGTCTCCCTCTGGGAGGCGTAAATCCCCCGACAAAGGTAAGGGGGGGGGGTTTAGACAGGGCCAGGCGGGTGGGTTAGGTAGAGGAAGGGAGGGGAAGGTGAGGGGAGGGCATTAGAGAATTCCCTCCGAGGCCGCTCTGATTTCGGAGCGGTCTCGGAGGGAACGGAGGTAGGCTGCGCGGCTCGGCACGCGCCGGCTATACAGAATCGGTAGCCTTACGCGCGCCGATCCAGGATTTTAGCGGCTACGCGCGTATCTACTAAAATCCAGCGTACTTTTGTTGGCGCCTGTAGCGGCAACAAAAGTACGCCAAATCGTGCTTTCTGAAAATCTACCCCTTAGTGTTTTACTCATATCCACGAGATTATGTTAAACGTAATTTTAAGAGAAACACAATATACATTTTTGCAACAAATTTTATTTATCACATGAAAAAGCTTGTAAGGTAAAGAATTGTACCTCAGATGTATGCCTGAAATGCAACAAAGATGTAGCTAGCTATTCCTATGAATTTTGAACGGATTCAGAAATTTGTAGATCCTGGTCACAGGTAAGGGAGATTTGTACTAAAATACTCCAAACGCCACTCCCAGGAGATTAAAAAATCTGGCTGCTTGGAATCTTTGATGACACATTTTCAGGGCTTGGCTCCGGTAAAAAAATTATTCATAGATAAAGTGAGCTTAAAAGCAAAAAAAGTAATTCTCTCACGTGGATAGGCAAAAAGGCTCTGCAAATAGTGCATTGGCAAACCAGAATGGTAAAGTTACTTACCTTTGACTACCTATTGGCTAAGACAGGATCGGAAAAAAAGATATGAACGGATGATAGAAATCTGGCAACCTTTCATAGATTTTCTCTCTCCTGCAGCCCGGAAGGTAATACTTAACTTATGATATTGGACTCAAGCATATGTAGAACATTAATAAGGCTGAAATGAGAGGACATTCTGATTACAAATGCTGCAAGTGTCATTAACTGTAAGCAGATGGGGAACTGCGATTGGGTGGCAGGGAGAAATGAAGCCGTAGCTACAACCATAGGCCTTCTTTGTACGCGGCTTTCCCTCATTGATGGTTATTACGCTTAACATGCTCTCACTCAACTATAATAATCTGTTCATTTAAACCTCTCATTGATGGCTGTATTTCATTGCTTTGAAATTAATAAATTATGTCAGTGCTTCCCAAACTTTTATCCAAAGTAACCCCATTTTAGCACTGGAAAATTCACGACCCCAGTGGATAATCATAAAATTAGCAGGCATGTGGTCTCCCACCAACAACCCCTCCATTCTCACCCTCGCCGCACTCCAGCAGATAGCCTCTCTCAACCACCATCTCCTCCTTCAATCCCACTCCCTCCCCTCCAGCATATCCCCTCTCTCCTCCTCTGCCCCTCCAGAGGATACTCTTACATCACCTCTCTCTCACCCCCTTCAATCCTTTTTGCATCCTTTCATTGCCAAGCGCTTCTTATAACCCCCTAACTGATCCTCTCTCAACATCCCCCACTCTCATCCCCTAGCCTCCCCTCCTCGCACATCGCCCTGATCCCCTCTCACCCCCCACAACTGTAGCAACAGCAATGAAAACACCTCAGACAGTATTCATGGTGAAGCGTGCTCCCGGCTTCTGGGAAGCCTGCCCTTTTATTGTAAATGATTTCATCGCATTGCATAGGATACATACGTCACATATTTTGCTGCTACAATGTTTTCTACCATAAATGTTTGTGCTGACCTTTTACTAAGTAGGCGCACGTGGGCAGTAGGTGCAAGCGGTCAGTCTGCAGGCAGGGAGGTCTGAATGGGCTGCGTCATGGGAAGCTGGGGATACAGCGAAGTTACTGTCTCTGAGGTAGTTTGCAGATCTGGTGAGGGATGAGTATGTGTACTAGCTGTGCTGACGGGCAGTCTGTTTGTTTCTTTACTGTCTGTTTCTAAGGGCACATGAACTAAAAGTGGTGACTTGAGATTTTTAGTCCTGATGTGTTCTAAAGCCTTTGTACATTTTTGCCAGAGCAATAACTGCCTTATGGGAGCTCGTGGAGATGTATGCAGGCTATTACCTATCTGAACCCAATGATCAACATTCAGGGTTCCAGATTCCGGGAACCAGGGACAACGACAAGCTATTTCTTTCATCAATTTTTCCATGTCCCCCAATTTGATATGTACTATTTCTCCCTTGGTGACGAAATAATGATTCTTTACTAATTTTTTCAATTCTTCCGCATGACTTCTATGCTGAATTGAAATCTTACCTCCCATACTCACGAATGTTTGGGAACAGACTCGCTGAATAAATATTTATGACTGTGGGAGCGGGTCTGTTGTTGGGAGCAAACTCGCCGAGAGAAAAAAAAAAAACTTACGTTTGCAGGAGCGAGTTTTGCTGTTTTACGATGCGCATCTAGGCTTTTTGTCCAGCCGAATGAGCAGGGAGCTTGTCACGTCTCGGATCTCCTTGGTTCACGTCTTGGATCGCGTCTTGGATCAAGACTTGAATCACGTCGGGCTCACCAGATGTAGCAACAGCAATGAAGACACCTCAAACAGTCATGGTGAAGCGTGCTCTCGGCTTCTGGGCAGCCTGCCCTTTTATTGTAAATGATTTCATAGCATTGTATAGGATACATACGTCACATATTTTGCTGCTACAATGTTTTCCACCATAAATGTTTGTGCTGACCTTTTACTAAGTAGGCGCAAGTGGGCAGTAGGTGCAAGCTGTCAGTCTACAGGCAGGGAGGGGGGAGGTCATTAGCTGGTCGTGAGGCAATTGTACTGAGCTATTTAGGTGTGAAAACCACATAAAGGCTCTTCCACCAAGCTTTTCCATAACATCAGACAGCGCAAGCTTCTCTGCCAAGGTCCCCCTTTAAATCATCTTCTATCAAACCATAAGAGAACTATATAAGAACATCAGCTATTGTCAACAACCTATAAGAGAACTACACAAGAACTAGACAAGTTCAATTCTAAAAACTCTTTGAACCCCTATTCAATACCCCATAGAACAACACAAAGAACTCCATAGATCATCACAAAGAATTCCCCAAAGAATTCTTCAACTTTAACTCCTTGGCAGCCCAAAAGTACAAAATGCAATTCCCAACCTCCTGACAGTCTTAAAAGCTATAATCAACCCCACACAGAAGTTATCTGCCTCTGCCTATATTAGGCTATGTATATTGTATTTCTTTGTTTAACCCCATATATTCATTTCCAAGTTATTCTTCCTGTTCTCTGTAAGACATTTGCTTGTCACTGTTATTGTTCAAAATGTAAACCGAATTGATCAATAATTCTGTTATTGGAAAGTCGGTATAGAAAAAACTTTAAATAAATAAATAAATAAATAAAGGCAAGTAGGTCATGAACTGTTCTGGGGGCTGCAAAAGCTTGCACTAGATATGTTTACTGCAGACTGATTTCCTGTTAGCTGGTGACAGAGGAAGGCTGTTTTACTTGCTAAAGCTTGCTGCGGTCGGAACATGACATTTCCTATGCACTAAGCGTAGGCCCAAGAAAAAGACCGTTAGACGTGGTGATAGATTTTAGCCCTCTGACGTGGCCTGCCAACTGCCTGAAGGCCAAGCTCCTAATCTCCACACACAACCTCCTCTATTACATCCCCAGACCATCTTCTCCCCTCTCACCTTCCACAGCAAATCCTTCTCCAGCTGATTCAACCCACAAACCCCTCCCTGCCTCTGATCCCTTCCTTCAAACAGCCCTCTCGCTAAACATCCCCCTTTGCTTTGGGCCCTGGGGCAAAGGGAGATGAAAACGGGTGAGAAGAGCGGGCAGGCTGCTGAGAGGGGCAACCTTTTTCTCTTGGGTACATTCAGCGGTGAGGAGCCACGGCAATCTACACTGGCTCATGCACACTTAGCCCTTTCCGCTCCTCAGGGCTGCTCCTAAGCCAGGCGGAGATTTGCAAGTAGCAGCAGCGTTAATAATGAAAGCTGGCACGGGATCTGTGAGCCAATGCAATCTCGCAGACCCTTCAGGGGCCCCGATTCCTCCTCATGCAGAGCTTCCCGTTAGCCAGAGAAACTCATGCAAGGGCAGGCCCTGTGAGCACATGCTGGCTCACAGGCCCCATGCTGACTTCCACTATTATTTATTTATTTAGATTCTTTTTTATACCGAAGTATAGCGAGGAGCCTTCACTCCGGTGTACAATGAACAACTTCATACATTAAACTTTTTTTTTTTTTTTTTTTTTTTTAACAGAGAATATAAACTTAAACATCAGTGTTATCAATAACATCTCAGCAACAGCAGAGTGGTAAGAAACATTATTAGAAAACATAACTATAGTAAGTATCATGAATTTGGGTTTTCTTAAGAAAAGGTGAATAATAGTTAAGAATACGGAGAAGTCAGAAAGGAGAGGAAGAGTGATGAAAAAAAAAAAGAGAAATAAAGTGAAGGGGTTGTGGAAATTATAGTGGTAAGGTTCAAGGTGAAAAATGGGAGAAAAGAGAGAGTGGACAGAATGGGAAGAGTTAAGTAGAAGGAAGTCGAGATAGTATGAGAGGGTAAGGGGTTCTTACAAGTGGAGAAATCAAAGACTGAGGGTGGACATTAATTTAGGCTGTGAATGCTTGCTTAAATAGCCAGGTTTTAAGTTCTTTTTTGAAGGATTTGGTATCCGTTATTGAGCTTAGATAAGATGGTAAGGAGTTCCATTCTATAGGGCCAGCTATAGAGAAAGCTCGATTCCTGGTGCTAGATAATCTTGCATCTGATAGAGGGGGAATGATTAGTTGCAATTTATTAGAGATTCTTGTTGACCGTGGAGGTTTGTGTAGTTTAATCATGCAATCAAGTGGACAGTTGTTATCTTTGTATATTTCGTTATGAAGAATAGATAAAGATTTGTATTTGATTCTTTGGGCGATAGGTAGCCAATGTAGATTCATCAGGGTTGGTGAGATGTGGTCAAATTTCTTCTTTCCAGATAGGACACGAGCAGCAGCATTTTGCAGTAATTGTAAGGGTTTTGTAGTGGATTTGGGGAGACCGATGAATAGAGCGTTACAGTAATCTATACAAGAGAAGATGAGGGATTGTAAAACAGTTCTGAAATCATTTGGATATAGTAAAGGTTTTAGGTGTTTGAGTATGTGCAGTTTGTGGAAACCTTCTCTGGTTTTTTTAGCTATGCATGTTTTGAGATTTAGTTCATTATCAATCCAAATTCCTAGGTCTCTAACAGTGTTCTTTAGTTGGATATTGATGTTGTCAATTGAGAAGAGGGTAATTTGATCTGGTTGTTCCGGGTTGTTTCTTTTTAATAGGATACATTCAGTCTTGTTCATGTTTAGGCATAGTTTTAGCTGGATTAAAAATGTTTTGATTGAGTTAAGGTGTTTTTTAGTGAGGCAGATTGCATCTTCAATGGTGGAGGTTATTGGAATTAACAGTTGGATGTCATCAGCGTATAAAAAGAAAGTAATGCCTAGGTTTGAAATGAAATAGAAGAGAGGTAGGAGGTATATATTGAAAAGAGTGGCTGAGAGAGCAGATCCTTGAGGAACTCCAGTTTTTAGGGGGTAAGGGTCGGATGATATATTGTCGAGGGTGACTTTGAAGTATCTGTCATTTAAATAGGAGGTGAACCATTTGAGAGTGTTCCCAGAAAGGCCTATGTTGGATAGACTAGATATAAGACTCTTGTGGTCAACCGTGTCGAAGGCAGCAGAAAGATCCAGAAGTATTAATAAGTGGCTTAGGTTGTTGTCAAAGTTTCTTATAATTTTGTTAGAGAGATTGATCAGTAGGGTTTCGGTGCTGCTGTCTCAAAGAGCACTTGCCATCTGAGGCACTTGTGACCCTAGCTGAAGGTTTTGCAAGCCCTGCTCTATATATCATATCATTATAAAAAAAAAAAACAAACCACAGCGAGTATCACATTGCACTTTTCATTTCTGGCATTAAAAGTAGCACATTAAATACATCTTGGATTCAGCCTTTGGAGCCAATAAGTCCCCTCTGCACTGAAAACAGGCTCACTGCTGTGCCCTATGCGAAGACAGGAACCGCTGAAGCTTATTCCACAGCTTGGATTTTGCTCAGTCCATCTGCATACTGGAACTCGGTGCTGTTCTCATAGTCGTACATGTCTAGTGCCACCTCGCAGCTCTCTCTCACCACCCGCTCCTTGTCCCGGGTGTACAGCCGCAGTGTCTCTAGGCAGGAATCCTTGGCAATAGAGCCCAGTGCTTCGGCACATTCATGGCGTACCATGGGGTTCTCCTCCACGTTCACCAGTGCCTCAGCCAGCTGGGGAATGGAGGCCTCGTGCTGCATCTGGCCAAGGACGAAGCCGATTTCATGTCGGAAAAGAGCGCTGCTGCACTTCAGACCTGAGGTAGCACAGGAAGGCAAGAAAGAAGAACTAAAGCACTGGATCAGGCTAACAAGAAGCAAGTCAGGTTATCTTAAATTAGGTGGAAAGCCTGCCTCCAGAGAGCAGGCTGGTGTTGCAGCCAAATCAGCCGAGTTCTCAGTTTCTCCTTCTGTACCCAGGGAAAGGAGCTCTGTAAATGTATCGCTCGCAGTCCCTGGGAGGGAGCAAGCACCGGGATTATTGTGACAGCATCATATTCTGGGTGAAGTACAGCGGGGTATTGGGCTTGCTTGGAAGCAGTCTAAATCACTATATGGTGAACAGAAGGGTAAATGAAGGGGGAGCAGCGCCCATAACTCTCGTGGAGCCTTCATGCAGGACTCGAACCTCAGCCGGGTCCCCAATATTGTAATTGTATTGCACAGTTCCAAACAGAGATGGCAGGGGGACCAAATGGGGCTACAGGTGGCCTTGACTAGAGCTGATTAATACAAGAGGCAGACATTCCAGGTGAGATAATGGAAAGAAAACACCCTGATTTGATGAACTGAATTGTCACAGTCTTGTTGAATGAGAAGACATCTTACCATCGGCAAGTGCCAGCACAGCTCGCTCTCCACCAATATTTCTGAGGGCAAACATAGCCCGATATCGGTCAAAGAGTGTCTGGGACTCATCCAGTAAGATCTGCCTTAGCTTCTGCACATCCTTGTCCTCAGCAGGGGGAGCAGGATCTACAGACAGGTAGGGATTGTTGTCAGGATGCTCTTTGTTGTTCTGTAGCCATTCAAGCCGTCTCACAGCCAGCTGGCAAGTCTCTGCTACCTATGCCAAACACAAAGCCTCACATTACAAAACCGCCCAACTCAAACAGCTAACTTTTGAAAATCAGTGCTAGGCAGCAGCGATTACTCTCTAGACCTTACCCTGCTCCCTGGGATAGAAACAAAAAGAGTCACCTAGTGAAGCCAGCTGCCTAACACTGTACATGGTGGTCTTTGCAAGCCTCCCCCTGTAGCATTGCACAAGCCACATATTATAAACCCAAGGCAGAAGTCTCTCTCAACGCTTACCTCAATAACCGGATCTGCAGAATACCGTTTTAGCAGATCCAAGACGTCCAGATTTCCAATAGCTCCTAACGCCTCCCCTGATGGTAGAACACAGAAAATGCTTAAGATGACCAGGAATACAATGTAAAAAAGCTTGGAAAAGAACATGATTCTGCATCCCACTTGTACTGCTGCTATTCTTCCACAAGAATATTTCACAGTGAAGCGTGAAGGGCTAGGACTCAGAGCTGGGAAACTCAGTCAGTCAACCCTGAGAGTCAGGATGAGCACAGGCAGACTGGATGGTCCTTACCTGCCCAATATCCACTATACTACTGAACTGACAGATCTATAAATGTTCATGAAAGTGATTAAGTCTGGGGCAGATCTAACCACTTTCATGAACATTTCTAAAATTAAATTGGCAGAGGTTTGTGGGTAATTGGGCAGTTCTGGTGAGATTCTAGCCAGTCACTATAAATGCGCTATTCAATCAGTATGCCAAAATGGTATAATCCATTGTTTAAGATCCAGAATGAACTGACAAGCTAAAGGCATTTGGTCATTAAGTCAGAGTGTGAAAGAAGGGAAATTAAAGGAAAATTAGTTTCTTACCTGATAATTTTCGTTCCTGTAGTACCAAGGATCAGTCCAGACACCTGGGTTATGCCTCCGCACCAGCAGGTGGAGACAGAGCAAAACTTTGACGGGCTCTGTCATATACCAGGGTGCCTCCCACAGCCTCTCAGTCTTACGTAATGTCAAAGCAGAATGGAACAAACCAAACTACCTAACTATAACCCGCCTATAAACTGAGTCCCAACAACCCCCAACTGGAACCGAATACCCAGAAGGAGTGAGAAAACATAACATCCGGAAAGAAAACCACCGAGCGGACTCTCCGCTATTTCAGAATTACAAACATACAGATATGGGCGGGTCTCTGGACTGATCCTTGGTACTACAGGAACGAAAATTATCAGGTAAGAAACTAATTTTCCTTTCCCTGTACGTACCAGGATCAGTCCAGACACCTGGGAAGTACCAGAGCCAAGTTATCTAGGGTGGGACCCCGAGAGTCCTGCTCGGAGAACTCCCACTCCGAAAACCACTCTCAGCCGAGGCTCGGACATCCACATGGTAAAGTCTCGCAAATGCATGAAACGATTTCTACGTCACTGCCCTGCAAATTCCCTGAGGCGACCCCTGAAAGATTCCGCCCCAGCAGCGACATGAGACCTCGTAGAATGAGCCCGAAGACCCACGGGTGCAGCATTCTCACGTAGCAAAGTGTGGACCCAATAGTCTCCGTGAGTCTGCGCGCTATCGTAGACTTGGAGGCTGCACCTCCACTTTCTTGGAACACTCCACAAAACAAAGATGGTACGTTACCTAAAGATAACGCCCTAGCACTCTGCGAACATCCAGGTTCCGCAAGTCCCGTGCCATCGCATGAGTCCGTTCCCCTTCGTGAAACGACGGTAGCTCCACTGACAGAATCAAATGGAAAAGGAACACTACCTTCGACAGGAAAGAGGGAACCATCCTCAACGACACTCCCGACACCGAGATTCATAACAAAAAACGGCTGCCGACATGACAACTCCTATAGCTCGGATATCCGTCTGGCTGACGCGATCGCAATTAGAAATACCACTGTCAGTGTAAGGACCTTCAGGGTCGCCCGCTTAAGAGATTGAAACGGAGCTGAACATCAGGCCGACGGCACCCAATTAAGGGCACCCCATTGAGGTTCCAGGAAGGGTATAGATGACGCAGAGGAGGGTGCAAAAGTTTAGCCCCCCGAAGAAAACGCGCCACAACCGGGTGTACGGTCAAGGCTACTCCTTGGACCTTACCCTGAGGACAACCCCGAGCCGCCACCAGAACCTGAAGCGACCTACAAGGTAACCTTTAGCAAGGTCTACCTGGAGGAATCCCAGACTGTCGGAAAACGACGCCCGCACAGGGACTACTACACGGTCCGCACACCAAATTTCCAATACTGTCCACACTCTAACATAAGCAAAGGATGTAGACGTTGCTGTGACCTCCGTAAGGTAGCTACCACCGCATCGGAGTGTCCTGTAATCTACAAGCGCTGCCTTTCAAAACCATACCGCGAGACGGAAGCGATTCGCCTCCTCCAAAAGACGGGCCCTGACAAAGAAGAAGAACCGCGGACCCTTGACCGCCAGGTTGAGGAGATCCGCAGACCACGGAAGCCGGGGCCACTCCGGCGCTTCCAGGATTACCCCCGAGGGGTGAAACTCTAGACGCGTACAGTCACACATTTGTCGACCAGGGAAGGACCAGAGCATCAACTCCCTGTGCTTCCCTTTCCGTGCGCCGACCGTAGAACCGTGGGGCTCGTGCAACTTAGAAAAGTGGTCATCAGAATCATGTGGAGCGTGCCCCTTCTCTCGCCGAGTGGACGAAACGCCTCTTCGGTCAGCTCCCACTCACCGGGATGTACCAGTCACCGGGATGTAGATGGTGCCGACTAAGAAAGTCTGTCTGAACGGTGTTCACCCCGGCAATGTGGAATGCCGCAACATTGCTGAGAAGTGCTCCGCCCAACACATCCACCGTTGCGCCACCGACGCAACTAAGCGACTTCTGGTTCCGTCTTGGCGATTGATGTACGCCGTGTTCGCGATATCTGACAGAACTCACACATCCACCGTTGCGCCCCCGACGCAACTAAGCGACTTCTGGTTCCGCCTTGGCGATTGATATACGCCACCGTGTTCGCGATATCTGACAGAACTCTGACTGATTTCCCCCGAAGTATCGGAAGAGACGCATGCCGGGCTAGAGATACCACCCTGATCTCAAGCGGCTGATGGGCCACCGCGATTGATCTCTGGACCACGGTCCCTGCACCGAGCATCCCAGGCACACTGCTCCCCATCCGTAGAGACTGGTATCCGTGGTGACAACTGTCCAGTCGGTCATTACCAGGGAAAAACCCACCAGGCAGATGATCCGGGACATGCCACCATTCGAGACTGGCTCTCGCCTGGTCCGTAAGCGGGAGCGGTAGATGAAACTGTCCCGACACCGGAGTTCAGCAGGATAGCAAAGCGGACCGGAAAAGGACGGCGATGCGCAAGCGCCCCTGGCACCAAAGCTATAGCGGATGACATGGAGCCCAAAACTTGGAGATAGTCTCTCTCTCGAGGGATATGGAGAGCCAACGGGTTCCGCCCTTGACCTTGTAACTTGACCACTGGTTCGGCTGTGGGAATACCTTGCTGCGCCTGGTGTTGAAGGAGCGCCCAGGAATTCCAGAGACTGTGTCGGGGTCAGATAACTTCTGGCAAGGTTGGCCACCCAACCGAGAGAGCGCCACAGCTGAAGGACCCCCTGGAGCACTAGCTGACACAGAGGCTCGGACTGCGCTCGGCTCAGCCAGTCGTCCTTTCGAAGCTGAGCTGTCACCATCACCACCACCTTGTAGAACATGCGGGGAGCGGGGCGAGCCCAAGAGGGAGATCCCAGAACTGATAATGCCTGCCCAGAATGTAGAACCGGAGGATCTCTGGTAAACGGTTGTATGCCGATATGGAGCCATGCTGCTGTGAGGTCCAATAAGACTAGAAAACTCGCCCGGATGAACCAAGGCGAGGACCGAGCCAAGACCCCATCGTGAACCGCGGCCTCCGTTTCGGGAAGAATGAAGTACATGGAGTAGCGACCCCTGTACTGCTGCTCGGCGGGCACCGGCACTATGGCCCCCAAGTCCTATAGGCGCTGCAGGGTTCCCTGCCCCGCTTCTCTCCTTTCCTGGTACTTGCAGGGAGAGACGAAGAATTTGTCTGCAGGAGTCTGTACAAACAAACTAAAGAGCATCCGTGACTTATCACGGAAAGGACCCACTGGTCCGACGTAATCTTGATCCATCCCTTGAAGGATAGCGATAGCAGAACCTGAGAAGAGGAATGGACCCGTCTGTTTCACACTGGGAGGTCTAGAACCTGCCCCCCCGACGGAGTGTTACTTTGCTTTCCGAATTGTCTGCTGCAAGAGGACTGAGACCACGACGGCTACCTATAAGAACCCACTTGGTAAGACGCCCCGGACGGTCTCGCTGGACGTGACTTTCTATTTTCCCGGAACCGAGACCTAGCAAAAAAAGATCATCCAGCTCCTTGCCAACCAACAACTGCTCTTTGAAGTGCAGGGACCCCAGGTGGGTCTTGAAAGAACCATCTGGAGCCCAAATCCGGAGCCAAGGGATGCATAGACCGTGGATCTGGCAAACGTGCGCAGGAGATCATAAACGCATCCGCGTTGGAAGCGAGTACTACCGCCAGACGACCCGCCTGTGTGGCTTCTCCTGGCGAGAGACCAGCTTTGCTGCGCGAGTCTCCAGCGCAGACACCTCGGAGCCCCAGCTTTCTGTCCTGCACGACCGAGAGCCGTAGCCCTCATCACTGGAATCATGGACCTCTTCGTCACGGCAGACACAGCCGCGACCACTCAAGACAGTCGCAGGGTCTCCAAACGTCATCAAGGAGAAGATACAGCATGCCCATAGCCTTGCTTACTGTCAGACCCCAATCCGGGGTGTCCCAGATCCGGAAGAGAAGGTCTGTCACCGAGAAGTGGAAAGAAAACCACCGCGGGTCCTCTGAGGTCCAATAGGACCGGGTCCATAGCTCCCAGACGGGATTCCGCCGGCGGAGCACCAGAATGGCTGGGATCAGCGGTGCCAGCCCCTGTTCTTAAAAAGGACGTACCACCCGTGGGTCGCCCCTATCCATGGCTGACGCTCCTTAGATAGTACCAGGCTGTACTGGTACCTCCGGAGATGTGGAATCCGTGGCTGTCCCAGGCAGCACGGACCTGAATGGACTTCTTTTTTTTTTTTTCTCTGTTTCTTTTTCTTCCTTTCAGCGGGTCCGAATCCCCTCGGGACTTACTACTGACGCTGCTACCTTCCTCCTGGGAGTTTGGCTGCAGTCCCGCAGAGGAGGGCGCAAAAGTTTCCTACCCGCATACTTAGCCTTAAAAACAAAAAACCTTGTGCCTAAGTAGCACAACTTCTGAGGAAGAGCCTGCCACCGAGCTGTCATCCCGCATGGAAGAGACCTCCCCCGCTAGAACATGCCCCCCCGATGGGAGCAGCTGAGGAGAAAACGCGGGAGGCAGCGATCTCTCCCCCAGCGCTGACGGCATGGTATCCTGAAGGAAAATCAAAATGGCTGCCGTTCCCGCGCGCGGCGGGGAACGGATCAATCGGCCCTGCCTCCGGCGGTCCTGTGCTCCCCGGCGACCGTGGCGCTCGCATCCGACCCCCCCGGGCCTAAACGGAAGAGCCCTCGTCTCCCTGCACGCACCCCAAACCCAGGCCGTCACACGAGAGACGCGCGCGCCGAGCCGGCCGCGTGGCCCGATGACCTCAGCGGCATCTGGCCCCCCCCCCCGCTCTGAGAAACTGCGACCAAACTGCAAATACAACAAAAACAGAAAACCAGCCGCGACCACAGCGGAGAGCCGGCGCCCACAACCGAAATAAAAACAAACTTTTTTTTTTTTTTTTTTACAGCGTAGCACTTGCCGATCGTTGTCCTTGGTGCTGGACCTCCTGCTCCAGTGCGGGGTGAGTGAGCCGGGCTCCCCGGTATCACCCCCGACGCTGCTACCCTCAAGGGTTCGGGTCCTCGACCCTGAGCAGCGGCCTCAACCAGGGAGGATGGTCCCCTCGGAACCTTCTAACCCCCTGGGAGGCTTTCAGCGACCAGGATCTGAAGACTTCTCTATCCTCTTCTTCTTCTTCTTCTTTTTTTTTTTTTTTTTTTTAAAACCTCGCGTAAAGAAAGAAAGAGACCAATCCTGACTAAACTAAACTAAGCCAAACAGGAGTCTCCAGAGACTGTGGGTTTTGCACCTTCCAACTGCTGGAGACAGAGTAAAACTGAGAGGCTGTGGGTGGCACCCTGGTATATGACAGAGCCCGTCAAAGTTTTGCTCTGTCTCCACCTGCTGGTGCGGAGGCATAACCCAGGTGTCTGGACTGATCCTGGTACGTACAGGGAACTGAATTTCAGATCTGTTTAGCCCAAACTGTTGAAGGTGTTGTATTAAAGCAATTACATGATTTTCGGAACAGCACCGCATTCTGAACCAATACCACTTCAGACTCCAGAAAGCGTTTAGCATGAAACTGCTACTCCTATCTAATCTTGAGACTATCTGTCAGGGTTTTGACCAGGGCACTATCTCCATGATGGTCCTGCTTGACATATCCAAGGCCTTCGATACCTTAAACCCCTCTGTTCTGCTTCACCACTTAATGGAAATTGGGAACTCTGGCACGGTCCTGAGCTGATTCACCTCCTCCATCTCTGATCGTGCACAGCAGGTTTCTTCAGGGTCTTCTTTCTCCAAACAGTTTGGCATTACAGCTGATGCTCTGCACTCTCTCCTATACCCTTCAACATCTACTTGACACCCCCCCTGCATTTTAGGAGTGCATTATAAAATCTATTTGTATCTGCTTTTATATGAGACTTTGTTTTGTAAATTGCTTTATATGCGCCTTTTTTGCTAAATTGCTTTATATGTGCCTTTTTATTGTAAGTCACTTTGACTTTTCTAAAGAAATACGATCAATCTCTATTACTCTCTATTTGTCTAGTTTTTCTAACAGGGTCATTCATCAAAATGCGTTATGGCATTAATGCCATAACAAACGCGATAATACGATTATCCCATGGTGTGAATGCAAATTTTTTTGAAGGGGCGGGATTGATTAAAATGCAATAGCATGCGTCACACTAAACCAGAAATAAGTCCACCTTTTTTCCTGGCATTAAGTTGTGAGATATACCCAAAACATGCAGAGTGAGACGTACGAACGGCACAGTACACCTCAGTGAAGATTTGACGTCATTTGGAGTGGGAAAAGTAAGACTAAGATGAGATTTCTACAATGTTCTCTTCTCCCTAGCTTGATGGACTTTCCTCACTCCAAATCACGTCAAATCTTCACCGAGTTGTACTGTGCCGTTTGTACGTCTCACTCTGCATGGGAAACTGGCCCCAAAACCCTAAACCACCACCAAAACCTCACCTCGAGCTTTAGCAGGCCCTCCTATAGGCATATAAATAGTTGAATACTAAGAAGGCCTTATACATAGGTGCTCTCGCTCTCTCCTTCCCACTTTGTGAGCTGCGAAATAGGAAGTATCAAGGGATGTGAAAAGGTTTACTGCATCCTGTGATACTAACTAAGCACATGGGGGTAGATTTTCAAAGGGGTACGCGCGTACCCCCCAAAAACCTACCCCAAACCCCCCCCCCCTGCGCGCGCCGAACCCATTTTGCATAGGCTCGGTGGCGCGCATAAACCCTGGGACCGCGCGCAAGTCCTGGGCTTGCATGGAGGGGCGTGTCGGGGGCGACGCGGCGTTTCGGGGGCGTGTCGCGAGTGACGCGGCATTTCGGGGGCGGCGCGGCCGCGGCCTCCGGACCAGCGCCCGGACCAGAACATGGAGCGCGGCAGCCAGCCCGGCAGGCGTAACTTTGCCGATAAAGGGGGGGGTTTAGATAGGGCTGGGGGGATGGGTGGAAGGAAAGTTCCCTCCGAGGCCGCTCCGATTTCGGAGCGGCCTCGGAGGGAACGGAGGCAGGCTGCGCGGCTCGGCGCGCGCAGGCTGCTGATTTTGGGCAGCCTTGTGCGCGCCGACCCCGGATTTTAATGGTTACGCACGTATCTATTAAAATCCCACGTACTCTTGTTCGCACTTGATGTGCGAACAAGAGTACGCATGTGCGCAGATTTATAAAATCTGCCCCATGGTGTGGTAATTTTTAGAATTACCCTAAACACGGCCCTTTCTCTTACCTCAGGTGCTATCCATGCGATATTATAGCATTTCGATGAATCTAGGGTTTAGAATGCGACAAAGGTTAAAACCTCTGCTTCCAGCACATCACTTCAGAAGTGTCCTTCAGGCTCTTGTATCGACAGGGCTACACTACTGTAACTCCTTTCTCCTTGGACTACCAGCCCAAACCCTTAAAGCATTAAAGACAGTGCAGAACTCTGTAAGCACATTACCCTGGTTCTCATGAGGAACTTTGTCAACTGCCTTCTGAAAATCCAAGTACACTACATCTACCGGTTCACCTTTATCCACATGTTTATTAACTCCTTCAAAAAAGTGAAGCAGATTTGTGAGGCAAGACTTGCCTTGGGTAAATCCATGCTGACTTTGTTCCATTAAACCATGGCTTTCTATATGTTCTGTGATTTTGATGTTTAGAATACTTTCCACTATTTTTCCTGGCACCGAAGTCAGGCTAACTGGTCTGTAGTTTCCCGGATCACCCCTGGAGCCCTTTTTAAATTTTGGGGTTTCATTAGCCACCTTCCAGTCTTCAGGTACAATGGATGATTTTAATGATAAGTTACAAATTTTTACTAATAGGTCTGAAATTTCATTTTTTAGTTCCTTCAGAACCCTGGGGTGTATACCATCCGGTCCCGGTGATTTACTACTCTTCAGTTTGTCATTCAGGCCTACCACATCTTCTAGATTTACCGTGATTTGGTTCAGTCCATCTGAATCATTACCCATGAAAACCTTCTCTGATACGAGTATCTCCCCAACATCCTCTTCAGTAAACACTGAAGCAAAAAAATCATTTAATCTTTCCGCAATGGCCTTATCCTCTCTAACGCCCCTTTAACCCCTCTGTTGCATCTTTTGGACGCAGGCGCCTGCGACCACTCTGCCTCACCTCTCTTTTAACTTTCTCCTCCTCCTTTGGAAGAATGGCTGCCTCTGCTGCTGTTTGCCGAACCCCTTGGGTTCTTCGAGCCAGTATGGGCGTCCCCGTCCGCCATGCTTCTTCCTGAGGCCTCCTAGGGCGCGCGCACGCTGCCCATATTCTTAAACACATCATGGCGGGAACCTCGGGGGCAGCCCCACCGCATAACGTCAGTACCTCGGGTATTTAAACCTCCGCTCCAATACGAGTTAGCAAGGACTTCGGTTTTGCTACTCTGACCGTTTCTAAGCTGCTCGCTTAGATTCCTCACTACCCTCTGGGGTATTTCGCTACCTACTGAAGCTCTGGGTACCTGCTCCTCGGGGGCCTCTCGCTTCTACTTGCCCTCCGGGGTTATTCAGCCTAATCATCAGGACACCCGCCCCTCGGGGATCTTGTCTGCTTTATTCCAGGTACCCTCGGTGCTCCTAGGTACTCGCTCCTCGAGGGCCTATCCTGCTCTGGGTATCCTGCACCTCGGACCACGGGTCCTTCTCTTCACTAGACTACTGAAGGAAGCTATCATCGCTGCTACCCAGTGAGTACTACTATGCTCCAAGCTCTCCTCACTCCACCCTTCAGGTTCACGGCCTATCCCGCACTGCGGAACACTACTGGACCTTCGCTACATTTGGGTGAGATCATCAACTACATTACTACTGAGACTATCTGGAGCCTTACTGTGATATCGCTGAACTACAGCATTGTCCATTCCTCGGACAAGGATCGTCTTCGTCATAGCAGTATAATAAAGCTTCCTTTCCTCTGTGTCCGCTTGTATTGAGTCTAGCCTATCGTTGTGGTTCCCCATGGGTCACCACTTCGACCAAGAGTTCACAATAGGCCACAAACCCAACACCCTCGATCATTTAACAGGTCCAACTGACTCCCTCACAGTCTTTCTGCTTCGGATATATTTAAAAAAGTTTTTTTCTGTGAGTTTTTGTCTCTATGGACAACTTCTTTTCAAATTCTCTCTTAGCCTGTCTTATCAATGTCTTACATTTAACTTGCCAACGCTTATGCAGTATCCTATTTTCTTCTGTTGGATCCTTCTTCCAATTTTTAAATGAAGATCTTTTGGCTAAAATAGCTTCTTTCTCCTCCCCTTTTTACCATGCCGGTAATCGTTTTGCCTTCCGTCCACCTTTCTTAATGTGTGGAATACATCTGGACTGTGCTTCTAGAATGGTATTTTTTAACAATGTCCATGCCTCTTGCACACTTTTTACCTTTGTAGTTGCTCCTTTCAGTTTTTTTCTATTTTTCTCATTTTATCAAAAGTTTCCCTTTTGAAAGTTTAGCACGAGAGCCGTGGATTTGCTTACTGTCCCCCTTCCAGTCATTAATTCAAATTTGATCATATGATCACTATTGCCAAGCGGCCCCACCATCGTTACCTCTCTCACCAAATACTGTGCTCCACTGAGAATTAGATCTAAAATTGCTCCCTCTCTTGTCGGTTTCTGAACCAATTTCTCCATAAAGCTGTTATTTATTCCATCCAGAAACTTTCTCTCTCTAGCATGTCCCAATGATACATTTACCCAGTCAATATTGGGGTAATTGAAATCTCCCATTATTACCGCACTACCTCTAACAAACATTGACCCTCAGATCTTAAAGATCTGACTGGATGGTAGATATTTAAAAGCATATTTATACAGAGTAAGGAGTTTTCACTTAAGACTAAATTAAGCATCACAAGAATTCTGTAGTGAATTCTAAACTTAACTGGTAGCCAGTTGCGCCAGGGCTTGGGTGCGCATACTGTGCATTGCATGGAGTGGCACACCCAGGGGGGGGCAGCAGGCCAGCAGCAGCAAGAGAGGCTGCGGGGCCACCGGCGGAGCCTAACCCACCGGCGGCCGAAGGAGACACTGCCAGCTGCCGTCGCTGAAAATGAGAGGCCTGTGTCTTCTGCTTGTTTGCGTGCATGCATGCCCGCACACAGCTTTCCCTTCCCCCCTTCCCAAGCAGGAAGGTCAGAAGACCATGGTGGAGCTCATCCCACCTTGGCCCAACAGGAGGCCCATGGAGCTGTGGTGGAGCTCATCCCGCCACAGCCCGATGACAACAGGAGGCCATATGTGTATGTGGGAGAGCTCGTCTGTGTGAGAGCCGGTGTACCTGTGAATTGTCTGTGTGAGAGCCTGTATGCTTGTGTATGTTTGTGTGCCTGTGAGAGCCCATGTGTCACATATAGGCTCTCACACACATATATTTAATGAATCTGTGAGGGAGAGGGAACCTGTATATGTTAAAGAGGTGACTGGAAAACAGAAAACCACAGGTATGGCGAGATTTTTAAATCCTTATTAGTTTTAATTTTTGGGTGTAATTTGATGACTTTGCTTTTTCAAAATATTTAATTTTTTGTGGGGGGGGGAATAGAACATGTTTTTTAATTATTGGATTTTTTATTCATCAGATGTTTTGAAATATTTTATTGGTGCTTGGGAAATTTTGGATATTCTATTCATCAACTATTTTGAAATATTTATTCTTTTTATGAATTTACTAATATGATTGAGGTTTTATATTTCTTGATTTTGTTATTTTTATAAAGAATGGTAATGTTTCTGTTTTTCCATTGTTGTGGGCTCCAGTTCAGTTCTTCTCAGCACATTTCTGTTTATACTTTCTGATCTCTTTATTCTGTATTTGGTGAGGTTCTGTCGGTGTTCTGCATTTGTGACCAAGACGAGATATTTAGTTGTTCTGGGTAGGGTCTGGTGGCTGTCAGCGGGCTCGAGAACAGACACCGGAAAAATTGAGCGTCGGCTGTCAAACCCGCTGGCAGCCGCCACGGGCCCTCATTTGCATCTTCTCCCCCCCCCTGAATCGCACGCACAGGAGAGCGGGCAAGCGCTTTTACTGAATTGGCCTTATAGATTGCAGGACAGAGCTGGGCTTTATTTGATAGGCCCAAGACAGACACTGAATGAAGAGGGGGGGGGGGGGGGGGGAGGCAGCACAGTAATTTTTCACACAGGGCAGCAAAATATCTAGCACCTGCCCTGCTGGTAGCCACTGTAATGCGTGTAAAACCAGAGTTATATGCTCATTTCATGATGTGCCTGTTAAAATTTGAGCTGCCAAATTCTGAATCATCTCTATGGCTCTAATGGTATAGCCAAGCAGACCCAAATATAGGGAGTTACAGTCTTCTAAGCATGGCAATATACGGACTTGTATCTCACTTCTAAAATCTGTCATATTGAAGAAAGGATTTAACCTACGAAGCATTTGTACTTCCAACAGCATCTCTGACCTAACTTACAGGTCGATACAGTAACGTTGAGTTAAAGATTCCCGGTCTGTAACGTGCTGGGAGCGCACAATACAGTCAAGTAAGGCCATCCAGCGATACAGTCTCCAGTTTCACGCGTCCTTAGCGCTTCCTAAACCCTTTCCTAAACCCTTTCCGCACCCAGCATGTAAATGAACGAAAAAGCTGTATAATGAAGGAATTAGCTATTCCCCTGCGATACTGTAACGGGCGCTGATATTATCTCCTCCGTAACCCGCTGTTCTGCCGCGGCCTTAACCTGCTAGTTTACCGCCTCCCCCTAGTAGGAGTTAGTGTAGTGTAGTGTAGTGTAAAAACATTGCTTACCCGCCCTGGTCCCGTCCGGTCTCCTGCAGCCCCGTCCGGTCCCCTCCTCCCGAAGCAAAAAAAAAACAAACGAAAAAGTAGCAAGGCTCGGGCCTGCTACGGTAAGTGTAAAAAGTGTAAAAAAACAAAAAACCTGTGTGTTATATAAAAAAATAAAACAATTTTAAATACCTGTCGGAGGGCCGTGGGTCCAGGCGGCCGGTGGGCGGCGGGCAGCCATCAGCGGCATCCGGTAGTCCCTTCTCCCTTCCTCCCTCCCTCCCCTGCCTGGATGAGCGCCAAAATCGCACGGGCGGGTCGGCAGCGGGGGGGGGGCGGCAGCAGGATCCGGGAGCGGCGGGTAGGCAGGCAGCGGGGTCCGGGGGGGCAGCGGGCAGCGGGGTCCGGGGGGGGCAGCGAGATCCGGGGGGCGAGTAGCGGCAGCGTGTTCGATCGGGCAGGCAGGTAGGTGGCAAAATAAAGATGGCCGCCTGCACGGGAAAATCGTTGCAATTGGCCGCTGAAGACGTGACGTCACGACGTTTGGCGTCACGGGGTGTGACGTCACGTCTTCAGCGGCCCAATTGCAGCTTTCCCCCGTGCAGGCGGCCATTCTTTTTTTCCCACCTACCTGCCCGATCTAACACGCTGCCGCTACTCGCCCCCTGGATCTCGCTGCCACTTGCCACCCCTGGATTCTGCTGCCGCTGCCCCCCGGACCCCGCTGCTGCCTACCCGCCGCTCCCGGATCCTGCTGCCGCCCCCCCGCTGCAGACCCGCCCGTGCGATTTTGGCGCTCATCCAGGCAGGGGAGGGAGGGAGGAAGGGAGAAGGGACTACCGGATGCCGCTGATGGCTGCCCGCCGCCCACCGGCCGCCTGGACCCACGGCCCTCCGACAGGTATTTAAAATTGTTTTATTTTTTTATATCACCCACAGGTTTTTTGTTTTTTACACTTTTTACACCTTTTTACACTTCCTGGTGCCTGTCATTTCAAATGTCATTTGAAATGACAGGTACCAGCGCACCCAGGTTACTGTATAGGCGCTGTTACAGCGCCTATACAGTAAAATGGGTTGCGCGGGCATAACCCTTCCCTAACGCTTCACAGCCGCGGCATGCATTTGCATGCGATTAGAGGAGAGTATCGGGGAGTTAGTGAAGAGAACTGTGCGTGCGGGGAGGAAGGGTGCGCCTGACACTGCCGCACTGTTTTTACCGCGGCCTTACTGTATCGAGCCGAATGTTACATAAGGTCGCCACTCTGGTTCATAAGCTTCTTTCTGGTAATTCTATTCCCCTAGATTCACTCTCTCTTACACATTAATGTTCCTGTTCACGCACTATGGTCTGCACATGCCCAGCTGCTTGAGGTTCTTTCTTTTTGCTTAGACCACCTTAATGAGGCATGGGCATGAGCACTTTCAGTGGCTGGCCCTTCCTTGTGGAACTCTAGTACGGTTTCCTTAAAGAAAGCAATGAAAATCTTATTTTTCTAAAGGCCTTTGGGCAGCAATTGCTCCTTAAATTCATGCTGAAAGGAGCCTTTTTAAGCTTCACCTTTGTTGTTTTATTGTTTTGTTGATATTCTGTTTTTAATTTGTGTTCCGATATGTTTTGTTTTTTTTACATTATATATGTAACGTTTGTCCTCCGCCTTGAACGTTCTAGGAAATGAGTGAAACATAACTCTAAAGCATGCTGGTACCTGGAGGGCTGATGGCAGAAACGGGGGATTACAAATACCACAGTGCACCAGATGTAAACAAAAATACACAGCCCTGATTAACAATCTCCCTCTTTAAACCGAGTCAGGAAGGGCTGACCACTAATCCAGGTCAGCCCGGAAAGACTAAGTCAGTACTAGTTCTACCAGAGCTGCTTCCGGTGGAGTTCCGTGCCTCTCGTCCTCACCTGCTTCATGCCGGACCATTGGTTCCTGACCCCTGTCCTCCAGCACCCGCACCAGTACTGGGACGGCCGCTTCGTCCCGCATCTGCCCCAGGCAGTAAGCCAGCTCGTGCTTCAACAAGGCCGACTCGTCCTCGAAGGCTCGGCCGATCCAATCCACGGCCGCCCTGCCGCCCACATTCCGCAGGGTGAAGAGGGCCCGGAAACGAGCCTTGAGCGGCTGACCGGTGTCCACCAGCACCCGACCCACGGCCGCCACCTCGGACTCCGTCACCATCTCAGGCAAGACTCAGCCCCACACTACTTCTCGCAGTAGTGCGGCGCGCTCCGAGCACGCGCATGCGCAAACGTGACGATCTGGAGATGGCGGCATCCAGAAGCGCCGCGAAGCTTCGCGCGTTGCCTAGGCAACTCTGGGCCAAGTGTACTTGGGGTGGGGGGGTCTCTAGTGTACGATTGGCATGAGCAGAGACCGAAAACAGGGTTCCCCCCCTCTTTTCCTTGAATTAATGATGCTATTACAGCTTTCTTACAGCATATCGTGCATAGTAACTTGTGGGCAGTTAAGGACCAGTTGACCATTTTAGGCTCCCTGTTGCTTCTGGCCAGCTGTGTCACCGCAGACCTCTACTCAATTTAATTTTCTTATGTCTGCCTCACCGTTGCTAGCTGTACTGGTGGCAATTGCATGCATCAACCCTCTCAGCAAGGAAGTATTTCCTCAACTGGCACAGAGTCACAGAATTTTGTAAGGCCGGATGGTACTCTAGAAATGTTGCTCCTATGCCTCGGAAAAGCTATTAGTGGATGGGGTAGTTATCCCTATTTCAAGGCAAGCTCAGAACGTAGGTGTGGTTATGGACATTAAACTGAGCTTTCAGCCTCATGTAAAGCAGGTGGTTAAAAACTCTTACATTCAGCTCCAAATGCTTCGTAGGCTTCGTCCCTATTTATGGGACTGATGCAATAAAAACGCGGGGTAAAACGGACGCTCGTGTTGAGTGCCCGTTGTTTTTCATGCGCGCCTATCCACAGCCCCTGGGTGCCTGATGTAGTGAGGCTATGCTAAAAAGGATGCACAAGGGACAAATTGTGCGTCCCTAGCGCGCAAAAGCACCAGGCGCCCTGGAGATGTGGCTGTGGGTGGGTTAGAAAAATGGATGCTTAATATGAGTGTCTGTTTTATCCTACCACAGATAACTCATGTGCACAATATGCATGCACAACGGGGGGGGGGGGGGCAGTTTTACATGCACAGTCAGACGTATGAACAGCACAGTACACATCAGTGAAGATTTGATGTGATTTGGAATGAGGAAAGTTACACAAACATGAGATATCAACAATGTACTCTTGCGCTAGCTTGATGCACTTTCTACCTGGGTGTTTATCAAGCTAGGGCGAGAGTACATTGTAAAAATCTCATCTTTTTTTTTGTGAGCCCTCTGGGGACAGAGAAATACCCATAGCATCTGAATATAATCTGTTTTGAAGTGCTTAAAAGAGCAGAAATTAAATAAAAGTATCAGCTCTGTGACTGTTCCTTGGAGAAGGGGGTGTGTGGTTTGGCCATGAGGTATAAATACCCCCTTTCAAATTAGAAGCGTGTTTCCTTAACCAAATTACAAAGTTCAGTAGAAAAAGGATAGGGAGTTGTTTTGTTTTCCTCTCCTCCACTTTTTAATTGCATTTACAGCTAAGGACCAGCAGGGGGAGATCGTCTTCCTCCCAAGCCTCTGTTTCTGCTTCTGTGCTCTCTTTGTTTTTACTCTGAGCCCTGAAAACAGCTCTCCTCCCTGGTATTAATGTGTTTCCTGGGGGCAACAGATCTGAGCTCTCTTGGTTTCAGAATGCCCGAAGAGGAGGCCGAAGCAGTGCAGCCCTGGCTGCTGCTCTTTCTCTGCATGCTGAGGAAAAGGCGGAGATGTAGCATCAGCGCGCAGAGCGAGGCTTCCAGGAGGACGGATGAAATGCAGAGGAGGCTGAGGCTGAGGCAATACCATATGCAGAGGCAGAAGAGGCTCCTGATGGTCAGTGTGCTGCTCTGTTTATTCCCCCAACCTTCACTGTCCCTGAGGCATTTATCAGGCATCGGTAATGCCCTAAGGGCCCTGTATGCCCCCACAGCCTCAGTTTATATTTAGCATCCAGTGACCTATCACATAAGGGAGTTATGGAAATTTGCAAAGCTAAATTAATTGGGCGGATGGGCAGACTAGATGGGCCATATGGTCTTTTTCTGCAGTCATGTTTCCATGCTTCTATGTTTCTAACATAAGAATTGCCTGTGCTGGGTCAGACCAAAGTCCATTGAACCCAGCATGGCTCCGACAGTGGCAAATCCAGGTCGCAAGTACCTGGCAGATCTTATAAAGTAGGTCTAATTCCTGTTACTCATTCCCAGAGATAACAATTGCCTTCTTCAGTTTGTCTGGCTAATAATGTGTTTTGGACTTTTCCTCCAGGAACTTGTCCAAACCTCTTCTAAATCCTGCTACGCTAGTCACCTTGATCACATCCTGTGGCAACAGATTCCACAGCTTGATAGTGTGCTGAGTGGAAAAGTACTTGCTAAGATCTGTTCTGAATCTGCTGGTTGTTATTTTCATAGCGTGGCCCATTGTTTTTATGATATTTGAAAGGGTAAATAACCGTCCTTTATTTACCCATTCCACCCCACTCATGATTTTATAAACTGCTATCATATCTCCTCTCAGCTGCCTCTTTTCCAAGCTGAAGAGCCTTATCCTGTGTAGCCTCATCATAGGAGAGATGTTCCATATCCTTTAGCATTTTTGTCATTTTCCTCTGCATCTTTTTTAGTTCCATTATGTCTTTCTTGAATTGGGGCGACCAGAACTGCACACAATACTCAAGGTATGGTCACACCATGACTCAATATAGAGGCAATATGATATTTTCTGTTTTATTCTCCATTCCTTTTTGGATCATTTGTAACATTCTATTTCTTTTTTGACTGTCACCGCACACTGAGCAGAGGATTTCAACATATTGTTCACAACAACTCCAAGATCCCTTTTCCTGGGTAGGGACTCCCAATTCAGAACCCAGCATTGTGTACCTATAGTTGTGATTATTTTCCCTATGCAAATCCCTTTTCATTTTTTCCCATCAAATTTCAACTGCCATTCAGTTGCCCCAGTCTCACAAGGTCCTTCTGCACTTCCTTGCAATCCGCTGCTGTTTTAACAATTTTGAATCATCTGCAAATCTGATCACCTCACTCGTCATCCCCTTTTCCAGATCATTTATGAATAGGTTAAACCGGTGGTTCTCAACAGGTGTGTCGAGACACACTGGTGTGTCGCAGGGCCAAGTGGGAGTTGGTTGACTTCTCTTACATTGGGCCTGATGGGAGGCTACTCTCACTTCCTTCGCTTCTTTCTGGCCCAGTGGGAGGCTGTTTCCTCCTTCCCCCAGATCAGAGTGAGACATTGCCAGCTCCTGCTGTTCTGGACCTGATGGGACACAAACTTTATTTTCCCCTGCTGAGAATGGACGTGATGCTGCTGATGATCTCTTTACCCTGTGGAGGGTGGGGGAAAGGAGGTTGGGGATGCTGGGAAAATGAAGGTGGAATGGAGAGAAGGGAGTGTGGGGGGCTGCTGAGCAGGAAAGGATGAGAAACAGGGGGAGTCGGGGTAGCTGGGTAGGCAGGGAGAAGGGATAAAGAGGGTGGGGAGAGTCAAGCAGGGAAGAGGAGCAGCAAGAGAAGAGTATGTGGGGGGGGGGTCAGAAATGCTGGGCAGGGATATGAGTGTGAGCAGATGATTTAAATGGAGTAATTGGGAAAAGTGAAGGATGATGGAGGCATGGAAGGGGAGTGACAGAAACATATGTCAATTCTGGGAATGTGCATTTCTTTGCTTAGTGTAGGAGGATTATGTATTTCTGTTTCTAACCAGTTTTACACTGCATGCAGAGTAGCTTTTTGAGGTTTCCATTACAATTTTTGCCTCCACATTTGTAATTTGTGGTCTTTTATTCTGTATTTGGTAAAGGTCGGATCTGTATGTGTGACTGAGGTGAGGTATTTTACTACTAGGTAGGAATCTGTATCAATCTTCTTTGTTGCGTTTTCTCATTCTCAATAGGACATGCATTGGTGCTGCACCGCTGCCTTTTCTTAGGAAGGGCTATTGCTGTTTGAGTTCTTGGAATTAGTGTTGCAATGGTATGAAAGGTTTGCTACACATGTGCTGAGTGTTTTTTTTTTTCTTTTCAGGTTTTGTATTTTACAATGCTCCTGGTAGTAAGGGAGTTTGTGTTTCTGTTACTGAGATAGCACCAGAATCAGAATGTCTTTTTTATATAGCAAGTTGTATTTGAAATATCCTACTTCTGCTCTGCATCCATGGTTTTGGGATGAGGTGGGGGCGAGTTCCTGTGGATGCTGAGTATATGTTTACATTTAGCCTCATGATGATAAGGGTTCAGTGTGTCACATCTGTAAGCATTATCTGCCAGGTGTATCCCAATAGCAAAAAGGTTGAGAACCACTGGGTTAAACTCTACTAGTGATCCTTCTTCATTTGGAAAACTGACCATTTAGTCCTTCCCTCTGTTTCCAGCCTTTTAACCAGTTACCAATCCACAACAGGACACTGCCTCCTATACCATGACTTTGTAATTTCCTAAGCAGTCTGTCATGAGGGACTTTGTCAAATGCCACCGGCTCACCTTTATGTTTATTTACACCTTCAAAAAATTCTAAAAGATTGGAAAGACAAGATTTCCCCTTTCCAAAACCATGTTGACTCTTCTCCATTAAGACATGTCTGTATGGCCAGTGATTTTGTTTTTAGGAATGGTTTCTACCATTTTTCCCAGCAATGGTGTCAGCTCACTGATCTTTAGTTTCTCAGATCACCCCTAGAGCTCTTTTTAAAAGTCTGTAACATATTGGTCTTTAAGAATTGTGGCTGTTTTAAATGAAAGGTTACAGATTACTAGTAACAGGTTAGTGATTTCATGTTTTAGTTCTTTGAGAACTCTAGGGTGAATGCCATCTAGTCCCGGTGATTTGTTACTCTTTAGTTTGCCAGTCTGATCTATTACATCCTCCACTGTCACAGATATTTGTTTAAGTTGCTCAGAAACTCCACCATTAAAGAATATTTCAGGTATGGGTATGTTCCCAACATCCTCCTCTGTAGAGACCAAGGCAAAACATTCATTCAGTTTTTTTGCTATTTCCCTGTCCTTCCTGAGCACTCCTTTTGCCTCTCCATCATCTAGTGCTCAATTTACTTCCTCACAGGCTTTTTGCTTCAAATGTACTTGAAAACATTTTATTATTAGTTTTTGTCTCACTGGCTAGCTTTTTCTCAAATTATCTCTTGGCCTGTCCAACTGCTGTTTTACATCTAACTTGCCAGTGCTTATGCTATTGCCTGCTTTCCTTATTTGGTTCCTTTTTTCATTTTTTGAACAATGCCCTTTTAGCTTTAACTGCCTTCTTTACATCACCATTAAACTATGCTGGCAGTCATTTGGTCTTCCTTAGATCTTTTTTAATGCAAGGAATACATTTTATCTGGGCTTCCAAAATGGAATTTTTAAACAATGTCCACACCTAAACTTTTAACTTTTGCAACCACTCCTTTTAGTTTTGGGTTTTTTTTAACTAATTTCCTCATTCTATGATAGTCTCCATTTTCAAAGTTATATGCTCTAGTGATTATCCCAAATTTGATTGCAATATGATTACTATTGCTTAGAAGCACCACCACATTAAGCACTTGTACCAGGTCATGCGTTACCTTGAGGACTAGATCTAAAGTAGCTGCCCCTCTTGTAGATTGTAGGACCAACTGCACCATGAAGCAGTTCTTTATGGCATCTAGAAACATAACTGCTGTATCATGCTCTGATGAAACACTGACCCAATCAGTTGCAGAATAAATGAAATAACCCATTATTATTGTGTTGTCAAATGTATTTGTTTTAATTTCAGCTAGCATTTCACAGTCAGGTTCTTTCTTTTGGCCAGTAGTATACACCCTCTGCAATAATTTTACCTGCCACATATGGAATTTCTATCTTTGAGGATGCCACAGTGTTTTTTGTTTCCTGTAGGATTTTTATCATGTTTGACTCTGTGCCATCTTTTACATATAGTGCCACAGTCCACCAGTTTGATCTGCTGTATCTCGTCAATATAATTTATACCCTGGTATCACAGTGTCTCATTGGTTATCTTCCTTCCAACATGTCTCCGAAATGCCTATAATGTCTGTATCTTCATATAATGTCATACATTCTCACTGTTCAGACTTCTGGCATTCATATTCAGACATTTTTTAAGTCATTTTTTATTTATAATTTCATTTCTCTTTGTAATCACAACCTTCCTGTTAGCAAATGATACAGGCAGTTTAGGTTGTTCACATCTGGGTGCTCTTTGTCTACATCTTTCTGGGCTTCTTCAGCCTTATACGCAACTTCTCTACTGGGATATTCTATTTTGCAAGTATCTTTGGAAGATACATCCCTCCGAACCATGCGCTTCTGAGTGACTGCTGGCTTTTCCCCATGGTTTAGTTTAAAAGCTGCTTTCTCTCCTTTTTAAATGTTAGCACCAGCAGCCTGGTTCCACCCTGGTTAAGATAAATCCCATCCTATTGGAATAGGTTCTCCTTCCCCAGAATGTTCTCCAGTTCCTTAACAAATCTAAAATCTTCTTCTGTGTACCATCGTTTCATCTACACATTGAGACTCTAGAGTTCAGCCTGCCTCTGGGGTTCTGCGCGTTGAATGGGGAGCATTTCTGAGAATGCAACCCTGGAGGTTCTGGTTTTCAGTTACCTACCTAAGCGCCTACATTTAGCCTCCAGAACCTCCCCCTTGCAGTTTCCTGTGTCTTTGATGCCCAAATGTACCACGACAGTCAGCTCCTCCCAAGCACTCGCTAAAATCTTATCTAGGTGGTGTGAGGTCCACTACCTTTTCACTAGGCAGACAAGTTGCCAAGCGATCCTCACATCCACCAGCTATCTACGTTCCTAATGATTGAATCACCCGCTATAGTGGCTGTCCTAACCTCTCCCTCCTGGGCATATGGCCCTAGAGTCACATCCTTGGTGCGAGAGGATAAAGCAGGAGGGTAGATTCTAGATACAGGCTCAGTTCCTGCCGCACCAAGGTGATGGAATCCTGCCAGATGACCTTGCTTCTGCAAAACAGTACAAGGGCTGCTTGACTGGAGTTGGAACCTCTGTATACCTCTATGACTGCCTCAGCTCCTCTAGGTCTGCCACTCTGACCTCCAGAGCTTGAACTTGTTCTCTGCATCAAGTGCACACATACAGCTTCTCACCATCAGGTAGACAATCATACATGTGGCCTTAGTACTGAATCCAAGCCAAAGAATCCTACACTGGTGCTGCAGTCAGTAATGCTCCAGTGCCCTTCTCCAGGCAGATACGCTCTGGAGAAGATCACTGGAGCAGTACTGCTAACACCCTTTATTTCAACCCGGGGTTTAAAACTAATAGAATTACTTGGTCAATTGCAGAGGAACTGCAGAGCTACTTGGTCAAGCAGCCAATGCAATTAAAGATGATTAGAAATGTTTTATCTTCTAAATATCTTCTTGCTCCTTTATTCATTCCAGACATATCATGGCTTCTAATATGCATTACATTTCTCTTCTAGAGGGACAGTCATGTTAGTTTGTAGTAGCAAGAAAGACACAGAGGCAATTATGGAGTCTCTGATGAAGCGGCTTCTTGTCTTCGAACGTTCATGCCTCAATAAATGTGTTAGTCTGTAAGGTGCCACCAGCCTCTGTGTTGTTTTCAAATGTCTTTGTTATATTGATCCTTCTGTTTAATGTACTCAGCAGTTTCTGTCCTCACCTTTTCATATTACTCAGACGTGCTGTATAATATCCTTGTGTGTAAATATTTCAGCTGTTGATTGCCCACAGGAGGAGAGAAGGCCCCTTTATACGTCCTTGTAAATGGCCCAGCATCAGAAGAAGTCACTGGTGGGAGCAAGTGGTGATGAAGGAATTTGGTCCACAGGACTGGCTTGAGAAGTTCCGGATGTCTAAGGACACCTTTTTCTACATTTGCAGTCAGCTGCGACCAAAACTCTGCCGACACCCGAGCCACTTCCAACCTACCCCCTCTGTGGAAAAGAAGATTGCTATTGCCCTCTGGCGGCTGGCTACCAACACCGAGTACCGAATCATCTGCTTTCTGTTTGGTATGAGCCACGCGATGGTGTGCAAATGTGTGAAGGTGGTGTGCCAGGCCATAGTTTCCCACCTGAAGTCTTTATATCTCCAGCAGCCCAATGAGCAGGGATTTGACAATATGGCTCGTATCTTTAATGCTCGCTGGGGCTTCCCGCACTGTGTTGGTGCCTTGGGCAGTCTCCATGTTGCCCTGACCATCCCTTCTCAGTGGAGCTCTGACTATAGGAATAGCCAGTGCTGGTATTCAGTCGTTCTGCAGGCCACGGTGGATGGCTTAGGAAAGTTCTGGGATATCTGTGCTGGCTTTCCTGGCAGCATGGAAAACAGCGCCATCTTGCAGAATTCCTACTTGTGGATGCTGGTAAGAGAAGGCAATTTCTTACCCGAGCCCCCGAGACCCTTCCTGGGGGTGCCACTGAGGTATGTATTGTTGGGAGATGCTTCCTACCCTCTACAGCACTGGCTTCTCAAACCATATAGAGAGCATAGGAGCCTGACGCAGCAGCAGCTAAAATTCAACTATCGCTTGGAGCGTGCTCACAGTGTGATTGAGAATGCCTTCTTGCGCTTGAGGGCACGCTGGCAGTGCCTCCTGAAGCACAACGACTGCTTGGTGGAGCTGATGCCCACCATGATCCTGGCCTGCTGCATTCTTCACAACGTGTGCGAGGTGCACGATGAGAAGTTTATCGATAAGTGGCTGGAAGCTATTGAGACGTCAGAGTTCTCGCAGCCGACGCACCCCGTGTCTGAGTCCATGGACGATAACGCTGCCGAGACTGTCCGAGTGCTCATGTCTGAATATTTCAAAAGCAATGATGAGTGTTGACTGATGCAGACTGAAATCTAAAGTCTATTTTTCGGTTTCCTCAGCTTTTAGTTAGAATGCTAAATCTTGCCCCACATTCTGCTGCTTATTAGTAATGGTGTGAAATATTGGGGGAGGGGGTGTCAGATCCTGTTGTGGCTGTAATGGATGTCATGATGACTTTTTTGTGCATTGGCAATGATACCTTTAGAGAGTTTGATGGCCCTTCTGGACCTGAACAGGTGCGATTCCTTTCTCTCCATGTGCTTTAGCAGTTGTGTTGTGTCCTCTCCCCTCCCCCCACATCTGGGTACTGCTTTCTGATCAGGCATTTTTTCAGAGGAAGTTCAGCCTGACAGTTGCTCCGCTGCTTCTGCTCTCCTCCTACTAAAAGAGAGGTGATGGGGAAACTACAAAGGTGTCCGACTTGTCTGTGTGAGCCCTTGGGTAGGAGGGAAAAGACGTTCCATGACCAACTTCAGACACCAGGAGTGGATTGCAGAAGAACATGTCTAATTAATCTGTTCATGCCAGCCCATGAGGCATCACATTTTACCAAACTCAAAGCAAAATGTTCCACTAACTACTTTTTAGTCAATAATAAATCAACCTAATAAACGAAGGTTGACCGACGTGCCGCAAATGCGCAGTAGAGAGCAGCTCTACCGCGCATGCGAGCACGTCGGTCACAGTGTGCCTCTTAAAAATAAAAATGGCGCTGTAGGAGCGGCGGCCCGAAGACCCGGAGCGGCGGGAGCGGCGGCGGCGGCACCGGCCCGAAGACCCGGAGCGGCGGCGGCACCGGCCCGAAGACCCGGAGCAGTGGGAGCGGCAGCGGCGGCACCGGCCCGAAGACCCGGGCTGGAGCGGCGGCCCGAAGACCCGGAGCGGCGGCCCGAAGACCCGGAGCGGCAGGAGCGGCGGCCCGAAGACCCGGAGCGGCGGCAGCATGCGCGCGAGGGAGGGACTTCCCTCGCGCGCATGCCGCCGCCGCTTCGGGTCTTCGGGCCGCCGCTCCTGCCGCTCCGGGTCTTCGGGCCGCTGCTGCCGCTCCAGCCCGGGTCTTCGGGCCGGTGCCACCGCCGCCGCCGCTCTTCGGGCCGCCGCTGCCGCTCCCGCCGCTCCGGGTCTTCGGGCCGCCGCTCCTGCCGCTCCGGGTCTTCGGGCCGCCGCCGCCGCTCCGGGTCTTCGGGCCGCCGCTCCCGGTCTTCGGCGGAGATCGACTGAGGGGAGGGGGGAGAGAGGAGTGACTGAGGGGAGGAGGGAGGGAGGGGGGAGAGAAGAGTGACTCAGGGGAGGGGGGAGAGAGGAGTGACGAGGGGAGGAGGGAGGGAGGAGTGACTGAGGGGAGGGAGGAGTGACTGAGGGGAGGAGGGAGGGGGGGAGAGAGGAGTAACTGGGGGGAGGGGGGAGTGACTGAGGGGAGTGACTGGGGGAAGGGGAGATGGGAGTGACTGAGGGAGGGAGGAGGGGGGAGTGACTGAGGGAGGGAGGGAGAGAGAGGAGTGACTGAGGGGAGAGAGTGGGGGAGGTGGGAGGGAGCATGAGGGGGAAGGAAATGATCCCAAAAAAAAATGTTAATGTAGCTCGTTTTAACGGGCTTAACGGCTTGTATTTACATAAAATGCAGAAGTTATAAATTTAAAAATCATCTTAATATATATATTTTTTTAAAATACAAAGATTGCACATTCATTTGGAGCCTAGAGGTACTTCAGGAAACTTTCATATGGATAACTTTTGTTCATCCCCAGAATCTCACATAATTCACCTACTTTTAAATTATTGACACAGAAGCAGATTCCCTTCGAAGTATAATTGAGCATTAAATCTAGATCCTTTCAGGCTTGCGCACAGGGTGCCAAAGTCCGCCAAGGGACCCCTCTGCTGTACCCTCACCCCCACTATCAGCATTAGCAATGCTTACCTAGAGTACCAGAACATGTCCGAAAGCCCAACAGCCCAGTCTACTGCTGAAATACTAACTCAAAGGGAGGGAAGGCGACTGGGCACTCCGCTAGCCAACATCATCTGCATTGTGCCTTTTTCTTTTTTTCTGGGATAGAGGTTAGAGAGATCTCTTAGAAGAAAATCATTATAGTTTGGGGGGTGGCGGCTTTGCAAAAGGGAGCCTGCTGCCTGCACAAGCCATGAAAAGATATTAGAAGGGATGCCTTTCATGGCATGTGTTGAAGTATTTAGTGCATGCTTCCCAAACCTGCCTTAGGGATCTCGCAGCCAGTCAGGTTGTCCAGATATCCAAAATTAATATGCATGAGATAAATTTGCAAATGCTGAATCTCCAGTGTTATACAAATTATCTTTTGCACATTTATTATGGATATCTTGAAAACCCAACAGACCTTGGTAGTCACCAGGACAGGTTTGGGAAGCTCTAAATTAGTAAAAGCAAGCTGGGAGTTTGATGTATTCTAACTGTCTGATAAGATTCAAAATCCATAAGGGTTTAAAAAAATATATGTATTTCTGCAATTCATGTATTTGATGTTACCACAAAGTATCTCTGGGCAAGCAGCAAAAATAATTGGAAAGTAGAAATTCTGAACAGTGAAAGTCCTTTTATATTAATTTGTCTGTTTTGTTATAATATGTTTGTTACTATTGTGTTGTTTGTATTTTATACTTGCTCATTAAAGTTTTATTTACAGATTATTCATGCTGAATATTTGACATCTTGAAGTCTATGTTCAAAAGTCATTTAGATGGATAACATAATAGTTATCCTTTTAAATGGCTTTCCAGCTATATTTAGCCCTTATCTAGCTAAATTCTAGCCGGCTAATGATAGGACTTTAGAATTTAGCTGGATAAGTTAGGGGTGATTCAGGGGCATAGCTGGGAGGAGTTGGGAGTCTGGTCTAATAAAAGAGCTGTTCTAAAGTTAGTTGGCTTTAGTTAGCAGACTAACTAATTAAAATAGCTGGCTATATTCAGTAGTGTGTCTGCATTATTGAATATGACTCCAAAGTCAGCTAGATAAACTTATCCAGACTGTGTCTGAATACCCTGAAGTTACTTACCCTTAATCTTGCTAATCCTACTGGAGTCTGACTACTACTACTACTGTTTTTATGTATTTATTTTTATTTATTTATTTATTTAACTTTTAGGCCATACAATCCAGGGATCTCGGCGGCTTCCAAATATAACTTCATTGAAACATCAATGTATCAAAAACATAAAATAGTTAAAACATAAAACAATTAAACAAATAATTCAAATGTTACAATCATAAAAACATGATAATATAATAAACATAAAATAGTAAAAACAACTTCAGAACATGATCAACATTTCCTGGTAAGGTGTGTTATTAAAATGCTATCCTAAATAAGTGGGCTTTTAGTTTTTAAAAGTTGTACTATATTCTTGCTTTCTCAGTGCAATGGGCAGTTTGTTCAATAATTTTGCACCAGCGATTGAGAGCTTCTGATCTCTGGCCACAGATAAGTAAGCATTCTTATAACTGGGAATATCTAGAAGACATTGCCCTTCTGAGCACAAGCTCCTGACCGGTCTATACAGTTTAAAGAGCAAATAAATTGAAAAAGGCATATCAATATTTAGAGTGTTGTGAATACTTAGCACTTCTATAGTGCTACTCGACATATGCAGTACTGTACAAAAAAAAACATAAGAGACAGCCCCTGCTCAGTAGAGCTTACAATCTAATCAAGACAAACAGGGCAAAAAAGACTTGAGGAATTTAACTTATTAAGACAATGGTTAAAAATGAATGAGGCTGTAAGTGGGAGAAGCAGAAATTAAGATTTTAAAACAGCTTCTAAAAAGGAAAATTGGTTCTTACCTGCTAATTTTTGTTCCTTGAGTCCTACAGATCAGTCCAGATGCATGGGTTTTTCTATCCTACCAGCAGATGGAGTCAGAAGAAACGTTTTACTGTACCAGTGGTACTTAAGATAGTGTGCTGCCTGCAGTGCTTAGTATGACCTGTGCCTACACCAAGAAAAAAACAATTTTTCAAATAACAACCCCCCACTTTTGAACAAGCAGGGGAAAAGTAACCCTGAACTGGGTAATCACTGTATGTAGAGGATTTCAGATGCCATAACAAGGCATGGGACTCTGGACTGATCTGTGGGACTCAAGGAAAGAAAATTGTCAGGTAGGAACCAATTTTCCTTTCCTTATTGTCTCCCAGATTAGTGGAGACGCATGGGATGTACCCAAGCTTCCCTGGGCGGGAAGCCAAAAGACCCACTCGCAACACATTCTCTCCAAACCCAGCTGAGTCTGACGCCCAAACATCTAGTTTGTAATGCTTGGCAAAAGTGTGTAACAAAGAGCATGTCATGTCCGTGCAGATATCCTGCAGTGACACCAACTGACATTCAGTCCAGGATGCAGCCTGCGCTCTAGTGGAATGAGCCTGCAGCCCCTCTGGAACTGGAATGCCTTTGCATTTGTAAGAGAAGTAATAGCCTCCTTAATTCACCTGGAAATCGATGCTTTCAACAGCCTTGTCCCCCTTGTTATGCCCTCTAAAAAGCATGAACAAATGATCAGTCTTGAGAAAACCATTGGTGACCTACAAATAGTGCAAGAGGACCCTATGCACATCCAACAAGGAAGCTCTTGGACATGTAGAGAAGACGACTCCAATGTTCAGAATGCCCGCAATTCTATGGGGTGACTCAAATGGAAAGAGGAAACCACTTTTGGCAAAAAGAGCATTCTGAACTAAATATTTTATCCCAAGTATGTGTCAATTTTTTAATATGTATGTTGTTTGACCTCATTAAGTCAATGTAATTGTTGATGTATATTATGTACATCATGTTGTAAACCATTGTGATCTTTATTTGGAACAACGGTATATAAAATGGCTAAATAAATAAAAATACATAAATTATGCAAAGGGAAAACCCATACTCCGAAAAATGAAGGAAAGGATCCTGACATGATAAAGCCTGTAGCTTGGAAATATGTCTCACTGAGCAGATCAGCACTAAAAAGACTGCCTTCGGGGTGAGGTCTTTCAATGATGCCTTTCTTAAAGGTTCAAAAAGGGATTTACATAAGGCTCATAAGACCAAATTAAGGTTCCTCAGGGAAACCATCCACTTCATTGGGATATGCAAGTGCTTCAACCCCTTGGGATACCGCACTATGTGAGGATGAGATGCAAGAGAACATAAGAACATGCCATACTGGGTCAGACCAAGGGTCCATCAAGCCCAGCATCCTGTTTCCAACAGTGGCCAATCCAGGCCATAAGAACCTGGCAAGTATCCAAAAACTAAGTCTATTCCATGTTACCATTGCTAATGTCAGTGGCTATTCTCTAAGGGGCGGATTTTCAGAGCCCTGTTCGCCCAAATCCGGGCGGATTTAGGCGAGCAGGGCCCTGCGCGCCGGTAAGCCTATTTTACATAGGCCTACCGGCGCGCGCAGAGCCCCGGGACTCGTGTAAGTCCCGGGGTTTTCGGAGGGGGCGTGTCGGGGGGCGTGTTGGGGGCGGGCCCGAACCGCGTGGCGTTTTCGGGGCGTGTCGGGAGCATTCCGGGGGCGGGCCCGGGGGCGTGGCTGCGCCCTCCGGACCCGCCCCCAGATCGCGTCCCGGCGCGCGGGGATTTACTTCTCCCTCCGGGAGGCGTAAATCCCCCAACAAAGGTAAGGGGGGGGTTTAGACAGGGCCGGGCAGGTGGGTTAGGTAGGGGAAGGGAGGGGAAGGTGAGGGGAGGGCAAAAGAAAGTTCTCTCCGAGGCCGCTCCGATTTCGGAGCGGCCTTGGAGGGAACGGGGGTAGGCTGCGCGGCTCGGCGCGCGCCGGCTATACGAAATCAATAGCCTTGCACGCGCCGATCCCGGATTTCAGCGGATACGCGCGGCTCCGCTTATCTACTGAAATCCAGCGTACTTTTGTTTGCGCCTGGAGTGCCAACAAAAGTACGCCTATTCGCGGTTTTTGAAAATCTACCCCTAAGTGAACTTAATAGCAGGTAATGGACTTCTCCTCCAAGAACTTATCCAATCCTTTTTTAAACACACCTATACTAACTGCACTAACCACATCCTCTGGCAACAAATTCCAGAGTTTAATTGTGCGTTGAGTAAAAAAGAACTTTCTCAGATTAGTTTTAAATGTGCCCCATGCTAACTTCATGGAGTGCCCCCTAGTCTTTCTACTATCCGAAAGAGTAAATAACCGATTCACATCTACCCATTCTAGACCTCTCATGATTTTAAACACCTCTATCATATCCCCCCTCAGTCGTCTCTTCTCCAAGCTGAAAGTCCTAACCTCTTTAGTCTTTCCTCATAGGGGAGTTGTTCCATTCCCCTTATCATTTTGGTAGCCCTTCTCTGTACCTTCTCCATCGCAATTATATCTTTTTTGAGATGCGGCGACCAGAATTGTACACAGTATTCAAGGTGCGGTCTCACCATGGAGCGATACAGAGGCATGACATTTTCCGTTTTATTTACCATTCCCTTTCTAATAATTCCCAACATTCTGTTTGCTTTTTTGACTGCCGCAGCACACTGTACTGACGATTTCAATGTGTTATCCACTATGACACCTAGATCTCTTTCTTGGGTTGTAGCACCTAATATGGAACCCAACATTGTGTAATTATAGCATGGGTTATTTTTCCCTATATGCATCACCTTGCACTTATCCACATTTAATTTCATCTGCCATTTGGATGCCCAATTTTCCAGTCTCACAAGGTCTTCCTGCAATTTATCACAATCTGCTTGTGATTTAACTACTCTGAACAATTTTGTGTCATCTGCAAATTTGATTATGTATGCTTCCCCGGAAGCAGGCCAACCTAAGCAAACTCAGTGCAAGACCCTTTTGCAAGCCATTTTGCAAAAAGGAAAGAATTCTGGGAACAGGCCAGAAATGGAATGACCCCTGCCTCAAGACACTAGGCCTCAAACACCTTCCATACCTACACATACACCAAAGAAGTGGAGGCCTTCTTCATCTGAAGTAAGGTTGTAATCACTTTGTTGGAATACCCTTTCAATTTCAACTGCCTCTGCTCATAAGCCAGGATGCGAGAAGGAGGAAGTGACATCATCGCCCGCAATGGCCACCTAAGCCCAGAGCTCCCAACCTGACTCAACTGAATCCCCCAACATCGGGCGTCCGCAATGTGTTACTGCACTATTTCTGCACCCCAGCAGTCCTTTCCAGCAGCGGTATGGCAACGCATAAGAAAAAAGTGAATTTACAAAAGTTCTTGTTTATGAATCCTGCCGTGCTGTTGGATGTGGGTCCCAATAGCGGTTTGCAGGGGTGAAGCGAGAGATGGCGTGCCGACCTGGGCCAATTTTATAAACTGGTTTGGGGCCCTGAGAACTGATATGGCAGGCCTGAAAACAGAGATTTATAGCTTACTTGCTGGGATGAAAAACAATATCACTGAACTGGGGAGGCAGGTCAAGGACATGGAGATCCGACTGGAAGACCAGGCTTCGGAGCTTGCTGGCTGTAAATTGTTCCAAGATAAACTTTTGCAAACCAATCTGGATTTATTAAATCATATTAAATAGGTCTAGGAGAGCGACCCTAAGGTTCCGCGGGATACCGGAGAGCTCTGAATTTGCTGACTGTAAGCAAGTGGTTGCTAGCATAAGTGTGCACGTTCTGGATTCATGTGCAGAACCACTGGAGACTCCTGTGGTGAAACTGGAGAGAGCGCACAGAGCGTTGGGGGCTTGTTATGGTTATGAGGTGTTGGAGAGGATTCTTGGGTACTGCGGTGATATCCACTCTCACTGGGAAGAGTCCCATGAGGAATCGCAGTACTAGGCTAGACTCTATACACACAGACACAGAGAAGTTGTATTTATTGTACAGCTCGATGGTACTGCCCGGGGAACAGGCAGCAATGAAGGTAACCCAGTGAAGTAGTCTAGGGGTCCTCAGCAGAGGAGACAGTCTCACACTCAAGTAGGTGATAGGCAGTACGAAATAGCAGGGACAGGTCCCGGATGTAGATACAGAGCGCTGAAGGTGAGACAGACTGAAAGGGTTAGTACTCACTGAAGCAGAAAGCTGATTGTTGAAGGTCCTGGCAGGCAGAAGTTGATCAGTAGCAGGCACCAGATTAGGGAGAGCAGGCCCTTGAGCAGTGAGTACCCGGTATCCCAAGATAGGTACCTGAAATAGAGCAGAAGGGCCCTGAGGAGCGGGTACCCAGGTTAGTGAAGAAATGCCCCGAAGGGCAGAGAGAGCTTTCTGCAGCAGCTGGGAAGCGGCAGAGCAGCTTAGACCGGAGGCAATCCAATCCTTGGTAACTCAGATTGTTAGCAAACGAAGGGCAGGCTAAATACCAGGATGTGATGATAACACTCAGAGGGGACCCCCTCGAGGTTCCTGCCATGATGTGGATAAAGACGTGGGTGGCGTGCGTGTGCGCACCCTAGGAGGCCCTCAGGAAAATTATGGTGAACACAGTCGCCGTTGCCAATCCGGGGACTCCGGAGAGAGCAGCATGAAGACGTGGCAGCAGCCATCTTCCCAAGGCTTGAGGAGAGAGAAGGAAGAAAGGTGAGGCACAGAGGTTGAAGCCGTCTGAGACCGACGGACGCAACAGGGCTATGCGCAATAACCAGCCATGAAACATAATTGCCTGTTATCATAGTTTCTCTCTGAAAGAGGAAATCACCGCAGCGGCTCAGAAACTGGGGCCTTTGATATGGAAGAGCGACAAGGTGGAAATATATCAAGATTTAACGATTTTGACTATAAACAAGTGCAGAGAATTCAGGGATGTTTATTTTATTTATTTATGTGCTTTTATATATCGTTGTTTGGAACTGGCCTTCACAACGGTTTACAGTTGAAACAACAATACATATAACATTATGTAAGTGGATACATATGATGTTTAACATAGGCAATTTAACTTTTAACATGAAATTAATGTTTAACATTGGAGTTTATCACATTGGAGATTAATACAACATTAAAATTTAACACAACAATGAGGTTTAACACAAATGTGTCGATTAACAAAGGTAAGGTGGGGAAGTATCTATGAGTACAAGTTGAGATCAATGAGGTGGGTTGCGTTTGGGAGGTAAGGGGATTATAGGGGGTGGGGGGTGGTAAGTACAGTTGTTGGTAGGTGGGTCGGACCATGTACGTTGATGTTCTATTAATGTATGTTGATGTTCTATTGGTGTACATAGATGTTCTATTGACAGTGTAGGATAGGTGTGATTCTGCTGTTGGAGGGTGTGTGGGGAGATGGGATGTTGTTACTGTGCTCCGCGGGAACAATGTCAAATACAGGTGGCTTTTCCCATTTGGCTAAAGCTTTAGTATTGCCGGAGTAGCTTCCCGTATTAACACAGTGAATGAGGCAGTGGATTTCATGCAAGCCGCAGGCCTGGAAGTAACTTCTTCAGTTTATACTGCACCTGCTTCCAGAAACGACTGAATGAAAAGTGACACTGCAAGATGGCAGCACGTGGACAGGGCAGGATGACACCTTCGGAGACATTCTGGTGGTTCACTACCTTCCAGGGACCCTCCAACTTGAATAGTTCGGCCTTTTTGAGTTATATGCTGGTTGATTAATGCTGGAACATTTCTGCATTTTACCAGATGCTTTACCTTGGTCATGTTTAGCTTTTGGTTGGGTAACAAGGGGGACTTTCTCAATATTTTCTGTTTTTTCACCAATGGGCATGTCGGGGTAGGGGTGGAGTGGCTAGATAGCACGAAGTCTTCATTCCTCACTGTGGTGATCCACAAGATTGGGAGGTGGATCTGTTCTAGGGGGAATTTGGGATTGGGGGGAAAGGGGAGAGGTTGGGTGGTTGTATCAGTTGTCTCTTTGTTATGGTGGCTGGATATGTAATAGAGGAGAGGCAGGCTGAGTCACTACATGAAGTTTATGGGCGGGTGGGGATCAATATTCATGTTTCATCCACATGATGGAAGGACTACGCATAATGGGCCGGATTTTTAAAAGGTTACGTGCATAACCGGTCTTTTTTTTTGGCAAAATACTTTTTATTGTGTCAAGAGCAGTGAACAGTCTAGAAAGATAGACGTCACCCAACACACCACTAAAGCACAAATACAGAGTACAAGACAAGGGTGTAGAACATTTCAACAATAACCACGTCTTCCATAATCTTAAACCAGACAAACAAACTGTTGCCCACTAACCCCAGACCCTCTTTTTCGATTTTTTTCCCCCCTCCATGAACCTCAAGCCAAAACTTTGCTCCCTCCACCCTACCCCATCAAACAACCTGCCGCCAAGAGTGTGGAACTTCACCCTGTACGGCCCCCCCCCCCGCAGGCACCCCCCACCTACCCGCATTCATACTCACTCACCCCCCTTCCCCACCTCCCCCCTTCTCTGAGTCCAAGGAATTAAATCAAGTCCATTCATTGGAGTATTCTGCGGTTAGTAAGTTAGCCTGTGTCCTCCTTGGGAGACCTTGAAAGAAGGCTTGCCAACAGTCTTCATATGGCTTGTCCCTTTTGCGATGTCCCGAGATACAGTCCAGACGCTCCATTTGTAATTCTGATGTCATCCTGGTGTACTAAGCAGCCTCAGAGGGCACACCTTGTGGTTCCACCCACACAGATAATATAGTCCGGCACGCCAGTAGCATCGCCAGTCTTGCAAATTTGGCTTTGGCAAGTGGGCAAGGGTGCGAGGCGTGCAACGGGTGGGTAGTCAGCGCATAGCCTCCACAGTGTGCTGGAAGACCGGTGCAGTTAGAAATAGTCTGCCGCACCAGGGTCCACAAGGAAGTGACTGTCGAGCAAAATAGGAGCCTATGTATCAAGGTGCCTTCCTCCGCCCCGCACTTTGGGGCGGATTTTAAAACGAGCGCGAATAGCCTACTTTTGTTTGCGCTCCAGGCGCAAACAAAAGTACGCTGGATTTTAGTAGATACGCGCGGAGCCGCGCGTATCCGCTAAAATCCTGGATCGGCACGCGCAAGGCTATCGATTTCGTATAGCCGGCGCGCGCCGAGCCGCGCAGCCTACCCCCGTTCCCTCCAAGGCCGCTCCGAAATCGGAGCGGCCTCGGAGGGAACTTTCCTTTACCCTCCCCTCACCTTCCCCTCCCTTCCCCTACCTAACCCACCCACCCGGCCCTGTCTAAAACTCCCCCTTACCTTTGTCGGGGGATTTACGCCTCCCAGAGGGAGGCGTAAATCCCCGCGCGCGAGCGGGCCTCCTGCGCGCCGGGCCGCGACCTGGGGTCGGGTACGGAGGGCACGGCCACGCCCCCGGACCGCCCCGGGCCGTAGCCACGCCCCCGTACCCGCCCCCAAAACGCTGCCGACACGCCCCCGAAACGCTGCGACGACCGGGCCCGCCCCCCCGACGCGCCCCCGACACGCCCCCCTCGGAGAACCCAGGGACTTACGCGAGTCCCGGGGCTCTGCGCGCGCTGGGAGGCCTATGTAAAATAGGCTTCCCGGCGCGCAGGGCCCTGCTCGCGTAAATCTGCCCGGTTTTGGGCGGATTTACGCGAGCAGGGCTCTGAAAATCCGCCCCTTTATGCAGAGCGGGGTATCAGTGAACCCCATCCGAAACCTCCGGACATCATCATAATAGGAAAAGTGCAATATACGGTACTGTAGCTCACGAAGCCCCAGGTCCGGGTTTTGGGTGTGCAGGGACTGAAACCATTTTTTCACTTGTTCAGGAGTCACTTCGCCCTGTAAAACAGATGCCCACCGGGAGGCTAAAACAGTGAGGTGATCTAGTCTTGTATAGTCCATACACAGTCTTTTCCATCTCGTGATAGAGTTAGCCACGCTAACGGTGTCGGCTAGTTCGCTGGCGAAGAGCGACTCTGCAGCCACGTCCTCCCGGGACCAGCGGATGGTCTGGATGTAGTGGCATGCCTGTAAATAGCCGAAGAAGTGCTTAGGCGGCAATCGATACGTTCTGGTAAAAGTTTGGAAGTCCATAAGCTCCTGAGTGTCAGTATCAAACAAATGATATAAGTACTCCGCTCCGTTTGAGGCCCAAAGTTGAAACATGCCACGACAATCCAGTCCGGGGCAGAAATCCAAGTTGCCCAGGAGCGGCGTCAGTAACGATGATAGGCCCTTCAAGTCACTCAACTGACGCAGCCAGCGCCAGGCCTTGATACAAGGGGACAACAGGTATTTCGGGTACACCAAGGATTGCAATTTCCTCGCATCCACCTGCAAGAGAGAAAGAGGCTTCCAAGGAGCAGACATGTTAGAAAGTAAACCCTCGTCACAATAACAATATTTCCCCGTGAGCCATTCCCCCACAAACCTCAATTGACAGGCAACATTATAGAGCTGAAAGTCTGGCAAGCCATACCCTCCCACCTCCCGGGCATGCTGTAAAACCGTATATTTGATCCTCGCACGCTTCTCCTTCCATAAGAATCGGGACAAACCCCCATGTAACCTTTGCACATCCCTGGCCTTTAACCAGCAAGGTATCATATGGAGCAGGTATAAAAGCTTAGGAACCAGGATCATTTTAATAAGCGCACATCTTCCAAAGAAACTCAGCGGAAGGAGATTCCATGCCGTCAGCTGCAGAAGAATAGCGTCTATTTTTTCCGTAATATTAAGGTCGTACAGCTGTCGTAGGTCCCGAGGGACCCATACCCCTAAATAACGCAGTTTACCCGGCGCCCACGTAAAGGGGAATGAGGTTTGCCAACTGCCTTGAAGCCCCGGTGTCAGCGCTAGCGCCTCAGATTTGGAGTAGTTAATTTTGAGTCCCACTATGTCCCTAAATTGCTCAAAAATTTGAATGATCACCGGCACACTACTTCGTGGGCGCCCGACAAACAATAATATATCATCCGCAAAAAGTGCAAGCTTAACCGGGTGGCCACTCAAACTAAGCCCTGAAAAACCCTTGTCCCCCTGCAGCCGCGTAGCTAGGGGTTCGATTGCTAAAACAAAAAGGAGTGGTGATAAAGGGCAGCCCTGCCGCACCCCACAATGTAACCTAATAGGCTCGGTGAGGGCCCCGTTTAATAAAAGACGGGCACTCGGGGAATTATATAAAGCCTGGAGCCATGCAACAAAGGCCCCGTTGAAGCCATATTGGCCCAGCATCCAGAACATATATTCCCAGGACACTGAGTCAAATGCCTTCTCAGCATCTAAACTCAAAATCAGCGCATCCTCCAAAGAATGGTAGCTCAGCACTGCAATAAGGCGCCGTATGTTACGTACGCCCTGGCGCCCCTTAACAAACCCGGTCTGGTCCCCTCCAATTAGCGTGGGTAAAATAAGATTTAGCCTTGCCGCCAGCACTGCTGCTAGGATTTTTAGATCCACATTAAGCAGAGAAATGGGTCTATAGGAGCCCACATCGGCTAAGTCTTTGCCTTTTTTGGGCAGAACTACAGTAACCGATTGATTCATCCCCTCAGGCAGGGCCCGGGTTGTAACCAATTCATTATAAAATGTAGACATCGGGGTCAGAAAATGAAACTTAAGTATTTTGTAATACTCCGCCCCCAGCCCATCCGGTCCCGCGGCCTTCCCCTGCTTCAAGCCCTGAATCACCGAATACACTTCCTGATCCGTAATGGGTTGATTTAATAACAGCTGTTGATCAGAAGACAATCGAGGCCAATGCATATTTTGGAAGAACTGAGCCGAGGTTTCTGGGTTGTGCCCCTTCTGCCCATATAGTTCCGTATAGTACTCCATAAATCTACTTTCGATCGCGGCCTGGGAGGTCACATAACGCCCTCCACGATCCTTAAGCCCAACAATGACTGTCTTCTGATTTCTAGGCCTTATCAAATGCGCCATCATTTTACCGGGCCGATTACCCTGCTTATATAATTGGTACTTGAAATAACGAAGGGATTTAGAGGCCCTTTGGTATAGGCGGGTGTTGAGCGCCTCTCGTAACTGCTCAACCCGGTCTTTGCTAGATGGGGACAAATCAAGCATGTGCCGCCGCTGAGTGCATTTGAGCTCTGCCGTGAGGCGCAAAATCTCAGCGTTCCTCTGCCGATTTACCTTGGCAGTATAAGCGATGATATGCCCTCTCATTACCGCCTTCCCCGCCTCCCAGAGCGTTGTGGGAGTGACATCAGGTGATTCATTGAATCCCACATACTCTTTCCAGCAAGAATGTAGCTGGGTATGAAATGCCGCATCACAGTACAAATCAGGTCGCATGCGCCAGGAGAAAGCCTCTCTCTGCCTCCCACCAAGGGACACCTGTACATGGATTGGGGCATGATCAGACACATCTATGGCCCCTATAGTGGCCTCCTCCACCGCCGAAAACATGGTATCTGCAACTAAGAAATAGTCTAAACGGGAATACGACTGGTGGGGATTGGAGAAAAAAGTGTAATCCCTCTCCGAGGGGTGCAATACCCTCCAGACATCTAGCAGCTGGAGCTCTTGACATAAGAAGGGAACCCCCTGGGTCCCATCCAGCGCTGAAACCCGCTTGGCGGGATTGCAGTCCATCTGCTTGTCTGCGACGACATTAAAGTCTCCGCCCACTATAAGAGTATACCCGGTCAGTGCACTCAGCAGCTTTACTAGCTGAGTGAAAAAAGCATGAGAATAAAGGTTAGGCGCATAAACATTGCAAAATGCGATGCGCTGCTGATTAAGGATACCTGTTACTATTACATACCTCCCTTCTTGATCATGATAAGTACGGGTCAGCTGCAAGGCTAATTGTTTGTGCATTAAGATGGCTACGCCCCTCTTACGCGTGGAATATGATGAGAACCAGCAATGCCCCACCCACCCCCTTTTCAGCTTCCCATGCTCCGCATCGTTTAAATGCGTTTCCTGTAGAAAAACAACCTGGGACTTAGCTCTCTGAAACATCGTTAATAATTTTTTTCTGCTTAATGGGCGAGTGGATCCCGTCTACATTAAGAGAAGTTACTTTAACCCGCTCCATTGCTAACATTATAGGGGTGATGTCTCGAGGCCCCTCTCAAGGCCCCGACTCCTACACCTTGTAAGGGTCTGGAGCCTCCCAGCCATAGCCCCAGATCCTCCTTTGCAAGAGATAAACCTTCCCATTCCTTGGTCTCAATCCCCAAACTTCCAAACCGGCCCCCCCCCTACCCAAACCCCTCCGAACTCCCCCCCCCCACATCCATACCAACATCCACACCATCTCAGTCATTCCCGTCAGCCCCAAGAAGCACGGGGCCCCTTGCCCCGCCCCTCCCACTTCTAGGCGTGCCAGGGCCCCCTTCTCTCCAGCCCCCTCCCCAACCAACAAGCCAAACTGTGAGGACCAAAACATTATAAACAATATAACAATAACCAGTGTCACCCCGCTGTGAGGTACCACCACCAAACAACTTCAGCGTGAGCGAAACGGAACCATGCCCATCTAGTGTTGGTGGTATACTACAGCTTCCGAGAGACTCCAATAGGGCCAGGGACCCCGAGGGCGGAATGTCCACGGGCTCCTTTAACCCGCCAGAAAGAATCCAATCAGCTCCGGAGGCTGAAAAACATATTTGCTGGGAAAGTCACCAGGGTCAAGAAATATTATAGTCAGACTGCATCCGCCTGTGGCAACGTGGCTAGAAAGGCTGTCGCCTCCGCTTTGGTGTGGAGGAAAAGCAAGCACTTTATTATCGTGTTGCACCCGCAATTTTGCGGGGTAAAGAAGGGCGAAGCGAATTCCTCTTTTATGCAACTCCGTGCAGGATGGTGTCATCTCTTTCTGAAGCGCCGTTGTGGCCGCTGAAAAATCATTAAAGAGCAGCACGCGATGCCCCTGGTATTCCACCGATGACTCCTTCAGAAAGGCTCGAAGCAGCTGCACTTTGTGCGCCCAATTCATGATGCGAGCCATCACCGGCCGAGGCCTCTCCTGTGGCGCCCTGGGGGGTCCAATACGGTGTATCCGTTCACAGCGCAGGTGGTCCCCTGTTAACTGCAGACCCAGGTGGTCAGGAAGCCAAGTCTCCACGAATTGCATTAGATCTTCTTCCTTTAATGATTCGGGCAGTCCAATAATTTTGATATTATTCCTGCGACTTCTGTCTTCCTGGTCCTCTAATTTAGCCAGCAGAGTGGCCTGGTTAGCCTGCAGCTCCGCCACCCGTCGCTCCGCCTCCACCAGCCGGTCCCCCTGATCGGATAAGGCCTGCTCAGCACCCTCCAGCCGCCGGGTCTGCCCCTCCAGAGTCTCCCTTATGCCATCCATTGAGGTTTGAATCTTTAACAAGCTCACCTCCAGCGCCGCAGACACGCTGCCTGTAATCTGGCGGATGATGTCCTCCGATATAGTGGCTTGCACCTTAGGGCTCTCCGCTGCGGCGGCCATTTTGGGTGTGCGGGGACACGGGGTGGAGACGGCCCGGTGGCTGCGCTGTCGCATCCCCCGTCCGGAAATCTCGGTGGTTTGTAGCAGCCCCGGGTCCAGGGGTCAGGCAAGGGCACCTTCTTTAATAAAATCGCTGCCAGATAAAGGTATTCACCGCAGGAACTAATCGCGGCCGCAGGGTACCTCGTGGCAGAGGCTCTATGCCGGCTCCTCCCGTCTTCCGTTTCGGCGGGTGTCGGCAAGCACAAGCCGTTCCGCCGGCGAGCGATCCCCCAGATGCCCCCCGACCCCGAGGGCCCTCCAGTAAATCTGTGACGGAGTTTCGCCGCTGTATTTCACATTTTTGGCCGGTTTAGGGGGGAGAGGGCTGCAGAACTCATATCCAGCGCTGCAGCTCGGCTGACGTCATCACCGGAAGTCGCATAACCGGTCTTATGCGCGCCTATGTTAAAAAGGCCCTGCGACGCTGTGTCAAAGGATCGCGTGCTGGCAGCCTGCCGGCATGTGCAACTTAAAGAAAACATAAAATTTTTGGGGAGTTGGATTGATTAGGGCTAAGGGGAGGAAAGGTTAGGGGAAGGGGTGGGAAGGTCAGGTTAGGGCAGGGGTCAGGAACCTATGGCTCTGGAGCCAGATATGGCTCTTTTGATGGCTGCATCTGGCTCGCAGACAAATCTTTAATAAAAAAAGTAAAAATCTAACAAAACCCCCCACCCTCCTGACGCCCCCCAAGACCTCCAAAATTAATTTACTACAACCCCCCACCCTCCTGACGCCCCCCAAGACCTCCAAAATTAATTTACTACAACCCCCACCCTCCTGACCCCCCCAAGACCTGCCAAAAGTCCCTGGTGGTCCAGCGGGGGTCTGGGAGCGATCTCCTGGACTTGGGCTGTCGGCTGCCAGTAGTCAAAATGGCGCCGACGGCCCTTTGCCCTCACTATGTCACTGGGGTCGACCAATGGCGGCGGTAGCCCCTGTGACATAGTAAGGGCAAAGGGCCGTCGATGCCATTTTGATTACTGACAGCCGACGGCCCTTTGCCCTTACTATGTCACAGGGGCTACCGCCGCCATTGGTCGACCCCAGTGGCCGTCGGCGCCATTTTGACTACTGGCAGCCGACAGCCCAAGTCCAGGAGATCACTCCTGGACCGCTCCTGGACCCCCGCTGGACCACCAGGGACTTTTGGCAGGTCTTGGGGGGGTCAGGAGGGTGGGGGTTGTAGTAAATTAATTTTGGAGGTCTTGGGGGGCGTCAGGAGGGTGGGGGATTTTGTTAGATTTTTACTTTTTTATTAAAGATTTGTCTGCGAGCCAGATGCAGCCATCAAAAGAGCCATATCTGGCTCCCGAGCCATAGGTTCCTGACCCCTGCTCTAGCTTATGTAGCCTCCTGTTCCAATTGTGCCAGAAAGAAACCTCCGCCTGGACATTCTTGGGGCCTGCTTCAACCCTTGCCAGCACTGGATGAGCCCTGGACCCATATTGCAACAGATTTTATGGTGGACCTGCTACTTTATGGAGGTAACAATACCATTTGGGTTTCAGTGGATCGATTTTCGAAGATGGCTCACTTTGTGGCTCTCCCTGGCTTGCCATCAGCCATGGAACTTGCTAAGTTATTCATCAGTCACATCTTTTGCCTACATGGCATGCCTAAGATTATTGTTTCTGACAGAGGAGCTCAATTTACAGCAAAGTTCTGGAAAGCCTTGTGTAAGAAATTCGACATCACACTTGACTTCACCTCTGCGTATCATCCTCAGTCGAATGGCCAAACTGAGAGAATGAATAGAACTCTCAAACAGTTCCTCCGCGCCTATGTCGGTTCACGACAGAATGACTGGGCTGAATGTTGCCCTGGGCTGAATTTTCCATTAATTCTCATCCAGCATCATCTACGGGATCTACTCCATTTGAAGTGGTCTACGGGCGACAACCATTACCACCTTTACCACTTCCACTTTCTGTGTCGTCCCCGGCAGCTCAATCTACTGCCAAAGATATAAGGCAGCTCTGGAGAAAGACTAAAGAGATGCTCCAAAAAGCAGGACAAAGAGCAAAGAAAGGCTATGATGCTCATCGAAGCAAGGCTCCTGAATTCCAGCCTGGAGATAAAGCTTGGATATCTACCATACATCTGAGACTTAAGCTTCCATCTGCTCGATTTGCTTCTCGCTTTGTAGGACCCTTTCCTATTCTTCGACAGTTGGGCTGACACACCTATAGTCTAAGACTCCCTCCAGCTATGAGAATTCACAATGTATTCTATGTCTCTCTGCTGAAACCGCTTGTTCTTAACGAGTTTTCCACCAAGACACCTGAACCTACTCCTGTTGATGCAGAAGAAGATATTGAGTACAAGGTTGATGCCATCCTTGATGTAAGAAAGAGAAGCAGAGTTTGGGAATACCTCGTGTCTTGAGAGGGATTCGGACCAGAAGAAAACTCTTGGGAACCATTGGCTAATAACATGGACAAAGAGATGCTTCATCAATTACATCGATCGCATCCTCAAAAACCAAGACCAGGTAGGGGGTCTGGAAGGGGCCTTTGAAGTGGGGTACCGTTACGTCCGTCAGTCTCATACAGCTTTGACCTCTGTGCCTCACTTTCTTCCTTCTCTCTTCTCAAGCCTTGGGAAAATGGCTGCTGCCGCGTCTTCATGCCGCTCTCTCCGGCGTCCCCGGATCGTCAACGGCGATGGTGTTCGCCATGATTTTCCTGAGGGCCTCCTAGTGTGTGCGCGCGCATGCCACCCACGTCTATAATCGACGTCATGGCGGGAACCTTGGGAGCGTCCCCTCCAAGTGACATCATCACATCCTGGTATTTAGCCTGCCCTTCGTTTGCTAACAAACTGAGTTAGCAAGGATTGGATTGGACTGCCTCCAGTCTAAGCTGCTCTGCCACTTCCAGCTGTCGCAGGAAGCTCTCTCTGCCCTTCGGGGTATTCTTCACTAATCTGGGTACCCGCTCCTCGGGGGCCCTTCTTCTCTATTTCAGGTACCTATCCTGGGATACCAGGCACTCGCTCCTCGAGGGCCTGCTCTCCCTAATCTGGTGCCTGCCACTGATCAACTTCTGCCTGCCAGGACCTTCTACAATACAGCTTCAGCTCAGTGAGTACTACTTCAGTCTGTCTCATCTTCAGCTTCAGCGCTCAGGGTTTACATCCAGGACCTGGCCCTGGTACGCCGCGCTGCCTATCACCTTCTCGAATGTGAGACTGGTCTCCTCTGCTGAGGACCCCTGGACTACTTCACTGGACTACCTTCTCTGCTGTCCGCCCCGGGCAGTACCATCAAGCTGTACAATAAATACTACCTCTCTGTGTCTGCCTGTATAGAGTCTAGCCTAGTAGTGCGGTTCCTCACGGGGCTCCTCCCCGTGGGAGTGGCCATCACCGCAGTACCCAAGAATCCACTTCAACACCTCATAACCATGAGGAGGAGGAGCAGAACGGGCCTCTGATTGACAAACTGAGGAACTAAAAAATGAAATTTCAGACCTATTAGTAAAAATGTGTAACCTATCATTTAAATCACCCGTTGTACCTGAAGACTGGAGGGTGGCTAATGTAACACCAATATTTAAAAAGGGCTCCAGGGCCGATCCGGGAAACTACAGACCGGTTAGCCTGACTTCAGTGCCAGGAAAAATAGTGGAAAGTGTTCTAAACATCAAAATCACAGAACATATAGAAAGACATGGTTTAATGGAACAAAGTCAGCATGGCTTTACCCAAGTCTTGCCTCACAAATCTGCTTCACTTTTTTGAAGGAGTTAATAAACATGTAGATAAAGGTGAACCAGTAGATGTAATATACTTGGATTTTCAGAAGGCGTTTGACAAAGTTCCTCATGAGAGGCTTCTAGGAAAAGTAAAAAGTCATGGGATAGGTGGCGATGTCCTTTTGTGGACTGCAAACTGGCTAAAAGACAGGAAACAGAGAGTAGGAATAAATGGAAAATTTTCTCAGTGGAAGGGAGTGGGCAGTGGAGTGCCTCAGGGATCTGTATTGGGACCCATACTTTTCAATATATTTATAAATGATCTGGAAAGAAATACGACGAGTGAGGTAATCAAATTTGCAGATGATTCAAAATTATTCAGAGTAGTTAAATCACAAGCAAATTGTGATAAATTGCAGGAAAACCTTGTGAGACTGAAAAAATTGGGCATCCAAATGGCAGATGAAATTTAATGTGGATAAGTGCAAAGTGATGCATATAGGGAAAAATAACCCATGCTATAGTTACACAATGTTAGGTTCCATATTAGGATCTACCACCCAAGAAAGAGATCTAGGATTCATAGTGGATAACACATAGAAATCAATGGTTCAGAGTGCTGCGGCAGTCAAAAAACAAACAGAATGTTAGGAATTATTAGAAAGGGAATGGTGAATAAAACGGAAAATGTCATAATGCCTCTGTATCGCTCCATGGTGAGACCACACCGTGAATACTGTGTACAATTCTGGTCGCCGCATCTCAAAAAAGATATAGTTGCGATGGAAAAGGTACAGAGAAGGGCAACCAAAATGATAAAGGGGATGGAACAGCTCCCCTATGAGGAAAGACTAAAGAGGTTAGGACTTTTCAGCTTGGAGAAGAGACGGCTGAGAAGGGATATGATAGAGGTGTTTAAAACCATGAGAGGTCTAGAATGGGTAAATGTGAATCGGTTATTTACTCTTTCGGATAATAGAAGGACTAGGGGGCACTCCATGAAGTTAGCATGTGGCACATTTAAAACTAATCGGAGAAAGTTCTTTTTTACTCAACGCACAATTAAACTCTGGAATTTGTTGCCAGGGGATATGGTTAGTGCAGTTAGTGAGGCTGGGTTTAAAAAAGGATTGGATAAATTCTTGGAGGAGAAGTCCATTACCATTATCAGCTCCAGATATTTAAGGTCTCAGTTTTTGCTAACAAGACGAGTTAGCAAGGGATAGGTTTACCTAGCTTCCTCCAGGTCGCTGCGGATGGGATATGCTCTCTGCAAACCTAGCTACTCTGCCTCCTCGGACTTCACTAGAGGTACCTGCTCCTTGGGGGCCTCGCTCTCTCTTTTTCTTTTCAGGTCGCAGTCCGGAACCAGTACTCGCTCCTCGAGGGCCCACGTCCCAGACCAGCTCCTGAATTCTACTGCTAAGAAGTCATCGCTGCTTACAACATTAGTGAGTTTCTATTTATCTCTCAGAGCTTTCCCTGGGACCAGGTACTCGCTCCTCGAGGACCTACTGCATTCCAACTCCTGGGCTGCCTCAAGAGACTATGGTGTGAGTGTTATCATCAAGGACTTGTTCCAGAACTCTGCATATCCTATCTACTCACTTTCTTAGTTTCTCTACAGCTCAGCCACCTTGGGATTGCTGTTTCAATACCTGAGGAACTACAGCCCAGCTGGGCGCTTCCAGCTCACTATTGCCACCTTTGGTGGTTTAATATACTGCTTACTAAGAGGTCTTCGTTGCTTATAACATCAGTGAGTTTCTATCTATCTCTCAGAGCTTTCCCTGGAACCAGGTACTCGCTCCTCGAGGGCCTAATGCATACCAACTCCTGGGCTGCCTCAAGAGACTATTGTGTGAGTGTTTATTTATTTTAAAACGTTTATATACCGGCGTTTGTAGAACACATCACGTCGGTTTACAATTAAACTGATGAGAAAGGAGAAATTACAATGAACGGGAAAGGGGGAGAGTGGAGCAGGTAGGAAGAGGGCGAGAGAATGGGGAGGGAGAAGAGCAGAGGGCTTGTTCCTGAACTCTGCATGTCTTGCCTACTCACTTTCTTAATTTCTCTACAGCTCAGCCACCTTGGGATCGCTGTTCCAGTACCTGAGGGACTACACCCCAGCCGGGCGCTTCCAGCTCACTACTGCCACCTCTGGTAGTTTAATATATTATCTAATAAAAGAACTAGGGTGTGTCTGTCTCCTACACTAAGCCTGACCAGTGGTCCCTCTCGGGATCTCCTCCGAGGGCGTGGTCACCTGCCACTGGTCTAAGGATCCACCCACAACTATTCTAAATAATAACAGATTGCTATCTCTAGCAACTCTCTAATAACAGATTGCTAATTCCCAGCTTTAACAACAGAGCTTTAATAACACTCTCAAAGTAAAATCTTAAGTCTTGCTGTAGTGTGTGCCTGCTTGGTACTTCCCTCTCCCCTGTGTAGAGTCTCCTCAGTCCTTGATAAAGCAATTAGATAGTGGAAGACTGTCTGGGGAGGCGGGAGGGTCAGCACAGCTAATTCATCTGCTATCTACAGAAAACACTGTTTACAGTAAGCAAACTTTCTCTTTTCACTTAGATAAGCAGGATGAATTAGCCATACTGTCTGGGAGTCCCCAGCTAGCAACTTGAGATTTATCATTTGATAAGTGTTCTATGACTGGAATGCTCAAGTTGCACATGTATACTGCGGACAGTCCTTGTTGACTGGAAAGATTAGGAGGTGCTCACTGTTAAGATCTGTTTGCCCATGGACGCATCTGTTGCAGCAAGTTTTTCCAAACAGTAATGAGTAGTGAATGTATGAAGTGATGACCAAGTCGCAGCTTTGCAAATGTCTATTATGGGTACATCACGTAGGTGGGCAATAGAGGCCGCTACTGCTCTCACTTGATGAGCTTTAGGCAAAGATGATAGCTGTTCAGAACGTCGCTGTAGCAGAATTGGATGCAATTTGTGATCCAGGATGACAAAGTTGTTTTTGATACCGGTAAGCCTGGTGCATTCGGATTGAAGGAGAGGGAGTTGAGAAGGTCTGGAAGCAGAGGCAGTGCGTTCTTTATAGTATGCCAGCTCTCGTTTGCAATCTAGTGTATGCAGTCTGCGTTGGGTTTCATCAGTATGATGAACCAGATGTCTTGAGTTTGGAGGTGAGACAGGTGGGCTCCCCATCCTTTCGTTGAGGCATCCGTGGTCAGTATGATTTGATGCATTGATGGACATAGGAGAGCACCTACCTTAAGGGGTATTGCCGATAGCCACCAGTCTATATCTCATTTCATGCTGTTTGTAATGGAGACAAGAGCAGAGAGGCGGTCGGAGAACTGTTTCCATTGAGCTTTCAGTCCCCACTGAAGGCACCTCATGTGTAGTTGTGTGTGGGGAACCACATCGATCGTTGCAGCTATGTGTCCGAGAAGCTTCAACATCTGATGAGCTGGAGCTGTGGTTAAGCGCTTTAGCGTTTGAGCCAGAATTCGGAGTGCTGTAGCTCTTGGCTCGGGAAGGCATGCTCTGTCCTTTAAAGTGTCGATGTGAGCTCCAATGAACTGCAACGCTTGCGTGGGTTGGAGATTCGACATTTTGTAATTGATCAGTAGACCCAATGTGTCCAAACATAGAATGGTTGTGAGGAGATTCGTCTGGAGAATAGAGGGGCTGGGTGCTATTAGAAGCCAATCGTCTAGAAAGGGAAATATCTGAATACTTTGGTGACATAGGTGAGCCACCGCTACCGCTAAACATTTCGTGAATATTCTGGGAGCCGAGGAAAGGCCAAATGGAAGTACCTTGTATTGAAAGTGCCGATTCATTGCTGTGAAGCACAGGTACGGCCAGGAATCTTTGTGCATCGGTATGTGAGAATAGGCATCCTTGAGATCGATGGAACACATCCAGTCTCTGGGTTGTATGAAGGGTAGTATGGTTTTGAGTGATGTTATCTTGAACTTCTCCATCGTAAGGTGTTTGTTGAATTCTCGGAGATCCAAGATAGGATAGAACCCTCCTGATTTCTTTGGAATGAGGAAGTATTGGGAACAATATCCTGTGTGATGATGAGACACAGGTAGTTCGTGTATGCAATGTTGTTTTAGGAGATTGTTGAGTTCCAGGTGCATTTGTTGGGCATGGATGTGTTGTTCCCTGTTGGGCACTAAATGTGGAATAACAGGAAGGGTGTTGAAGTTTAAGGAATAACCCTCCTTTATGATCTTTAAAACCCAGAGGTTGGTTGTGATATTCTCCCATGTAGGCAAGAATTGTAGGAGCCTGCCCCCGACTGGTGCTGGTAACGGTTGTTATGTTTAGGCAGGGGTCAGATGTAGTGAACATCACCTGTAGAGGTGCCTCCAGATGGAGAGAGACAGAGGTTGCCGGAGAGTCTCTGATAATAGCTGGGAAGGAATGTGGTGCAGGCAGGAATGTATAGAACTGAGTGATGGCTGGAACCTGTGGGCTGAGTACTGGCTGGCAAGGTGGCTGGAGCTGGCTGGGACAAGGGAGTCCCTGATACAAGGTGCGTAAAGGTAAAGGTGAGCTTGGTACACATGAACAGCATAGAGGTATGTGTGAAGGTGAATGCAGGTAAAAGTGAACAGGATACTGGAGCTGAGTGCTGGTAAGGATGGACTAGGATAGCGTGCGGGTAAGGGTGGTATTGACTGTTGGTAAGAGTGACTGGACTAAGGGAACCTGGGGAGACAGGACTGACAATGACTAGACAGACTAACCAGACAGTACTAACACTGAACATAAAACACACAAGCCTGGAGGCTGCAAGGCAGGAGCCCGTAGGCAGCAGAGTAAAGCAGGAGCCCGTAGGCAGCAGAGCAAGTCAGAGCCCTTAGGCAGCAGAGCAAGGTAGAAGCCCGTAGGCAGCAGAGCAAGGCAGAGGCCCAGGGCCAGGTAGCAAGGCAGAAGCCCGAAGGCAATACAGCAAGACAGAAGCCCGAAGGCCAGGTAGCAAGGCAGAAGCCCGAAGGCACGGTAGCAAGGCAGAAGCCCGAAGGCAACACAGCAAGGCAGAGGCCCGAAAGCCAGGTAGCAAGGCAGAAGCTCGAAGGCAGGTAGCAAGGCAGAAGCCCGAAGGCACGGTAGCAAGGCAGAAGCCCGAAGGCAAGGTAGCAAGGAGGCTAGAGCAGGGAGCCCAAACGAGCTCGATCCCGAAGCACTGGAGTCTTGGGAAGGCAGGATTATAAGGACAGTCCAGGACATAGAGTAGCTGACTAGGACGGGTTGGGTCAGCCAGGGGAGCCTGCTCTTGAGGGACCCCTGGTGGTGAGGCGGTTGCACAGCAGCAAGCCGTAACAGCGGTGGTGTGTGAAGTCCTAAAAACCTTGAGAAGGTTTAGGTGGATTCTGCTCCTGTGGAGTTCTAGGCTTCGGTGCTCTCTGATGTTGCCTAGGAGCTGGAGCTTGAGACTTATGGGGGCGAGACGATGGGTAATAAGACGGTCTAGAGGGAGGATAAGGCCGGAAAGGGCAGCGTTGAAATTGTGATTTCCTGTAGCCAGAATAATAGCCTCTACCGTAGGAAAAAGATGATGGAGCAGCGAGAGACTGGACAGCTAGTTTCTGTTCTTTTAACTGTGCAACCGTGTCCTTGAAATGATCACCAAACAAGTTATCAGGATGGCAAGGAAGATTAGCCAATTTCTCATGCACATCCTCTCTTATTTTGCTGGCTTGGAGCCATGCCATTCTTCTTTTTTTTTTGTAAGTTTTTATTTTTGCATGAAAAACAGATGTTACAACACAGGATCAAGTCAGAATCATTGACATGTACGTATAAACATATTATATAGAAACAGAACTATCCCCTATACCGCGGATCCTTCCCGGAACCATCATAGATAAAAGATACAACGTGTAAAATGGCGAATAAAACGTATTTGAAACACCCAGTGTCTTGTCTGATTTTTGAACACAGACCATCGATCCACATACATCCATAATCGATAGCATTTTCCATCTATCCCCCAACCCCTCCCCTCCCCTCCCCCTCCGTCCCTCCCCCCCAACCCACCCCCCACCGTGCTTACATTCCCATTCAAGGTTGTCTACTTCATGTTTGCTTTTGCAGCCAAATTGAATATGGAGCCCACACATCCTGAAATTTATGGATACGATCATGTTTAAGCGCAGTCAAACGACCCATCTGATACAGCCTGTCCATCCGCTGATAAACCTGCAGCATAGTAGGGACCTCGACATTTTTCCAGCGGAAAGCTATTTCACTGCGCGCAGCAATATAGACTTGTAGTAAGAGCAACTTGTGCTTGTCGCTAAACTCGCCATCCACCAAGCTAAGGAGACAGCCTCTGGGATCCAAGGGCACTACAATATCAAGGATCTCGGATGCATACCCCGTAATCAAAGCCCAATAGGTCTGGATCTTGGGACAGGTCCACCACATATGGTAAAAGGTACCCCTTTCTCCGCACTGTCTCCAGCAAGAGTCACCTATCTTAGGATTCATTCGGTGTAGACGGGCCGGTGACATATACCATCTATATAGTAATTTATATCCATTTTCCTTTATGTTAGCGGAAATGGAGCTCCTTCCCATGAGCATATGACATTGATCCCATTCATAATCCTGGAGACCTTGCCCCAGATCATATTCCCAATGAAGTTGATAGGAGACCTTTGTTTTATCCCCATTATTGAGTAGGAGATAGATCCGAGATATCGGTTTGCGAATGGGCCCACGCTGTTCACAAAAGGACTCGAAGAGGGATTTACCTTTAGATAACTCCCCAGGCGCCCCCACGGAACGCAGGAAATGAATAATCTGCTGTAGGGCCAACCAATCCCCCTGCGACCCGCCAAATTTATCCTGCAACTCCGCCATATCCAGCATGCTCGACCCCCTACAGAGTTGCCCAGCCTTAGTCAAGCCGAGTTGTGCCCACCTTTGCGAAAAGGCCTTATCCATACCCGGAGAGAACCCAGGATCTCCCAAAAATGAAGTAAGATGATAAATCCTTTTGGACCCAGCCAACCGGGTTCGCCATTTACCCCAATGCTTTAACACAGCCTTAGTAAATGGAGTGAGTGAGTGTGTAATAGCTGTCCCCCAGTCCCTGCACCACACCCTAGACACCAGTGGCACCTCCCCGGAAACTGCCTGCTCTATATCAACCCACGGCTTAGGTTCCCTAGTGTCGTGCCACGTGACAATCACCCCTAGTAAGATAGCAGTGTAATACCAGCTTAGGTTGGGAACATTGAGTCCACCGCGCTGTTTATCCCTGTAGAGAGTAGAGCGAGAGACCCTCGGGGGTTTATGCTTCCAAATGAAGCGGAACAATTTGCGTTGCCAGATCCTCATGGCCCCTTCCGGCACAGGGACGGGTAAGGTTTGGAATACATAACAGAGCCTAGGTAATATGTTCATTTTAAGGGCGGCTACCCTGCCAAACCAAGAAAGATCCGTCCGGTCCCACCTATCCATGTCCTGCTGAATCTGAGACCATAAAGGCCCGTAATTAAGTCGATAGAGCTCCTCAAGGTGGGGCCCGATTTTGACCCCCAGATATTTTATAAAGTCCTTGGCACATCGGAAGGGCATATCCTCCCGTAGGAGGCCAAATTGTCCCTCCGGCATAGATACATTCAAGAGCTCGGACTTATCAGCGTTTATCTTAAAGCCAGACAACCGTCCGAACGCTCGAAGTTCCTCTAGGAGGAGACTCAGAGATGTCTCCGGGCTGGTGAGGGTGAATAAAAGGTCATCTGCAAACAGTGTGATCTTGTATGGCGTGTCCCCTACCTGAATACCTTTTATGTCCGCATGACGCCTAATTTTTTCTGCGAAGGGCTCTAACGAGAGAGCGAACAGCAGAGGGGACAAAGGGCAACCTTGTCGGGTACCCCGTTTGACTTCAAATGGATCCGAATAAGCCCCATTAATCTTAATCCTAGCATGTGGACCACCATAAAGCTTCTGGATCCAAGTGAGGAAAAACTCCCCTACACCCATCCCTTGCAATACTTGGAATAGAAATGGCCAGTGCACCCGATCGAACGCCTTTTCGGCATCTACCGTAAGCAGCACTGCCGGTATGTCATTGGACTGGGCCCACCACATAAGTTCCACCACCCTCCTCACATTATCCGAGGCGAGTCTGCCCGGAATAAACCCAGACTGATCCTTATCTACCAACCACGGCGCCACTCTACCTAAACGTATAGCCAACGCCCGCGCCAGGACTTTCAGGTCGATATTAATCAAAGATATAGGCCGATATGACCCACACAGTGTATGGTCCCTGCCCGGTTTTGCCAAGACCGTGATGCCCGCAGTATTTGAGTCCTTTGAAAATGTTGCCCCTAACCGGACAGCATTATACATAGCCACCATTGGCGGTATCAACTCTTCACTAAAAACTTTGTAGAATTTCCCTGTAAACCCATCTAACCCAGGAGCTTTCCCCACCTTAAGATCTTTAATTATAAGCGACACCTCCCCTTCTCTCAAGTCCGCATTAAGAGTGTCCCTATGTGTTTGGGAAAGCTCCGGCAACTGTACCTCCTGCAAATACTGTGCAATCTCCTCCGACGTGCATAAATTCTCGGAATCATACAGTTTCTGATAAAATTGATTAAAACAATGCCCAATATCTTTCTGGGAATATACGAAGTGACCCTGAGACCCCTTAATTTTAGTAATTTGCGACTGTGCTACTTTTTCCTTAAGCTTCCTGGCCAAAGAGCGCCCAGCCTTGTTTCCCCATTCAAAATGGTGCTGTTTCAGCAATTGTAACTGATACGCTATCTTGTCCCCTTCCAAAGCTAACAGGGCTTGACGAGCTGCCACTAAAGGCGGTAAGTCATCAGGGTCTAAAGTCCGCTTATGCCTCAACTCCAATTGGGCCACCCGTTCCATAAGACGAATACGCTCCCGTTCTCTTTCCTTTTTTACATAGGCAGCCCGCGCTATACAGAGGCCCCTTACATAAGCCTTCAAACTATCCCAAACCACCCCCGGTGAAACTGCTCCGTTCTCATTAATATCCAGGAATTCAATAATACGCTGTCTAAGCTGAGACACGAACTCTTTGTCATCTAAGAGGCTGTCATTTAACCTCCAAAATTTAGTGCCCATCTGAGTATCCCTGATTTGTAGCTTGAGCCACACCGGGGCGTGGTCCGACCAAGTGATGGTGCCCACTTCCGCCTCCAAAACCTTGCCAACTGTATCCTTATCAATCAGGAAGTAATCAATCCTAGAGTAGGACTTATGTGGGTGAGAAAAGAACGTATAGTTCCTCGCTGTGGGGTTACGCAAGCGCCATATATCCGTAAGCCCCCGATCTTCAATGAGATGTTTAAGGGACTGCCTTGCCACTTTCCCCCCAACACATCCACTATGAGAGTTGTCAAGATAGGGATATCTCGTGATATTAAAATCACCCCCCACGATTAGGCGACCTTCCGTCCACTCACTGATAATAGTCGATAGTTTAGTAAAAAACCCCGACTGTTCTGCATTGGGAGCATACACACTTAAAAAAGTATACAGTTCCTCATTAATTTTTGCTTTCACCAAGACATATCTACCCTCGACATCCCGGATCTCAGATATAATATCAGCCACTACATAGCTTGCGAACAGGATCCCAACCCCATTATATTTATATTGAGGTGTAGCTGCCGCGTGGAAGACTTGTGGGTACCCTTTGGAGGCCAATAAACGGGCATATCGTTTTCTAAGGTGTGTTTCTTGGCAGAAGATGATATCCACCTGATGGTGAGCCATATCCCGCAGAAACATCTGTCGTTTGTTAGAAGTATTAAGGCCCTTCACATTAATAGAGAGCAATTTTAAGGGCCGCATGGTAATGCGTAGTAGTACATTGCTATGCCTCCCCCGTCAGATATATATAAGACATGTACCGAACCCAGTGCCCCACGCATAGTAGACCAACCCCTGCCCTGTGGATATAAACCTAACCCCCGCCCAACCCCACACCCAGAACCCACCCCCTTCCCCCCCCACCCACCCATCCCCTCCCAACTGCTCGCCACTCAGCCTCGAGTGGAACTCCTCCATGGGAGACCTGACGTCACCACCGGACCAAAGGGTGGTCCCCCCTCCTCTCCATACAGAACCACAACAAACCTATCGCCCCTTACACAAAAAGAAAAAGAAAAAGAAAAAACCCCCCTGAGTGTAAAACATAAACAGTAACATCCAGAACTTGGTAATAAACCTCGTGGAAAACCAGTGTAACCCACAAGTTCAGCTTGCTATAGAACTCCAACTGAAACTTAGTACAGCAAAGGTCAGTCAAGCGAATATAAAACCTGGACACAGTCCCCTGGGAGCTCAGCCAGGTTCTTCTAGTCCCGAAGGACCCCCGGATCTGCGACGTAGCCGTTTTCCACCATTATCCACTCGCTTCCACCTGGGCCTGTCGCTTCTCCGAATAGTACTCGCTGCTAAAGTTTCTCTAAGTCCCTCCGGGTCAGATGCTGGTAAACCGGCTGCACGTAGAATGTCCTCTGCTTCCATGACACGCTGCACGCGGGAAGGGACTCCGTTAACAGTGAAGAGAAGGCCGAACGGAAAGAGCCATCTGTACTTAATATTGTGGGATCGAAGGATACTGATAACATCTCGAAAGGCACGCCGTTTCCTGATAGTTGAAATAGCCAGGTCCTGGAACACCTCAATATTACAGCCCTTCCAGGTGATAGTCCCCAAATCTCTCGCTGCACGAGCCACCGCCTCCTTAACCAGGAAGCTGTGAAAGCAGGCAATTATATCCCTGGTTTGGTTATTCTTCGGGCTGCCAAAAGCTCTGTGAGCCCGTTCCAGAACCACTTCCCGTGGTTTCTCACTGGTGCCCTCCGGGTCCAGCAAATAGGCACAAATGTCCTGCACCACCTTGGAGCTATCACGAAATTCCTCTCCGTCCGGTACACCTCTAAATCGGAGGTTCACCCTCCTGGTTCTGTTCTCCAGGTCTTCGACGTGGGAGAGCAGCTCCTCTTGTGAGTCCTTAAGCTGCCCCAGCTCTTCCCTCACGGAGTCTAACTCTGTTTGTGTCTCCTGCAGGCCTTGTTCTGTTTCGTCAGCACGCCTCTCCAGCTCCTTAACATCCTTTTTAGTTCCCTCTATCATATCGCCGAGTTCTTGGCGAAAGCGGGCCATGTCCCCCCTTAATTCCTGAAACCAGGTCCGGAACTCGTACCTGGAAGGGATCTCTGTGTCCTGCAGCGCCTCGGCAGGCTCCGTCTCCGCTGCACTCTCCGGGACCGGCGCCATTTTGTCTCCTTCCCCGAGCGCCGCAGCTGTGCTTGCTGCCGCAAAAGAGAAGCGGTTGAGGTCGGGTTTTTTCCGGGGGGTAGCCATCCTTAGCTAAGCAGGACCTGGAATCGGCGAATTTCAAATGTTCTGGACCGAAGGGGACCGCGATGGAGGCAGATTAGCGGCGGAGGAGGGGGGGAGCCGAGGTCTTAGGTGGCCATCTTAGCGGTGACGTCACCGGTCTCCCCCATGCCATTCTTCTGGCTGCGATGGCGTTTGCAGTTGATTTGGGTGAGGTCTCAAAACCCTCGTAGACCGTGCGTATCAATGTCATAACCCCTCTTCTATATAATTAAATTCATCGCTGGTCAGGTTCAGTGTCTTGGATCTTAGGCTTCAGGTCCTGTAGACATTGAAATAAATATTGCGTGATTGCAAATTGATTCTGCTGAATCTTTGTATTCAGCATGCCTGACTGATATGCACCTTTGCAAAGTCATCCAGATATTTGGAGTCGCGTCCAGGTGGGGTGTTAGAATGCAGCCTGGATTTGCATGCTTTCTGCATTGCAGATTCTACAACTACAGATGCATGAGGTAGTTGAACGTGGGTATAGTATGAGGATTGTCGCATCCTATACTTAGGTTCCGACTTTCTGGATGTCAAGGGGCTTGTCAGAGGAGCCTCCCATGCTCTTTTCATCAAGGTGTCTAACACTTCATGAGACAGGAGAGCCACCGGTTCAGCAGGAGTCTCAAATACTTTAAGGAGACCCAGAACATCCGCTCTAGGATCAGGTAGTTTCCGTGTCTCAATATTTAGAGTTTATCCAACTCTTTCTAAGAACTTCGAATAGGTCAAGTCCTCGGGAGGTGGTACTGGTTCTGGCTGGTCCTCCGGAGGGTTGGAAGGATAACCAGTAGAAGAACCAGGAGATGACGATATTGGTGAGATGTCTTGTGGCGTAGGAGTCGGTGATGTTGGAGCTGGACGAGGGATGGGACTGCTAGCAGGGGATAATGGTGCCTCAGGAATAGGTTCTATTGCAGGCTGGTCTTGATCAGCAACTGTGGATTAAAAACTTTGCCAAAATCAGAGATATTTACGACATCGCCTGTGATGCTAAAGCACCCTGAGATGGTGCTGACGGTGGAATCTGTGATGGTTGAGGATGACGCTGCTTCTCACACTTGTCACTGATTGAGAACGCCTTGCGTGGTCTTTTGAGCAAGGGTTCCTCTTGTTCAGATGAAGAGGATGAAGCAGAAGGGGAAGAAAGAGGATCTCATCCACAATGATTAGGGGAGATGGTTCCCAACGTTTCTTATGACCAGATATGTGCTTTTTTGGTTTTTGAGGCTTCTGAGTTGATTGTGGATGTAATGAGCCAAAAGTGCATTGATGCATCGATGTGGAATGGGAATGCTTCAATCCCGAAGCATGGGTCTTCTTATGAGCACCGGGTGCGTCGGGTGTGTGGGTGATGTGATACTTCGATGCGTCGGTGCCGGTTGACACACCGATGCAAGGCAACTCAGTAGGTTTTCTCGGAGCTGATGGTGCGTCTCCCGCTCCATGCATCGATGTTGACTTTTTTGTCAGAGCAATCGACGCCGAAGCACCTTCTGAAGCCGCTTGCGGCCGGCCCGACTCCCTCGAAGCACAAGAGAGCCCCAGAGAGGATCTTGTCAACTCCTCCGAGGGGGCATAGGATTCTGACGCAGCCCTCCTCAGATCCTCAATTTTGGCAGCTCTTTGACGTTGTGCCCTGGGGGACATCCGTCCGCAGGCAGCACACGTCGATTGCTCATGCTGGGGCCCCAGACATAAGTAACAAGATACATGTCTGTCTGTGACAAACATGATCTTTCCACAACTGCAGAATTTAAACCATGGACAAGGCATATACTTTGATCTTTTTTTTTTTTTTGATACAGATCAAATCAACCGAGTTGATTTGATCTGTATCAAGAAAGTCGGTATATAAAAGCCTTAAATAAATAAAAATAAATAAACAAATAAGTAGTTAAGCCTAACCACTTTACCAAGTTTCTTTTGACTTTAAATGAAATTAAACTTTCCTGTGAGGAAATCACTCGAGGAGATAGAGAGCTCCACAGCTGTTAGGCTCGTGGAAAAAAACGGACTGAGGAGACTCTACAGAGGGCAGGGGGAGGTGCCAAGCAGGCACACACTACAGCAAGACTTAAGACTTTACTTTGAGAGCTCCGCCACCTACAGGACGGGAGGGACGTCCCAGACAGCATGGCTAATTCATCCTGCTTATCTTCGTGAAAAAGCACATTCAGCCACATATCTGGCTAAATTTATTTATTTATTTAGACATTTTATATACTGTCATTCCATGTAATGATTACAATGGTTTACAGAAGTAACATTCATAATTATTAATTAACAAATCTTGATGGTTTACATAGGTAGTAGTCATAAGCATGGATCTCAAATGATCTGAAATGTTCCAAAATAAATAAATAGCTTAATAAAGTTGTACAGGAAAATAATAAAACAGATCTTGCATAAATGTCTGTACATAACTCTGGAATGCCCTTCCATGCTACCTCACCAATATCATCGATAATAAATCATTCAAAAAAGAACTGAAAACCTGGATCTTCAGCCAGACTTTCAATGATGATTTAAGCAAATTACAATTGTGATGCCTTAAGCCTCCACCTCCTTCTCCCCTCTTCTCTTTTCCGCAGATATTTACCCCTTCCTCCTCCCACTGCCTCCCCCTCTATCCCCCCAACCCCTACCTCCCACCCATTCCCCCCCCTTCTTTCCTTCATTTCCCACTCATACTTTCTTGTATTTAGAGCATGAGTTTGTATATACCTTCCTCGTTTTTCGTTTCTATATTCATTTTCGTTATTTGGCTTAAACTATTTTAGTTATTTCCTGTTACAACCTGCTCCATGACCTGTTATATGCATATACTTTTGTTTCACTACTTGTTCTATGTATCATTGTTTCGTTTCAATGTAAACCGGGGTGAAGGCATGCGCTAAACCTCGGTATATAAAAGCTTCAAATAAATAAATAAATAAGTAGTTATCCGGCTATAATTTAGCTGGTTAAAAAAGGGGCATTCCAGGGAGAGGTTGAGCTATCCATCTGACTTAACTGAATATCAGATATATCTACCTAAGTTAGCTGAATAACTTGACAATCCCTGATCAATACAGCTTACAATCATACAGGATAAGACTTGGAGTATTTCATAAAGCAAGACAATGGTTAAAAAGAAAAGAAAGATAGTCAACAAGAGTAAAAGCAGACAATCAGGCATAAGATTTAAAAGCGGCTTAAAAAAATGGGGTCTTTAGATGGGATTTAAACATGGCAAGAGAGGGCACATGATGCACCAGTTCAGGAAGACGGCGCAGATAGGAGTGACTTATCTGACAAGCGGAGTGCACTAGAAGGGGTGTAAAGAGAGAGAAGCGAAGAGAGGTGGTAAGGTACTGCAGAGTGAAGGCATTTGTGGATGAGAAAGAGACATCAGCCATACCCATCTGGCAGACAGTACAGCAGTCTCCAGACGCCACCACTCATTCTTGGGGAGGTAACACCAGTTCTGTGTCCTCCAGGAGTCTCAAGGTCTAGCTTGTTCCCTATCATGCCCTCCACTGCCTGATCTCCAAGGGATTCACTTGCAACCAAGAATCTTATGCAGGAGGCAAGATGTTCCTTGCTTGAAAGTTGCAAATGGTTAGGGAGTGAGCTTCCTGGAATTGAGGGTAACCAATATATCCCCATCCTGCTGATCTGGGGGGGGGGGGGGGCGGTGCAGCCAATCCTCCTGGGGATCAGGAACAACAGACATATCCCTCCCCAGGAGGTCAGGAGCAATTGAGTTGTTTTCTCCTGCATGGTTGGAATGTGACTAAGATTCCTCCCCCGTCACCCCCCCCCCCCCCAAGGAGGTTAGGAGCATCCAAGATATTCTCCTTTGCTTCTTTTTCTGGGATTAACTGGGAGTCCTTAGGCCACTGGACAATCTCATGGTTGCCTATATATTTGGAGCTTTTTCCAGGGTCAGGGACAGGTAAGTACCAGAACTTATTTTTAAAACTCTTCCCAGCACACATTATAGAAAGCTCCAGTCAAAACCTTTTTTCACCCACCTTTTCTCCCCGGGTACCTTCTTAGACATATTGAAAAAAAAAAACCAGGAGGGTCCTAAATACAAAACCAAGAAAAAAACCACAGGAGAAAATAAGCCCTTCCCTTTTAAAAGGGAAAAAGGAGTGAGAGAGGAGCAGGCTCACCCAACCCACCACCAACGGCTGACGGTGCCGGCGAGAAAAAGAGAAAAGAAATCTGGGAAAAGAAAAGAACTGAGAAAAAACAAAGGCAAGTGCCTTTTAAACTACCGGGAACCCAGTAGCTAACATCATGGGCCCTAGCCACGCCCACCAACCCGACATGACAGCACCAGGACGCTAAAACAGCGACACCTCCAGGTGTTGCACACTGTGCGTTGTGCGCTGAAAGGGCGCGACAAAGGGGCTCACCCCTTTGTGCACCCCTTTGTGCATCTCTTAGTGCCAACATATATAATATCCAGATATTCTCCAAATCATCAATAAAAATGGCAAACCATCAACCTCCCAAAATCTGCGAAGAAAAAAGAAACGGACTAAACACTGATAACAACTGGAATGAAAGAGGTATGAAATCTAAAACAAAACTTAAATATCAACACACAACCATTACTCATAACAACAACACATCTCTTTATATATCTAACATTTTCTTTCCTACTCTTTAATGCTCAAATGATAATCAAAAAAATACCAATCATCAATGACCTGCTCCATGACGAAAAACCAGATTTCATAGCTATAACAGAAACATGGGCAAAAAACACTGACACATTAATAATCAACCAAATCAATAACTCCTCCTTTAGAACTTTTTCTCTACCCAGACCTAAAAAGAAAGGCGGAGGCTTAATGCTAATCACTAAAAAAAACCTACAGATGAAACCAATTCCAACAAGCAACTGTTCTCCTATGGAAATTGCTCTATTTGATTCTCCACACTTACAAATTTGCCTAGTATACTGCCCCCCCAATACTCTCGAAAAAAACTGCTCACCACTCATTAAATTTTTCCTGACCAAATTATCTATTAACAAATCCTTAATGATCCTAGTTGACTTCAACTTACACATTGACTCTACCCCCTACTCGCCGGCCTGCTCCTCAATCATTGATGCACTTTCATCATTGGGACTCAATCAAATCATCAATGGCCCTATGCACAAAGCAGGTCACACTCTAGACCTAGTTTTCATCAATACCAATTTTTGGTCTAACCACCAAACGAAGATAACAAAAATACCATGGTCAGACCACTCTATCATCCATACAAATCTACATTCAAATTATAAATGCTCCACAAGAAAAAACACAACCAAATCCTTCTCCTACTGTCCACCTTTCTGCATTTAAACTCTTCAAGCAAATCTTCAAAATGAATTATCAAATATAGATCTATCAAACACATAAAAAGCAACATCTTCCTGGATCACCATAACGAAAACAATAGCAGATAAGATAAACCCCATAATAACAAAAACTATAAAAGAACCAAAAAATCAAAATTTATGGTACAACAAAAATATCAGAGCAGCCAAACAGAAACTCAGAAAAATTGAGAAACTATGGAGAAAAAACAAAACATCAGCATTACTAAACGCATACAGAACACAACTAGCAGAATACAAAAAACTCATCCATAAAACAAAAAAAGACTTCTACACCAAAAAAATAACCAAATACCAACAAAACCCTAAGATGCTCTTCAACATAGTAAAAAGCCTAACAAAATCATCTTACGACAATCAATCACTTTCAACACCAAAGATCAATAGCGATGACTTTGCAAACTTCTTTAATGAAAAAATCAATATCCTTATAAAGAACAACCTAAAAAATGACTCACAAGACCAGAAATTTCTGAACATTCAAACAAAAACCTGGTCCAACTTTGAAACAGCATCTTCCTTAGAAATCCAAATGATCATTAAAAAATTGAACCCAGCTAAACACCCAATTGACGCCATACCCATTACAACAATAAAAAATCTTGAACCACCAATAACCAAGACGTTAACCAAAATTGTAAACCTTCCCTCATCGAAGGAAACTACCCTGAATGCCTAAAATCTGCAATCATAAAACCCATTCTAAAAAAGAATAATCTAGATCCAGAAAACCCACTGAACTACCGACCCATTTCAAACCTCCCATTCATTGCCAAAATCATTGAGAAAGTAGTCTACACTCGGCTCACCGATCATCTAGATGAAAACAACATCCTCCTACCTGCTCAATTCGGCTTCAGAAAGCAACTCAACACTGAAACCCTTCTTCTTGTAATGAATGACTTTGTACTCAAAGGTTTTGAAAAAGGTCAAAGTTTCCTTTTAATCCTGCTCGACCTATCAGCAGCCTTTGATACAGTAAACCACTCAATCTTGATTAACTTTCTATCTGAAATCGGAGCTAACAAATCAATTCTTCAATGGTTCTCCTCGTACCTATCACAAATATCCTACCAAGTACTACTTAATGATTCCCTCTCAAAGAAAATCAACCTAAACACCGGAGTTCCCCAAGGATCTGCTCTATCAGCTACGCTCTTTAACATCTACCTGCTCCCATTATGCCACTTCCTTTCAAATATGAATCTAACACACTTCATCTATGCTGATGATATTCAAATACTAATCCCTATAAAAAAAAATCTCTAGAAGAAACATACAAATTAACATCCAATTACCTAAACAGAATAAAGGAAATACTAGCCAGCCTAAAACTCACTCAACTTCGACAAGACTGAATTAATATTTCTAGACAGAAAGAACAACTCCCCTCAAATACCACCCCTTAACCTCATGAACCAAAACACAATTATTTCTCCAATCAATTCTGCCCACAACCTCGGAGTAATTATTGACAAAGAACTCTCTTTCAAAAATCATATTTCAACTAAAATCAAAGACGGTTATCACAAACTACTTACACTCTGTCATCTAAAACCTTTTTTGTCCAACAACGACTTCAGATCAGTTCTTCAATTACTAATTTTCTCCAACATAGACTACTGCAACTCTCTCCTACTCAACTTACCTCTAAATACCATTCGCCCACTCCAGATCCTGCAGAACGCAGCTGCAAGAATCCTCACAGGATCAAAAAAGCATGAACACATCACTCCAACACTTATTGCACTTCACTGGCTACCAATTAGATACAGGATTGAATACAAAGTCCTATCCATTTTACATAAAATTATATACGAAAAACAAGAAAATTGGCTAAGGTAGAGAAGATTCTTACCACATTACCAAATAACAATAACCAAGAGCCAAAAATGATAAAAAGAGACATACCAGAATGGTCTTCCTTTGAGGAAGTTTCCATAATTGAAATAGAAAATGTTATAAAAAAATTAAACCCTGCAATTCATCCACTGGACCCAATTCCTCCTTCGGTCTTGAAACTGCTAGCACCGGTTATTGCTCCAACAATAACAGAGATTGTTAACTTGTCTTTAAAAGAAGGTCATATCCCTAAGAATCTTAAATCTGCAATAATAAAACCTATCCTAAAATAATCAAACTTGGATGCAGATATTATATCCAATTAAAGACCCATTTCTAATCTTTCTTTTATGTCCAAAATACTAGAAATAATAGTTCATAAGCAATTAATTGAACATATAGAAGAGAACAATATCCTGTTTCCAAATCAATTTGGTTTCAGACAGCACCTTAATACGGAAACGTTACTACTATCTCTTACTGATACGGTTTTAAAAGGTTTTGACATAGGGCAGAGATACCTTCTCATTCTACTTGATGTATCGGCTGCGTTTGATACAGTCAATCACGACATTTTAATAACTAGATTAATTGAAATTGGCTTAACAAAAGACACTCTCAAATGGATGTCTTCTTTTCTTCAAAATCGATCTTTTCAGGTTAAAATAGGCGAGTCTGTTTCCGATAAATATTAGCTTAACACTGGGGTGCCGCAAGGCTCGGCATTATCTGCCACTTTATTCAATATCTATCTCCTCCCAGTGTGTCATTTATTAGCTGGCCTTAATCTAAATTTCTATGTCTATGCGGACGATATACAGATTCTTGTACCTATAGTAGATACCATCGAGCAAACTTTTCAAGAAATCAATATTTATCTTTCTGCAATTAAACAATTACTAACACACATGAAACTTGCTATCAATATGGAAAAAAACGAAATTATCCTTCTTGAAAGAAAACATAGAGCTGATAGTAAAAAAGTTTATCCCATATTGCATAATGTTAAAATTAATCTAGCAGATACTGTAAGAGACTTAGGGATAACTATTGATTGTGAGCTAAATTTTAAAAAACATATTTCAACGAAAGTAAGAGAAGGATATTATAAACTTTTAGTACTTAGACGTTTGAAACGATTATTAGATTTTAATGACTTCCGTTCGGTTCTCCAGGCTCTTATTTTAACCTCACTGGATTATTCTAATTCTCTTTTACTCGGACTCCCACAATCAACTTTACGACCATTACAAGTGTTACAAAACACGGCAGCATGGGTTTTAACAAATTGTAACAGGCGAGACCATATTACACCAATTCTAATTAGTCTGCACTGGCTGCCCATTACTCAAAGGATTCACTATAAAGTAGGTTGTATTATTCATAAAACGATATATGCCCATAAATCTGACTGGTTAAATTTTTCTATTAGAATGCATACTCCACATAGATCTTTAAGATCTGCCAACAAGGGTTTGCTTGTTGTTCCATCAGTGAATACTGCTCATTTGATTTCAGTATGGGAAAGGGTGATATCTGTTGCAGGCCCTTGCATATGGAACACTTTACCAACGGAATTATGCCTTGAATCAGACTTCAGGAGTTTCAAAAAAGGACTAAAAACATGCCTTTTTGAGCGAGCTTTTCCAGGCAACTCTTTGAACCATTATTAATATGATTTAAGTTTTATTTTGATTATTTTAGTTTTTTATTGTAATTAATAAGTTTTAATTGTTTTATGATTTGTATTTTCCTCAGTTTTAATGTTACTTAACTTTGTATTTGAATATGTGAATGTCAAGCAGATTTAAACATATTGTACACCGGTATAGACAAGCTTTTAAATAAATAAATAAACAAACAAACAACTACAAACACCAAGAAGAAACCCATCAGCAAATAAGGGACTCCTAAAAATACCACCAACGCACTCAAATCAACTCACCTCAACCCAAAATAGAGCAATCTCCCTTGGTAGCTCAAAACTTTGGAATTCACTACCAACTGAGCTTAGAACTCAAGAAAACCTAAAAACCTTAAAAAAAGATCTAAAAACTTGGTTGTTCAACAAAGCATACCAACTCACCCAATGAACAACAAAATTACTTCACATTCCAATCCTCCTTCAAGAAATGAAATTCATCACATCTGTTTCTATAAATTTTCTTTAACATTACATGTTTATCTTTGCTTAATAACAGTTTGTATCTTGAAACCCTGTTTAACCCCCCTCACCCCTGTAACCTTATATTTTGTAAACCCACAAAGAAATATGAAGGAAAGAGGAACACGTTGCTTTGAGCCAAAAGCAGCACCAATAGGTCTTAGCTCCGGGGCTTCCTCTCTCTACCTGAAACCAGGCATCACAGCCAAAGGGAAACAAGAAAAGCGAAAATATTAAACTAATTGCTTTTCAGTCACTACAGCTCAGGGCCATCTAATCCTTGGGGAAGCAGAGGCTTAGGAGCAGCAAAAGTCAGCCGAACAAACTGATCCAACCCTTGTTTTGCACTATTGCATCCAGAGATTTGTAGTCCCATTGAGTTCCTTAAGAACATCAGAACTTCAATTCCATATGTGCAATGGGTCAAAACCAGGCCTGGGGTAGTCTATTCGGTTGACCCGGATGAAGCAATAGCCCTGGTTAAAGGTATTGAGATTAAACTCTAGGAAACCTTCCTTCCACCTCAGAACGTTCAACTCCCTTTACATTGCACTGAAAGTTATCATTTATTTGTTCTCCCACGTTATTTTCATTGGCCTCCTAGGCCAGAGACGTCTAGGCCTAAGGCAAGCGGTTGCCATGGCGACGCGTGCACGGGCGCCTCCTGTATTCATTCGAATTGCATGACGTCAGCGCATCCCGAGATGCCTCGCGACCTCGAGAGAGGGGAGGAGGGGATGTGGCCGGAGTGGGAGGGGGAGGGAGCTGCCGCCATATTGAGAGTTCGGCGGAGACTGAGCGACGGCCGAGGCCGGTGTGAGGGACGGAGGCCGAGGAGAGCGCCGCGGCCTGACAGGTGAGTGAAGATCGAGGGTAAGTCGAGGCCCCATCTGGACTTTCTTCCACCCCGTGGTTTTTACAATTGGGTGCCAGCTGCCGGTTATTGTTGTAATGGAGGAATGCAGGCATGAGAGCCAGGGGGAGGGGGCCGGCCATGGGGGGGGAGGGCTGCGCTCGGCGAAGGTGGAGCTGTCATTTTTCCAGTGTTACTCGTTGCTTTTCTTTTGCTCTCCGTCCCTTCTGCGGGCCCGGTCTCTGTTCATCACTGCCCTCTCTGTCGTCTTAATACCCCATTTCTTCCCGGTTGCCTCTAGTGGGTTACAGCCCCCCCCCCCCCCATGACGTTGCCCCTTTCCTCCCCCTCCTGCTCCCTTGTAGTTTTGTCTGGCCTTTGGGTGAAGGTGGATTCTTTCTTCCTCACGTAGTGAAATGAAACCTTACTCATTAATTGGTCTGGCTGCGTTGTAATGAGTCTTCAGAGGGTATTCCATTTTTTCACTCCAGTTCAAAGCTTGATGGCTGCCCCTTCTTTCGTTCAGTTTTCTGCATCTTAAGTATTATTTGCGATAAGGCATGGTTTAGTGATATTTCAAATGGAAGAGATGGGATTGCATGAGAAGAAAACAGTGCTTTCTGATTGTTTTTCTCTTTGGTTATAACTAAATTCTGATACTGACACCCTGAATCAGATGCTAAGAGAGTTAGACCTTGTTTCAGCTGTTTTAATAGAAATTTCGGTGCACTACACAGTACTCTTTCCTTTTGGCTTCATTTTCTTGTCAAATGTTAGTCCCTCTTTCTTTTTTGGGGGAGAGGGAAGGAGATGGAAGTTTTGGTGTAGAAGTAAAGAGGCTCCAATAATTTTAAAGCTGATAGCTAAATATTTTGCAGATTGGACACTATTACTAAACAGTTATTTCTGATATTAGTTCTGTGATAAGTCTGTTTTGGAAATGTTATGTTCAAACGAAAGATGAGAGAATTCATAATTCTGTGTACTGTAATTGAGTACTAACCAGGCCCAACCCTGTTTAGCTTCCAAGATGAGACAAGATCAGCACATATGAATTCAGACTTGCATATTAAAGACAAAGCAATCTGACTTGTTTATCCTTGGTTGACAAATTATTTTCTTTTTTAAAATGTAGAATGTGAAAACAGTTAAACCAATTTTTATTACTAATAATTTTGATCTTATTTTTAATGTAACATTGTGTTGCCACATTCTCATGTAAAGTTACACTGTCTTGCATATAAATTACATACCTTGCTGTTTTCTCATAACAACACACAGGCTGATACAGTAAAAATCACGGGAGAGCGGGCGAGCGCAGGCCACTCTGCTGTGCGCATGATTCAGAAAAAAAAATTATTCAAATTAGGGCCAGCGGTAAAATGAGGTGCTAGGGACACTAGCGCGTCCCTAGTGCCTCTTTTTGGACAAGAGTGGTGGCTGTCAGCGAGTTTGACAGCCGACGCTCAATTTTGCCGGTGTCGGTTCTCAAACCCGCTGACAGCCATGGGTTCGGAAACCGGACGCTGGCAAAATTGAGTGTCCGGTTTTCAACCCGCGGGCTGTTTTTTAAATTTTTTTTTATTTTTTTATTTTTGATTATGTTTAACTTTTGGGACCTCCGACTTAATATTGTCATGATATTAAGTCGGAGGGTGTACAGAAAAGCAGTTTTTACTGCTTTTCTGTACACTTTCCCTGTGCCAAGAGAAATTAACACCCATCTTTGGGCAGGTGCTAATTTCTGAAAGTAAAATGTGCGGCTTGGCTGCACATTTTACTTAGGGAATAGCTCGGGAATAACTAATAGAGCCATCAACATGCATTTTCATGTTGCGGGCGCTATTAATATCGGGGTGTTGGCTGTGCGTTTTCAACGTGCTATTACCCCTTACTGAATAAGGGGTAAAGCTAGCGCGTCCAAACGCGGGTTAACAGTGCGCTCCGGCGGAGTGCATTGTACTGTATCGGCCTGTAAGTCTTATAGAACTGGAAATCAACCTACCTCTTTCCAATGGAGTTGTTTTGGGCCCTCAGGTTGACACTTGCCTTAATAGTAAGGGCCTATCAGGAGTTGACATATAGTGCTTCATTAGATCTTTTGGGATTCCTAACACTATTGCATGGAGTACTTGGATGCAGAGTTGATAGCAAATTGAAGACAAAAGTCCTCATTCTTGGGTTTCTATGTTAAAAACCTATAGTGGGATTAAATATATTATTCTGCAAGAGACTAATTGTGGTTTTTAATACAATAAAACCAGTGTTTACATTTTGTTCTCTAGAGTAGTAGTTTGTTGCAAAAGTGATCTTTGAAACTGCAAATCTTAACATCAAAGGATAACAACGGTCAATATTTGCATTACTTTGGCCCCTGTTAAAAAAAAAAAAAATGGGAGATGTTGAGAGTGCTCCAGATATTAACGTTTGAATTTGGGTTCTGTTGGATTTTCTAACTCTTTTTTTTTTTTTTTAGTTAAACTGAAATAAAATATGATGTTTTGATCTCATGAAATTACAGGGCATGTTTTCTTGAGGCTCATGGTGGCCGGTACTGCTACATTTGGGCTTAAGTTTTTCTCCTTGTAACCTCCTTTTCTAAGGGAAGAAGACTTATATGAGGTTTGTGTATGTGTCTCTCCTCTTCCAGTAACTTTTATGTTTGGAATCCTATCCAAACCAAATTTTTCAGGACATGCCCAGAAGTACCACATGTTCCACAAAGGGTATTTTTTGGAGAGATCCAGTTATACCTGCAGATTTGATTTAATCAAATTTTCACATAGACCAGTAAGTATTAGTGTGGATCCAAAAGAATGGTTCCTTAAAAATGTTTTGCTGGACCTGTTCTCAGTTCTACCTTAAAGTCAAATTTTAAATATTTGCCCCAAGTTTTAGTTGAGAAATTGTCGAATTACTTATATTTACTAAAAATATTTTGCTATTCATAATGCACACAGATGAGTCAAAACTATAATATTACAGTCAGACTGAAAAATGGAATGCTCTGCATTTGAATGTGGGAATAGGAGACACTAGGAATGCACTTAATTCATGGCTAATGAGCATGTTCTCCATACATATATACTGTGTGCCAGTGAGGGCGATATGAACTATATTCCAAATACATTATTGCCTGAATTTTTCTATTTCATTATTTATTTAGGTTTTTTATATACTGGCATTCATGATACAATCACATCATGCTGGTTTACAGTATAACAGGGGTGCAAATTTTTATTTTTATTTATTTAAGGTTTTTTTATACCGGCATTCAAGAACTCGTTCTCATCATGTCGGTTTACAGAAAACAGGGGTGCAAAAATATAACCGAAAACATAAATAAACGTGGAGAAGATAAGCAGTTACAATTAACAAGGGTTCATGAACTGGGATTATAAGAAATAAAAGAGATAGAGAAGGATAATTATATACAAGTGTACAATGTAAATAACTTCTAACTGTATCTAAGGTGTGGAGAAAAGCAGTTACAAATAACAAGGGTGATTGAACTGGGCGAAGAGAGAAATAGCAGGAAAGGATAACGTCGGTAAGATAATTACAGATTTCAGCAACTAGACTGGCTGAGAAAACTAATGTTGACTAAGTAAGGGGTTAATTACAAATTCCTGAAACTAGTATGATTGAGAGAGATATGTTGACAAAGTGAGAGATTAATTAGGGTCCGGGAATGCTTGCTTAAACAGCCAAGTCTTGAGTCTTTTCCTGAAGGTTCGGGGGCAAGGTTCTTGTCTCAAATCGGGGGGGATGGAGTTCCATAAAGGGGGGCCGGCTGTGGAGAGGGCCCGATCCCTTAGAGTAATATGTGGTTTTGGTGGAAGGTACCTGGAGTGATCCTCTGTATGCGTCTCTAATTGGTCTTGAAGAGTTATGTAATCGGAGGGGGATTTGTAGGTCAATTGGAGCATGTTGGTGGATGGTTTTGTATATAATGGATATGGACTTGTAGATGATTCTGAAGTGTATTGGCAACCAGTGGAGGTTTTTTAGGATTGGAGTGATGTGGTCTCTCCTCCTGGTGTTGGTTAGCAATCGTGCTGCTGCATTTTGTACCATCTGAAGCGGTTTAGTGTAAGAGGAAGGGAGACCTAGAAAGATTGAATTGCAATAATCTATCTTTGAGAAGATGATTGCTTGTAGAATTGTTCTGAAGTCTTGAGTATGAAAGAGAGGTCTTATCCGTTTTAGCACTTGTAGTTTGTGGAAACAGTCTTTGGTAGTTCTGTTGATGGAAGCTTTCAAGTTCATGCGATTGTCAAAAATCACTCCTAGGTCTCTCACTTGAGTGGTTGGTGGAATGGAGTAGTGGTTGGTGGAATGGAGTAGTGGTGATGCAGCTGTTCTCAGGAGAGATGAGTAGGAGTTCGGTCTTGGAGGAGTTTAGTACTAGGTTTAGGGTGGAGAGGAGGTGTTTTATTTCTTGGAAGCAGTTTTCCCAGTGGTCAAGTGTTTTCGAGTAGGTGTCTTTGATGGGGATCAAGATCTGGATATCATCCGCATACAGGAAATGTTTTAGATTGAGGTTGGTGAGAAGCTGGCAAAGCGGTAAAAGGTAGATGTTAAAGAGTGTTGGGGACAAAGAGGAACCCTGAGGGACTCCTACGGGTGAGTCATAGCGTGATGATTCTTTATTCTGGACCTTAACCTTATAGCCTCTGTTGCTAAGAACGCTAGGCAGTGTTTACATGTGTAATGTGTGATTACACATTTGTAATCACATTAATGTGTTTTACATTACATTTACATTAATGTGTAATGTAATGTGTGATTACACATGTGTAATGTGTAATTATAACGCTAGGCAGTGTTTACATGTGTAATAAAATGCACATATATGTAGTGACTGCCACAGTGAATTCATGCATTGCTGTAGTGATCACAGGATAAATGCCAGCCATAAATCTGAATGCTTAGCTAATGGGAATGGACTAGAATTATTTTCAGTACTATTTGTTAGAAATCCTTCTTTCATCTGCCATTGATTAGATTAGAACACTGAAAGTCAGGGTCCAGTTGTACATTAATAAATTCTCTAATCTTGGGATTTTAAAATCTTTTTATTTTTTTAAAAACTTTTGTGTATAGTGTCTAGGGAAGATGGCTTCAAATGTTTCTGTTAATGTTGATGGTTACTGTGGTTATTTTGGAGGTTTGTATTGGAGTACCCACTTGAGGTTTTTTTGCTTTAATGATCCTGACTTTATTTTGCTGCTCTGTAGCACAGCACGGATCGAGCTGGTGAGCCTTATTGAATTTGATGACTTTAATCATACTGACATTAGGCTGCATTTTTAAGCACAAGCTCCTCACTGAAAGCATTTGCCTTAAGTATCCCAACCAGAAAACAAGTCATGTTAATATATGATCTCGTACTGTTGAATAGCACTGTTTAAATATGTCATAAATTGTTTGGTCTTATGGTAATCTCATTGCTGTCGGGTTAATAAATACAGGGAAATGTCGCAAAACAGGGCATTTATAAGAAAAACTGTATCTTTTCACATTGGTGTCAACTTTGTGCACTCTAAAACAGGTAGATCTTTTAAAAATGAAGGGAAAAAACTCTGCATAACAGTAATGCTATTTTAGCTTCTTCTGCTTGTTAATTTTGTGATACCTCAGGATCGGGCTATGGTGCAATGTGCAGAAACTCATTCTGAAGGTCATGCAATGGCAAATTGAGCAGGGAAATACATCAACCTGATTCTCACCTGAATTGCCTTATAATATGTGATTTTACTGTGGTTTTAAAGTCCTTTTTTGGTTGTGGATGTTATTTTTTAAACTTTCATGGGCTTGACTGTCTCTTACAACAAAGCAGAATTTGTTAGTTTGGTTCATCACTTGATGTTAGATGAGTTTTATCAGTTGTTGATGTGAATTGTCGATGGGTGATACTTCTAAGGACTACCACTGGTCTCTTGCTGGCAGACTGTATCATGCAGAAAGTGCTGCTATGTGGCTAATTATTTTTCATGTGTTAGGAGCAGAGTGGGGAAAAGTTTGTTACCCCGCTTCACCTTGAGAGACAATCAGTTGATAGCTATGTCTAGACATCCAAGCCCACAAATGAAATTGTATGCTGATCTCTCTGCTGCCTCCCATTGTGAGTGAACCCAAAAAAGAGCTTGTCACAAATTCTTTGCCTCACTTGTATACTCTTTTGAGCAGGGACTGTTTCGGGTTTTTTTTTTTTTTGTGTATGTTTTTTGTTCCCTCTGGACACACCATGTTAACAATCGCCTAGGACAAATCTCTGTTTATGTATCACTAATATATTGTTTTGTTGATTATATTTATCACTCTCCAGTAGAGATGTGAATCGTGTCCTCGATCGTCTTAACGATCGATTTTGGCTGGGAGGGGGAGGGAATCGTATCGTCGCCGTTTGGGTGTTTAGAGTATCGTTAAAATCGTGAACCGGCACACTAAAACCCACCCCCGACCCTTTAAATTAAATCCCCCACCCCAAATGCCTTAAATTACCTGGGGGTCCGTAGCGGCGGTCCATAGCTTAAATTACCCCCGGGTCCGTAGCTAAATCGGGGGAAGGGGGAGAGCAGGAAATCCGGCGGCGGCCATTTTGCAAAATGGCGCCGGCTGAAGACACCACGATTTAGTGTGCCGGATTTCCTGCTCTCCCCCTTCCCCCGATTTAGCTACGGACCCGGGGGTAATTTAAGCTACGGACCGCCGCTACGGACCCCCAGGTAATTTAAGGCATTTGGGTGGGGGATTTAATTTAAAGGGTCGGGGGGGTTTTTAGTGTGCCGGGGGTGGGTTTTAGGGTGTTTTAGTGTGCCGCTGGACCCCCAGGTAATTTAAGGCATTTGGGGGGGAGGGTGGGGGATTTAATTTAAAGGGTCGGGGGTGGGTTTTAGGGGGTTTTAGTGTGCCGGTTTTCCTGCCCTCCCCCTTCCCCCGATTTACGATTTTTTTGATGATAAATCGGGGGAATTGGTATTGTATCGTGGCCCTAACGATTTTTGACGATTTAAAATATATCGGACAATATTTTAAATCGTCAAAAAACGATTCACATCCCTACTCTCCAGTTGTTATAGTTTAAAATCTGTCCTGTCTTCCATCTCCCATGTTTTCTACGCTCCCTGTTTAATGTAACTTTACCTTCTACCTAGATGTTAATTGGTTTCCCCCTGTTCCATTGTAAACCGGTAGGATAAGACCTGGTCTTGAGTATCGGTATAGTAAAAGAAGTTAAATAAATAAATAAATGTTGTGTAGTTCTGTAGAAATGTTTAGTAGTACATAGTGTGACTGAGCTGAAATTTGCATTAGCAGACTAATGAGGCTGCCCTGTAAATTCACAAATGTTCAGATGTGTATTTTTGTGTTTTTAATACTGGATTAATCAAAGAATATAGATACCAATTCTTTTTCTGGTTCAGAAATCCAGTTGTAAGTCATTGCATAGTTGGGTGGAATTAACCCTTGTAGCATAATTAATTCCCTTAATTACGTAGAATAAAAACTGTAGTTCATGACCCTAGATTATTATGGAATTTTAGCAATCTAAATTTAAAACAGTGGTTGAGGTATTGATAGGAAGTTTAGTCATGTATAGAGAGGCTCTGAGAATGCTGACTGCAATTTTTTTGCTCATATTGGTTTGGTTTATTGATTAAAATATATTTCCATTCAGGCCTATATAGTACAGTGTGCTCCGGCAGAGCGCACTGTTAACCCGCGTTTGGACGCGCGATTTCGACGTGCTAGCTTTACCCCTTATTCAGTAAGGGGTAATAGCGCGTCGAAAACGTGCAGCCAACCCCCCCCCCCCCCCCCCCCCCCGAAACTAATAGCGCCTGCAACACGCAAATGCATGTTGATGGCCCTATTAGTTATTCCCGCGTGATTCAGAAAGTAAAATGTGCAGCCAAGTCACACATTTTACTTTCAGAAATTAGCGCCTACCCAAAGGTAAGAGTTAATTTCTGCCAGCACCGGGAAAGTGTACAGAAAAGCAGTAAAAACTGCTTTTCTGTACACCCTCCGACTTAATATCATGGCGATATTAAGTCAGAGGTCCTAAAAGTAAAAAATTAAAAAAAAAAAGGTAAAAACAGCTCGGGGGGTTGAAAACAGGACGCTCAATTTTGCTGGTGTCCGGTTTCCGAACCCGTGGCTGTCAGCGGGTCAAATTGAACGTCGGCTGTCAAACTCACTGACAGACACTGCTCTTTTTACTGCGGGCCCTCATTTGAATACTGAATTGCGAGCTCTCCCGCGACTTTTACTGTATCGGCCTGAATTGTCAGTAGTAAAAATACAAGTCTAGATGTGTTCTTCAGTGACCTCATGTCAGCTGGCTGACTGACATCAGTGGATAATGACCATGCTTATTGTCTGTTGGCTTCCCAAAGAACACATCCTGAGTTGTGTTTTTTCTGTTGTAGGAACTGTGTAAGAAATATTTGTAACCAGCTAACTGAGCATATTTGATCTGATAGTTATAGATAGGGAAACACAGGCATCCAGAAGTCTCTTTACAGATCATTTTCTTACTAAAGGAAAACGTAACATAATGCAGAAGTTTACCTATTTGCTTTCGCCTGCAAATCCCTCTCACCCCCTTAACTGTATACATCCTAGTTCAAAGTCTGTCTTTACATGATGAGCTTTTATCTGACCTATGCATGTGTATGCAGTTTTGATGGAGGGGTAGTTATTTCTGTTTCCTGTAAGCCATATTGGTATCTGAAATGGCCGAGATTTTGAATGTAAAAAATACTATACATTAAACTAAAGTTTGGCCATTCAAATGGCTACTGATTTTCTAACCAAATCGGTGGTAGCTATTGGTCTCCCTGGCATTGATTTGGTAGCTAAGGGGTCTGTATCAACCTGTGATGCATGTTGACACTCACTTCTAGTAAATGGTGCCCCAGTACAAGTAGTGAGAGCTGTAGTAGATAAAATGGTCATTGATACATAGAATTCCCACCACCTTAGGGCCAAAACATATGTGACTACTTCAATAATGATGAAGACTAGTTGCCTGTTTGTAGCCTAGACATTGGTCACTGAGTGATTTTGTATATGTATCTCTTTCTAGATTAGTAGACATTTGGATTTGAAAATACAGACAAGGTGGTTTGGGGCTAAAGAGACTAGACTCAAAGGAACATTGGAAATATGGGTTAGATTTAAACCTTGTGATTCATTTTAATCTGATCACAAGACTGATGGACAAGAACTGAAAAAAACTTTACATAAGAAATGCCATCCTAGGTCAGATCAGTAGTCCAATGGAGCCCAGCATCCTGTCTCCAATGTTGTCCAATTTGGGTTATTAGAAAGAACCTTACAGATCCTAATGAAAAAATCCGTTCCCTCTTTCTTACCCCAGAAATAAGAGGTAAACTTGGTTCTCCAAGGATAAGCAGGATGGTAGTCCTCACACGTGACGACATCTGATGGAGCCCGGCACGGAAAACTTTTGTCAAAGTATCTAGAAACTTTTGACTTGCCCACTGAGCATGCCCAGCATGCCGCTAACTATGCGTCCACGTGGGGTCCCTCTTCAGTCTTTTCCTGTCTGCAAAGCTGCTGCCTCGAGGTCATGAGCTCACACTTCTTTTCACTGTTTTTTCATAGGCTCCCTCCCTCATTTTTTGTTGGTTCCGCGACCTGGTAAGTCCTTCAATCATTCATGGTTGATTGCCGATGATTTCATCTCTCTGTGTCTGTCGACCATCGACTGCATGCTGCATACTTTTTCTGATGGCATTGACTGGTTTTCGCCGGTGCCCCCAGACTATGTCCATCACAAACCCCCATGAAACATAGAATGACGGCAGAAGAAGACCAATAGGCCCATCCAGTCTGCCCAGCAAGCTTTCATACTTATTTTCTCATACTTATCTGTTACTCCGACCGCTGAGTTCAGGGCTCTTATTGGTAACCTTTTGATTCTAATTTCCTTCCACCCCCGCCATTGATGCAGAGAGCAGTGTTGGAGCTGCTGTGTCCTCTGCCTGGGGGCGTCCCACAATGTCTGCAGTTGTGACCTCTGTGCCCAGATGACCCTGAAGGACCGTTGGGCACATCTCGATAAGATGGAAAAATATTTCGGCTCCAAAAGACCCGATCCGTTGTCGGCTTTGGGGCCCTCCACCCCGCTTGGAAAGGAAGTTCCAATTTTGACCCAGTCGGGGTCGCCCCCACAATCATACCCTAGACTGGAGCCAGGGACCCGACTCCAGTCTTTGCCATCCTGTTCGGGTTCCTCTCCATCTCCCTTTGTCCAGGGAAAAGACCATGGTGATCATCGAGAACGGTCGAAGAAACATGGATATCAGTCATCGTCCTCTAAGCCAGATCATGGACAGGCATTGATACCTCTGAATAAGTGGTTTCGGGTGGAGGAAACGGTTGCCTCTGATCTCTCTGAAGCCTCTAAGCGGCCTCCACTTACACCGGGATTGGTGCCCCCCAGCTCCCCGGGGGATGCCCCGATGCTGCTGCCACCTCAAGCCGTTTTGTCATCAGCTGCTTTTGAGGAGGAGTTGGAGAGGTGTGAGCGATTTGGCGGTCAGCCGGGCCCTGCAGGGCTTCGAGCCTCTGGTTCCACTGGGACCACCGCAGGAGCAGACTTCACTGGTGCTTGCGCCATTATTGGAACAGCTTGATATGTTGCTCGGAGTCCTACCGCTGCCACCGCCACTGGCCCCCATACCTCAGAGGAGGTTAATTCTAGCACCTATTCCATAAATATGGTATCTCTTCAGGAATGTGTGTCCAGAAATGCTCGTAACTGTATAGGTTCAAGGAAAACATACTTCACATTGGAATAATATATTAAACATTTTATATGGATATCTCAACTTAAATTTAGCTTCACATGTTAAAGCTTCAGCTCTCATTTCTAGAAGCTTTTTCCTCCTTAACTGGGTGGCCCTTGCTAGGTCAGGGTAAATCCACATTTTTTGGCCATAAAAACAATGCAGAATGTTTTTGCAAGAAAAATCTTAAATACAGCATTTTTTCAGGAATAAAGGTAAATGACACCAATAATGTAGCTCGATTTGTTACCATAGTATCTAAAGACATCTCTAAAATATCAGACCTTCACAGATTGCTCAGGTAATTGTTGATCGGATAAAGGATCTCGATTCTGTTGGTCTTTAGGCAAATACATTTTTGAGATTAGCAGGTATATTATCAGATGGAAAACCCAAAATCTTAATAAGATGTGAACAAATCAATAGGAGGTACCAATTTAACACATGGGAAATTGAGTATACAAAGATTTAAACTTTTCAAAACATTTTCAATATTCTCAAACTTCTTTGTATGGGTTGATTTTGACTTTACTAAGTCATGCTGAAGATTCTCCACTGTTGTTAACAGAGTGTCTATTTGTTCTACTTTCTTATCCAAAGAATTAAGTCTCATTCATAGTTTGAATGCGTTGTTTAATGTCCAGCGTAATATTTGTTAATGTCGAAATAGTTGACTCTGAAGATACCAAAGCAGTCGATAAAGAATCCATGGTTATCACCGTAGGTTTAGTCAAGGGTTTATTAAAAGCAGAGCATACCTTCGGGCGCCTTCTCCTGATCCCATATGGGTTAAAACGCCTTCGCCGGTTCCAGCAGGGTCCAGCAAACTGGTTAATCCTGAGGCCTGGCCAGGACTCTCAGATGTCGTAGCTGAGGGCTTCGCCCCCTACTCCCTCAGGGCTCATCAGCTCCAGCTCTTCCCCCAGTGTCACAACCCTCTGGTTGGGCTTGCCGAATTGAATCATCGATCCAACAGAGTGTTAAACGGTGGTGAAGGCGTTGTAGGTGCACCTGGACTCAATGATATTCCTTCAGCCAGCACCTCTGAGGTCTGTTCTACCTCAGCTGTTGCAGCGGCTGCTCGTCCCAACAGCATTGTCGGCGGGGCCACGAAGAAACTGTCAATCCGGGGCTGATGATCTTCCGATTAGGGAGAACTTAGACTCTTCTCCCTTATCTTAGCCTTCCTTTTTGTGTGAGGCATTATTTCAGGCAATATAAGACAAGGAAATAAAGAATCGGGAGAGAGAGCTTGTTCCACGGGCGATGGCCATCTTGTCTCTCCCCCTACTCCAGGTATTTTCTAATCCCCAAGAAGACGGGGGGACTCCAGGCCATTTTGGACCTGAGGGCCTTAAACTGTTTCTTGGTAAAGGAGAAGTTTAACATGGTCTCTCGGGGCACCTTGATTCCCCTTTCAAAGCGGGAGACTGGCTCTGCTCCCTAGATCTAAAAGATACGTACGCCCATATCCCCATCTTTCATGCGGATCGGCAATACCTTCAATTCCTGGTCGACGGGAGTCATTACCAGTATCGCGTTCTGCCCTTTTTGGCCTGGCATCCATGCCACGTGTCTTTACCAAGTGTCTAGTGTTTGTAGGTGTATATCTTCGGAGATGGGGGATTCATGACTTCCCGTAACTTGACGATTGGCTTATCAAAAGCACTTCAGGACAGGGGGCACAGAGTGCCCTGCACACCTCGATCCAAATTTTGGAAACCCTGGGATTTCTGATAAACTATCCAAAATCCCATTTCCAATCATCCTTGCAACTTAACTTCATTGGAGCTTGACTGGACACTGCCCAGGCGAAGGCTTTCCTGCCTCAGGACAGGGCAGAGAGCCTCACGGCCCTTGCTCGAGTGGTCTCCACTTGCTCTCATGTCTTGGCACAGCAGTTTCTACGGTTGCTGGGCCACATGGCAGCAATGGTGCATGTTCACCCCCTTTGCTTGACTGCACGTGTGCAGGGCGCAATGGATGCTGTGTTCTCAATGATGTCTGGCTTCTCAAGACCTGCGTGTGTGTGTTCTAATTACCACACTGCTACGTTAGTTCCTTCAGTGGTGTGCGACATCCTCCAATCTAGAAAAGGGAATCCTCTTCTGGAGCCCGCAGGCCCAGGCTACCCTCACCACAGACGTGTCTCAGACGGGGTGGGGAGCATATCTGGTGGGTTTCCACATCCAGGGTCTCTGGTCTGCACAAGAATCACAGTCTCAAATCAACTTCCTGGAGCTGCGAGCAATTTGCTAGGCACACCAAGCATTCCGAGAGCAGCTCCTGAACAAGGTAGTTCTTGAATCAGGTAGTTATGTGGTATCTGAACAAACAAGGGGGAACGGGATCTTTCACCCTCTGTCAGGAGGCAGTCCACATTTGGTTGTGGTCCATCGACAACGGCATCCTCCTCAGGGTGGTGTATCTCCCAGGGGTAGATAATACCCTGGCGGACTCCTTGAGCCGTGCCTTTCGACCTAACGAGTGGTCCGTCAGTCAAGAGGTGGCAAATGGGATCTTTTGCTTATGAGGGACTCTAGACATAGACCTCTTTGCTTCCCTGGAAAACAGGAAGGTGGACTGCTTCTGCACCCTAGGCCGGAGGAGCAGCAGATTGCTGGCAGATGCATTCTCGATGCACTGGGCTGCTGTACACTTACCCTCCCCTTCCTCTCTTCTCAAAAATACTTCAGAAGCTTTAGCAGGATCAGGCCTTCATGATTCTGATCGCCCCCTTTTGGCCCCATCAAGTCTGGTTTTCAACCCTACAAGATCTGGCCTTGTGCCCCCCCCCCCCCCACCCCGATTCAGTTGGGGACAGCCTCTGACCTAATCACCCAAGACAGGGGCAGGCTCAGTCACCCCAACCCTCAAGTCCTGGTCCTTAACGACTTGGTTGTTGACTGGGTGAGGGTGCAGGCCCTTGACCTTTCGGAAGGGGTATCACGAGTTATTCTGGAGTCCAGAAAACCACCTACCATGAAGTCTTACAATATGAAGTGGAAGAGGTTTTCCACTTGGTGGGAGGGACACAGTCTGGATCCTTTTTCTTGTTCTCCTCAGTGCCATAGGGGTGGTTTATGAGGGGCTTATTATAACTAAAGCCCCCCACTTGCCCTCCAGCGGTTTCCTGGGAACTCAGTGTCGTCCTGTCGCAACTCATGAAATCTCTGTTTGAACCATTACGATCTTGCGACCTGAAGTACCTCTCCTGGAAGGTCATCTTTTTTGTCGCAGTGATATCAGCTTGCACGGTCAGTGAATTGCAAGCCCTAGTGTCGTACTCACCTTACACAAAATTCTGTCACGACAGACGCACCAGAAGTTCCTTCCCAGGGTGTTTTTAGAGTTCCATCTCAACCAGTCTTTACTTTTCCCCAAGGCCTCACACTCACCGGAGTAAATGGGCTCTCCACACTCTAGATTTCAAGAGAGCGCTGGCCTTTTTACTTAGAGCGGACGGCACTTCACCGCCTCTCCACTCAACTCTGTCTCCTTCGACAAGATCAGGCTAGGGGTTGCTGTCTCCAAGCAGATTTTATCCCATTGGCTTGCGGACTGCATTGCCTTCTGCTATGCACAGGCAGGCCTACAGCTTGACTGGCACGTCAAGGCTCACTTGGTACGAGCCATGTCAGTCTCGGTGGCTAATTTGCGTGCGGTCCCAATTCTTGAGATTTGCAGAGTGGTGACCTGGCGTTCCCTCCTCACATTATTGCCTGGACAAGGATGGCCAGCAGGACTATCAATTCGAGCAATCTGTCCTCCGTAATCTCTTCCAGCCATGAAAACCCAACTCTCCCTCCTTGGGCCCTGTCCTAGTTGTTCGCGCTGGTTGTCTGCTGAACATGTTCGGAGTGGTCTGGAGCTACTTAATCACCCATATGTGAGGACTACCTTCCTGTTGTCCTGGGAGAAAGCAGAGTTGCTTACCTGTAACAGGTGTTCTCCTAGGACAGCAGGATGTTAGTCCTCACAAAACCCACCCGCCACCCCGCAGAGTTGGGTTTCTCACTGTTTATTTAATAATTTTTATATACCGAATTTTCATGTGAGCATATCAAATCGGTTTACAGTAGTTAGCAAATATTCATTTAAAAATATTTGCATTTCCAAAAGAAAAAAGGAAGTAGCTACATAGTTTCATAATGTACATAAATAAAATAGTAAATTTATTTATTAGTGTTTAGTGTGTTATTTTTTTCGTGAACTGAAGAGGGACCATGCATGGTTTGCAGCATGCTGGGCATGCTCAGTGTGCCAGTCAAAGTTTCTAGAAACTGACACATTTTCTGTGCCGGGCTCCATTGGATGATGTCGTCCACATGTGAGGACCAACATCCTGCTGTCCTTGGAGAAAACCTGTTACAGGTAAGCAACTCTGCTTTCCACTTGAGTCAATCTGGTCTCTCTATTTCTAAATGTTCTTTTCTGTGTAGTTTTGGATGATCAGTGATTTATCTTTTGTATGTGATGTATGTTTTTGTTGTAGCTGACTGACTTGGGCCCTCAGGGTTCATGCCTGGAAGAACCTGAGAGGGGCAGGCTCCCCTCCGCCCAGCCACGACTTTCCACCATGGACCAGGATTACGAGAGGCGCCTCCTACGGCAGATCAACATCCAGAATGAAAACACAATGCCATGTGTAGGTTGCAAAGCTCTCTACTGTGCCCAGTTTAGCATGATACTTCATGCTCACACTAGTACAGGAGGAGCCCGCAGCTGATCTGGGCTAGTCACAGTGGGGCCTTTTTCAGACTGCTGTTGTGTTATCTTAAAGTGGATAGGATTTCTTTTTTTTTTTTTTTTTTTTCATGCCTTGCTCATCTTGGGAGCTGCTGTTATCATTACAGCTAGTTGCAAGTGCTCCAAAACCTCTTATGTTGCTTACAACACCATGTACCTAACAAAGTGGGGTTTTTTTTTTTTGTTTGTGTTTTTTTTTTTTCAAGTGCTTGGCCACTGGTGTGTATATGGTTATTATAAGTTTCCATTTCTTAAATGGTAAAAAAATGTTGTTCTGATTTTTTTCTGAGCTGTTCAAACATTAGTGACTTGTTTGTGACCCTCAGTCCAGCAGGATCTCAAACCTTTAGGGAAGGTAATATGTGGTCACCAAAATGCTTGGAATTTTGTTTTTAATTAAAACATTTCAATCTCTAAAGGTTCTATGCAGCTATAAAATATCTGAATGCTGTGTAGATATAGCTAAACCTTTTAACATATTTGACAATTAAAAAATGCTGTTTTAAAATCCTTTTTATTGTTTTGTGTTAATTAAATTTTAGAATGCTTTGTTCTGTGCTGGAAGCCTTCAGATGTCTGTGAGCTCTTCCCCCTTCTCCACCTTTCGCATGCATTTTGAATATTAGAGAACTGAGAGCAAGGAAAGAGACTGACTTGTAGTAGACACAATTTTTGAATCCTTGGATTTCCAGAAGTAATAAAGCACTTGAAAAGGATCTAGATTACTGAAGATTTTAAGCATGTTACTGTACATAGCCTGTAATTGTTACATTAAGCAATAATTTTGGAAATAGTTTGTTTTGTAAATTGGCTCTCTATATATTTATTTTAACATGGTGCTATGATGGTAGGAACTTGGCTTCTGCGGTCCATATAATTCATGGAATTTCTGCAGTGGTACCAGAAGCCAGCTTCCCTTTACCTGCAGTATTGTCAAAACTTGGTACAAGTACCATGTTAAATAAAACAAATATTAAGGGTTGATTTTCAAAACTGATGCCATTTTCCAAAGTGCCAATTGTTTCTGGGAAGCGATTCTAGGGTTTATCTTATGCGAATACCTTGCATTTACCCTTTAAATATTCAAAGAGAGTTTGGGGAAACTCCTCGATTCAGTCAGTCCTTGAAGCCCCCACATAAGCAAGACCAAAGTTTGAAGGGACTCTGCTTATTGGCATTGCTGCTGTAGCCTTTGGAGCACCAGGTATGACGGGAGAGCATTATATGATTTTGGATTTGATTCTGTAGAGCCATTTCATGCTTCTTAGTTGAAACAGCTGGCATGCACCTTCCATGACCTGCGTGTTCTTCAGAATGTAACCTTGTTTACACCACATTGCACACTAATGCGGAGGCATTTCCATCATTGAACCTTATGTTTCCTGTCTCTGTACTCTGTGCATGCTTGTTTGTACTCTGCAACACACACAATTGATTAAATGTGCCATGTCAGTCTTTCCATCTTATTCTGCTTGCGAAGGCCACCCTGTCTGGCAGTTATGTTCTGGTTTTATACAGGGTATATAAACTGTGTTTTTCTACCCCATACTTCTCTGAGTATAGGCAATGAGAAATAACTTATCTTCATTGTTTTCTGACTGATGGATTTCAATATTTCTTTAACTTTATAGGCAGGAAGAGGTTTAAGCACCAGACTGAAAGTCTAGAAAGCTCCTGGGAGCTACAGGTGCAAGTTCTAGTTTTGCCATTGATTCTCGGAGCATCTTGGGCAAGTGGTTTTGCCTTGGTGTGCTTAATTATAATAGGAGATTGGTTGCAAAATCCTCTCCTCCTCATCCGTGTGAGAGATGTAGCTTAATTTTGGAGGAGGCTGCATTGTTTGTTTCTGAAGGATTGTGGTGATGGTAATGCACATTGAGATCCTGTTTTGCTAACTGTTATATTAATGCAAATTATTCAGTTCAGTAGCAAAGAGGGCTGTAAAGTAGTACCACTAGTAGTGTCTGGTTTGACAGAAGATGCTTGTATTATCTCTTTGCTGTTAGATTGTTCCATATGGCTCAAGATGATTCAGGGTAGAGAACTCTGGGCAGGGCTTTTCAGCTGACACCTCTGCCTAGTACTTTCTTGTGTTTTTGTTGTCCTTGATCATTTATCTGATTGCAAGGTGTTTCTTTGGTCTGGCATTGAGGTGACCCTAGAAGGCATTTCTATGAGTGAGGTGTAGGTTGGGAGCTGGAGTAACAGGATGAATTGGATCAGGTGTGAGATTGTATTGAGGCTGGACTAGCACTGGCAGAGCTGGGTAGGAATGATATGCATGGTGATATCCTGTACAATGTCCACCTCTTGTCAGTACACCCATCCCTGATCTAGTTCTCATTGTCATTATCCACTTGTTCCCTCTCTGCCTCTCCCAAATATTGCTTGCATTATTGGCTTAGAACAGAAAGCAATATAAAGCTGATTGTTCAGCATTGTGTACCCTTGGCACTACATAATAGGTACCCAATACGTATACTGTATTTTCCTGCATATAATCCACACCCCTCCTTAAGTAGCAGTGTGCCTGAAGAAGTTTGTAGATAAGCACCTGTTTGCCTTTCGTGAAGAGGTGTAGCGGCTGCGTATGCTAATGTAGGTGATGGCATGCTAGTTACTCCAAGGACAAGCAGGATGGTAGTCATCCCACAGGTAACATCAGATGGAGCACACTGAGCATGCCCTATACTACACGTCACGCGGGGTCCCTCTTCAGTCTTTCTTCCACAGAGCTGTGAGCCTCTTGGGTTGATTGAGCTCTTTAAAATAAAAAAACAAAAACCCAAAACCTTGCCTTTTGCCTTGTGGAAAACGTAGTTTTTCACAGATTTTCACGTTTATTTGCTTCAGATCTGTCGCCGGGTCCCTCTCTGTGCCTCCCCGTAGTGTCCCCAGTCAGGGTTTTTGGCATTCAGGTAACTTTTTTTTCGTGGTAGGTGCCTTCCACCCATCGCCGCCATCATTCCGTTCTTCTTCCTTTTATTTCGCCCTGTCATGGCCATGTTCGGTTTTCACAGATGCCCCCAGTGCCTGAGGACCTTGTTGATCACCGATCCTCATGATGTTTGCATTCTCTGCCTGGGAGGATCACATGACATCCAGGGCGCATAAACTGCAACACAGATAACCCCAAAGAGACGTCTTCAACTTGACAAGATGGATCAGTTCTTCGGATTGAAGAAGTCTGAGCCATCAGCATCACATTAGCGGCATCAAAGGACCTTGGAGCTGCACTGATGGACTCTACACCATCGACATGAGCAGGATCGTCTGTTCCATTGAGGTTGCCGGTGGAAAGGGGTTCCGGAGACCGACCTCTGATCTCCAATCCGAGGATGCTGGGTTCATTGGTCTCGTCACCAGGGAAGGGACTGGGCAAAGCATTGGTACTAGTCCCCGTCGATGCACGGGCTTTTGCTGTGATTCCGTGGTAAGGAGCGCCTATTCTCCATTGATGCCAAAGATCCACAATGGTCTCCATCGGTCCTGGTGCCAGTCACCAATCCTCCTTGCGGGTCTGAGGACGATCTGACCACTCCTTCCTTTCTTCCAGTGGGTGTTGGCATCGGCAACGTTCGAGGAGGAGCTGGAGGGTTGAGTCCAGCTAGCAGTGGAGCGGACACTGCAGGGCTTCAGTCCCATAGCACTGGAGCAGGTGGCACCCGTCCTCATACGCTTTTGGAAAAGCTCAATATGCTTATTGGTGCATTACCGACCCAGCTGATGTCAGTTCCCGGGATGGCACCATTGCCCAGCAGGGCACTGAGGGCTTCCCTTACCGATATGATGGTTGTTGCTGGTTCCTCCAAGAAGGAAACTGTACCGAGGCCTATAGTTCTCCGTCCAAATCCATCGGTACCTGTCCCTCTGGTTGTAGGCTGAGCACCTAGGGCTCAATCCCCTGTGGCATCCAGTGAGGATGAGGGTCCTTATGACCCCTGTGGGATGATCAAACTGAGTCCTCCGAGGACTCTGATTGCTTTCCTGTCAGACCGTTCTCCAGATGAGTGAAGGAGGTCTCTGCCTGAGAACCTAACCTTCGCGGGTTTTGTGAGGGTGATGGCGAAGGTCATCCTATTCCAGCTATTAACTGAAGAGAATGCCAGGCATAAAATGCTTGAGATCCTTCAATTCGTGGAGCCTCCTAAGAAGAGTGTGGCGGTCCCAGTACATGAGATCCTTAAGGAATTGCTGCTGAGGATTTGGGAACACTCTCTCTCTCACAGTGAATCCCATTAATAAGGTAGACGGGGTTTACCTTGTCCAGAAGGCTGCTGGGTTCGATAAGCATCAGCTGCCTCACCAGTCATGATAGACGAATCTGCCCTCAAGAGGGCCAAGTGGGAAGGACCACTGAGTGATGGATGCTCTTGGAGAAGGTGTTCCAAGGCACCATGCTTATTGCTCGCATCGCTGCCTACCAGTTCTATATGAGCCAATACTCGCAGGACACCTGGAAGCAGGTGCAGGAGGTGGCTGAGCAGCTGCCTCAACAGCAGCAAGATATCCTTACGTTGCTGGTGCACAAGGGAATGGAGTGCAGGGAAATACGAAGTCCGTGCGACCTATGATTTTTTTCAAGATGGTATCGAGGATCTCTACAGCAGGAATTGGCACCTGCAGAATGGCATGGCTGTGGGCCTCAGAACTCCAACCAGAGGTACAAAAAAAGACTCACTGACGTGCTAGTACTGAAGAGAATCTCTTCGGAGATGGGGTGAGGGATGCTGTGGCCCAACTCCCGGGACCATCATGAAACATGTCCTTTTCCTTTAGGAGGCCATCGAGGCTTGGGCCCAGGAGATTGAACGGTCACTATTCAGAGAACAAGGAATCTCGGAAGATAGCCAACCATTCTTTTAGCGGCCAGAAAGCCTTCTACCAGGAAAGCATACCAATATAAATGGAAACATTACGAATCATGGTGTTCAACCAATCACCATGATCCCTTTTCATTGTGCTCCTACGAATCTCTTAGATTACCTTTTTCCTTGTATTAATCAGGATTAGCGACTACCTCAGTGCGGGTACACCTTAGCGCCATAGCAGCCTACCATAGACTGCTCCAAGGACAACCAATCTCGCAGCACCCGATGGTTTCCAGATTCATCAGAGGTCTCTATCATCTCCGACCCCTGACTTCTAAGCCGCCAGTAGCCTGGAATCTCAACTTCGTTCTTGAACAGCTGATGCTTCCCCCATTCAAGCCTCTAGATTCAGCACATATAAAATATCTCACATGGAAGGTAGTATTTCTTGTCGCAGTAACTTCCGCACGACGAGTAAGTGAACTTCAGGCGCTGGTGTACTGCAAACCTTACCTACAGTTCTTCCACTACAAGGCGGTCCTACGAACTCACCCTTCCTTTCTACCAAAGGTGGTTTCAGCATTTCACATCAACCAGTCTATTGAACTCCCTATGTTCTTTCCAAAGCCACATCAGAATGACAGGGAGAAACTTCTCCACACCCTTGACTGCAAAAGAGCGTTAGCTTACTATAAGACTAGAACGCAGGTGGACTCCAGACTAGGGGTGTGCATTTGTTTTGAACTTAAATGTAAAATGCTACTTTTTTTTTTTTTTTTTAACTTAAAAAAGTGATGAGGCGAAAACGATCGGATTTCCAACGTATTCAACATAGCTATGTTGAATACGTTGGAAATCGCGATTGTTGATCCAAAATAAAAATTTAAACCCCTCACCTTCCTTAATCCCCCCCCAAAGACTTACCACAACTCCCTGGTGGTCCAGCGAGGAGTCAGGACGCCATTTCTGAACTCCTTTGCAAGGAGCACGTGACGTCGGCGCCACGTCGGAGTGACGCGGCGTCACGTGATTCCCCGCGGGTTCGCTCCGGGACCCTCGTTCGACCCAAAAGGAACTTTTGGCCAGCTTGGGGGCGTCCTGACCCCGCTGGACCACCAGGGAGTTTTGGTAAGTCTTGGGGGGGGGGGGGAATTAAGGAGGGTGAGGGGTTTAAATTTTTATTTGCACATATGGACATAGACTCAACTTATGGAATTCTCCATATGTCCATATTGACCGCAAATGACCCCCCCCCTTTCGACTTATGGACTTATGAACATAAACGTTTGGTCTGCACATCCCTACTCCAGACCATCTCAGTAGTTCCTATCCTTTAATCCAAATGCACCTGGCATACCAGTTGCGAAACGAATAATCTCTGTCTGGATAACTCAGTGCATTCAATTCTGTTACAACAAAAGGCAGGAAACACTACATGGAAAACCAAATGCGCATCAACTTTGAGCAATCGCTACGTACATAGCCCACCTGAGCCACGTTGCTCCTATTGACATTTGTAAGGCAGCGACCTGGTCATCTCTACATACTTTTACATCTCACTACTGCTTAGACCAGCAGACTTCTCAAGATGCTAAGCTGGGACGAGCGGTATTGAACAATTTGATTTAAGAACTACACATCAGCTATCCACTCGTAACTTTTTTCTGCGTGACTTGTTTTAACACTTTCAGCGTGACAAGGGAGCTTGGGACTCCCAGGACAGCATGGCTAATTCAGCCCTGCTATCAAAAAGCAAGCTTGCTTACCGTAAAGGGTGTTTCCATGGATAGCAGGATGAATTAGCCATGCTGACCCCACCCACCTCCCTGGAAAGCCTCGCATACTTCTAACTGCTACAATACAGACTGAGGAGAGGCTGTTTTCTGCGCGGGAACGCTCGCGCAGTCGCACAGAGCAAAGCTCTGTATCAGCTTTGAGAAGCTCCGCCTCCGACACAAGACTGACAGTCCCAGGACAGCATGGCTCATCCTGCTATCTACAGAAAGCAAACTTGCTTATTTATGCTTTACCTTCTGGAGTCCTATTTCTCTCATTTGCAGCTGTGCTGCAGCTGTTTTGTCTGCTTTTTATTTTTCTTGTATTTCTCATCCTTTTATTTCAGAATTTACTGTCTTTGCTTTTCTCCATATTCTGTGCTGTGTGCCTTTTTAGTACTCTTGTAGAGCAGCTGACAGCTTTAAAAAATGGTTCTGAAGATGTTGGAAGACTAAGGACCAGATTTAAGTTTTTGGGGAAAATGTCTGAAAAGCCTACAAGTTGGTTGACTTCCACATTTTTTAAATTGTGCCTCTTGTATTCAGACTTAATTTGCTTTATCTTTAGAAAGGGGGTTCACAGAAAAATGTGGGCAAGCAAAACCCTGGGCATAAAATACTCTGGTATTTTTGTCCAAACCCTCCCCCCCTTTTCTTTTTTTTGCACTTTTGGGGGGGGAAAATCCCATAGTGATTTTTTTCTCTTCCCATGTTCCCCCCCCCCAAAAAAAAAAAACTTGCCCTTTTGCAATTTGACTTAGAGATTTTATTTTTTATAGAGGGTATTTTTGTACTTTTCTTACCCTGAAATGCAAATTTGGCCCTATATATCTACTTGGGGGGTATGTGGCACAATTTGCACCTGAGGAGTAAACAAACTCCTAGTTCATTTAGACACTCATTTTAGATTCAAGCAGTGCTTTTTACGTTGAAAAACAACTTTTAAGACCGAGCTATCTGTGAATGTGTTGACCTTCCCAGGCAGGGAAAATCAAAGGGCATGCTGTATGCTGGTACACAAAACTACCTTGAGAAATTCCTGCACAGCACATACTGACAAACATATTAAGTATCCCATAAGAAACCCTTTTTACCATCACTCCTCAGATAGCATAAGTCCCATAAGATACCATCTTATATGTAAATACTACGACCTCCACCACAATCAATATAATCTATATAGCACAATATGCTCTTAATTTTTCAATGTACATTATTTATTTATAAACTTTTATATACCGAAGTTTAGCTAGGGGCCTTCACTCCGGTTTACAGGTAAAACAACATAATACAATTTGGGAAGCAACTGATAGAACAACATATAACAAGTTATGGAACGACAAGTTGTGTAACAACTGATAAGACATCATAATACAAGTTATGGAACATATTCCAAGTTAAGGAACAGCTGGTGAAACAGAGTAACAGGGAAGGTTAAAGATATCGTAGGGTTATGGAACCGGTAACGAGTTGTTTATAGCCAGCTTCAGGTATCGGCGCTAATTAAACATACAATTAAATATTGAATTCAATCTTTTAAATAATAATATAAATAAATACCATTATACGTTTATGCTTAGATTTTAATGTACAAATTTCAAATCATTAGTGACTGTTCTTCAGTGTTACTAAAGTTACTAGCTGTAAAATGTTGTTTCCTAGCGTGTAGCAGATGGACTCAGGACCAATGGGTATAGTGTACTCCTGATAGCAGTTGGAGACGGATCAGATTTCAATCTGACGTCAGCCCTAGTACATATACCCCTGCAGGAAGTGCAGCTCTTCAGTATTTTCCTTCTCGATAGCAGTTAGGGACTCTATGCACGCTCGCACAGCATTAGAGTAATTTTACAGAAGAAATCTTACCTCTACAGACGAGCCCCGCTCTCCTGCAGTGACACCCATTGGGTCCCTCTCCCAGTTGAGAATTCCCAAGGTGATTTCCACGATCCCTCGGAGGTAAGCCTCGGTCTGGCGGCCGACCCTCGGTGGGGACCTAGCCCCCGACATCGGGTGAGGCTGAGAGGCAGCGGGTGCAACCTCGAGCGCGGCGGTGAAGGTATTTTCCCTTTCCCCCCCGCAGCTGGAACGAGACAGGGAAGCGCAGAGACAAGGTAAGGTAGAAATCTTCTTTAAAGACTCCTGTCTCTGAAGCTCGAAGAGCCACATAGGTCGCCAGCCAGGACCAGTGCCACCGGGTTGATCTGCCCTAGCAGGGTTAGACCCCGGTCAGATCCGAGGGTCCTCCCACGTGGAGACCCTCAGAGGTGGTCACCATATTGTCTGCGTGGTCGCCGTCACCATTTTGCTCTGTTCGCCGCCCTGTCCGCTGTTCCGAGCCGTGCGCACAGATACCTTGTGCGCACAACGTTGCTCGCTCGCTCAAGTACCGTGTGCACAAACAACGCGCATAGCCACACGCTTACTGTGCTGGGCGCATAACTTCAACCTGTGCGCACAACAGCGAGCACATCTCCCTGAGCGTGCACCAAATCTACGCACACTGGAGCGCACAACTGTATTTTACGCTCACAAGCCATGGCACCACCGGAAAATAAACTCAAAGCTCAGGGCCTTTGCCCAGCATGCCACATTGGAACTGCACAGCATGAGGAGGCCACGGTCCTGTGTATACAGTGTGAAGACGCCCTAGGGGATCCAACTCATGGCCCTTCCAAGCCGGTACCGGGATCCAGCCTCTCAAGCAGCATGCTGGACCTAGCATCGCACAGCGGGGACCCCCCCCCTCAAACGGGGCGCCCCTTAGTCTAGACCCAGCATCTATCTCCTGGGTGGAATTCTTCAAAGGTCTGCATACCTTTGTCCACATGCAACCGGGGCCTCCTATAATGCAGCCACAGGCTCCACCAGAGGACCTTAACATACCGGGACCCTCTATGCCCAGGGAAGTGATCCCACTGCCCAGAAGCCCCACCTTCGGGGACACGGACAGCTCAGTTGAGGATTCAGAACCCCTGGAGGAAGGGGAGCTCCCTCCGGGGACAGAGCCCCACTGAACCATGAGACTCTTCTTCACCAAGGACGAGCTTCCAGACCTGGTCACACACAGCTTAAAAGAGCTTGCTATCCCGGGCACAAATCCCTCGGGGGAACCTAAGACGAACCCACTATTAGAGGGACTCTGTCAGACCTCCCGCTATTTCCCACTGTTACAAGCCGTCCAGCAACTAATTGACCTGGAATGGGATGCCCCAGAAACTATATTAAAAGGGGACCGGGTTCTGGCAGCCATGTACCCTCTGGACCCAGCCACCAAAGATCTCCTGGCATGTCCGAAAGTGGATGCCATGGTCTGCGCGGTCTCGAAGCGCACTACTATCCCGGTGGAGGGAGAAGCAGCACTCAAGGATGCCCAAGACAGACGTCTGGAATCTATCCTCAAACAGTCCTTTGACGTCTCCGCTATGTCTTTACAGATCACGGCCTGCTTAGCACAGACCAGGAACAACACTCCTGGGGAGGCCCTGGAACCAGCTGTATCATTCCTCACGGACGCTGCTTCTGATCTGGTACACACAGCAGCTAGAGGAGTGTCATCCGCCGTGGCAGCCAGAAGACAAATCTGGCTCTGAAACTGGTCGACTGACAAATGGGGTGAGTCCCCACTGCCATGGCTACCGGAGGACAGAAATAAGAGAAACCAGCGATCCTTCCCCTGAACCTCCAGGGGCAGAAGATCACAGCGCTTCAACCCATATAGAAGCACATATCAAGAGGCCTGCCCCGCAAGCTGAAGCCAGTCCTTTCGGAACAAGCACAACAAAAGGGAAGCCAGCTCTGGCTCAGGCCCCAGCCGCACCCCACAATGAAAATCAGCCGACCCATCCAAAGGAAGAAGCCATAGGGGGCAGACTTGCCCTATTCTACCAAAGTTGGATCGAGATAACTTCGGACAAGTGGGTCCTATCCATCATTCGAGAGGGATATTACCTGGATTTCCACCACCTCCCTCCGGACAAGTTTGTGGGAATCTCCTTGCCACGATCCTTTCAAGAGGATGGCAGTGGAAGCCACACTAACCAGATTGCTAGCCTTAGAGGCTATAACACCGGTGCCTCCACAACAAATAAATACTGGACATTATTCCATCTATTTTATCGTCCCCAAGAAAGAAGGAAAGTTCAGACACATCCTGGACCTCAAGGCGGTCAACTGTCACCTGAAGATTCCTCGCTTCCGCATGGAAACCCTACACTCTGTAATAAGGGCAATACAACCGGGAGAGTTCCTTACATCCCTGGATCTGTCGGAAGCCTATCTACACATTCCGATCCATCAAGAGCATCAGCGTTTTCTACACTTCTCGTTCCTACTAGTTCCGGGCACTACCTTTCGGGTTAGCCACTGCACCCCGGACGTTCACCAAGATCATAGTGGTGGTGGCAGCAACACTGAGGAAGGAAGGAATCCGTGTGCACCCTTATCTAGACGATTGGCTGATCAGTGCAAAATCCCCAGAGGAAAGCTACCAGGCAACCAACAGAATCAAAACTCTACTGGAGAGCCTCGGGTGGGTGGTCAACACAAACAAGAGCTGCCTGCAGCCCTCCCAATCTCTAGAATACTTGGGAGTCTGGTTCGACACCAAACAAGACAAGGTCATCCTGACACTGACAAGGAGATCAAAACTGATGACCCAGTGCAAACACTGTTGAGCAAACTTTGCCCCACAGCATGGGATTACCTACAAGTCCTTGGCCTTATGGGCACGAGCTCGCATGAGACCCCTACAACGCTCACTACTATCACGATGGAATCCACTGTCCCAGAACTACACCGCACTTCAGCTCCCGGACAGAGTTCGGGCCCAACTACGATGGTGGCTACAAGAAGCCCATCTAGCCAGGGAACGAGACTATCCTCGCCAACCTGGATCCTACTCACCACAGATGCCAGCCTATGAGGATGGGGAGCACACTGCCAGGAGCTAACCGCCCAAGGGCAATGGAACGAAGAAGAGTCAGGATGGAACATCAATCGCCTAGAAGCCCAGGCAGTCAGATTAGCCTGCCTAAGGTTCGGTCACAGACTCCGAGACAAAACGGTCAGAGTAATGTCGGACAATGCCACAACAGTGGCCTACATCAACCATCAGGGAGGAACCAGAAGCCAACAGGTGTCGCTGGAAATAGACCTCCTAATGTCATAGGCAGAAGTGAATCTTCAAGAGATTTTGGCTGTCCACATTGCTGGGAAAGACAACATCGCTGCGGACTACCTCAGCAGAGAAAGTCTAGATCCAGGAGAATGGAGGCTGTCGACCACAGCATTCCAATTGATAGTAAACCGTTGGGGAACACCAACCACGGACCTCCTGGCAAACCGGTCCAACGCCCAAGTACCCAGTTTCTTCAGCCGCAGGCAGGAACCCCAGTCCCAGGGAATTGATACCCTGGTACAGACCTGGCCACAGGAGACTCTGTTATACGCCTTCCCGCCGTGGCCCCTATTGGGTGCAATCATCCACAAGATAGAACACCACAGGGGACCAGTACTTCTAGTGGCCTCGGACTGGCCAAGAAGACCGTGGTACGCAGACATGTGAAGACTGCTGACAGGGAGCCCCCTGCCGCTACCTCCACACAGAGACCTGCTCCAACAGGGACCGATCCTCCACGAGGATCCAGCTTGATTCTCTCTTACGGTCTGGCCATTGAGAGGACTCTCCTAAGGAAGAGCGGATACTCGGGGGTAGTAATTGACACCCTACTCCGAGCACGCAAGTTCTCCACATCCCTAGCATACATAAGGATTTGGAGAGTATTCGAAGCCTGGTGCGAGGACCGCGACGACATACCACGCTCAGTCAAAATTCCTGCGATTTTGGAATTCCTGCAGAACAGCCTACAGAACGGATTGTCTCGCAACTCCATCAAGGTACAAGTGGCCGCATAGTGATGCTACGGAACCAAGAGCGAGAGCAGCAGCATAGCCTCTCACCCGGATGTCTCCCGCTTTCTGAAAGGAGTCAAGCAGATCCGACCACTCCTGAAGTGGCCAGTGCCTGTTTGGAACCTCAACCTGGTCCTAGATTTCCTAGCAGGAACCTCCTTCAGACCTCTCCGCGGCCTGTCTCTCCGACTATTAACACCAAAGACTGCCTTCCTGCTGGCAGTCTGTTCGGCCCATCATATATCCGAGCTATGAGCACTGTCCTGCTGAGAGCCATTCCTCAGACTCACCCCGGGAACCATCCAGTTATGCACAGTTCCGTCGTTTTTCCCTAAAGTGGTGTCTCACTACCATCTCGCTACCATCGCCAGATGAGCATAAGAATTCGGAAGAGGCTCAAAGTCTACGCCACCTCAACATCGGCAGCCTCCTATCCAGATACCTGGAAATATCTGAACCCGTACGAAAAAAGGACCACCTATTCATCCTTTACAGCGGGAAGAGGCAAGGGGAAGCGGCCTCGCGAGCAACCATAGCCCACTGGATCAAAGAAGTCATCAAGGCGGCCTATGTAGAAGCAGGCAAGTCGCCACCTCTACAAGTCAAGGCCCATTGTACTAGAGCCCAGGCAGTGTCCTGGGCAGAAAACAAGATGCTGTCACCCGCCGAGATCTGCAGGGCGGCGACATTGTCTTCCATCCACACCACCTCCAGGTTTTACCGCCTGGATGCTCAGGCTCGGGAGGACACAGCATTTGCAAGGGCAGTACTAAGTGGGTCACGGGCAGCCTCCCACCCGGTTCGGGAGTAGCTTTTATACATCACCCATCTGCTACACGCTAGGAAATGGAGAAATTACTTGCCTGATAATTTCGTTTTCCTTAATGTAGACAGATGAACTCAGCATCCCACCCACAGCTGCCGTTACTCATGGAATTCTTGGGGGACATCCCCGGGAGCGAATGATTCACGGGTAAGCCATGCTTTCCTTCATCTAGGACACCTATCCTACCAGGTGTTGACGTTTTCTCGGTTGAGGGCACTGGTGGTCTCCAGCTATAGCCAATCAACCAGTTCAAATTAAGTAAGTTAACCAAGTTATAAAGTTAATCAAGTTATTCAAATCATTCAGTCATGCATATATCCACAATGCTTTTCGAGAAGAATACTGAAGAGCTGCACTTCCTGCAGGGGTATATATACTAGGGCTGACGTCAGATTGAAATCTGATTCGTCTCCAACTGCTATCAGGAGTACATTATACCCATTGGTCCTGAGTCCATCTGTCTACACTAAGGAAAACGAAATTATCAAGTAAGTAATTTTTCCATTTTTAACCTTAATCGTTAATGTAAAATGTTTTAAATATAAACCGGAGTGAAGGCCTGTACCAAACCTCGGTATATAAAAACATATACATACCATATTTTTCGCTCCATAAGATGCACTTTTTTCCCCCAAAAGTGGGGGGAAAATTTATTTATTTTATTTATTTAGTGATTTTTTTATATACCGCGGCACGTAAGAAACATCACCTCGGTTTACAGTAAAACAATAAATCAGCAACAGGCTTTACAGACAATATGAACTTAAGGTGGGAAAAAATATAAATCATTGTCTGTGCATCTTATGGAGCGAATTAGGGGAGTGGATAAACAACATTTTTTGTCCCCATTTCGTTTTTGGGTCTGGGGAGGGTCATTTTAGTCTACTCCCCAGATCAGAAAACTTTATCGTTCTTTCTGTGGGAATCCCCCCCCCCCCCCAATCAAAAGAACCCCATCCCAACCCTTTAAATTTAATTAACTACAACCCCCACCCTCCTGACTACCCCCCCCCCCTCCCCAAGACCTGCCAAAATTCCCTGGTGGTCCAGCGGGGGTCCGGGAGCGATCTCATGCACTTGGACCGTCGGCTGCCAGTAATCAAAATGGCGCCGACTGCCCTTTGCCCTTTCTATGTCACAGGGTCCGACCAATGGCACTGGTAGCCCCTGTGTCATAGAAAGGGCAAAGGGCCATCTGCGCCATTTTGAGTACTGGCAGCCGATGGTCCAAGTGCAGGAGATCGCTCCCGGACCCCCGCTGGACCACCAGGGACATTTGGCAGGTCTTGGGGAGGGGGGGGGTCAGGAGGGTGGGGGGTTATAGTTAAATTTAAAGGGTTGGGATGGGGTTCTTTTGATTGGGGGGGGGGGGGATTCCCACAGAAAGAGAACGATAAAGTTTTCTGATCTGGGGAGTAGACTGAAATGGCCCTCCCCAGACCTGAAAACGAGATGAGGACAAACATTTTTATGCACTCCCCTAATTTGCTCCATAAGACGCACAGATGCCCGGGAACAGAGCCGGTTTAGCACACTCCCCCCCCCCCCCCCCCCCGAATCCTTGGTGCGTCTTATGGTCTGGTGCGTCTTATGGAGCAAAAAATACGGTAAATAAAAAATGGAATCAAATGACCTGAAAACAGCTGCATAGATTTAGATGTTATACATCGTTGCACTGCAAGACAACTATGAGTTTGTTTGTTTTTTTTATGGCACATCTGCAAAAGTTTCTCTTCCTCTTCATATAGTTTGACTGGAACCAGTGGTATCCTTTTTTATCTGAAAGGTTACATTCTATCAGTAGCACTTTTTATCTGTTTGTTCTTACAGCCTCCATAGCTTTAAATGACTCCTCATTTTCCTTCCCACTTCAGGTACCAGAGATGAGACGTACTCTGACTCCTTCCAATTCTCCCATGTCTTCCCCCAGTAAACATGGAGACAGGTTTATTCCCTCCCGCGCTGGGGCCAATTGGAGCATTAACTTCCACAGAATAAATGTAAGTGTTGTCCTGGTACCTGTTTCAGGGAAGAATCTTTAGAAAGTTAATGACATGGCAGCATGAGATGTGCTCTGCACAGGTCACTCATATTAAGAACATAAGAACATGCCATACTGGGTCAGACAAAGGGTCCATCAAGCCCAGCATCCTGTTTCCAACAGTGGCCAATCCAGGCCATAAGAACCTGGCAAGTACCCAAAAACTAAGTCTGTTCCATGTTACCGTTGCTGGTAATAGCAGTGGTTATTGGTGTTGCTTTACCCTAAACCTACAAGGAAATATAACTTGTTTCTGTCGGTAAGCAGGGCTGAATTAGACATGATCTGGGGGTGACGTCATCAGGTGGCACTAGCATTACCTATGCTTCAGATTTGGGGCTTATCACTACCAATCCAAAATCCTTCCCTTTGGATTCTCATCAGCCCCGCAAGTCTTCATGAAATGCATTGCAGTGGTTGTAGCTCACTCGTGACACCAGGACATCCAAATTTTCCCATATCTGGACAATTGGCGGTTAGTTGCCCCTAGCAAAGATACACTCCTTTCTCACCTGTCTCTCTTTAGACAGATGCTACAGTCCTGGAAGTCTGTGCTTCAACAAGCAGGGGGGGGATGGGGTCATGGCCCCTCTGCCACGAAGCAGTGTACATCTGGAAATGGGCAATCCACTACTGGGCAACCCTTCAAGCATCTTACCTGCCAGGTGTCCACAATAACAGTAGCAGACAAAGAATCTTCAGCCCACACGAATAGTCGCTGGACCAGGAGTTAGCCAACAGTTTCTTTCAAACATGGGAACTACTGTGGATTGACCTGTTTGCGACGCAGCACAATAGAAAATTTAAATCAATTCTGCTCCATCCAACAGAGCCTGCTGCGAGAGGCTGAAGAAGCATTCCTGCTGCCTTGGGACATAGGCCTCGTGTACGCTTTTCTTACGATACCACTGATCTCTCAAACAATCCAGAAGCTATTGCATGTGTGTGCAACGGTGATCCTAGAGTCTCCAGCGTGGCCAAGACAACCTTGGTACATGTATCTTGTTCAACTATCCTTGAGACTGTAGATTTCCCCTAGGGGAATGACCCCTCTCTACTTTCCCAAAAAGGAGGCGAGCTCTTACACCCTAGGCTGCCTACCTTTCACCTGATGGCCTTGATGCTGAATGCAGTTTTGAGGAAATGGTCCCCTCAGAACCCATCCAGCAAGTCCTCTTCTCTTCTAGGCAAACTTCAATGAGATATATAGTAGCTATGCCTTCAAGTAGAATTGCTGCTCATCCTGGTGTCATTCTTATTGCATAGAGTTCTTCAGTTGTGATCTTGTACTGCTGTTATCCTATCTTTACACCCTAGCCCAATCTGGTCTGAGTGCATCTCAGTGCTAACGCAGCTTACCACACATCTGCCGATGAGAAAGCAATCTCTCTGCATCTTCTCATTTCCAGATTCATGAAGCCAACAGTGCCTTGGAACGTTAATGTAGTGCTAGCGACACTCACACAGCCTCCCTTTGAACCACTGGTTTGGCTCCTCTGAAATACCTGACCTGGAAGATTCTGTTCTTGGTGGCTGTTACCACCACTCGAAGGGTGAGTGAATTACAATCCCTAATTCACTATTTGACTTACCTTCAATTTTTTCCCAATGAAGTAGTACTAAGAACTCACCTGAAGTTCCCGCCAAAGCTGATTTCAGCATTCCATTTGAACCAGTCCATGGTGCTTCCTACGTTTTATCCAAAACCTCATGTGCATGATGAAGAAAAGAGTCTTCACACATTAGTTTGTAAGAGCACTTTGGCATATTACAAATATCATACTCAACCTCATAGAAAAGTGTCCCAGCTCTTCATCTTATACACTCCCAACAAGCTGGGGTTGAGTGTAACAAAGCAAACACTTTTTCCAATTGGATTACTACTGCATTCAGCTTTTCTATTCAGCCACTGGATTGGATCTTGCTAACCCAGTCAAGCCTCATCAGGTTCAAGCAGATGCCTCTTCCATTGCATACCTCAGACGTTCCAGTCAAGGACATCTGTAAGGTTGCCATCTGGATGTCTGTGTATACCTGCACCTCACATTACTGTCTGGACTGTTTTAGCCTTGACAAACAGTGCAGTAGGGAAAACAGTATTCCCTGTACGTACCCGGATCAGTCCAGACACCTGGGTTTTGCCTCCGCACCAGCAGATGGAGACAGAGCAAGATTTGACTGGCTCCGCCACATATAGCAGAGTGCCACCCACAGCCTCTCAGTCTTACTCTGTCTCCAGCAGATGGTGCAGGTGCAAAGCCACAGCTTCTGGGATCCACAGGAGGATAGGTGGTGTTTAGTTAGGGTTTGTTTAAAAAAAAAAAAAAAAAGCCACAAAAGAAAGAAACAGAAGACGAAAGAGGAGACTGAAGGTGCAGTCAGATCCTGGCCGTGGGAGCCTCCTGGGGGAGTGGAAGATCCTGAGGGGGTCATCCTTCCCTGGTTGAGGCAGCTGCTAAGGGTCGAGGACCCGGCCGTGGCGGGTTAGCAGCATCGGGGGTGACACCGGGGAGCCCGGTTCACTCACCCCATACTGGAGCAGGAGCCCAGCACCGCGGCCAGCGCTGGCAAGTAGTAAAAAAAACCCAAAACATTGTAATAAGTAGAAGCGGCCGTCGTTTTGTGCTTCTCTCTCTGCGCGCCGGCTCTCCGTTGACTTAGTTGATTCGCGGCTGTGCTCCTTGTTTGTTTTTAGCAGAGGGGTGGCCGGCGGAAGATGCCGCGAGGCTCGGCTTGTGTCGCGTGCGGTTCGGCGCGCACGAGTTGTGTGCAGGGCGGTGAAGGGCCGTCGGAGCTCGGTCGGGGGACCCGGTCCAGGGAGATCCGCCGAGGGCAGTGCAGATCCGTTCCCGCTCAGTGTGGGAACGGCGGCCATTTTAGATTCATTTAGGGAGGCCACGCGGGCGGCATCGGGGGATGGGCCGATGCCTCCCCCGCTTTCTCCTCAGCAGCCGGCCCTGGGGGGGGCGGGGCTGCCTCCCCCATACTGGAGGATAGCCTGGGGGAGACTTCCTCATCGGGGGACTCGTCGTTTTCGTCGGACTTTGTGCTTTTAATGAAGAAAGTACTGAAGCACAGAGTCCTCAGAAAAAAGGCAGAGAAGAAGAGAGCTCCTGAGGGCAGTGGGAAGCAGTCCAAGTCCCGGAAGAGGCGGAATAGGGATAGGCCCCACAGGGACGTGGAACCCCCAAGAGAGAAACGGCCCTTGCGGACGGTCCCTCAGGGCATGGACATGGAGTCCTCGTCTCAGGAGGAGATTGATCCACTCCCGAGACCCCCTGGGGGGGGGTTGACGAGTCAGATGGTGAGGGGCCGGTGCAGCCTGGTACCAGCAAGGGGCTGCCGGTAGTGGACGGTGACGATCCAAAGGTGGTCCGGCTATTTAAAAAGGAGGAGCTGGTTCCACTCATCCCGGCCATACTCCAGGAGCTCGGTGTGGAGGCGCCTCCAATGGAGTCCCGTCCGGGGGCCAAGATGGATCCGGTGTTGTTGGGTCTCCGGGGTCCACCCGTCGCTTTCCCATTCCATTTTGCGGCGACGGACATCCTGTTCTGGGAGTGGGACACTCTGGAACTGGGTCTGAAGGTGAGTAAGGCCATGGATAAGCTATATCCGCTTCCGGAGGACGCTCCGGAACTTCTTCGTCTTCCTAGAGTAGATGGCAGCGGTATCGGCTGTGACAAAGAGGTCGATGATTCCGGTAACGGGGGCTACAGCCCTCAAGGACGTCTAGGATAGGAAGTTGGAGCTTCAACTTAAAAAAGTGTTTGAAGTTTCGGCCCTGGGGGTACGCGCAGCAATCTGTAGCAATTTTGCCCTGAGGGCGGGCCTGCGCTGGGCTCAGCAGCTTCAGGCAAATGAGGATCTTTCGGAAGAGGAGGCTCTTCAGGCGAATCGCTTGGAGGCAGTGATTGCCTACAGCACGGATGCGTTGTATGACCTCTTGCGTACGTCGGCCAGGTCAATGGTGTCGGTGGTCTCGGCCCGCCGTCTCCTTTGGCTTCGACATTGGGCAGCGGATGGGTCATCCAAGGCCCATCTTGGAGCCCTTCCCTTCAAGGGGAAGCTGTTTGGCAAGCAGTTGGATGATCTGATGCAGTCGCTCGGTGAAAATAAAGCGTTTAAGCTACTGGAGGACAGGCCTAGATCTCGGGGGTTCTTTCCCCAATAGGACCCGATTCCGGGGGAACAGGAGGTCCTGGCCAACGAGATTTTCAGGATCGTCTTATCATGCAAGCTCGTCCCGACAGCCGTCGTGGTCTCGGTCCTTTCATGGCAGAAGAAGTGAGAAGCAAGGTGGTTCCCCAGCGAGATTGGGGGCTAAGGTCCCCCAATGAAGATCATTTGGTCCATCCCTCGCGTCAGTTGTGTCACCTGGTGCCACATGTGGGGGCCCGGCTGATGCGATTTGCCGAGGAGTGGACCAAGATAACGGCGGATCAGTGGGTCCTATCCGTGATAAGTCACGGTTACGCTTTAGATTTTGTACGAATACCTACAAGCAAGTTTCTCGTCTTGCCTTGCAAGGACCCAGAGAAGCGACGGGCGGTGCTGGACACGCTACAACGACTAGAGGATTTTGGGGCAATCACCCCCGTACCGCGGGGTCAGCAACGCATGGGCCGGTACTCCATTTACTTCGTAGTCCCCAAAAAGGAGGGCACGTTCAGGCCAATTTTGGATCTAAAAAGCATCAATCGGTGTCTACGGATTCCACGCTTCAAAATGGAGACGATTCGGTCAGTGGTTGCCTCAGTGCGTCCAGGCAAATTCCTGGCTTCTCTGGATCTGACGGAGGTGTATCTTCACATAGGCATTCAACCGTTTTTCCAGAGGTTTCTTCGGTTCTGCATTCTGGGCAGGCACTATCAGTTCCGAGCTCTCCCTTTCGGACTCTCCACCACTCCTCGTACGTTCACCAAGGTGATGGTAGTGGTGGCAGCTCAGTTCCGGAGGGAGGGGTTCCTGGTGCATCCCTACTTGGACGATTGGTTGATTCGGGCGAAGTCCGAAAGGCAGTGTCAGGAAGTGGTCACCAGGGTTCTCCAGCTATTGCGCTCCCTAGGCTGGGTGATCAATCTGGCCAAGAGTCATTTGAAACCCACTCAGTCATTGGAATTCCTGGGGGCGCTGTTCGACACAAGGCAGGGGAAAGTGTTTCTCACCCGGGAGCGGGTGGTCAAGTTGCAAGGTCAGGTGTGACGCTTATTGTCTCTGTGGATGCCTCAAGTGAGGGACTAGCTTCAGGTTTTGGGCTCCATGGCGTCCATGCTGGCTTTGGTGCCCTGGGCTTTCACTTATCTGCAGCCTTTACAATCGGCGTTGTTGTCCCGATGGAATCCGGTGTCCGAGCAGTTTCATCTGCTGCTTCCCCTTACGGAGCAGGCGAGATCCAGTCTCAGCTGGTGGCTAGAGTCCAGTCATTTGGCATCGGGAGTGTCCCTGGTTATGCCCGAATGGACGGTGGTCACCATGGACGCCAGTCTCTACGGCTGGGGAGCGGTCTGTCTTGGACGTTCAGTGCAGGGACAGTGGTCCAGGACACAGTCTCGGTGGTCCATCAACCGCTTGGAGACCAGGGCGGTGGCTCTGGCGTTGCAATATTTCCTACCGTTAATTTGGGGAAAGGCGGTCAGTGTTGTCGGACAATGCGACCACAGTGGCGTACATCAATCGCCAGGGCAGAACGAAGAGTTAACTGGTGGCGACGGAGGCCCGACAGGTGATGCGCTGGGTGGAGCAGAATCTCAGCTACCTGGCGGCGTCTCCCATAGCTGGGGTGGACAATGTTCAGGCGGACTTCCTCAGTCGTCATCATCTAGATCCCAGGGAATGGGAACTAGCATAGGAAGCGTTTCGGCTCGTCTGCGAAAGGTGGGGCATGCCTCACATGGACCTGATGGCCACTTTTCAGAATGCGAAGGCCCCGCGATTTTACAGTCGGAGAGAGAGAGGGGCCGAAGGTGTTGACGCGCTAGTGCTTCCATGGCCCACAAACGTTTTACTATACGTATTCCCTCCGTGGCCTCTGAGCGGCAAGGTACTTCGATTCATAGAACTACATCAGTCGGACGTGATCTTAGTAGCGCCGGAATGGCCGAGACGTCCGTGGTTCACGGATCTCCTCCACTTGGCGGTCGAACCACCCCTTCGTTTTCGGGAATCCCAAGCTCTTCTTCACCAAGGCCCCGTTTGTTTGGAGGAGGCGGATCGCTTCTGTCTCGCGGCCTGGCTTTTGAGAGGAAACGCTTAAAGAAGAAGGGATATTCGGATGCTGTGATAGCCACATTGTTGAGATCTAGGAAACAATCTACGTCTTTGGCCTACATGAGGGTCTGGTCGTGTTTGAGGATTGGTGTAGAGAATCACAGTCTGGACCCTATGGGAGCTGCGGTGTCCGATGTCCTAGCCTTCCTACAGGCTGGCCTCTCGAAAGGTCTCTCTTGTAGTACCCTTCGCGTGCAGGTGGCAGCGCTGGGGTGTCTTAGAGGTAAAGTTCACGGGGTGTCCCTGGCTTTACATCCAGATGTCGCTCGTTTTCTTCGGGGGGGCTAAGCATCTGCGCCCTCCATGGCGTCACCCTTGTCCGTCCTGGAACCTCAACTGGGTGCTTTCGGCGTTATGTTCGGTGCCTTTTGAGCCTCATAAGCGCGCGACATTGAAGGACCTTACGATGAAGGTGGTGTTCCTAATTGCAATTACCGGCTAGGCGAGTATCTGAATTGCAGGCTCTGTCGTGTAGGGAGCCGTTCTTACAGATCTCAGATTCCGGTGTCTCGTTGAGGACGGTTCCTTCCTTTCTGCCAAAGGTGGTCTCCGTTTTTCATTTGAATCAGTCCATCGAGCTTCCCTCCTTCCCTGAAAGGGATCGGTCAGAGCCCAGAGAGCGAGATTTACGGAAACTGGATGTCCTCAAGACCTTGTTACGTTATCTGGAGGTCACGAATCCTTTTCGTGTTTCGGACCATCTATTTGTTTTGTGTACTGGTCCCAAGAGAGGAGGTGCGGCTTCCAAGACGTTGGCTCAAGGAGGCCAATGGCTCGGCGTACTTGCTGTGAGGGCGGCCTGTTCCCGTAGGGCTTCGAGCTCATTCTACGCGATCTCAAGCTGCTTCGTGGGCGGAATCTTCGCAAGTGTCGCCTCAAGAAATCTGTAGGGCGGCTACTTGGAAGTCGTTACATACCTTTGCAAAACATTACCGATTGGATGTTCAGGCCACAACTTCGGGTGGTTTTGGTGAGGGAGTACTCCGAGCGGGACTCTCTGGATCCCACCCTAGGTAAGTTGGCTCTGGTACATCCCAGGTGTCTGGACTGATCCGGGTACATACAGGGAAAGGAAAATTAGTTCTTACCTGATAATTTTCGTTCCTGTAGTACCACGGATCAGTCCAGGGACCCGCCCGTATCTTGGTGTGTATCTACACTGAAGGAGAGTTTATGCTGAAGTAACGGAGAGTCCGCTCGTGGAATTATCCTGGTTATTAGTTCTTGATTTCGTTCACTCCATTGGTTCTGGGAGCCTTGTTCCAGTTGGGGGTTTGAACTTGATTTGTTGGGTTAACATAGTTAGGCGGTATATATGTGTTCTTATAATCTGCTTTGACATTACGTAAGACTGAGAGGCTGTGGGTGGCACTCTGCTATATGTGGCGGAGCCAGTCAAATCTTGCTCTGTCTCCATCTGCTGGTGCGGAGGCAAAACCCAGGTGTCTGGACAAATCCATGATACTACAGGAACGAAAATTATCAGGTAAGAACTAATTTTCCTTTGCACCATCTCATTCACAAATAGTCTGCTATCCATGCTGGAATCCGAGTTGCTTATCATAGCTGCTCCGCTGCAACCCTCATCTTGGGACTCTTAATTCAACCCTTCTTATTGATGGAGGGGAAAAAAAGCAAGTTTGCTTACCGTAAATGGTGTGTTCTGTAGATAGCATGATGAATTTAGATGTTTTCCGCCCTCCTCCATGGACAGCTGACTATCCTAACCTATCAGCTTTGATAAGACTGCGGAGATTCTAGAAGCAATGACCATGCGGGAAGTCCCGCACATGCCCAGTACAGCTCAAACCTCTACTAGCTTGATGAAACAATTCTGTCCATTGCTGCCTGATGACGTCTCCCACAGATCATGTCTAATTCATCCTGCTATGTATGGTAAGCAAATCTGCTAATCAAGTTAATAAAGGACTTCAAATGAGTTTTTGATAATGCACTGGTGTGAAATCACACAAGCAAAATACTCTGTTACCAGTATAGTCATTTTAGTATATGTGATCTTACATTGATGCATAATAGTATTATAATGAACAGTATTAGACTCTTTTTCTCCTCTTCATACAGGAAAATGAAAAATCACCAAGTCAGAACAGGAAAGCAAAAGATGCCACCTCTGACAATGGCAAAGGTAGGACTTGAGTGTCTATTTTTTCATCATTTGTCACTGGCTTTTCCTTTTCAAATGTTTGCTCCTGTCTAGAATTAGCCTTTATCTCTCTCTCTCTCTGGCATTCATGGAGCATTTGCCGTTGAACCCTCTCCCAGGGTTTACCTGCTCCCTTCCTAACTGCTCCAATCGGATACTTCTGTTTTTTGCAGAGGGTGCTTTGTTTTGTGAAGTCTAATGTGCTCTCTGTGTGTTCCAATAGATGGTCTCGCCTACTCTGCCCTTCTGAAAAATGAGCTGCTAGGGGCAGGCATCGAGAAGGTGCAAGATCCCCAGACTGAGGACCGGAGGTTGCAGCCATCCACCCCTGAGAAGAAAAGTCTTTTCACAGTAAGCTACTACAGGGTCCAGAATTCTGAAAAAGTACTTGGCCTGCTCTCTTGGCTCAAATGCATTTTCTCAACTGGTAGAGATGGCAGAAGTGTCTTCAGCCCCAATCAGGGAGTAGGAAGGCGGCATCTTCAGTTCTGATCAGTGCCCCGGAGGTAGGAAGGAGGTGTTGCTGGGATGGAAGGAGAGAAAGGGGGGGGGGGGGGGAGAGGACATGTGAGGCGAAGTATTGGGAGCAAATAGGAAAGAGAATGTGTGGAGAGAGCGTTGCTTTTGGGTGAGGGGAAGGAAATGGAAGGGGTAGAGTTGAGAGCGAGAGAGAAGGGGGATATGTACTCGCCATATATTCTTTGGCAACAGTCCCCCAACTAAAAACAAACCTGGGGTGGGGGGGGGAAGGGGGGTAGGAGATGGAAGGCAGGAAAAATGAGTAAATCTTGGAGTTCCCTAACCTGTGGAGATGTCATTTTCTTTATGACACCATTGGGAGTTTTTTTAATATGGAGTATGAATTGGCTTTTTAGTTTATTAAATCACTTTTGCTCTGTGCTGCAGGGATGACTATGTCGGCTTGGACTTAATGCTTCAGTTTTTATTTTATTTTCCCCAAGAATTTGTGTTTGTTGTAACTCTCTCAAAAACAGGAGAAAATCATTGGCAAAAATAGGAGCTATTTTTCCACCAGTTTTCTGCTGAAGAAATTTCCAGGGAAAATAAAATCTGAAAATGAAGCTCACCAAGTATGACCTACAGTACTTAAGATATGTGTACATATTTCTTGATTGTTCCTCCTTTTTCTCATTTTATTCCTTTATGGTTTTCATCAGATTTGAATGTGCTAGTTACCGTTCATTTTATAATAAACAGAAATGACTCTGTTTTCCTGTTAGTTCTAATTCATAGTTTCTTAGTATTCAGACAGGTTAATCCACACAAATGGTTATGCACCTCCATCAGCAGATGAAGACGGAGCAAAGCTGACATCATGGTGTGTGTATGTGTGTGTGTATGTATATATATGTGTGTGTATATATATTTTCTCCGTCTGTTTTTGCTGAGTCCACCCTTCCCAGCATGATGCAGGAATGGATTTGGAGGGGGACTTGTCAGGTGTTGCCTGGTTGGGGTGGGGGAAGGCTTCTCAGTGGGCACAGAACCTGAGCCCCCTGGTTTTAGTATGGGCTGCAGCGGTGTTCACATACTTTTCTATGTGCAGGTCTGCCGTGAAACAGCTTGGCAGGTTGAGCATCCATTTGGCTAGGCCCTGCTCGCAGGTTTTTGCTCGGTTGCCTACATGGAGGAGAAGTCCATAAACTGCTATTAATCAAAAGAGAATAGCCACTTCTTGTTGCCGGCATTAGTAGCATGGAATCTATTAAATGTTTGGTTACTTGCCAGGTACTTGTGACTTGGATTGGCCACTGTTGGACACAGGATACTAGACTTGTCATTTCGGGATTGTGGGTGCATGTCGCCCAGAAACAAAGGGCCATCAAAATAGTCAGCCTTCGATCACCGGACTCAGGCTCATATGTTCCTACCCCAGGACGCTCAGTTCAGTCTTCCCTGGGTTCTAAGAAAAGAGCTCTCAGTCTACCTAAGAGGTCATCTTATGTTGAGCCAAGGCCCAAAAAGCATCAGACCAAATCGGACCCCTCAAAGGTAACTATGAACTGAGGAAAAAAGCGGTCCCGACTCGGACACGTTGTATGCGTCGCAAAAAACCCGATGTAAGACCCAAAGCAACCAGCTCACGACACCTCTGCATCGTTGACTCAGACAGTACGAAGCATCCTGTCTCTACGCACATTGAGTCGCAGACACACATCGACGCAGTCTTATATTCACGACTCTTCGCATTCTCGACGCTGAACCCCATACGCACCGACGCGATCACGTCATAAGATGACTCATCACTTACATGATGAACATAATTCAACACGTGCGTCCACAAATTCAAAGAAAAAAATCACCATCACGTTCCTATAAGACCAAAGACCCCATTTTGAACATCCTATCAAAACCTCCATGGGTGTCTCCACAAAAAATATTCTCAATCAGCTCAAATTCATCACAGAGTGGTCCAACTGAATACTCCTGGACTATCCTCGTGTTCCCATAATAAATCCATACATCTACAGGAAGAACTAACACCAAGAACCATATCTCCCAGAGAGGAACTTGTCTCTTGGACACCTCAAACCCAGGCGTAAACTGCAAGAAGCTATCACCCCCCCCCCTCCCAAAAAAGACCAGGGGGATTCTACCACTTTCCATTCCCAAGAAGCCATAAATCAAATATCTACAAGAATTACAAATCTTTTTTCATCCTTGCATCCACAATTTTCTCCTCCTCATTTTCCTGATCTTCCAGAGGAGTCACTACACCCTACTAATTCCATCTCTCCGAATCCAAAGGATCCTACAGACAAAAACCACTCACTTCAATCATCACCACGAGATTCTCCCAGAGATGGCTCCCCTGACAGCTCCATGGGTATCCCCTCTAATCCCCCAGAGGAACTACCTGACCATACATCTCCTCCCGAAGACCTGACATATTCTCGTTTCATTGAGAAATTGGGCACTCTTCTCAAGGTTGAAATTAAACAAAAATTACCAGACCCCAGAGAAGAAGTCTTCGGTATTTTAAAAATTCTGGACGTTCCAGCTGAACCATCAGCGCTACCTTCTCATAAATTATTGGACTCTGTTTTGTCAAACTCTGGGAGGTCCCCTCAAGCAACAGCCCCTGTATCTAGGAAACTGGACATAAAATCCAAGTTGCAGAAATCTAACATTTATGGAGTAGTTCAACTACCACACGCATCAATTGTAGTAGAATCAGCGATGAAACACGCTAAAGACTAAATTACACGCCTCCACTCCTCTAAGAGAACAGAGAATTCTAGATGGCTATGCTAAAAAAAAAAAAAAAAAATCTTTTCAAAGGGCAATGCTCACTTCTCTCATTCAGCATCACCAATTCTACATGGTACAATACCTCTATGAACAACTCCAACTATTAAAACCGTATCTCCATTCAGACATAGGACAGCCTGTCACACCTCATCCTTTCTATGACATAGAGGAAGGTCTCGGACATCTTCTCAGAGCGGTACACAAATCTTTTGAAACTTCGGCCAGAACATCTGCCATAGCTATTGCAGCCCTTCTCATGGCATGGCTATGTTCTAGTTCCATTAGAGAACCGATATGATTTGTATATTTTTACAGGAATGTCGGTATAGAAAAAATAAATAAATAATTATTGTCTTTTTAAACTTGGTTCCGAGCTGTTTTAAGTTATACAAGTGATAGTTTTTATTTTTGGCGGGAAACCAGCTGCGCAACGCTGTTTTTCCAAACATTAAGTTACAGCAATAGCTTTTATGAGTATCACATGCATCTGGGTACTTTGTTGTTGACAGGCTTAATGTTTTTCTTAGTTGTTTTTAAGCATTTTTTATATATATCTTTTATGATAGATACATAGCCTGCTTTTCTATGGTTGTAATAATATGCACAAACAGTATGCTAGTGACTATTATATTTTTTAAATGTTCCCCTAACTTTTTAGACAATGTCCCTAATTTTTTTATCTTGCTCTTCAGCATTTTTTAAGTAGTTTTAAGACTCACAAGACATAGTGGTTGTTTTTTTATTTGGAGTAAAATCAGCCATATCACGTTACATTTTTTAATGATGGCATATGTTTTTGGTTTAATCTGGTTATAGTTCTGAAGTTTTCTTTATCCTAAGTCACATTTTTTGCACTTGAATAATGTTTTCACATTCCCATTATTGTACTTTAACCATGAAATAGACTTGTATACCCTTTGGGTAAATGAGTTTTTTGTCAATACAATTTGCAGTGACATGCCATTTTAAGATATCCAATTGTTTTGTGTGTTTTAGCTATATAATTTCTGATTTTGTTGTTGATACATACTGACCGAGATCATCTTCACTAATGGTGCTACGTGACATGATAACACAATCAAAGTAGAGATCCATGATACAACAGGTAAATAGCCAGCTCTGTAGTTAGTATCCATTCTTTGGGTTTTTTTTAATGTTTTTCCTTTTTTCTCCCCCTTTTTTATAAAATGTTTTTTTTAATTTATTAATTGTTTTTCAGCTTTTATTTTGTCCATTGGTTTATTTATTTAATTTTTGTTTGATTGGTATTTTATCCCCCTTCATATTATAACATATTTTGATTCGCTTTGGTTGATCCCATTATTTTACAACATTTTTTTTATATGCATAGGTTACAAGTTATTGGTTCTTGTATGGCACTGAGTCATCAGCCCTGCAGGCACACCTTAAGTCCTGCACAAATTAAGTAAGCATTTTTATTTAAGTAGTTAGCTTTTATCTGATTTTAGTTTTGAATCACTGACTCTCTGACATTCATTTAAGCATGCTTATTAAATCACAATTTATTCTAACACAAAGTTAGCCTCTCCAGCATTAACTTGTCTGTGCTCATGAACAGTGTTTTTACTATTTAGATTGGCACCAATAGAGCTCCCTGTTTTTTAATCTACATCACCTCTGTATACCATTATGATGTCTAACACACATATATGTTATATTTTATTTTATGTCTGGAGTATGTACACCTATACATGTTGTTCATTGATTTTAATTTTTTGAGGGTGTTCATTTTTTAATGTTTACATATTTGTTTCTAGTTGCCCCTGAGGCAGCTCTATATACTAGAGCGAAACTCGGCCAGTCGGGCATATTTCAATAAAGGGCTTTCCCTGTACGTACCTGGATCAGTCCAGACCCTGGTTTATGTCACCAATCCAGCAGAGGGAGGCAGAGAAAACATTCTAATGACTCTGACGTATACCCTGAAGCACCACCTGCAGTCCATCAGTATTTCTCTGTCTCCCAGCAGAGGTGGACGTCCCTAACCCCTGCAGTCTGTGGTAGTTTATTATTTTTTTAGTCAGGTAGTTAGGAGTTAATTCCTTTGCAGCCTTTCTTTTTTCTCTCTTGTAGAGAGGCTGTTATTTTCAATTAAGTTAATAAAAAAAAAAAATTTTTTTTCTTCACAGCCGTTTTTTCTGCCTCCCAGGAGGTTGTCAAGTCCTGGGAGGACTATCCCTCCTGGTTTGAGGCTGCCGGAGTTGGGGAGGTTTGGGCCCACCAACCACTCCTGGCAGGGTTGATACCGGGGAGCCCGGCTCACTCACTCTACTTGGAGCAGCGCCGAGGGTCTGGTTGGTCAGGTAAAAATAAATAAATAAATACATTATTTTTGGACAGCTGAATCTTGGGTTATTTACCTTTAGTGTTGGGTCGGACTGCGCTTTTATTCTTTTCAGCGGAGTTTCTATTTATTTCCTTTAATTTTTAGTTTTTCTTTCGCGCCGTTTTTTTCTTTGCAGTGCCGTGAGGCGTGGCCTGCCGTGCTTGTGGGGATGCGCGCGCTTCTTTCGAGGGAGAGACTCTGTGCTTCCTGTCTCCCCGAGGGGGAAGGTTCGTCAAATTTGCCGGTTAAAAAAGGAACCAGGCTACCTCGCACGACTCCAAAACCTCGGACCAGCTGCTCTCCTGCCCCAGGCTCATTTCCCTGCATTGCTGGGACGGAAGCACTCTTGTCTACTCTGAGGGCAGCAACACAGCAAGCTATTCAGAGTGCTGCAGACCCACCTTCATTGTCGCCGCAGCCGGCTGTCCCTGGGGGGGAATAAGCCACGTGAAACAGGCCCATATTTATCTGCTGATAGCCTGGAGGAGATTTCTGATTCTTCTTCTTCTTCTGCCCTTTCGGGAGATTTTATTCGTTTTCTTCGCAAAGCGTATAAATCTAAGAAATTTCATAAGAAACATAAGGGTATCTCATCTGGTCAGAATTTAAAGCCACGTTCCTCTAAAAGGACTAGATCTAAGGATTTGAAACTGGGGTCAGCTCCTAAGCGTCCCCTTCGTTCAGGTCCGGACCAGTCAATTTTTTCTTCCACAGATGATTCTGAGCATGGCTCTTTGCCTATCCCGGACAAGTCCCTACCAGAGGGGGATATAATTGAAGATCCCGCTTTGGGTACTAATTCAGACCCTCATGTTGCGGACGGGGATAATCCCAAAGTGGTCTGACTGTTTAGAAGAGAGGAACTTGGTCCTTTAATTCCAGCAATTTTACTGGAGTTGGGTCTAGAGGCTCCAGTGAAGGATTCTCGGATGGGTGACATTGATCCGGTATTGCTTGGCCTTAGGGGTCCCACAACATCTTTTCCTTTTCATCTTTCTCTCACTGATCTTCCGTACCGGGAGTGGGATACTCCTGAGTTGGGACTTAAGGTAGCATGAGCTATGGATAAATTGTATCCTTTACCTGAGGAAGCTTTGGAAATTTTAAAATTTCCTAAGGTAGATGCTGCTGTATCAGCTGTCACTAAGAAGACAACTATTCCAGTAACCGGAGCAACAGCTCTTAAGGATCTCCAAGATCGTAAGCTTGGAGGTTCAGCTTAAGAGAATTTTTGAAGTTTCTGCTCTTGGTGTGCGGGCGGCTATGTGTAGTAGCTTAGCTTTGCGAGCTGGGCTAAGATGGGTACAGGCTTTACAAAATAATTCTTCCCTCTCTGAAGAGGAAGCTGCGCAAGCTTGTAGACTGGAAGCTATTGTTGCTTACAGTGCAGATGCTTTATATGATCTCCTTAGGACCTCGGCTCGCTCTATAGTTGCTTCACTGTCGGCTCGCAGACTTCTTTGGTTGAGGAATTGGTCTGCAGACGCATCCTCCAAAGCTCAATTAGGGGCTTTACCCTTTAAGGGAAAATTGTTATTTGGTAAGCAATTGGAAGATTTAATTTTGTCCCTAGGAGAAAATAAGATTCACAAATTACCAGAGGACCGTCCTAGATCTAGAAGGTCTTTCTCATCTTGCTCTCATTTTCGGTCTAACAAGATTTCGTTCTTCTCGTCTTTCGGCTCCTCCAGCTAAACAGTCCTCAGGTAGACAACAGAATTGGTCTCAGTCCTTTCGTGGCCGTCGCTTTGGCAGACCAGGAACTTCCCAAGTCTCAGGAGGTAAAAAGTCTGTCCAATGGGATGAGGCCGGTCCTTTCTCCGGTTCCCGTCATCGGGGGCAGGCTGTCTCTGTTTTACGGAGAATGGGCCAGATGTACGTCAGATCAATGGGTTCTATCAGTGATAAGTCAAGGTTACGCTTTAGATTTTGTTCTGAGGCTTCATCACCTGTTTCTAATTTCCCCATGTTCTTCCCTACAAAAGCGTCTCATATCCAAGACTCGCTACAGCATTTAAGCGACCTAGGAGCCATAGTTCCAGTTCCAATATCAGAGCGTCGGAGAGGTCGTTATTCAGTTTTCTTCGTCTTTCCCAAAAAAGAAGGAACCTTTCTTCCCATTCTCGATTTCAAAAGAGTCCACCGTTGTCTAAGGATTCCAAAGTTTCGGATGGAAACTCTCAGGTCTGTCATAGCTTCGGTACACAGAGGAGAATTTCTAGCATCTCTCGACCTCACCGAAGCTTATCTTCATATCGGCATTTGATCCGATCATCAGCAGTTTCTCAGATTTTGCATTCTAGGGCAACATTACCAATTCCGGGCTCTGCCATTCGGTTTAGCCACAGCTCCCAGGTCATTTACCAAGAAAATGGTTGTGGTGGCCGCACAACTCAGGAAGGAGGGCCTGTTGGTACATCCGTACCTGGACGACTGGTTAATTCGAGCAAAGTTGGAATCTTTTTGCCATTATACAATCTACAGAGTAATCACCCTCTTGCAGTCTCTAGGTTGGGTGATCAACAAAGACAAGAGTCACCTGTTACCTTCCCAATCTCTGGAGTTTTTGGGGGCATGGCTTGACACTCGTCAAGGGTTAGTGTTCCTTCCAGAGCATCGCCTTCTCAAACTCCAATCGCAAATTCGAGATTTACAATCTATTCCTATTCCTTGTGTTCGGGATTATCTGATAGTTTTAGGTTCAATGACCTCTACTCTGGAATTGGTTCCCTGGGCCTTCGCACACATGAGACCACTTCAGTCTGCATTGCTTTCACGCTGGAATCCGGTTTCGGAACTATACCACCTTCCCCTTCCTCTTACAGAAACGGCTCGTTCCAGCCTGGATTGGTGGTTGCAACCAGCGAATCTACAACGGGGTGTTCCTCTAAAGATTCCGGAATGGACTGGGTCACTACCGACGCCAGTCTTTCAGGCTGGGGAGCGGTATGTCTGAAGACATCTGTTCAGGGTCAGTGGTCCGAAGAGGAAGCACAGTGGCCAATCTATTGGAGACCAGAGTGGTCCATTTAGCCTTAATCGCTCTTCAACCTCTCCTCTGCGGGAAGTCAGTGCGAGTTCTTTCCGACAATGCGACCACGGTAGCGTATATCAACCGCCAGGGAGGTACTCGAAGTTTACTGGTAGCTCAGGAAGCACAACAGCTGATTGCCTAGGCGGAGCAACATCTGCTCAGCATCGCAGCCTCACACATTGCCGGGGTAGACATTATCCAAGCCGACTTTCTCAGTCGACATCATCTCGACCCAGGCGAGTGGGAATTGTGCGGGGAAGCTTATCAAATGATATGTAACAGATGGTCCACTCCGGCAATGGATCTCATGGGCACATTTCAGATTGCCAAAGCCCCTCGGTTCTTCAGTCGCAGAAGGGAAAGAGGAGCAGAAGGAGTAGACGCTCTAGTACTCCCTTGGCTAAGAGATGTTCTTCTCTATGTGTTTCCTCCTTGGCCTCTAATCGGCAAGATTTTGCGTCGGATAGAAGTTCAACAAGTCAACGTAATCTTAGTGGCTCTGGAGTGGCCACGTCGTCCGTGGTTTGCGGACCTCGTCAGTCTAGCACTGGACGGTCCCCTTCGATTTCGAGACATACCGTGCCTTCTGTCTCAGGGTCCGGTTTATTTGGAAGAGGTCGAACGCTTCTCTCTAGCGGCTTGGCTTTTGAGAGGCGTCAGTTAAAGAATAAGGGTTATTCAGATGCTGTAGTAACTACTTTGTTGCATTCTAGAAAGCCTTCTACATCTTTGGTTTATGCAAGGGTGTGGAAGGTTTTTGAGTCTTGGTGTAATGAGGCATCAAATAGATCCAGTTCACTCTTCTGTTTCAAATATTTTATCTTTTTTACAAGATGGATTAGCCAAGGGTTTGTCCTGTAGTTCCTTACGAGTACAAGTAGCAGCGCTTGGATGTTTTTGTGGTAAAATTCAAGGATTTTCCTTGGCAGCGCATCCGGATGTAGCGCATTTTCTCAAAGGCGCACAACATCTACGTCCTCCATTTCGGAATCCTTGTCCTGCTTGGAGTTTGAGTTTGGTCCTTAACTCTGTGTTCGGCTCCCTTTGAACCCCTTAATCATGCGACTTTGAAAGATCTCACCTTGAAGGTGGTGTTTCTGGTGGCCATTTCTTCAGCTCGTAGGATTTCAGAATAGCAGGCCTTATCTTGCAGAGAGCCTTTTCTTAGAATTTCTGATTCAGGAATTTCATTACGGACTGTTCCTTCCTTTTTACCTAAGGTAGTATCTTCTTTTCCATTTGAATCAGTCCATAGAGCTTCCGGCTTTTCTGTGTTTAGATCGCTTGGATCCTTCCTCTAAGGATCTTAAGAAGTTAGATGTAAGACGAGCACTGTTGTGTTATCTTGAAGTTACTAACAATTTTCGATTGTCTGATCACTTGTTTGTTTTGTGGAGTGGTCCTCGTAAAGGTCATAAGGTTTCTAAAGCTACGATTGCTCGTTGGTTAAAAGAGACAATTCGTTCAGCTTATCTTCTTGCTCGTCGTGATCTTCCTGAGGGTTTGAGAGCTCATTCTACTAGGTCACAAGCAACCTCTTGGGCAGAATGTCAGTTAGTTTCTCCTCAGGAGATTTTTAAGGCAGCGACTTGGAAGTCATTGCATACATTTGCTCGTTATTACCGCTTGGACGTACAAGCTCCAAGTTCAACAGCCTTCGGAGAGCGTGTTCTCCGAGCGGGACTCTCTGGGTCCCACCCTAAATGAATCAGCTCTGGTACATCCCAGGGTCTGGACTGATCTAGGTACGTACAGGGAAAGGAAAATTGGTTCTTACCTGCTAATTTTCGTTCCTGTAGTACCATGGATCAGTCCAGACACCCACCCTTTATGTCTGTGTATTATATATATATATATTATTTTTTTTTTGGAGAGTCCGCTCGTTCACTGTTTGGGTGTTTAATTCGCCTTTCATGCTATTTTTCTTGATATTTTCTGGTTTATTCCTAAGAATTTTTTTCTTGGGGTTCTGCTTCCATTTAGGATTTGTGATTTGGAAATTTGTTATCCTGTTTAGATAGCTAGTTAGTATTTTAGTAGTTATTTGTTTCTGCTTTGATACTGGTCAATACTGATGGACTGCAGGTGGTGCTCCAGGGTATACGTCAGAGTCAGTAGAATGTTTCTCTGCCTCCCTCTGCTGGATTGGTGACATAACACAGGATCTGGACTGATCCATGGTACTACAGGAACAAAAATTAGCAGGTAAGAACCAATTTTCCTTTTTTTATCATCAGATTCTCATTGTTAAAAAATACCATCCTAGAAGCACAGTCCGGATATATTCCACACATAAGAAAGGTGGAAGGAAGGCAAAATGATTACCGGCATGGTTTAAATGTGAGATGAAAGAAGCTATTTTAGCCAAAAGATCTTCATTCAAAATTGGAAGAAGGATCCAACAGAAGAAAATAGGATAATGCATAAGCGTTGGCAAGTTAAATGTAAGACATTGATAAGATAGGTTAAGAGAGAATTTGAAAAGAAGTTGGCCGTAGAGGCAAAAACTCACAGTAAAAATCTTTAAAAATATATCCGAAGCAGCCTACAAAGGAGTCAGTTGGACCATTTAGATGATCGAGGGGTTAGAGGGGCACTTGGAGAAGATAAGGCCATCACGGAAAGAATAAATGATTTCTTTGCTTCGGTGTTCACTGAAGAGGATGTTGGGGAGATACCCGTACTGGAGAAGGTTTTCATGGGTAATGATTCAGATGGACTGAACCAAATCACGGTGAGCCTAGAAGATGTGGGTCGTGTATCGACTTGGGCCTTTAATACCTTGAAGGTACAGGTGGTGGCTCTGGCTTGTTTCCGAAGTCACGTGAATGGTGAACCCTTGACTGCTCATCCGGTTGTGGCACAGCCTTGAAAGGGACGAAGCATCTTGGTGCCCCTTGCGGTTGCCAGTGCCCATGTAGAGTCTTAATCTGGTTCTGGAATTCTGGCAGGTCCCACCTTTTGACCACTGCATAGCATCTTCCTGAGGTTACTTACTAAAGGACTATTTATTTATTGATTGATTGATTGATTGTTATACCGAGTTTCATGATAGGCATCACATCAACCCGGTTTACAAATAACAAGGAGTGTAAAGCATAACGTAACGTAAAAAACAATATTTTCAATAAGAACCTTGAACTTTAAATACAGTGAATCAGAAAAAGGGAGAGGGAAAGTTACAAAAAACAAGGAAAATAAACTTGGGATGGAAGGGGAGAAATTGAACAGCACAATATTTACATTTCAGCCTATTGATACATTAGAATAGCAAGTGAAAAAATAAGACTATGAAACGGTACATAGGTAATCAAATGAATAAATATGACACAGTTGTGAATGGTAATAGTATGATAAATATTCAGCAGGAATTAGTGAGAGAGGGTTTGAGGTTGGTTGATTCGTGTTTACATTCCATTATTGCATACGAGTTAGTGCTAGTGAGAGGAGGTTTTATTCAAGGCTTGGAAATGCTTTTTTGAAAAGCCAAGTTTTTAGTCTTTTCCTAAATGTTAAAGAGCATGGCTCTTGTCTCAAATCAGGTGGGATCGAGTTCCAGAGAGCTGGACCTGCTGATGAGAAGGCTCTGAGACTCAAGGATTTATGTTGGTAGGTTTTGGCCTTTGGAATTTGGAGTGACTCTTTGTAGTATTCCCTGATAGGCCTGGCGGAGGTGAATTTTTTAAGTGGTATTTGTAGGTCGAGTTGCGTGTGTTGGTTGATAGTTTTGTAAATGATGTTAATGGTTTTGTACATGATTCTATAGTGGATCGGAAGCCAATGGAGGTTTCTGAGAATAGGTGAAATGTGGTCAATTTTCCTGGAATTTGTAAGGACTCTGGCTGCAGAGTTCTGAACCATTTGTAAAGGTTTGGTGTAAGAAGCTGGGAGGCCTAATAGTAATGAGTTGCAATAATCTAGTTTGGAAAAGATTATTGCTTGCAAGATTGTTCTGAAGTCCTGAGTGTGAAACAGCGGTTTTATTCTTTTCAGGATATGTAATTTGTAGAAGCAATCTTTGGTGGTTTGGTTAATGAATGTTTTGAGGTTGAGACGATTGTCTAGGATGGCTCCTAAGTCTCTTACGTGGGTTGTTTGAAGGAGTGTGGGTGGTTTAGGAAGTGTGTTATTGTTTTCCGGTGATATGAGCAGGAATTCTGTTTTCGAAGCATTGAGTACAAGGTTTAGACTGTTGAGGAGAAGTTTAATTTCTAATAGGCAACTGTCCCAGTATTCCATTGTTTTTGAGATTGATTCTTTTATAGGGATTACGATCTGTACGTCGTCTGCAAAAAGGAAATGTTTCAGGCTTAATTTTGTAAGTAGTTGGCAGAGTGGTAGCAGGTAGACATTGAAAAGGGTGGGTGAAAGTGATGATCCTTGCGGCACTCCTCTATTAGAAGGGTGGTATTGGGATTCTTTATTATGAATTTTGACTCTGTATCCTCTGTTTTCTAGAAATGTTTTGAACCAGTTTAGTGTGGCACCTGTTCAACCAATGTTTGCCAGCTGTTTTAGAAGAAGGGCGTGGTTGACTGTGTCAAAGGCCGCCGAGAAGTCAAGGAGGATTAGTAAATATGCTTGGCCTTTATCAATACCAGAGAGTAGGTAGTCCATGAGTGAAATTAGTAGCGTTTCGGTGCTTGCGGCTTTGCGAAAACCATATTGGTTTGGGGACAGAATACTGTGGTCCTCTAGGTAGTTGGATAGTTGGGTGTTTACCAGTTTTTCCATGATTTTAGCTATAAATGGTAGGTTGGAAATAGGGCGGAAGTTGTTGGGATCACATGCATTTAGATTTGGTTTTTTTAGCAGTGGCTTGATTGAGGCAGTTTTTAGGTCATCTGGGTAGATGCCATGTGATATGGAGCAGTTTATAATATCTGCTAGGGTTTTTGCTATTGTGTCCGGGATAAGAAGAAGCATTTTGGTAGGGATTTGATCAAATGGGTGTGATGACGGTTTCATTCTTTTTAATACATTTTGTATCTCTGTGATTGTGATGGGTTCAAAGGCAATAAGCTGGATGTCTTTATTTTGGGGAAGATATGTGTTATCTGGAGACGTAGTGTTTGCAATCAGCTGATTAAGGAGATCCGATATTTTTTTGTTAAAATGAAGAGCCAATTCGTCTGCTTTAGTCTGGGCTTGTTCGGGTGGTATATCTGGAGTGATAGGTTTAGTGAGGCTGGAAACGAAGGCGAATAGAGCTTTTGAGTCAAAGCTGAGATGATGAACCTTTCGGGCATAGTAGTCTCTTTTGATTTTCAACGTGGTACTTTTGTAAAGATGGAGTGATCGTTTGTAATCAGAGAGTGAGGCTGGTGAAGGGGCTTTGCGCCATTTTCTTTCTTTTTGCCGAAGTAATTGTTTGAGTTTTCGTAGTTCATCATTATACCAGGGATGTCGTTTGGATGTATTAGCAGACCTTGTTTTGGTTGTCAGTGGGCAGAGAGTGTTTGCTATAGATTTTGTTATTTTGGACCAGGATTGGAGGGCAGCGTTAGGGGTAGATACTTCAATGAGTGGTAGATCCGAGGTTAGAGCTTTACTTAGATGTTCCGAGTTGCAAGGTTTTCTGTATAGGAAAGAGGGTCTTGAGTTGAGTTTGGAGTCTGATCGAGGTAAGGAAAAGCTGGTGGAGATTAGAGAGTGATCTGACCATGGGACTTTTTTGCAATTTGGTTGTTTTGTAAGAGAAATACCAGTGTTTGTAAAGAGTAGATCGAGCATGTGGCCTGCTTTGTGGGTGGGTTTATTGATTTGTTGTCTGAATCCCATCGCTGACAGTGCGGTGAGGAGGGCTTCACAGTTTGTAGAGAACTATGTTCTGCACATTGAGTTTCCAAACTGTGGGCTCAGACTTCCCGGGAAACACCTATGCGAGGGTCTCCAAGAGTGGTCCAGATGCAAACTGTTCCATTTTTAGGCCAGAGGTGGTCTTGGATTTTTACTAGAATCAATCCCTGCTGACTCTGGGCAGGGAGAGAGAGGTGGAAGAATATTGCCTGTTACGGACCTTGGGTGTCAAGCGACATATCTTGAGATATGGGAGTTTTCTAAACCTCTCAGGAAGATGGACCAGCTGTTTATACTCCATAGTGGGAGAAAACGTGGTGAACCGGCATCGCAGGCTATGATAGCTCACTGGATTAAGGTTATCACGGCCGCATATGTGGATACTGAGCAGTTGTGTCCTAGTCAGGTTAGCGCTCATTCTACTAGGGCTCAGGCAGTATCTTGGGCAGAGATTAGATGGTTGTCTCCTGTCAAGATTTGCCAAGCTACGACATGTTTTTTCTTACACAATTTCCAGGTGTTCTTGCCTGGATGTGCAAGCCCAGGAGGATGCAGCCTTCACGAGTGTGGTGTTGATCGAACATGGGCAGCCTCCCACCCTGTTCGTGAGTAGCTTTGGTACATTCCACTGGTGAGGATTAACCTGTCTGAATGCAAAGAGAGGAGAAATTATTACTTACCTGATAATTTCCTTTTCTTTAATGAAGACAGGTTAATCCACCTTTCCTCCCGAGTGGCTGCATTTCCGTGGATTACTGGTAAGTATCAGATCCAGTTCCTAGATTAATAATATCACACTTCTTGTCTGACCTCAATGTTTTCCTGTTAACTGAGTGTTTGAATGCGTGCCTTAATGGTTATGATCATGTATTATTTACTTGTCCACAGTTGGGTTTTGCAGAGAATGCTGGCGGCCTGATGCCGGTGCAGGGGTATATATACCATGATGTCAGCTTTGCTCAGTCTCCATCTGCAGGTAGAGGTGCATAACCACTGGTGTGGATTAACTTGTCCTCAACAAAGAAAAGGAGATTATCAGGTAAGTAGTAATTTCTCCTTTTTTTTTCTTTTGTCCCTTCCCCATCCAGTACTCTCTCAGTTCTAAACGTTCAAGCCCAGATGATGGGAATGAAGTTTCTCCATACTCTTTATCACCCGTCAGCAACAAGAGGTATGTGAAATCTGCCTGATTCTGCTACTGGGAATTGAGATTCTGTATGACCTGTTAGAGCCACACACAACTGTGCAGGACTGTGGAGCTTCAACAGCAGCAAAACATAAAAATAGCATGCTGGATACATCAGCCAGTCATAGAAGTTTTATCGCCTAACATTTCTGTAAGAGGATTAATGCATTAGAAGAAAATAGCCATTGCTTTGTATTTTGATTAAATGCATGTAATTATTATTATTTTTTTTGCTGATAGTCTGTATATGGGTTTCTTTTTAAGATGGTCTAACACAAAGCTGTTGGTACTGTACCTCCAAACGTCCTATTGTCAAATTCTAAACAAGGTACATATGCCAGTGTCCAAAGGCCTGAAAGATATGCCGGTGCTCACATAATTATTTTACTCACTGAGGAACAAAATCAGAGGGAATACTGTACAATACTATCAGCACCACTCACACAAGAGACCATGTAGTTGAGATGAGACCTATTGTAATTAACATTCAGAAGTTGCCTGATCAAAGCATAGAGTGGACAAAAGTTGTAGGTATTGGCAGCAGTCCACAGGCACTTGTGAGCAGCTCCATGTAATGCAGGGAAATGGTTGTGAATGTTTATGGAAATCTACAGCTTAACAGTACACATTGTACACAGTTATTCGTCTATTGGTCTAATAATAAGAGCATAGCAATGAACTTGAGGTATGGCCCATTTTGTTTCTCATTAAGTTTTATTGTGAAAAAGATTTACAGTACCAGAGTGGGTCATACAAAATCAAACATCAGCATTAAACCATCCAACAACTAACTTGTATGCTCACAAATCAAAACATTTTCAGTATTTAACATGTATAGTCCCAGCTTACCAACACCCCACCCCTTCCCCCTCCTTCTATGCTTGAATATCCCCATGCACCTATCGTAAGTCCCTAGCTACCCCCACCATATACTAACTCCTTCCCTCTTCCCTCTCCCCCCCCCCCGCTTAGTTCCCAGTTAAGATAAGAGCAGTAGTTCCGAAGATCCTCTAAACTTCGTGTTCCTTAAGTGCCATCAGATTTCTCTGAAGCCGCCACTTCTCAAATGTATCCAAATTTTTGTGTCGAATCGCTGTTAATTTACCTAAATAGTATATTCTCCCCAATTTCTGAATTACTCTCCGGACAGGAGGTAAATCAATTTATTTCCAAGCAAACGCAAGTTCACATCTAGCCGCAATAACTAGTTGCTGTGTCAAGAAAATCACACCGGAAGCTGAATCCCCACTGTGAATATTCAAAAGAAAAAAATTGGGGTTCTCTTGGGATTGACTCTCTCACCATCTCTGCCAATAAATGCATGATCAAATCCCAGAATATAACCACCTTTGGGCATTCCCACCACATATGATAGAAAGGACCCTACCATGCATATCCTCGCCAGTAAAGCTCTCACATATCTAATCCAAATTTGGACAGCTTGGCTGGTGTGAGATACCACCTATAAAGGAGTTTATAACCTGGTTCTACAATCGAGGCAGGTAGGGAACACTTTTTTTCCTGTTGCGGAAGCATGTTTCTCACTTTCTTTCCCCCAAAGTTCCCTTCAAATCTTTCTCCCATCCCACAAAATGCGCGGGAGTCCTTTGGGGGGTCTGTGTTCAGGAGGGTATAAAGTTTTTAAATCCCCCCCCTGGACATCCCTTGTGCCTTGTCACAAGCCATTCAAATAAAGATTTCCCTAACATTAGTCCTCGGCGTAGTTCTTTCCTGGATAGAAAATAACCCACTTGCAAATAAAAATAAGTCCATAATGGGCAAATGAAATGCATGCATAACATCTGAAAGGTTTTATATGGTTACCATCCCAAATAAGTGCCAAGCGCTCACAGCCCCCAGTTTCCCATCGCTTGGCCAAGACCACGCTACAGCTCAGTTTAAAATCTTTATTGAAGAAAATAGGAGATTGATAAAATATGAACAATTTCAGACTAACTTCACAGCTTCACTGGGGAACCCCCCCTGCAAGAGTGCCTTCTCCAAACTGACCCATCTCTTACTATCCCCACAGCTTTAAGCTGGGCCACCACATAATACCAGAGCAGACAGGGTACCCCCTTGCCCCCCCTCTTATTTTGAGTAGAAACGTAATGCTATTGTTCACTCTTGGCGGACGTCTCCTCCATATGAAATGAAATAACCCTGTCATTTATGGTGGCCAGGCTATTAAGATGAGCACCGATCTTCACGCCCAAATATTTCACCACCAAAGATACAAATTTAAAAGGGAACCTACGTTGAAGGTCTGAAACTTGCTCTGAAGGCAGCGTAATATTCAAGAATTCTGATTTATCTACATTTAGCTGTTAGCCAGTTACTCTTCCAAAATCCCCCAGCTCCTCAATGAGGGCCGGCAGAGATGAATCCGGAAAGGCAATCGAAAAAAGAACATCATCAGCGAACATAGATAATTTATAATCAGCCCCACCTACTCAAATTCCCTGAATCTCCCCACGACTGTGAATTTTAATGGCCAGGGGCTCTAAATATAGAGCGAAAAGAAGAGGAGAGAACGGATGTCCCTGTCTCGTACCTCTACCAATCGGAAAGGCTTCCGAATACCCCCTGTTGATTTTTATACTAGCATTTAGGGTTACTATATAACTTCCTTACTCAAATGGAAAAATCCCCCCCAGTCCAAATTTCTCCAAAACAGCAAATAAACAATCCCAATGAACGAGGTTGAATGCTTTTTCAGCATCTACTGTCAGTAAAGCTAAGGGAATCTGTATTTCCTGTGCCCACCAGATTAGATCAGTTATCCTCCACACATTGTTGGCTGCTAACCTACCCGGATAAAGCCAGTTTTATCTGGGTGGATCAAAGAATCTATCATCCTGACCAATCGTTTAGCTAGGATTTTGGCCAGAATCTTTAGGTCTCAGTTGATAAGGGATATAGGCCTATAGGACCCACAGAGTTGGCGAAGCCAGGGAGATATCCAGTACTGTAATTGCAGCCGCTTCAGTACTGCTCCCTGATAAGAGTTCATTAAGTGCAGCAAATAGTGGTCTAGCTATCTCTGCTCTAAGTAGCTTATAAAATCCCACAAATAATTCATCCATCCCTGAGGCCTTGCCCATTTTCAAGTATTTAATTGCCTGTTCCACCTCCATTTTAGTTATTTCCTTATTTAGACGCGCTTGCTGGCTTGGATCTACCTGAGGCACTATCATATCTCTTAATTACTCCATTATTTGAGATGTATTGATATTGGTGCGGGAGTGATATAATTCTTTATAAAATTGGGAGAATAGTCTTAATATTCTCATTGTCATTAACAATATTTCCATCCTTATCTTTAATTTTTAAAATCTGATTTTGAAACACCCTGGCTTTAAGTTTCCTTGCTAGTAACCTGCTTGCCTTATTTCCTTCATAATGCTCCTGCTTCACCCTATTTAACTGCGCGTCGAGATCCCTTAATTCCGCTCTCAGTTGTTCAGTTGCCTTTTCCAGTAGAGCTTCTGCACATTGTTTATGACGGACCTCCAGTTTGCCCAACTGAAATAATGCTACTATTTTTCCTAGCGTGTAGCCAGATGGTCTCAGGACCAGTGGGTTATGTGCTCTTCTGCTAGCAGATGGGAGTCTGAGTCAGATTTCAAAGCTAACGTCACCCTAGATATAACCCTGTAGTGACCTCAGCTCTTCAGTATCTCTCCTTCTCCTAGCAGGCGCTACCCCCACAAAAGCACGGTGTTAGTGAATTGCAGCAGAAAGAAATTACCTACTCATTTTAAAAAGGATCGAGCCCCCCTCTCCTGCAGTGATATCTAAGGGTCCCTCCCCCAGTTGAGAATTCCTGAGGTGATTTCGCGATCCCTCAGAGGTGTGCCTTGGTCCGGTAGCCGGCTCCTGGCTGGATGTAGCCACTAAAGCGGCTGAAAGGCAGCGGGTGCATAACAGAGCGTGGCGGTGAACGTTAAAGCCCTCTCCCCCCTCAGCTGGAGACATCCCTGCACGCAGCCGGTAAGCGCCGAGACCAGGTAAGCAGGAAACTTAATCTAAGGTCTCCGGACTCGGCACGCTGTACCGACTTTGTTCTCCATCCGGCGAGGTAGATAGGGGAACACCGATTGGGTTGAGCTAAGCCCCGTTTCGGTGCAGTGGTCCCGACATGTGGAGACCCTCGGCGGTGCCATCTTGCATGCGGGGGGCTTCAGCAACATCTTCCCATCCTCGACCGTCTGTACGTGTGGGGCAGGCCAGATCATCTGAGCGCCCAACTTGCGCATCTATAATGTAGCCACACGCATAACTGCTCACGCACAGCCTCACGCATATCTATACACGCTCATAAGTGCGCATGCGCATAACCGCGCATATCGAGGTGCGACTACGCAGAGGCAATGGCACCGGCGGCAAAGAAGCTCAGAAGCACTCCCTTTGCACAGCCTGCCACATCAGAGCCGCACAGCCTGAACTGGAGTCCTGCCTGTGTCAACATTGCGAGGAAGCCCAGAGAGGACCATCCAAGCCTGGACCTTCACAGTCTGAGGATGGGTCGGGAATTACCCCATACGACAGCACCCTGGACCAAAGCAACTCCGAAATGGCATCTTCTTCACAAGAGGGCATTTCAGTGGCCCCTACTTAGACTCCCCCTGGGGCTAATATGGAACCAGGGGCTTTCTGGTTGGAATTTTTCCAGGGACTGCAAGCCTTCATTCAGGCACAGTCAGCCCCTGCTGCAACCCCAGCCGGGAGCACCTGACCCTCCCGGTCCTGCTTGGGTGCCTCGAGACATGCCTTGCCTCACTAAGAATTTCCCTAACAGGGACCCAGACACCATAGATGACAATGGTGGCTCACTAGAAGGGGAAGTCCCTCCAGGCCTAGACCCATGCTTTGCTTCTTCCACAGGTATGAATTGCCAGCCCTTGTTCCCAGACTCTGAAGACTCTGGGGATTCCAGGCATGGACCCTATGGCGGAACCAAAGAAGAACCTCATCTTGGTGTCCCTTCATAAGGCCTCATGCTATTTCCCAATGATGGAAGCTATCCAGGAACTGATTGACCTGGAGTGGGATGCCTGGAGGCGAACTTTAAAGGAGGTCGGGCCTTGGAAGCCTTGTATCCTCTGGAACCAGCGACCAAGGAACGTCTACGTTTCCCAGAAGTGAACACAATGGTCTGTGCTGTCTCGAAGTGAACAACCATTCCCGTTGAGGGAGGGGTGGCATTGAAGGATACTAAAGATAGACAATTAGAATCCATTCTTAAGCAAGCCTTCGATGCAACACCAATGACACTGCAGATCGCTTCCTGCTGCGTGCTGTTGGCACGCTCCTGTTTGTTTCTCTCGAGGGAGGCAGATAATTCTGGAACGTATGCCGGAGAAGCGATTGAACCTGCCGCAGCCTTCCTGACGGATGCAAGCTCAGACCTGGTGCGTACCTCAGCAAGAGGAGTAGCCTCAGTAGTGGTGGCCAGAAGGCAGTTATGGTTGCGGAACTGGTCTGCAGGCGCAACTTCTAAGGCGAATTTCACAAGAATGCCCTTTAAGGGATCTCTCCTGTTCGCAAGCGAATTAGAGAAATTAGCCAGCAAGTGGGGCCAATCTCCAGTGTCTCGACTACCGGAAGACAGAGGCAAAAGATCCCAGCGTCCTTCTCCCAGAGGAACTAGGGGCAGAGGCTCCCAAAGCTTTCAACCCTACAGTAATTCGTCGTTCCAGGCACCTCGTCCCTCCGGGAGGTCCCAGTCCTTTTGGAATTGACAAACCAAGAGAGGAGCAGGTCCGGGGGCAGGCTCGAACCGAGCTTCCCAATGAGAGTGGGCCGATGCATCCACAGGAAGAGGAAATGGGGGGGTCAAATTTCCCTCTTCTACCAACGATGTGTCAATCACGTCAGACAAATGGGTACTAAACATCATTCAAGAAGGTTACTCTCTGGAGTTCCGCAGCATCCCTCGGGACAAATTTATGATGTCACCCTGCCACACCAAGAGACTGGCAGTGGAATCCACTCTGACAAGACTACTCAGTCTGAAGGCTATAACTCTGGTACCTGCACCCCAGCAAAATAAGGGGCGTTATTCCATCTATTTTATTGTTCCCAAGAAAGAGGGATCATTCCGACCCATCTTGGACCTCAAGAACGTCAACCATCATCTGCGGATACTACAATTCCGCATGGAGACTCTCCGCTCCGTAATAATGGCAGTAGAACCGGGAGAGTTCCTAACCTCCCTGGACCTCTCCGAGGCCTACCTTCACTTCACAGTCCATTAAGACTACCAGCGTTTTTCTACGCTTTGCAGTACTGGGTACCATTACCAGTTCCAGGTGCTACCCTCTGGCCTGGCAACCGCCCCCAGAACATTTTCCAAAATCATGGTGGTTGTGGCGGCAACACTGAGGAAGGAAGGGATCTTGGTACACCCTTACTTGGACAACTGGCTGATCCGGGCGAAGTCTTCGGAAGAGAGCCCACAGAAGACCAGCAGAGTCAAGAACCTACTACAGGAACTCTGTTGGGTCGTGAACACGGTCAAGAACAGTCTGCAGCCCTCTCAATCTTTTAGAATACCTGGGGGCCCATTTTGACACCAAACAGAACAAGGTCTTCCTCCCCCGAGGAGGAGAAAACTGATGGAGCAATTATGATGATGGATGACCACTATGCGCCCCAAGGTATGGGACTGTCTTCAAGTCCTCTGGCTCATGGCATCAACCCTGGGCAAGGGCTCACATGCGGCCACTCCAGTGCTCCTTACTGTCATGCTGGAACCCACTGTCCCAAGACTACTCAATTCGCCTCCACCTACCAGCAGAGGTATGTTCTCAGCTTCAGTGGTGGCTACAGGGAGACCACCTAAGTAGAGAAGTAAGCCTATCCCCACCAAACTGGATCATGCTCACCACAGACGCGAACCTCCGAGGGTGGGGAGCCGACTGTCAGGAAATGATGGCCCAGGGACAATGGAACAAGGAAGAGGCAGGATGGAACATAAACCGCCTGGAAGCCCGAGCAGTCAGACTAGCGTGCCTGCAATTTAGCCACAGGTTCCAAGGGCAAGCGATTCGAGTGATGTCAGACAATGCTACAACGGTTGCCTACATCAACTGCCAGGGAGGAACCAGGAGCCAGCAGGTGTCTCTGGAGATAGACTCCCTCATGGCATGGCGGAGGTAAACCTATAGGGGATCTCAGCCTTCCACATCGCAGGGAAAGACAACGTCTCAGCGGACTTCCTCATCTGAGAAAGCCTGGACCCAGGGGAATGGGCGCTATCGACCAAAGCCTTCCAACTGATAGTAAATCGCTGGGCCCCCCCACCCCCCCAAGCCATGGACCTACTGGCCACACCTCTCAATGCCCAAGTCTCCAGGTTCTTCAGCTGCAGATGAGAGCCGCACTTCCAAGGAATCGACGCCCTCGTCCAGATCTGGCCAGAGGAGGACTTACTGTTCACCTTCCCACCATGGCTCTACTGGGCAAGATCATCCGCAAGTTAGAACACCACAGGGGACTAGTTCTACTAGTGGCCCCGGATCGGCCAAGGCGCCCAAGGTACGCAGACATGCAAAGATTCCTTGCATGTAGCCCTTTGTGCCTACCTCCACACAGGGATCTTCTCCAGCAGGGCCCAATTCTTCACGAATATCCGTCTCTATTCTCTCTTAGGGTCTGCGCTTCTTCAAGTGAGTCCTCTCAAGGGTCAGTTACTCGAAGGCCATGATTGACACCCTGCTCCGCACGCAGGAAGTTCTCAACATCTCTGGCATACATACGGATCTGGAGGATATTCGAAGCCTGGTGCGAGGACTGCGGGGTATCCCGGCGAACTGCCAAGATTCCCATGATTCTGGAATTTCTGCAAGATGGTATGAAGAAAGGGTTGTCACTCAACTCCCTCAAGGTAAAGGTAGCAGCCCTCTCCTGCTTCAGAGCCGAAGTGAACAAATCCGTCTATCATCTCATCCGGACTTGGCCTGTTTCCTAAAAGGGGTTAAGCAACTTTGACCACCCCTAAAGTGGCCGGTTCCCCTGTGGAACCTCAGTCTGGTATTGGACTTCTTAGCAGGGGCTTCCTTCAGACCAATGCGCAGTCTGTCACTACGCCTCTTAACATTGAAGATGGTATTCCTGGTGGCAATATGTTCAGCCTGTCACATCTCTGAGCTACAGGCACTATCCTGTCGGGATCCGTTCCTTAGGTTCACTCTCAGAACGATACAGCTTTGCACAGCCCCTCCTTCCTACCGAAAGTGGTCTCCGAGTTTCACTTGAACCAAGCCATCTCCCTAACATCTCCGTATGGACTCAGTTGACTCCCGCCTTCTTCGCCATCTAAATGTCGGCAGACTCCTGGTACGATACCTGGAACAATCGGAACCAGTGTGCAAAACGGATCGCTTGTTTGTTCTCCTCAGCGGGAAGAATCAAGGCGAAGCAGCTTCGCGAGCGACTATAGCTCGTTGGATCAAGGCAGCCTACATAGAGGCAGGAAATCCCTTACCTCTGCAGGTTAAGGCTCATTCTACTAGGGCCCAGGCAGTATCTTGGGCAAAAGCCAAACTGCTGTCTCCCGCTGAGATCTGTCGAGCGGCGATGTGGTCCTCCCTACACACCTTCTCCAGGTTCTACAGCCTGGATGTCCAGGCCCGAGAAAATGCACCCTTCGCAAGGGCAGTGCTAAGTGGACCACGGGCAGCCTCCCACCCCGTCCAGGAGTAGCTTTTATACATCCCACTGGTCCTGAGTCCATCTGGCCTCACACTAGGAAATGGAGAAATTACTTACCTGATAATTTTGTTTTCCTTAGTGTAGACAGATGGACTCAGCATCCCGCCCATGGCTGCCCAGGAGAAGCACCAAGGAAGAACCTGAGAAGCAAACCTCGATGCTATACAAATACGGGTAAGCTAATGCCTACCCCTAGTCCAGGGCACCTGCAATACGACTGGTGTCGGCGTTACGCTGGTTAAGTGCACTGGGGTCTCCACTTTGAATCACGTTTTAATCAAGTTTTTAATCGTTTGTTGTAGTTAGGCAATATATATATGTCGACAATGGCTTTTCGAGGAGGATACTGAGGAGCTGAGGTCACTACAGGGGTATATCTAGGGTGACGTCAGCTTTGAAATCTGACTCAGTCTCCCATCTGCTAGCAGAAGAGCACAATACCCATTGGTCCTGAGTCCATCTGCCTACACTAAGGAAAACGAAATTATCAGGTAAGTAATTTCTCTTTCCCTGTAAGTACAGGATCAGTCCAGACGGTGGGTTATGTCCCCCGTCCAGCAGATGGAGTCAGAGTAAAACTTCGAGGGTGCTGGTATATAAACTGGTGCACCCTCCTAGATCCTCAATATCTCTCTGACTCCAGCAGATGTGAGGAGGGGATCTCGTTGTTTCCCCAAATTAGGGTTTATTACTCTATATATATTATTCTTCTCTCTTTCGTTGATGGATCAAGTTATTTAAAAGGAAAAAAAAAAAAAAAAAGTTTTTGTTCCTGTCAGAAGGGAGCCGGGGTTTCTTGGCTCCCCTGATCATCCTGCCATCAGGACTGCCTCTTACCTCGTTTATTTATCTCTTCTTGTGATCTTCAGGGGTAAGCTTGGGGGTAGTTTTATTGGTTTGTGTTCCTTTTTCTTTCAGCGCAGGTTTGGGCGCATTCTGAGGTGGATGCTGGTGGGGCCAGCCTCTCCCCTCCTTCCCGTTGCGGCGTCTCACCTCCCCCGCGGCCCTGCGACGCTTCATTCCCCAGGGCCGCAGGCGGCACGGAGGTCCCATTCCCCTGCCGTCCCCGGGGTTGAGGGTGTTTGGGCGGGTGTCTAAGGGCACGGCGAGCCCGCTCTTCCCGCGCCGCGATCTCAGGCTTTCCCGGGGGGGGGGGGGCTTCTCCCGGCGTGCTGCACCTGACTTAGCTCTCGCGCGATGCAATGCGCGTGCTGTCCGTCCTACGGCGGCCCGGGCCAGGGCACCTCGAGGGACGGTCCATGCGGTCGTTGTCTCCCCAGGGGGGAGACGAGCGCCGCCCCGCCGACAATTTCGCCGCCGCACCCGGAGCGCCGCGGGCCTCGAGGGCTAGCCCCGCCCCCATCTTTGGCGGGAGCGTCGGCCATCTTAGATCTGGAATGCAGCGCGGACTCGGACGCGGAGGAGCCCACTGAAGATTTTTTGCCGTCCGCCCCCCCGACCTCAGATTCGGGGCCTCTGCCTTCCACATCCGGACTCCCCAGGGACCCCCTGCCCTCTCCCTCGGCGGGTCCGCTCAGTTTTTCAGCGGACTTTGTGGTGCTTATGCACCAGGCGTATTTACAAAGCCTGAGCCCTCAGGGGGGGGGCAGTTTTCTCTCCACACCCCGCCAAGGTCCCCAGGCCCTCGGGCGTTGCGGCTGCGGTACTGGGGAGCGTAGGGGGCGGCACCAGGTTGCCCCTGAGTATACCTCTCTCCCTGGGGGGCCCGTCACCCTCGCCGAACCTGGGGGGCGACCCAGTGTCACAGGTGGATGACGATTTGGCCTTAACAGCGCACCTGGAATGCGATGATCCGCGGGTCCTTCGCATCTTTCGCAAAGAAGAATTGGCGGATCTCATCCCCCACGTTCTCAAGGAGTTGGACCTCGACCCTCCCGTGGAACCCCCGGGACCCCCGGTTCCCTCCGTAGCCTCGGCTACCTCCAAGGGTGACCCTGTCTTGGCAGGTCTGCATCCCATAGCGAAGACATTTCCCATTCATGATTCATTTCTCCATCTTCTGGTGCGGGAGTGGGATAACCCGGAGGCGTCCCTTCGGGTCGGCAGGGCGATGGACAAGCTCTACCCTCTTCCGGGTGACTTTCTGGACCTGCTCAGGGTCCCCAAGGTTGATTCAGCGGTGTCCGCCGTCACCAAGAGAACTACCATCCCGGTCACAGGGGGCACCGCGCTGCGAGATATTTCGGATAGAAAGCTGGAGGTCGCCCTCAAGAAGATCTTCGAAGTCTCGGCGCTGGGGGTCCGGGCGGCTATCTGCGGTTCGCTGACTCAGAGAGCCGGGCTTCGATGGGTTCAACAGCTCCTCACCTCTCAACAGTTACCGCCCGAGGAGGCAGCCCAGGCTGACCGTCTGGAGGCGGTCATTGCTTACGGGGCGGATTCCCTGCACGACCTGCTGAGGGTCCTGGCAAGGACCATGGCATCGGCCGTCTCTGCCAGAAGACTCCTGTGGCTCAGGAATTGGGCGGCGGACGCCTCCTCCAAGGCGAGTCTGGGAGCGCTGCCCTTCAAGGGCAGGTTTCTCTTTGGAGAAGACCTTGATCAGATCATCAAGACCCTGGGGGAAAATTCGGTCCACAGGTTGCCTGAGGACCGGCAGCGTGGTTTTCGTTCGTACTCTGGAACTTCCAAGAATCGCTACCGCGCCCAGAGGCGTTACCGAGGCTCCAGGACACAGAGCCCTAGGACACCTTCCACCAGGTTGCAAACGTGGACGCGGCCCTTTCGGGGTCGCAGACCGGCCAGGGACTCCTCGGCTCAGGGAGCCTCAGGCAAGCCCTCACAATGATGTCAGGCCAGTCCACTCCTCGCTGCCCCGGATTGGAGGTCGCATCGCTTTGTTTCGCGAGGAATGGACCAACATCACCACGGACCAATGGGTCCTGGATATTGTAAGAGACGGTTACGCATTGGAATTTGTGCGGGCCCCCAGGGATCGGTTCATCTTCTCCCCCTGCGGGTCAAGTCTCAAGCGACAGGGGGTGCAGCACACGCTGGACAGGCTGCTGACCCTGGGAGCCATCTCGCACGTCCCCTTTGGAGAGGTGGGCTCGGGGCATTATTCGATTTACTTCGTGGTTCCCAAAAAGGACGGAGCCTTTCGTCCCATTCTGGACCTCAAGGAAATCAACAAGGTGCTCCGGGTCTCCAAGTTTCGCATGGAAACACTCCGCTCTGTCATTGCGGCGGTTCATCAAGGGGAGTTTTTAGCTTCCCTCGACCTCACAGAAGCTTATCTACATATCCCTATTCATCCGGCTCATCACAGATTCCTTCGTTTCAAAATCTTGGGTCAACATTTTCAGTTCCAGGCGCTGCCCTTCGGCCTGGCGACCGTGCCCAGAACCTTCACAAAGATTATGGTGGTGGTAGCGGCCGCGCTCCGGAAGGAAGGCATTCTGGTTCACCCTTACTTGGACGACTGGCTCATTCGTGCGAAGTCTCTGTCTCAGGGACGGGTGGCGGTCGACAGGGTGGTGTCTTTCCTTCAGTCTCTTGGCTGGGTGGTGAACTTCAGCAAGAGCAGCCTGCGGCCAGCCCAACAGTTGGATTTTCTGGGAGCGTGGTTCGACACGGCTTTGGGCAAGGTCTTCCTGCGTCCGGACAAGGCTCAAGCGCTGCGGGATCAAATCGTCCGGTTTGCGTCTCTTCAGACACACACGGCGTGGGACTATCTCCAAGTCCTGGGTTCCATGGCGTTTGCGATCAGCTTGGTGCCCTGGGCCTTTGCACACCTGCGGCCTCTGCAAATGTCCTTGCTCTCGAGATGGAAACCAGTCTCCCAGGACTACCAGGCGATTCTCCCACTTCCCCCGGCCGCCCGGTCCAGCCTGAGGTGGTGGCTGGACCCCAGGAACCTAGCGCAAGGATGTTCCCTGGAAACGCCGGACTGGGTAGTGGTCACTACCGATGCAAGTCTGTCCGGTTGGGGAGCAGTGTGTCTCCGGAGCTCGGCTCAGGGCAGGTGGATGGGGGATCAGTCTACCTGGTCAATCAACCGCCTGGAGACAAGGGCGGTTCGTCTAGCCCTGGTGCAGTTCCTGCCTCTGATCAGGGGGCGAGCGGTTCGAGTCCTCTCAGACAATGCGACGACGGTGGCATACATCAACCGACAGGGGGGCACCAGGAGCCGACTTGTCGAGTGGGAGGCCGCGCGCCTGATGGCGTGGGCGGAGCGTTTCCTGGATCAGCTGGCGGCATCCCACATTGCCGGGGTGGACAACATTCAAGCAGACTTTCTGAGTCGTCAAGCGTTGGATCCGGGGGAGTGGTCTCTCTCAGACGAGGCGATGTCTCTGATCTCCCGCCGGTGGGGGACGCCGGCGATGGATCTCATGGCGTCCGCTGCCAACGCAAAAGCTCCTCGGTTCTTCAGCCGCAGAAGGGAGCGCGGCGCGGAAGGCGTCGATGCTCTGGCTCTCCCCTGGCCCACTCAGATTCTACTTTGTCTTTCCCCCTGGCCACTGGTGGGAAAGGTGATTCGGAGGGTGGAACGGCACCACGGTCAGGTCATCATAGTGGCTCCGGAATGGCCGCGGCGCCCGTGGTTTGCGGATCTGCTCGGCGTGTCTGTGGACGGTCCACTCCGACTCGCGCACCTTCCACGGCTTCTGCATCAGGGCCCAGTATTTTTGGAACAGGCGGAACCCTTCTGTCTTGCGGCGTGGCTTTTGAGAGGAGGGCGCTCCTGAACAGGGGCTACGCTATTCCCGTGGTGGACACACTCCTCAAGGCGCGTAAGGCTTCAACGTCGGTCGCCTACGTGAGGGTCTGGAAGGTCTTTGAAGTTTGGTGCTCGGCGCGGGGGGCCCTCGCGACCGCAGCTTCCCGCCATCACATCTTGGCGTTTTTGCAGGATGGGCTGGAAAAGGGTCTTTCCTACAATTCGCTCCGAGTGCAGATGTCGGCCCTCGCGTCCTTGGCTCGCGCCTCCGGTAGTCCGGATCCGTCGTCTCATCCGGATATATCCCGGTTTCTCAGGGGAGTTAAGCACTTGCGGCTGCCGGTGCGTCCTCTTTGTTCCTCCTGGAATCTTAACTTGGTGCTGAGAGCCCTGGGGGGGCTCCCCTTCGAGCCCTTGCGTCACGCTTCCATCAAGGACGTCACCTTAAAGACGATTTTCCTGGTTGCAATAGCCTTGGCTAGGCGTATCTTGGAACTACAGGCGCTGTCGTGCAGGGAGCCCTTCCTGCGGTTCACGGACTCCGGGGTTTCCCTGCGGACGGTTCCTTTGTTCTTGCCTAAGGTGGTCTCCGCGTTTCACATGAACCAGGTGGTGGAGCTTCCAGCCTTCCCAGGGGACGCCCCTGCGGCGCTTCGGTGTCTGGACGTCAAACGAGCGCTTCTTCGCTATTTGGAGGTGACGAATGACTTTCGACTCTCCGACCATCTCTTTGTCCTCTGGTCTGGGGCTAGAAAGGGCCGGCAGGCATCCAAGACTACCATCGCACGCTGGCTCAAGGAGGCGGTGGCTGCTGCTTACATTGGTTCCGGGAAGGATCCTCCGGTGGGTATTAAGGCGCATTCGTTGCGAGCCCAGGCCACTTCCCATGCAGAGTCTCAGCTCGTCTCCATACAAGAAATCTGCCGGGCGGCAACTTGGAAGTCTCTCCACACGTTTGCCAGACACTACCGACTCCACGTACCGGTGACGGAGTCTGGTTCATTTGGGGACAGGGTACTTCGAGCAGGGTTCTCAGCGACCCACCCGGTGTAGGGAAGCTTTGGTACATCCCACCGTCTGGACTGATCCTGTACGTACAGGGAAAAGAAAATTACTTCTTACCTGCTAATTTTCGTTCCTGTAGTACTAGGATCAGTCCAGACGCCCACCCGGTATGAACCTGCTCGACTATTCTCTACTGTCCTTCTGTTCGCTGCTCCTTCCCTCTCGGGGGTAGTGGTCTTTTGTGTGTTGTTATGTTTGACAGTTCTCATTGCATGTTGCATAAATTTGTTCACAGTTTCAATCTTTTGGTTGAGTTTATGCTTGATCCATCATCCTTGGTCTGTTCAGTTTTCTGGCTTGGCTTTGATATTCTCGATACTGAGGATCTAGGAGGGTGCACCAGTTTATATACCAGCACCCTCGAAGTTTTACTCTGACTCCATCTGCTGGACGGGGGACATAACCCACCGTCTGGACTGATCCTAGTACTACAGGAACGAAAATTAGCAGGTAAGAAGTAATTTTCTTATTCTTGTCCCTTTCTAGCAATTCATTTACCTCTGGCCACTGCTTTAAAGCAGCTCCAGAGGGTTCCTGCCGACACTTCCCCATTGTCATTCTCAGAAAAAGAATGCCATCTCTTTCCACAAAATCTCGCTAAAACCCTTATCCTTCAATAAACTTTCATTCAACCTCCAACAGCCGATCCCAGACTTCCCCCTGGCCTTGATGTTACCAACCAACAGCTGCGTGGTCGGACCATGTAATGCTATCAATCTCAGCTTGCCATCCTTTATTAACCAGAGACTTATCAATCAAAAATAAATCAATATGTGAGTACACCTTATGAGCCAGCGAGAAAAAAGTGTAATTCCGCTCTGAAGGGTGAGCAGGCGCCAAATATCTACTAGCTCCCAATCTGCCATCAGTCCCTTCAACCCCTTCCGGTTCCCACTGGAAGCTCCCCCATAACCCCTGCTATTATCTAAAAAGGGGTACCTTGTAATATTGAAATCCCCTCCTAAGATAATTTACCCTTCTGCCCAATGTTGCAAAAGGTTCGAAAACCCCTCCAGAAACTTCCCCTGGACAGAATTTGGTCCATATACATTTCCCCACCCGGAATTTAATTATTAGATATCTGCCTTCTACATCTCTTAAGACTGAAATTACGTCCGCCACCACAGACTTAGAGAAGAGAATCCCCACTCTGCAATATTTATTGTATTTTATAGCCGAGACAAAAAGTTTTGGGGATACTGGGGTGAATGCATCAGACGTTCATGCCTCTTCTACAAATGGGTTTCCTGGCACAGCAAGATATCTACTTTTTTATTAATAGCATCATTCAGTAGCCTTCTCCTTTTGGCATGCGTGTCCAACCCTTTAACATTCCATGATAATATTTTTAATTCTCCCATTATCCCTTACATGTTTGCCACTCATATTGCAATCTTGGACCAAAATCAAGCCCATGATGTATCCACCACACTCTGAGCCAAATGCTTTACCTCTCTGGCTGGAGTGCTCCCCCCCTTCCCCATTACACTCTGACCACCTCCCTGAGGAATGATTACACTTAGCTTCACTAGACCACCTTTTGACCTCCCTCCACAGTCCCCTTTCACATGATAACTTGAAGCTTATATTTCCCCAAATGAACACATAATAAAACAGTGCAACCACCAACAAAATACCAGGCCCACACTGGACGTCTGCAGGCCCAGGAACACCATAGGTATGATCTGCGCTGAACCTGTCTTAGTAACGCCAACAGCTCCTAATGTCTGAGCTGTCAAGTCGCCACCTCCCTTGTGGAGGCCTACTCGCCAGACTGCCTCCTCAGTCGCTTTCCTCCATGTTGCACTCTCTGCCACCGGAGACTGGAACCTTCATCAGATAAAGCAGATATGCTGTGAGCCCCGGACTCCGCTGTCTTCATTAACCCTGCGGCTTGTAGGATCTTCTTTGCTTCCTCTATAGTCTTAACTCGTGAGGTAACACCATTAATTGCAAATTGAAGTCCAAAGGGGAACAGCCATTTATAATGGTAGTTCTTATCTTGAAGGATCTGCAGCATCTCCCGAAAGTCGCGTCGTCGTCTTACTGTATGGAAAGAGAGATCCTGGAAGACTTCCGCTTTGTGCCCATGCCAATGAATGCTTTTCATCTTCCTTGCCCGAAGCATCACCTTCTCTTGAATAACATAATCATGGAAGCACACTACTATGCCTTGGAGCACATTTCCATGCGGGTGGGCCAGGGATCTGTGTGCTCTGCCCAGAATCAATTTAGGGGTCTCCTCTCCACTGTTTTGGAGGATCAAGTCACAAATATCTGAGATTACCTTTGTGCAATCCGAATAGGCTGAATTTTCAGGGACACCCCTAAATCTCAGGTTCCCTCGTCTGGACTTATGTTCCAGGTCTTCCACCCAATCTTTCAGCTGAGTATTTTCTTCCTGCAGCTGTTGCATTTCATGCTGCAGGAGCTCACAAGTCCCAGCCTGATCTTCTGTCCAACGTTCCGCCGCATCTACTATGTTCCCTAGCTCTGCGCAGTCGCGTCTCAGCGCTCCCACTATTGATTTTATTTCTTCCTTCAGAGAGCTCATATCAGCTCTCAGTTCCCCGAACCAAATTTGGACATTTATTTATTTATTTTTGTTTTTTTTTATATACCGAATGTTCCTGTATAATATACATATCACATCGGTTTACAAGGAAAAAACTGTCACCTCGGCGGTTTACATTGAAACAGTTAACAATTAACAATTATTTGCTGAACAATTAACAAAAACATGAAGGCGCAAGGAGGAACTTAGTGGAACTTACAGTGAACAAAAACATGATTATTTACATTTCAATAATGAACTCTTCAGGAACTTGTATACAGCGGGGCTGGGGGACAACGACTATGCTGATATTGTCATTCTTCCTGCTCTTAGCTCTCAGTGAATGCTTGTGTGAAAAACCAAGTCTTAATTGTTTTTTAATCTTCCCCTCTCCTGCAACATTGTTGCAGGAGAGGGGAAGATCTACTTGCCGGGAAGGAGGGGCTGCTGCTGCGCTTTCTACTGCCGACCCTGGCTCGCAGACGCCATTTTCTCCGCCTTCCTCCAGCGCCAGGTCTTCTGCCTTTTTTGCAGCTGCTTCAAAAGAGAAATACCTCAGGTCCGGACTTTTTTTTTTTCTTTCTACATGTCATCTGTGGGTTCTCTCGTAGCAATTAGTAAGTTTTTCGCTGTTCCTCTCGGCCCGATGGCTGAACTCGGTGGAAGGTTGGTTAATTGGGGTCGGGAGTGCGGTCTTCTTCAAGTTTCCATTCAGCACCGTGACACCACTCTTCCCCCCCCAGTATGGCCCATTTAAGCTGTGTCAGTTCAGGGGTGGCTGTATTGGCCTGGGCTTATTGCCTAAAAGCCACAATATGACCTACAGTGCTTACGATGTTTGTACCCATTTCTTGACTCTCTCTTCCTCCCTTCTCTTATTTATTCCTTTCTTAATGGTTTTCACAAAACAGACTTGAAAGGTTTGAATCTGCTAGTAACTGTTCAGTTATAAGCAACAGAAATAACTGAGTTCCTTCTCTGACCATTGGTAACATGGGGAATATTTTGTATGCTCCTGGAAACAGTCAGAAGCTGCTGAGGTCACCTCGAAAACCAACCAGAAAGATCTCCAAAATTCCCTTTAAAGTTCTCGATGCTCCTGAACTGCAAGATGACTTTTACCTCAACCTGGTAGACTGGTCCTCCCTCAATGTCCTCAGTGTGGGTCTGGGGACCTGTGTTTACCTCTGGAGTGCGTGCACAAGCCAGGTAATACCATGTAGCCTTGGTAAAGAGATTAGTTTTCTAACCAGCTAGCATGAAGGTGATTGCTCAATGTTTTTCTGTTGCTTTCTCTCCCTCTACTTTTGCAGGTGACCAGGTTGTGTGACTTGTCTGTAGAAGGTGACTCCGTAACGTCTGTGGGTTGGTCAGAAAGGGTCAGTACCATATTTCTCAATGAGTACTAAATACCGTGATGCTGTAGCTACAATAAGGTGAGATAGAAATGCCTCAATATGTCCTGTGAGGCAGCAGTATAAAGGCCTGAATATGATGGTGGTTTCTTGTAATATAACTTGCTGACAAAAGGAGTTTAGAAAAGCTTTGGATATTTATTTATTTATTTATTTATTTAAAGGCTTTTATATACCGGAGTTCATGCACTTGTGCATACCACTTCGGTTTACACAGAACAAGGAACAGAAAATTACATCAAACAGATTGAACAATTAAACAAATATACAATTACAATTAAACAATTAAACAAATATAAAATTACAAAATTTTCTATAGTATGAAAAGCAATGTCTGGGTGTGAGAAGTTTTTCTTTTACCTTTGTCCCCCAGTTTTAACGTTGTCTTCATACAGTACAAAATGTGCTGAGTTTATATAAAATAAAATAGTGTTGGGCAGGGCTAAAAATGACTAAGTATCTTTATTAATTTGAAATGGAAGGCATATAAGATAGAAGTGAGGAAGGATTTGTAGGGATGTGAATCGTTTTTATAATGAATTAAAACTTCGTACAATATTTCTTAATTCATTATATATTGGCTAAAAGGTGAAACGAACACTTTTTCCCCTGAATTTTCGTGAAAATCATTTTTCAGGTTAGTGAGCGCTAACAAAGAAAGGTTTTTTGGGTTTTTTGTTACTTTTTGTTATTTTTTGTTAGCGCACACTAAGCTGAAAAACGATTTTTTACTTTAAAAAAAAAAAAAAAAAAAAGCTGATCTGCGGGGAAAAAGAGATTTTCCTGCAGCCACACGAACCCGAAAGCGCAAACGATCGGGCACCCGATGCACATCCCTAAGGATTTGTGTACTTGTAGCAGCTTATTTTGGTTCTCACAGGATTTTGCTATAAGTCTATCGTAATTCAGTCAGTGACCCTTGTGGTTCAGGAGCAGTCGTGCACTCTAGATCAGGGGTTCCCAACCTTTTGAGGAAGACACCTTTCAATCTCCAAAATGTTTTCTAATTTCCCCCCCCCCCCCCCCCCCCCATGCTTGACTTTAATTTTTTCATGCAGATAAATGCCATACAGAAAACAGAGAAATAAAAAATATGCACGCCAGAATCATTTGTAATGTATAAAGCTTAATATTAAATAAAGAATGGTTTCTGATATAAACTGTGCCTTCCCTCATGCTCTGCTTTTCCTCCACTTATGGACCCTTCCTGAGTCCTGTTCCCCATAACCCCTTTTTGGGTACTTGCCCACACCCTACTATCTTACTTTCTATTCTTTCCCTCCTGGGCCTCGAGTGCCACTCTCCCCTTGGCCCCTTCCTGAGTGCCTTGCCTCTTCTTTCCTTTCCTGATACTCTCCCTCTTGCCCTTTCCAAGTTTTTACTCTCGTGCTCTTCCCTCCTGTCGTCCTTCCTTCCCACTCTTTCACTGTGGCCATACTTCTTCCTCAGTGCAGCTTTTCTCCCTCACTGTCAGGCCGAAGAACATCCAGAGCACAAGTAGCAGTGGCCAGAAATGCTCCTCTGGATCCTCACCCTACTTACTGCCATCTCTGCTCGTGTGTACTAGTGGCCGTTGAAGATGCTGGGGGCAGTATGCTTCACCTCTTCTTGGCCTGCCTTTAGGCTTCTCTTGGTGGCAGTCAGCTGCAGTCTCTCTTGCCTCCTCTCCATGCCTGTTTGGGCTTCGCAAGTCTGCGATCTTCCTCTCCTTGGCAGGGACTCAGGCAGTGGGATTAGACAGCATGAGCTGTGGAGCAGAACTCCTCAGAGGTGAGATCAGCCAGCTCTTTTTCAGCAGTTGGACTTTGGCTGCCTCTCTTCCAGTGGACCTCAGGTTGGGAACCACTGCCCTAGATCCCATTTTGGCAATATGCAGCTCCTGGGATTTTCCTTTTTTGAAGCTGTTGCTATATCTAGGAATAATATGTGACTCATGGCAGGGAATCTTATTTTTGTGTTTTTGTTTTGTTTTGTTTTGTATTTTTTAGGGGAATTTAGTAGCAGTTGGTACTCACAAGGGTTTTGTACAGATCTGGGATGCAGCAGGAGGGAAGAAGTTATCCACGCTCGAGGGGCATACAGCCAGAGTTGGTAAGGAAACACTGGGAGTGTGAGGGGCTGAACCTGCACCAGTGATGGCCAGCCTTTGGTACAAGAGCCCAAGTTGTTACTCTCTGTATGAGTTCAGAATAATTTATGGTTCCCTGTACGTACCCGGATCAGTCCAGACCATGGGTTAAGCCCCCGTTCCAGCAGGTGGAGACAGTTCAGAATTCTGAGGCTGCCCATATAAGGACAGAACCTACCCAGGAACCCTCAGTATTCGTCTGTCTCCAGCAGGTGGAACACCTCACCCTTAGTTCCCTGTTTAGCTTGCCTTCTGGGTTCTTTCTACTTTCTTAAGGGCAAGCTCATGCAAGTACCTTTATAGTTTGCTTTCTTTAAAAAAAAAAAAAAAAAAGAATAAATATTTTCAAAAGTGAATTTTTTTCTCTTTTGTTCTGTGTTTAGGGTAGACACTTTTGTCTCCCTCGCTCTTGGAGTTCCTAGGGGGGCTTTGCCCCTTGATATTTATCAGCCTAGGTTCCCTTCCCGGTGACCTGTGGGGGTGATATTGGTGGTGCCAGTCCCTCTCCCCACTTACCTGCTGCTGTGCCCCGAGATGTCCATTCCTCGGTTGTGCTTTCAGGGACGAGTTTCATTCCCCTTACTCTGTGTTTTCAAAATAAATTATCTCTTTCTTTAAAATTTCACAGACACCTTTTTTTCTATACTGTTTCTTTAAAAAAACAAACAAAAAAAAACAAACAGTTAATTGCAGCAGTTTTGCTTTTTGTGAGGAGAGAGCGGGGTTCAATCTCCCGCCTTCCTCCTCTGGGGCTCCCAGCTCAGCTGTTTGTAATTACATCGCTGCTCCCTCCTCATGCCCCGGCCACTTTGTTGTGTTGCCTGTGGAGAGTCGGCCTCCCGACTCTCCCGCAAAGGTGTTTGTTCCAGGTGCCTTTCTGGGGGTGAAGGCGCCTCTTTTGATTCGCTTTCAATTCAACCCCGGGGAAGGACTCCCCGACGTGCTGCAAAGCCGTTTCAGTCCCGGGACCGCGCGGCTGCGGCGGCCATTTTGAATTTTTCAGATCCTTCTCTTCCTGCTTCTCTGGGGGCAGGAGACTCAATTCCTTTGTGTTTTCCCCCCAATTTGAGCCCTGTTCGCTCCCGGGGTGCTGGCTCTGACCCCCCCTCCCCCCCCCCCCCCCCCGCAATAAATTCGGCACGGGCCCGTTTTTCTTCAGAATTTATTCTTTTAATGCATGAGTCTTATCTGGCCAGTCTGCAAAGGGAGGTGGCCCCCCCCCCCCCCCTGTTCCCTCCACTCCAATCCCTCCTAATTTTCGTAGGCCTTCCCCCGAGGTTGGTTCAGACCCTCAGGGCCCTGTTAGGGTTTGCTTAGTCCCTGGAGCCCCCCCTCCCGTGGCGGACCCTCCTCCCCCGCCTGCTTTGGACCCGCCTGATGTTGGGGATGATGAGGATGATTCCACTCCCCCCCCCCCTTAGAGGGTGATGATCCGCGTGTTCTCCGTTTATTCCGGCGGGAAGAGTTGGAGCCTCTTTTTCCCTTCGTTCTTGAAGAACTGGGAATTGATGCCCCCCCAGATGATTCTGTGGCTGCAGCGATGACGCCAAACGCGGACCCGGTCTTGGCGGGACTTAGGGCCTTACCGCGTACTTTCCCTTTTCATCCTATGCATCGCTTGCTTCTCCTCAGGGAATGGGAATCTCCGGAGACGGGTCTCCGCGTTGGGAGAGCAATGGATAAACTAAACTATACCAGCTCCCTGAGACTGCCTGGACATGTTAAAAATTCCCAAAGTGGATTCTTCTGTCACCGCGGTGACAAAGCACACTACCATCCCGGTGGTGGGTGCCACAGCATTACGGGATGTACAGGACCGTAAACTTGAATTTTACTTAAAACGTATTTTTGAAGTCTTAGCTCTTGGTGTCCGGGCGACAATTTGCAGCAGTCTCATGCAGCGGGCAAATCTTAGGTGGATGCAGCAGTTACTCAGCACCCAGGTCCTCCCGTCTGCAGAGGCTGAGCAAGCTGAACGTTTGGAGGGTGCCATAGCATATGGTGCGGATGCACTATATGATTTGCTTCGGGCTAAAGCTATGGTTTCTGCGGTATCTGCCAGATGTCTTCTCTGGTTGTGCAATTGGTCTGCTGATGCTTCTTCTAAGGCTCGGTTGGGCAATCTTCCTTTTAAGGGTAAGTTGCTTTTTGGTGAGGACCTAGAACAGCTTATTCAGTCCTTGGGGGAAAACAAGGTTCATAAGCTGCCAGAGGACCGTCCCAAACAGTCGAAGTCCTTCTTTCCGACTCGTTCTCACTTTAGGGGGAATCGCCGTTATGTTAACAGAGCCCGTGGATCTTTTCCCAGGGGTGGGGTATCCAGGTCACAGTCTTGGTCCCATTCCTTTCGCGGCCGTCGAGGTTTCCGAGATGCCTTCAGCAGCCCACCACCTCTGTCAGCTCCCCAATGAGATTCGGCCGGTCCATGCCTCCGCTCGAAACTTAGGTGGGCGTCTTTCCATGTTTCTCGAGGAGTGGGCCAAAATAACTTCCGACCTTTGGGTCCTCGATGTGATAAAGCACGGTTACACATTAGATTTTGCCAGACACCTTCCGGATCTCTACATCGTTTCCCCTTGCGGCCATTCCAAGCGACTGGCGGTTTGCCACACCCTGTTGATTCTTCAGGAACTGTGGGGGCAATCATTCCAGTTCTGGTACACGAAAGGGGCGCCGACCAATATTCAATTTACTTAGTTATTCCCAAAAAGGACTATTCTTTCCGTCCCATTCTGGATCTCAAAAGGGTCAATCCAGACCCTCAGGATTCCCCGTTTCAAAATGGAAACCCTGCGGGCGGTAATTGCAGTGGTTCGTCCCGGGGAATTTCTGGCTTCCCTAGATCTGAAGGAGGCTTATTTTTACATCCCCCATTCGTCAGGAACATCAGAAATTCCTTCGTTTTCAGATCCTAAGTCAACACTTTCAGTTTCGGGCTCTCCCGTTCGGTCTCGCCACTGCTCCCCGCACCTTTACCAAGATCATGGTAGTCATTGCAGTAGCTCTTCGCTGGGAAGGGATTTTGGTCCATCCTTATCTGGACGATTGGTTGATAATATTCAATTCACTCTCTGACCATTGTAAATATTATTAATCTGTTTATTCAGAAGTTTGCTGTTCCTTAGTTCACGGTTACCGTTCCATGTAAAGGCAATGCCTAAAAGTTTTTAAGTTATCTGTAAACCGATTCGATGTGCAAACGGTTGTCTGTATATAAAAGTTTCTAAATAAATAAATAAGGGCCAAATCTGTGTCTCTCTGCACGCTCGCAGTGGACAGAGTTTTGGCACTTCTCACATCTCTCGGTTGGATAATCAATTTCTCCAAAAGCTCCCTTCAGCCCTCGCAAGAGCTGGAATTCTTAGGCGCTCTTTTCAACACTCGGATCGAGAAGGTTTTTCTTTCAGACTCGAGGACAATCAATCTGATAGATCAGTTGAACATATTTGTTTCTCTCCCTCTTCCCACGGCATGGGATTACCTCCAGATTCTAGGGACCATGGCCTCCACGATCGATCTCGTCCCCTGGGCGTTTGCTCATATGCATCCTTTACAGAAAGCATTATTGTCCTGTTGGAAGCCGGTATCCGAACAGTATCAGGAGATTCTTCCTCTCTCCGACTCTACCATCGCCAGCATTCAATGGTGGTTTTCCCCGGCCCATCTTCTCAGGGGAATGCCTCTTTTGACTCCCTCTTGGGTCATAGTAACGACAGTTGCCAGTCTCTCCAAATGGGGAGCGATCTGTCAATCTCAAACGACGCAAGGGTTCTGGTCCCTGTCCCAATCTCGATGGCACATCAATCGTCTAAAAGCCTGAGCGGTTTTCCTAGCCCTCAAGTTCTTTCTTCCTCTGATCCGTCACAAAGCTGTCCGAGTTCTATCAGACAATTCCACCATGGTAGCTTACATAAATCGACAGGGGGGAACTCGAAGTCGTCTAATGGCGTTAGAGACCAGCAAGCTTTTTCTTTGGGCAGAGAAGCACTTGGATCGCCTGGCAGCTTCCCACATAGCGGGCAAAGAGAATATTCAAGCCGACTTTCTCAGTCGTCAACATCTCGACCCCCGGCGAGTGGGAGCTGTCACTTGAGGCGATGGACTTAATCGTGCACAGGTGGGGTCCCCCTCACCTGGACCTCATGGCGACTCTAGCCAATGCCAAGGCTCCCCGGTTCTTCAGCCGGTGGAGGGAGCATTGTTCAGAAGGGGTGGACGCGCTGGTTCTTCCCTGGCCCTCCGACGTTCTTCTCTATGTGTTCCCTCCGTGGCCGTTAGTGGGGAAGGTTCTTCGGAGAATAGAACTCCATCGCGGTCCGGTCATTCTCGTGGCTCCCGAGTGGCCCCGACGGCCGTGGTTCGCGGATCTGGTGAATCTCTCGGCGGACGGACCTCTTCGTCTAGGTCATCTGCCCCATCTTCTGCGACAGGGTCCCGTATTTTCCGACCAGGCGGATCGCTTCTGTCTAGCGCCATGGCTTTTGAACGGCGACGTTTAAGGCGCAGAGGTTATAAAGATGAAGTTATTGCCACCCTTCTCAGGGCCTGCAAACAATCAACTTCTCTTACTTATGTGAGAGTCTGGAAGGTTTTTGAGAATGTCTGTGAAGAGTTGGGTGTTTCGGCTCGCTCGCCTTCTGTTGCAGTTTTATTTTCTTTTCTTCAGCGTGGTCTCTCCAAAGGTCTTTCAGTTAGCTCTCTGCGCGTTCAGGTCTCTGCCCTTGGTTCTCTCCTGGGCACCATTGAGGGTCGGCCGGTCGCCTCTCATCCGGATGTCGTGCGTTTTCTTAGAGGCGCTAAGCATTTAAAGCCTCCTGTTCGGTCTATTTGTCCTTCGTGGAATTTGAATTTGGTGCTTCGAGCTCTCTGTATGGCTCCGTTTGAGCCCCTTCGTCGTGCCACTCTCAAAGACTTGACTCTCAAGACTGTTTTCCTGGTTGCTATCTCTTCCGCCAGGAGAGTGTCTGAGCTTCAAGCTCTTTCTTGTAGGGACCCCTTCTTACTTTTTTCGGACGCGGGCGTTTCCCTAAGGACCCTACCTTCTTTCTTACCTAAGGTTGTCTCATCTTTTCATATTAACCAGTCCATTGAACTCCCTGCTTTTTCACCAGAGGATCTAGCGGCTTCTGGTAATAGTGATCTCCTCAGTCTTGACGTCAAGCGAGTCTTGTTGCATTATCTTGAGGTCACTAATGATTTTCGAGTTTCCGATCATCTTTTCGTTCTGTGGAGTGGTCCCAACAGGGGGAAGCAAGCCTCTAAGGCTACGATTGCTCGCTAGTTGAAGGAGGCGATTTCTTCAGCCTACATTTGCAAGGGCCGACCAGTTCCAGAAGGCCTTAAAGCTCATTCTTTACGTTCTCAAGCGACTTCTTGGGCGGAGTCTCATTCGGTGTCGCCGCAAGAAATATGTAGGGCGGCTACTTGGAAGTCTCTTCATACTTTTGCTCGTCACTACCGACTCGATGTTCAGGCTCCAGCCTTTGGTTCCTTTGGTTGATAGGTTCTTCGAGCGGGACTGTCTGGGTCCCACCCTCTATAGGAAAGCTTTGGGACATCCCATGGTCTGGACTGATCCGGGTACGTACAGGGAAAGGAAAATGAGTTCTTACCTGATAATTTTCATTCCTGTAGTACCACGGATCAGTCCAGACACCCGCCCGTTCTTATTCTGTCCGCTCGACTTGTTCTTGTTTTTTCCTTCTTACAGGTTTTTTTCTCTATTTTGTCTCCTGCATCGTCTTCTGGGATTTACTATTTAGGCACCGGAAGCATCTTTGCGATGATCAGGGGTAGTTATACAAGAGCGTTTTAGTCACACAGTTCATTCAATTGTTATCTCGTTTTAAATTATATTTGTTATTTATCCTGGTACTTGCTTGATCTTATACCTTTCTGCTTTGACAATAGTTATACTGAGGGTTCCTGGGTAGGTTCTGTCCTTATATGGGCTAGCCTCAGAATTCTGGTCTGTCTCCACCTGCTGGAACGGGGGCCTAACCCATGGTCTGGACTGATCCGTGGTACTACAGGAACGAAAATTATCAGGTAAGAACTAATTTTCCTTTACTGGTCTGGTCTGTGGACATAAAGAGCACTAGATATAAACTGAGAAATGTGGTGCCCTTTAGGGAAAAAGATGCTGTTTTCCTGTACATACCCAGATCAGTCCAGATGGCTAGGTTTTGCCTCCCTGCCAGAAGATGGAGACAGAGAAAGTTTCACTGACACTGTGCACAACCCAGTGTGCCACCTGCAGGCCTTCAGTATTTATCTGTCTCCAGCAGATGGTAGATGGTGTAAAACCTACAGGTGGCATTGGTGTGCACACAGGAGGACGCCTAGAGCTGAAGTTCAGCAGAACTAGGCGCCAGGGTTGAACAGGTCCAAGCGCCTTGCTCTCTGTGAGGCTTGCCGTCAGATAGTAATTTAATCCTTACTCTCTGTTTTTTCAGCGCTATTTCCCTGTACATACCCGAATCAGTCCAGACTCCTGGGTTTTGCCTCCCCACCAGCAGATGGAGACAGAGACGTTTTGACTGACTGCCCTATACCCTGAGGTGCCACCTACAATCCGTCTGTATTTCTCTGTCTCCGGCAAATGGTGGAGGTGCAAGTCCCTACAGTCCGGAGTTAGTAAAAAAAAAAAAAAAAAAAAAAAGTAGAGAGAGAGACTAGTTTCAGTGACAGGGTAGTTAGGTTTTTTTCCTTTACCTTATTAAAAAAAAAAAAAAAAAGTGAAAAGGAGTTGGAGCCTCCCAGGTGGTTGGCAGGATCCGCAGGGGCCATCCCCCCCTGGTATTCGAGGCAGAGGGTGCTAGGGGTTGAGGACCCCGTTGCCCGGTGCTTCCGACTGCATTGGGGGTGATACCGGGGAGCCCAGCTCACTCACCCCCAGAGGACAGGACCCGAGCCTTTCGGGCGGATTTTCAAAGCCCTGCTCGCAGAACCCTGGGACGCGCGTAGGTCCCGGGGTTTTTGGATGGGGGTGTGTCGGGGGCGGGGCCGAACGATGCGGGGTTTTGGGGGCGGGACGCGGCGTTTCGGGGGCGGGGTTTCAGGCCGGGGCGTTCCGGGGGCGTGGCCGCGCCGTCGGGTCGGGTCTCGGCGCGCGTGGATTTACGTCTCCCTCCGGGAGGCGTAAATCCATGGATAAAGGTAGGGGGGGGGTTTAGATAGGGCCGGGGGGGTGGGTTAGGTAGAGGAAGGGAGGGGGAAGGTGAGGGGAGGGCGAAAGAGAGTTCCCTCCGAGGCCGCTCCGATTTTGGAGCGGCCTCGGAGGGAATGAAGGCAGGCTGCGCGGCTCGGCGCGCGCAAGGCTGCCGATTTTGGGCAGCTGGCGCGCGCCGATCCAGGATTTTACAGGATACGCGCGGCTATGCGCGTATCTTATAAAATCCAGCGTACTTTTGTTTGCGCCTGCTGCGCAAACAAAAGTACGCGATCGCGCAGTTTTTAAAAATCTACTCCTTTGAGTTTACAGTAAAAAAAAAAAAAAAAAAAAAGGTTTGTGCAGAGTCTTGCTGCCGGGCTTGACTCTCCGTTTTCGCCGGCCCTGCGTTACTGCCGCCGCCGTGACCTTATTGTCTGACGCTGACTTGCCGCCGCAGGCTGTGCTGCTTTCAGTTGACCAGTCCTGGAGTTCCTCAGTCATGTCACATGGTGTAGTCTGCCGTGCATTTCCCAGGATAGGCTCTGCTCGGTTCTCCATTCTCGTTCACCATTTTCAGTTCTGCGCTCTTCCTTTCGGGCTGGCCACGATGCCAAGGACCTTAGTCAAAGGCATGATTGTGGTGGCAGCGGAGCTTCGGAAGGAAGGCCTGTTGGTCCATCCCTATCTGGACGATTGGCTGATTCGGGCGGAGTCGCTTTGTCGCTCGGCAATAGACCGGATTCATCATCTGTTGAGGTCACTGGGTTGGGTAGTCAATTTGGCCAAGAGCCAATTGGTTCCCTCCCAATCACTGGAGTTCCTGGGAGCTTTGTTCGACACGTCGAGGCATGGTTTTCCTCACCAAGGAGCAACTCGTCAAGCTGCAAGGTCAAGTTTGGGACTTGCTAGCTCACAGTCTTCCCAGGGTTTGGGACTATTTGCGGGTTCTTGGGTCGATGGCCTCTACCTTGGAGCTGGTTTCGTGGGCCAGCTCTCTTCGGTCAGCCTTACTTTCTCGGTGGAACCCGGTATCCGAGCAATTTCATCTGCCACTACCTCTTACAGATTCTGCATGTTCCAGTCTCAATTGGTGGCTACTCTCGGACAGTTTGCGCCAGGGGGTGAGCTTGGAGGTTCCCGCTTGGATGGTCGTCACCACAGACGCCAGTTTCTCCAGATGGGGAGTAGTTTGCCAAAGCAAGACTGTGCAAGGCCAATGGTCGCTGGAGGAATCCTGGTGGTTGATCAATCACCTGGAAACCAGGACAGTGCGGTTGATGCTGCAAGCTCGTCTCCCGCTTCTGTAGAGGAAGCCCATCAGGGTGCTATCAGACAATGCGACGGCAGTGGCTTATATCAATCGCCAAGAAGGAACCAAGAGTTGGCCGGTGGCGATTGAAGCCCAACAGTTGATAAGCTGGGCAGAACAGCACCTAGCCAGCATTGCAGCTCCTCACATCGCTGAAGTGGACAACATTCAAGCCAATTTTCCTCAGTCACCATCTCGATCCTGAGAGTGGGAACTCTCTGAGGAAGCTTTCCATCTCATTTGCAGTAAGTGGTCCAGACCAAGGGTCGAGTTGATGGCGACCTTCTGGAATGCCAAGGCCCCTTGTTTCTTTAGTCGACACCGGGAGCCAGGAGCAGAAGGATTGGATGCTCTGGTTCTCGCTTGGCCAAGACATGTCCTACTGTATGTGTTCCCACTGTGGCCTCTGATTGGCAAGGTGCTGAGGTGCATCGAAGTTCATCCATCAGACGTGATCCTAGTAGCTCTGGAATGGCCGAGGCGTCCATGGTTTGCGGATCTTCTCAACCTGACAGTGGAAGGGCCCCGGAGGTTTCGGGATCTTCCGAATCTTCTGCATCAAGGGCCCATTTGTTTAGAAGAGGCAGATCGCTTTTGTCTTACAGCATGACTTTTGAGAGGCAAAGACTGAAGAACAAGGGTTATTCGGACGCGGTAGTAGCTACCCTGTTGCCTTCCAGGAAGGCCTCCACCTCCTTAGCCTATGTCAGAGTGTGGGGGGTCTTTGAATCTTGGTGTGTGGAGCACAATGTGGAGCCTGCTCGGGCTCTGGTGCCCAATATATTATCTTTCCTACAGGCCAGTCTGGCTAAAGGCCTATCGTGTAGCTCTTTATGGGTACAGGTAGTGGCCCTCGTTTTTTTCCGTGGTAAAATACAAGGTGTGTCATTGTCCGCACATCTGGATGTGGCACGATTTCTCCGAGGGGTGAAGCACTTGCGTCGTCCGGTCAGGAATCCTTGTCCTTCATGGAGCTTAAACTTGGTTCTCAGAGCTCTGTGTGTGGCACCATTTGAGCCTTTAAAACGGGCGACACTAAAGGATCTTACCTTAAAGGTGTTTTTTCTTGTGGCTATTTCCTCAGCTCGCCGGGTGTCAGAGCTCCAGGCCTTATCCTGCAGGGAGCCCTTTTTAAGAATTATGGATACAGGGGTCTCTTTGCGGACAGTTCCTTCCTTTCTCCCAAAGGTGGTATCCTCCTTTCACTTGAATCAGTCTGTGGAACTCACGTCCTTTCCAGACTTGGACTTCTCTGACCCCTAAGCTAGGGATTTGAGGAAACTAGACGTACACCATGTTCTGTTTCATTATTTGGAGGTTACCAATAACTTCCGTGTGTCGGACCATCTTTTTGTGCTGTGGAGTGGTCCCAAATGGGGATACAAAGCCTCTAGGGCTATGATCGCTTGCTGGTTGAAGGAGGCTATTAGTTCAGCGTACCTGCTTCATGGTCAGCCGCTTCCGTTGGTCTTTGAGCATATTCTGCCCATTCGCAGGCAGCTTCGTGGGCAGAGTGACAGCAAGTTTCGCCACGAGATTTGTAGGGTAACTACTTGGAAGTCTTTACACACCTTTGCTAGACATTACCGATTGGACGTTCAGGCCCCAGGTTCTGGAGGGTTTGGTGAAGGTGTGATTTGAGCGGGTCTCTCAGGGTCCCACCCCGTGTAGGTGAGCTCTGGTACATCCCAGGAGTCTGGACTGATCCAGGTACGTACAGGGAAAGGAAAATTGGTTCTTACCTGCTAATTTTCGTTCCTGTAGTACCACGGATCAGTCCAGAGTCCCGCCCTTTTTCAGCGTGGAGTTAAGTCCGCTTGTTCAGTGCTTCTTTTATCTTCTCTGCAGACAAGTCTTTCAAAGTTTTCCAAGTTCTCAAGGGTTCTGTTCCTACTTGGGGTTAGTGAACGGGAAGTGTGTGTTGCAGGATTTTTCTCTCTGGCCCATGAATGGGATGAAGTTCACGTTGTTGTGGTAATTGGATTAATTGCTTTGATACAGTGTAATACTGACAGACTGTAAGTGGCACCGCAGGATATAGGGCAGAGTCAGTCAAAACTTCTCTGTCTCCATCTGCTGGTGGGGAGGCAAAACCCAGGAGTCTGGACTGATCCGTGGTACTACAGGAATGAAAATTAGCAGGTAAGAACCAATTTTCCTTTAGATGCTCAAAGCGGTTTGACTGCTACAGCTTTTACCCATGTTGGAACATTCCCTCGGCCTATGGTGTCTCTGGAGAGGGAGTGGAGTGGGAGGCGAAGCAATGGTCAGCTCTCCTCCCTTGTTCCTGAGGGCAGAACCTTCCCAGAGAGAGGTTGGAGAGAGAGAGGTTGGGCCTATGGACTCTGGTATAGATCTGTCCTCCTTCTTTGTGGAATGTTTCCAGGGCCTGCAGACCTTTCTGCAAGGGTGCCCAGTGAAGGCAAAGCAACCTACTGTGTAGGAATCATTTGCTTGGGTCTCCCATTTGTCAGTCACGGCGGGAAAATGCCACAAGGAGGCTGTCCCTGGTAATGTTCAAAGGGGTATGGATCATGAGATCAGAGGATTCTGATGGGGAATTGGCTTTCTCACTTCTACAAGAGGGAGAAATTGCATATGATTGAGAGCTGCTTGGGACTCTGCTCAGATTTTTTTTTTTCTTTTTTCACAGAGATGTCTTGCTGAGTTTGTTGGCTCGGAACCTGAATACGCTTAGTGTGGCCGGAGGTCAATTTTAAGTTAAGCATCCTCTCTTCCCCCCACTCCCCCCATCCAATTCAAGAGATATTGGATTTAAAGAAGGTAAATGCAGCTCTCAAGGTTCCTCATTTCCGCATGAAAACTCTGAGATCCAACTCTGAAGTCCGTCATAGTGGTGTTACGCAAAGAAGAGTTCTTGGCATCTCTTGCCTTGATAAAGGCATATCTGCATATAGCCATCAGGCCGGGCACCAGAGATTCCTGAGGTGCATGATCCTAAGGGAACATTTTCGATTTCTAGCCCTTCTCTTCGGCTGGCATTGGCTCCATGTACTTTCACCAAGGTGATTGTGGTAGGGGCAGCCGCATTGCAAAAGTAGGGTGTGTTGGTGTATCCGTATCTGACCTCTGTTGACAAATCAGTACAAAAGATACCGATGCGCTCGAAGTCTCTAGGATGAGTGGTGAACCTAGCAACGAGCCATTTAGTCCTCTTACAGACTCTGGGAGCTCAGTTCAACACACTGGCGGAGAGGGTGTTTTTCACAGAGAGAGTGTGCTGCAATTGCAGAGTCAGATTAGGCTTCTACTAGAGCTTTCATTGCCCAGGGGTCTGGGACTATTTACAAGTCTGGGTTCAATGGCATCGACATTGGAATTAATGCATTAGGCATTCGCACATATGTGGCCTTTGCAGGGGACTCTTCTCCCCCTGAAATCTGTTATTGGAAGAGTTTCATCTTCCTCTTCTGTTAGAGGGGGAAACCAGGGACAGTATTTTGTGGTGCTTACTTGCACCAGTCTCTAGCGTGGTGTGGAATTGGAGATTTCGAATTGGATAATAGTCACCACCAATGCAAGCCTCTGGATGGAGGGCGGTGTGACAAGATCAGTCTGCACAGAACCAGTGGTTGAAACAGGAGACGATCGGTTAGAGACAAGAACGATGCATTTCACGTTGCTTGCCTGTCTGCCAAGGTTATGCGGCCATCCAATATGATCCTATCAGACAATTCGATGACTGTAGACTACATCAAGACGGAACCAAGAATCAGTCAGCAGCTCGAGAGACTCGGGAGTTGATTCTCTGGGCAGAGCAGCATTTGAAGCGGCTGGCAGTGTCTCACATCGCCGGAGTGAATAAAGCTCAGGCGGATTTTATCAGTTAGAGAAAGGCTCCGGGGAATGGGAGGCAGCGATGCCTCCTTCATGGAAGATGGGTATATCCTGACCAAAGAGAATACCAAGGTGTCGTGGTTTTACAGCCCCTGAACAGATCACAGTACAAAGGAATCGGAGCCCTGGTGTTGCCGTGGACTCTATTCTTGTTTTCCCTTCTGTGATCTCTGGTGGACGAGGGATTACGGCGGATAGAAAAACATCCAGGCAACGTGATCGGGTAGCTCGAGAGTGGCCACATTGACCATGCTTCCCAGATCTGATCAACATGGCCGTAGATGGGCTCCCGAGGTTCAGACATAGGTTGACTGTTTTCCACCAGTACCCAATATTTTTCGGTCAGACGGCTCACTTCTGTCTTGCGGTTTTGCTTCTGAGAGGAGACAACTGAGATGGAGGGGATATTCCAAAGCGGTTATTTCCACCTTCTACATCTTTGATGTATGTGCAAATTTGAAGGATCTTCGAGACCTGGTCTGCTTTTGACGGCGTGCAGCCTCAGTCTGTTTAGGCTACGATGTTGCATATTTTGTTTTTTCTACAGAGAGGTTCTGGTCAAGGGACTAGCCTTTAACTCTCTGAGTGTCCAGGTAGCGATCTTGGATCGTCTCCAGGCTAAGGTGCAAGGGTATCCTCTGTCCGCACATCTGGATGTTCTATGGTTTCTTCAGGGAGCTAAGAACTTGCATCCTTGGGTGCGGAACATTTGTCTATCTTGGAATCTGAATCTAGTCCTTATGAGGATTGTGTGAGGCTTGGTTTGAACCACTAAAGAGAGCTACGGTTAAGACCTTAAAACTCTTAAAGTGGTTTTCTTGGTGGCTATTTGTTCAGCCAGGAGAATTTCGGAGCTTCAGGCGTTGTCATGTCAAGATCCCGTCCTACAGTGTCTGATTCAGGGTTATCTTTATGCATGGTACCTTTTTTTCTGCCTGATAGTCTTGGCGTTCCATCTTAGTTAGACAGTAGAGCTTCCAGCTTTTATGAATTTGGATTCCTCTAGGACTAGGGACACTCCATGAAGTTAGCAAGTAGCACATTTTAAAACTAATTGGAGAAAATGTTTTCACAGTTAAACTCTGGAGTTTGTTGCCAGAGGATGTGGTTAGTGCAGTTAGTGTAGATGGGTTTAAAAAAGGTTTGGATAAGTTCATGGAGGAGAAGTCCATTAACTGCTATTAACCAAGTTATCTTAGAGAGTAGCCACTGCTATTACTGGCATCAGTAGCATGGGATCTACTTAGTGTTTGGGTACTTGTCAGGTACTTGTAGCCTGGATTGGCCAGTGTTGGAAACAGGATGCTGAGACTTGATGGACCCTGGGTCTGACCCAGTATGGCAATTTCTTATGTTCTTAGGCCTCATGCGGGGAATCTTTGGCTCTTTAAATTAGAGGCATGCAATATTGGGGTATCTGAAGGTCACTTATGATTTCCATAAATCGCATCACCTCTTTGTACAATGGAGTGGTCCAAAGAAGGGAACTAAGTTGTCTAAGGCTACAATTGTGTGGTGGCTGAAGGAAGTGATCGAGTCGACTTACATTTCTTAAGGGCATCCGCTGCCTGGGGGTTTATGGGCACACTTGACGTGTTCTCAGGCGACTTCTGGGCTGAGTCACAGCAGGTGTCTCAGTATGAAATTTGCTGGGCAGCTTCTGGGAAGTCATTACCCACTTTTGCTAGATCTTATCGCTTGGATGTCGGAGCTCTAGCTTCCATGTGCTTTTGTGAGAGTGTTCTATGAGCAGAACTCTGCATGTCCCACCTGAGTTAAGGGGAGCTTAGGTACATCCCAGGAGTCTGGACTAATGTGGGTACATACAAGGAAAGGAAAATTTGGTTCTTACGTGCTAATTTTCATTCCTGCAGTACCACAGATCAGTCCAGAGACCCGCCCATTTATTGGTGAGGGGCGGAGAGAGTCAACCGCTTGTACTATTGTTTTGTATAAGGTGTGGAGTTGGAGGTTTTCAATGCTGATCGCTTATGTTAAATTTGGGGAAAGAGTTTTCCATTGTCTTTTTGGGTAACTTCACCTTCTTCCGGCTTGTTGGAGGGAAGCGAGTTTGCTTAGAAGCTTGCTTAGAAATTTAAGGTTGTTGCTGTCATCTTGGTTTGGGTCAGATCAATACTGAGGGACTGCAGGTGCCACACTGGGTTATGTGCAGTGTCAGTGAAACTTGCTCTATCTCCATTTGCTGGCAGGGAGGCAAAACCCAGGAGTGTGGACTGATCTGTGGTACTACAGGAAAGAAAATTAGCAGGTAAGAACCAATTTTCCTTTACTTAATAAGAACTAACTCTTTAAATTGCTGCCATGCTTTTTAAATGTTTATGGGACTTGATCATGAAGGCCCTGATGGGAGTCAGTCTTGAGAGAAATCTCCTTGCTCACAAATTTGCAATTCAATTTTTATTTATTTTCATCAGAAATATGTGTATAAGTGTTAGCTACATCTCCTGGATTTTTCTTCACTTAAAGCTGGAAATTCTTTGGGATCCATTTTATACCCCACATTAGATTTTAGCTTAGAAAAGAAATGTTTAATTGGTTTTTGAACACCATGTCATGATATAAATCAGTTACTGGTTATCACCAGTCTGTGGTATACTTATGTATTACACTTATTAAAACAGTTTAATTGCCTTCCATGTCTGAAACATTTTGTAATTTTGTAGCAAGAGAGGACTTGATATACTTCCTGAGCCACAAAAGTTGCCATGCTTTGCACTATAATAAAGATCCTGTATGTATATATAGTGGGGTAAATAGGTACTCAAAGTGACCTCATACAATGTGCCCTGGAGGCTACAGGCTCAAAAAGCTTTCAGCGGCAAGGGCCTTTTTAATCATTGGTCACAGAGATATTTTGTATGCTCCCTTGTCCGGAGCTAAATCGAGATACACTTATCTTATAAGGTATATTGCAAGACCTCCAGTCCAAATTTTGCAGGTAATAGCTCACAAGTCAAGTCCATGTACCAGGAATCCGGCTGGGTGAAAAAATCCAACGCTGTCCGACACTCTGTGTTTCAGAGAAAGCTCCTTCTTCAGGGAGTCAGATGTAATTCTTGCCGGCACAAGGACTGTAATTTTTGAAATAAATTTGAAATGAAAAGTGAATACCAAAATACCCACATATCATTTTTAAGAAAGGTGGCGCCACTGTTAGGAGAAACTTACAAGATGGCATCTGATGACGTATGTGTCCTTATTTGGACCATCCACAGCTTTTTATCACAAACTAAGATGGCAATTGGATGACGTAGGTATCCATATATGGACACTTTCGACTCACTGACCCGAGAATTTGGCGGGTCTCGGAGCTTTAAATGTCAGCGTTCCTGCTCCATTGCTGTTGCTGATAGTTCACGGCGAGGTGACAGATCGTTTACCAGCATTGCGCAAGTGAGTGCCTATGCGCTTCAGGTAATGCAATTTCATGTTTCCACCGATATGATTGTTTCTTACTTTTTATGTACACTTGTTCATCCGCAGCTCAAAGTTGAAACGCTTCATCACAGCTACATAAGAATCACTCATAAATGTTATTCCCTGTACGTACCTGGATCAGTCCAGACAGTGGGTTATGTCCCCAATCCAGCAGATGGAGTCAGCACAAGCTTTGAGGGGGCGTATCCATATATACTACTACCCCCTCTGCAGGAGTTCAGTATCTTCTGACTCCAGCAGATGCGAGTAGGGGAATCAGGCTTCCCCTCCTTTTCCTTTTCTTCACTTTCTAGCTTGATTATGGCTTGTTGTTGTCTTTTTCTGTGGATCAAGTTTGTATCAAGTTTGTATTAAGTTTAAAAAAAAAAAAAAAAAGGCAGAGTTCTTTCAACTTCTGGGGAGTGGCTTATCTTCCTTGTCTCTTCTCTGCGGCCTTGCTGTTTTATTTCTCGTTGCAGCCAGGGGTAAGTTTGTTTTTTTCCTTTGTAGTTTTTTCCTTCACAGCTCAGCCCCCGGTGCCCGCGAAAGCCGGTGGAGCCGGCCTCTTCGCTCTTTACTCCCTCACCCGCGGCCATTTTACAGCTCCTCATGGGCTGCTGAGCCATTTAGGGAAAGATGTCTGGGGCGGGTCGTGTGGCCGGGAAGGCCCCCCCGCGGCACCCTCCTCTATTTTCGGACAGCGGGCAGTGCGGGCCGACCAGGCCCCCCCGCAGCGGCGCTTTTGTGCGCGTGGCCCCCCCCCCGTGGCTTTTTCTTTTCTCCTACAGCGATCCCGATGCCGCGGCCGTCCCGCTGTGCGGCCTGCGGAGACCCGGGGTCCCGGATTTCCCGGGAGGGCATCTGTGCACGATGCCCCCCCGGGGGGGGGAAGGTACCTCACAGTCCCTGACTGATTTCTCTTTTTTTTGCCCGGGCGGCGCGGGCCGGCCACTCCGCCATTTTTGGCGGGAACGGCGGCCATTTTACATTCTGAGCGCCCTGAGGCGCAGGCCACGAGGGGGGAACGGATCCCTGGAGGCCACGAGGGAGAACGGATCCCTGGAGGACTCTACCAGCGGGGGTGTTCCCCCGATTTTGGTGCAGGAACCAAGCACCCAGAGCCAGGGAGCAGGAACCACGCCGCCCCCGAAGCGCACCCGAGCAGGCCGGGGTTCTCTCCGGAGTTTATCCTGCTCATGCATACCGCTTATCTGCAGGGGCTGGAAGCACCTGTGGGACCCCTCCCTCCTAAGATCCCTCGGATGTCGCCCTCGACGCCGGCCCCCCCCGACCCTCCGAGAGTGGGGGCCTCCCGCCTTCCTACCCGGGTCCGATCCACGCCCGCGGCAGTGGGGGCGGTGCCAGACCCAGCGGGACATGGACTTGACTTCTCGGACGGGGGACAAGGGGACGGCACGCAGGAGGGGGATGATCCGCGTACCCTACGCCTCTTCCAGAGGGAAGAGCTGGACGACCTCATCCCGCAGATCATCCAAGAATTAGATTTGGACCCGCCACCAGACCCGCCTGCCCCAGTAGCTCCCGCTGTCGTCACTTCTTCAAGGAAGGGAGATCCTGTCCTGGCGGCACTCCGGCTGAGGGCTCGGGCTTTTCCCATTCATGACTCGTTTTTACAACTTCTCACCAGGGAATGGGACACCCCGGAGGCCTCCCTGAAGAGCAGCCGGGCTATGGAAAAGCCGTACCCGCTCCCCGAAGATTTTCTGGACCTCATCAAGGTCCCAAAGGTGGACTCTGCAGTGTCGGCGGTCACGAAGAGGACGACTATCCCAGTGACGGGAGGTGCGGCGTTGCGGACACACAGGATCGTAAGTTGGAAGTTTTCCTTAAGCGGGTTTTCGAGGTCTCCGCTCTGGGTATGCGGGCGGTGATGTGCAGTTCGCTTGCCCAGCGGGCTAGTCTCCTTTGGGTGCAACAACTCCTCACGTCTCAGAACCTGCCGTCCGATGAGGCTGCCCAGGCAGATCAGCTAGAAGCCGCAGTGACGTATGGGGCGGACGCCTCGTACGACCTTTTTCGGGTCCTCGCAAGATCCATGGTTTCGGTAGTGGCAGCACGACGACTACTGTGGCTACGCAATTCGGCGGCTGATACGTCCTCTAAGTCGAGTCTGGGCTCTCTTCCCTTCAGGGGCAAGTTCCTCTTCGGGGAGGATTTGGACCAGATCATCAAGTCCCTGGGGGAGAACGCTGTTCATCGGCTGCCGGAGGATAGGTTTCGACCATCCAGAGCATTTTCTTCTTCTCAGACCAGAGCCAGAGCGCAAAGGCGCTACAGGGGATACAGACAGGCGGGCTCCCGGTCATCCGCCCCAGGTCTCAGCCCTGGTCCGCGCTCCTTTCGCGGGCGTCTGCCCGCACGCACTACTCCCGGAACCGGGAACCCCTATACCAAGTCTTCACAATGATGCCAGTCTCGCCCACTCCCCTGTCCCCAAGATTGGGGACCGACTAACGTATTTCTACGCGGAGTGGGCACGGATCACCTCGGACCAGTGGGTCCTGGATACCATAAAACACGGCTACGCATTGGAATTTGTCCGCCCCCCGCAGGGAAGGTTTCATCTTTTCCCCTGTGGCTTGGACCTCAAGAGAGGAGCAGTGCAGCTGACTCTGGACAGACTCCGGGAGATAGGCCGCTATTGCGCTCGTGCCCTTCGGAGAGGTGGGCTCGGGCCACTATTCCATCTATTTCGTCGTACCAAAGAAGGACGGTTCCTTCCGGCCTATCCTAGACCTCTAGGAAGTCAACAAATCCCTTCGAGTCGTTCGGTTCCGCATGGAAACGCTCCGGTCAGTGATTGCGGTGGTGCATCGGGGGGAGTTCCTCACCTCCCTGGACTTAACAGAAGCCTACCTGCACATTCCCATCCGCCCGGACCACCACCGTTTCCTTCGTTTCAAAATTCTGGACCACCATTTTCAGTTCACGGCTCTCCCGTTCGGATTGGCGACGGCGCGCGCACCTTCACCAAGATCATGGTAGTCGTGGCGGCAGCTCTCCGGAAGGAGGGCATCCTGGTTCATCCTTATCTGGACGATGGCTCCTCGGGCGAAGTCATTCGATCATGGACGCTCAGCGGTGACTCGAGTAGTACGGTTTCTACATTCCCTGGGATGGGTAGGGAACTTCTCCAAGAGCTCCCTCATGCCCTCGCAACGCTTGGGTTTTTTTGGGGGGCGACCTTCGACACCCTACTGGGCAAGTTTTTCTGCGCCAGAACAAAGCTCAATCCTTGCGGGATCACACGACGGTTCTCTGCGTTACCAGAGCCAACCTCCTGGGACTACCTGCCAACTCCTGGGAGTGATGGGGTCCACCATCGACCTTGTACCTTGGGCTTTCGCGCACTCAGGACCTTACAGTGGGCGCTCCTCTCCCGTTGGAAACCAGTATCGCAGGACTACCAGATGATTCTCCCACTCCCGCAGAATGCCAGGGACAGTCTGGGCTGGTGGTTGGATCCGCCGAACCTGGCCCGTGGCGTGTCCCTCGATCTGCCAAATTGGGTGGTGGTGACCACCGATGCCAGTCTAGCAGGCTGGGGTGCAGTCCTGCAATCGAAGCGCCACGCAGGGGACGTGGTCCACGGTGGAGGCGAAGTGGTCAATCAACCGTCTGGAAACCAGAGCGGTCCGGCTAGCTCTGCGACATTTCCTCCCGCTTCTTCGGAACCGGAAGTCAGAATCCTATCGGACAACGCTACCACCGTGGCCTAAATCAACCGACAAGGAGGCACGCGCAGCCCGCGCTCGAGGCGGCGCTGCTGATGCAATGGGCGGAGCGTCATCTCGTCCGGCTAGCGGCCTCGCACTCGCCGGTGTGGACAACGTCAGGCGGACTTCCTCAGTCGTCAACTGCTGGACCCCGGAGAGTGGTCTCTCTCCACAAAGCGATGCAACTTCTCGTCCATCGGTGGGGGGCCCCCACTTGGATCTGATGGCGTCCGCTCTCAACGCCAAGGCTCCACGCTTCTTCAGTCGCCGGAGAGAAGCGAGCGCGGAGGGAGTGGATGCCCTGGTCCTCCCGTGACCGCCACATCTTCTGCTCTACGCTTTTCCACCTGGCCCCTGGTGGGCAGGATGCTCCGCAGAATAGAAAGCCATCAGGGGGACGTGGTTTCATCGCCCAGAATGGGCCAGGCGACCCAGGTTTGCGGATCTGCTACAGCTGGTGATCGACGGGCCAATCAGGCTGGGACACCTCCCCCAGCTCCTACATCAGGGCCCGTATTTTTCGAGCAGGCAGAACTCTTCTGTCTTGCGGCCTGGCTTTTGAGAGGCGCCGCCTCCGGCGTCGGGGCTACCCGGAGGCCGGTAGTATCCACGCTATTGCGGGCACGAAAGACATCGACATTGGCGGCCTATGTTCGAGTCTGGAAGGTGTTCGAGCTGTGGTGTACCAGCCAGGCCACGAGACCCGCTAAGGCTTTCTGTACCTCAGATCCTTCAGTTTTCTACAGGCGGGGGTGGAAAAAGGGCTCGCCTATAATTCACTACGGGTTCAGTGGCCGCCCTTGGTTCGCTGTTGAGCGATGGGGGCTCTCTTCTACAGTATCCTGACATTGCTCGTTTTCTCAAGGGTGGCAAGCATATGCGTCCTCCGTTACGGAAACCCTTGTCCCTCCTGGAGTCTTAACCTTGTGCTTCGCTCCCTGTCGGGACCATCGTTTGAGCCGCTGCGCCAGCGCAACGATAAAGGATCTCACTCTCAAGACTGTATTTCTTGTGGCCATCTGTTTCCGCTCGACGCAATCTCGGAGCTGCAGGCTCTGTCGTGTAGAGAGCCCTATCTCCGTTTCTCCGACTCTGGAGTTTCGCTTCGCACCGTTCCCTCCTTCCTTCCGAAGGTGGTTTCTGCATTCCATGTGAACCAGACGGTGGAGTTGCCATCCTTCTCTTCCTCAGAGCCGAAGTCTCTCCGTCTCTTGAATGTCAAGCGCACTCTGCGCCTCTATCTGGAGGCTACAAATGAGTTTCCGGACCTCTGACCATCTCTTCGTACTCTGGGCCGGGTCCTAAGAAGGGGTCTCAGGCCTCGAAGACTACCATTGCCAGATGGCTGAAGGCCGGCATTGCTGCTTCCTACATTGGGGCGGGTCGGACTCCCCCACCCGGAATCGTAGCGTATTCTACACGTTCTCAGGCGGCACCTCGCCTCTTCAGTCTCTGGACACTTTGGCGAGCAGGTTCTCCGAGCAGGCCTCGCAGGACCCCACCCGATTAGGGAAGCTTGGGTACATCCCACTGTCTGGACTGATCCAGGTACGTACAGGGAAAAGAAAATTATTACTTACCTGCTAATTTCGTTCCTGTAGTACCATGGATCAGTCCAGACGCCCACCGCATTTGGGTTCTTGATCCTGCTCAGCTCTGCGCTACTTCTTGCTTGCAGTGTTTCTGTGTTCTTCACAGTCCGTTTCTTTTCGCTGTTTTTCACAGCTCCCTACAAGTTGGTAGGATGTTTGCAGTTACTTGTTGCGGTTACAATTGTTTTCATTATCTGTTTCCACAAACTTGATCCTTCGGGGGTTTCTACTCTGGCTTTGATATACGCGATACTGAACTCCTGCAGAGGGGGTAGTAGTATATATGGATACGCCCCCTCAAAGCTTGTGCTGACTCCATCTGCTGGATTGGGGACATAACCCACTGTCTGGACTGATCCATGGTACTACAGGAACGAAAATTAGCAGGTAAGTAATAATTTTCTTGTTTCTCCTAACAGTGCCGTCACCTTTCTTAAAAATGATATGTGGGTATTTTGGTATTCACTTTTCATTTCAAATTTATTTCAAAAATTACAGTCCTTGTGCCGGCAAGAATTACATCCGACTCCCTGAAGAAGGAGCTTTCTCTGAAACACAGAGTGTCGGACAGTGTTGGATTTTTTTTCACCCAGCCAGATTCCTGGTACATGGACTTGACTTGTGAGCAAAATTTGGACTGGAGGTCTTGCAATATACCTTATAAGTTAAGTGTATCTCGATTTATCTCCGGACAAGGAAGCATACAAAAATATCTCTGTGACCAATGATTAAAAAGGCCCTTGCCGCTGAAAGCTTTTTGAGCCTGTAGCCTCCAGGGCACATTGTATGAGGTCACTTTGAGTACCTATTTACAATTCTCATCCCACTATATAAACAAACAGGATCTTTATTATATTGTATTATCAGTGATTTCCTGATTACTGTGGATTCTTTATTTGTAGTATTGCTGTACCTTGCTCCATGTCATCTCCATACCATACATCTCTCATTAGCAATATGGCCAATACATAGTTCTTCCTCTGAAGTGTGAATGTTTGTTTTTGAAGACCAGAGAGATTATTTTCTTGTTTTCTTTTTGTGACACAGGGGCTTTGGCTTGGAATGCAGATCAGCTATCTTCTGGAAGTCGAGACAGGATGATCCTTCAGAGAGACATTCGAACACCACCTCTCCAGTCCGAACGACGGCTCCAGGGCCACAGGCAAGAGGTGTGTGGTCTGAAGTGGTCTACAGACCACCAACTCCTCGCTTCAGGCGGAAATGACAACAAGGTATGATGGTGGTGGTCAGAAGCTTTTTATACACTGTGACCACATGAGTTTGGTAATTGACTCCCTCCAAGCAAGAATTTTTATCTCTTCTCCTTTTCAATCATGAGAGCAGGGATGGAAAAATATTTAGAAAACTTGGATTCCGGCCAAAAAGTTTTAGAACCCACAAAGATTTATTTTTTTCTTTTTCCTAACTTTTTGGTGCTTCTCTTGCTTATTTTGGGATAAGCATCTGAAAGGTATCCAGCCAATGCAGAGCTTTCCCAGCCTGTCATTTACCTTGTCCTCATGCCTCCCCAGAATCTGGAAGAAAAAGAAATACTGAAGCACTTACAATTAGGAGAATTTGTTTAAACTGGCCTAAATTTTTTCTCAATAAGCAGGCTGAATTAGCCATTACATGTAGGCGACTCATCTTGCCAAGCTGTAGAGCTTTGAGCTCTACTGAGCATGTAAGGGAGTTGCCTCCTGAGCCTTCTCAATCACGTTTTGTCTGAGCTGAAGCACGGACGTGTGCTTAATCTCTTCTCTTGTTTTTCACACCAAACTTACTGTTTTGGTCAGAAACCTTTTTTTTCTGGCTTACCTCGCTGCTTCTGCAGCCTCACAACAGCACTTTTTAAGTTCTGTGAAAAAGAAACCAAAAAAAGTGAAATTATTTTTCCTAACACAAAATGTCAGGCCAGAAAAAAAATGGTACTTCGGTGAGTGGGTTTAAGAACTGCTTGTGTGGAAAAACTGTCCCTCACAGACAGCCACAAATTTTGCTATTAATGCCTGGAATCGGGTTATGACCATAAAAACTGAAGTTTGCAGATGGATGTTCCTGCACTCACAGTGCTCCAGGGCCTTGCGCATGGAAGAACTGTGTATATTTCTCAGGAGTCACATGCGGTTGCCAGGATCACCAGTGGTATCAAAATTATGATCACATAATGCCTATACTAGCTCCCTGTAAGAAGTCAGTCACACTTCAAAATTATGTTAATAGTGTATAAGCTGCTTCATTTGGAGCATAAGTGCATGGTAGCAATAAAATTGAGACAATATCGGCCTAGGCGATCCTTGAGGTCTGAGGGAGCAAATGCTTGCATTGCCATCCAGTCCTAGTTTGTTTGCAACTCACAGGCAATAGTGCAAAGCATGAAAAATGTTCGTTCTATGTAGAATGTTTTTTTCTGTAGAGTTAAAGAAGGAGATGGATATTAACATTTTTAGAAATAATCTGAAAGCTCAACTATTTCATGAGGCTTTTCCATAAGATCTTCCTCTATTCAGCACCATTTGTGAGGAATGATTTACACAATAGGGTTAATAATGGGGATTCCATCTAAGAACTTTAGTAGCTTAGGAGGTTTTACGCAATTTGTTTAACTATGTTAAATTTTGGTATGTTATATTGTAAACTGCTCCAAACAATTGTATTGGAGGAGGCAGTATATACATTTTTAGAAATACATAAACCTTCCTCCTGCAGTTAAGTATCATCTTCCTCCTTGAGAGAAACATTTTTGTAGTTACTCAGAAACTCCCCCAACTGCTCAGGCTGAGACCACGGGGTCCAGTTCAGCTGACCATGCAGCATCGAAGCAAAAACAGCATTTCCTTTAGCCAGCTCTACCTGTGTCAAAGAAACATAAATTTTCCTAGCGTGTAGCCAGATGGACTCAGGACAAGTGGGTTATGTGCTTCCCTGCTAGCAGATGGAGACTGAATCAGATTTCAAAGCTGATGTCATCCTAGGTATACCCCTGCAGTGACCTCAGCCATTCAGTATATTTCCATCTCCTAGCAGATGTGGACTGAGTCTCCCTATCGGGAACACAATACTCCTTAGAATCAAAAAATGTTTACCTCTAAGTTGGAGAATATCGAGCCCCGCTCTCCTGCAGTGATACCTAATGGTCCCTCCCCCAGTTGAGAATTCCTGAGACGATTTCCGAGATCCCTCATAGGTGAGCCTTGGTCTGGTAGCCGTTCCTGGTGTGGACTTGCTGCGGAAGCAATGGAAAAGGCAGCGGGTGCAGGAAGCTGAGCGCGGCGGTGACGGCCTATGCCCTCTTCTCCTCCCCCCCCCCCCCCCCAGCCAAGACCATCGCTGAACTCAGCTGGTAAGCGCTGAACTCAGGTAAGCAAGGAAGAACTCCTCCGATCCAGAGACAAGGAAGGGTTTGGTAAGTTTCCTCCAGTCTGTTTGCTTGGTGAGCCGTACCGGTGACGTCCCTGATCCCACCGTGGCAAGGGAAGGGGGTTTCTGAGCGGGTTAAGGGCCCCCTGATGGGCTAGGCTCCACTCCAGGTTCAGTGGGCACTCCACATGGTAGGCGCCGTTTTGTACTGCGCCATCTTTCCCCACCGTCCAGTACACACAGTGCAGCCGGCCCTGTTGTGCACATAGGTGTGCGCTTAGTGGCCATCATGCGTGGAGGTACGCATGTCCCGGGGCACCTAAAGCGCCTATGTGCCTTTTGCGCCCAGAAGTATGCACCTTCCTTGGGTTCCTTTCGCGCTCGTAGGGGCACATAGCCCTGTGCGCCTAACACGCCCAGAGGTGTGCATGTTCCTACGCACCTAGCCTGCCCTCAGTTAAGCATTGCTGAGCGCGCTTAACTGAGCAAATAACCAAGCGCACCCAAAGCCTGGGACTATCTGCAGGTCCTTGGATCCATGGCATCCACCTTGGAGTTGGTCCCTTGGGCTTTTGCTCATATGAGACCCATTACAGCAAGCATTGCTTTCCCATTGGGATCCCAAGTCTGAGGAGTTCCAGTTCCCTCTACCGCTCACCGATCACGCAAGGTCCAGTCTTGGATGGTGGCTTTGCCCACAAAATCTGTCGCGTGGCATAGACATCAAAATCCCGACTTGGATAGTAGTAACCATGGATGCCAGTCTCTCCAGTAGTGGGGGGGCGGTCTGCCAGTCCCACTCGGTCCAAGGTTGCTGGTCAGAGGAAGAAGCCAACTGGTCGATCAACCGCCTGGAGACCATGGCACTTCCTCCCTTTGATCCGCAATCAAGCGATCCGAGTTCTGTCCGACAACGCAACGACAGTAGCTTACATCAACCGTCAAGGTGGCACCAAGAGCCAGGCTGTAGCCGAAGAAGCAGAACAGATCATGGTTTGGGTGGAAAAGCATCATGCTCTTCTGGCGTTGTCTCACATCGCAGGCAAAGAAAACATTCAGGCAGATTTCCTGAGTTGGAAACGCATAGATCCAGGAGAGTGGGAACTGTCCAACAGAGCGATGGATCTCATCTCACGAAGGTGGGGACACCCCACATGGATTTGATGGCGATGCGGGAAAATGCCAAAGCTCCTCGTTTCTTCAGTCGCAGAAGGGATGACTGAGAAGAGAGAGTCGATGCGTTGGTACTTCCTTGGCCATCCACAATACTTCTATATGTGTTCCCTCCATGGCCCCTGGTGGGAAAAGTTCTCCGCAGAATAGAGGTTCATCCGGGATCCTAGTCAAGCTGGAATGGCCCCGACGGCTGTGGTTTGCGGACCTAATCAATCTGGCGGTAGATGGGCCCCTGAGGTTCGGCCATCTTCCAAATCTGGAATTTGTTGCCAGAGGATGTGGTTAGTGCAGTTAGTATAGCTGTGTTTAAAAAAGGATTGGATAAGTTCTTGGAGGAAAAGTCCATTACCTGCTATTAATTAAGTTGACTTAGAAAATAGCCACTGCTATTACTAGCAAAGGTAACATGGAATAGACTTAGTTTTTGGGTACTTGCCAGATTCTTATGGCCTGAATTGGCCACTGTTGGAAACAGGATGCTTGGCTTGATGGACCCTTGGTCTGACCCAGTATGGCATGTTCTTATGTTCTTACATTTTTCGACCAGGCAGATCGCTTTTGTCTAGCAGCTTGGCTTTTGAAAGGAGAAGGTTAAGGAAGAAAGGTTACTCGGAGGAAGTCATTACTACACTACTCTAAGCCAGGAAAATGTCTACCTCTCTGTCATATGTGAGGGTGTGGAAAATTTTCGAAACTTGGTGTTGATGTCGCGATATCCTTCCCAGACAGGCTTCCGTGCTTCATATTTTGGCGTTCTTGCAAAGTGGCTTATCCAAAGGCTTGTCCTTTAATTCCCTCCGTGTGCAAGTGGTGGCGTTTGGATTCTCTTGTCGGCAGTTCAGTAGCGTCCCATCCTGATATAGTGCGTTTCCTCAAAGGGGTAAGGCATTTGAATCTGTCCAATTTGTCCATCCTGGAGCCTTAATTTGGTGCTTTGAGTTTTGTGTGATCCACCTTTTGAGCCTCTTAAAACACACTACGTTGAAGGACCTCACATTGAAAACAGTATTTTTGGTACCTATCTGTTCAGCACGCAGGATCTCGGAGCTGCAGGCTCTTTCTTGTAGGGAACCTTTTTTGAGGATCTCTGATTCAGGAGTCAGTCTTAGCACTGTGCCTTCCTTTTTACCAAAGGTGGTCTCCACTTTTCATTTAAGTCAGTCAGTAGAGCTCCCAGCTTTTCCTTTATCGGTGAATGCCCTGCACACTAAAGAGCTCCATCGGTTAGATGTCAGATGATCTCTGTTACATTATTTGGAGGTCACAAATCCTTTCCGACTTTCCAATCATTTGTCTTGTGGGGCGATCCCAAGAAGGGTCAAAAAGCTTCTAAACCAACAATTGCGAGAAATTAGCAGGTAAGAACCAATTTTCTTTTGTTTACCATAAACTGTTTTCCATAAACAGCAGGATGTTAGCCATGGAATACTTGCCCATCTCCCTGGAGAGTCGACTATAGAGTTAAATTCAGCTTTGTTACTCACCAAGGAGACTTATGAGGCAACACTCACATGAGAGCTCCTGTACATGCTCAGTAGAGCTCAAAGCTCTACAGCTTGGAGAAACAAGTTCGTTGGGTGATGCAAGATGATGTTACCTACATGTAATGACTAATTCCAGCTTTCTGTGGAAAATGCTGTTTGATAAATAAACATGCTTTCTAATCACATACTAACTTTCTAGCAAGGTTTTGGGTTTGTTTCCCCCCCCCCCCTACTGGGACAGTCTGCACTTGGAAGTAAATCAAAGTTTTGGTATCCCAACTCCCTAAAGGATGAGAGAGGAGTCATTCTTATAAATAGAGTGCTACTAGAAAGGCTTTTGCTCATTCAGAAAACTGGGTGCATATTATATATATATGTGTGTGTGTGTGTGTATATATATATATATATATATGTACATATATATGTGTGTATGATATATATATATATATATATATATGTGTGTGTGTACAAAATTTTTTTTTATTTTTTTTTGAGGCTCTGGAGCCCATGGAATATGAACTGATCAAATTATTTTGTCCCTTCTTAATGTATTTTCATGTGACCTCTGGTTTCTTAGCTGTCTTATTTCTCTTGCCTGCCATCAGCTCCTAGTTTGGAACCACTCCAGCTTGAGTCCTGTTCAGCAGTACACAGAACACCTTGCAGCAGTTAAAGCCATTGCGTGGTCTCCTCACCAGCACGGGCTACTGGCCTCAGGCGGGGGGACAGCTGATCGTTGCATCCGCTTTTGGAACACCCTGACAGGGCAGCCCTTACAGTGCATAGACACCGGCTCACAAGTCTGCAACTTGGCCTGGTCCAAGCATGCCAATGAATTGGTAAGCCTTCACTGGGGGAAAGAAAGATTGTGGAACATGAGATCAGGTTTCCCCACTGACTTGTACGATTCAAGCTATTTGTTAATCCTGGTTTATCCCACAGGTGAGCACTCATGGCTATTCGCAGAATCAGATCCTCGTCTGGAAGTATCCCTCCCTAACCCAAGTAGCAAAATTAACTGGACATTCCTACCGAGTGCTATATCTGGTAAGCTATAAGCTGGCCTGTCTTAGCTTTTCTTTCACTCCTTTTTGTTGGTGTATGAGGTTAGATAGTGCTGTATAACTATGGACCTTGGTTTTCAGTTTTTATTTTATTTTTCCCAAGAATTTGTTTTTATTACAAGAAAAAAATTATTTTCCTAGCGTATAGCAGTTGGACTCAGGACCAGTGGGTATAGTGTACTCCTGATAGCAGTTGAAGACTGATCAGATTTCAATCTAACGTCAGCCCTAGTACATATACCCCTGCAGGAAGTGCAGCTCTTCAGTATTTTCCGTCTCCATAGCAGTTAGGGACTACCTGCACGCTCTCACAGCGTTAGAAAAAATTCATCGGAGAAAACCCAAATTCAGAAGAAAACTTACCTCTACAGACGAGCCCCGCTCTCTTGCGGTGATACCCTCTGGTCCCTCCCCCAGTTGAGAATTCCCAAGGTGATTTCCGTGATCTCTCTGAGGTAAGCCTCAGTCCGGCGGCCGACCCTCGGCGGGGATCTAGCCCCGGTTTGGGGTGCGGCTGAGAGGCAGCGGGTGCAACCTCGAGTGCGGCGGTGAAGGTATTTGCCCTCTCCCTCTGCAGCCGGAGACCGCCCGGAACGAAACCGGGAAGTGCCGAGACAAGGTAAGGTAGAAATTTTCTTTAAAGACTCCTGTCTCCGAAGCTCGAGGAGTCGCACAGGTCGCCGGCCGGGACCAGTGCCACCAGGTTGATCTGCCCTAGCAGGGCTAAACCCTGGTTAGATCCAAGGGTCCTCCCATGTGGAGACACTCCGAGGTGGTCGCCATATTGTCCGCGTGGTCGCCGTCGCCATTTTGGCCTTGTTCGCCGCCCTGTCTGCCATCTCGATCCGTGCACACAAATTACTAGTGTAAGTTGTGTGCACAACGTCGCATGCTCAGGTACCGTGCGCACAAGATGCGCGCGCAACACGCGCTTACTGTGCCGGGCGTATAACTGTGACTTGTGCGCATACCAGCGCGTACATTCTGAGCGCACACCCAATCCACGCGCACATATTCGCACCGGAGCGCATAACAGATTTTACCCGCCTATATTCATGACACCACCGGAAAAGGAGCTCAAGGCTCAGGTCCTCTGCCCAGCATGCCACATCAGAGCCGCACAACACGAAGAGGCCAACGCCCTGTGTATCCAGTGCGAGGAGGCCCTGGGGGATCCAGCCCAGGGCCAGCCCCAGCCGGGACTGGGTTCTAGCTCCTCTAGTACCCCGGACCTAGCGAACCCCAGCGGGAGCCCCCCCCAAGGGACACAGCGCCTCCTGGCTTGGACTCAGCGTCTATGTCCTGGGTGGAATTCTTCAAAGGCCTGCACACCTTCGTTCACATGCAGACTGAGCCTCTGATAACACGGCCACAGCCTCCACCAGAGGACCTTTACGCCCCGGGCCCCTCTAGGCCCAGAGAAGTGAATCCACCGCCCCAGAAGCCCCACCTATGGGGACACAGACAACTCTGAGGAGGAATCAGAGTCCCTGGAGGAGGGGGAACTCCCTCCGGGGCAGAGCCTCACTGGACCATGAGGCGCTTCTTCACCAAGGACGAGCTTCCAGACCTGGTCACCCACAGCCTGAAGGAGCTTGCTATCCCGGGCACAAGTGCTCGGGGGAGCCTAAGACGAATCCCCTGCTAGAGGGACTCTGTCAGACCTCCCGCCATTTCCCTCTGTTACAAGCCATCCAACAGTTAATTGACCTGGAATGGACTGCTCCAGAGTCTACATTCAAAGGGGGATGGGCTATGGCAACCATGTATCCTCTGCACCCGACGGCCAAAGACCTTATGACATGCCCAAAAGTGGATGCCATGGTCTGCGCAGTCTCGAAGCGCACTACTATCCCAGTGGAGGGAGGTGCAGCACTCAAAGATGCTCAAGACAGACGTCTGGAATCCATCTTTAAACAGTCCTTTGACGTCGCCGCTATGTCCCTACAGATAGCGGCCTGCTACGCCGTGGTGACACGTGCCTGCCTATCACAGACCAGGAGCAACACACCTGGGGAAGCCATGGAACCAGCAGTATCATTCCTCGTGGATGCTGCTTCTGATCTGGTGCGCACCGCAGCTAGAGGAGTGTCATCAGCCGTGGCAGCCAGGAGGCAACTCTGGCTCCGAAGCTGGTTGGCCGACGTATCTTCCAAAATGAGACTCACAAGAATGCCCTTCAAGGGATCCCTCCTGTTCGGCAACAAACTAGAGAAACTTACTAACAAATGGGGCGAGTTCCCACTGCCGCGGCTACTGAGGACAGGAATAAGAGAAACCAGCGACCCTTCCCCAGCGATCTTCCAGGGGCAGAGGTTCACAGCGCTTCAATCCATACAGAAACACTTAAGCGCCTCGTCCTGCAGGCAGGAACCAGTCCTTTCGGAACAAGCACAACAAAGGGGAAACCAGCTCGGGACCAGCCCCAGCCGCACCCCACAATAAGAATCAGCCAACCCATCCATAGGGGGCAGACTTGCCCTATTCTACCAAAGATGGACAAGTTTGAATTGCAATTCCCATAAATCCATACTTTCTGTAGAAGTTTTGACTATCGTCAAACTCTCAACAATATCTCCTCTTGAATATTCACAGAGGGGTCCTGTGCCCACGTGGCAGCTAACACTCTTAGCAGTGATGGAGTGCAGATATTTATAGGCTAATGGCAGGGATAGCTTGCCAGAGTTCATCAAGTGCAAATCGTTAAAAAGCCCCGGAGTGGCATTGAACCCAATTTTTGCTGACCGTTTTTTGTATATAATTCCGGATTTGTAGATAATCTAAATAATCTTTTTTACTCAGTTCCAAATGTGCAACAGAATAATAACATACCATACTGGGTCAGACAAGGGTTCATCAAGCCCAGCATCCTGTTTCCAACAGTGGCCAATCCAAGCCATAAGAACCTGGCAAATACCCAAAAACTAAGTCTGTTCCATGTTACCATTGCTAGTAATAGCAGTGGCTATTTTCTAAGTCAACTTAATTAATAGCAGGTAATGGACTTCTCCTCTAAGAACTTATCCAATCCTTTTTTAAACCCAGCTACACTAACTGCACTAACCACATCCTCTGGCAACAAATTCCAGAGTTTAATTGTGCGTTGAGTAAAAAAGAACTTTCTCAGATTAGTTTTATATGTGCCACATGCTAACTTCATGGAGTACCCCCTAGTCTTTCTATTATCCGAAAGAGTAAATAACCGATTCACATCTACCCGTTCTAGACCTTTCATGATATTAAACACCTCTATCATATCCCCCCTCAGCCGTCTCTTTTCCAAGCTGAAAAGTCCTAACCTCTTTACTTTCCTCATAGGGGAGCTGTTCCATTCCCCTTATCATTTTGGTAGCCCTTCTCTGTACCTTCTCCATTGCAACTATATCTTTTTTGAGATGCGGCGACCAGAATTGTACACAGTATTCAAGGTGTGGTTTCATCATGGAGCGATACAGAGGCATTATGACATTTTCTGTTTTATTCACCATTCCCTTTCTAATAATTCCCAACATTCTGTTTGCTTTTTTGACTGCTGCAGCACACTGAACCGACTATTTCAATGTGTTATCCATTATGAGGCCTAGATCTCTTTCTTGGGTAGTAGCACCTAATATGGAACCTAACATTGTGTAATTATAGCATGGGTTATTTTTCCCTATATGCATCACCTTGCACTTATCCACATTAAATTTCATCTGCCATTTGGATGCCCAATTTTCCAGTCTCACAAGGTCTTCCTGCAATTTATCACAATCTGCTTGTGATTTAACTACTCTGAACAATTTTGTATCGTCTGCAAATTTGATTCTCACTCGTTGTATTTCTTTCCAGATCATTTATAATCAAATGAGTTTACTCAGCCTGTATTCAGATCCATAAAGTTAGACTATATATCTTGTCCAAATGTGGCCAGGTGCTTGAAAAATGAATGAGAATCCCCTGGAGGGAACTGTGGCTTATCCATAAAAGGAATGCAAATTGAGACTGACTATGAGAGATGTTATAAACCCCTAATATTCTGCCAAACCTTCCGAACATATTGAGTTAGTATTGAATTAATAATTGGATTGGGAAGCTCATTTCTTGGGGCATGTAAAACATACTTTAAATGTAGGGGAACGTCCCTATGCCTGTATTTAATTATACCCTTTTTGTCTGTACATCTGAAAGCATGTTTTGCAAAATTGCATGCAATTTCCCAAAACATGGTCAAGGGAGAGAAAACAACTTGTGACTTTAACTCCCTCACCAGAGAGTCTGTGTATCAGGGTTCAGTGGTGAGAATTCCAAGTCCATTGAGGGCCTACCTTCTGAATATATCCTAAGCCAGCGTGTCAGGCTTAGGCCAAGTAATCCCAGCGTTATTGCTAGTAAGAGAAAGAGATGGGGATTTGGTTTTAAATGCACCCAGGACCACCTCAAGAAAATTTACCCCAGCATTTTTCAAATTTCTACACCAGGTATTCTGTGCTGTTCAGACTGTAGAATGAGGAGGGTCATGGAATGAGGGTGAAAGGGAGAAGCCTCAAGAGTAATCTAAAGAAATATTTCTTTATGGAGAAGGTAGTAGATGCATGGAACAGTCACCTCATGGAAAATGTGGAGACAACAACAGTATCTGAATTCAAGAAAGCATGGGATAAAACAGAGGATCTCTGAGGGAGTGGTAAGGATTGTAAAGCCCTTTCTTGAAGAACAGCTCCCAGTTTTGTAATAACCCAGCAAACTACCAGCCTATTTCTCTTCCTTCTTATGGGAAGGTAGTGGAGAGGATAGTGTTAGGTCAATTGACCTTTTAAAAAAAAAAAAAAAAGACAAAGCAGATTTTGTCGTGGGTACAGCACTGAGACATTATTCTCCCAGGACAAGCGGGATGGTAGTTCTCACATGTGGGTAATGTCAGCAGACAGAGCCCTATCACGGAAAACTTTTCTATCAAAGCTTCTAGAACTTTTGACTGGCACACTGAGCATGCCCAGCATGCCATAATCCCTGTAGCCACAGGGGTCTCCTTTCAGCTTCTTTTTTTTCCACGCAGCAGTTTGACTCGCGGTTAGAAGCTCTGTGAGAATTTTCTCACTACTTTTCCTCATGGAAAAACTTGAAGTTTTCTTCATAAAAGGTTCCTTCATAGGGGTCTCCCATCGTGACATCGTTTTTTTGTCGCTTGGTGAGTAATTTCCACTGTCTTCAGTTGGTTCCTGCTACCCTGTCCTCTGTTCCCGCAGGCCACTGACTGTTTTCGCAACCCCTTTTTTCCATCATGGTGACGGGGTTTAGAAAATACCCGGCGTCTCCGAGTACCATGTCAATTACTGACCCACATGATGTCTTTTTTTTTTTTTTTTGTATATAATAATTTTTATTGGCATAGTACATACACATCAAAAACATAGGTATAGCAACATTAATATCCGGCACATGACAGGAATTCGCATACCATAGCCTATACATAATACTCTAAATAAAGCCAAATTTCAAACAACTATTCAAAACATCTGTGATCCCCCCCCCACCCTCGTTCCCCTTTCACAAAGGCCTCTTCTGCGTTATCAATAATACAAGTTTCGAAGCCAAGAGTGTTATTGATAAACATGTTAGTGCATAGAATATAACAGCCATATCCAGCCCATGAAGATAGATGAAAAGAAAGTATACTACCAAGGACCCATGCTCTACTACGTGGAAACAGCAGCCTGCCATGCTTCAAAAGGTTGCCATATCTTATGAAATTTATGTAATGTCTTATGCCTATGCGCCGTTATTTTCCCCAAAGTATGGGTCGTGTTCATGAGTCCCTGTATTTCAAGAAGGGTGGGAATCTCAGGTCCCCGCCACCTGCGAGCCAAAGTACACCTGGAGATCGTGACAACATATTTAATAAAACGATTTTGGAAAACCGTGAGTTCGGAATGTTCATTATTAAGCAGCGCCTGTAGAGGGGTAAGCACAACCTCCCAAAGGAGGACCGTGGAGATCCAGCCAGAGACCAAGTCCCAAAAATCTCGTATTTTAGGACAGTCCCACCACATGTGGAAGAATGTTCCCTCTCCCCCGCATTGTTTCCAACACGTGCTGGGCTGACCCGGTTGGATACGATGTAACTTGACCGGGGTCCAGTACCAGCGATACCATAACTTGTAACCATTTTCAATATGAGTGGCAGAAATGAGCCCTTTTCCAAGGGTCTGAGAGAGCCTATTCCACTTATCCAATGGCCATAAGATGTTGAGATCCCTCTCCCAGGCCTCAATATGTTGCCCTTTAGTACTAGGAGGTCTCAACAGCAGATTATAAATGAGAGAGATGTGCCTGCGTACCTTCGCAGCCCTCTGACATATTGCTTCAAACGAGGAAGTCCCCATAGCCAGATCTCGAACCCCCAACGAGTGAGAAACAAAATGAGATATTTGCAGGTAAGCAAACAAATCTGTAGAGAGAAGGCCAAAGCGCTCCCTCAGAACAGGAAACGATATCAGCCCTCCCGGGTCCCATAAGTGGGTAACTTGAGAGATGCCTTTAGCCTGCCAATAACGAATGTTCTGTGATTTCGCTACTTGGCGAAAGGAGCGATGGTAAAATAAGTGAGTGCTTATGAATGTTCGCCTAGAACCCACCAATCCCTGCCGCCACTTAAGCCACACGTCCAGTGTAACTTTCACTGTCTCCGGGAGAGTGACCACGGGGTGCCTGGTAGACCTCTCTTGCCAGAGTAAAGCTGATAGAGGGAACTCTCCCAATAAAGCCTGTTCTAATAAAACCCAGGGTTTCGTGGATAGGGGATTATTCCACTCCACGGCAGCTTTCAGGTGTGCCGCGCCATGATACCCATGTAAATAAGGCAACCCCAGACCACCCTGCGATTTAGGGAGATACAAGGTGTGTTTCTTGATCCTAGGCCGTTTCGCCCTCCACAGGAACTTAGATATCCTGCGTTGCCATTTGTCAAGTAATTTACTTGGAACCAATATAGGTAATGTTTGGAACAAATATAAGAGTTGGGGCAAAATGTTCATCTTAATAACTGCGAGCCGTCCCAACCAAGAAATGTGGTATCGGTCCCACTCCTCCAGATCTTTATAGATTTTAGTCAATAAAGGAGGATAGTTAAGCTGAAAGAGATCTGTGGACCCTCCTATATATATACCCAAATATTTCAGTTTACCTGTAGCCCACCGAAAGGGGTATGATTTCCCCAGGCGACTAACATCAGGTGCAGGCACACTGACATTCAGTAACTCCGATTTTTCCCAATTAATTTTGAATCCCGATACCCCACTAAAGACAGATATCTCCTCCGTAAGCGCCTTAAGAGATTCATCGGGCTGAGAGATAGTAAACAGGACATCGTCCGCAAAAAGGGACATCTTAGAGGAGAAAGCACCCAAGCCCATCCCATGGATAGAGGTATTATCCCTAATAGATTGTGTAAAGGGTTCCAGAAATATCGCAAACAGCAAGTGGGATAAGGGGCATCCCTGTTGTGTGCCGCGCCCCACTGTAAAGGGCTCGGAGTACCCCCCATTGATCTTTAAACAAGCTTGTGGATTATTATATAATGCTTGTGTCCACCGAAGGAATTTGTCCCCAATATTATATGCTCTCATAGTCTGAAAGAGGAAGGGCCAATGGACGTAGTCAAAGGCCTTCTCAGCATCAATTGCAAGCAGTAATAAAGGAACCTGTGAGGCTCGTGCAATCCCCATGAGGTTTACTATTTTACGGACATTATCGGAGGCCATCCGCCCAGGAATAAAGCCAGATTGGTCAGTGTGTATCATCTGCGGGAGAAAATTGTTTAAGCGATTGGCCAATATTTTAGCGAGTAACTTCATGTCCAAATTAATTAATGAAATGGGTCGATACGAGCCGCACTGTGTTGGATCTCTCCCTGGCTTGGTTAGGATCGTCACTCCCGCAAGTTTAGCGTTAGAGGAGAGTGGAACTCCCTCTTGCAGGGCATTAAAAGTCTCACCAGCACAGGAATAATTAACTCGGCGAACTTTTTATAAAAAACAGCTGTGAAACCATCCAACCCTGGCGCTTTTCCCATTTTCAGGCTCTTTATAGCCCAATTTACTTCGGCGGGAGATATAGCCCGGTCCAGAAATTCCTGGGTATCCGCCGAGATAGCAGGAAGTGTAATACGGGAAAGATACGCCCCAATCCTCTGATCAACAATGGTGGTGTTGGTGGCATATAATTCGGAATAAAACCTATTAAAGCGCTTTCTAATATCTACATTTGATGTAAGCATGTCCCCCCTCTCATCTTTTATTTTGATGATGTTATTTTGGACCTGTTGGGCTTTAAGTTTCCTAGCCAGATGCTTCCCTGCCTTGTTGCCCCCCTCATAGTATAATTGTTTAGTAATGGTGAGTCTGTAGGCTATCTGGTGTAGGCTATCTTTTCCAAGTGAGCCCGCAGCCCATCCATTTGTTCTAATAAGGCAACTCCCCCATCTCGTTGGTGTTGAATCCCCAAGTCCCACAACCGCTGTAGGGTGTCGGTTTTATCCTGCAGACGTATTCTTTTGAGATAAGTGCCCCTAGAAATGAACTTGCCACGGAGCACAGCTTTGAGACAGTCCCACAATGTCATGGGCGAGGTCCCCTCCAAATCATTCACAGTCAGGTAATCCCGAATATCAGTGTGAATTTGCTGAACGAACTGCTCATCGTCCAATAAACTTTCATTTAACTTCCAATATTGTAAACCCCTCTCATAAGAACTAAGCTCAAATTGAATGGTAATCGGCCCATGGTCTGACCACGTGATTGGGCCTATATGAGGTGATGTAACCTGATTAACGCAACTTTTAGCAATATAAAAACTATCAATTCTAGAATATGACTGATATGCTCTAGAGAAAAAAGTATAGGCTCTACCTCTGGGATGCCAGTTACGCCACACATCTATCAAGTTCCATTGAGCCATGAGGGATTTGAGAGCTTTGCGGTCTGTACTAGCGGTAGTCGCCTGGCCCATAGAATTGTCCATCTGAGGATTAAGGGTGAGGTTAAAATCTCCTCCTAGTAGCACATGTCCATCCGCCCATTGTTCCAACACCCTATTGAGCCGTCCAAAAAAAGATCTTTGGCCAACGTTAGGTGCATAGGCATTGACCAATGTGAATTTCTCCCCTCCCAAAATGATAACTAGGACAATATATCTGCCCTCAGAATCCCGGTGACAAGCCACCTCTTCAAACATGAGGTCTTTATTAATTAGTATGCCTACTCCCAAGTATTTATGAGTAAGCGGTCTCGCTGCCCAATATTGAGCGGGATATGATAAGTGACGGAGAAGGGACTCATGCCACCTCTTAAGGTGCGTTTCCTGCAAAAGGGCAATGGAAACTTGAGTGGAACTCAATTCCGTAAAGAGGCAGTGCCTTTTGTAGGGTGAGTTAAGTCCCTTTACATTGAGGGACAATATATTGAAATGGATCATCCCCCCACCATAAGAACAGTGTAGGGGAGCTCCCCCATCCCCGTCTGCATGGCCCCCAAACCAGAAAAACATGGTTAAAAAAATATGCATACAATGTCTAAGGGTGAACTAGCTTCATGGTCAGCTTCAGACCCTTTGTGAAATCCCCAGCTGGCTTGCATGTCAGCTCCCCCCCTCCCCCCTCCCCGCTTTACCAGCTTCCCGACAAATTGAGGGGTAAGCACCCGCCGATTTGTCATTAGAATAGAGGAAGTAGTCAGCCCCAGATGACTGAGACCCAGTTTCCAACCTGCAATCATATCATAATAATAGAAATATACTTAACCCGTATAATAATGCTCATATTACTCAAACAACCTAGCCAACTTGGCGAACCATGATGAAACCTTTAGCAATATGCAAAAAATACCAGCATTTGGAAATCGCTGAACAATGCAGTCCGACAGCCCTTCGCTGCGTTGCTTAATCCCCAGAGTTCGCATCCACACTGCGCAGCAACTCTTCAGGAGTCCAAGCGTGATGCTCCCCGAGAATCTGCATTCCTTCGCAGACGTTTGTCCCCTTTGTTGACTCTCTGCCAGCGCGGGTATTCTTCTCGGCGACTGTTAGGTTTCGGAGCTACCTGGAGTCTATCAAATCCCTCGAATCCGGCGTGAGTAAGACCCCAGAAGCCTCCCGCAGCGTTTTGACCCGATGGCTCTCACCTTAGCTGTGAAACTCAGGCCGAAAGGGAAAAGCCACCTATATTTAATATTTGCTGCCCTCAGGCAATCCGTGACGGGCTTCATCTCATGGCCGCCGTCTGAGGGTCCGTGGGCGATAGGTCAGGGAATATCATTATGGCCTCTCCCTGCCATTGCCACGTGGCTTGCTTCCTAGCGATTAACAAAAGCGTGTCCTTCACAGCAAAGTCATGGAAGCACGCAAGGATATCTTTTGGTTATTAGCCACCCTAGGGCTCATAACCCGGTGGGCTCTGTCAATTTGAATATCTCCGTCTAGGCTCCCACTGACCTGGGTATCGTGGATGCCTTTAAGATGGCACAGATCTGCTGAACTACTGCACACGCAAGTTTTCATTGTCAGTGGACTCAGGTACGCCCCGAAACCGGATTGTTGTGCGTCGGAACGATTTCTAAATCTTCAAGCTTGTCGTTAAGCTATCCAGTTCGGTTTGAGTAATTGCTTGCTGTTCCTGGACAGATTTGATGTTTTCACTGTTGGCATCCGCTCGAGTCTCGAGCTCAAAAAGTCGGCGTCCCTGATCAGCCATCTCAGTTCTGAGCTCAATAGTATTCATAAGAGCCTGCGTTTTGCTAGATATTTCACTTTTGATCTCCGCAAACCATTGTTTCATGTCCGATTTCGTCAGTAAATCACCCTCCTCCGATTGAATTATAACCTCTGGGCCGTCTATCTCGGGGGCTCCGGCCTCCGTTTCCGCCATGTCAGCCGCACAGCCCGATGTCCCTTCCTCCTCCAATTTCTGATAAGAAAATTTGCGAAAGTCTACCTGTTTTCTCCTGGTAGACATCAGAAAGTATTCAAGAGGATAATCTAGAGGTGATGATGTAGTTTTGAGCTGTCGATGGCTAGATTAGGCCGGGATTGTATAAGTGGTTGGAGGAGCACTCGAGTCAAGCAGCCATTCCTTGGCGTGACGTCACTTCCTCCTGACCCACATGATGTCTGTGTGTTGTGCCTCGGCTCATCACACAATGTTCGTCGATGCCCTAACTGTGCTCAAAAGACCCCGAAGGGCAGGCGTGCCCGCCTGGACAAGATGGAGTCCCCTTTCAAAATAAAGCTAACTCCATCGACATCCACCCAGTCATCATTGGCAGGAACATCGACAAAATCCATCGAGAAACCTCGCTGGGAGCAGTAAGGCAGCAGTGACCGTCCGTCACCGACAACATCCAAGGCATCGGGCATAGCCTTCCTCAGTGCCGGAGAAAGACCGGACCGAGCACCGAAGGAAACAGTCACTGGCACAGATGCGATTCCGCACCCGGTGCCGGCGCAGACACCGCATTGGCTTCAATGGCTATCAAGCCGATTGCGAAGAGGACATGGGTAGAGGAGTCTCCAACCTCCTCTCCAGCTGAGACAACGAGGCGATCCCTACCGATATCGGTGCCGGGTACTGAGCCCCCTCAGATTCCTGTGGAGGTGCCAGTAGCGCCTAGCCTGCCTCCCCCGCAGCTGTTACCTACACCAGCTTCTAGGGTGGAGCTGGACATGCTTGTCCAACAGGCGGTCCTCGATACCCTCCGGAACCTTACATATAGACGTGACAGCAGAAGAAGACCAAACGGCCCATCCAGTCTGCCCAGCAAGCTTTCACACCTATTTGTTTTCATACTTATCTGTTACTCTGGTCCATCGGGGCTCTTGGGATCGAGGCGCCCTCGATGCCACCTAAGTCTCCATCAGTGCCGCTGCATCCTCCATCGAGACCATCAAGGGATCTGCTGATGCCAACGTGTCCTGGAGTTATCAGGTTTTTTCCCTCCCTCGGGATCTCAGCCAGAGACTCCGTATGATCCATGGGAGGATGTTGACACCAACACTTCTACAGAGGACATACTATCAGAGCTGTTTCCTCCGGAAGAAAGAAGACTGTCTCCTCCAGGAGACCTCTCCTTTGCTATTTTTATAAAGGAAATGTCAGAGACCATCCCTTTTGATTTAGTCCCCGAGGAGGGGACACGTCACAAGACATTAGAAGTCCTTCAATTTGTAGATGTAGAAATTATGGCCATCCCAGTCCACGAAGTGCTCTTGGATCTGCAACATCACCTATGAGAGCATCCTTGCACTGTGTAACCAGTTAATAGAAAGACAGATGCAACTTATCTAGTCCAGCACACTCCAGGGCTTCAGCAGCCACAGCTACCTTACCAGTCAGTGGTAGTGGAATCTGCGCAGAAGAAGGCCAAGAGGCTGCACCCCCATTCTTCAGCTCCCCCTGGAAAGGACCAAAAATTCTTGGACGGTTTGGGCCAGAAGGTCTTTCAGGGGTCTATGTTAGTGTCACACATAGCTGCCTATCAATTATACATGACATAATACCAGAGGAACCTGTGAAGCAGGTCCAAGGAAAGCGGACTCTGCCTCAACAATAACAAGAAAACCTCACTGCCATTCTCCAGAAAAGCCTGTGAGGCAGGAAACATGAGGTCAGAGCTGCATATGATTCCTTCGAGACAGCATCTCGCTTATCAGCAACAGGAATCAGTGCCAGAAGATGGGCCTGGCTTAAGGCATCTGACTTGCGAACAGAAGTTAAAGACAAGCTCGCTGATCTCCCCTGCACCGGAGATAATCTCTTTGGTGACAAGATTCAGGATGCAGTGGCTCAATTAAAAGATCACCATGAGACCCTGCGTCAGCTTTCCACAGACTCCACGGAACCTCCTTCTTCGGCTTGTAAAACCACCAGAAGGGATGCCAGAAGACCCTTTTGTTGCTCACGCAAGTACTACCCACCGACATCTTGCATGAGACCAGCCAGACCACCACAAAGGGGTCAGCCACGTCAGACGAAGCCGTCCAGATCTCAACCAGCCCAGCCTCTGGATTTTGAAACTTATCCAGAGAACAGCAGCCACTCTCTGAATCCAAGACCAGACTTGACGGTAGGAGGTCGGCTACACCACTTTATAACCAATTGGCACAGCTTTACCACAGACCAATGGGTTATATCCATTATAACCCAAGGATACCATCTAAACTTCCTCATGGTACCCCCGGATTCACCACTCAAACCACTGTGGATGCAAAAAGATCACGCAACCCTTCTAGAGTCAGAACTGTCCACCCTACTGAGCTCCAGGGCTGTGGAAGCTGTTCCCCGGGCACAGCAGGGCAGAGGGTTCTACTCCCACTATTTTCTCATTCCAAAGAAATCAGGCGGCCTCCGCCCCAATCCCTAGACTTCCACAATCTCAACAAATTTCTACAGAAAGAAAAATTCAGGATGGTGTCCCTGGGGCACCATGCTTCCCCTCTTGCAAAAAGGAGATTGGCTCTGTTCTCTGGAATTTCAAGACCCCCTATGTTCACATTCCAGTATCAACACAAATACTTGCGTTTTATAGTGGGACCTCAACATTTTCAGTACCGGGTTCTGCCTTTCAGACTTGCCTCGGCACCCCGTGTATTTACAAAGTTCCTAGCAGTGGCTGCTGCCCATCTTCGCAAAGACAGCATACACGTGTTTCCTTACCTTGATGACTGGCTAATCAAGAGCCAATCCAAACAAGGAGCTCTCAATGCTCTCAAGCTCACTATCAATCTGCTACACTCGTTGAGGTTTCTCATCAATTACCAGAAATCCCACTTGATCAAGCTCACCTCCTTACTTTCATCGGAGCAGATTTGGACACCACAGTCGCAAAAGCCTTCCTGCCCAATGACCGTGCAGACACACTCTCCAAGCTAGCTACGACTATGCGTACAAAGAAACAGCCTCAGCCTATCAATTCCTCACGTTGCTGGGCCACTTGGGTTTCCATGGTCCACGTTACTCCTATGGCCAGGCTGGCCATGAGAATAACTCAAAGGATTTTGAAATCTCAGTGGCTCCAAGCCATTCAACCTCTTTCATCCCAGATCCATGTAACCCACCAGCTAAGTCTATCACTTCTCTGGTGGACAAACAAAGCCAACTTGCTGACAGGTTTAGCCTTCCAGCAATCAATTCTTCAAGTGACCTTAACCTCAGATGCATCCAACTTGGGTTGGGGAGCTCATGTGAACAACCTTCAAACTCAAGGGACTTGGACACAACTCGAAGCAAAATTTCAAATAAACTTCCTAGAGCTTGAGCCATACGCTATGCTCTATTTGCATTCAAAGACTGTCTTTCCACTCAAGACAACACAGTTTGCAATGTGGTACTTGAACAAATAGGGAGGCACAGGCTCTTATCTCCTCTGCTAAGAAGCTGCACAGATCTGGGCCTGGGCCCTTGCACACGCCATGCATCTCAGGGCCACTTATTTGGCAGGCATACAGAACGTGGTAGCAGATCATCTCAGTCGACAGTTCTGTCCCCACGAGTGGTCACTGGATCCTGTGCTAACGAACAAAATCTTCCAACGCTGGGGTCAACCAATAATAGACCTCTTTGCATCCGAACTGAATCACAAAGTGGACAGATTCTGCTCCCTACACAAGCAGCAAAACAAATTAGCCATGGACGCCTTTGCTCGTCCCTGGAACACAGGCCTCCTATATGCATATCCTCCGATACCACTGATAGCCAAAACTCTCATGAAACTACAACAGGACAAAGGGTCAATGATACTCATAGCCCGTATTGGCCTCGACAAGTACGGTTTCCCATGTTTCTCGATCTGAGAACCCATTTGCCTGGGCACAGCACCCAATCTCATAACTCAGAACCAAGGCATGTTATGCCATCCAAACCTTCAGACCCTATCCCTCACAGCCTGGATGTTGAAAGCTTGATCCTACAACTGCTCAACCTTTCAACTGATGTCTCTCAAGTGCTTGTAACTTCATGAAAGCCTTCCACACGAAAATCCTATCATTCTAAGTGGAATAGATTTACCACATGGTGCACGCAAAAAGGTAATTAACCCCTTTTCCTACCCCACGCCATCTCTGTTGATTATCTCTGGCACCTTCAGACTCTGGTCTCCAGACTTCCTCGGTACGAGTACACCTTAGTGCTATCTCAGTGTACCACAAGGGACTAGGGGATGCCCCGATATCAGTGAAACCCCTAGTGAGTCGATTTATGAGGGGCCTGTTACAACTTAAGCCCCCTCTACAGCCACCAGTTACAGAATGGGACCTAAACGTAGTACTTACAAGGCTCATGCACTCCCCATTTGAGCCTTTGCACTCCTGCGATGTTAAGTTTCTTACATGGAAAATTCTTTTCCTAGTAGCCATTGCATTTGCTCGAAGGGTTAGTGAGTTACAAGCACTTGTCACATACTTACCCTATACAAGATTCCTACATGACCAGGTGGTCCTCCGTACTCGCCCTAAATTCTTTCCCAAGATATGGTGACGGACTTAAACCTGAATCAATCTCTAGTCTTGCCCACCTTTTTCCCAAGGCCTCACTCTCTCACCAGGGCGAGAGGGTTTTACACACCTTGGACTGTAAGCGTGCACTTGCATTTTACCTAGCCCGCACTGCAGTCCATAGGAAATCCACCCAACTTTGTTTCTTTTGACAAAAACAAACCAGGATTTGCAGTGGGCAAACAAACTCTCTCCACCTGGCTAGCAGACTGTATCAAATTCTGCTATGAAAAAGCAGGCCTTCCTCTCCAGGGACGAGTGAAGGTGCACTCAGTGAGAGCCATGGCAACCTCAGTAGCACTCTTATCGTTCAGTACCGATTACTGAGATTTGTAAAGCTGCAACATGGAGCTCTCTTCACACATTTTCAGCATATTAATGCCTGGATATGGAAGGACTTTGGCCAATCCGTCTTAAAGAACTTATTTCCAGTATAATCCCAACTCCTTCCACATCATCTTCTGTGATTTTCAGCCTGCCTCATTTTTCCCAACAGTACGCAGTTGTTCCTGTTGCACAAGTTGAATGCTGTTGGGCCAAATTAAAATATGTCAGCCTGTAGCTTGCTAATCCACCCACATGTAAGGACTACCATCCTGCTTGTCCTGGGAGAAAGCAGAGTTGCTTACCTGTAACAGGTATTCTTCCAGGACAGTAGGATGTAGTCCTCACAAAACCCATCTGCCACCTCGCAGAGTTGGTTCCGAAATTGTTTATTATTTTATTTTTCACTCGTACCTTTGCTACAAACGAGACTGAAGGGAGACCCCTGTGGCTGCAGGGATCATGGCATGCTGGGCATGCTCAGTGTGTCAGTCAAAAGTTCTAGAAACTTTGACAGAAAAGTTTTCCGTGATAAGGCTCCGTCTGCTGACGTCACCCACTTGTGAGAATTAAATCCTGCTGTCTTGTGTCTTGGGAGAGCACCTGTTACAGGTAAGCAACTATGCTGTTCTGTCTGATTTTTGCCCTGCAATGCTTTTGTAATGTTTACCTGCATCTTCTTTGTTACTTGTTAGAGGATTTTTTTTCAGGTGTTTTATGCAGATGATGTACAGCTGCTGTGTCTTGTGACTGGTTCTTTAATGAGCTGCTAAAAGGATTGATAAGACTAAGGATACAGTGAATCAATGGTTGAGATAAAATGGTCTACTATTAAACATTATGAAAACTGAGATTTCCTCTTCATCCAGTCAGACCAGTCTGGACAAGTAGGTTGTGCACGCCAACCAGCAGATGGAGATAGAGAACAACAGGTTTGCTGATGTCACTGCCAGTATTCTCTGTCTCCAGCAGATGGTGGACAAGCTTTCTGTGCTGGAAGCAAAGGCCTGGTTAGGCTGGGTAAACAGAAGAATTCTGGTGTGGCAGCTCCTGAGGTGACAGATGAATTCTCCTCTTCAGGTGAACGTGGTCCTAAACCCAAGAGATGATCTGAGTGGTTGGCAGCTCCTGAGGTGACAGCTTCAGACTCCCTCCCTCAGTGGAGCACTGCCAGAGACCAGGACTACCAATGTGGGTACTTGGTTCCCTCTCTCTTTCCCACCAAACCCCTCTGCTCTATTCTGCTTGAATGTTCAACCAATCGAGATCCAAAGCCTTATGTTTCCTCTTTCAGTAGTGTACTCCAGGACCCAAGGGGGTTCCAGGAAGACTGATTATAAAGTCCCTGCCTTCCTTGCTCTCAGGCTGTTTGCTGCTTTCCAATTAAAGGATTGACACTGTTTCTGGCTACAGAAGAAAAGTTTAAAAAAACCACACTATTCAGCATCCAGAGGTTTGTGGCAGCTGGAGAAGAAGGGCTGCCCTCTGGGCAGTAGACAAAGCCTGCATGTGTATCTGGTTTGGGCATATTGGACTTCAGGCAGTGCTTGAAGAGAAGTGATGATGGCATGGGAATGCACAGCATGCAGCCTTAACGCAGTGCCTTTGAAGGTGGGCTCTGAATGCTGGGAATAGGGGCTAGAATGGTACGGGCAGCTTAGCTTTTCAGCGTGGGTTCCACGACCAGCAGCGTTGTTTTTTTCACCAGGCTGCAGGTCACGGTTAGGGGCACCAGCAATCATTTTGAAATCGCACAAAAACAGCAGTTGCTGGACAGGGATTTGTTGGGGACCGCATGTCATTCAGCAGTGAGCATGATGGCGGCACAAGCAGAATGGGGAACAGAAGAGTGCTCTACTCTTGGCATCTAGTCTGAGGAAAGTAGTAAATATTGACAGGATTGCTACAAAGCTCAGGACCGCCGCTGCAGGATGTGTGCAGGGCGATCACAGACTGAAACCGCATTCAGGTGACACTTTCCTGCAGCAGCCAGGTTTTCAGAGGGACCAGTGGGGGCAGATGGTTAGAGTGTCATCTGACAATGTCACAGCAGTAGCTTACAAAAAAACATCAAGGGTAACCCAAGGGTCCTCCATTGATGTTATGCATTGATCAGGTGTGGATTGGCCTATCAGGGTTTCGGGCATGCCCCAGTGGGCTAGTCAGGCCAGTCACTTGAATGATGTTGATCACAGTTGCACCATGTCCATCAAGCCACTGCGATTAATACCTGGCCGGCAGAAACTCTTCTGCCAAGATGAGAGTCTCCACCGAGGCGCTCTGCTTATTTCTGTTTCTGGTTTTTATTTTTTTTTTTTTTTCTTGAAGCTATAGCTGCAATTCCATGGGCCTAGACTTTTCTTTTATTTGTTGCCTCCATAGCTGCAGCATGGCTTTATAGACCTTTTTTTTTTTTTCTTTCCCAACGGCATCGCTGATCCCTGTGGGACCGCTCCTTGCCCCTCCCTTTATGACCATGAATGCTCCCAAGGCCTTCCCTCATACCCACCCTCTTGCTCTCTTTCGGGCCAATTCAGTAAGCGCGCACAAGCCACTCACCTGTGCGTGCAATTCTGTATTTAAATGAGGCCTGGCGATAGAAACAGGCAAAAGGAGGTGCTAGGGACACTAGCGCGTCCTTTTGGCCTGGAGCGGCGGCTGTCAACGGGTTTGACAGCCGATGCTCAATTTTGCCCAGTGTCTGTTCTCGAGCCCGCTGACAGCCATGGGCTTGGAAACTGGATGCCGGCAAAATTGAGCATCCGGTTTTTGACCAGACAGCCGCGGGCCGACTTCAAAATTTTTTTTTTTTTTTTTTTTACTTTTTTTACCCTTCGGGACCTCCAACTTAATATCGCCATATTAAGTCGGAGGGTGCACAGAAAAGCACTGCTTTTCTGTGCTCTTTCCTGGTGCCCGAAGAAATTAGCGCCTACCTTTGGGTACACATTTTGCTTTGTGAATCGCGCGGGAATACCTAATAGGGCCATCAACATGCATTTGCATGTTGAGGGTGCTATTAGGTTCGGCGGGTTGGACACGTGTTTTCAGCCCCTTACTGAATAAGGGGTAAGGGAAAAAGCACGTCCAATGGCGGGTTAACAGTGCGCTACGTTGGAGTGCACTGTACTGTATCAGCCCGTTTATCTTCCTGCTCCTGCCTCAACAATTCAGTTTTTGTCTGCACATTTCTATTTCTGTTCTCTTTATTCTGTATTTGGTGTATTCTGCATCTGGGTTCTGCATGTGTCACAGAGATGAGGTATTCTGCTAGTATGTAGTTTGTATAGGGATCTATAGTAGCTCAGTTTGTTCTGGTTTCTAAACTGGTGTTTGAGTCACTGTTTGAATGCTGGCTGTTATCGCTGTTTTGTTATTGGAGTTTTACTGTATTTTAATTGTAATTCAGTTTACCCAAGGCTTTCTGAGAGCCAAGCACACATCCAACATCTGTTATACTAGTCTTAATGCAATATGGGATCCAAGCATCTCTTTACTTTTTATTTTGTAGGGTTTTCTGGTTGGCACTACAGCAGTGCATGTAAATAAAATGTACATGCTGAAGTGATACTTTTACCTCAGAAGGCTGTCCTTTTTAATGTAAACAGTTATAAATGCATAATGCTTAATTGTGTGTGGGGAGGGAGGGGCTGGGGGGGTATAAAGCTGTAAGGTTACCTAAGATGCCTAATATTGCACCAGTCCTGGCTAGCATTGGATCCATGTGGGCAAGCAGGATTATGGAGCTGTATTGCTTTGGGTCCTGTGGCTCTCTTCAGTCTCGACCAAGGACTTCATTTTTCTTTTTAAGCACTGGAGGAACAGCAGAGCCTGGGGGGGAACCATAAAAGCAGCACGCTCTGTAGCTCTCAGTCAATGAGAATGTTGTTGGAATGGTGGACGGGGCATGGAGAAGTAGTGGCAAATTAAATATGTCAGCCCTGTAGCTTGCTAATCACCCACATGTAAGGACTACCATCCTGCTTGTCCTGGGAGAAAGCAGAGTTGCTTACCTGAAACAGGTGTTCTCTCAGGACAGGTAGAATGTAGTCCTCACAAACTCATCCGCCACCCCCCGCGGATCGGTGAATTTTACTCTTTCGGATAATAGAAAGACTAGGGTGCACTCCATGAAGTTAGCATGGGGCACATTTAAAACTAATCCAAGAACGTTCTTTTTTCTCAACACACAATTAAACTTTGGAATTTGTTGCCAGGGGATGTGGTTAGTGCAGTTAGTATAGCTGTGTTTAAAAAAAGGATTGGATAAGTTCTTGGAGGAGAAGTCCATTACCTGCTATTAACTGAGTTGACTTAGAGAATAGCCACTGCTGTTACTAAGGCAACGGGTAAACATGGAATGGACTTAGTTTTTGAGTACTTGCCAGGTTCTTATGGCCTGGATTGGCCACTGTTGGAAACAGGATGCTGGGCTTGATGGACCCTTGGTCTGACCCAAGTATGGCATGTTCTTATGATGTTCTTATGTTCTTATGCTACAGTCACAAAAAAGATGGGGTGAGCTAAGAAGGAAATACCTGTGCAGTATTGGGGAGGCTGGTCTTTCCTTCTGAAAGGGTTAGTTAGCTGTGAAACCAGTGAGTCTTCTGGAGTCAGGGTACAAAGAAGGGTTGGGGATGGGAAAGGGAAAGGCTGCTGCAGACTGGGGAAGGAATGGAAAAAAAAAAAAAATAAAATAAAAATATATATATATATATATATATATATATATATATATGATATAATTAGACTTGGAGGCAGATGGGAAAGTGATTGCATGGATGGAAGAGGGGCCCGCAGGTCTATTTGCTCACTTCTGGTCTAGGGTTGTTCTACTACTTTTTTATTTAGGAAAAATGTGAAATTTATGTTGAAGATTTTTTGGGCTCAATTCTAACCAGGCTCCAAGTCACACAAGTATTTCTGAAGGGTCAGTTTGGTGTACTTTTTGGGAATTGTTGAAACAAGTCCTTCAGGAAAAGCGTACAAGGGAGTCTGACAAATAGCAAGTTGGCTGGTTTTGAAAAAAAATCCACTGCATTGATATTTTCCTGCCCCCTGGGATTGATGACTCTTCTTCCGTGGCCGAAAAATGAAATTATAGACCTTGTCTGTACAGGTGTAGACAATGTTTGAGCGGTCTAACCCTCAGCTGCAATGTCATACATGAAGAGAATGGTCCTCTCCTCTAAGAACCTTTGACCATTTCATTGCGAAGGAGGGGGTCCGTATGTGTGAGATCTCGTGGTGATCTGCCAGAAGGAAAAGTTGCTCAGATTTTTCAACTAGCCAGTGAGAAGCATTATTGTTTAGGATAGATGCCAGGAGGAATGGTGTACGTTTTAATTCCTTGACCCTTTCTATGCAAGTTTCTTCTAGGACTGTAGCTCATCCAAGCTGATGCTTCTGATTGCTGCAAGGCTGGCCTGCCGAACATATGGGCCAATACAATAAAATTCGCGGGAGAGCCAGTGTTCTGAAGGCGAGCGCCCACTCTCCTGGGCGCGCGATCCAGTATGCAAATGAGGGCCCGTGGTTAAAGGAGGCACTAGGGACACTAGCACGTCCCTAGTGCCTCCTTTTTGACAGGAGCGGCGGCAGTCAGCAGGTTTGACAGCCGATACTCAATTTTACTGGCGTCTGTTCTCGAACCCGCTGACAGCCACGGGTTTGGAAACGGACGTCTGCATAATTGAGCGTCTGTCTTGCAACCCGCGGGCCGCCGGACGATTTAAAATTTTTTTTAAAAAATATTTGATTTTTTTTAAATTTTGGGTCCTCCAACTTAATATCGCTATGATATTAAGTCAGAGGGTGTACAGAAGAGCAGTTTTTTCTGCTGTTCTGTACACTTTCCTGGTGCCGGCAGAAATTAACGCCAGCCTTTGGGCAGGCGTTAATTTCTGAAAGTAAAATGTGCAGCTTGGCTGCACATTTTACTTTCTGTATCGCGCTGGAATAACTAATAGGGCCATCAACATGGATTTGCATGTTGCGTGCGCTACTAGTTTTGGGGGGGGGGGGGGGGGGGTTTGGCAGCGTGTTTTCAACACGCTATTACCCCTTACTGTTATAAGGGGTAAAAATAGCGCATCAAATGCGCCGGCCAAACGCGGGCTAACAGTGCGCTCCACCAGAGCGCACTTGTAACTGTATCGGCCTGAAAGTAAGTAGATCTCCAGCATCTAATTGACAAATGCTCTATATGTTTGCAACCTCATGAGGGTCGTTTTACCAAGGTCCGATGGTCACGAGGAGCTGAATTGGTTGGGTCTGTTGGATTGGCCCTTGGAGGGCACGTTAGTGAAACTGAATTTATTCTCAGGGTCATGGCAGAGCCATTAACAGTTAAAAGGTTATTCTTTACCCTAACAGATGTGTGGGTTTAGAGAGTTTTCAAGCATTGATATGCTGAGCGTAAATAAAACCCTGGGGCCATGCCAGTAACCATTCATTTTTTTGGCTGGACAGTTTTCTAAGGTTTTGACTCTTAATACACTGAAGCTGCTGGTGACTGTCATTGCATTGTCTGACATCACTCAGACCATTTGACCCTGCAAGCAGTTGGTGAACTGCAAGCATGCCAACCGAACTGCAAGCACTTCAAAGCGATTGATGGTCCAGAGCGATTCCTCTGCGCTCCAGCACCCTACACAGTCAACTCCTGACAGTGAGCCCCCCCCCAACCTGGATGCTTGTATCTGTCGTGAGCGCCAGCCTTTCCGGAGCCTGCAAGGAAACTCCCATTCCTCAGATGGTCCGCATGCATCCATCATTTTAGTTGGGTGTCAACCATATTGAATAATCATGAGACACTGGACTCCACCAAGCAAGCAGAGTGCACTGAAGGGGATGCAAATTTATTTATTTAAAAATTCTTATATAAACGGTAAAACAGTTATGTGCCCTTGCCCTTGGAACCACCTCTAGGGTGGCCGCCAAACAGAGTACCAGCAGGTAAGACCATACTGTCAGGCTAAACAGCTTCTATCAATAGTATCGCCTGAGCCATCAGCTTCTGAATGCGGGTCTCCGGCAGAAAAAATCTTGCTGTGCTTTGTGTCAAAAACAAACACAGATACTCCAGCATCTGGAATGGTTGTAAATTGCTCTTGACCAAGTTCACCACTCAACCTAGCTCCTTCCTAAAGACTCTCTTCCAAGCTCTTGGCCCAAATTAGTCAATCATCCAGGTACAGGTGAACCAGAATGCCATCCTTTCTCAAAGCTGCCGCAGTGGCCAAACCAAAGGGAGCGCCCAAAATTGATGTCGCCCCAAAACGGTGAACCACAGAAATCACAGATGCACCAGACGAATGGTAATAAGTTGGTATGCCTCTGACAAATCCAGCGACATAAACTCCCAACTGCACTGCCATTATCACTGAGCGTACTGTTTCCATGCGGATCAGAGTCACTCACAAATAACAATTAACTTCCTTTAAGTCCAGGATAGGTTGAAAAGAACCTTCTTACTTGGGCACAACAAAATATTTTCTTGTGATTTGGGCACTGGAATCAGGGCCCACAAGCTCAGGAGCCTAGACAACGTAGTCTCTGCTGCCTGCCTCTTTTGTGGAGAGCTGCAGGGAGACTCCAAGAAGATGCCCCGAGGAACATTGAGAAACTCCAGAACATAGCTGTCCCTTATCTCCAGAACCCATTGGTCTGAAATGATCCTGACCCACTTCTGATAAAACAGACTACCTCCTATCTCCTGTTCCGGAAGGTGGGACAGTACACCTTCATTCAGGGGGTAGGGAGGCACCGCTACCCAAGCCTGCGCCCCATTTTGGCTGCCTGAGCCGAAAGGCTTGAGATCTATCCAAAGGTCTAGCCCTCTACGAAGCCCACCTCTCTGAAGGTTTGAAAACATCTGAAAACCCCTAGTATGGCCTCTCATGCTGAACAATGGCACCTGCTTATCTTCTGGCAATCGAGGAACCTGGGACTTGCTTCACTTATCCATCATTTTTCCAACTCACTCCCAAATAAGAGTGATCCTTTAAGCACAATTTCATAAGATTAGACTTAGAAACAAGTGTTGCAGGAAATAAACCAGCTCATGGTATGCTCGGAGGTACATCTCCAGGAGATCTCTGCCTCCCACATTGTGGGGAAAAAAAAATTTGTGAGAGCCAATTTTCTCAGCAGTCTGGATCCAGTAGAATGGGAATTGTTGGAGGAAGCATTCCAGCTCATAGTGGGCCACTGGGACCTTCCATATCTGGACTTGCTAGCGACGTCACGCAGTGCCGAAGGTATCTCGTTTCTTCAGTCACAGGGGTGATCCAGAGTATCCGAGCATTGATGCTTTAGTGCAGGAGTGGAACAAAGTCAACATGGCTTTACCCAAGGCAAGTCTTGCCTCACAAATCTGCTTCACTTTTTTGAAGGAGTTAATAAACATGTAGATAAAGGTGAACTGGTAGATGTAGTTTATTTGGATTTTCAGAAGGCGTTTGGACAAGTTTCCTCATGAGAGCTTTTAGAAAAGTAAAAAGTCATGGGATAGGTGGCGATGTCCTTTCATGGATTACAAATTGGCTAAAAGACAGGAAACAGAAAGTAGGATTAAATGGACAATTTTCTCAGTGGAAGGGCATGGGCAGTAGAGTACCTCAGGATCTGCATTGGACCCGGGCGCAGAACTACACGCACACGCCGTGTTTACAACTGCACGCGTGCAAACACATAGAGACATGGCACCAGCGCCCAAGAAGGCCAGAAGGCACTCTTTGCACAGCCTGCCACATAAGGAGCCGCCCAGCCTGAATTGGAGTCATGCCTGTGTCAACATTGCGAAGAAGCCCAGGGGGAGCCAAAGCCTGGTCCCTTACTGTCTGGAGATAGTTCCGGAACTACCGACGATAGCTCCCTGGATCTATGTATCTCCGAGATGGCTTCCCCACAAGAGGGCACCTCTGGGGCCCCTACTCAGACTTCCACTGGGATAACATGGACCCAGGGGACCTTCTCCTGGTTGGAATTTTTCCAAGGCCTGCAAGCCTTCATGCAGGCGCAATCAGCCCTGGCTGTGCCCTGGGCTCAACCCTGCTGGAAGCACAAGATCCTCCCGGCCCTGCTCGGATGCCTCGAGACATGCCTCGCCTAACCAAGAACTTCCCTGACAGGGAGCCAGCACCTCAGACAATTTCAATGTGTTACCTACTATGATGGGTTAAAGGGGCACTTAGAGAAGATAAGGCCATCGCGGAAAGATTAAATGATTTCTTTGCTTCGGTGTTTACTGAAGAGGATGTTGGGGAGGTACCCGTAATGGAGAAGGTTTTCATGGGTAATGATTCAGATGGACTGAATCAAATCACGGTGAACCTATAAGATGTGGTAGGCCTGATTGACAAACTGAAGAGTAGTAAATCACCTGGACCAGATGGTATACACCCCAGAGTTCTGAAGGAACTAAAAAATGAAATTTCAGACCTATTCGTAAAAATTTGTAACTTATCATTAAAATCATCCATTGTACCTGAAGACTGGAGGATAGCAAATGTAACATCAATATTTAAAAAGGGCTCCAGGGGCGATCCGGGAAACTACAGACCGGTTAGCCTGACTTCAGTGCCAGGAAAAATAGTGGAAAGTGTTCTAAACATCAAAATCACAGAACGTATAGAAAGACATGGTTTAATGGAACAAAGTCAGCATGGCTTTACCCAGGGCAAGTCTTGCCTCACAAATCTGCTTCACTTTTTTGAAGGAGTTAATAAACATGTGGATAAAGGTGAACCGGTAGATATAGTATACTTGGATTTTCAGAAGGCGTTTGACAAAGTTCCTCATGAGAGGCTTCTAGGAAAAGTAAAAAGTCATGGGATAGGTGGCGATGTCCTTTCGTGGATTACAAATTGGCTAAAAGACAGGAAACAGAGAGTAGGATTAAATGGGCAATTTTCTCAGTGGAAGGGAGTGGACAGTGGAGTGCCTCAGGGATCTGTATTGGGACCCTTACTGTTCAATATATTTATAAATGATCTGGAAAGAAATACGACGAGTGAGATAATCAAATTTGCAGATGACACAAAATTGTTCAGAGTAGTTAACTCACAAGCAGATTGTGATAAATTGCAGGAAGACCTTGTGAGACTGGAAAATTGGGCATCCAAATGGCAGATGAAATTTAATGTGGATAAGTGCAAGGTGATGCATATAGGGAAAAATAACCCATGCTATAATTACACGATGTTGGGTTCCATATTAGGTGCTACAACCCAAGAAAAGAGATCTAGGTGTCATAGTGGATAACACATTGAAAATCGTCGGTTCAGTGTGCTGCGGCAGTCAAAAAAGCAAACAGAATGTTGGGAATTATTAGAAAAGGAATGATGAATAAAACGGAAAATGTCATAATGCCTCTGTATCGCTCCATGGTGAGACCGCACCTTGAATACTGTTGTACAATTCTGGTCGCCGCATCTCAAAAAAGATATAATTGCGATGGAGAAGGTACAGAGAAGGGCTACCAAAATAAGGGGAATGGAACAACTCCCTATGAGGAAAGACTAAAGAGGTTAGGACTTTTCAGCTTGGAGAAGAGACGACTGAGGGGGGGATATGATAGAGGTGTTTAAAATCATGAGAGGTCTAGAACGGGTAGATGTGAATCGGTTATTTACTCTTTCGGATAGTAGAAAGACTAGGGGGCACTCCATGAGTTAGCATGGGGCACATTTAAAACTAATCGGAGAAAGTTCTTTTTTACTCAACGCACAATTAAACTCTGGAATTTGTTGCCAGAGAATGTGGTTCGTGCAGTTAGTATAGCTGTGTTTAAAAAAGGATTGGTTAAGTTCTTGGAGGAGAAGTCCATTACCTGCTATTAAGTTCACTTAGAGAATAGCCACTGCCATTAGCAATGGTTACATGGAATAGACTTAGTTTTTGGGTACTTGCCAGGTTCTTATGGCCTGGATTGGCCACTGTTGGAAACAGGATGCTGGGCTTGATGGACCCTTGGTCTGACCCAGTATGGCATTTTCTTATGTTCTTATGTTCTCTTTCTGTTAGCCTGCGTTTGGCTGCGCGTTTTCGACCCTATGGCGGAACCAAAGAAGAAATCCATCTTGGTGTCCCTTTGTAAGGCCTCATGCTACTTTCCAATGATGGAAGCCATCCAGGAACTGATTGACCTGGAGTGGGATGCCCCCGGAGGCCAGCTTCAAAAGGGGTCAGGCCTTGGAAGCTCTATACCCTCTAGAGCCAGCGACCAAGGAACGCCTGCGTTTCTCGAAAGTGGACGCTATGGTCTGGGCCGTCTCAAAGCGAACAACTATTCCCGTTGAGGGAGGGGCTGCATTGAAGGATACTCAGGACAGACGATTGGAATCCATCCTTAAGCAGGCCTTCGCAACAGCAATGACACTGCAGGTTGCTTTCTGCTGCGCACTGGTGGCACATTCCTGCTTGTTCCTCTCAAGAGAGGCAAATAACTCCGGAACGTATACCGGTGAGACGATGGAACCTGCAGCAACCTTCCTGACAGTCGCAAGCTCAGACTTGGTGAACACCTTGCCGTGGTAGTGGTAGCCAGAAGATAACTATGGCTACAGAATTGGTCTGCGGGCGCAACATCTAAAGCAAATCTCACAAGAATGCCCTTTAAAGGATCTCTTGTTCGGAAGCGAATTGGAGAAGTTAGCCAGCAAATGGGGCGAATCCCTAGTGCCTCGGCTACTGGAAGATAGGAGTAAAAGATCTCAGCATCCCTGCCCCCTGAAGAACCAAGGGCAGAGGATGTGTTAGTGCAGTTAGTGTAGCTGGGTTCAAGAAAGGTTTGGATAAGTTCTTGGAGGAGAAGTCCATTAACGGCTATTAATCAAGTTTACTTAGGGAATAGCCACTGCTATTAATTGCATCAGTAGCATGGGATCTTCTTAGTGTTTGGAAACAGGATGCTGGGCTTGATGGACCCTTGGTCTGACCCAGCATGGCAATTTCTTATGTTCTTATGTACAAGACGTGAATATGCACATACCAATAACCCCGTTCCACAGAAAATACCTTTGATTCCTCGTCGGACACAGACACTTCCAGTACCGAGTGCTTCCATTCGGTCTAGCATCGGCGCCTCGTGTTTTCACGAAATGCCTGGCAGAAGTAGCAGCATACTTAAGGCGACTGGGCACTCACGTCTATCCTTATCTAGACGACTGGTTACTGAGGGCCCCGTCCGTGGAGGCAGTTCTTCACTCCCTCCATCTGACACTGCGAATACTACTGTCATTGGGATTTCTCATCAATTTATCAAAAATCCAATCTGACTCCATCACAACTCTTCTCCTTTATTGGAGCGGATCTCAACACCATTCAAGCAAGAGCTTTTCTTCCAAGGGACCGTGCTCATATTCGTGCAGTCCTTGCAAACACTATGTAGACTCGCCGAATTACAACGGCTTGTCATCTTATCTTTTTCGGCCATGCAGCGCCTTCGGTCTATGTTACACCAATGGCTCGCCTTGCCATGAGAGTTACACAGTTGACATTAAAGTCCCAATGGTCTCAGGCCACCTATCCAATGTCCAACATTGTCCATGTCACCAGGCAGCTTTGTCTCTCACTGGCTTGGTGGATTCAGGAGTCCAATCTGGTCAAAGGACTGCCTTTCCAGTCTCCAGAACCTCAGATAACTCTCACAACAGATGCTTCCACTCTAGGTTGGGGTGCCCATGTCAACAACCTGCAAACTCAGGGAATCTGGTCTGCAGCAGAATCACAACATCAGATAAATTTTCTGGAGCTCAGGGCAATAAGGTATGCCCTTATAGCCTTCAAAGATTGTCTATCCAACAAGACAATCCTAATCCAAACAGACAACCAGGTAGCGATCTGGTACATCAACAAGCAGGGAGGGACTGACTCTTACCTGCTGTATCAGGAAGTAGCACAAATCTGGGCTTGGGCTCTCACATTCCATGCTACTGAGAGCAACCTACCTGGCAGGCATGGACAATGTACTTGCGGACAAACTCAGTTGCACGGTTTCATCCCCACGAGTGGGTCCCTGAACCACACAGTGGCAGAGAAAATATTCCAACAGTGGGGGGTATCAGAGTATAGACCTCTTTGCGTCATTCACAACTGCAAAGTGGAGAACTTCTGCTCACTACATCGGACTCACAGAAGACCACCAAGAGATGCCTTCACCCTCATGGTCAAGGGGTCTCCTGTATGCCTATCTTCCACTTTCACTCATAAGCAAGACTCTTGTGAAGTTGTGACAGGACAAGGACTTCATGATCTTCATAGCTCCTTACAGGTGTGGTTCCCCATCCTTCGCGACCTCTCAGTCTGTCAACAAATTCGTCTAGGTGCAGATCAGTCTCTGATATCACAGAACGGACAACTGCAACACCCGAACCTCCACTCCCTGTCCCTGACAGCTTGGATGTTGAGAGGTTAATTTTACAATCTCTAAACCTCTCGGACGATGTTTCCCATGTCCTCGTAGCTTCACGAAAGCCTTCCACCAGAAAATCTTATCGTTTCAAATGGAAAAGATTTTCCTCATGGTAGACATCAAAGGAAATAGATCCCTTTACCTGCCCTACCACAAAGTTTCTAGACTACCTCTGGAACTTGTCTGAGTCTGGCCTCCAACTTCTTCCATTCGAGTCCATGTTAGTGCCATAGCCGCTTACCACAAAGGCATAGGGGATGTTGCGATCTCAACACAACCCCTTGTAGCGCGCTTCATGAGAGGCTTACTATACCTAAAGCGCCCCACTGTGTCCTCCAGCCCCTGCTTGGAACCTCAATATGGTATTAGCACGGCTCATGAAACCTCCGTTTGAGTCTCTACACTCCTGCGAGCTACGTCATCTCACTTGGAAAGTGCTCTGTCAGCTCGCAGAGTCAGTGAGCTACAGGCGCTGGTAACATACTCACTTTACATGAAATTTCTCCATGATCATGTGGTGCTTCGCACTCATCCTAAATTTTTACCAAAGGTAGTATCTGAATTTCATTTAAATCAATCCATTATACTACCTACTTTCTTTCCTAGACCCTTCTCACATCCAGGTGAGCGAGCTCTGCATTCTGCATTTAGGCACGAGACAGTTTTTCATCAAAAATCAATCAGGGTCTTATCTAAATCATACTATTGTACCAGCCCTTACTGAAAGTTTAATCATCCCCTTGTAGGAAACTAGCTGATTAATTAGTAAATTCACCTGTAAATTTAAACTACTCTCATTCCAACTCCCTTAGTATCTTAAACTTAACTAGGAACTCAATAAAACTAAGATGAAGGCAGCAGTCCAGCAACAAGAGGGAGGCTTTCCAGTCTTTTGCATTGAGTGTCACATGTATGATTTTTTACCTGCCGGTGAGAGATTGTATGTGTGCACCCGGTGCAAAGAGCTCCTGGCTCTCAGGGAACGAGTCCGATCTCTGGAGGCTAGAGTAGCAGACTTGGAGGAGCTGAGGGAGACAGAGAGGTACATTGACGAGACCTTCAGGGACATAGTAGTCAAGTCCCAAATCCAGTCTGGCAGCCCTAGTGCTGCCTTGGATCAGAAAGGTCTCCCAGTAGGAGAACATCACCCTGGTGTAGCAGGAGTGATCCTGTAGCAAGGACCTGCTCTCCAGGTGATGTATTGTCCTCTCGCACCGAGGACAAGTCTCCCAGGGCTACTGCCCAGGAGGGAAGGGTTAGGCCTGCCATCATAGTTGGCGATTCAATTATTAGAAATGTAGATAGCAGGGTGGCTGGTGGACGTGAGGACCGCCTGGTAACTTGCCTGCCTGGTGCGAAGGTGGCAGACCTCACGCGCCACCTAGATAGGATTATAGACAGTGCTGGGGAGGAGCCGGCTGTCGTGGTACATGTGGGCACCAACGACATAGGAAAGTGTGGGAGAGAGGTTCTGGAAGCCAAATTTAGGATATTAGGTCGGAAGCTAAAATCCAGAACCTCCAGGGTGGCATTCTCTGAAATGCTTCCTGTTCCACGTGCAGGACCCCAGAGGCAGGCAGAGCTCCAGAGTTTCAATGCGTGGATGAGACGATGGTGTAGGGAAGAGGGATTCAGCTTTGTAAGGAACTGGGGAAACTTTTGGGGAAAGGGGAGACTTTTCCGAAAGGATGGGCTCCACCTTAACCAGAGTGGAACCAAGCTGCTGGCACTAACTTTCAAAAAGGAGATAGAGCAGCTTTTAAACTAGAACAAAGGGGAAAGCCGACAGTCACTCAGCAGTGCATGGTTCGGAGAAATGTATCCTTGAAGGATACTAATGAAACAGGAGAGTTAGGGCATCCCAACAGAGAGGTTCCATTAAAAGCAAATATAGTCCATATGCCTATATGTAAAAAATCACCAAAACTAATGATTTCCGAATTATCCCAAACAACTGAAAAGCAGGTTGTTAAAACAAACAAAAAACACACTTTGAAATGTCTATATGCCAATGCCAGAAGTCTAAGAAGTAAGATGGGAGAGTTAGAGTGTATAGCAGCAAATGATGAGATTGACATAATTGGCATCACAGAAACTTGGTGGAAGGAGGATAACCAATGGGACAGTGCTATATCAGGGTACAAATTATATCGCAATGATAGGGAGGATCAACTTGGTGGGGGTGTGGCACTTTATGTCCGGGAGGGTATAGAGTCCAACAGGCTAAAGATCATACAAGAGACTAAATGCTCAGTAGAATCTATATGGGTAGAAATCCCATGTGTGTTGGGTAAGAGTATAGTGATAGGAGTATACTACCGTCCACCTGGACAAAATGGTCAGACAGATGATGAAATGCTAAGAGAAATCAGGGAAGCAAACCAATTTGGCAGTGCAATAATAATGGGAGATTTCAATTACCCCAATATTGACTGGGGTAAATGTAACATCAGGTCTTGCTAGAGATATAAAGTTCCTGGATGTAATAAATGATTGTTTCATGGAGCAATTGGTTCAGGAACCAACAAGAGAGGGAGCTATTTTAGATTTAATTCTTAGTGGAACACAGGATTTGGTGAGAGAGGTAACGGTGGTGGGGCCACTTGGCAACAGTGATCATAACATGATCAAATTTAAACTAATAACTGGTAGGGGGACAATAAGTAAATCTGCAGCTCTAACACTAAACTTTCAAAAGGGAAACTTTGATAAAATGAGGAAAATAGTCAGAAAAAAAACTGAAAGGTGCAGCTGCAAAGGTTAAAAGTGTTCAACAGGCTTGGACATTGTTTAAAAATACAATCCTAGAGGCGCAGTCCATATGTATTCCACGCATTAAGAAAGGTGGAAGGAAGGCAAAACGATTACCGTCATGGTTAAAAGGTGAGGTGAAAGAGGCTATTTTAGCCAAAAAATCATCCTTCAAAAATTGGAAGAAAGATCCATCTGAAGAAAATAGGATAAAACATAAGCATTGTCAAGTTAAGTGTAAAACATTGATAAAACAAGCGAAGAGAGAATTTGAAATGAAGTTGGCCATAGAGGCAAAAACTCATAATAAAAACTTTTTTAAATATATCCAAAGCAAGAAACCTGTGAAGGAGTCGGTTGGACCATTAGATGACCGAGGGGTTAAAGGGGCTCTTAGGGAAGATAAGGCCATTACAGAAAGACTAAATGAATTCTTTGCTTCCGTGTTTACTAGTGAGGATGTTGGGGAGATACCAGTTCCGGAGTTGGTTTTCAGGGGTGATGAGTCAGACGAACTGAACGAAATCACTGTCAACCTGGAAGATGTAGTAGGCCAGATTGACAAACTAAAGAGTAGCAAGTCACCTGGACCAGATGGTATGCATCCCAGGGTACTAAAGGAACTCAAAAATGAAATTTCTGACCTATTAGTTAAAATTTGTAACCTATCATTAAAATCATCCATTGTACCTGAAGACTGGAGGGTGGCCAATGTAACCCCAATATTTAAAAAAGGCTCCAGGGGTGATCCGGGTAACTATAGACCAGTGAGCCTAACTTCAGTGCCGGGAAAAATAGTGGAAACTATCCTCAAGATCAAAATTGTAGAGCATATAGAAAGACATGATTTAATGGGACACAGTCAACATGGATTTACCCAAGGGAAGTCTTGCCTAACAAACCTGCTTCATTTTTTTGAAGGGGTTAATAAACATGTGGATAAAGGTGAACCGGTAGATGTAGTGTATTTGGATTTTCAGAAGGCGTTTGACAAAGTCCCTCATGAGAGGCTTCTACGAAAACTAAAAAGTCATGGGATAGGAGGCGATGTCCTTTCGTGGATTACAAACTGGTTAAAAGACAGGAAACAGAGAGTAGGACTAAATGGTCAATTTTCTCAGTGGAAAAGGGTAAACAGTGGAGTGCCTCAGGGATCTGTACTTGGACGGGTGCTTTTCAATATATATATCAATGATCTGGAAAGGAATACAATGAGTGACGTTATCAAATTTGCAGATGATACAAAATTATTCAGAGTAGTTAAATCACAAGCAACTGTGATACATTACAGGAGGACCTTGCAAAGACTGGAAGATTGGGCATCCAAATGGCAGATGAAATTTAATGTGGACAAGTGCAAGGTGTTGCATATAGGGAAAAATAACCCTAGCTGTAGTTACACGATGTTAGGTTCCATATTAGGAGCTACCACCCAAGAAAGAGATCTAGGCGTCATAGTAGATAATACATTGAAATCGTCAGCTCAGTGTGCTGCAGCAGTCAAAAAAGCAAATAAAATGTTAGGAATTATTAGGAAGGGAATGGTTAATAAAACGGAAAATGTCATAATGCCTCTATATCGCTCCATGGTGAGACCACACCTTGAATACTGTGTACAATTCTGGTCGCCGTATCTCAAAAAAGATATAGTTGCAATGGAGAAGGTACAGAGAAGGGCAACCAAAATGATAAAGGGGATGGAACAGCTCCCCTATGAGGAAAGGCTGAAGAGGTTAGGGCTGTTCAGCTTGGAGAAGAGACGGCTGAGGGGGGATATCATAGAGGTCTTTAAGATCATGAGAGGTCTTGAACGAGTAGATGTGACTCGGTTATTTACACTTTCGAATAATAGAAGGACTAGGGGGCATTCCATGAAGTTAGCAAGTAGCACATTTAAGACTAATCGGAGAAAATTCTTTTTCACTCAACGCACAATAAATCTCTGGAATTTGTTGCCAGAGGATGTGGTTAGTGCAGTTAGTGTAGCTGGGTTCAAAAAAGGTTTGGATAAGTTCTTGGAAGAGAAGTCCATTAACTGCTATTAATCAAGTTTACTTAGGGAATAGTCACTGCTATTAATTGCATCAGTAGCATGGGATCTTCTAGGTGTTTGGGTAATTGCCAGGTTCTTGTGGCCTGGTTTGGCCTCTGTTGGAAACAGGATGCTGGGCTTGATGGACCCTTGGTCTGACCCAGCATGGCAATTTCTTATGTTCTTATGTTCTTATTCCTTGGACTGCAAGCATGCGCTAGCCTTTTATTTGGAACGAACTGTAGTCCATAGAAAGTCTACCCAGCTATTTGTCTCCTTTGATAAAACTAAACTGGGAATCCCGGTGGGAAAGCAAACCCTGTCCTCCTGACTGGCGGACTGTATTTCTTTCTGCTACCAGCAAGCAGGCCTTCCGCTCCAGGACCGCATTAAAGTGCACTCCATTAGAGCATTGGCAACGTCGGTAGCACACCTTCGTTCTGTACCTCTTGCTGTCATCTGCAGGGCTGCCACATGGAGTTCCCTCCATACCTTCGCAGCTCATTATTGTCTGGACAAGGCTGGCACACAAGATTCTACCTTTGGCCAGACTGTTCTACGCAATTTATTCTCAGCTTAATAACCCAACTTTCTTCCAACAGCCCGCTGGGAATTTTCAGGCTGCCTGCTTATCAAAAGCCACCCCTCTTGTTGTGCCTGTTGCACATCTTTGGGTTCATTTGGTGCATTGCTCGGGCATCCTCAGCTCACTACTCACCCATATGTGAGGACTACCATCCTGCTTGTCCTGTGAGAAAGCAGAGTTGCTTACCTGTAACAGGTGTTCTCACAGGACAGCAGGATGTTAGTCCTCACGAAATCCGCCCGCCACCCTGCGGAGTTCGGTTCGCTGCGATTTATTTTATTTTTCGCTCGTACTTCTTACTATATACGAGACTGAAGGGGGACCCCTGCTGGATGCAAGGTTGGTGGCATGCTGGGCATGCCCAGTAGCTGCCAGTCAAAGTTCTAGAAACTTTGACAAAAGTGTTCTGTGATTGGGCTCCATCCCGATGATGTCACCCATATGTGAGGACTAACATCCTGCTGTCCTTTGAGAACACCTGTTACAGGTAAGCAACTCTGCTTTCATCACAGATATACTGAAAACCTGGCTTACTGGGTGTGTCCCGAGGACTATTGAGAACCCATGTATTAATGCATTAAAAAGCAATATCAACTTTGCATAACATAAACATTGCAATAGAATGTCAGTAAACAATCCCCAATATACAGTAATCCCACTACCTGCTCACAAGGATGCTTGATGTGTTTTAGAATAATCAACAGTCTCCCTATCCAAAAATAACTGATCTCACATCTATCCAACTAAAAATATTACAGTATAAAAAGCTTCCATAAAAGCCCCAATAAAATTACCCAAACCTCTCACTCTGAGAGCCTGGAAAGCTAATATCCCCAATTCATCTTTTAATATCACTCCCTGGTCTTTCTCAAGGTAGCTTCTCAGGGTGACCCTCCCTGCCTCACCTCCCAGTCCCTTTGGTTCATCTTGCCAATGGCAGCCCACCTCTGGCGATGCCATCTGCAAAAGCCTTTAAGTAGAGATACATCACATAGGAAGATGGAGCTAGCAGCAGAATCATTCTGGAGAAACCTCAGGCTGGGTAGTCATGCAGAACATCACAGCTGTGGATGACCTGATGGAAGCAGTGTGAAGCCTGTGCTGGAAGGTGCTCACAGATTACAACCCTCCAAAGCAGTGAGGCTTCCAAGCAAGAGCTTCCAAGAATGCATTGGGATAACCTGTACAGAATAGACAGTTAAAACCAAGTATCAATGAGCATGGGGTGGCTGGAGCTTTTAGGACAACAGCCTATAAAATGTACTGGCTGTGTGCTTTGTTGCAGTGTGATATTGGAACATGGAAGAAAGTATTAAGTCTTGTAAGAATCAGAGGAAGACTGTAATGGAAATATAGCCTATCAGCAGAGGTTGTAGTCCAGGGCTGTAACAGAATTTGGATATGCATGGAAGGCAATGGGAGAACCAGACATGAGAAGGGGAGGAGTTATTGTTTGTGTGAATTGCCAACTGGTTAAAAGAAAACAGTAGGGCCAAATGGTAAATCTTCCCAATGGAGAAAGGTGAATAGTGGAGTACCCCAGGGATCTGTTCTGGGACCACTGCTTTTTAATTTATAAATGACCTGGAAATGGGAACCACAAGATCAGATTTGCCCGCACAATGATGACACAAAATTATTCAAAGTTGTTAATTCACAAGAGAATTCTGAGAAATTGCAAGAGGACCTTGCAGAACTGGAAGACTGGGCATGCAAATGAAATGTATTGTGGACAAGTGCAAAGTGATGCACTTAGGGACGAGTAACCCAAATTATAGCTACACAATGCAAGGTTCCACAATAAGAGTCACCATTTAGGAAAAGGATCTAGGTGTTATCATTGATATGTTGAAGTCTTCTTCTCAGTTGACAGCAGCAGCCAAAAAAGCAAATAGAATGCTAGGGATTATTAGGAAAGGAATAAAAAATAAAACAGAGAATATCACAATGCCTCTGTATCGATCCATGGTGTGACCTCATCTTGAGTATTGTGTGCAATTCTGGTCGCCACATTTCAAAAAAAAGATGAAGCAGAATTATAAAAGGTACAGAGAAGGGCAACCAAAATGATAAAGGGGATGGAATGATTCCCCTATGAGGAAAGGCTAAAGAGATTAGGCCTCTTCAGCTTGGAGAAGAGACAGCTGAGGGGAGATGTGATATAGTTTTATAAAATGAAGAGTGGAATGGAATGAGTAAATTTTAATCAGTTGTTTACTCTTTCAAAAAGTACAAAGACCAGGGGACATACAATGAAGTTACTAGGTAATACATCTAAAACTAATAAGAGAAAATACTTTTTTACTCAATGCATAATTAAGCTCTGGAATTCGCTGCCTGAGGATGTGGTAAAAGCTGTTAGTGTAGCTGCATTTAAAAAAGGTTTGGACAAGTTCCTGGAGGAAAAGTCTATAAACCATTATTAAGATGGAGTTGTAGAAATCCACTTCTTATCCCTGGATAAGCAGCTTGGAATGTGTGTACCCCTTGGGATCTTGCCAGGTATTTGTGACCTGGATTGGCCACTTTTGGAAATAGGATACTGTGCTTGATGGACCCTTGGACTGACCCATTATGGCAAGTTTTATCTTATAGGAATTTATATGCTCATCTAACTAAACGTGGTAGAGAACCAAAGAGAAAAGAATCTAGACTGGGCAGGTTGATTGGACCAAGTGGTCTTTATCTACCATCATTTACTATGGTAGTAGGAGAGGTCTTATCACATAGACTATGATGACAAAAATTAATAAACATTTTTTAAATCATGAAAAGAAACAGCCAAGTATCAAAGGTTGTATAAGAAGTAGAATTGAGTGATGAAATGTATGTCCTTGCTATTGGAACAAGCCATATAAGTTTGCCCTGTGTAAAATCAGTATTTTAGTATGGAAGCAAAACAAACTTTCATCTTATTTTATTTATTTATTTGAGTTTTTTCTATACCGGCATTCGTGATGGGAATCGCATCATGCCGGTTTACAATTAACAAGGTGTGACAAAAGGAAAATATTAATAACATTAACAGGTGTTAAAAGAAAAAGTAGCAGTTACAATAAAACAGGGACGTAAAACAACTTGGAACGGTGAAGAGGCGATAGTAATTTAACTGAGAGAACGAAACCTGCCAAACCTGGCAAAGATGTTGATTACCCTGTAGGGTGGTCAGAGTTTATTAAGGTGAAATATAGGTTCAGATGGTGACAGGAAAGGCTTTCATAAATAACCAGGTTTTTAGTCTTTTCCTAAATGTTGGAAGACATGGTTCCTGCATCTTGCATCTTTACATTCTTTGCTGTCACTCTTGGTGGTGCTGCAATTTTATCCACACAGCAGCAGAGCATGTTTCGCTGGCTGATTCTATTTTGTCTATTTTAGGATGTCATAATGCCCTTCTCCAATGACTCAGAGCAATTTACAACAAATTCCAGAAAACATAATAATGAAAGGAGAAAAATAACAAAATATTTTATCCCTGCATAGGGGTTGCTAAGCATTCTAGCCATTTTATTTCATGTACAGTTTACCCGAGATTAGAATCTGACTACTTCTGTCCACCAGCTCAGGGGACTGTTTTCTGCATAAACTAGGATTTTGTGTTAAATTGATCACAAGCTGTATATGAATGTGCAACTGATAAACAGCTGTGTTTACTGAGTCACTAGGTACTATTAATAAACAGGCCAATTCAGTAAGGATCGCGGGAGAACGGGCGCTCCTTTTGAGCACCTGCTTCCCAACGCACACCCAGCCCCTCTCCTGGGCATGCGATCCTATATTTAAATGATGGGTCACGCTTAAAGGAGGTGCTAGGGATGATTACGCGCCCCTAGTGCCTCCTTGGCCCAGGAGAGGTGGCGCTGTCAGTGGGTTCAGGAAACAGATGTTCAATTTTACGAGCATCTGTTTTCCGAACTGGCTGACAGCCATTGGCTAGGAAAACCGGTGCCGTTAAAATTGAGCGTCTGTTCTCCTAACTGGACTGGCTGGCACGTTTTTGTTTTTTTTTAAACATTTTTGGTTCCTCCGACTTAATATTGCTAGGATGTTAAGTTGGCGGGTGTACAGAAAAGCATTATTTTCTGCTTTTCTGTACAATTTTTTGGGATGCTTGGGCAGGCGTTAATTTATGAGCGTAAAATGTGCCGACTGGCTGCACATTCTACTCTCAGTATCCTGAGTGACTAGCAGCCTCATTAACATGTATTTGCATGTGACGAGCATTATTAGTTTCCAGGGGGTTTGGCTGCGTGTGTTTGATACGCTAAACCCCTTAATGGTATAAGGGGTAATAAACGCACATCGAAAACATGCGGCCAAACATATGTTAAATAGTGCGCATGGCCAAGCACACTTTACAGAATCAGCCTGAAAGAGCATTCCCTTCCATAGCTCATATTCTTTTTGATTTCCCTCTCTCTTCCCCTTCCTAGGCAATGTCTCCTGATGGCGAGGCCATCGTTACGGGAGCTGGGGATGAAACACTGAGATTCTGGAATGTTTTTAGCAAAACACGCTCCACAAAGGTAATCTCTCTGGCAGCTTTAGCCATCTGTCACACAAGGTGCGCGTAGTCCCTGCTTTCGAGACCGTGAGTGTGCACATACATACACCTGCTATAGTCACATGTTCAGTTGTGCCAGATAGCACTGATGCTTGTCCTTTAATGCAGACTTTTCAGGGAGGGCTAGGAATTTGTTTTATAGTGCTAACATCTTTGCCATAATTGTTTCCTTATGTAGCAAATGGTTGAATTTGAAACTGGGGCGTAATAGCCATTCGTCACAGCTATAGCTCAGTTTTATAGGCATGACGTGCTCAGCTAGACTGTAAACACCCAAATACTAGCAATTATCTTTTAACAGCTGATCTGCACCAGCCAACTGGAGGCACTGGATTACTTCTAAAAGGAAACCTTCAACCAGAATTAAGAAGCATGACTTGTGATGTAGAACAGTTTAAACTGTCACTAAGCAGCTAGTTGTCGCCTACAAATCTAAATAAATAAATAAATGCAGTGAAATGAGCCCCTCATCCAGTGGTACAATTTGACATCCCCTCACTGAGGCCCAGCCCCTCTCTATAGTGGTCTACCATAAGGTAGTTTTCAGAAGTGTTTGCTATGACTCAGACAGAGAAATTAGAATTCCCTGTACGTACCAGGATCAGTCCAGACCGTGGGTTATGTCCCCCCTTCCAGCAGATGGAGTCGGAGCAAAAACTGAGAGGGCGGTCCCTCATAACTGGTGCGCCCTCTGTAAACCTTCAGTATTTCTCTGACTCCAGCAGATGGCAGTTGCACCTTCGGTTCCCCAGTTTATTTAGAGGATAGTTTACAGAATTTCTTTCTTCTTTGTTTTCCTCTAATTCTTTCGTTGGATGGATCATAGTTATAAAGTTAAAAAAAAAAAAAAAAGCCTGTGTTCAGCTTCTCTGGAGACTTGCAGGCAGAACTTTGTTTTCAGTGACAGATCTGTCTTGTACATTCCGTCTTATGTTGTTCTGTTGTTTTTGGGGTAAGTGTTTTACTTATGTCTTACAAAAGCACAATAGAGGAGCAGGGAACTGCACTTCAACTATTAAATTCAATCAACCAAGGAGATGCAGAAGTATTAAGTCAGCCCCAAACTTTGAGATTAATAATGTAGAAATAATTCTTTATTTTTCATAGCGGCAAACTCCATTGCACAAAACAGCACAGATTTAAAAGAGGGTCCCCGACACGGACCCGTGTTTCGCCAAACTCGGCTGCGTCGGGAGGGACAGTAATATTATGCAGCATTCACAAGCTATAAAATAAAGAGAATTTAAATCAAATAGTAACAGAGACTGATACAAAATGGATCAAATAAATATACAGCATAAGTTCAAACGTGGCACCGTTCAAATATCAAGAATGGTAGGGAAACAGCCCCTTTGGTTACCCATTGGATTACCTCGGGTCACACTGAATATGATTTAAAATTCTATGTGATTGATGTGGTGCCGTTGCCACTCCGGGGTGGGAACCTTTCTGAGGTTCTAACCCGACGGGAACAAAAGTGGATTTTAGGTTAATTAGCCTTACACCTCAAGGGCTAAATAATGAAATAGTGGCAATTCTTCCTTTAATTGTGTATTTCTACCATTGTCTTTTTCATTGCATTTTGGTTTACATTTCCTGGGTCTTGCTTTCGATTGGTTGAAACTGTACAGTGCTGGTGTGTTCTGATTGGCCAAGGTTTTGGCGCTAAAATTCTCAGTTCCTTTAAATGCCGAGGTCTGTCGGTACTGTTTGCTCTCCTTGTGATGAAATTACACTAAAGCATAGAACTTTGAAGGTATGTGCTACGTTTGTATTTATGCTGTATATTTATTTGATCCATTTTGTATCAGTCCCTGTTACTATTTGATTTAAATTCTCTTTTTATTTTATAGCTTGTGAATGCCGCATAAAATTATTGTCCCTCCCGACGCAGCCGAGCTTGGCGAAACACGGGGCCGTGTTGGGGGACCCTCTTTTGAAATCTGTGCTGTTTTGAGCAATGGAATTTGCCACTATGAAAAATAAAGAATTATTTCTACATTATTAATCTCGAAGTTTGGGACGGACTTAATACTTCTGCATCTCCTTGTACTTATTTCTTACAGCCAGTATTTCAGCTGCCTTATGGGTGAATGTTGGAGGTCCAACCTCTCCCCCACGACCTCCTGCTACCCTGAGATGCCATTTCTTCCTCAGGGCAGCCTAACAGTTGCAGAGGCGTGCCATTCCTCTGACTGAACGGGAGAGCAGGTCGTTTCTGACAGGTTGCAGCGCTGAATTTCTTGTTCCTGTGAGGAGCTGGGTGCAGGGGGAGGGGTGGTCCAGTCCCTTCCCGTGGAGACCCCTGAGAAGTCTCCTACCTCAGGTCTCTCATCAGAGAAGTAAAATTCCTCTGTCACTTTAACATCCCTGAGAAGTCTCATACCTCAAGTCTCTCGTCAGAGAAGTCTCTGGTCTCTTGTTGTCAGAGAAGTAAAATTCCTCTGTCACTTTAGGCTGACTGGAGGGGAAAAGGAAAAAGAGGAAAGGTTTTTACTTTTTATTATCAGTACCCTGTACGAGGACCGGCAGCTTACAGGGGAAGGAGCGGAGAGCAGTTCTCTCTCTCCCGCTCGCAGCAGCCGTGCACAGAAGGATTTTGCCATTCCCGCAGCAACTCCTCACCCCCCTCCCTCCCGATGCCTCGATTGCCATTTTGTATCCACATGTGGAGAGCTAGCCTGCTGCACCTGATTCTTTGCCAGATGGGAGAAGGGAATTCTCATTTTACTAATGATTTTGTACTTTTATTACACCTAATTTAAGCCCTGTGCAACCGGCTGACCTAAAGCCTGCCTCTCCTCCCGATGCGGCCCCTCCCCCCGGGGGGGGGGGGGGGGAGGGGACGGACCTTAAAGAGACAGCAGGCCTTTTCTTCTAAGTTTGTGATTTTAATGCACAAAGCTTTTTTTAGAAGCGGAGGCTGAATGGCAGGAGGAGGGATTTATACCAGCAAAGGTCCCCAGGCCATCAGGGGTGTTAGATCCCTCTAGGGGACAGTCAGGACGGACAGCTGTTAATTCCTCGGGGTCTTTAGCTCCTAATCTGCCGGACCCTGGGTCACAGGACCTTCTCCTTGGGGATGCAGACGGGGACATTGATGGGTCCACCCCAGACAAGTTGGACCAGATCATTAAATCACTTGGAGAGATAAGGTACATAAATTGCTGGAAGATCGTCACTACGTGGACCCAGTTCAGAGGCCAACGGCGTTGTCATCAGACTAGACCGGTGCCTCACAGGACTCCCTCTTCGAGGTAGCAGTCCAGGTCTCATTCCTTTTGAGGCCGGAGACCGGCTCGGAACTCCTCTACGCACGGAGCTTCTGCTACATCTACCCAATGAAATGTTGCCGGTCCACTCGTCGGTTCCCAGGATAGGAGGACATCTTTCCCTCTTCTACGAGGAGTGGAACAAAATCACCTCAGACCGGTGGGTCTTGGATATTCTATGGCACGGTTACGCTTTAGAATTTGCTCGACCTCTCAGAGACAGGTTTGTCTTCTCTCCATGCGGTCTCATCAAACAGTGCACAGAGCGACAAACACTGGATTGGCTCTTGGATTTGGGTGCCATTCTCCTTGTACCGGAACAAGGGTTCGGCCATTATTCCGTCTACTTAGTAGTCCCCAAGATGGTCAACAGGACTCTCAAGATACCACTCTTCAGGATGGAAACCCTGCGCTCAGTGATTGCCGCGGTACACCGGGGAGAGTTCCTCACGTCCTTGGACTTGACAGAGGCTTATCTTCATATCCCCACCCTGTAGGAGCATCAGCGCTTCCTCGCTTCAAGATTTTAAGGCAGCATTTCCAGTTCCAGGCCCTGCCTTTTGGCCTGGCGACTGCTCCTTGCACCTTCACCAAAGTTGTGGTGGCCCTAAAGAGGGAAGGGATTCTGGTCCATCCCTATTTGGACGACTGGCTCATCCAGGCGAAGTCCAAGGATTTGTGCCAGCACTCAGTGGAAAGAGTATTACTTCTCCTCCAGTCGCTAGGCTGCATCGTCAATTTTGCCAAGAGCAGCCTCACTCCGGCGCAGTCATTCGACTTTTTGGGAGCTCATTTTGGCACCAAAGTGGGCACAGTCTCTCTTTGTTTGGATCGGGCCCAATCTCTCCTCTCTCAGGTTCAGTGCTTTCGGAACCTCAGACTTCCCACTGCTTTGGACTATCTCCAGGTGCTGGGTTCCATGGCCTCACTATAGATTTGTGCCTTGGGCGTTTCCCACATGCGTCCCTTGCAAAGAGTATTACTCTCCCGTTGGAAGTCGGTGTTTCGGGAATTTCAGACTCTTCTGCCGCTATCATTTCTAGCCAAGGACAGCCTGACCTGGTGGCTCAACCTGGATCACTTGCTAAGAGTGGTAGACCTAGAGGTTCCACAGTGGGTGATCATTACGACAGACGCCAGCCTCGCCGGCTGGAGGGCTGTATGCAAACACCAATCGACGCAGGGGCAGTGGACGCCAGTTCAGTCAGCGTAGCCCATCAACTGTCTGGAGAACAAGAGCAGTTCATCTGGCGCTGAAGCGCTTTCTGCCTCTAGTCCAAGGCCGAGCAGTCCGAATCCTCTCCGACAATGCAACAACAGTGGCGTACATCAACCGTTAGGGAGGAACAAGGAGTCTCCATGTCGCTCAGGAGTCGAACAAGCTAATGCTGTGGGGGGAACCCCATTTGTCCCATCTGGTGGCGTCTCACATTGCAAGCGAAGACAATGTTCAAGCGGACATCTTACGTCGCCAACGCTTAGATCCCGGGGAGAGAGAACTGTCCCAGGAATCAGCCTCAATCCTCTTCACGCAATGGGGGACTCCCCATCTCCATCTGATGGCCACTCAAAGGAACGCGAAGGCTCCGCACTTCTTCAGTTGCAGAAGACGAAGGCGCAGAGGGCGTCAATGCCTTAGTTCTTCCGTGGCCGCAGGACCTCCTGCTCTACGTCTTTCCACCTTGGCCCCTAGTGGGAAAGGTGCTCCAAAGAATAGAGTCTCCAGGGGCCCATGATCCTGGTAGCTCCGGAATGGCCTCGACAGCCGTGGTTTGCAGACTTGGTCAACCTTAGCGGTGGACAGCCCGCTTCGACTGAGACATCTGCCAAACCTTCTCCAACAGGGCCCAGTATTTTTCGACCAGGGAGATCGCTTCTGTCTAGCAGCCTGGCTTTTGAGCGGCGCCGGCTGAGAAGAGGAGGGTACCCAGAGGCTGTTATCTCCACTCTTCTCAAGGCTAGGAAGTCTTCCACCTCCATGTCCTATGTCCGGGTCTGGAAAGTTTTTGAGTCTTGGTGCCAGTCCACACAACTTTTTCCATGTCATGCGACAATACCCCAGATCTTATCTTTCTTGCAGCGAGGTCTGGAGATGGGATTAGCCTACAGTTCCCTCATGTTCCTTGTAAATCGCCTCCCCGGCGTTAGTTACCTCTGTTAAATGTGAACCGGAGTGATATGTATTGTATACAGGAACTTCCGGTATATAAAAACCATAAATAAATAAATAAATAGTATAGGTGGCAGCCCTTGGTGCCCTCTGTCATCAGGATGGAACTACTCTTTCATCGCACCCTGACATAGTCCGGTCCTTAAAGGGAGTAAAGCATATGAAGCCACCGATACACAATTTAGGTCCTTCGTGGAACTTGAATTTGGTCTTTTGAATTCTAGGCGGTCCACCGTTTGAACCTCTGAAGAGAGCTACCCTCAAGGACCTCACTCTCAGGACAGTATTCCTGGTGTCTATCTGTTCCGCTCGCAGAATTTCGGAGCTTCAAGCCTTGTCACGTAGAGAGCCTTAGCTACGCTTCACGGATTCAGGGGTATCCTTGTGTACCGTACCATCTTTTCTACCAAAGGTGGTCTCGTTCTTTCATTTGAATCAGTTGGTGGAGCTGCCGTCCTTCCAGGACGAGGATTCCAGAGAGCTTAGACGCCTTGATGTCAAGTGCGTCCTCCTTCGATGTCTAGAGGCTACCAATGCTTCCGTTTAGAAGCCTTGTTTCCCAGAAGGGAAACAAGGCTTCTAAAACCACCATTGCCCGCTGGCTAAAGGAAGCAATTTCTACGGCTTACGTTGGCGCTGGGCATCCACCGCCAGACGATATAAAGGTTCATTCTCTCCGAGCTCGAGCAGCCTCTCCGCAGGAGATTTGCAGAGCGGCTACCTGGAAGTCGTTACACACATTCATGCATCACTATCGCTTGAATCTTCAACCACTGATCGTGGGCTTCTTTGGGGCTCAGGTCATTTGAGCTGGGCTATCAGTGGCCCACCCTACTTAGGGAAGCTTTGGTACATCCCACGGACTAGACTGATCCTGGTACGTACAGGGAAAAGAAAATTATTCCTTACCTGCTAATTTTCGTTCCTGTAGTACCATGGATCAGTCCAGTCGCCCACCCTATGGATTGTTGGGGGTTCTTTGGGATAATCTTTCAGCTCAACTGTGTAATTATTTCAGGATCAGTTTGGGACTGATTTAAGAGTTCAGGTTGCAAGTTTTTTGCTTAGACTTGTTTACAGTTGATATTCAACTTTGTATTGATCCATGATATTCAATTTGTATTAATCCATCCAAGGTGTTTTTCCTTATTGCTTGGATATTCTTAATACTGAAGGTTTACAGAGGGCGCACCAGTTATGAGGGACCGCCCTCTCAGTTTTTGCTCTGACTCCATCTGCTGGAAGGGGGACATAACCCACGGTCTGGACTGATCCATGGTACTACAGGAACGAAAATTAGCAGGTAAGGAATAACTTTTTTTTTAACCCAAGAGTTTGACAATCTGCTTTCAAGGGAAGAGAGCAAAGGTGTCTTTAAGATAGTTTAGGAAAGCAAATAATACTGGAGTCTGACTAGATACTGGTCACAGCAATACCTGTGCTTACTATTTGTTTTGTTTTTTCTTCCAATTATAGGAGTCTGTATCTGTTCTTAACCTCTTCACCAGAATACGGTAGAAACACTCACTGCTCCAAAGCTGTACTGTGTTGTAAAGCGTCGGGGAAACTACCACTCGATGTTCAGCTTGATGGGAGCTCAAAACAGCAAAGAACCTGAAGACATTTACAGAAAAGAGGATTGGGGGGAGGGCTAGACAACGTTCCAAGATTCCTATTAAAGAAAAAAACTGTTTGTGGACTCTGTTGAACAGTGTTTTGGATGGGTTGGGAGGGAGTGGGCTGGATGTAGAGTGAGTAGCTGCCAAAGTTTAAGAACTCATCAGTTAACCTTCAAGGGGGAAAAATGAAAGCTGGACACCACTTTTATTTAATATTGAGCAGTATGTTCTGTATGGATCATTGGCAGGTCAAAACATCTCTTCATTCAGAATGAATAGAGGCCGGGTGGCGAGCCCCTGTTCTTTCTGCACATGGGATTGTACCATGCTTTTTGGCACTTCAGCTGGTTTAGTCTTTCATTCCAGACTTAAGAGAACATTTCTCAGGTGGAAAAGGAACCAAGTTTTGGTAATAGAGGGGCTTGTCTTTGGAAAGCAACAACTGGCGGCTTCCCATCCAGGACACGGTTCTTTAAGGCAGAAGTTGGATTTCTTCAAGAAGAAATTACATCCTACCTTCTAGGTTTTTGGGTTCGTTGTGTTGGACTTTCTTGGTTTTATTTGTACCACATATGCAATTGTTCTTTTTCAAAATCAAAGCTGGAAAAGCAGGCTAATGCCAGTTTGGCAGCATCACTTGTCAGGTGTGGAATATAGTTTTACAATAGTGGCACCAAAATTTCCATCACTGGTTTAAGAAATTTTTTTTAACATATGCTGGAGACCCTGTGTGAAAACAATCCTAAAGAGAGCAAACTTTTTTTTTTTTTTTTTTTTTTTTACAACTTATCTTGTATTCATTTCTGCCTAGCCCTGAGGGTTGTAGTTGGAGGGGAGGAAGGAGGTGGGGGCTATAGGGGATTTTAAAAAAATGACTATACCAAGGATTAAACAGTGCTCTAGCCTTGCCACTATTAAGAAAAGTTGGACCACCATTGTCTTGTTTTTCCAAAGACAGCACTCAATAGTCTCCTGCAGAATTTTGAGATGGATAGAAAGGAAAATGTTGTTGAAATTATTTTGCACCCAGCAGAGGGCCACAAAAAAAAAAAGACATCATGTTATGAGAATCAGGTGCTCAAAGTTAGGACTTTATTTATAGACAATTTTTTTTTAACTTTAATTAGGTTGAAACCTGGGAGCATTTACAATCTTTTTTTTTTTTTTTTCCCTGCATGTAGATCAAAAGAGAGAATAGTATTTGGGAACTTGCTCCTTTTTGTTTTGTGGAATGCAGTGGTCTGTTATAAAAATGCACTTGATTTTTATTATTACTATTTAAAAGAAAGGTATTGATTAATGAGTGAAATGCTACCTTCATGCAGGAGTTCTATCCAGATTCATTCTACATGTGCCAACGTTCTTCGATGCTGTTGTACATATATACTTCAAGTCTGTTTTGATGTAAATGGCATGTTTATTTTTAATCTTTGTCTCCCGGCTGTGTTTGTATATAGATGGCGTCCTGTTTTAAATAGCGAGGTAGATACCGTCTTGTGAATTATGCGGGCAAAAGGGAAGTGGTGGGATGAAGTTGTTGGGGCTGAATGATGTTTGTATTTAGTAAGAGGTAGGGCAGAGCATCCCTGGAAAGCAAAGTCTCACTGCTTCTAAAGACTTGGCGTTCAGTGGAAACTTAACTAAAAATACCATTCCCACTTAGTGCTTGGATACTACTTACTAATAGCTAGCACAAATTACCATTGTCCTCTGACTGGATCTGTGTTGGCCACCTCTCGAGTTAAGAGTACAATTAAAGCCAGTTTGTTTCTCAAGGCTGAGTGAAATGTTTCCCTATCGGGCCCTGCCTTTAGCTGACCTTAGGCTTGATTCTCCCTCATAAAATCAGTTTGTATTGTTTAGTCTCTGGATTTCTGCCCACACTTTCATGTCTCCTGTGATGATGCATCTTACCTAGATCCAAGCCTTTGTGCTGGTAAGAAAATATGGTGGATAACTTTTTTGCCCAGTGCTCTCCTTTTATAAATCTCTTTATACAGAGAAAGGGGTATTGGCTTCTAGTCCTGCAAGGTCACAAATTGGTCTGGTTTTCAGGACAACCACTATGAATATTCATCAAATATAGCTGCATTTCTTTGGTCCAAGAATCAGGTCAATTTGCATACTTAGTTACCCTGAAAACCAAGCCTGGTTGCAGCCCTGAAAGAACCATAGTGAAAACCCCTAATAGCAGGGTCAGAATAGCTTCCAAGTAAGGAAGGAGAGCCAGAGAAATGCAGTGTGAAACAGATGCATGTTAAGTCTGAAGATTGCCAGACCATGGAGAGTTATTAACATGGTCATTTAGTGATGAGAGCTAGCAATCGGGTCACTATCTACAGTACTTCCACTGCCCCAACAGGGAAAAGAGGCTTCCCTTGGGCTATATTGATTGCAAACTACAGCTGGTTCCACTAGATGCAGTGTCTTTAGTGAATCACCCTCACCTGAGGCTTTTAGAAGTTTTGATTTTATTGGAAGATTTTGATATTCATAAGTTCACTTTTTTTTCTTTTGTTTTTAATCTGTCATCTTCCTTGAGGCCTTCGTGGTTTATTTATTGATTTTTAAAGTTGAGCTATATCTGTAAAGGTATGACTGGCTGAGCCCTAGAGATGAGAGCAAATTTTAAAGGGGAGTGAAGAAAAGTTTGAGCTACCTAATTTATTAAGTGGCCCAGAAGATTTTGGAGATCATGGGGGGCAATGGGAGCATTCTTCAGTACTGTTACTCCCATCTTTATATACATTTTTTCACTTCCCTGGTGGTGGGTTTTCAACCAAAGATATTGTAGCTGCTGTGGAAGAGATGGGACACTCTGCCTTTCAGTATTAACTGTGTTTTTCTTGCACTCCCTAATCTTGGGCTCAAATGGGCAAGCCCATTCAGTGGCCGTTTTGACAAGGACTAATGGCTTGTGCAAGCTTGTGGTTGCCTATTGCAAGAGCCACATATGCCACTTTAAATCCTGGGAGCTAACGAGTCAATGCAACTGGAATATTAAAAATTCCAAAGCCTACAATTCTGTGTATAAGGTGTCTCAAGCAGTAATGTGACTCCATAGTGCAGAGAGTTTAGTACCCCAGAGGAGTTGTATAATATTTGCTAATAGTTCTGAGTGACCCTTTACCCTGATAAGCATAGCCGTATCTAGACTTTTGCTGTCAGACCCACAAATTGAGGCTGAATATCTTTTGGACTCCAAAGAATTAATATGAGATTGCTAGTCATCTGAAGAGGGTGACTCAGAACTGCATTAAACAGATTGCATTAAAAATAAATTTGCCAAAATGAGGTAAGGTTTGCTCTCTTCAGTGTAAACATCCATTTGTGATATTAGTAACTTGTACTGTAGACCCCTTTCAGAAATTAGAACATCTCATGAGTGAGGCGTTAAAGGCATTTGACTTATTTCTTCACCACTTCTCTGTAGGTTTTTCAAGATCTGTGCAAACTGATAAGGTTTTGAGATTGGCTTGACTTTGTCATCCTATCTTGCTATTCTTCAATAAATCTGTAGGTTATCCCACGCACCTCAGACAGTGGATCAGTAGCATTGTTATGTAAACAGTTCAGTATTTCCTGCAAAAGGTTTCTTGCACAAAGTTAAGAATAACAAAACTGTCTTCCAGTCAGTTGTAGCATCTGCTACTGATGGCTTTGCTGACAGCTGGTTGCAGTTGACCTGTTCTGCACCCCAAAGTGATGGCAGGATCACCATGGGAGAGCCAAGAAGAGCCTAAAAGCAAAGTGGGTTGGTCTGACATTTTATTAAAAAGTATCTCTGCAGAATACTTTGTAGTGCAGGCTGTGTACTCAACACAGTGACCTCATCCACGTAGTACTTTGAAGATAACCATTAATGTATTTTGATGTTCAGAGCAGCAGTTGCTTAAATCTACTCTGCAAAAGTTGGTGGATGTGCTCCTAAAACTTTTGCCCGTGCAGATAAATTTCAGGCTGGAAGATGTACAATGCCTGGGATACCCTGGGTGCACTGAGCCTCCTTTTGGCATTCATCCTTCTGAGCTTATAGTTGTGATGTAGGGGGGTCCTCTTTGTATTGATAAAATCTTGCCTCTTCCATTCTTGTGGGGGGAGGAGGAAGATAGAGGCAAATGATTCCAGCACCCTAAGGATGTGAGCAACTTTACTGTATAAGACAGCAAATGTCAGAGCACTAAACATATGAAAATATGAACAAAAAGATAGCAACTTGTCACAATGTAAAACTTTGCTCATGATCTGGGTATTCATAGGGTGGGTTTGCAGTCAGTTTTACAAAATCCCTTGTTGTATCCAGGACATCATAAAATTTAGTAGGAAATAAAAAACAAGTTGATTATGGGTATTGTTTCTGATCGCAGTCGCAAATTTCAGTATTTTTTTTGCCTGACCTCTTTTATGGTGGAAGAGTACTGTGTGTGAAAGGAAGGGTGAAGAATCTCATTGGCTGATGGCTCCACTCTATAAACTTAAGTCTTGCGTGTGGGTTGATAGTCAACAGCTGAACAGCAGCTTGCTCGAACTGTGGATGTATATTCTTATTTTTATATAGCTGTTGTCCATAATGGTGGGAGGGGGGGATGCTTGGGATGCCTCAGATGTAAGAGGATGTTCATGCCCATCCTTCTCCCCTTGATCCGTAGGAGGTGTCCTCAGAATGAACAGTCAGGATTTTCAGATGGCAAATTCATTAGAATTAAGAGCTCCAAGAGTTCATAGGTTCTGTTGGGTTAATGTATAGCAAGAGGTGGGCAATGTTTTGTTAGATCTCTTCGCTGATAAGGTAAAATATTCTATATGAAAGAATGCTTGATCAAAAGGGCTTTACAGTTCAGAATGAAAACAATGAAGGAACATTCCCAATGTATAAAAGATAGTGTAGCAGTTTGCCCTCCCTGGCTCTGCTACAGATAGGGGGGGAAGGATTCATTCAGGATTTGGAATTGTTTGGGACCTTTGCCCCCTTGGAAAGGTATCTGGAGCGTGTATGCACATCTGTGTAGGGTTTTGTGTCTAGAATCTTGTGCAGATTATTATGGCGTGCAGTGATTGGTTGTCTATAGCCTGGAGTTGTTGCATATATATTTGTAAATGTGGGAAGACAGAAGTGAGAGGAAGAGGGGGGGGGGGGAAGAAAAATCTTGTCCACTTGTATTTTCAGTGTATGAACCCTAAAATTTCCAAGTTGTACAGTTGTTGGTTTGAACATAAGGTGGGAGGGGATCCGTCCTCTTAGTTGATGCCAGAAAATTATATGAGTCTGTGACTGTGATATATATTGTCATTCCGTGCAAAGAGCTATAAAGAAGAGAAATCATTGTAATTTTTTCATGTAAAGGAATGTAACTGGCATTAAACCAATTGTGAATTTATATTTGGTGTCTGCAATTGTTTAACTTGTGGTGTTGGGCTGGCCCAGTTAGTGCTGTGTATTGCCATGTGGGAGATTTGAGTTTCATTCCTTATACTAGCTTCTGCTTTTTGGCTGAGGCTAGGTATGAATGCTGTAGAGGAAGCTTTCACAGATGCCAGGGCAGGAGAAATTTCCAGCCATTGCACAACAGCATAACCTGCTGGCCTGGCTTGTGATGGTGGAGGGGGTACTACTAGGCGTCATAGTGGATAATACTTTGAAATCGGCTCAGTGTGCTGCGGCAGTCAAAACAAACAATGTTAGGAATTATTACTAAAGGAATGGTAAATAAAATGGAAAATGTCATAATGTCTCTGTATCACTCCATGGTGAGACTGCACCTTGAATACCGTGTACAATTCTGGTCACCGCATCTCAAAGATATAGTTGCAGTGGAGAAGGTAAAGCGAGGGTGACCAAAATCATAAAGGGGATGGAATAGCTCCCCTATGAGGAAAGGCTAAAGAGATTAGGGCTTGTTCAGCTTGGAGAAGAGACAACTGAGGGGGGATATGATAGAGGTCTTTAAAATCATAAGAGGTCTAGAACGGGTAAATGTGATACTAATAGGACTAGGGGACGCTCCATGAAGTTAGCAACTAACACATTTAAAACTAATTGGAGAAAATTCTTTTTCACTCAGTGTACAATTAAGCTCTGGAATTTGCTGCCAGAGGATGTGGTTAGTGCAATTAGTATAGCTGGGTTTAAAAAGGTTTGGATAAGTTATTGGAGAAGTCCATTAATTGCTGTTAATCAAGTTGACTTAGGGAATAGCCACTGCTATTACTGGCATCAGTAGCATGGGATCTGCTTAGTGTTTGGGTACTTGCCAGATACTTGTAGTCTGGATTGGACACTGTTGGAAACAGGATGCTGGGCTTGATGGACCCTTGGTCTGACCCAGTATGGCAGTTTCTTATGTGCTTATGGACCATTTAAGCCCTGCAGGAACTCAGGATCCTCATCTCAGCAACAGGTCCCCTGCCTTGTCTGCAGTATGTGTTGCTCTCGTGTCTCTTTTTTGCCTTGCCTTGACTTGCCTTTGTTCAATCTGTGCCAGTACTTGCCTTGTTTGTTCTCTGGTCTGTATCTACCTACACCTGTGCCCTGCCTGGTTCGCCTTGTCCTCTCTTGCCTTTGGTGTCTCAGCCTGCTTCTCCAGTACTGACTCCTGCGTTGGGACCCAGATTTAGTCTTCTCGCCGTTTGCTTCGATCCCTGGGCAATACCCAGACACTCTTCTAAGCCCTGCAGCCTCTGGAACCCAAAAGCTCAAACCGCAGCGAACAGGGATGATACAGGTGAAGCTTCAGTTCCTCTGCCAGCTGTTGGCATGGGCCAAGAGGGTTCACCTACTAGGCTGCGTCAACTATGCCATAGCCTAGGAATTCACATCCATAACAAGTACTCTAGATGTGGTCGCACCTTGGAGTGATACAAAGGTATTATGTTAATCTCTATTTTTTTTTCTCCATTTCTTTCCTAACAATTCCTAACTGCTGCTTCAGCTAGCCAGACCAGATGCATAGGTTCATGCCTCTCAACCAGCAGATGGAGACAGACTAAACAGACTTGTAGCTGTCACCTTATATAGGCTCTCGTTGTGGACCTCAGCTGGCACTATTTTCTATCTCCAGCAGATGGAAGCCACCATTGCATATTGTGAGCTGAGGCCTGGTTAGGCTGGGTAACAGAAATTTGTATGGGCAGCTTCTGAAGTGAAAGTCTTAAACACTCTTCCTTAATTGAGCATAGTCACTGAACCAAGGGGTTTCCACTTATTGGAACAGGGTTCTTGGCTACAGTTGCTGGAATTGCACCTTTCCCTCCACCCTCCCCATTTGCTCTCCTTTTCCATGGTCTCCGCATCCTTAAAGACCAAACAGACTAGTCCAGATACATGGGGCTTTTCTGCCCTACCAGCAGATGGGGACAGAAGATAAGTTCTGTTGGTTACCCATTAAATATAGAGTACAATATAAACTGACTACATTGATGCAGTGCGTCATCCATAGAGACCCACATTGTTGGATAAGTACAGTTCTAAGGCTCTATAAACTCTTGCGATCATTAAGATCATAACATAAAGGTCTACTTGGAGTCCCTTCAATTAAACTTGCTCCCTTAGAGTTGACTAGGGGGAGAGTATTCTCAATTACAGGCCCTACTCTATGGACCAGCTCAGATTTGGACAACTAAGAGCCTTTCCACTTTTAAAAAAGCTTTTAAAGGCTTTTCTTTTTAAATTTGCATATAATCAGGAAATAACAGCAACAGATCACTCTATTGCAATGTGAAAAAAAAAATTAGATGCTGAAGCATAGTATGTTTTTTGGAACGATAATGTTAATTTCTGATCCAGCAAAGTAACTGAGCAGAATCCTATTATGACTCTACTTTCGTTATGATGGCCTTTTTATTTATATTTATTTTTATTGATTATCTTATTATGAATGTTTATTAACTTGTAATCCGCTTTGAATCTTTGTTCGAAGAGTGCGGACAATAAATATTAATAAATACTACTATTGGTACTCAAGTTACTGTGCCCCCTACAGTCTCTCAGTATTCTCTGTCTCCAGCAGATGGTAGGGATGTCTAACCTATAGTCGGACTCTGGTGACAAAATTGCTCCCAGGGTGCTAGGTCCTAGTTTGGGGTCATCCCCCCTGGTAGAGCTGGGTCAAGTAGGGGTTGATGGCCCTTGTGAGACTAGTACCCTGTCCTGGGGGGCGTTTGATAACCAGTGGTGCCAGCTCCCTCATTCCCTAACCACCTCTTCCTCTCACTGTCTTGATTCCTCTTGGCCCTCAGAAAAAAAGACTCAAAGTATTTTATTCTTTTCATGGGACTTTTTGGCTTGGGGGGGGTGGAGGGCTTAGTCTCTTTAACAGGCTTTCCAAAAAAAAAAAAGCCAGCACCATGAGCATTGGAGAGCCTCTGAAACCCAGCAAGAAGGGAGGTTCAGCAGCAGTGTTACCCATAGTGCAGGCCCTTAGAGGGCCGATTCTTGACCACAGAAGTCTGCTACTTTTTATATTCTGCACAGTGCTGGAAGCATTGTGTCTTCTTTGGAGCATGGGAGGCTGTGTTTAGCATGTGTAGACTGCAGGTCTACGTTGCGGGCCTTGGGTTGTATATGGGCAATGGGGAGAGCTGTTTGGAAGTTCCATTTTTGGCCACTGAAGTAAAGAAGCTGCAGTCCAGGGCTCAAATATAATTAATGTCGGGGACTTAGGCACTAGGGATGTGCTTTGGCTGAACCTTTTGGTTCGGCCTTCGTTATCGGCCCGCCACGGGAAACTTCAGTTTCCTGCGGTTCAGGCCTTTTTTTTTTTTTTTTTTTTTCAGCCGCCCCAAATTTCGGGAGTTAGTGCACGCTAACCCCGAAAAATGAAATTTCCCGAAATGCACATCCCTATTAGGCAGCATGTGAACTGCAGCCATCTTGTCTGATACAGACAATCTCGTAAATGTGTGTTTCCACCATTAAATGCTAAATCTATCTAAAACTCAATGTTTACTAATTCATCGTTCTTTGTCCAAATCCTCTCATGACTCCATCTCGATTGACCAAATCCCCTTGTCTTTGAATGTTTGTATTCATAATTTGGGTGTTCTATTTGACTCTGCCTTATCCTTCAGTCTTTTGTTAAAAATACTTAGGACAGGCGTTTATAAACTGTGTGTGCTTCGTGGCCTTAAACATTTGTTGGAGAAGGCAGATTTTCGATCTGTGGTACAGGCCTCCATACTACCATTGATTGACTACTGCAACTCCACACTCTTAGACCTCTCTGCAGTCACACTTCAACCTCGCCAATTACTGCTAAATGCCGCAGTACAACTCATTACCGGTACCAATAAACACAAGAACATTTCCCCAGTACTCGCCAACTTACATTGTCTTCCGATAGGAGAACGTATTAAATATAAGATTGCAATGATCACCTTTAATCTTATTTCCTCTGATGCCTCAACCTGAAGCAATGCTCGTTTACGGCTTTATTGTCCTTCCCGTCAGCTCCACTCCATACAACAAGGCTTGCTAGATGTACCCTCTGCCTTGCAAGCCAGGCTGAGCGTAACCAGAGACTGCACTTTCTCTGTAGCTGCTCCTATTTGGAATTCTCTCCTAGAAGCCCTACGCACAGCAGACAGTGTCAAGATGTTTAAGATCCAACTAAAAACTTGGTTGTTTAAACAAACATTTTACTATGTCCACAGACTCTGTTGTGGTAGGTTTTGGTTGTTTTTTGTGTGTTTTTTTAAATGATCTTTTGTCTTTGATTTGGTGTTTACTGCTGTTTGTTTTTATGACAATCACCCAGGATATGCATGATTAATAAATTCAATAAAAGGTAGACATAACCAAGGACCCTTGGGTTCTCCAAATAGTGCAATCTGGGTACTGTTTGAGTTTTTCCCATCTTCTGCCCCTTCCACATTGTTTATTTATTTTATTTAAAATCTTTTCTATACCGTCGTTAAGTAGTATACCATCACAACGGTTTACAGTGAGGCACATATATACATGTTTGGAAAATGTATAAGTTAATACTATCTATAAGGAAGTGCCATTAAAGTCCGGTAATATAGTTTCGTAATAAGACTATTTGCAAAAGGTTTTAAAAAATCATCCTTTTTGTATGTTTCTCAGTTTTAATTGCATATATAACTCTATTGGAGTGTATGTTTTGTTTTAATAAAACACACTTATTGAGCAGAAAGGTGCTGCGTTCTGATGTTCTGCTGCCAGATTTCATATTCCACTATTCACCGCTCTCTTTGTAAAATGCTTGCTTGAAAAGCCAGGTTTTTAAACTTTTTGAATAGTTTAAAATCTCTCTGTAGTCTAATTTCTAAGGGCATGGTGTTCCACAGAATTGGTCCAGCTAAGGATAGAGCCTGTTCTCTAACTTGGGTCAGTCTAGCTGTTTTAACCGAGGGGATGGTTAGGAGTGCTTTGTTAGCAGATCTGAGGTTTCTGTGTTGGACATAAACATTGTTCTGTGCTTCAATGAATCTGTTGCACTTAGTGCGTTTAGTGCATCTTAAATCATCATTGTAGCAGGGCTTCATTTGTTTAGAGGTAGTCCTTTTGTTATTAATGGTTTTTGTCTGGACTGGACTGAGGTTTTCAGCTATGTCATTAATTATCTGATCCCAGGAATCAAATGCTGAGGAGGCATTGGATTGATTTAGTTCAAGGGGCTTATTTTCTAATGATTATGCAAATTCCTCTGTCTACCTTTTTTCATGAAGGTAAAAGCATGATTTATCTATACTTTGGTGTGTTAAGTTGTGAAAGGTTATTTCTGCCTTTATTAATTGATGCAAAACATATTTTTTATTATTAATATAAAAACATGATTCTCACTAGACAGTTAAAACTGACTAATCACATTCACTCACTCCATACACACCATTAAAAATAAACATCAAGAAACAATGTGACGCACTAGATGTTACAATGTATCATAGTGTTAATCTTCACCCAGCTTTTCTCTAATACACATTAGAGTATCCCCACAGTACACCATCAATTTTTTCAGTGCATATCAATTTTTATATAATTTTCAAAAAATATCTTTATACATCCTTCTCTTCTTCTTTTTATATGTGTGGGGTTACGTCAGTCCTGTTCCTTCACAAAGGGTTACATTAATTTTTCATTCAACAACACACTATGTACTGAGTCCATGTTTCTTCGCAGAGACTAAATACACCTTCACTCTTCAACATACACTGTATCCTGAATCCGTCCCGTTTCTTCGCAGGAACTAAATTCAACTTTACATACACTGTCCAACAAAGGCACCTTGTTTCACCCCCACCGGGGCTTCATCAGGGACTCATCAAACAGCAAATGTCATAATTTTCTTGTCTGTCAAGAAAGCATAACGTGCTTAATATTCTCCCACCACCTATAAATAACTCCAATCATTAAATCATGAATAGCTTTGGACAGCCTACTAACCTTCACCAAACTCACTCCCCCACGGGGATTATCAAAACTCGATCTAATGTAGAATCAGCAAACAGTTTAAACGCAACTCACATCCTTCAAATTACTATTCCAATCTCTGAAATTCAAAAAACAAAGTCTCGAAATGGATTTCAACAGAACTGCATCGCAGTATCTAAAAACAGGCAGCTACAAAAATGGAGAAGAGGCCTAAACTTAAGCAAACCAACTCCCAATATCCTACCTTCACAGAGTATAGCTCTCTCCCAAGACAACGGAAGTCACATGTCAAACAAACGTAAAAAACGTAGCTACATCTCTTCCAGCTTATATACCATGAGACCAATACTCAATGAATAACACCTGCAAGACCCTCAACTTGTGTGCAGAAGTGCCTCCCATTCAATCGGACTATTGAGTCCACTCGGGGCCACCGTACCCCATTTAAAAGTAAAGCGCTGTTCAAGTCGTTTAAGTGCTGCTGACAGATCACCTCCATTCGGTAAACATAATTTGGTTAACACAAACAATTTTATATCATCTACCGTATGGGATTGTTCCACCCAATGTTCAACTGAGGGTGCGTTGGTTTTCAAAGATTTAATACGGCTTCTATGTTCTATAATCCGAGAATGAATCATTCTGCTCGTTTGGCCAATATATTTATATTGGCCAAACATAGAAGCAATTTTCAAAATCCATTTATGTGTGTAAATTGCACTTACATGGGTAAATCCTATGGACAAGTCAATGGCATATATTTTATAGCAATTTTCAAAAGCCCACTTACATGGATAAAGTGCATGCCCTGTACATACCCAGTTCAGTCCAGACAGCTGGGTTTTGCCTCCCCTCCAGCAGATGGAGACAGAGAAAATTTTGATTGACACTGCCAGTTAAGTTGAGGTGCCACCTGCAGTCTGCCACTATTTCTCTGTCTCCAGCAGATGGTGGAGTTACAAATCCCAGCAGTCTGAGTTTAAAAAAAAATAAAAATGGAAGGGAAGAAAATAAAGATTGGACCTCTGAAGTCTTCAGCCTCCCAAAGGGTTTATAGGTCCCAGGGGAACCATTCCCCTCTGGTAGTTGAGGCATTCAGGCAGAGGGTCGGAGACCTTGCCGCTTACCCCCATTCCAGTAACCGCCAGGGTTGACACCGGGAAGCCCGGTTCACTCACCCTGCTCTGCAGCTAGGCATTCTTTTAAAGGGTGTTTAAAAAAAAAAAAAAAGTATTTCTTTTCGCCATTTTTTACAGGTAGGACAGTGCGTCGCAGCTCTGGTGTCTCTGCTCCCCTACTCCTTCAGATGCTGCCGCCTTCAGTCCGGGGTTTGGACCATGTGGCGTGGTGCGGCCTATGGGGCCGTGCACAACTTTTGCGCGACGGCCTTTGCACAGAGTGTCTCCCCGGCGGGGAGAGTCCCTCTGGAGCGGCTGTTGCGGGGATGCCTTCTATGCACCGAGAACCTGGTAGGCTTGCCTTGGCAGGTGGAAAAAGGTCATGTCCAGTAATGGTGAGAAGAGGCGTTATCCGGCTCGGGATCTTCCCAAGTTTACATAACATAGACCATGCCTTTCGACCTGTGCGGAGAAGTTCCTGCGCTCTGAGATAGTGGGGAATCTGGAATGTATCAAGCTGTAATAAGGGGTTCAGGGAAGATACCCCGTACCATTCAAGAAGGAATTTATATGGGGTGAAAGTTGATGTGGCGAACAACCAATCCCGCACGTGTCTAAGACTACATGCCAGGTTGTATATAGCCAAGTCCGGGCAGTCCAGCCCCCCTTGATCTTTAGGGTGAGACAGGATGGTTAAGGGTATTCTGGCCTTTTTTCCCCTCCAAAGAAATAATCTAAAAGCTTGGCGAATTTGGATACGGTCACGTTTTGTGATCCAAAGTGGTGCTAATTGTAGTACGTACAACCATTGAGGAAGCAGTATCATTTTAAATAGCTGTATACGGCCTATTAGGGACAGGGGTAGTGAAGTCCATCTCTGGAGTGTGGTTAGGGTTTTTGCTACTAAAGGTTGTATATTAGCTTTATAAAGATGGTTTATATTGGTAGGGATTTGTACACCCAAGTATTTGAGGCTACTCATCACCCAGCAGAGGGGGAAAGTGCCTGACCAGGCTGTATGTACATACCCGGTGACATCTATGGCCTCGGATTTATCATAGTTTATTTTAAAGCCTGAGAAGTGGCCAAAATCTTCTAGCAGTTCCAATACTACTGGGAGTGAGCGTAAAGGTTGTGTGATAAATACTAAAAGATCGTCCGCAAAAGCGGCTATTTTAAAAATTTGGGTGGGTCCCCCGAATCCTTTTACCTCTTGGCAGGCATCTATTTTTCTCAAAAGTGGATCAATATAGAGAATATATAAAAGGGGTGACAGCGGACAACCTTGTCGGACCCCCCCTTTATCTGAACCACATCCGAGAGGCAGCCATTGACTAGTATACGTGCTGTCGGGTTATGATAAAGCAAGGATATGTAATGGAGAAAATCGCCCCAAATGCCAAAACGTTGTAAGACAGAGTATAAATAGGGCCAGGCCACTTGGTCAAATGCCTTTTCTGAGTCAAAACCTATGGCTAAGGCCGGAATATCCTGATGTTGACATATGTGTTGAGCTGTGATGAGTTTAATTATATTCGCGGTCGGTTTCCTCCCTCTAACAAACCCAGTTTAATGGTGTGATGCCAGAGCAGGAAGTAGAACATTCAAACATTTGGCCAGGATTTTTGTTAGAATTTTAAAATCGCAATTCAGTAGGGAAATTGGCCTATAGGAGGAAGGATGCTGTAGGTCCTTGCCAAGTTTGGGAAGGACTGTGATGTGTGCTTCATTGAATGAAACAGGAAAATGTTCCTGTTTCAGTCCAACAGTATAATAGTTAGTTAGAGGCATGCTAATATGGACTTGAAGTATTTTATAGAAATCATAGGAAAGACCATCTGGGCCTGGGGATTGCCCTGTTTTAGTGGCTGAAATAGTCTGCAGCACTTCATAATTATATATGGGTCTGTTCAGAAAAGCAAGTTGGGAGGCCGTCAATGTCGGTATGGAAATATCATGAAGGAACGATTCTTCTTCAATTGGTTCGCTGGGTAGGCCTGGCTTATATAATGTACTGTAATACTGTCGGAAGATTTCACAGATTTCTTTTTCTTTGTTTGTGATCTCACCAGATTGGGCTTTCAGAGAAGCAATAAACGATCGTTGTCGTCTAGTCTTTATTAAATTTGCCATTAATCTCCCAGGTTTGTTACCAAACTGAAATAGGTTGTGCTCCCCTTTCTGTAAGTAATGTTGCGCTCGTGTGTTTAACAGTGTTCAAGCGACCTAGTAAACTATTATACTCTTTCCGGTGACTATCTGTATTATGCCAAATCAACTTCCTTTAGGCTTGTTGGAGTAGAGTCTCTAATTGGAGAATATTCTGATTTGAGTTGTTTGTTACGAAAGTGTAAGCTCTCACCACGGAGCACAGCCTTCCCCGTTTCCCAAAAAAGTTGGGGGTTGTCTATGTGTTCGTGGTTGTTCTTTGCATAGTCTTTCCATTTTCCTCGTAATACAGCCTGGAATTTAACGTCATTTTTTTAAAAAAACTAGGAAATCGCCATAGCCGTGTTTTATGAGTATGCGTGTGAGACAGCAAGGTAAGCGAGATCGGGGTGTGATCTGATATAGCTTGTGGTTCAATATTTGCCTCGGCTATGCTAAAAAATTGGGCTTGAGAGATTAAAATGTACTCAATACGTGATAACGTACCATGGGACCTTGAAACGTGAGTGTAATCTTTTTCACTTGAGTGTAGCATGCGCTACACATCTATTAAGCCTAGGTGATGACACAGGTAAGTTACGCCCTTCTTCTTTCCTGTGTTCATTACTTGAGGGGGAGACTTATCAAGAGAGGGATCTTGAACACAATTAAGATCACCTACTACGTATACCATGCCCTGTCCTTGTGTATGTAACAGATTAGTCATATGAACAAAGAATTCATGTGAATAGTCGTTTGGAGCATAGATGTTCCATATAGTAGTTAGTGTATTGTTCCACATTCCTATTAATAAGATATAAACGCCCGGTGGGATCTGGTATGCTTCTTATAACTTGAAAATTAGCGGATTTTTTGATTAAAATTGCTACCCCTGCTTTCCTGTGTACCGCTGCAGCATAAACACATGTGTTCACCCACTCCCTGTGTAGTTTTTGACTCTCTACGTCTGTAAGGTGGGTTTCCTGCAAGCAGGCTATTTCGGCTTTTAAATGTTTGAGATTGGACAGCACCTTTTTCCTTTTTATTGGTGTTCCCAAGCCATTAACATTCCATGATATTAGTTTAGACATGTCAAAGTAGTAAAGCAAGTTATAGAAAGCGTTATAAACCATATAAAAGAGGAATGCCCCCAGCCTGGCATCCTCTCTGTTAGGACCCCTGTATCAGCACAGAGCCCAGTGAGAAAACATTGTAAAACAGAGGTAACGAAGAACCATATTATTACAGGCTGTGATATTAGGCATCTAAGATCATACCATACCGTTATTTGGTTGCCCTGCAACCCCTCTCCCCCCCTTCCCTGCCCACCCTCCCATCCCCCATTCTCCTCGATCTGTTCTTCAATCCCCCTTTTACTCTCCCATCCCCCCAAAATTTCCCCAAAGCTATCCTCCCTTACAATCAAAGGAAGGGAAGTGTCACGAAAGAAATGTGACAGGGCACCATCCATTCAATTAAATTTTCCCTGATCGGTAAACAAAACATCATAACCCTCAGTCAAGGGAATAGTGAAAGTGAGATGGTAAATTAAAAAAAAAAAAGACACCGTTCTCTTAGTGGAGCAAAACTTGTCTTGATAACTTCAGTTTACTGAAGAAAAATAACTAGTTATGTAACCTTCGTTCTGGCTAAGCCTGTCCACTGTGCCATTCAAAACTCTTTAATCCAGCGTGGTAATGCTTCATCTCCCATCTTGCAGAGATATATATGCTGACACCATGATGGGTTACTATGAGTGCCATTCACCTGTAAGGCTCCGCCATAGTCCACTCGTTGTGTTTGTTTGTTAAACCATGAACCAGAACTACCAATGAAAGTCTGAACTCCAAACATCCAATTAAAGTTAAATCATTAGTTAACCAGGTACCACCGATTGGTTACCTCCGACCAGTCAGATACATCTGTGAAAAAGAAAGAAACTTACTGATCCTTAGCTTGCTGTAAATTGGAACTCCGTCCCCTGTTATACCGTCAGCGAAAAGTTTTGCCTCTGCAACATCTTTGAAAAAATGAGCCGTTTCTGCGTACCAAAATTTTAGAGTAGTGGGGTACTGTAGTTGGAATTGTGCAGAGCGAACTGTAAGTTTTCCATTTTAGCGAAAGCTGTGTAGAGACGTCCTGGAAGATTCGGACTTGCGCTCTTTGGTATGTGAGTTCTTTTTTTGATCTCTCTGCCTGCATTATTCTTTGTTTTTGGGCCCAGTTCAGGAAGTGTGCGATTACCAGGTGCGGCCGTTGATCACTCTCTCTGCGTCTCCCCAACCTGTGCGCTCTTTCTATGCACAGCTTCCCTTCAAGCTCAGGGAGTTCTAATATGTTGGGCAGCCATTTTTCTAAAAAGTGAGACAGTGTTTGTTCTTCAATAGACTCGGGTAGGGCAGTAAGTCGAATATTATTACGTCTTGCCCTGTTTTCTATGTCGTCTAATTTTTCCATGTTATCTCGCGCTGTTTTTTCGAGTGCTACGACCATCTGAATCGAGGTATTATTTTCGTCTTCTAGGGTTGCAATGCGTGATTCAGCCTGCTCGATTCTTGGCGGGAGATCCGCAATTGTTTGTTTGAGTTCCTGAAACTGGTTTGTCAGTTTGAGAAACAGGAGTCTAAGGCGCTCACGACCGCTGCTGTTATTTGTTCAGTCAAAGTCATTCGGGGGTACTTGTGAGGGTGAGTTCGGTGAGTCGCTCGTTGTGGGAGGAGGGGTCTGTCGACTGGGTGTTGGCGCCATTTTAGCTTGGACGTCTATTTTTTTTTTCTTTTTCTTCCCCCCCCCCCCCCCCCTCAAGGGCATAGCAGTATTCTATTTTCACATATATTTATCTATGGACATCTACCTTTGCGCAGGATCCGTTTGTTCAGTGTTCAGGTGTTGTAAAAGATGTAATTTTCAGGTGAGGAATGAATGGTGCCCGGAGCTGAATCAAAATGTGTCTGTTCAGCTACACCACATCACGTGACCCCCCCCCCCCTACATGCAGTTCCTTCACAACAGAGTAGTCGTCCTAACTCACCCCAAGAGTCTACCAAAGATAATCTTACCTTTCCATATCAATCAATCAATCATACTGTCTACATTCTTTCCAAGGCTGCACCCTCATAAGGGCGAGAAAGCCCCTCCATACATTGGACCTCAAACAAACATTGGCATATTACAAGAGAGAAACTCTTCTACCTCATTAAATCAATCGGCTTTTCATCTCATACAACCCTAACTTCTTGTACAACTCTAACTGACTGAGAATAATAGTCACTAAGCATAATTTGTTTAATTTGGCTAGCTAGCTGAGTGCATTCATTACTGCTATACCTTGGCAGAATTACAAATCAGACTCCATTAAAACTCAAGTGAGAGCTATGGCTTCTGTTGCTCACATGCATGAAGTACAAATTGAACATATATGCAAAGCTGCAATGTAGTCTTCAGTGCACATCTTTCGCATCCCATTACTGTCTTCATAATACCTCAAAGATTGACAAAACGTTTTTTGCGCAATCTGTACTTGATGTAGTCCACTCTCTACAGTGGAGTTCAGGTTGCTTAGTAAGTAAATGTTTCACTGCAACCCTCAGCTTGGGACACTCCACATGTAATGGCTAATTCAGCCTGCTTTTCAACAGAAAAAGCAAGTTTGCTTGCCCTGAACTGTTTTCCATAGATAGCAGGATGAATTAGCCATGGAATGCCTGCCCGACTCCCTGGAGAGCTGACTACATAGCTAGATTTAGCTCTGGTACTGACTGAGGAGGCTTATGAGGCAATGCCCATTCAGGAATTCCTACACATGCTCATTAGAGCTCAAAGCTTTGCTATCTTGGCAAGACGAGTCCATTCATTGCTGCTGGACAATGTCACCCACAAATAATGGCTAATTCATCCTGCTATCTTTGGAAAACACCATTTATGGTAAGCAAACTTGCTTTCTCATTGATATGGTTAAAGTCTGTGAGCTGAGGCAGAGGTAGAGAAAGAAGTGATGTCATCTCTTCAGGAGCGCGGGAAGTACTCAGTTTGTTCTGCATGTGGATCATGCTGTTGGGCACTGAGAGGACAAAGCCTCTGTAAATCTTGTTGGAAGCAGAGGAAGAGAGGGCAGCAGGCAGAGTCATCTGTCCCAGTGGGGCCGCATTGGCAGGGTCATCTACAGGCCATTTCTGCCAGTGTGCTTGATGCCATGACAGGAACGGTAGCCATGTTAGAACCATAAGAAGGGAGTAGCTTAGAACAAGGGCTTCCTATGCTGGTTCTGGTGGTCTTGGATACATCAATGGTTTGGCCCATGGCTCCTTTAGGTGGAGTTCCAAGAGAAAGCAGTTCCTTTTTCTTCATGTGGCGATGCAATTCCTTCCTTATTCCTGGGTCTCTATTTCCATGAAGTTGTGAAGTATTTCCATCAGAACTTTTTTATATAGGGCTGATTGCAGGAATCCCTCCATGGGAATTTCTGAGAATCCAGAGCATATGAGGAGGATTGGGAGGGGAAGAAGTCCAGTTCCAGTTCTGTCACTTTTAGACTTTAAGGATTTATGGGTAAATGGAAGGGAGGGAGATATGGAGAATGTTGTTCTAGGGAAGAGGATGTTTCAGCTATGGTTTGGTTGTTCCACAAAGATGAACTCTTCCATTATTTCATACTCCTAAAGCATACTGAATGCAGAGGAATTAAAAAAAAATTAAAGTGGAGTTTTGTTAACTCCAAAGTCAACCATATGAGTTTAAGGAAAGTATCCAAAGCATTTCCATGGCATAGATCAGTTAAGGATCAATGCACAATTAAGCTCTAGAATTTGTTGCCAGAGGATGTGGTTAAGGCAGTTAGTGTAACTGGGTTTAAAAAAAGGTTTGAATAAGTTTCAGCATTCAGACAGGTTAACCCACAACTAGCAGGTTAAGCACATTACGAGCAGATGGAAATGGAACAAAGTTGACATCATGGTATATACTCCCCTGCTCTGACATCAGCCCCCCCAGTGTTCTCCATCTCCAGCAGATGGTGGATATGCATCTCCCTATTGGGGATTGTTTATTTTAAAAAGGAGAAAGAGAAGGATTGATCATGCATCGCTTCTCCTGAGGTGATACCTTATGGTCCATTCCTCAGTCAAGTTCTTCTGAGGAGATATCTGTTGATCCCTCCCTCAGTCGAGTGTTTCAGTCTGGTAGCCAGTTTTTCAGCGTGGGCTTAGCTGCCAGGAGAAAATCAGCTGAGAGTCTAGCACAGGGATGGCAAACTCCAGTCCTCGAGGGCCGCAAACAGGCCAGGTTTTCAGGATATCCACAATGAGCACGCATAAGAAAGATTTGCATCTGATGGAGGCAGGGCATGCAGATCTTTCTCATGCATATTCATGAGAGTTCGTCATCCCTGGTCTAGCAAGTGCAGGAAGCCGAGCACAGCAGTGAAGGCATTAGCCCTCTCACCCTGCAGCCGAAGTCCAACTCTGTACTCGGCCGGGAAGAGCTGAGCTCAGGTAAAGAGTTAAAAAAAAAAAAAGAGTAAGGCTAGAGAGATTTAGGGATTACTCTTCTGTTTCTGGTCTCCGAGCTGATCCGACATTGTTCCCACCTTCATGAGGTACGGGAGTTGTGGTAGTTTTGGCGGGTTGAGCGGCCAACTTCTTTTCAAATTCTCTCTTAGCCTGTCTTATCAATGTCTTACATTTAACTTGCCAATGCTTATGCATTATCCTATTTTCTTCTGTTGGATCCTTCTTCCAATTTTTGAATGAAGATCTTTTGGCTAAAATAGCTTCTTTCACCTCACCTTTTAACCATGCCGGTAATCATTTTGCCTTCCTTCCACCTTTCTTAATGTGTGGAATACATCACACTGTGCTTCTAGGATGGTATTTTTTTTACAATGATCATGCCTCTTGCACACGTTTTACCTTTGTAGCTGCTCCTTTCAGTTGTTTTCTATTTTTCTCATTTTATCAAAGTTTCCCTTTTGAAAGTTTAGCACGAGAGCCGTGGATTTGCACACTGTTCCTCTTCCAGTCATTAATTGAAATTTGATCATATTATGATCACTATTGCGAAGCGGCCCTACCACCGTTACCTCTCTCACCAAATCCTGTGCTCCACTGAGAATTAAATCTAAAATTGCTCCCTCTCTCGTCGGTTCCTGAACCATTTGCTCCATAAAACTGTCATTTATTCCATCCAGGAACTTTATCTCTCTAGCATGTCCTGATGTTACATTTACCCAGTCAATATTGGGGTAATTGAAATCTCCCATTATTACTGCACTACCAGTTTGGTTAGCTTCCCTAATTTCTCTTAACTCCGTCTCACCATATTGACCAGGTGGATGGTAGTATACTCCTATCACTATAGTCTTCCCCAACACACAAGGGATTTCTACCCATAAAGATTTGATTGTGCATTGCAGAATGGGTTGATTAATGGCTTGGCATATCTTAGGGTCTTGTGTAAGTATTTGATCTCTTTGCAATAGATACCCCAGAGATAAATTTTAAATGGAGTAAGACTATGGCAAGGCAGTATCCCCTTCCTGGTTCAGGAAAAGGAAAGTTGAAATTTCCTAAGATGGGCTTGCTCACTTGTGCTGCTATTAGGACTACAATTCTTGTGGAAGGGAGGCTTTGTCCTCAAGGATGCTAAAAGCAGGAACCTAGAAGCAGTGCTTAAGCAGACATCTGGTGCTACAAGCTGCTGTGTACAGTGGTATAGTTAGGGCAGGATTGCATTTGTCTCAACACATATAGGAAAGTTTCTTGGAATGTGGGGGGACAGGCTTGGAGGATGCAGCTCAGATGGAACCTGTAGGGATAAACCAATCCCTCTAAAAAGAAGGGTAAAACTGAACCAAAATTTGCAAGTCTGAGGAACTCAAGATGGAAGTCAAGCCACATGATGGCCCCTACAGTTTTAATGTGAATGCCTGTGAGAACTAGAAGAAGATATTGTTCTTCATATCGAGCAGTCTCTTCATGTTACAATTTTGCTGATATCACCAGACACAAACTTTGAGTCTATGTCCTTGGGAAACTTTGAATCCAATAATGAGGCCCAGCATTGTTTGCTAGATGTTTTCTAATTCATGCCATCATCTCCATAAGAACATGCATATATGTACCAGTTAAGAAGTCATATCAGAAGTTCACCAATCCTATGCCAGTGGATTTTGGTAACATCCAATCAATATCAACTTACGAATCATATGCATATGTATAAAGTCCTGAGGAAAGAAAAGACTTTGGACTTACAGATTCAAGGGAAGAGGGGATGACTACTGCTGAAGAGGGGATGACTGGCTGCTGTTCCCACAAACTTCACATGTGAACTTTGCACCCGAGACTTCTTATGAAGCTCAAGCCTAAATTTCAAGACTAGACTCCCAAGTCAACCCAGCCCTGCTCTATTAATTCTGGAGTACTTGCTGATTTCATCCTTAAGCCTTGTGGGCTAAGCCCCTCTTTGCTTCTGTCCCCTGCTTCTATAAGCACTCCGGGTCTGCCATCCTGAGACGGTGGTGTTAACCTGTCATTTGCCTGCAGGAGGTCCAGCTGGCTGCCATCCATGTAGGATCCCAATTCTCTAGAAGGATGACCTGACTGCAGTGGATAGTGAGAGAGCCCGAGATCATCTTTGTGACATCTTCATGCACTCTTTATTAGCATAAGAGAAACTGGCTAAAATAATTCTTTAAGCTGGGTAGTTTGCTGGCAATGCATTTGAGGGGTTTTCATAACCTTTGCTGCAAGAGTGATTTGCTCTATTAAACCAGAAATTTAGAAACAATATTTACAGTATATAAAACATCGTATATATTATGCAGCTATATTAAAATTTGTATCTACCTCTGAAATGTATAGGCATTCTACTCCCTTTACATGAACTTGCGATGCTTGCTATCTGATTTAAATAAGTCAGAGAATCCATAACGGTAAGAAAAGCCTTAAAAAAAACCCCAAGGATGTTCTTTTTTGGCGGATAATACATATGAATTGATCTGGGCTTTGGTTAGGAGTATGGCCTCCATTGTAAATGGTCAGCAGATTCAATTTCCAAGACAAGGTAGGCCAAATGTTCCTTCTAGGAAAAATCTTCTTTTTGGAGAAGATCTAGGAAAGCTGGTGTAACCATGGAGGAATAAAGCAAACCTTAGAAGACTTCATCACCAGCTCCGGCTAGGAGCCACTTGTTGTGCCCGTCGGTCGCAGACAGCTGCGACCTTTGCTGCTCACCTCATTTTGCCCTATAGCTCCAATTCTGGCTAAGATGGCCACCACTGCCTCTGCACCCCGACCTCCCTGGTATTCCCGGGACGGCATGGGTGATCCCGGTTGCCATCTTGAATCTGGTGTAACTTAGGGCACATGTGCATGCGCTTGCCTCCGTCTTATCCACGTCATGGCTGGAACCTCGGGGACGTCCACTCCACATGATGTCACTGCCTACGTTTACTTAAGCATACCGGATCTACCTACCAATGAGTTAGCAAGGATTCCATCTTGCTCAATTCCTTTCCTCAGATATGCTTCGCCTTGCTGTTCCTGCATTCCAGACTGAGTGACTCAGGTACCCGCTCCTCGGGGGCCTTGCTGCACTCAGGGCTATCCGCTCCTCAGAGAGCCTTCTTTGCGAGTCTCATCTTCACCAGCTTAGCGAGTACCTCTCGCTACCTTACGGACAACCCTTCAGTATTCCTGCTCCGGGTCTCCGCTGCTCCGCTGCTGTTACAACGATCTCTCTAATGCAACACCATGGAGTGAGTACTAGACCTGATCTTCAACTCTGCTTCTCTCTTGCTGTGCAGATCTTCAGGTTACCCTGCGCTGTGGACCACTACCGGAGCTACCAGCACAAGAATTACCAAGAAAGAATTATTCCCCGAGTTACCCCGCTCTGTGGACCACTACCGGAGAATCCATCTCAGGTCGTCTTCCTCAAGGATTGAGTTTACAAACCCTCTCCTTGGGTTTCTCTTTGAGGTATAATAAACATATCTCTGACTCCTGTGTCCATCATTGCTGAGACCCCGCTTGTCATGGAGAGTCTCCACAGGGCTCCTCCCTGTGGGTGTAGTCTACTCTCTCCACAACCCAAGGGCCCACAAACCAAGTTCAAGTATAACACCACTTTTAGGGGTTCCAAGCATGTGATACTGGGAAGGTTGGTTCCAGTCCTTTTGGACTGTCAAGGAGAGAGATGAGGATAGAGCCTTGGGAGTGGGAGGAGTCTGGAAGTTCCCAGATCTTCCAATTAAGGTTTGAGAGGCCACTCTTTGATAAAAAAAAAAAAAAAAAAAAAAAGGCTAGGTGAGGTGTTGTCAGCTTTTTACTTTAGATCAGTGGGTCTTAGCAGTTGTTAGGGATGGCTATACTCTGGAGTTTTCCCATCCTATTTCATACTGTATGGTTTCCCCTTGTCCAGAAAAGGAAGCCATCAGATGATGCTTTTGTGATGGTTGCATATAGGGGCGATGGTTCTGGTCCTGTCCTCTTGGGTGGGGCGGGAGATTGTGTCAAGGATCAGTACTCAGTTTACTTTGGGGTGCTAAATGAGGGTATCTTCTGTTTCAAATCCAGAATAGGGCAAGTCAACAAGGCTCTGAGGATGTTCCACTTCAGGATAGAGACTCTGAAGTTGATTATAGTAGCAGTGCAACAAGGAAAATTTTTTATAGATCTGACTGAAAAGTATTTACATTTCCCAATAAAAAAAGGTCTTTGGAATTATTTTTGCTTTGCTGTGATTGACAGTTTGTGTCAGGCTCTCCCTTTCGAGTTAGCCACGGCTCCAAGATCTTTTGCGTTTCAATGGCCCCGTGTTGAGAAGGTAATTTGATGCATTCATGTTTGGAAAATTGAGAGTTCTAACTGAAAGCCCAGGAAAGCAAATTGACGACAACCAGAGTGATGCAGTTATTGCAGGACCTGGTCTGGGTTTTCAGTTTCGATAAGAGCATCTTACTACCTTTTCAATCATTGGAGTACATGAGGGTTTGGTTAGACACCAGGGAAGGCCCAATCCAGTTGACGGATGTAAAGATCCTGATGTTGTAGAACCAGGTGCATAGTTTATTGAAGATTCAGAGATCCATGATGTGGATTTGTCTTCAAGTATTGGGCTCTGTGGTGACTGCCTTGTATTTAGTTACTTGGGCAAGGGGGCACATGAAATTCATCATACTCTCAAAGTGTCTCCTCAATCCCAAGTATATTTCATGAGGCTCCCTCTGCCAATGTAAGACTGGGAGAGTTTAGCTTTGGTTCGCAAGAACCTGGAAATAAGAGTGGATCTCAAATCTTGAATCTTTCCTTTGGATAAAGGTGACCTCAGATGCCAGTCTTTGGGGTAAGGGCATTCACTGTCAAGACCTAGTGGCTCAAGGCGTATAGAATCCGAATGAAATCAAGAGGTCCATCAATTGGTTGGAAACCAGAGCGTGCCTTCAATTTGCTCCCGTCCTTCAGAGTCGGTCAGGATCTTGTCAGCTAATGCTACAGTTGTGGTATTTATTTGTGTATATTATTTGTGTTCTTCCGAGGGGGGCCCAAGTATTAGCATGTGGAAGAAGAGGTAGGTCTGCTATTAGACTGGGCAGAGAAAAATGGAAAAAGGTGCTCTGTCACTCATTTAGCAGTAGAGAATGTACAAGCAGACTACCTCAGTTGCAACAGGCTAGACCCCCTGATAAGAGTCTGACCCAGGCAGCGTTTTCCCAAGTTGTATTCAAATGCAGAGAACCAGTGGTGGATTTGATGGTGATCAGCAGCAATGCATAGGTGCAAAGATTTTTCAGGTGAAAAAAGGTAAGAGGATCATCCAGTTTGGATTCCCTGATTCAAGACTGGACGATTCCAGGTCGTCTTTAGGTGTTCCTTCCATGGCCTTTGATGGGAAGAGTCTTGCAGAAGATTCCTGGGCTAGTGGTGTTGGTAGCTCCTGATTGGCCAAGGTGTCCCTGGTATGTGGATCTAGTGAGAATGCAGGATGGGATCCACTAATGTCAACTTGGAACAGGGGCTGGTGGTTTGAGGATCCATTTCAGTTTTGTCTTATGGCTTGGCACTTGAGAGGACTTATCTGTCAGAGACGGGATAGTCTCAGAAAGTTGTAAATACCCTTTTGTGGTTCAAGAAAATCACCACATCTTTGGCGTATGTCAGATTCTGGAAGTTCATTTGAGGTTTGGTTAGGAAGATCTCAACATGAGGAGCTTCAGTGCTGGCAGTTTTAGAATTCGTGCAAGGGGAATTGGATAAAGGTTGGGCCTTGACTCCCTAAAGGTGCAGGTAATGACTACTGCTTGTATACAAAGGCTGGTCGATGGGCAGATCATTATTATCTAATCCGGATGTGTCTCATTTCCTTTAGCAAATGAAGCATTTTTGGTCTTCAGTGATACCTGCCTGGAATCTGAATTTGGTGTTGACTGATATACCTAGTTGGACATTCATTTGAGCCTCTGACAGAGGTTTTGCTTAAACTTCTTACTCCTAAGGTGGTGTTTCTTGGTATCCATTCTATTCCACCAGACAATTTTCGGACCTGTGGTGTAGGGAGCCCCTTTCTTCTCCTTTTTTTGGGGTGGGGTGAGAGGTGGGTTCAGACAAGATGGTGAAGATTCACATGGTTCCTTTGTTTCTCCCTAATGTGGTTTTGCCATTTTTCATCTTAACCAGATGGTATGTCTTCCTTCCTTTCAAAGGGACTCAGGAAGAGAAGAGTATGTTCAATGGTGTCATGTAGATGTTGAGGTTTTCAGCAAAATTTATAGGTCACAATAGTTTCAGAACCTCAAAGCATCATTCTGTTCTGTTTAGTAGTTGTTGAAAGAATGGAGCAGTTTCAAAGGCTTCAACAGTGCATGGATTAAGGTAGTAATAAGGGAGACTTGCATATCAAAGGGGTTACTACTTCCTAAGAAACTGTGGGTGTACTCTACCAGGGTGTAGGTGATTTTGTAGGCAGAATTTAGCTTGATGTCACCTTTTGGAGATTTGCAGAGCAGCAACCTGGTCTTCCTTGCAAACTTCTTCAAAGCACTATCATCTTGACCTGCAAGCCAAGGAAGGGGCTTCCTTTTGTTTAGAAGAGTTGAGAGTGGACTTGGCAGTCCCAATAGCGGGATAACTTGGGTACATCACATATGTCTGGATTGGTCTGGCTGGATGAAGAGAAAAGACATTCTTATCTGATAATTTATTTTCCTTGAGTCCAGCCAGACCAGTTTATATACATGAAATGAAATGACACAGAAAAGGACCAAATGTTCCATCCAGTCTGCCCAGCAAGCTTAAAATAGCATCTGCCATGACATACAGGTCACCCCCATACTTATCAGTTTCCCAGAACGTCAAAGTCAAGGCCCTCGATAGTTGCTGTCTGAGTCCATTTCCCAGTTATCTTTTGCCATTGAAGCAGAGAGCAATGCTGGAGCTGCATCAACAGAATGAAGGCTTACTGGTTAAGGGTAGTAACTGCCACACGAGCAAGTTACCCCCATGCACTATTTTTTTAATTTCCATCCTCTAGCCTTTAGGGATCCACAGTGTTTATCCTATACCCCTTTAAAATCTTTCACTGTTTTTGTCTTCACCACCTCCTCCGAAAGGGCATTCCAGGCAACCATCACCCTCTCTGTGAAGAAATATTTCCTTGTTAGTTCTGAGTCGTCCTCCCTGGAGTTTTATTTTGTGACACCCCCCCCCCCCCCCTAAGTTCTACTGCTTTCTTTCCAACGGAAAAGGTTTGTCGATTATGCAACATTAAAACCTTTCAGGTATCTGAAGGTCTGTATCTTATCTCCCCTACACCTTCTCTCCTCAAGGGTACACATATTTAGGTCCTTCAATCTCTCCTCATAAGTCAAATGGAGACCACCCACCACCACCACCGTTTTGGTCCTCCTTCTCTGGACCGCCTCCAATCCTGTCTGTCTCCTTTGAGATACGGTCTCCAGAACTGAACATAGTACTCCACCATTGAATCCCTACTACCATTTCTTATATACAAATATATAAGAAATGCACATTCCCAAAAAGCATATTCCAATTGCTGAAAATAACATTTTTTTTCCTTTGCTGTATATAAGGGGATTATCACCTCCTCTTTCATACTATTTAATGCTCTCTCTATGCAGCCCAGCATTCTTCTGGCTTTAGCTATCACCTTGTCACATTGCTTTGCCATCTTCAGATCGCTAGACACTATCATCCCAAGCTCCCTCTCTTTCTCCGTGCACAACAGCCCTTCACCCCCATCACATACAGCTCTTTTAGATTACTGCACCCCAGATGCATGACTGCAATTCTTGGCATTGAATCCCAACTACCATATCTTTGACCAAGATCCCTCCCCATTCTGCTAAGTATATTATTCTCCTGATTGCTTGTACATGCTAGTCAGCATGGATATTAAGTTAATAAATTTTATCAAGGCATGCAGAATATGTATGTTCTGTTTCTTTCTTTCTGTTTGTGTCTCTTTGAAACCTTCTGGTTTTTGCATAGAGGGTGAGGGAAAGGTTTCGTGAAGTAAAAATTTGTATCTTAGCTTATCACCTAATGTAGCCAGCTGATGTCAGCACGGAAGCCTATATAAGCTGATGTCAGCAAACTGGTTAGTCTCTGTCTCCATCTGTGGGTGGGAAGGCATAAACCCATGGGTCTGGATTGGTCTGGCTTGATTTAAGGAAAGGAAGTTATCAAAACTCCATTCTGTATGCTTTTTTTAACCACCTGTATACATTGACCTGAGGATTTCAACATATTGTCCATTGAAGATTAGCAGTGGAATTGGTGGGCCCAGGTAGGGAAGGTAATGGGATTACAACATGGGTCATAGGTAGAATGCGACAGTTCAGCACCAAGTACATCCTTTGAATTTTGTTAACCAGGTATTTCTGAAAAAAAGAGAACTGAAACATCTATGCTTAATTTTAGCAGAATCACAAATGGAGACAGCAACCAGTTACTTTCCCATCAGAAAGTGGCTGTACTATGTCACTATTGCCAACGCTCCTGTCTCGGGAGATAGAGTTCCATCATTTTATCAATAAAAAATGTCACTTTTCTTCTAGGGTCTTTCTTCCCTGCATGTATCCATTTCAGTAGGAAACTGTTTTGTAAGCTTCTTCTATGTTTGAAATTTGCTTTAACCTTGTTCACTTGGAGGCCCTAGGTATGAAGCAGCTATCCACAGATCAGTCTTTTTACAAGCTGAGACTCATGCTACAGGTTTTTCTATGGCTTGCAGCTTGTGTTGGCTCTGTTTTAAGTTACAAAAGAATGTTTGTATACTTTTTTACTTTCCTAGTAGAAATGTTTACGGTTGCCTCTCTTGGGAGCTGATAGAAATGGGCAGTGGTGGTATAGCGACGTGTGGGCCATGGCCCACCCAATCAGCATTGCCATTTAGGGGGTATGTGTGTGAGAGAGAGAATATGGGGGCGTGAGCGCATGTGGAAGTGGGAGCCTGCATGAGAGTGGGAGTGAGTGAGTGTGTGTGTTTGAGTGACAGCCTGTTTGTGAGAGCCTGTGTCTATCTGTGGGGAGGGGGGGGGGGGGGAATAGGAGCCTGCGGGTGAGACCACATATGAAAATGGGACCCTGGGTGTGGGAGTGGGAGTCTGGGTGAGAGAAAGTGTGTGGGAGCAAACAGCAGCAACGCACTTGATGAGATGCTGAAGATGTTCCCATTCCCCACCAGCAAGAAGAAGTCCCCATGCAACGCCTGTGAATAAAAATTATGTGCTGGCGAGAGTTCCCACTCTCTGCCAGCAAGAAGATGGCTCCGTATGATGCTATACCAGCATAGCTGCTCCAAAAGGTGACTGCCTGTGTGAGAGGGAGCATGTGAGAGAAAGTCTGTGTGTGTAAGAAGGAGGAAGAAAAGAAGACAAGAGGAGAAAGAAGAAACAAAAAGAATAAGAGACCCTGAAAAAGGAACTAGAAAAAGACAGACTGGGACCAACTGATTAGAAAAATAAGATCTAACAGCAAAGGAAAAAAAAATGTTATTTTCAGCAATTGGAATGTGCATTTCTTATATATTTGTATTTTGTTTTTACTTCAGTATTCTAGTGTTCAGTATCTAGTTTCTCAGGTTTTCCATTTCAGTTGTGTCTGCATGTTTGTTTCTAAGTTGTAGTCCCTTATTCTGTATTAGGTAAGGGTCTGTCTGGGTTGCGCATGTGTGAAAGGGGTGCAGTATTTTGGCTAGTTTGTAGTTTTTGTAGGCAATGCACTTGATAAGAGGCTGAGGGCGTTCCCACTCTCCGGCCCCACATGACACGGTGCATAAAACAGGGTTCCCACTCCTTGCCAGTAAGAAGATGACCATGTATGACACTGTACCAACATGTCTGCTCCAGGTAGTGACTGGTGGTTGGAGGAAGAAAAAGGAGAAGGGAGGGGAGGAAAGGCAGGGGATGTGAGTGAGGAAGTAAGAGAAGGAAATGAGTGATGGGAGGAAAGAGGTGTGAATGAAAGGGAAGTTTGGCTAAGTGAAGAGGTGGTGAGTCAAAAATGGAGGGATAATAAAGGGAGTAAGGGACAGAGGGAACAGAAGGAGCATGAGTGACAGTTAAGGAGTGAGTCAAAAAAGTGAAGGGGAGGCAAGGATGAATTGAAAAGGAAGGAAAGTGAGGAGGTAAGGGATAGAGGTGAGTCACTGAAAGGAAAGGAGATGGGAGGAAAGGGAAAGGAATGAGAAGGAAGGGTGAGGGGAAGTGAGTCAAAATGAAGGGATAGTAAAGGGAGTGAGTGAGGGGGAACAAGGGGTATGAGAGTGATAGTGGAGAGAAGGAAAGGGGAGGGGTGATTCAAAAGTATTATGCCCATCGGTCGCAAATGGCTGTGACTGCTCTTGCGACCGCTCTTGCTCACCTCACAGGCTAAGAGAGAATTTGGAAAGAAGTTGGCCGTAGAGGAAAAAACTCACAGTAAAAACCTTTTTAAATATATCCGAAGCAGAAAGCCTGTGAGGGAGTCAGTTGGACCGTTAGATGATCGAGGGATTAAAGGAGCACTTAGAGAAGATAAGGCCATCGCGGAAAGATTAAATGATTTCTTTGCTTCGGTGTTTACTGAAGAGAATGTTGGGGAGGTACCTCTACTGGAGAAGGTTTTCAAGGGTAATGATTCAGATGGACTGAATCAAATCACGGTGAACCTAGAAGATGTGGTAGACCTGATTGACAAACTGAAGAGTAGTAAATCACCTGGACTGGATGGTATACACCCCAGAGTTCTGAAGGAACTAAAAAATGAAATTTCAGACCTATTAGTAAAAATTTGTAACCTATCATTAAAATCATCCATTGTACCTGAAGACTGGAGGATAGCTAATGTAACCCCAATATTTAAAAAGGGCTCCAGGGGCGATCTGGGAAATTACAGACCGGTTAGCCTGACTTCAGTGCCAGGAAAAATAGTGGAAAGTGTTCTACACATAAAAATCACAGAACATATAGAAAGACATGGTTTAATGGTACAAAGTCAGCATGGCTTTACCCAAGGCAAGCCTTGCCTCACAAATCTGCTTCACTTTTTTGAAAGAGTTAATAAACGTGTGGATAAAGGTGAACCGGTAGATGTAATATACTTGGATTTTCAGAAGGCGTTTGACAAAGTTCCTCATGAGAGGCTTCTAGGAAAAGTAAAAAGTCATGGGATAGGTGGCGATGTCCTTTTGTGGATTGCAAACTGGCTAAAAGACAGGAAACAGAGAGTAGGAATAAATGGAAAATTTTCTCAGTGGAAGGGAGTGGGCAGTGGAGTGCCTCAAGGATCTGTATTGGGACCCTTACTTTTTAATATATTTATAAATGATCTGGAAAGAAATATGATGAGTGAGGTAATCAAATTTGCAGATGATACAAAATCGTTTGGAGTAGTTAAATCACAAACAGATTGTGATAAATTGCAGGAAGACCTTGTGAGACTGGAAAATTGGGCATCGAAATGGCAGAAGAAATTTAATGTGGATAAGTGCAAGGTGATGCATATAGGAAAAATAACCCATGCTGTAATTACACAATGTTAGGTTCCATATTAGGAGCTACCACCCAAGAAAGAGATCTAGGCATCATAGTGGATAACACATTGAAATCGTCGTTTCAGTGTGCTGCGGGAGTCAAAAAAGCAAACAGAATGTTGGGAATTATTAGAAAGGGAAAGGTGAATAAAACGGAAAATGTCATAATGCCTCTGTATTGCTCCATGGTGAGACCGCACCTTGAATACTGTGTACAATTCTGGTCGCCGCATCTCAAAAAAGATATAATTGCGATGGAGAAGGTACAGAGAAGGGCTACCAAAATGAGAAGGGGAATGGAACAGCTCCCCTAGGAGGAAAGACTAAAGAGGTTAGGACTTTTCAGCTTGGAGAAGAGACGGCTGAAGGGGGATATGATAGAGGTGTTTAAAATCACGAGAGGTCTAGAACGGGTAGATGTGAATCAGTTATTTACTCTTTTGGATAATAGAAAGACTAGGGGGCACTCCATGAAGTTAGCATGTGGCACACTTAAAACTAATCGGAGAAAGTTCTTTTTCACTCAACGCACAATTAAACTCTGGAATTTGTTGCCAGAGGATGTGGTTAGTGCAGTTAGTAGAGCTGTGTTTAAAAAAGGATTGGATAAGTTCTTGGAGGAGAGGTCCATTGCTTGCTATTAATTAAGTTGACTTAGAAAATAGCCACTGCTATTACTAGCAACGGTAACATGGAATAGACTTTAGTTTTTGGGTACTTGCCAGGTTCTTATGGCCTGGATTGGCCATTGTTGGAAACAGGATGCTGGACTTGATGGACCCTTGGTCTGACCCAGTATGGCATGTTCTTATGTTCTTCAAAGCATTGACTCCGTTGGGTAGACTTGCAGCCTCTGCCAGCTATTGCCAGCCTGCCTACCACTCTCAGACCTCCCTGGACGGCACGGATACTGACAACTGCCATCTTGCCTCAGAATCCCTTAGGCACACGCGCACGGGCCAGTCTTAAGCACATCATGGCGGGAACCTTGGGGGCATCCCCTCTGGATGATGTCATTCCTCCAGGACACTTAAGCCTGCTGGCCCTGCCTACCAACGACTTGGCAACGAGTTCCCTCATTGCTGAATCCACTTTGCTCACTACGGACTTCCCGTTCCAGTTGCTACCTCTTCAGCGTGAGATACTCTGGATACCTGCTCCTCGGGGACCCTTTTCTCCTCCTCCTCCTCCTCCTCCTCGGAGGGCCTAACACCTTGGACTGCTACCTGCCCTGTTCCCCGGGGTTTCTCTTGGAACCTTCGCTACTGTGAGTACCTCCGCTCTGCGGACCACTACCATACCATCTCTAGTGAGGAGCCCTCATCGGTGTACCCTGCGCTGCGGACCACTACTGTACCATCTCCAGTGAGGAACCCTCATCGGTGTACCCCGCGCTGCGGACCACTACCATATCACCTCTACTGAAGAACCCTCACCAGCGTACCCTGCTCCATGGACCACTACTGTAACATCTCTACTGAGGAGCCTCCAGTGCCCTTCCCGGCACCACCTCGTTTCGCAGGTGACCCCTTGTTGTGCAAGCACTTCTCCTTACAACCTGCATATTTTCCCGACGTAGTTTCCAAAACTACGTACATCCTGTCCCTCCTGGACGGAAAAGCCTTGGCCTGGGCATCACCCCTTTGGGAGTGAACGGACCCAATCCTCAACAACTTGCCGGGCTTCCTCACCCTATTTCACTCCATATTTAATGACCCCGGTCGCAAGACCATTGCCGGATCTATGCTCCTGCATTTATAACAAGGTGCAAGGTCGTTGTCCGATTATGTCATTGAGTTTAGGACTCTCTCATCAGAATTACACTGGGATCTGGGATGCCTGTGTGCCATATTCCTAGAAGGTCTAAGTTCATGCATCAAGGACGAATTAGCAGCACAAGAACTCCCTGAGGCATAGGATTTTCTCATTGAACTCGCCGGTCGCATGGATCGCCGCCTGCGTGAGCGATCACACGAGGCCAGGGGATCCAAGAGAATGTCTTCAGGTATTCCACGTATTCACCCAACACCATCCACCCAGACTGCTCCTATACTTAGCACCGAGGAAGAGGAACCGATGCAAATGGGTCACAGCCATCTAACCGCAAAGGAGAAGCATCGTCGGCAAAGATCAGGTCTTTGCATGTATTGTGGTCAACCGGGTCATGTAGTACCCTCCTGTCCACTTTGTCCGGGAAACTCCCAGGCCTAGGATCTGCCGGAGGACTTCTCCTAGGCCTGACCGTACCCTCTCCTCCGCTGACACTGCCTGTCTCAATCAACTCGGACGCTCTGGAATTTCACATCCTGGCACTGGTGGACTCCGGGGCCGGTGGAAATTTTATCCTCCGACAACTCGTGGAACATCTTCGGATCCCCACCGTCCGGACACCAACACCATTGCTACTTTCTTCTATCCATGGCGAACCGTTACCAGGCGAAATTACCTTCTCCACAATCCCCATTCAACTTCGCACCGGATCACTGCACACAGAGACCATTTCTTGCTTGATACTGGATAAGGCTATCCACCCCGTAGGACTGCCATGGTTACAACTACACACACCTCAATTCGATTGGAGCACTCTACAATTGTTCCTCTGGGGTAACTCCTGTCATGGAAAGTGCTTGGAGGTAGTGTCCCCGATGCCTTGCCTAGCTACTACAATATCTATTCCGGGTCTTCTGCTGCAGTACTCCTCCTTCAAAGATGTGTTCTCCAAGAAAGCCGAGGACACTTTGCTGCCTCACCGCTCATTTGATTGTTCTTTTAACTTATTGCCTAACACTGAGCCTCCCCAAGGAAGGGTCTACCCACTTTCTCTGAATATATTCAAGAAAATTTGGCGAAAGGCTTCATTCGGCCTTCAAAGTCTCCTGCTGGAACCGGGTTCTTTTTTTGTGGGAAAAAAGGACGGCTTCCTTTGGCCGTGCATAGATTACCGTAGCTTAAACGAGATTACCCAGAAGGATCGCTACCCCTTGCCATTAATCTCTGAATATTTTGACAGACTCCAAGGGGCCAAGATATTTACCAAATTGGACTTCAGAGGAGTGTATAACTTGGTGGGGATACGCTGGGGCGAAGAATGGAAAACCGCATTTAACACCTGCGACGGCCATTTTGAATATCTGGTAATGCCGTTTGGCCTCTGCAATGCCCCGGCAGTATTTCAGAATATGATGAACGAAATCTTCAGAGATATGCTCTACAGTTGTGTCATGGTTTATCTGGACGACATCCTGGGGGGTACTGTTATGCCCATCGGTCGTAGACGGCTGCGACTGCTCTTGCTCACCTCTTTCTTCACAGCATTGACTCCATTGGGAAGATTTGCGGCCTCCATCAGCCATCGCCGGCCTGCCTACCACTCCCAGGCCTCCCTGGACAGCACGGACGCTGTCGACCGCCATCTTGCTTCGGAATCCCTTAGGCACGCGCGCACAGGCCAGTCTTAAGCACGTCATGGCGGGAACCTCGGGGGCATCCCCTCTGGATGACGTCATTCCTCCAGGACACTTAAGCCGGCTGGCCCTGCCTACTGACAATTTGCCAATGAGTTCCCTCATTGCTGAATCCGCTTCGCTCACTACGGACTTCCCGTTCCAGTTGCTACCTCTCCGGCGTGAGAAGCTCTGGGTACCCGCTCCTCAGGGGCCCTTTCCTCGTCTCTGGCTATCCACTCCTCAGAGGGCCTAACTCCTTGGACTGCTACCTGCCCCGTTCCCCGGGGTTTCTCTTGGAATCTTCACTTCTGTGAATACCTTCGCTGTGCGGACCACTACCATACCAACTCTAGTGAGGAACCCTCATCGGTGTACCCCGCACTGTGGACCACTTCCGTACTATCTCTAGTGAGGAACCATCATCAGTGTACCCCGTGCTGTGGACCACTACTGTGTCATCGCTAACAACCCATTCGAGAGACACCTACACCTGGTAAAGATTCACATCAACGACTCGCTAAAAAGCATGATCTGTTTAGCTTTCTTCCTCATAAACGCACAAGCCCTCACAAAAAAGTTCATGCTAATCTCAGACATTCTACAAGATCAAAACCCAGACTTCATCACAGTGACTGAAACATGGTTTAAAAAAACCAACCACATAATAACAAACCAGTAAGCCAATAGCTCTTATGATCTATTCTCAATACCTAAAAAAACACGTAGAGGAGGTGGATTATTACTAATCATTAAAAAATGTTTTGCTATGAAATTAATCCCTCACTCACTACCAAAACAATATGAAGTAGCCCTCTTCGACTCAGACAAATTCCAGATATGTCTGGTTTACTGCCCCCCCCCCCCCCCCCCCAAACTACTAGACAATGACATCTCCCCTCTAATAGAATTCTTCATATTGAACATCAACCACAAAAAACCCACAATTATTCTCGGATATTTTAATCTCCATACCGATGTCAGCCCATTATCTCACCCATGCCAAATCCTGATAGACGTACTATCTGCCCTCAGCTTTACACAACTTGTTAACAATCTATCACATAAAGCAGGTCACATTCTTGACCTAATTTTCACAAATGATAACTTCTTTTCAAACCCAACTGTATCCTGCTCACCAGTCCCATGGTCCAACCATTATCTCCTACAATGCAAGACCCTAACCGAATCTAACAACAAGTCAGAAAAAACCAAACCCTACTCATTCAAATACAGACCTCCATTTCCTCTTGATCTTCTCCAACAAGAACTCGAAAAGCAACTAATGAACATAGATCTGTCAAATATAAACAATGCCTCCCAATCATGGCATCAAATAACAAGTGAAATCGCTAATACCATAAACCCAGAAAGAACAAAACAAATTGATAACAGAAAAAATGTCAACCCATGATTCAATAAGCAACTAAAAGATACCAAATCTACCCTAAGAAGAAAAGAAAAAGAATGGCGCAAAACCAAATGCCCACTAACACTAGAACGATACCGCAGACACCTAGCATACTATAAAAACATGATAAACAAATCCAAGCGAGAATACTACAGCAAAAAAATCCAAAACTTCTCAAACAACCCAAAAACTCTATTCAATATAGTAAATAACTTAATCTCAGACAGCAACAACACCAACACACTCTCAAACAAAAACCTAAGCCAAGATCTAGCAATTTTCTTCAAAAACAAAATCAACAAAATTACAGAGAAAATAGACAAAACCCCAAGCCAAAAGACACAGCTAAGCATCAAAAACATTACACCATGGTCCACTTTTGAACCTGTATCAACCACTGAAATTGAGAAGCTAATTAAAACCCTAAACCCTGCCTGCCATGAACTCGATAAAATACCAATACGAACCTTAAAAGAAATATCTCAAACCATTACCCCAATCATCACGACAATCATAAATAAATCACAATGGCCACAATTAAACCCATTATAAAAAAAAAAGAAAACCTCAACTCTGCTGAGCTCAACAACTACCGCCCCATTTCAAACTTATCCTTTCTCGCTAAATTAACTGAAAAGGCAGCCCTTAAACAACTTAATGAACATCTAGAAATGAACAACATTCTGTACCCAACACAGCACGGATTCCGAAAACACCACAGCACAGAAACCTTACTCCTCAACCTATCAAACACAATCATAAGAGGTTTCGACAATGGCCAACAATACATCCTCATTCTATTAGATCTATCTGCCGCCTTTGATATAGTCGAACATAAAAGCCTAATATGTAGGTTATCTGTAATTGGACTAACCGGTAAAACACTAAATTGGTTCACCTGTGAGGGAGTCAGTTGGACCGTTAGATGATCGAGGGGTTAAAGGGGCACTTAGAGAAGATAAGGCCATCACGGAAAGATTAAATGATTCTTTGCTTCGGTGTTTACTGAAGAGGATGTTGGGGAGGTACCCGTAATGGAGAAGGTTTTCATGGGTAATGATTCAGATGGACTGAATCAAATCACGGTGAACCTAGAAGATGTGGTAGGCCTGATTGACAAACTGAAGAGTAGTAAATCACCTGGACCGGATGGTATACACCCCAGAGTTCTGAAGGAACTAAAAAATGAAATTTCAGACCTATTAGTAAAAATTTGTAACTTATCATTAAAATCATCCATTGTACCTGAAGACTGGAGGATAGCAAATGTAACCCCAATATTTAAAAAGGGCTCCAGGGGTGATCTGGGAAACTACAGACCGGTTAGCCTGACTTCAGTGCCAGGAAAAATAGTGGAAAGTGTTCTAAACATCAAAATCACAGAACATATAGAAAGACATGGTTTAATGGAACAAAGTCAGCATGGCTTTACCCAGGGCAAGTCTTGCCTCACAAATCTGCTTCACTTTTTTGAAGGAGTTAATAAACATGTGGATAAAGGTGAACCGGTAGATATAGTATACTTGGATTTTCAGAAGGCGTTTGACAAAGTTCCTCATGAGAGGCTTCTAGGAAAAAGTAAAAAGTCATGGGATAGGTGGCGATGTCCTTTCGTGGATTATAAACTGGCTAAAAGACAGGAAACAGAGAGGAGGATTAAATGGACAATTTTCTCAGTGGAAAAGAGTATACAGTGGAGTGCCTCAAGGATCTATACTAGGACCCATGCTTTTCAATATATTTATAAATGATCTGGAAAGAAATACGACTAATGAGATAATCAAATTTGCAGATGACACAAAATTGTTCAGAGTAGTTAAATCACAAGCAGATTGTGATAAATTGCAGGAAGACCTTGTGAGACTGGAAAATTGGGCATCCAAATGGCAGATGAAATTTAATGTGGATAAGTGCAAGGTGATGCATATAGGGAAAAATAACCCATGCTATAATTACACAATGTTGGGTTCCATATTAGGTGCTACAACCCAAGAAAGAGATCTAGGTGTCATAGTGGATAACACATTGAAATCGTCGGTGCAGTGTGCTGCGGCAGTCAAAAAAGCAAACAGAATGTTGGGAATTATTAGAAAAGGAATGATGAATAAAATGGAAAATGTCATAATGTCTCTGTATCACTCCATGGTGAGACCGCATCTTGAATACTGTGTACAATTCTCGTCGCCGCATCTCAAAAAAGATATAATTGCGATGGAGAAGGTACAGAGAAGGGCTACCAAAATGATAAGGGGAATGGAACAACTCCCCTATGAGGAAAGACTAAAGAGGTTAGGACTTTTCAGCTTGGAGAAGAGACGACTGAGGGGGGATATGATAGAGGTGTTTAAAATCATGAGAGGTCTAGAACGGGTAGATGTGAATCGGTTATTTACTCTTTCGGATAGTAGAAAGACTAGGAGGCACTCCATGAAGTTAGCATGGGGCACATTTAAAACTAATCGGAGAAAGTTCTTTTTTACTCAATGCACAATTAAACTCTGGAATTTGTTGCCAGAGAATGTGGTTAGTGCAGTTAGTATAGCTGTGTTTAAAAAAGGATTGGATAAGTTCTTGGAGGAGAAGTCCATTACCTGCTATTAAGTTCACTTAGAGAATAGCCACTGCCATTAGCAATGGTAACATGGAATAGACTTAGTTTTTGGGTACTTGCCAGGTTCTTATGGCGTGGATTGGCCACTGTTGGAAACAGGATGCTGGGCTTGATGGACCCTTGGTCTGACCCAGTATGGCATTTTCTTATGTTCTTATGTTCTTACCTCCTTCCTCCTAAACAGATCATTCCAAGTAAATATTAACAACTCCACCTCAGAAGCTATTCCATTGGAAATCGGAGTTCCACAAGGATCTGCCCTATCAGCCACACTGTTCAACATATACCTCCTCCCATTATGTCAACTACTCTCGAGTCTTAGCATCACATACTTTATGTACGCCGATGACATCCAATTAATCATCCCAGTAACAAGCACTTTAGAGAATGCATTTAAACTCGCAGCCACATACCTCAATAACATAAAAAATAGAGATGTGAATCGGAACCGGTATCGGTTCGGATTCCAGTTCCGATTCACTTAGTGAAATTTTTATCATGCAGTCCGATCGGGTTTTTTTTATCGGCTGCGCCCGAGCCAATAACCAGAAAATACAGCCAACTCTTTAAAATGAGTTTGTTCCCTGTACGTACCCGGATCAGTCCAGACACCTGGGTTGTGACTCCGCACCAGCAGGTGGAGACAGAGTAAAACTTGTCGGGCTCCCTACATATAGTAAGGTGCCACCCACAGCCCCTCAGTCTTTCTCTGTCTCCAGCAGATGGGGCAGGTCCACCCACAGTCTCTGGGATCCCTGGGTTGGATTAGTTAGTCAGGGATAGTTAAAAAAAAAAAAAAACCATATAAGAAAAAAAGAGGATAGCGGATTCCTTTTTTTATTTAAAAAAAAAAAAAAAAAAAAAGAAGGTAGAAGAAATTTTAGAGGCTCCTGTTCGAGGTGTCTCCCAGGGGGGTTGCCAGATCCTGAGGGGATCATCCTCCCCTGGTAGAGGCCACTGCTGGGGTCGAGGACCCGGCCTTTCTGGCAGCAGTGTAGGGGGTGACACCGGGGAGCCCGGTTCACTCACCCCCGGTGGAGCTCGGAGGCCTTCAGGACCGTGGACAGCGGATAAGTACAAAAAAAAAAAAAAAGAGTTTTCTTTATTTTCTGCGCCGGCTCTCTCTCTCCCGCTCATTCAGGGCGTTTTTGTGTTTAGTTGCGGCGGCGTCCTGGTAGTTTTTATTCTCCGGCCGAGATGCCTGTGGGGTCTGCCTGCCGCGCGTGCGGCTCTGCGCGCACGTGAGTTTCGCGGGACGGCATGTGCTCTGCCTGCCTCGCCGGAGGCGAGGGACCGTCCGGGGGCGATCGGGGGGGTCGGACCCGGGCGTCCCGTTCGCCGCCGCGCATGGTTGCAGTACAGGAGGGGGGGCCGGATCCGTTCCCGCTTAGCGCGGGAACGGTGGCCATTTTGTCTTCGGTCCACGAGGCAGCTAAAAGAGCCATGGATCATGGCGCCCAGCCTCCTCCTCTCTCTCCCCAGCCTCTGGCCTCGGTGGGGGCGCCTCGGGGTACCCCCGATTCGGCAAATTGGGGCTCGGAGGAGGAGCACTCGGACTTGGAGGAGTCTTTTTCGGAGGATTTTCATTTTTTGTTAAAAAAGCTGGCGAAGTATCAGAGGGAGCGGCGCAGGCACGGGAAGGTGCCTGGAGCTGAAGATGGACGTTCTCGCTCCCGGAAGAGGTCGGCCCGCCCTAGGGACATATCGGTGCTCCCGAAGGACAAGCGTCAGGCGCGAGGCGCGCCCCAGGACGCGGATTCGGAGTCCACTTCCTCGGAGGAGGAACGGTCGGTCTCGGGGGCGCCTGGAGGGCCCGAGGGGCCCGATGATCAGGGTCCAGCGCAGCCGGGCGCGGGCAAGGGCGCGCTGACGGGGGATGGGGACGACCCCAAGGTCGTCCGCCTCTTTAAGAGGGAGGAGCTTTCCCCTCTCATTCCAGCGATCCTCGATGAAATTGGAGTGGAGGCCCCACCGTTGGAAACCCGCCAGGGGCCTAAGATGGACCAGGTGCTTCTGGGGCTCGCGGGCCCTACAGTGGCGTTCCCTTTCCATTTTTCTGCGTCCGACATTCTGTTCCGAGAATGGGACACCCCGGAGCTGGGCCTCAAGGTAAGTAAGGCCATGGATAAGCTGTATCCTCTGCCGGAGGATGCCTTGGAGCTCCTGCGGCTTCCTTGAGTGGATGCCGCCGTGTCGGCGGTCACTAAGAGGTCGACCATTCCCGTCACAGGCGCTACGGCGCTGCGGGATGTCCAGGATCGGAAGCTGGAGGTACAGCTCAAGAAAGTGTTCGAGGTGTCAGCCCTGGGAGTCAGGGCGGCCATTTGCAGCAATTTTGCGTTGCGGGCCGGGCTCCGCTGGGCCCAGACCCTACAAGCGAATGCTGGTCTCTCAGAAGGGGAGGCTGCTCAGGCGGATCTTCTGGAGGCGGTAATCGCTTACAGCGCTGATGCCATGCACGATCTGCTGCGCACCTCGGCCAGGGCTATGGTGTCGGCGGTGTCAGCTCGACGTCTTCTTTGGCTCCGAAACTGGGCGGCTGACGGTACGTCTAAGGCTCATCTCGGCGCATTGCCTTTTAAGGGGAAGTTGCTCTTTGGGAAGCAGCTGGATGATATCATGCAGTTCCTGAGTGAGAACAAGGCTTTTAAGCTACCGGAGGACAGGCCACGACCTAGATCCAATTTCTCTCCACGGAACCGTTTTCGAAACAACCGTCGCCAGAGGCCGCAGAGGTCAGCTGGGACGGGTCAATCCTTCCGAGGAGGCGCTGCCAGATCTTCCACCTGGTCTCAGTCCTTTCGGGGGAAGAGGTTCAACCGGTCAGGGGGATCCTCGGCGGGATCCGGGGCCAAGTCGGCCCAATGATACGCGATTGGTTCGTTTCTCGGCGGAGGCTCGGGAGGCCGTTCCACTGGTGGGAGCGCGCCTCGAGCGTTTCTACGAGGAATGGACCAAAATCACTTCGGACCAGTGGGTGCTAGACATGATAAGACACGGTTACGCGTTAGAATTTGCACGTCTCCCCTGGGACAAGTTTCTCGGCTCCCCCTGCAAGGCCGTAGCCAAAAGGGCCGCCGTACGGGCAACCCTCCAGCGCCTGGAGGCTCTGGGCGCCATCACTGCCGTGCCGCCGGCGCAACGGGGCATGGGAAGGTACTCCATTTATTTCGTGGTCCCAAAGAAGGACGGAGCGTATCGTCCGATCCTCGACCTAAAAGGAGTCAACCAGTGCCTTCGTGTTCCCCGGTTCAAGATGGAAACTATTCGCTCGGTAGTGGCTGCTGTTCGCCCGGGCGAGTTCCTAGCATCCCTGGATTTGACGGAGGCGTATCTCCACATAGGGATTCAGCCGGCCTATCATCAGTACTTGCGATTTTGCATCCTGGGCAAGCATTTCCAGTTCAGGGCTCTTCCCTTCGGTCTAGCCACGGCTCCACGCACCTTCACCAAAGTTATGGTGGTGGTGGCTGCTCAGCTCCGACGGGAAGGGCTCTTCGTTCACCCTTACCTGGACGATTGGCTCATTCGGGCCAAATCCGAGATGGAGTGTCGACAAGCGGTGGCCAGGGTTCTGCAGCTCTTGCGGTCGCTTGGTTGGGTGGTCAATCTAGCCAAGAGTCACCTTCAGCCCACCCAGAGGTTGGAGTATCTGGGGGCCTTGTTCGACACCAAGGAGGCCACGGTAGCCCTGACTCAGGACAGGGTCCTCAAGCTCCAGGGACAGGTGAGGAGTTTGCTAGCTCTACGATGCCCTTTGGTCCGCGATTACCTGATGGTCTTGGGTTCCATGGCGTCGACGCTCGCCTTGGTGCCCTGGGCTTTTGCTCATCTGCGACCGTTACAATCAGCGTTACTTTCCCGCTGGAGGCCGGTCTCGGAGGAGTTCCTGCGCCCGCTGCCTCTCACGGACCGCGCCAGGGCCAGCCTGCAGTGGTGGCTCTGCCCCAACCATCTGACGTGCGGCGTTTCTCTGATCCTGCCCAACTGGACGGTGGTCACGACGGATGCCAGTCTCTCGGGTTGGGGAGCGGTCTATGGGAGGCGCTCGGTGCAAGGTCTGTGGTCAGCTCAGCAATCGCAGTGGCCCATCATTCGGTTGGAGACCAAGGCGGTGGCGCTGGCGTTAGAAGCTTTTCTGCCGTGGATACGGGGCCAGGCGGTACGAGTCCTGTCGGACAACGCCACCACGGTAGCCTATATCAACTGTCAAGGTGGGACAAGGAGTCAGCAAGTGGCGGAGGAAGCGGCTCAGTTGATGTGCTGGGCGGAACGGCACCTCAGCAGCATTGCGGCGTCACACATCGCCGGCGTCGACAACGTACAAGCGGACTTCCTCAGCCGGCACCGGCTGGATCCAGGGGAGTGGGAGCTCCCGGAGGTAGCATATCGTCTCATCTGTGCCAGGTGGGGTCAGCCACGTCTGGATCTGATGGCCACCGCGCAAAACGCAAAGGCTCCGAAGTTCTTCAGCCGTCGGAGGGAGCGGGGCGCGGAAGGAGTCGATGCACTCGTGCTTCCTTGGCCCACGGACGTGCTGCTCTACGTGTTTCCCTCGTGGCCTCTGATAGGCAAGGTGCTCCGACGGATCGAGCTACATCCGGCGGCGGTGATATTGGTGGCGCCGGAGTGGCCACGGTGTCCGTGGTTCGCGGATCTGCTGCGGCTGGCGGTGGAAGCTCCGCTCCGTTTGCGGGGCGACGCGACCATTCTGCGTCAGGGACCCGTTTGTTTGGAGGACGCGGATCACTTCTGTCTCGAGGCTTGGCTTTTGAGCGGGCGCGCCTGAGGTCCAAAGGGTACTCCGAGGCAGTGATCACCACGTTGTTGAGGGCTAGAAAACAGTCCACGTCTTTGACCTATATGAGGGTCTGGACGGTCTTTGAGGATTGGTGTAGTGCTCACAAGGTGAACCCCATTCGGCCGGAGGTGCCAGCATAGCTCTCTGCTTCAACGGCAGGGGAGAAGAAAAAAACTGATACCTCACGCATATCCAGCATAGCTCCCTGCTTCAACGGCAGGGGAGAAGATAAACAACCAATAAGGACTGTATAACATAATCTGGGTAAAAACAAATAAGCATGGGTGTAGCTTGCTTATTGCGGCGGTTACTACCCCTACTACCTCTAACTAATCAAGCTAGATATTTCACTTGGATGCAGCTCCATCACTGCTCTCTACATTAATGGCGGGGGTGGAAGGGAATTAGAACCAAGAGCTAAGAGAAACAGATAAGTATGAGAGAAAAAATGAGGGAAGCTTGCTGGGCAGACTGGATGGGCCATTTGGTCTTCTTCTGCCGTCATTTCTATGTTTCTATGTTTCTATGTTTCTTTCCTTCAAGAGGGACTCTCGAAGGGACTGTCCTGGAGTACCCTGAAGGTTCAGGTGGCTGCCCTTGGCTGCCTTCGAGGAAAGGTCCGGGGAGTGTCCTTGGCGGGCCATCCAGATGTGACGCGGTTTCTGCGGGGGGCAAAGCATCTCCGCCCGCCGGTTCGGAATCCGTGTCCCTCCTGGAACTTAAACTGCGTGCTTTCGGCTCTTTGTGGGTCGCCTTTCGAACCGGTCAAGCGTGCGACGTTGAAGGATTTAACATTGAAAACAGTGTTTTTGGTCGCTATTACGTCCGCACGTCGGGTCTCGGAGTTACAAGCTCTATCTTGTAGGGAACCGTTCTTGCGTTTTACAGAGACAGGTGTCTCTCTGCGGACTGTCCCCTCCTTTTTACCCAAGGTGGTGTCGTCCTTTCACTTGAATCAGTCGGTTGATCTTCCCGGGTTTTCGACCATGGATCCTCAGGCCAGGGGATCGAGGGAACTGAGGAAACTTGATGTCCGTAGGATTCTACTTCGTTATCTGGAAGTTACGAATCCTTTCAGGGTTTCCGATCACTTGTTTGTTCTCTGGTCGGGGGCTCGTAGAGGGTCAGCGGCTTCTCGGGCCACGATTGCGTGTTGGCTCAAGGAGGCGATTGGTTCGGCGTATCTTCTGCTGGGCAAGTTGGCACCTAAGGAGCTTCGTGCCCATTCGACTCGGGCGCAGGCCACGTCTTGGGCCGAGGTTTCTAGTGTGTCCCTCCAGGAGATCTGTAGAGCGGCAACATGGAAATCGTTGCACACTTTTACGAGACATTACAGGCTGGATGTCCAGGCGGCTGAGGCTCAGGGTTTTGGTGCGAGTGTTCTCCGAGCGGGACTCTCTGCTTCCCATCCTGGGTAATTTGGCTCTGGTACATCCCAGGTGTCTGGACTGATCCGGGTACGTACAGGGAAATGAAAATTAGTTCTTACCTGATAATTGTCGTTCCTGTAGTACCACGGATCAGTCCAGGCTCCCGCCCGTCTGTGTTCTTGTAGTTCTGCTAGAAAGAGAGAGAGTCTGCTCGGTTGATTATTTGGCCATTGTAGTTGCAGTTTTTGACACGTTGTGTTTTTGGCTCTGAAGGTTTCCGGTTCCAGCTCAAGGGGCTGTTGTGAATTGGCCTCATTTTTGGGGTTTTTTGCTAGTTAGCTAGTTTTGGTTTTATCTGGCTTTGACATTACGTGCGACTGAGGGGCTGTGGGTGGCACCTTACTATATGTAGGGAGCCCGACAAGTTTTACTCTGTCTCCACCTGCTGGTGCGGAGTCACAACCCAGGTGTCTGGACTGATCCGTGGTACTACAGGAACGAAAATTATCAGGTAAGAACTAATTTTCATTTAGTATCCCCCCTCCTTCCGGACCCCCCCAAAAAATTTTAAATACCTGGTGGTCCAGCGGGGGTCCCGGGAGCATTCTCCCGTGCTCGGGCCATCGGCTGCCAGTAAACAAAATGGCGCCGATGGCCCTTTGCCCTTAGCATGTGACAGGGTATCCGTTCCATTGGCCGGTCCCTGTCACATGGTAGGAGCAATGGACGGCCGGCGCCATCTTTAAAAATGGCGCGGGCCATCCAGTGCACCTACCATGTGACAGGGGCCGACCAATGACACCGATAGCCCCTGTCACATGGTAAGAGCAAAGGGCCATCGGTGCCATTTTTATTAGTGGCAGCCGACAGCCCGAGCGCGGGAGAATGCTCCCAGGACCCCCGCTGGACCACCAGGTATTTAAAAATTTTTGGGGGGGTCCGGAGGGTGGGGGGATACTAACAAACTCATTTTAAAGGGTCAGATTGTGTTTTTAGGTTGTGTCCTTTCTTACTGCCCCCCCCCCCCCCATAATGATAAGAAAACCCACTAAATTAATCGTGGGGTTTCCTATCGCTATCGGGGACCCCCCGCTATCTGACGATATTGAACGATTCACATCCCTAATAAAAAATCTCCTAAACCAAATGAAACTCTGCCTTAACATGGATAAGACATAATTGTATACTACTCGAAAGAAAAAACTCAGGAGATTACCCTAATTACACCATTCAAATTGACAACACACTCATCAAGCTAAAAGAAAATGTGAAAGATCTTGGAATATGACTTGATCCAGAACTGAACTTCAAAAAACACATAGCAATGAAAATCAAAGAAGGATTCTACAAACCATTAATTCTCAAACGCCTAAAACCACTCCTAAACCAACCCAAATTTAGAACCACACTACAATCCCTGATCTTCGCAAGCTTTGATTACTGCAATTCGCTACAGTTAGGCCTGCCCAAAACAACCACACGCCCACTTCAAATATTACAGAATGCCACAGCTAGAATGCTTACCGGCCACAAAAAAACAGAACACATCACCCCTGAACTAAAAGAACTGTGGAACAAAGATTAGAGTACAAAATGCTATTCATCATACACAAATCAATAAATAACAATGAAGTCTATTGTCTAAACACCATAACACAAAAACATAATCCACAACATAACACAAGATCAACAAATAAAGCCCTACTAACTATCCACTCAGTTACATCTGCCAATCTTACTACAGTAAGAGAAAGAGCGGTCTTGATAGCCGGCCCACATCTCTGGAATACCCTACCAGAAAACCTAAGATTACAAAACAGCCCAAAACTATTTTAAAAACTACTTAAAACTTGGTTATTCCGACAAGCTTACAGAGATGGCATAGGTTAAACAACATCACCTTACGCATCACCTCAGCCTCCCTGTTCACACATTTATAATGTATATATAGCAGCTACTTTTGAGGCCCCTTGGGCTCATAGGATCTAAGCAATTCTGTCCACATACGCCCCTACTTGTCCACGAAAGCACACTGTTTCATATCCTCCACCATTTCCCCCCTCACATTTGCCCCTACACATCTACCCCACCCTGTTTTTCGGGTATGTTGCCCGACTTGCAAATCAAATCTAATGAATTACCATAATTATACTCTCGGACAATGTAATCTCTATATCCTATTATCTCTTGATAATGTTATCCTACCTAACACAATCAATATATTCAACGTTATACACATTCAGGCCGATACAGTACAGTGCGCTCCGACGGAGCACACTGTTAGCCTGCTATTGGACGCGTGTTTTCCATTACCCCTTATTCAGTAAGGGGAGGAAAACGCGCGTCCAACCCGCAGCACCTAATAGCGCCCTCAACATGCAAATGCATGTTGATGGCCCTATTAGGTATGCGCGCGGGATACAGAAAGTAAAATGTGCAGCCAAGCTGCACATTTTACTTTCAGAAATTAGCGCCGGGAAAGTGCACAGAAAAGCAGTAAAAACTGCTTTTCTGTGCACCCTCCGACTTAATATCATTGCGATATTAAGTCGGAGGTCCCAAAAAGTAAAAAATAAATAAATAAATAAATTTGAATTCGGCCCGCGCCTGTCGGGCCGAAAACCGGATGCTCAATTTTGCCGGCGTCCGGTTTCTGAGCCCGTGGCTGTCAGCGGGCTCAAGAACCGACGCCGGCAAAATTGAGCGTCGGCTGTCAAACCCGCTGACAGCCACAGCTCCTTTTCCCCGTTTTTACCACGTCACCTAATTTAAATACAGAATCGCGCGCACCGGCGAAGGGCCGGTGCGCACGCCGGGAGAGCGGGCGTTCGTCCGCTCTCCCGCGGACTTTACTGAATCAGCCTGTATATTACCTAGTTACTATACCAGTCTTTTTTACATGTAAAATATATTAAATGTTATACATTACATCTCTGTTAACGCTGTAAATAATTAGCCGTTATAGTTGTTATACCATTTTACCTGAGTTATTAATGTAATCCTTTTGCCTTTTCATGTAAACTGTTGTTATACCTGTAAACCAGAGTGAAGGCTTGTACCAAACTTCGGTATCTAAAAGCTTACAAATAAATAAGTGAGGAACCCTCACCAGTGTACCCTGCTTCACGGACCACTATCGTAACATCTCACCTGAGGAGCCTCATCGGTGTAACCCGCTCTGCGGACCATTGCCGAGTCTTCACTACAGAGGTATTCCCTGTGGGTATACCCCATCGCACAAACTCTGAGACTTTCTCCTGCTCTCCCAACTCTTCGGGCAGTGCCTCTCTATTTCTTAATAAAGACTCTAATCTATAGCTGTATCTGACATCAACTGAGACCTCGCCTCCCGACGGTGAGGCTCACAGGGCTCCTCCCTGTGGGTGGCTCCATCTCTCACCTCTGCCCAGGGCCCACATAACCTACAAATCCTAACAAAAAGAAGTGAGGGGAGGCAGGGATGAGTCAAAAGAGAAGGAAAGGCAGGGGCTGTGAGTGAGGGGTAAGGGGAAGAAAGTGAGTGATTGAGAGGGAAGGAAAGATGAGAAGAAAGGGGACTGAATGAGAGGGAAGGAAGTGAATGGGAAGGCAAGGGGAGCGTCAAAAAGGAGAAAAGGAAGCTGCATGAATGACAGGACCTAAGGGGTGTGAATGAGAGGGAAGCGGAGTGAGTCAAAAAGGAAATAAGGGAAGTGGGGGTGTGAGTGAGTGAGAAGGGGAAGGGGAATGGGTGAATGAGAGCAATAGTGTGAGAGAGAACAGTTTGGGCATCCCTTCTTCCCTCCCACTTGTCCACAAAATCAAAAGTTCCCAGGTAAGGAGAGTGAGAACATTTGTTTAAGCCTTATTATAGAAACATAGAAACATACCATGTTTCCCCAAAAATAAGACATCCCCCGAAAATAAGGCCTAGTGCATCTTTGGTAGCAAAAATTAATATAAGACACTGTCTTATTTTCAGGGAAACAGGGTAGAAATGACGGCAGAAGAAGACCAAATGGCCCATCCAGTCTGCCCAGCAAGTTTCGCACTTTTTTTTTTCTCTCATACTTATCTGTTACTCTTGGCTCTTAGTAACCTTTTGGTTCTATTTCCCTTCCACCCCCACCATTAATGTAGAGAGCAGTGTTGGAACTGCATCTAAGTGAAATATCTAGCTTAATTAGTTAGGGGTAGTAACCGCCGCAATAAGCAAGCTACACCCATGCTTATTTGTTTACCCAGACTATGTAATTCAGTCCTTGTTGGTTGTTGTCTGTATATAGATCCACTTTTCTTCATTCCCCCTGCCGTTGAAGCAGAGAGTTATGCTGGATATGCATTGAAAGTGAAGTATCAGGCTTTCTCCCCTGCCGTTGAAGCAGAGAGCTGGGGGGTGGGCTAGATAGGGGAAGGGAAGGGAAGATAGGGGTGTTACCGGATGTGTCTGCTGTTCTGAAACATTTAATTGCTTTTTGGGAATTTTTACAAATTTTTTTAGTTTATTGGATATTATTCTTTGTCAACTGTTTTGACATTTCTTTTTCTTAGAATGGTTTATTAGATGTTTTATTTTCTTGATTTTATTTTATGAGGAATGTTTGTTTCTGTTTTTCCATTGTTGCAATGCATACAGGGCCAGATCTTAAAAAATACGCGCGGGCGTAGATTTGCTCGTGCAACCTGGCGCGAACAAATCTACGCCCGATTTTATAACATGTGCTTGCAGCCGTGCGCAAGTTATAAAATCCAGGGTCGGCGCGCGCAAGGGGGTGTACACTTGTGCACCTTGCGCGGGCCGAGCCCAAGGGGAGCCCCGATGACTTTCCCCGTTCCCTCCAAGGCCGCTCCGAAATTGGAGTGGCCTTGGAGGGAACTTTTTTTGTGATCCCCCCACCTTCCCCTCCCTTCCCCTATCTAGCCCACCCCCCAGCCCTAACTAAATTCCCCCCTACCTTGATTCATCGAGTTACGCCTGCCCAAGGCAGGCGTAACTTGCATGTGCCAGCGGGGTGCCGGCACACCATCCCCTGGCATGGTGGCTGTTCCAGAGGCCTCTGCCCCACCCCCGGAACACCCCCGAGCTGGCGCCCCTCCCACAGCCCCACCCCCAGAACGCACCTTTTTCAAAGCCCTGGGACATACGCGCGTCCCAGGGCTTGCGCGCTCCGCCGAGCCTATGCAAGATAGGCTCGGCGCTCGCAGGGGCAGCTTTTCGGGGGTTACGTGCATAACCCTTTGAAAATCTGCCCCACAGAGTCTAGTTTGTGGTTTCCATCATGTTCTCTTTATTCTCTATTTGGTGGGGGTTCTATCATGTTCTGTATTTATAACCAAGGTGAGGTGTTCTGCTAGTGCGTAGTTTCTGAGTAGGGTCTAGAGCAGTTTGGCTTGTTCTATTTTCCTGATGGGAGGTGTATTTGTGTTTTAGGGCCTGGTGTAATATTTGCAGCATTACCTTTTTATATGTAGGCTTGTTTCTGTTTGAATGCTGGCAGTTAGTGCTGTTTTGGTTTGGGAGTTTACTATATTATAATTGTAATTCAGTTTACTCATGGTTTAGCTAACACCTGACATCCATTACAATAGACCTAATACCATATAAGTTCCAAGTGATTTTTTTTTTTTTTTTTGCAGAGTTTTCTGGTTGGTACCACCGCAGAGCCTGTAAATATAATATACATATTGGGGTAGATTTTAAAAGAAGCGCGATCAGCCTACTTTTGCTTGCGCATCAGACTCAAGCAAAAGTACGCTGGATTTTAGTAGATACGCGCGGAGCCGCGCGTATCCACTAAAATCGTGGATCGGCGCGCGCAGAGCCCCGGGACTCGCGTAAGTCCCGGGTTCTCGGAGGGGGGCGTGTCGGGGGGCGTGTCGGGGGGCGGGCCCGGTCGTCGCGGGCGTTCCGGGGGCGTGTCGGCAGCGTTTGGGGGCGGGTACGGGGCGTGGCTACGGCCCGGGGGGCGTGGCCGCGCCCTCCGTACCCGCCCCCAAGGTCGCGGCCCGGCGCGCAGCAGGCCCGCTGGCGCGCGGGGATTTACGTCTCCCTCCGGGAGGCGTAAATCCCCCGACAAAGGTAAGGGGGGGGTGTAGACAGGGCCGGGTGGGTGGGTTAGTAGGGGAAGGGAGGGTAAGGTGAGGGGAGGGCAAAGGAAAGTTCCCTCCGAGGCCGCTCCGATTTCGGAGCGGCCTTGAGGGAACGGGGGAGGCAGCGCGGCTCGCGCGCGCAGGCTATACAAAATCGATAGCCTTGCGCGCGCCGATCCAGGATTTTAGCCGATACGCGCGACTACGCGCGTATCTACTAAAATCCAGCGTACTTTTGTTTGCGCCGGGAGCGCAAACAAAAGTAGGCTGTTCGCGCTTGTCTGAAAATCTACCCCTAAAAATCCTGGATCGGCGCGCGCAATGCTATCGCTTTTGTATAGCCTGCGCGCGCCGAGCCGCGCTGCCTCCCCCCGTTCCCTCCAAGGCCGCTCCGAAATCGGAGCGGCCTCGGAGGGAACTTTCCTTTGCCCTCCCCTCACCTTACCCTCCCTTCCCCTACCTAACCCACCCACCCGGCCCTGTCTACACCCCCCCCCTTACCTTTGTCGGGGGATTTACGCCTCCCGGAGGGAGACGTAAATCCCCGCGCGCCAGCGGGCCTGCTGCGCGCCGGGCCGCGACCTGGGGGCGGGTACGGAGGGCGCGGCCACGCCCCCGTACCCGCCCCCAAAACGCTGCTGACACGCCCCCAAAACGCCGCGACGACCGGGCCCGCCCCCCGACACGCCCCTGACACGCCCCCCTCCGAGAACCCCGGGACTTACGCGAGTCCCGGGGCTCTGCGCGCGCCGGGAGGCCTATGTAAAATAGGCTTCCCGGCGCGCAGGGCCCTGCTCGCGTAAATCCGCCCGGTTTTGGGCGGATTTACGCGAGCAGGGCTCTGAAAATCCGCCCCATTATTGCAAGTGATGGTTCTATCTCAGAATTCCATTGAATGTCCTCTTTCTGGGTAAGGGAATTTAAAAACAAAGGCATCATTTTAACTGTGTGTGGGGAGGCATTGAGGGGAGGGAACTATAAAGTTTTGTCTGGGATACCTGATATCCTTGCACTGGCCTAAAAGAGTGCACCTCACACAGACCCCACCATTTACCCACCTCCCACATCCCTGGGGGCAGATGCTGGGGAAGGGTGAGAGGCAGGTGGTCGAATTACCAGCTTCCTAGGCATATTATCATTGTTGCTCTGTCTGCCACTTCTCTGGGAACCCTGACTTCTGCATGCCTCCTTCCAGCATTTCAAGTTACCAAAAGGGCCAGACTCCAAATGGGAACCTGCTCCCTTAGCATCCTCAGTGATCTGATCTGTGACTTGCGTCCGGGAAGGGGTGCACTTGCCTCAGGCAACAGATTGCCTTGAGCTGCCCCTGAGACTGGCTTGTTCTGTTTGTCTACTAGGTGGTGTATTAGTGTTCTAGGGCCTGGTGTAATCTTTTCCTTTGCTGCCTTTTCATAGATATGCTGCTGCTGTTTGAGCCCTGAGAATTAGTGCTGTTATGGTATGGTATAGCAAGGTTCTAGGTGTTTGGTTTTTTTTGTAGGGGTTTCTTATTTCATAAAGAGGAGTTGTTTTGCTATCACTGAGGTGACACCAGAATTTGAAAATATTTTTTGCATGTCCTAGAAATCTTATGATGACTATTGCTGTTTTATTGTAGTTATGATAATCTCTGCATTTTGGGAAAGAGGATTTGTAACCGTCTCTTTTTAGTCAGTAAGGAGGCCCAGACAACTGATCCGTAAAGATAGACTTTTATTGCCAGCAAGATGCAGCTAAGACAAAGGCTCAGTACAACTGCATGCCACGCCCCCTCAGGAGCAAACTTTTATGCACTTTACAACTCTTATCTTTCACACATGCTTCTGGTTTTTGCTGAACAAACAATTTACAAACTGCTGAACAAGCATTAGCTAGCATGGTCCTCTAGTAGGTGTAGCTTATGATCAGACTATTGTTTCGTCACTTAATTGACGTGTTAGACATTTTACAGCGACGTTCGTATTAATACAATACAAATTATTATTCCAAAATGGAGTTACGTTACACTAAATGTTAGTGCGTAACTGCGTCACTACGCATTATGTGCCGTTTGCGTTGCAAATATTAGTAAAGTAAAAATGGCTGTGCGTTTCACTGCTGGCAGGGTTAGACGAGAGGTTCAGTCTTCGGAGGTCCATGAAATTGAACTCCTTCATTCCCCCCTTTGATACTTCAACTTCGGCGGAAGGCGGAAGTATCACTCATATCTGGGAAGCAACTGGAACAACAAACAAGAATTAATACTGGTAACATTCAAAATGGGCCCTAAAATGTCGCTAGGTGGTTGGTTTCTTCACGGGTTTGAGACGGGTGGACCCTAGTGGTGTCACCCCCCTTTGTAGCCCGGCTTACCCTAGCTAACAAAATGGCCCAGAGTGGTTGCATCACTAGGACTAGGTTGCATTAAAGGTTAGTAGTTGCAAGGTCATCATCATTATCAGAATCGATATCGGAATCAGATGAATCAGATGAGGGGAATGTGGAAAGTGACACATACTTATTCATCATCATAACATGAGCAGCCGCTCTTCGATCAGCAATTCTTTCAATCATGGAGCGTAAATTTCTGAAAATAAGAGGTAGACACAGAGGAAATAGAATACAGGTTAGCAAGAAAAATAATAAAGGGATGAAGAGTTCTTTCAGCCCTGGAATCGACGTAAGCCAATTTGGTAGCGAGGCTGTCCAGTCAAGAACTCCAGTCCACGTCTGTACAGGAACGTGGGCTAAGCGTACCATTCGATCAGTGATCTCTTCGATGACTTTGCTCTTGTCATCTATCTGTAAACAACAATTAGAGAGGTTAAATTTTCCACACACACCTCCTTCCTGAGCTAGGAGGTAGTCCAGGGCTAACCGGTTTTGGTAAATAGCTGTGATTATCTTTGTATTTTGTTTGGCAAGGATGTTGAGAGCCAATGCAGAATCATTGGTCAGGAGTTCCAGTACTGCTTGTAATCGGATAATACGATTGAGCATATAAATAGGCGTTCTATATCCATAAGAACCATCTTCCGCCCAAGTGGCAGGCCCATAATACTGTACTATTCTTTCTGGAGGCCACTCCTGATCCTTCCAGTCTCCAATAGTCACTTTATTGTTTCTACGACGTTTATTCGGTTTCATGGGACTATACACCGGGACTCCCAGCGTTTCTCCAGCAGAGATTGGTAAGAGGAAAAAACTTGGTCGGATTGTCGCTAAGAAGCAAGTGCCGTACCAGTGTGTGGGTAGCTGCTCGTAAGCCCTTCGCCCGCAAACAAAGTAGTAGCCATCTGGAGCGGCGAAGGTGGTAGTGGGCACTCCTGCAGCAGCCCATGTTTTGTTTAAGGTTAACTCAGTCCAAAAGGTAGTTTGTTTGGTGGAATTTTCGGTCTGCCACCATGTGTGATTGGTTAAATTTGCAGTGAGAACCCCTGTACATGGGGAATTTCCAACAGAGATAGTATATATACGTGAATGTTGTCGAGATATACATCGTCTACCAATCACATCAGTCTGGAGAGCCCACTCATATGGATGAGTCTTCCGTTTATAAGTTACTGTTGTATTCAGGATATCGAGATCAGACTGGAATATCTCCTTGGCTTCCCAAGGCCATTGCTCTCCTGTCTTCGTACCTCCACATACGAAGCAATTTTTTACTTCCAGAGAGAGAGCTATGTTTTCAGCCAAATTTACGAACATATTCTTTGCTTGATGTGAAATGGTGTGCTTCTGCAGTTCTTCGGTCACATGAGATATTTCATCAAAGAAGGATTGATAACCAACCACAGTGGTCTGGTGGATGATTGGGCGGGGTTTGTCTCTCCGCTGTGTGATGGTAATGTAAGTCATTGGATCTTTTCCAGTTCCGTCGATACCAAATCCCCAAGTATCTTGCCAGGGGGATCCTTCAGTTCTTATGGGCCATTGTAATGACACAATGTTTCCTTTTACTTCAGTTAATCTGCCGATTCCGTGGCAGCCATGGTAGCCTCCTCCAGTGTAGTCACAGACCAGGGCCCAACCAGATAGAGTCAGGTCCCCTCCACATGGTATCCAGCTGGATGGATTGGCTGCTCGATTGTAAGGACAAAGGTATTTATGGTTGTAGACATATGAATCTCTCCAGGATTGAGATCCACAGTGGAGTGCGTTTGGATGTTTATCAATTGCTTCACATGCATCGAAGGTGATTACAACGCTAGATCCGCCTCCCATAAGGATCTTAGTTGAATTGATGTAGTACAAGATTCCTTTTCCTTCTGGGATGATGCTGGAAGTATAGCTTTTTGGCAACCCAGCAGTGAGGGTAATGTTGTAGTACTTGGGAGTGGTTGGTGTATGACAAATGACTTTGTCACCCTCTAGACATCGATGAAACAACTGGTATCCTTGAGTTGTGTTTAGTGCACATGCAGGTTGGGTTGCACACGAAGCAGGAGGTTGAGATTGGTGTATAATTGTAGAGACAACTTGAAATCCATCTTGAGTTGTGGTACGTATTAGTTTGATACATTCTGTACAATTCTTGCTCAGAGGTAGAATGAGAGATGTAATTGATGTGCAGGAGATCAGTAGTAGAATCTGTAGAAATCTTGCTCGCTTAGAATACATAGTAGAGGCTTTTATTTACAGAATCTGTGAAGTAGGTGTTTGGCCGGTTGGCTTGTAATTAGATTAGTTGATTTCATAAGGTATCGATTCTGAAAGGAAGGAAAGAAACGTACACGTTAGTATTTTAGCAAGTTACTGAAGTCTTCTATCCAGAACTAACTCATTGCCTGCCTTGAGTGAATTTTAATTTGTGGTCCCCGATCCTGGAGACTTGCCAATTGGAGGCAGCGGGTTTTAGTCGAGTCCAGTGAATCCATGAAGGGCATCCAGAGACTTTTACGGCTGTGGGAGTGGTTAGTAACACAGTGTATGGCCCCTTCCATCGCGGCTTGAGGAAGTCTGATTCATCCCAGTCCTTCATCCACACAGAACTTCCGATTTGGAATGGATGAATCGGGGTTAGCAAGACTAGTGGTTCAATGTCGCATGTATAGTTCTGGATGGCAAGTACTGTGTTATGGAGTCCTTTGAGTTGGTTACTAAGAGACATTTCTCCTTGTATCTGCAGCGACTCAGGAAAAGATGGAAGGGGCGGAGGTCTTGCATACATCATTTCATAAGGTGTCAGACCAGACTTTCGTGGACTACACCGGACATGTAGTAAGGCTAGTGGTAGGATGTCTGGCCATTTAGTCTTTGTTTCTTGGCACAACTTAGCTATCTGATTTTTCAGAGTTCTATTGGCTCGTTCAACAGCTCCGCTGCTCTGAGGTCTCCACGCACAGTGTAGATGCCATCTGACACCCAGAATTTGGCTTAGTTGTTGAGTGATTTCACTGGTGAAAGCTGGTCCATTATCTGAATTTATTTGCCTTGGCAATCCGTACCGTGGTAAGATTTGATGAAGGAGCAAAGACACTACTTCTTTGGCAGTTTCAGTTCGTGTTGGTATGGCTTCGATCCACCCGGTATAAGTACAGACAGCCACCAGCATTGCTTTGTATCCTCTTGAGGGTGTCATGTGGGTAAAGTCGACTTGACAGACTTGGAATGGTGTGGTTCCGCGTAGGATGTGTCCGGGGGCAGGACCAGGTCCATTTCTGGGATTGTTTTTTTGCACAAGTGATACATTGATTAGTTGCATGCTTGGTCAATGGAGTGAATCTGTTGATATAATATGTTTTCCCCAATAGTTTCGTTAAGGCATCTCGACCAAGATGGGTTTTGTTGTGGGCTTCCTTGACAATAGTCCAAGCTAATGCTTCAGGTATCCATACTCGATCATCTTGCGTAATCCACCATCCATTTTGCTGGTGAAATTGCTCATTCTGTGCCCAATCATTTTCTTCCATGGAATAGGCAGGGATTTCAGTTGGGAATTGCAAAAGTGGACACGTGGTAGCTGGGGTATGTGATAAATGTGTACGTGCTGCTTCTTTCGCTGTTTTGTCTGCCCATTGGTTTCCTTTGGCGATGGGATCTGATTTCCCTGTGTGGGCTTTACAATGCATAACGGCTACCTTTTTTGGTGCCCATACGGCATTTAACAGTTGGTGTATCTCGGGTGCATTAGTTAGTTGCTTCCCTTCAGCAGTCAGGAATCCTCGTTCCTTGTATAAGGCTCCATGCACTTGGATGGCAAGGAAAGCATATTTTGAGTCAGTATAGATGTTTACAATCTTCCCTTCTGCTAACTGTAAGGCTCTAGTGAGAGCGATTAGCTCAGCCTTTTGTGCTGATGTCCCCGGGGGTAGAGGCTCAGCTTCGATGATGTCATCTTCAGAAACCACGGCATAGCCAGCGACCCGAAGTCCATTTATAACCTGGCTGCTTCCATCAGTAAATAAAGTCCATGCTCCCTGCCAGGGCTGGTCACGTAGATCAGGTCGGCTGGAATGCACTGTAGCCATGATTTCCTCACATCTGTGAGTAACTAGAGCGGGAGTTGGGAGTAAAGTTGCAGGATTCAAATTCTTACTGTCTTGTATTTGAATTTCGGGAGTTTCACATAACAGAGCTTGATACTTTACAAGACGTGAATTAGTCATCCATTTTGGTCCATGGGTCTCTAGCAGTCCTTGAATGGTGTGGGGGGTGGTTACGTTCAGAGTTTGACCAAAAGTTAATTTGACTGCTTCTGGAATTAGTAAGCATGCAGCCGCAATGCTTCGAAGACAACCTGGCCATCCTTTCGCAACATTGTCCATTCCTTTTGACAGATATGCAACAGGTCGTTCCCACGAGCCTAGAGTTTGAGTCAATACCCCAATGGCCATTCCTTTCTTCTCATCGACGTATAGATGAAATGGTTTCATTACATCTGGCAATCCTAGGGCAGGGGGTTCAATCAAGGCGTCTTTCAGTTGATGTAAACTTGCTAGCTCGCGTCCTTCCCATTGAAAAGTTTGAGACTCTGATTCTTTATCCCGCAACTTGTCGTACAGGGGTTGGGCAATAACTGCATAGTTAGCAATCCACAGTCTACAGTATCCTGCAGCTCCAAGGAACGCTCGGAGCTCTTTCTTGCAAGTGGGTACAGGTTGACCTCGTATTGAACTAGTACGAGAGATTCCAAGACATCGAGTGCCTTCACGGATTTGGAAGCCCAAATATTCCACTTCCAATTCACAGATTTGCGCCTTCTTTTTACTTGCACGATATCCTTTAGAGTACAACGTCTTTAGCAAGTGGAGGGTGGCTACTGCACATTCGAGGTACGTCTCTCGAAACAACAGAAGGTCGTCCACATACTGTATCACTGGCCCATACATGACTTGGTACATCTTCAAGTCTTTTGCCAGTTGCTCACCAAACAGCGTAGGTGAGTGCTTGAACCCTTGAGGCAAGCGAGTCCATGTGTACTGCTGCTTTATTCCAGTGTGTGCATTTTCCCATGTGAAGGCAAAAATCTTCTGACATTCCTCCGCTATTGGAACGGAGAAGAAGGCATCCTTGAGGTCGATGACACTGTACCACTTTGACGCAGGAGAGACTTGAGCCAAGATTGAATATGGATTTGGTACGAGGGCTACTAGATCTGCTACTTGATTATTCACCTTCCGTAAATCCTGTACCGGTCGGTAATCAGTAGAACCAGGTTTCTTTACGGGTAACAAAGGGGTGTTCCAAGCAGATCGGATTCGCCGGAGAATGCCCAAATCATACAGTCTCTGCAGATGTATCTGGATTCCTTGTCTGGCCATATACGGAATGGGGTATTGAGGTTGATTAATCACCTGTGCATTCTGTTTCATCTCGATCCAAATAGGAGTAGCATTGACAGCTATTCCTCCGGGATTCTGCTCAGACCACACTTTAGGCACGCTATCCATTAGCTGTCTCCGTTGTTCGTTGAGAAGGGTGTTGTCTTCATATCGATGTTCAGTGATGTGCTCAATTATGGGGAGATGTAGTCTCCATTCCTCCTGGAGTGGACAAATGAGGGAGACTGGATTATCAGCGAAAGATGCCTTGATTTCACCAGTGGACTCGAATTGTAAATTAGCTCTCAATTTACAAAGAAGGTCTCTCCCTATGAGTGGTACTGGGCATCCCGGGACATAAAGGAATTGGTGGGATACTAATTGTCCTCCTACTCGGACCTGTCGTTTCTGGAGAAAAGGAGCAATTAGTGGCTTTCCAGAGGCCCCGACTATAGAGATGTTCTTCGAAGTGGGCGTGGTGATAGCGGTGGTCATTACAGATCTTTGCGCTCCCGTGTCTAGCAATCCTTTGAATGTTTCAGTCCCTACTTTTATTTCCACCAAAGGATCAAGGGGAAGGGTTCCCTTGTCTAGTCATGCTTCACTATCTTCGCCGGAAGTTTCACCTACGGCCATCTGCCATTCCGCTTCCTTAGGTTTGGACGGAGTATATCCTTCCTGTTTTACTTGCACTTGCAGGGATTCCGGGCACTCGGATTTCCAATGTCCTTCTTGTCTACAGAATGCACATTGATTAGTTCCTAACGGCATTCTTCCACCTCTAAATGAACCTCCTCTATTTGCTCGTCCTCTTGGCGGCCCCCTAGAGGGCGCCCTGCCTCTTCCTCGGGGTCCAGGATGTCCTTGATAGTGCCTGGACGGATTCCCGAAATTAGTTTCTTCCAACGCTGCGGCTAACAGGCTAACACTTTCTCTTAACTTTCTAGTTTCTTTCTTGTCCTTCTTCTCTCCGTCCGGTTCTCGGTTTACATAGACTTTATCGGCCATGGCTTTTAATTGGCTGATAGTCATTCCCTCAAATCCTTCCTGTTTCTGCAACTTCCGGCGAATATCTGGACAGGATTGTCCGACGAAGCTCATCACTATGATGGATTGATTTTTGGAGTCTTCTGGATCAAATGGACTGTATTGCCGGTATGCGTCCATCAACCGCTCCAAAAAGTTTCCGGGGGACTCATCTCTCCCTTGCACCACGTCCTGGATTTTTCCCATGTTCACAACTTTCTTCTTCCCTTTCTTTAAGGCTTCAAGAAACGCAGTCTGATAAGCAGCAATGCGCCCACGACCGGCTGCGGTCTGGAAGTCCCAGTTGGGGTCGGCGACTGGGGCTTGTGCTCTCACCGCTTCATCAGGATTACCGTCTGCCCCAGCTCCTAATCGAGCTGCCTCCTCCAGATTTAATTGTATTTGCCGACGTTCTTCAGTGGTGAAAAGAATGGAGGCTAGGTGCCGAATGTCAGCCCAGTTGGGGTTATGGGCTGGAAAAATTCCTCGCAAAAAATCTATCATCTGATCAGGTTTATCAGCGTAAGAAGGGCCAAGTTGTTTCCAGTTAAAGAGATCGCTGGATGTAAAAGGTATGTAGGTAAATAACTTTATTGTTTGCGTAGTGCGATATTCGTTTTCTTCAGTGGGAACCACGGGAACTACAGTGGTTGTTTCTCTGATTGGTAATTGCAAACTTGCGGCTTGGGTTTTACTGCGAGTGCCGTCTGCCATGGACGACTCGCTGCCGTCTTCAACTTTTGCTGCCGCCGCTTCAAGCCGTACTTCGGGAGTCGGCGCTATTCTAGGATCAGCTTGTGCATTGGCGGGGGCTGAGGGACCAGGCGGCACAGGATATAATTGAGGACAACTAGGGGCATATGGTGGCGGCAAAAGATGTTCTGCATCAGATAGTACTGCGGGCGGCAGGAGTTTAACTTTTTTTTCTTGAGTCTGTGAATTCCCTTGCACTACAAACATGGCCGCCGCAGATGACGCCTGATCTTTGATTCCCAATATGGCCGCTTGTCCCTTTCTCTTCCGGTTTGGGGACTTCCGGTCACCCATTTTGTGCACTTGTGCCACCATTACGAGGGCAGCTCCCTCCACTAACTTCTTTGCCCATGACGGAGGATTCTCAATGACTGCAATCCAAGCAGTTATGTACGGTATATCCTCAGGGCAACCCGGATTCCCTTCTTTCAAAGCTATATTCAGGACCCTTGTGGCCGTTTGGAAATCGAAAGTTCCTGCCGGAGGCCAATTTACACACAAACTGGGCCACCTCTGGGTACATCGCTGAATCATTCCGGGTTTCGTACATTTTCGTCTGTCGAACACTTCACTATAGTGCTTCGTCATGACTTTTAGCGGAGTTGAATAGCCCCCTCCCATTAGGATAGAACCACAGACAAAGGAGGGAAGGGAAGACGGATAGGTAAGGGGTCCGTATCCGTCAGACACAAAAGGGTCACAATCGCCTCGACTAGAACGCGGTCGCCCGGTCTAGAACTGCGAGGCCATTCACTCTCTTTCACACAACAAGAAACCTATTCCCACTATTATATACTTCACTTATAATTTTTCCTCTTATGCGCGTGGTCTTCGGAACCAAATTCCTACTGAAACACTGCGCGGGGTGTGATCAATGCCCCCTCGGTCCGCTCGGGGATGGACCGGTTATTTCCTTATCTAATCTCCACTCCTTCCACTATTCCCATAATACTCACCTGCAGGGGTCTTCCGATCGTCACGAAAGCCTTCTTCCCGGATCACCAGCCCAGAGGTCTCAGAAGAATTTCTGTGGAATGGTCCCTTCAGAAACCTGATCGCTGAACTCAGCGGTGGCCACTCACCAGGTACGTCTGGGGGATCGCTCCGCCACCAAACTACCGGACCCGCTGGGGGCTAAAATAGCGTCCCCGGTACCTCCTGGCTGGCTCGCCAAATGTAACCGTCTCTTTTTAGTCAGTAAGGAGGCCCAGACAACTGATCCGTAAAGATAGACTTTTATTGCCAGCAAGATGCAGCTAAGACAAAGGCTCAGTACAACTGCATGCCACGCCCCCTCAGGAGCAAACTTTTATGCACTTTACAACTCTTATCTTTCACACATGCGTTCTGGTTTTTGCTGAACAAACAATTTACAAACTGCTGAACAAGCATTAGCTAGCGTGGTCCTCTAGTAGGTGTAGCTTATGATCAGACTATTGTTTCGTCACTTAATTGACGTGTTAGACATTTTACAGCGACGTTCGTATTAATACAATACAAATTATTATTCCAAAATGGAGTTACGTTACACTAAATGTTAGTGCGTAACTGCGTCACTACGCATTATGTGCCGTTTGCGTTGCAAATATTAGTAAAGTAAAAATGGCTGTGCGTTTCACTGCTGGCAGGGTTAGACGAGAGGTTCAGTCTTCGGAGGTCCATGAAATTGAACTCCTTCAGATTCATAAAAGAAGATTGATATTTGTTTCATTACGTGATTGGATCTGATGTGTCTGTTAAGTGTCCTTTATTTACTTTTTACATGATATTGTGTATTTATAAACTGCAGTAAATATAAAGTAAATTAATACAGAATAGTAAGGGGAAAGCATCGCTTATGATGAGACTACTTAGAAATTCATTGTCAGGTGCACTCTAAAGCAGTATTTATTGATAAGAGTACAACTAGTAGAGCCTAGACCTGTATGTCAACTGCCCCCCCCCCCCCCCCCCCCCAATGTGGGCATCCCAAAAAAATTAATTTCTGGCTACCCACTGCTGGGCAGTGTTTCCTGCTATCATCCAGTGATATCTGCCCCTGAAAAAAATGGCATGAACACTGTACTCGGGTTGCAAGCAACAGTCTCTGCTTCCTTTTTATTCCCTTTGTGCTGATGTGGAAATAACATTCAAAGGTGGCTGCACTTTGTCGCTGTTTTTATGGAGCCTAGTTCCCTTCCTATAAGTCTGTCGAGGTTTCTCTTGTGAAACTCTGGGTGGCACAGGTGGATTGCAACTTGATGGTGGTAGGGAGGTCAGGCTAGCACCACCTAAGATTTCTATGGAGTCAAGTGACCTTGGCTCTTTACTCCTCCCCATAGTCCTGGTTGCTAAGGAAGCAGCTGCAGTGCATTGTTGACAGTAACAAAGCACTCAAAGAAGGTGATGACTTTGAAGCTTTTACTATCCCTGCCACTCCTGGGCAGCAAGAGCAGGAAAGTGAAGGCGAATCGAGGGGACTCGTTCGGGGAAAATTGGCACGCATGAGCTATTTATATGACCAGGGCTATGTCCCACGCAGGACTTTGGAGGCTGATTTTCCTGCACCTTTAAGCAGGTGAGATCCTTTATATATATATATAAAAAAAAGTGTATGTGTGTGTGTGTGTGTATATATATATATATATAAAACAAAAAAAACCCCTAAAAATGGGAAAAGAAAAAAGCACCTATGTAGTTTTGTAATATCGGAAATTACAAAAAAAATTTCAACATTTTTTTTTTACATTTTACTGTATTTAAAAATACATATTTATTAGAAATATTTATAAAAAATGTTTGACATACAATACATATAATTCATACAAAAAATGTGTTTATATAAAAATTGGTATAAGAATTCCTTATAACCCCTCCTCAACCCTAATCTGTAACTAATCTCACACTATGAGCAATTTAACCACCCCCTATGTATCAGCACTATGCATTTTAAATTTATTATTGACTTATTGACTACATACGACATTCATTCAAATTGCTGTTACTGATCTCACTTATCCCAACAAGGCCTTGTTTCACCTGTAAGGCTTCTTCAGGGGAATTTTTAATGGTCTATGATATGCACCTATAGCACTGAGATGAACTCTGATGGAAGATGTAGCTAGTCCAGTTTCGTATAGTGTATGAAGGTAATCCATGAGTTTTTCTGGTGGACAGTCCATTGGTGATACATTATTGGATATGCACCAGGTAGCGTATCGTTTCCATTTGTAACTGTAGTTCTTTCTTGTTGAAAGTTTCCTGGATTCTACTAAAATAAATTGTGTAGAAGTAGACACTCCTTGTTCTGTTAAAAGGAGCCGTTCAACCTCCAAGCTGTCAAATGGAGAGATGCGTGCAACGGATGTAGAAGCGTCTCTTGATCCTGTAGCAGCAGATCTGGATGGATCGGTAGATGTATTGGGTCTTCCAGAGATAGTCGGAGAAGGAAGCTGTACCATGGTTGTCTCGGCCAGGCCAGGGCAATGAGTATTGGTTGAGCTTTGTCAGCTATGCACTTCTGAATTGTTCTTGTTATCAGTGGTATGGGAGGAAACGACCAAGGGATGAGAAAAGCATCTTGAGCTATCCTGAATTGGCTTGGTCTTATCGAGCAGAATTTGGGAACCTGAGCATTGATCTCTGTTGCAAAGAGATCTATTGATGGTGTTCCCCCATTGCATGAAGATGTTTTGGGCTATGTCTGTATTGAGTGCCCATTCGTGAGGATGAAAGATTCGGCTTAACCTGTCCGCTCTTGTGTCCGCTACTCCCAGAAGGTAAGTCGCTTGCAAGTGTATGCAATGTCGATGAGCATGTTCGAAGATGATCAATGTCTCTTTGCACAGGGACCATGAACCAGACCCTCCTTGTTTGTTGATGTAAAACATCGCTATTTGATTGTCCGTGTAGATCATGACTCTGCGGCCCGTTAGGTAGTCTTGGAAAACTTGTAAAGCTTTCTGGATCACTCTGAGTTCCAACAAATTTATCTTCAGGGTTTGTTCTGCTATTGTCCATAACCCTTGCGTTTTGTATATCTCGAGATGCGCTCCTCACCCTTTGCGAGATGCATCTGTGGTTAAGACTGCATTGTGAGGGGGAGGACTGAATAAGACTCCCTTGGAGAGGGTGGAGTGTAACAGCCACCATGTTAAGTCCTTTTTCATCTCGGTTGTTAGCACTATTCTTTGTGTTAATGGTTGTGTGTGTCGTTTTAGTCCCCACTGCAGACGTCTCATGTGTAGTCTGGTATTGGGAACTGTAAAATTGGCTGCCGCCATGTGACCTAAGACTACTAGAACCTGTCTCGCTGAGAGTCTTTGAGTGTTGCTCAAGAGATAAAGAAGTTGACGTAGTTGTAATATTCGTTCCGATGGGAGGTATGCTCTGCTCCGAGTGGTATCCAGGCATGCTCCTATAAACTGCAGCTTCTGTGTTGGTTGCAGATGTGATTTCTGAAAATTGATCACTAGTCCTAATGCTTGTAAGCATTGTATTATTCTTTGGAGATGATCGATCAATATATCCCGAGTCAAGGCTATGATTAGCCAGTCATCCAGATATGGAAAGATTGTCATACCTTGTTGTCTGAGATGAGCCACCACCACTACCATGCATTTGGTGAACACCCTGGGAGCAGCCGATAAACCAAAGGGGAGAACTTTGTACTGGTAGTGCTGATGTTTGTACCAAAAGCATAGGTAACGCCAAAAGGATGGGTGGATTGGAATGTGCATGTACGCATCCTTCAGGTCTATGGAGCACATCCAGTCGTTGGGTTGAATTAGAGGGAGAATTGACTTTAAGGATACCATTTTTAATTTTTCTTTGGTTAGGAATTTGTTGAGTTCTTGAAGATCCAGGATGGGGCGGAGGCCCCCTGATTTCTTGGGTATCAGGAAGTATGGGGAGTAAAATCCCGAGTTTTGATGTTTCCAGGATATTAGTTTGATGGCCTGTTGATTGTGTAGGCTTGAAATCTCCTTCGCTAGTTGAGGCTGAGATCTTTGAATGTGTAGTGTGGAGAGGTAGGGTAATGTTGGTTTTGTTGTAAATTGAAGTTGATAACCTTGATGTATTATCTCCAGAACCGATAGGTCTGAAGTAATCTGCTCCCACACTGGTAGACATGACTGGATTCTTCCTGGTGGTGTCAATTTCTGTGGTGGTGGCTGTATGTCTAAATAGACTGAGTTGTTTTAAGCGCAGTTGCCGGTGGTTGAGTCTGCTGTCTTTGATTGCGAGGTTTACCCCTACGTGGAAGAGGGGCTTGTTGTTGTTGTGGCTGTTGATGAGACAGGTATGGTTGTGGACGGAAGGATTGATAAGATCTATAAAGTCTGTGACCATAAGAAGATCTACGATTATACAGGTAGTAACGTCTGGAAGCCGAGTAAGCCGGTTGCGACTGTAAAGATTGTACTGCTATGGCTTCGTCTTTTAGCTTTCCTACCGTTTCTTGAAACCTATTACCAAATAAGTTATCTCCCGTACACGGTAGATTTGCTAGTTTGTCGTGCAAATCCTCTCTTATAGAACTGGATCATAACCATGCCGTTCGGGCTGCTATGGCTGTCACTGATGCTCTGGACGATGTTAACAGACCTTTATAGACTGACCTTAGTAGGTGTCTGGAGCACTCTTCCATATCATGTAGCGTTTGAGGTGTTTGATCCGCTGTAGCGGTGAGCATACCCTTCTTCGCCTGTATGCATTCATATAAATATTGTATCATATAAAATTGGTGAAGCATAATTCTAGTGTTGAGCATTGTGTTTTGGTACACTTTCTATCCAAATTCATCCAAATATCTATTGTCTTTGGTCGGTAGGTATGTAGAGTAAGTTTTTGATTTTTTGAAGCGTTGCATCACCGATTCTACCGCTATGGACACATGAGGTAGTTGTGGCAGCGCATACGGTGGATCTTTTCTCATCTGAAATTTTATGTCGGTCTTCCTTGAGACTGCTGATAAAGATTGAGGTGTTTCCCAGGATTTTTGGAGAACACTGTGTAACAAATCCTGTGGTGGTAGTGAAGTGGGTTCTCCTGGAACGTCAAAAATTTTTAGAAGACCTAAGGTCTCTGATCGAGGATCTGATTCCTTTTGTACATCTAAGTGCAATATGGAACACATTTTCTCTAAGAATCGTGGGTACGAGAGGTCTTCAGGCGGGGAATATGGTTCCTGTGGTTGTTCTTGCAGATCCAAAGGGAACCCCATCGAGGATGATGGAGATAGAGGTGGGGATGTAGAATCTCCTTGTGTGCCATGCTTTGTACTTGGAGTTGGAGACCGTTCTGGAACCAGCGATAGTGAAGGTTCTGGCGATGGTTCTCTTGAAAGTGGTGCCTGAGGGTCATCGGAGGCACCATCTTACAAAATGACAAAGTTTCATAGAATCCTGTTAGAGATTGTGATAACTGCCAGAAAGCTTCCCTTGTTTTAGGGGGCATGATTGCTTTACCAGTATGTTGTGGTAATTCTGCCGGCGGTCGATTTGCATCTCCTACTCCTTTAGAGGAAGTACTTGAGGAAATGGAAGCATGAGAGGTAGTGAGGCATATGGGCGACTGATGTGAATGTGTCCTAGGCTTTTGACTCCTGGATGATTTGGAGGTGGAAGGACTGGCTTTCAATTCTGATGTCTTTTTTGGCACTGCTCTATGATGGGAATGATGTTTGTGCTTATGTGTATGCCCTGATGGCATGTGAGTTCCTTCCCTTGAAGGTGAAGATCTTTTGCACTTAGGTTGAGACCTTTTTGATGAAGTCTCAGAACGTCATGGCGTAGATTCAGGAGAGGTGGAGTGAGATAATTGTGGAGATTGATGTCTGCTTCCGACCACTTCGGTGCCCGTGTGTACACCTTTGTTTGTATCTAGGTTGAAAAGGTTGTTTGTTCCATGAAGGACTCTGTGATCTGTGTCTTGGCACCCCAGTAGGTTTTGAAATCTCCGGCGTTGTAATCTGCGCCAATGTCCCCGGCGCCTTAATGTGCACCGATCTCACCGGCGCCGTAATCTGCGTCGATGTCCTCGGCGCCGTAATGTGCGCCGATGTTCCCGGCGCAGTAATTGTTGGCGCCGCACTCGTCTTTGGTGCCGTGCTCTGCGCCAACTTCTTTTTTGGCGCCATTTTGTGGGTCTGCGCTGCTCCATCCCGAGACGGCATGGAACGGACATGCGACGCCGGCCGTTCTATCGAGGCCAATTGGTCCCGATCGGCTTGATCAGCTCCCTGATCCAACGGCCCCACTTGCCTCGGTACCTCCCTCCCTCCAGGCCTGGTGAGGATCCAACGAAGCCGCTCTTTTTTGAGGATGAGCGGATTTCTTCACTGGTCCCGGCGAAGAATGAGCCTCCGACGGCTCCGAGAGGCTGAGGAGCTCCTTCATTCAGTAGGCCCGCTGTCTCTGGGCCCGAGGGGACATACGAGCACAAAGCTCGCATTCCTCCACGTTGTGGTTGGCGCCTAGGCAATGGTAACATCGGTCATGGTCATCTGTGACCAACATTACCTTGCCAAAGCAACATCTCTTAAACCCCGATTTCGACATCTGAGGAGAAAGTAGCTCCACGTGCGATCCCGCACGCGGAAAGAACAGACTGAGGAGAATCTGTTACTTTCCTGCGCGGGATCACACGTGCAGCCGCAGAGACAAAAAGCTAAACCTCTGCTTAACAAGCTCCGCCTGCTGGACCTGATTGACAGATTGACAGATCCCATGACAGCATGGCTAATTCAGCCCTGCTATCAATGGGAAATTTTTTTTGTAATTTCCGATATTACAAATCTACATAGGTGCTTTTTTCTTTTCCCCTTTTTAGGGTTTTTTGTTGTTGTTTATACTAAGCACTAGCTAGGTAGACATTGCCATCCTTTAGGTTTTATATATATATATATATTAATTAAAACTAGAAATAAAGAAATTAGATTCATTACAATTTTCATCCAGGCAGAGATTTCAGCCTTTGATCGATGAGATTTCATTTTTCCTGGGGGTTGGGAAGAGGTTGAATTGGAAGAACCGCTGTACATTCAGTCTCTGGGGCCAGGGTCTAAGACCTCTGGCTTTCCCAAGCTCCCACTGCCCTATATGTGAAGCGCCTGATGGGGCAATGTAATTTGCAGTCTGCAATCATATTGTCTGAAATGCCAAATCTGGACTTCGGCATTCACAGAAGGTCACCAGAATGTGGTGATGACTCTCAGCCAAGCAGGAGGATGGAAATATTCTGGGTCTGTAATAAGTAACAGTCACCTCTTGCCCATTCTCATCTCTCTGTCTCTAGCGATGAGCTGCTCTCACTTCCAGGGCCTAGTAACGTCCCTCTGGTTAAGCAGGCGGTGCGCTGGAAGACCACTCCCATGGGATGGGATCTGGAGTCCCAGGTCTGGTACACGGGACTCACCAACGGCAACAATCGGGAGCTCTACAACCGCTGGTACCAGTGGCACAAAAAGAGGGAGCTGAGGTCACTGCCACACGGTAGGCTGCGTGCAAGGATAGCCTAGCAGGGTCGTCTGCTGCTCTCTCTCTCTCTCTGTAGGAGTGTTAGCATAGAGCTCACCAGAGATGGTTCCTTCAGGGATCGATTGGTCCATCCTGGTTTTCTGCCATGGTATCTCTGGGACTTGTAGTTCCCTAGCTGGAGAAAGTGGAATTACGTGTTCATGGACGCCATGGGAGAGAACCAGGACTGGCTCGGCCTGGAGCTGTCTACCTCCTTTACTCAACTATCATAGTTTTGTTATGTACAAAATGTGAAAAACAGGAAACCAAAGCAAAAGGGCCTCCTTTGGTAGTCTGTGCATGCCGCATTTCTGCAGGCAGGTTGGTTCTGGGACCTAGCCCTGCAGCTGCCACTAACCCCAATTACATCAAACCTGCTTTTGGGAAAGTAGTCCTAGGGGCCCCCCTGGCTACCACCAGCCTGTCTCTGGGGGTCTAGCCCCAGCCTCTCCTCCCCCCTACCCTCCCATATGTGCTCAGACAGCCTGCTTGTGGGGTGGTAGTAGCGAAGCACATTGAGAGTGGGACTGAAACTTTTTGTCAGTGAATTTAAACTGGACTTTTGTTTTTGTCTTCTATCTGGTTTCATGAACGTTCTCCATTATCTTGATTATTCATTAGTATGGATATGTCTGCCTCTGGGATTAATTTACACGAATACAGTATATTAATCTAAAAGCTGTGGCACACCAAAAAACAAGAATCCTGGTAGCTCATGCATTCTCGTACATTTTTCCAGCTTCCAGAGCACCTTTGTAGTGGTTTTACTATTGCTTGCGGGATAGGTAATTGGCAGAGTTAGTGAACCAGCAAAGAGGACTCCTGGTCATTACCTTCCAGGAGAACACCTTTTCCATTGGCCTATTCTGCTTTCAGCTCGCTTTAACAAAGGTGGTGGTGGTGGTGGTGGTGGTAAGAGGAAAAACAGAGATGTATGTGATTATGGATACAGAAAGTCTTAAGACTTTTGCAAGGTCCTTTTGTCACCTACCTGTGTGCAGAGAATAGGTGCTATCACAGCTGGAGTAAAATCAAATCTTGTTTGTAGCTGGTTTGATTCTAACAGAGGGCATGCATTGTCATGGCTGGAGCCAGCACCTTAGCTGGGCTAGTTTTGAATGCTGGCACAGGTTCAGCCTCTGACTGAAGTTACGCAATTGCCCTAGCAATCTCTTCATTGTACTGCCAGAATGCAAAGTTACCCCGTTCACCTTGCAAAATACTTCCTGTTTTTTTGATGGTTCTGTTCTTCTATCTGTGATCTGCAGCCTATGCCCAGCGCCTGAGGGAAGCAGCCTGGTACGACCCAACACTGCCTGCTCAGTATCTGCACTATAGGACTCGTTGGGGGGCATTTGAATGGAATGATAAGCCGAACCAGGGAAAGGAATTTGGTAAGACTTTACCTGGAGGAGCTCTGTAGCAAATCCCAAATTGCCAGTAGGGAGACCTCTTACCTCTCCTCTGAACCAGTACTGGACCTGAGCTTTCACTGCTACTATTTTCAGACATGCCATATTTTGGATTGGCCATTAAGCTGAGGTTCCATCTCGCCTCTGTGTATTAAAGGTCACATAACCTGTAATCCTCATGTCCTGTCCTGACGCCACCTTACAGCTTGTACAGTCTGGGTCCTGTAAACATTTGTGATAAACAGACTTCCATGGCTGTAGCCCAGAATTCTTGAAAATAAGTCACTCAAATCTTTTGCTAGTAATACAGCACTGCTAAGTGGAGAAGCCAGTGGAGTAGACAGACACACACCACCACCTGTCTTAGGCTGGTGAAGCATAGAGAAAAGAACAGGGGGACAGGAATTCCCCTTGCTTCCCCTTATCCCACTCTCCGCCTGCTCCTGGACTGCACCATGAAATCGTGCCGCTGACTCTGCTGCCTTTTATTTTTCAGTTGTCAACCGCAATCGACATAAGGCTACGTGAAAAAATGTCGCGAGAAGTCAACCCTCTTCCCGGCCCATGGCTTGGAGGGTAAGAGAGCCAAGAAGGAAAATGTCTTATGTGGCCACTGAGCAGCTCCATGAATAATAAACTCCAAGGAGCAGCTCACCCTGCCTTTAGTGTGACTTTCTTTTGGGTGGAGCGCGGGCGGGGATACAGGGAGCAGTGGGGAAAAACTGGGCAAAGGATTAGCCAATGCTGGGTCAAAACTGCCATCTCCTTGGCCCTTGTAGTTTGGTGTTTTTGTGTTTTCACATTTTGTTTGGAAAGGGGTAGGGGATAATGGAACTTGTAGCTGCACGTCCTTCCTTTAACATTCCCTCAGCTTGCACATCTGAAGAAAGAAACGGTCATCCGATAGTTCTTACAGGATTGCATCTCCTCCCACAAGAGCTATTGGAGCCGGCAAAGGATCCAGTCTCCTTCAGTTACGATCCAACTAGTAAAATTCCACACTAATTGTGCCTCAAGTTCCAATCCCATTTCAAATGCCTGTGAACAAATGTCGCCGAGACTAAAATGGAAGGCTGTTCATACTGGAGGAAAAGTGGTGAAGACTGGATGCTACGTGCACTGGAGCAAAGAGCTGGTGTGGCTTGGCCTCTCCCTCCTGTGCTGTAGGACAGAGCTGGTGTGTTGCCCTATCCTCAGCTATGGCCCTGTATCCAGCCGCTGCTGAAGGGATCAGGCTTTGGTGTCCACGCCTGTCAGCATGTTGCTTGCCTTGGTAAGCCAGTACGCTGCATTATGATCCCAAAATGAATGTGTCGTGCCTTCATGCTAATCTTGGTTTGCGCTGGGAAATCTGTGGCCAGTGCCTGAATGCTGCAGGCTGACTTTCCCGGCAGCGCGTGTCATGATGCAAGGGTGGGCCTCGAAATTCCACGGTGCCAGGCAGACACCCCCTCTCTCACCCACCACCTTTACTTCAGTTTCCCCAGTCTTCTACTCTAGACTTATTCTCACTAAGGTCCTGCCTACCCCCTTTCCCTTTATAGACCTTTCTGTAGGCAAGCCCAATTGTATTAAGTAACCAAAAAAAAAAAGATAATTGAAACCCTACAAAGTGATGTTTGGGAAGCTTGCTGGGGAAGGGAAGAGAGAGGAGGGCATGTGGACATTTTTCAAAAGTTTGGAGAGGCTTTATGGGCCTATAGAGGGGGAAAATTCAGGGGGTGATGGGTGTAGAGAAAGCAGCAAATCTTGTGCGAGGAGGGTGGTTGATGCCTGGAATGGCTTTGTGGCAGCGCTAGTAGCAACCAAAGCCATGCTGGAAGTTGGAGAGGATTAGGACTGTCGCAGCCTGGTTATTAGGGACTAATGGGGCTAAGAGAAGAGATAACAGAAGGCTATGGTTGGGGCAGTTGTGTAGGGAAGTAGTGGGAGTAGGGTCAGAGTGTTGGTATCCATTTGGGCTATGGGAAGGTGTGTATTTACCCAAGATGGTAGGGTAGATAACCACAGGGCAAGAGAGTGGCAAACAGCTGGGCAGACTGACTGGGCCAATTGATCTTTATCTGCTGTCACCTATTATGTTGTATATCAGCTAGCACAGATGGAATAGAGAGGGCTAGAACATGCAGCGGGCACAGCATTGACACTGCACACAGATGGAATGGGAAAGGTTTATAAGCTGCTGTGACATCACTGGAAATGTGCTGATTTAGCAACCTTCACTGATAACACATTGCATTGATAACACCAAAAAAGTGCTGATTTAGCAAAGTTGTTGACAGAGCAATTGCTGCTTGCAGAGAGTAAAGTGCTGAGGGACCGCAGTTTTCTGCCTTCCAGCGTAATATGATGGTTGGGCTGAAAGGCTCCTGCAGTCTACCATCGATCCTCCTAGGTCAGGGCAAAAGAAAAGGAGCACTTCCATCAGATCATTTTAGCCTGCGTGCATGTGCTGGGTCCTGTGCCCACAGCTATTGTACACAAAGGCTGTAGCCCTGACAAAAACAAAAAACCACAGGAAATAGCAGAGCAAGTTTTAGAGTTTAAAAATATATATGTAATTTTTTTAACCATCTTTCTATAGGTGCTCCAAATTGGGTGCACTTTGCAACTAAGATACAATTAACACAAAAAATATGTAAATATAAAATCATCTCAAGAACTACAAAACATAATTACTACTTAATATTTCTACAGCACTACATGACATATGCAGCACTGTACAAACACAAAAAATCAGTCCCTGCTCAATAGCGCTTACTATTTAATGAGACAAACATACAGGACAAGAGACTTGGGGCATTTCATAAAGCAAGACAATGGCTAAAAAGAAAAGAAAGCTGGTTAACAAGGCTAAAAGCAGACAATTGGGCATAAGATTTAAAAGCGGTTTCAAAAAGATGGGATTTAAACAGGGCGAGAGAGGGAGCATGAGGCCTCAGTTCAGGAAGACCTGTTCCAAGCTCACGGTGCAGCCAGGTGGAAAGCAGGGAGACTGGAATTGGTGGTAGAGGAGAAGGACACGGATAAGAGTGACTTATCCCAGGAGCGAGCGGAGCGCACAGGGAGGGGGGGGGGTAGAGAGAGAAGAGAGGAGAGGTAGTGAGGTGCTGCAGGGCGAAGGCGTTTGTAGGTGAGAGAGGAGCTTGAATTGAACTTCAGAAGAGGAGGTTATGTGAGTGTAGTGACTTTGGCGAAAGATAAGTCGTGCAGCTGAATTTAGGACAGACTGCAGTGGAGAGAAATGGCTTGCCAGGAGACCTGTGAGGAGCAGGTTGCAATGGTCTAAAGCAGGAGGAGATGAGAGCGTGGATACAAAATAAAATACAATAAAATAAATAATACAAATGAAATACACGCAAAGGAAGTAAACATGAAAGCTGAATTGCTGCTGTCTGTTTTGGCATTGGAGATACCTATATTGACCCACTGACTCCCCACTGGGAGTTATTACAATAGGAGGGGTATACCGGCTGTGCCATTAAACAGAGTTCTTGGAATGGGGTAGGCCACAGGCCCCAAGGCCCTTCTTACAGAACCACTATGGGAATTCTGGGGTGTCAGGAGGAGAGGAGAGTACTGGGGTGTTGGCCACCTCCTCCATCGCTGCAGCTTTGAGCCCCACTGCTGCTTTGCACTGCATGGGACGCTGTACAGCTGCAGGGTTCAAACCAACAGCTGGCTCAGGCAGCAGAGGAAGAGGTGGCCCAAGGTACAGTCAGCAGCATGGGAGGTGGCGAAAGGATGGGGAAGGCATGGAGCTTAGTTGACTTGCATCCCCCAGCCCTTAACCCAAATGGTGTTCCACTGCCCTTGGCATTAAATCAGTCTTTGTATATCAATATGTCATAGGAATCCACTCTCTGGACTTTCCTTAGTTCTCAAAACAGCAAGGTGGAGGAAAATAAATCCTCATAAATCACACACCTGTCCGAAATGTGAGGTAGATCCCATCAAACAAGTGTAATCAGCAGCTGAGTCATATAGAATAATTTATGCAAAAGGCAGTCCGCCCGTAACACGGATTAGAAAACGTGTTTGTCCCCCGACACGTCCGTGTTTCACTACCAAGCAGTATCAGGAGGGACAATTGCAGCTTGGTAGTGAAACACGGACGTGTCAGGGGACAATCACGTTTTCTAATCTGTTTTATGGGCGGACTGCCTTTTGCATAAATTATTCTATATGACTCTCAGCTGCTGATTACACTTGCTTGATGGGATCTACCTCACCTTTCTTCAGTACTGTTTATTCTATTATGCCATATAGCATGGCATTTACTTTACTATATAACATCTACTCCAGCAGTGTATAGTATACTACACTATATTTGACATGCCATGGTATACTGGTGTGCTATACCTGCAGCCCATGTAGTGTATGTGCTCACTATTATGTATGAAGCAAACGGGTTGGTGCTTGTCATGCTGATACCAGTGTGATAATCAGGACTGCTGGCGCTCTCCATATGACCCTCTCTTAGGCTTTGCAGAGATTCAGTGGGTGCTGCTGGATGCAGCTCCTAGAGCCAGTGGGCCCAGTACAATAGTGAGAGAAGAGAAGCGGTTGGATCCAGAGTTTAAGTCCATGATCTGATAGCAAAAATATCTTCTTGAAAGAGGGGAGAGAGTCCTGATGGCACACAGCAAAGCCCTCAGGCTTGTAGTCAGTAACATGTATGGTCATTTTTAGCACCTTATCTATACGTCCTCATGAGCTCAGTCAAAGATGGTAGCTGTTCTAATGAACAATTCCTATGTTCTTACAAAACCCCAAGTCTTTGTTGGTTTTTTTTTAAGATTTAAGCAAACACCAAAACCACTTTGTTGCTGTTGCTTAAGGTTATTTCTATGTGTGTGTGCAGCATGGAAGAAGTTTCTGAATTGACCTTTGGTCTTTGCTCAGACCGGGCTGCCCCTACCTTGTGATTCTGAGAACGGGATCAATAGAATCTCTCCAGCAATGCAGCCTTACAATAGTTGGCTTTCCCATAAGGGCTCCTGAGTAACTTAGCTTTTATTTCTATAAATATTTGCACGCATACATCCTCTTTCTGGTTTTGCATCACCCTGTACTGCCTGAGGCTCTATGGTGTGGCTTCTAATCAGTTTGAAATATGGGTGCGTCATATACATGCATATTTCTAGATTGTCTAGAAGCCTGGAATTGGGTTTGGATAAAACCACATCGCTCCGATGCTATTACAGACTTCCTGCCCCTTTGGCATAATCAGTTTAAAACTTCTAAGGTGGCAGGGTGAGCCTGATCATGTATCCAAAGAACTGCAGCCGGCTGCTTCCCACCCACTGTTTCTCTGAGCCATTATTGCTCATATGGGTGCGCTCTAAACCAGCAGTTCCCAAACTGGTCCTGGTACCCCCACACCCAGTTGGGGTTTCAGGTTATTTGCAATGAAAATGCATAGAGTATATTTGTATAGACTGGGTCTCTAATGGCTACATATCTCATGCATATTCATGGTGTCCTAAAATCCTGAGTGGCTGTGGAGTCACCAGGACATGTTTGGGAAGTCCTGCTCTAATCCAAGAGTGATAACTATGCACCCATTCTGAGGGGGTCGATTTTAAAAGGCGCGCAGGTGGTTCCCGGCATGTGCACGGGGACACCCTGCTTTTATAACATGCAGAGCAAGAAGCAAAGAGCAACCCACGAGGGCCTCAGCCTGATCAGAGCTAAAGGCAAATGGCCTTTCATTCACTAACAGAGCTGAACGCTAGAAAAAAAAAAAAACCAGACCACCACATATAATTAAAGAGTTTTATTCATTCATTAATTAAAAAAAAAAAAAAAAAAAAAAAAAAAACAATCATCCCTTTACAGTCAGCTTTACAATCAATTTTTAGCATCAAGTATAAAAAAAACCAATAGCGCTCTGTTTATTTTTCTGAATTTGTGTTGCATCCCAGCATTTCAAGATGTTTCCAGAGCTTTAGTGAATACTGGTATCAGTTGGGGATGGAGGGGACTTCAAGCCCATTATTTTAAAGCTGCAGTATTCACCAGCATGAGCTGCTCCCAGCAGTGATCTGTGCCCCTCACCTTTGGTCTGGGTAGAGAGGAGCCGGAGTCTGAATTCCTTCAGAACAATTTTTATAACTCGTTTTGTAATGGAGGGGGCACCACCCTAAAAACGGCACCCTTCTTGTCACTTCCTCCTCTACCGGGCAGCTCAGATTGTTTGCGGGTGCGGTGGTTCCAGATGCTGCTAATCCTGGATTCTGAGAGCTTGCAAAGCAAAAGGAGATTTTGGGGCCTGGGTACTGAGGAACCCATAGACTGAGTGCACCTTGCACCAGAGAGGAGACTGCAGGCACCACCGCCCTTTTTGACCCAAAAGCTTAAGTGTATCACTTAATGTGCTGGTTTACACTCTTTCCTGTCCTGGCTTCTGGCAGTTTCAGGGAAGTAAGAAGACAGAAGTTGCCCATAAAAAACTTCAGCCCTTTAATGTGCTTAGTGTAAGGTTCAGGAAGTTACTTGACCCAGCTAAACAATTCAGACCTTTTGTGGTCCCTGTGCATGGTGCCTCTTCAGCTTGATGAACCAGAAACCATACCCCACAGCCGGAATCTTTCCTGATCTGACATAATGAGATACTGAACAATAGGGAGGTGCATTAATTTGAAATGACACTGTCTTGTCATTTCTTCTTGTTTTCACAATGAAACAATAGCAAAAACACAATTTTGTGTTATTCTATTGTTTTAGTTATCACTATTTTTGAATAGTGTGTACTATTGGCAAAATAGTGTGCACTTTCTGAAATGTAAAAAAAAACCCAATAAAAAAAAAAGCAAAAACATTAACAAAAATGAAGATCAATCCCCAAAAGGATAGAACATTGAACCAGCATTTTTTGGCCTGTGCACCCCTACTGCACAGCCCCCCCGAGCGTTTCTCTTCCCTCATACTGAATCACCCCTGGGGTGGGTGTCGGTGGAGGAGGGCACAGTAACCTAGGGCAAATGCAAATGCTGGTGCCACATGATACAATGTGAATAAATTACGCTGCCAAAAGTCATTTCTTGGCAAAAATACTGAACTGAGCCATCTCTCCATCCACAAAGTTGAAAAAGATTAAACAAGAGTCTAGGTAGTAAGACTGAAATTTCTCCACCCCCCTCAGGGATGTACCACATCATCTTGAAAAGTCTTTGGAAAGCCAGCGGATGGCACAGAATAGAATCAAATACATAATTTAAATTAAATAACGGTGCATGGAAGTGCAGCGATAAATAGTTTAGGATAAAAAATATTACATTATACACATATACATATATATATTCTTATAATTTTAAAAAAATCTATTCTTTGTGATCATGGACGTGAAGCTGTAACTCCTGTTAACCTTCATCTGTCCTCTGATCAAGCAGGACAAACAGCTTTACCTTTAAGAGCTGCAGGGCTGGTGGCTTGAGAACCCCTGAATAGAAAGCCACGATTGAAGACCAGAAAAAAAAAAAACCAGCACAGCTAAAGGAGACAAACTTAATAGCCCAGCAGCCCCCGGCCTCTCGCTGAATCTGCTGCCACCGTTCTAGTTTACTTTGCACGCCAAGACCCGGCATTTCAAGTCTCTGCCCTGCTGTGCCAGGCAGGCCAGCATTTTGAGGAGCAAACTACAGGCATAAGCTGTGAAAAGCAATTACAGAAAAAGTTGCCGTGGCACATGGTCTTCGGTTCACTCTGAAATGTAATTTGCAGTGGTGATTTTCTTGGGGAAAAAAAATAAAAATCAAGGTACCGAGTCAGGGCCAGCAGTGGTCTCCCGCCTTCCAACCCAGTTACAATAGGGGAAAAGGAAGCGATTTGCTACAGTCCACAAAGGTTTCAGGGTCAGCAACCTGGTGTGTGACTTGGCAGAGAATCAGCATAATTTGACTCTATCTTCCTGATTAAATTCTGGCTCTGACTGGTCCTGCTTACCCTCCAGCCCTGAAAGGTAAAGCTCACAATCCTTCATAATCTGTTAAAGTGCTACTCCAAGATCGGTTGTGACTACGAAACGTTGCCCCCCACCACGAAGCGGCAGGTGCACGTCGGATCGTCTGCATGCGAGACCCCCCCCCCTCTGCCGGGACGCTCCTTCACAGTTTTCCAGGCCACCTCCGTCCAGCAGAGCGCGAGCTCATGGATAAAGAGTTTTGCAGAAAGGAAGAGCCCTGTCGCACGGCAGCTCTCATCTCCTTCATGGTCCCAGGCACCTGTAGAACAGATCACAGTAAAGGTCTCAACAGAAATCACACGCCAGTCGGCTTCATGACATCTCTTTGCTGGTTAGAAAATGTGCCACGGGATTTCAAGGATAGGACCCCTACGGTGGGTGCTGTGTTTGGATGAGGCAAAACAGCGCCGAGTTGGGGTCCCGTCTTCATCCTATGAAAATGTGAACTATTAGCTACAGACCTTTCATCCTGACCTTTCACTGAGACTGAGGTATGTAGGGCCAGGGGTGGCCAATGCTGGTCCTCAACCATCACCAGCAGGTTGGGTTTTCAAGATATGCACAATGAATATGCATAAGACAGATTTGCATTTAATGAAGAACGAGCAGAAGAACATAAGAAATGTCCTGTGCGTCAGACCATTAATCCATCCTGTTTCCAGCAGTGGCCAGTCCAGGTTGTCTGGAAGTACCAGGCAAATCGCAATAAGCATATCTGTGCATGCAAATCTATCTCATACATATTCATGGTAGAAATCCTGAAAACCTGACCTATGTGTGGGTTCAGGACATAAGAAATTGCCATGCTGGGTCACATCAAGGGTCCATCAAGCCCAGCATCCTGTTTCCAACAGAGGCCAAACCAGGCCACAAGAACCTGGCAATTACCCAAATACTAAGAAGATCCCATGCTACTGATGGTAGCAGGATCTTTTCTAGGCTGGAAGGGTTCACTCAGGGCTGTCGCAAGGGATGAACAAGCTGGGTAAGAGGGGTGACTACCATACTGCCCTTCTGAGTCCCAAATGGGAAGAGACAACTATGAACAACCCTTGCCCTGCCTGGGTGTTTTGTCTAGCGACTGTCCTGGGATTACTGGATCTGTTTTGTGACCTGCCCAAGAAGAGTAGGCTGTTTGGGACCCATAGTTACAAAAACTGTAGCTTCCAAGCAATTTGTCCTCCCTAAATTACATCAGCCTTGGCCCAGTTCAGTCTTTTGGCAGAGTTGTTGCCACTATTGAGCCAGGATCTGGATGCTGAAAGCTGAGTGAAGTCTTGTGTAATAGCACGGGCAGATGCTGGTGTGTATGAGAAGGGCGTTGGCGTGTTATCAGTGCATGCGATGGGGCTGTGTGTGCTCACACTGCCTGCTGTGACTGTACAGGAGGAACCTCTGACAGCCGTGCAAGGTATGTGGGAAAACCAGAATCCCTATTCCAGAAATAACGTCTCTTCATGCTCAGAAAAAAAAAAAAAGTTTTATTTTGTCTTTTTCTATATTTTTTTTTGCACAAACCTGCTTTCCTGGGGAGGAGGTGACCGGGGTGTACAGGACAGGAAAGAAGCAGAAAGGATGATTGCTAGGGTTGAGGAACTAGTCATTCCCTCCATGAGTTGGGAAGGACACCTATTTAAATATACACATTGAGGTCCATATTCCTTGCCATATGTGGCTACATTCTAGTCACATAACAGGTTATGCGGCTATAATGTAGCTGCATAAATTGGGGGCGGGTGGGAGGCAATTCTGGGAGGAGCAGAGTTAGCCACATAACTAATGCGGCTAAGTCCGATCGCACTGTAGGACTGCCCTGAAGTTAGCCGGCTGTACTGCTGAGCCACAGAATATCCCAGTTAGGTTAGGGGTTTCTGGCTTACTTAACTAGCTGGTCCGTGGCTGAGTATCGGCCCCAGGATTTTTGTCCCTCCTGCTCCTATAGACTTTTGGCTCAGTCAGAACAAGCCTTGCTTGAGCGCTGGCACCATGACGCTTCATTCACAATTACCTGCTGGATTCCCCTGTTTGCACAGGCCTCTTCTCAATTCTGTCTAACAAGATAGCACAATCTGTGGCTCCCTGCCAAACAAACACTCACTGTGGCTACCTCCTTCTCTAGGGGCTGCGCGTGCGGCCTCTCCAGCATCTCTGGCCAGCCTTGGAAGCAGGAGCCGGGGCTGGGTATTCAACCCAGGTCCTCCATATGACAGTGCACAGCAGCCCCTGGGCTGGCCCCCTGGGGTTTTCTCTAACACTGAGTTTGTTTTGTTTTTTAATTTGAATACTGAGCCCCCTGGATGGGGTAATTTCCTGCATTTCTTTATCTTGTTTTGGAAGGAAGAGAACAAGTCACAAGGACAAGGGGTACCCAGACCCTGCAGTCTCTTACGCCAAATGGTCGGTGTTCATTAAAGGGTAACATTCCTAAGAAAAAAGGAGAAATGCACAGTGTTGGCCCTTCAAACACCTTTTATCACAGATCTTAATATTTCAAGAAAAAGATAGTTCCTCATAATGTCGCAAGTCGGATGACATCAGAATTGGTTTCTCTGAACTGGTTTCCATATGGCACACAATGCGACAACTTGTTTCTTATTAACAGACTGGAATGTGGTGGTTTAACTTAATACAGAAACATCTCAAAAAAGATATAATTGCGATGGAGAAGGTACAGAGAAGGGCGACCAAAATGATAAGGGAATGAAAACAGCTCCCCTATGAGGAAAGGCTAAAGAGGTTAGGGCTGTTCAGCTTGAAGAAGAGACGGCTGAGGGGGGATATGATAGAGGTGTTTAAAATTATGAGAGGTCTAGAACGGGTTAATGTGAATCGGTTATTTATGCTTTCGGATAATAGAAAGACTAGGGGGCACTCCATGAAGTTAGCGTGTGGCACATTTAAAACTAATTGGAGAAAGTTCTTTTTTACTCAACGCACAATTAAACTCTGGAATTTGTTGCTAGAGTATGTGGTTAGTGCAGTTAGTATAGCTGGGTTTAAAAAAGGATTGGGTAAGTTCTTGGAGAAGTCCATTACCTGCTATTAATTAAGTTGACTTAGAAAATAGCCACAGCTATTACTAGCAACAGTAACATGGAACAGACGTAGTTTTTGGGTACTTGCCAGGTTCTTATGGCCTGGATTGGCCACTTGGAAACAGGATGCTGGGCTTGATGGACCCTTGGTCTGACCCAGTATTGCATTTTCTTATGTTCTTATATACTTTAAAGAAGCAAATTGTGAAAATTTGCTTTCAGTTTTAATATTTGTAGAAAACAGCAGATCGCATGGTATATAGGGAGGTCATCTTATCACATGATAAATCGCTGAATGGGGGAGTTTTGGCAGGAGGCAGGACCATTGTTAGAATTATGCAGAGAGCTGTTCAGACCAGTGAAAGAGGGACTTATGTACTGGACATCTCTTGTACAGCAATATCTAGCTCATGATTACATTGGTCCACTAAGAGGTATCACGGCCTGCAGCAATTCCAGCTTTCTCCAGGACCAATAGAGTTATTAGAACTCTGTACTACGTAATAGCAACAAACATATAACTACCAACCTTTGTTAATTACATTTCTAGTTAAGGTAATAGGGTTGCCAACTGATCCCAGGTCGACTGAACAGGTGGATCCATGCCTGGTTTTGCCTCACTGCATGCATGGATTTGTAGTTCAGATATTTTTAGGGAACTCAATGGAACAACGTCCATGCATGCAGTGGGGCAAAACCAGAGCTGGATCAGCCTGTTTGATTGATCTGGGATCAGTTGGTAACCTTAAGGAAATGATCAGAAAGTCTGTCATTGTAATATAGTTTCTAAGATTGGACAGAATAAAAGGAACGCCCAAGCTTTTTCCCTAGGATAAGAAGTAAACTGATGTGTGATGTGTAAGAAAGACAGACAGCACAGACTCACCTGCTTTATAAGTTCAGCTCTGGCCAGGCACCCATTGAGGTCAGCTGTTGTTCCAACTCCACAATTCTCAGGCCAATATACCCAGAGGACAAAAGCAGAATAACCACCCTGAAACAGAAGTAGATGCAAACCATAAGCTGAGTTAAGCCAACAAGCATTTTATCCTGAGCCAAATCTAGCATCTACATCCAAAGGCTAGCCAATGGGTATTGCATTACTCCAAGCGACGATCAACTGATGGGTATCAAGCCATGAGCAGAGTTCACTTCTTCCACCAATGACCTGCCAACAGGCATTACACCATGTCCTGAGCTCAACTTCTATACCCAAGAGACATAAACCAGGAAGAGAACTCACCCCCTAAGTAAGTGACCAGCCAAAACACATCAAACTGTGAAAAGAGCGCTCTCCTCCAAGCAATGACGAAGGAATAGTCCTTATACCATAAACAGAGATCAACGTCTACAGTTCATGACCTGGGGTCATTCTTGAGCTAAACCTTTAGATGAAAACTCACATCAAAAATATAATCTGTTCAGGATACATGAAATTACGCATGTTAAAACATCTAAAACCTTTATTAAGTACAGAAGATTTCAGAACAGTTTTACAATCGCGGATCTTTGCAGGGACAGATTACTGCCATTCCCTATTACTGGGAGTTCCTGCTTCCACTTTGCGTTCCCTTCAACTACTAGAAAATTCCGCAGCCTGAATACTTTCAGGAGCAAAAAAATATGATCATATTATGCCAGTGCTTGCTGCTTTCCACCTGCTTCCAGTTAGAGCAAGAATTAAGTAGAAAACATTAATCATAATTCACAAACTGATGAACCCCACGGATATTCCCTGGGCAGGTGCCACACTGCGTATTTATACCCCTTCAAAAATGCTAAGATCACAGAATAAAGGCCTCAACAATTCGGCAGGCACACATTAGCGAAGTGAGAGATGGGGCCTTTTCTAGAGCCGGCCTGGCTCTGTGGAATACCAGAGCAGCTTAGAATACAAAGAAATACTAAGGCATTTGAAAAAGGTGTAAAAACCTGGCTATACCTACAGGAATTTGCAGTGGACAATGCAGCTGCTCAATGAAGAATGGCGAAAGAGTAACCCACCAGCAGATGATATTGCACTGCCCACCATTTATTTTGTTATTTTTTGTTCTGTTTTTTATTCTACATTTATATATATAAGTATATTTGTTATTATGTATGGCATAGTTGTAAACTGCTATGATTTATGGAGTAGCAATATGAAAAAAAACAATAAAATAAAATCCTACCCTCAGCCAACAAGCATCATACCATCGGCCAGTCAAGTCATTATAGCTCAGTTTATCCTGAAAACCAATAATAACCAACACACAGATATGTCAAAAATGTACAAAAAGTTTAGATTGTAAGCCCTTTTAGGGGATAGTGAATTACCTATTGTACACCGATGTGATATCTCTTTTTGAAATGAACATCGGTATATAAAAATCGTAAATAAAATAAATAAAAATAATGTCATAAGCAGAGTTAATCCTTTCATCCAGAGACATGTAACTAGATTTGGAATAACTTAGAAACATAGAAATGACGGCAAAAAGGACCGAACGGTCCATCCAGTCTGTCCAGCAAGCTTTTGGTAGCATCAGCTGTACCATACAAGTCATCCCATACTTAGTTTCCCAAACTGTCAAAGTCAGGGCCCTTGTTGGTTACTGAGTCCAATTCCCCGTTACCTCTTGCCACTGAAGCAGAGAGCAATGATGGATTCGCATCAAAGTATCTGGCTTATCGGCTAAGGTTAGTAACAGCCACATCAGCAAGTTACCCCCATGCTTGTTTTCCCAGACTGTAAAATTAAATGTCCTTATTGTTTGCTATCTGAATCTAATTCCCCTTTTCTCCCTGCCATTGAAGCAGAGAGCAATGATGGATTTGTATCAATTGCAGGAAGGCTTTTTGGTTAAGAGCAGTAACCACCACACCAGCAAGTTACCCCCATGCACTCTCTTCTTCATTTCCAACCTCAAGCCTTTAGGGATCCACAGTGTTTATCCCATGCCCCTTTGAAATCCTTCACTGTTTTCGTCTTCACCACCTCCTCTGAAAGAGCATTCCAGGCATCCACCACCCTCTCTGTGAAGAAATATTTCCTGACGTTGGTTTGGAGTCGTCCTCCCTGGAGTTTCATTTCATGACCCCTAGTTTTATTGATTTCTTTCCAAAGGAGGTTTGTCGATTGTGCGTCATTAAAACCTTTCAGGTATCTGAAGGTCTGTATCATCTCTCTCCTGCACCTCCTCTCCTCCAGGGTGTACATATTTAGGTCCTTCAACCTCTTCTCCTCAGTCATTTGATGGAAACCCCCCATTGTTTTGGTTGCCCTTCTCTGGACCACCTCCATCCTGTCTGACCCTTTTGAGATACGGGCTCTAGAACTGAACACAGTACTCCCAATGAGGCCTCACCTAGGACCTGTACAAGGGCATCATCACCTCCTTTTTCTTACTGGTTATTCCTTTCTCTATGCAGCCCAGCATTATTCTGGCTTTAGCTATCATCTTGTCAAATTGCTTCACTGTCTTTAGATCGCTAGACACTATCACCTCAAGGTCCCCTCTCTTGCTCTGTGCACAACAGCCCTTCACCCCCCCATCACGTACAGCTCTTTCGGATTTCCACTCCCCATATGCATGACTCTGCACTTCTTGGCACTGAATCCCAGCTGCTATATTTTCAACCACTGTTCAAGCTTCCTTAAATCATATCTCGTTCTCTCCACTCCTTCCGCGTGTCCTCTGTTGCAGATCTTAGTATCATCTGCAAAAAGACAAAATTTACCTTCTATCCCTTCCGCAATGTCACGAACAGGACTGGTCCCAACACTGATCCTTGTGGCACTCCGCTTAACAGTGCTCTCTCTTCAGAGTAAGTTCCATTTACCATTACACACTGCGTCCTATCAGTCAACCGGTTTGTAATCCAGGCCACCACCTTGGCGCTCATTCCCAAGCTTCTCATTTTATTCATAAGCCTCTTAAGCGGGACCGTAGCAAAAGCTTTGCTGAAATCCAAGGAGATGAAATCTAATCAAGCTAGATATTTCACTTGGATGCAGCTCCATCACCGCTCTCTACATTAATGGCGGGGGTGGAAGGGAATTAGAACCAAGAGCTAAGAGAAACAGATAAGTATGAGAGAAAAAATGAGGGAAGCTTGCTGGGCAGACTGGATGGGCCATTTGGTCTTCTTCTGCCGTCATTTCTATGTTTCTAAGGTTAGTGAACTATCTACAGTCAGGAGGACTGCTGGACTCCAGGCCACATGGATTCACCAGGGGAAGGTTCTGCAGACAAAAGCTGATTGATTTTTTTGATTGGGTGACTAGAGAATTGGATTGAGGAAGAGCACCATCAAGTGCTCTTCCTCAATCCAATTCTCTAGTCACCCAATCAAAAAAATCAATCAGCTTTTGTCTGCAGAACCTTCCCCTGGTGAATCCATGTGGCCTGGAGTCCAGCAGTCCTCCTGACTGTAGATAGTTCACTAACCTTAGAAACATAGAAATGACGGCAGAAGAAGACCAAATGGCCCATCCAGTCTGCCCAGCAAGCTTCCCTCATTTTTTCTCTCATACTTATCTGTTTCTCTTAGCTCTTGGTTCTAATTCCCTTCCACCCCCGCCATTAATGTAGAAAGCGGTGATGGAGCTGCATCCAAGTGAAATATCTAGCTTGATTAGTTAGAGGTAGTAGGGGTAGTAACCGCCGCAATAAGCAAGCTACACCCATGCTTATTTGTTTTTACCCAGATTATGTTATACAGCCCTTATTGGTTGTTTATCTTCTCCCCTGCCGTTGAAGCAGGGAGCTATGCTGGATATGCGTGAGGTATCAGTTTTTTTCTTCTCCCCTGCCGTTGAAGCAGAGAGCTATGCTGGATATGCATCGAAAGTGAAGTATCAGGCACATTTGGTTTGGGGTAGTAACCGCCGTAACAAGCCAGCTACTCCCCGCTTTGTAAGTGTGAATCCTTTCTTCTCCCCTGCCGTTGAAGTTATGCTGGATATGCGTGAAGTATCAGTTTTTCTTTTCCCCTGCCGTTGAAGCAGAGAGCTATGCTGGATATGCATCGAAAGTGAAGTATCAGGCACATTTGGTTTGGGGTAGTACCGCCGTAACAAGCCAGCTACTCCCCGCTTTGTAAGTGTGAATCCTTTTTTTCTTCTCCCCTGCCGTTGAGTTATGCTGGGATATGCGTGAAGTATCAGTTTTTTCTTCTCCCCTGCCGTTTAAGCAGAGAGCTCTGCTGGATGTGTGAAGTAACAGTTTTTTCTTCTCCCCTGCTGTTGAAGCAGAGAACTATGCTGGATATGCATTGAAAGTGAAGTATAAGAATGGAGTGAATCAAGCTAGTTGAAAGGCATCAGGAATAGAGGAAGGTGGAGGTAGTAATTTGGATATTTGGTTTGGGGTAGTAACCGCCGTAACAAGCCAGCTACTCCCGTCTTTGAGAGTGCAAATCCTTTTTTCCACATTTCCTCTTGCTGTTGAAGCTTAGAGTGATGTTGGAGTCACAGTAACCATGTGTATGTTTATTGAATAAGGGTATTGTCTCCAGGCATAGCCATCATTCTGGCGAGTCACTACTCTTCATTGGCGGCCTCTTGACTTTATGGATCCACAGTGTTTATCCCACGCCCCTTTGAAGTCCTTCACAGTTTCTGGTCTTCACCACTTCCTCCGGAAGGGCATTCCAGGCATCCACCACCCTCTCCGTGAAGAAATACTTCCTGACATTGGTTCTGAATCTTCCTCCCTGGAGCTTCAAATCGTGACCCCTGGTTCTGCTGATTTTTTTCTTATGGTAAAGGTTTGTCGTTGCCTTTGGATCATTAAAACCTTTCAAGTATCTGAAAGTCTGTATCATATCACCTGTGCTCCTCCTTTCCTCCAGGGTGTACATATTTAGATTCTTCAATCTCTCCTCGTACGTCATGCGATGAAGATCCTCCACCTTCCTGGTTGCCCTTCTCTGTACCGCTTCCATCTTGTCTTTGTCTTTTTGTAGATACGGTCTCCAGAACTGAACACAGTACTCCAGGTGAGGCCTCACCAAGGACCTGTACAAGGGAATAATCACTTCCCTTTTCTTACTCGATATTCCTCTCTATGCAGCCCAGCATTCCTCTGGCTTTTGCTATCGCCTTGTCGCATTGTTTCGCAGACTTCATATCATTAGACACTATCACCCCAAGGTCCCTCTCCTGCTCCGTGCACGTCAGCCTTTCCCCCCCCCATCGAATACAGTTCATTCGGATTTCCGCTCCCCATATGCATGACTTTGCACTTCTTGGCATTGAATCTCAGCTGCCATATCTTCGACCACTCTTCCAGTTTCCTTAGATCCCGTCTCATTCTCTCCACTCCTTCCGGCGTGTCCACTCTGTTGCAGATCTTAGTGTCATCCGCAAAAAGACAACCTTACCTTCTATCCCGTCCGCAATGTCGCTCACAAAGATATTGAACAGGACCGGTCCCAACACCGATCCTTGCGGTACACCACTTAAAACCGCTCTCTCTTCAGAGAAGGTTCCGTTACCATCACACATTGTCTTCTGTCCGTCAACCAATTTGCAATCCAGGTCACCACCTTGTCACTCACTCCCAAGCTTCTCGTTTTATTCACCAGTCTCCTGTGCGGAACCGTATCAAAAGCTTTGCTGAAATCCAAGTATATGACATCGAGCGCTCTTCCTTGATCCAATTCCTTGGTTACCCAGTCAAAAAAGTCAATCAGATTTGTCTGACAGGATCTTCCCCTGGTGAATCCATGTTGCCTCTGGTCCATCAATTCTCCGGACTGTAGATAGTTCACTATTCTCTTTCAGCAGAGACTCCATTACTTTTCCCACCACCGAAGTGAGGCTAACCGGCCTGTAGTTGCCAGCCTCCTCCCTGTTCCCACTCTTGTGAAGCGGGACCACCACCGCTCTTCTCCAATCTCTCGGCACCACTCCCGTTTCTAGGGATCTATTGAACAGGTCACACAGCGGACCCGCCAGAACATCTCTGAGCTCCCTCAATATCCTTGGATGAATCCCATCAGGCCCCATGGCTTTGTCCACTTTCAGGTTCTTTAGCTCTTCCCACACATTTTCTACTGTAAAAGGATTTTCATCTATTCCACTTCCCTCCAGTTTCTTGTTGTGTAGAGATGGTCCTTCTCCAGGGTCATCTTTAGTGAACACAGAGCTGAAGTATTCGTTTAATATTTCTGCCATTTCTTCGTCTGTCTCCACACATTGATCATTACCACCTTTCAATTTCACTATACCACTTTGGACCTTTCTCTTTTCGCTGATGTATCTGAAAAATGTTTTGTCACCATTTTTTATCTCCTTGGCAATCCTCTCTTCTGCTTGATTTTTTGCCAACTTGATTGTTTTCTTCGTCTCCCTCAGTTGATACAAATATTCTTCTTTGTGCTCCTCCCTTTGGGATCCTTTATATTTCTTGAATGCTGTTCTTTTAGCTTTAATTTTGTCAGCCACCTTTCCTTCAGCAGAGTCTCCATTAATTTTCCCACCACCGAGGTGAGGCTAACCAGACCAAGGAGAAACAGGAAAATAGCCATTTTATTCTGGGCATATGGCTTTAGGATTTTCTTGTGAGTGAAATGCCAGATCTCCCAAGACAGAATGTTTGGAAAGCAAGAAGTCAAACTGAAAATTAACCACCACTGTGGCCCACTTTCTCATAGAACAGAGTTAGGGTACAATACAATGATTCTTCAGAATTATTAGGGGAGGAGGCCAGGGAAGTACACCTGAAGAACAATGTCTGAACAGCTGGACTCCACTCAAAAGAGCATAAGAAGGTGAAATATATCAAAACCATGATATCTGATTATAGGCATGAGAAAAAGGCAAATACCCTTTCTGCTTATTCATGCATTATTCTTTCAAGCATTGGTCATAAGAACATAAGAAGGGCCATGCTAAGTCAGACCAAAAGCCCAGCATCCTGTTTCCAACAGTGGCTAATCCAAGTAACAAGTTACCCAGCCAATCTCAAAGAGTGGACCCATTTCTTGTTGCTTATTCCAAGGGACAAGCGGTGGCTTTCTCCAAATCCTCCTACTTAATACTAACTAGTTTAGGGACTTTCCCTCCAGTAACTTGTCCAAAGCCCTTTTCTGCTCGTCACCTTGACCACATCCTCTGGCAACAGATCCCACAGCTTAATTGTGCACCGAGTGAAAAAATATTTGCTCTGATTTGGTTAGTCATCTGTTTCTGACAGATGCTTTTGATTCTTCGTTGTGTGCACATGCACAAGACTAGCAAAAACCATCCACAGTGAAACCTAATCTGACCCCTGCCTGCCTTCTTAAAGGAGTCATTGGTAACTCTAGGCCATGCAAAGAGGGACCCCCCATTTGTTGACACTATGGCCAGTGCCACTCCACAACCAACACCAACCTACCCATTCCCTGCCCAACTTACAGCAAGAGGTAGACTACAAGAAGGACGTTGATGGGGCTTATCTCTTGCCATCTGGTGCGTATTGCCATTTTGGGGTTATTGTTTTTCCAGGATTCCCCTGCACGGTGATAGAGAGAGACAGGAGTCAACACAAGTAAAGGGCAACATTTAAGCACTAGTATAGAGGACCACAAACAGTATTAAAATAGTAATATTAAAAACTACATGGTTAAGTCACAGACAGGCCGATTCCTTTTGTCCTTAATACAATTTCCCAGCTCTGCCATTGAATCGCAGCCTTATGCTGTCCTGTGCGCAATGTCCACATGTGGGCACTGACTTGCGCACCCTTGTGGCTCAGTTGCCTTGCGGCTGAAAGGAGGCTCCCCATAGGCAGAAGGTGGGGACAGAGTGGTGCGGTGCATGCTGGCTGGAGGGATACAGTGGTAGCAGCGGGAAGGGGAAACAGCAGAACCGTGCAGTTGGGCTGGAGAGCTGCGTGCTAAGGTCGGGCATGGGAACAACTACTCATCCTCCACAAATATTTTGCGGGTGTCTGTTAGTTTATTATAACACGTAATGAAAACTTAGGTTCCTATGAAGGCAGTCAGACATAGGCTGAGACAGTCCTGTTCTAAATCTTTTTTTGTTTTTTTTTATCTATCTGATGTTGGGCAGGCAACATGAGATAGAATCTGCTTTTCTTTGGGAAATCCAGATTACGAATACCAAGAAGGAATAAGACACAAGTTAAAAAGCACAGATTCAACCTGGAGCCATCTGACCACCTTATCAAAAAACAAAACAGCAAAAAACAGCTGAAATCTGCTCAAATATTTAGTTCTAGAGTCTCGTCCTTTTCTGTTTTTCCCTCACAGAGGCTGTTCTCTAACTGGAGTGAGACGCTTTTGGATTTTCAGACAGATTTCCACTTTGGGGATAGGATTGCATGTCCAGAATCCAATAACCACTTCTGCTCTGAACTGTCTTGTTGCCGTGGCGCAGTCTGACATTCCCTCAGGCTTCTGGGGAAACAGGGTACAGATTAGGCCGGCCCAGCGGCTCCAGGGCAAGTCCTGTGTGCTGCCATGTAGAGGGGACCCCAGTTTGATTCTCTGGATGGGGTTCTGCACCCCATGTCTGCCAGGGCTGGGGATGCTGTAGAGGCAGCGATCACAGCCCCTGAAAGGGGAGAGAAGTCAGAGCAATTGTGGTCCTGTTGGCTGAGTTTGGGGCCTGTGGTTGCAGGGCTCTGAGAGGAGCCCTGGTGAGTGGCCCCAGGGAAGGGACTGCTGCCTGAGAACTGCTATGGCAATGATTGGGCTCAATACAATAGGAGGTGAATTCTCGAGGCACCAGGATCCCATCACCAGCTCCGACTGAGCTCAAAGGAGCTGGAGCAAAGTGCCCAAAAAAAAAAAAAAAAAAAAAAAAAAAAAAAAGAGCACAGGCTGAGGTGAGAGAGATACTCACCTTTACTCTGAACTTCGGAGGATGGGCCAGCCACCTGGTTTCCGCCCTTAATTCTGTTTCTCGCCTGACTTTCACCGTCTAATGAGAAGCAAATACAAATGAGTCAGATATTGTTGCTGTTGTACACATGGTTGTGTATAAAGTCTAACGATTTCTAAAGTGTATCCAGACATAAGTATAGCCAGTGTGTGTAAGAACTGGTTGCCCGAGTTTCCATGTCTGTCCGTGCACACGCCCGCCCATGTATCATTCTGTGTATGGGGGTGCTCTCATGTATTTTCTTTGTCCGTAGGCCTGTGCCTGTGTGCGCGGGTAGGTAATAAAAAGCATCTGCCCTCATGACTGCTTAAGGCTCTAGTCACAATTCCTGCCTAAGCCAGGGCTTGTTTTACCTTACCTGCTACATCTGGGAGGAGATACGCTTGGTCAGACTTTTGTTCTAAATCCGACTGGCTGGAATTCTAAAATATTAAAAAACATATGCAGGATCGGTCAGTCCTATTTATTCTGGAAAGGGTCTTCGTGCAGAAACATTGAAAACCGGTGGCACTTCCCTCCCTCCCTCCCCTCCATTACAATATCCCGCCCTCCTTACCAGAGTCTTCTTGCACTGCTCGGAGCTGGTGTCAGCTGGAGAGGCCAAAGGGCTGCTGCTTCTGCTTCCTTCCTGCATCAACAGAAAGCAAACTGTCTGGCGTCAATGCCCAAGTCTGAGACAGGACACCGGTCCGGCCTTCCAGACATGCTCCCACTTTCCTGGTCTCAGACTAGGGCAAGTGGGAGCATCTCTGGAAGGTAAGATGAAGAGATCAGAAGGGACGGGAGAAGGTCTAACAAAAAAAACCCCAAACATTTCATCCCATCCCATGCACAAAAACACAAAGCATTGAGAGGGGCCTAGCCAGTCAACGGGCCTCATAACTGGGCAGGAATACTGGAGCCAGCCCCTGGGGTGGGGGGGGGGGGGGGACTGCAAATTCCAACTGCGCCAACCGGCACCAATGAGAAGAGGGCAGCACCAGGGGGTTCCAAAGGAAGAATAAAGGTTAGGAGGAGGGATGAGGCCATCACATGTCACAACAGAGAGCAAAGAGTCACCCCACCTGTTACATGGCCAGCGGCAGGCAGGTGCTCTGAGGGGGCCCACCTTTCTCACATTCACAGCACCCTCTGGGTCTCTGCCCATTGGAGGAGGCTTCCAGGGCTTTTTCGGGCTCCTCCCCCTCCTCCTCTCCCACACCCCGGCACAAGCGCACCATCTGTGACCCTCTCAAGGGGCAGAGTAAAAAACGTGCACGTCGGGTGCACATTTTTCTTTGGCATTGGGAGAAACAGATAATAGCCTTATCAACGTGCATTTTGCATGTGATGAGCGCTATTACCTACACATGCGACTGGACGCCTGTTTTGGATGCGCTATCCCCCGTTTTGCATCAGGGGTTATGGACCAGCGTCCAATCACACGTTGAGCCGTGTGCTGCAGCCAGCGCAGGGTACTGCATCGGCCTGATTGAATACCCATGGGATCCATTTGCATATACTGGATGTCCACAGTGCATGTGGCCCTTGGTGTCAATGTCCGGCTGGGATCCACATGTAAACAGGACTTCACCAACTTGGAATGTTCATCTCCTGTCTCATCTATTCCTTCCTTCCCATAATGCTTCTCTGTCCATTTGCAAAAAACATTTCCAGTGAAATTCTGTGTATCTTTAGTGAATGTTGTGTTCTGCCTGTTTGTCTTGTGCCTTCATAAGAACTGATAGCTGCCAATTACAACCCACAAACGTTAGACAGATAAACACATGCCAGGACACCACCCAAAAGATGGAGCGAAATCAGGTTTAACACAATATATAAAAACAAAAGAGCCAGGGATCTCCACCACCGCCAATAATAACTCACACAAAAGGAAATCCCCCAAAAACACCCACAGGTTAACACACTCGTCTAGCAGTAAAGATTGTATGATAACGCATCAGCCAGCCGGACAGCATGGCCTCTCACAAATGGGCCGCCCGGACAGCTCAGTCATTTGCGAAAAATATTTTTCAGTCAGTTTTCTTTTTTGTATTTAATAATCACTCGTCTCGTCGTGATTTCTCACCGGAGGAACTGAGGGAACCATTTTGTCGATCATTTATATAAGACACTGAACTTGACAAGACGGAACTTGAAGGTGGATGACGTCAACTTTTCAAGATGGGTTCCTATTGGTCACGTAAGTTAACGGTTGTTGGGTCTCTGTCAAGTTCAGCGTCTTATATTAATGGTTGACAAAATGGGTTCCTCCAAGGAAAAATCATGATGGGACGAGTGAAGTCTTATGTCAATGGTACTTGGTTGGTGATAAGTTAAGTATTTTAAATAGTAGCAATCACAAGATACATTTATTTATGGTAGAATATATATTTTTATTGTAAATAATGATATAAAGAGAATTGGCCTGAAGACTACATTGGTCTAAGTGATCACGGGGCTCCTGAGGAAGCTATATTTATTTATTTAGAGAATTTATATACCGATGAACGTTGGGAACATCTCATCGGTTTACATTAAAACAAAATTATAGCTAACCGAGCTTTACATAGAAATTGGAACCAATTGTAACAAGGAACAGAACAGATAATAACAGGAAAACATTAGAACTTAACTTATGAAGGGGAATAAGTAAAAATGGATCAACACATATATAATAGGGAAAGGAAGGAAGGATCTATTTACAGGAAACAGGGGGGTATAGTAATAAAAATATAATAATAATAATATTAAGGAATTCAATTACAAGTAGTAAAGTGCCAGGGTAGGATGTTAAGCGAAAGCTTGCTTGAAGAGGCAAGTTTTTAGGTTATGTTTAAATTTTTTTGGGCAGGGTTCCTGCCGCAGGAAGGGAGGGAGTTTGTTCCAAAGGACGGGCCCAGCTAATGAAAGTGCTCGTGCTTTGGTGGAAGCAAGCTTGGATTGCTTAGGTGATGGTATGACAAGAGTAGCCCTGTGCTGTTGCCTAATTGGTCTGTTTGATTTGTGAAAGATGAAGTGGTCAGATAACCAATGCATTTCTTGGTTGTGTAGGGCTTTATGGATCAGTGTGAGGGTTTTATAAGATATATGCGAGATAACAGCCGGTGTTGAGCCATGATCATTAATAATTTGCCATATGAATGTATTGGGGTAGATTTTCAAAGGGTTAAGAGCGTAAGAAAAGCGCGTAACCCCCGAAAACCTATCCCTGCGCACACTGAGCCTATTTTGCATAGGCTCGGCGGCGCACACAAGCCCTGGGATGTGCGTATGTCCCAGGGCTTTCAAAAATGGGCGGGCCGGGGCGGTCCCGAATCTCTGGGGATGGCGCGCCGGCAGCCAGCTGGCGCAGGCCAGCGTAATTTCGGAAACAAAGGGGGGGGGGGGGGGGGAAATAGAAAAAAAAGCTCCCTCCAAGGCCGCTCCGATTTCGGAGCGGCCTTGGAGGGAACGGGGAAAGTCATCGGGGCTCCCCTTCGGCTCAGCGCGCGCAAGGGTCAGCGTGTGCTGACCCTGGATTTTATAACATGCGCGCGGCGCATGTTATAAAATCGGGTGTACATTTGTGTGCGTCGGGTAGCGCACACAAACGTACCCTGTGTGCGCGTAACATTTAAAATCGGCCCCATTGTTTTTTAAAATTCAAAAAAGAAAATTGACTAAAAAATATTTTCGCAAATGATGTAGCTGTCCGGGCCGCCCCTTTGTGAGAGGGTGTTTTTTTGGGATTTCCTTTTGTGTGAGTGAAATCAGGTTTACCTGGAGATGGTGGCAGAGGGACCTCACCACCTGATAAGTTGCTTCCCTGTTCCGCAGTGATCCAAACAGGTACTGTGAGAGAAGAGATGGGACAACCGTCAAGACAACGTCACTGAAACCTGCCATGCTGAATTACTTCATTTCCTAGAGCACGCACAGAGCCTGTGACAGATGGACACGCATCCATTACCAGCCATTGCCTATGGATTTACTCAGGAGGCCAATGATTAGCACTACCTATTCGGATAAGATTAGCACTACTTATCCAGCTAAGTGGCAGCCGCTGAATATCCAGCTGCGATCAAGCCTGAATGGAATGGGTAAATGTAAATTGGTTATTTACTCTTTCAAAAAAATACAAAGGCTAGGGGACACTCCATGAAGTAGAACATTCAAAACAAATCAGACAATTCTTTTTCACCCAACGCACAATTAAGCTCTGGAATTCATTGCTGGAGGATGTGGTTAAGGCGGTTAGCATGGCTGGGTTTAACAAAGGATTGGACAATTTACTGAAGGAATGTTATAGTCTACAGGTCAATTATCCATAGGATGCCCCACACTTTTTAAACACATGGTATTTGCATGCATTGTATTCAAATAGCAGCTTCGTATGTGGTCAAAAGTGTGTGCATACATTTACTCCATCTACAAAAATGAAGTAAAGTAGACAGCGAAGCTAACACATATAATGTTTGAAAATTAAATGTATGCATGTAATCTTCTTCCCAATCAATTACATTGCCCCGCCCCACTATAGCTAAAGGTTTGTGTGCTGGGAAAGTACGCAAGTGCTTTCAGCTGGTTAGAAATCCATTCAGGTGGATTCAGCCATTCTACCCTTAGGGATTGCCAGTAAGCTCCCTATCTTAAGCAACAGCCTAAATCAACTTTGGTTTAACCTCAATGTATCTCTGGATCTGTAGTTCTACTTTCTCTGACGCAAGGGGGAACTCCATGTACGTAGTTGCAATGGTGTAAAACCAGGACTTTCGCAGCCTGACCTTTTATGGAGCTGACTGGTGGTTTCAAGGTCTGTGTCTACGGTGACATCCTGAGGCCTATGCTGCTGTTTTATTGCTCACCTTCTCTCCCTCCGTGGTCCTGATGCTCAGAGCATTGGGTACCAGCAATGCGGTGTTGGCTTTCTTAAGGATAACTATTGAAGTGACAGGAATCAGCGTCTGATGAAAATAAAAATAAATCTGGATGAGGTTTGCAGTTTATTTTGGTCATCTCCCATCTTACTTTGAGCTCGCTATAGACACATGACGCTTGACTTTAGCTCACTCTAGTTTGAGAACTGGCGAGATGTTATGAGTCATTGTGGAGTCCAGACTAGTCAACTGTACCCTGTGAGGCCGTCGTTATCTCAGGTGGAGCCCAACAGTCCAACAAGTCATTGGTTAACATTATATAAGCAACTGTAAACCAGACGTTGCTATAGTAAACGGTAAACCATGGAGCTATATTCAACCATAGTTAGGAAGGGTTCACATGCTATTTTAATTCTGCTTAACAATAAGCACAGCAAGACAATGGCTAACCCTAGTCAGGGCCGGTGCTTCCATTAGGCAAGCTAGGGGGTTGCCTAGAGCGCCAAGATTTTGGGAGCAGCAAAATCTTGCCAGTGTGTAATCTCGGTGGATGCTGTACCATAGCCAATACCGACAAAAGAGGGAGTGCTGTGCTGGAGCCACTGCCACCGGTAGTTAAGTTGGCGTTGGGAGGGTGAGGGGGGGTGAATGACCAAAGGGTGCCAAATATGCTTGCACCAGCCCTGACCCTAGTCATTAAAACAGCCGACATAAAAATCAGTTCCTCTAGCTTCAAGGATTGGATTTTTATGTTATATATATATATATTTTTTTTCCCTATCTGACTGTGGTTGATTGTTAAGAGTATCATTGTAACAGCTGACCAAGCTTGGCAAAATGACATGTTTTAAATCATGCAAGCTAGTCTTTTGATTGGAGCCTTAATTATATAGGTGACAAGTATGCGACGGAGGATTTGGCTGCATTATTTGCGTGGTCATTAATCATGGCTGATAACAATTAGGATCGACGGGGGGGGGGGGGGGGGGGGATCAATGACCTGGTTGGAAGTGGATTATTTCCCAGAAACTGGTGACCACTGTCCGAGGCACAGCTACACTGCGACCACGGCACAGGAACAGAAGGCTCTAACTGCGTTCTGACGGTCTGGAGTGCAGGATTGGGCACTCACCTTAATTTCCTTGCGCAGCATGCTACAGAAAAAGGAGATGAAATTTGGGGAGATGTAGAGGCGACCCTGGTAGAGAACTTCCTTTTGCCAGGCACAGGAGAAGGCTAGAGGAAGAGAAACACAAGGGAGAAGATGAGGCAAGGTCAGTGACTATGTTAGCAATGAGTGAGACGAGCAGGTGAGATCGCCAAAAGGGAAAAAAAAAGGCCACTTACAGTCAATCAGATTCTCCTCCTCGGGCACCTCCTTGAAGACCCTATGGAAGGTAACATTGTGTTTCGGCAACTGGGAAAAGCAGAAGAGCAGGAGGATGACAAGGAAATGGAAGGGGGGAGGGGAGGGGAGAAAGGATCAACAGCGGATTGGAGAGACAAGAGGTGCAAGATCAAAGGGAAAGAGAGAGACAAGGATGGGGAGAGAGACGGGGGGGGGGGGGGGGGGGGGCAGGAGAAGAGAAATAGAAAGAAAGAGAGAGAGACAAGATTACATTTGATTTCCACATTTTGTGATGACCCTGTGGCAGTTTCCGTCTTTTTTTCGAGCTCCATACATTGCCAAAATAATAAACAGCAATCCTACAGAGACGTTCCTGACCCCGATGCAGGCAGTTTGGAAATGGCCGTGTGCCGGGCCTGGGAGTGCCCATGTCTAAATAAAGTCCTTGGTGACCTGCTCACCCAGTTCACTGAAAGGTGCTGAAAGCCAATTTTACTAAATAATTTTACCTCTGAGAGTCCCTCTTGTGCACAGAGATGAACGGTCAAGGCTTTTTTCCTTGCATGCTTTTATTTACAGTGCAAAAATGTCAGCATTCACATTAATTAACTCCAATTCCTTAATACAAACTCAAAATAGGCCAGCTATACTGAAGGGGCTGCCTTCCCTTATAATGCACCCAGAATACAGGCCAGGTAATCTGAGGGGCTGCCTCTCCCTTATAATGCACCCAGAATACAGGCCAGGTAATCTGAGGGGCTGCCTCTCCCTTATAATGCACCCAGAATACAGGCCAGGTAATCTGAGGGGCTGCCTCTCCCTTATAATGCACCCAGAATACAGGCCAGGTAATCTGAGGGGCTGCCTCTCCCTTATAATGCACCCAGAATACAGGCCAGGTAATCTGAGGGGCTGCCTCTCCCTTATAATGCACCCAGAATACAGGCCAGGTAATCTGAGGGGCTGCCTCTCCCTTATAATGCACCCAGAATACAGGCCAGGTAATCTGAGGGGCTGCCTCTCCCTTATAATGCACCCAGAATACAGGCCAGGTAATCTGAGGGGCTGCCTCTCCCTTATAATGCACCCAGAATACAGGCCAGGTAATCTGAGGGGCTGCCTCTCCCTTATAATGCACCCAGAATACAGGCCAGGTAATCTGAGGGGCTGCCTCTCCCTTATAATGCACCCAGAATACAGGCCAGGTAATCTGAGGGGCTGCCTCTCCCTTATAATGCACCCAGAATACAGGCCAGGTAATCTGAGGGGCTGCCTCTCCCTTATAATGCACCCAGAATACAGGCCAGGTAATCTGAGGGGCTGCCTCTCCCTTATAATGCACCCAGAATACAGGCCAGGTAATCTGAGGGGCTGCCTCTCCCTTATAATGCACCCAGAATACAGGCCAGGTAATCTGAGGGGCTGCCTTCCCCTTATAATGCACCCAGAATACAGGCCAGGTAATCTGAGGGGCTGCCTCTCCCTTATAATGCACCCAGAATACAGGCCAGGTAATCTGAGGGGCTGCCTCTCCCTTATAATGCACCCAGAATACAGGCCAGGTAATCTGAGGGGCTGCCTCTCCCTTATTACTCATGATTAGGTTGTCTTCTGCAGGAGTCTCAGGGCCTCACCTCTGCTCCCTGAGCCTGGTATGGGATCCTCCCTGGGATCAGAATTCCTTGCAGCATTATGCCTTAAGGTAGACTGGGCCAGATAACTGGAGCCGGTCCTTAAAGTGTTCTGAGGCTCTTGGGTACCTGCTCTGTCCCACCTCTCTTCACCTTTTTCCCATGGCTGCAAAATGTAAAGTTTATCAAGGCCATGGTTCTTCATTTAGATTGTTATATTCTGCCCTTTGGCACTTCAGAACAGATTACATTCAGGCACTGTAGGTATTTCTCTCTCCACAGAGGTCTTACCTTCTAAGTTTGTACCTGAGGCAACAGAGGGTAAAGTGACTTGCCCAAAGTCACGCGGAGCAAGGCAGGACTTGAATCCTGCTCTCCCCAGCTCCTAGCCCACTCCTCCACTCCGCTCTATGGCTCCAATGGGGGAAGTAGGTTGGTCTCTTGCGTCCCTACTGGTTAATCCCTGGGTCTGCTGTTTTTGGTCCAACCATTTTTAATTTGCGTCAATATAATCTTTTAGGTCTGATCCTGCTCCTAAGTGGTCTGGAGCTCCACAGGCTTCTGTACTGTCACCCTTCTTGCTTAATGTGTACCTGCTCCATTTGAGTCAGCTGCTGGGCCATTTTAACATCAGCTGTTATTTGCATACTGAAGATATATAGCACATTCTGTTGGGAAGGACACTTCACTATATCTTAACTTATTGTTTGACGGCCCACGAGTCCTGGCGTAGCAGTAATTCTCTTTGACTAAATTTTCCAAATGCAGAGATTCTCTGGGTGGGAGAGGCAGATCGACAAGGTGCTGCTCTGTCCAGGTCCCGGAAGAGCGAGCTGTCCCAGTGATTCTGTAGGCCAAAAGCCTGCGAGTCTTGCTGGAATATATAATTTGTCTATACTTGCAAATCTGTTACTTTTTGCTTCGCCTTATAAAGAAGGCTCGTTCATTCTCGAGCAAAGATCCCTTACGAGCAGTTCTTTCTTCCTTGGTATTTATCAGAATGGACTACTGTAACAGTCTGCGGGTTGGTTTGCCCAAAACTCATCGCCACTGTCTTCAGCTGTTTAAAAATGCCACTGCGCACGTCATTTCTAACGTGAAGTACAGGGATCGTATACAACTCCAGTTCCATATGATCTGCCCTGACCACATTTAAAATTGCTTGCCAGCCCATCTTGCCTGTTATTCCCCTTGCTGTGCACTGTGTTAGACACAGTCAGCTCTGCTAGCTGTCCCCTCGCTACGATCTGTGGCCTGTCATAAATCTTTCAGCCGGGTCCTTAATGTCAGTCCGGAATACTGTTCCATGCAAAGCCAAAGGCTGTAGGGGCTACTTGTAAAGTGCCGGCTGTTTCAAACAGTGTTTCCCATGGGCTGAATGCTGAATTGTTTTAGTTCAGTTTATTTATTAAGCTTGCTGGGCAGACTGGTTGGACCACTGGCTCCTTGTATGCCGTCATTTCTTTTTCTGTGTACAAGTTTTAGTTAACCGAGTGCGTACAGTGCAATATTATAATTCATTGGTTTTCGTATGTTTTATGTTTTGCTTGTTCTGCATCTTTTGTGGCATTCCTGCCCCGATGGCCGCTTGGCCATCATTGTGAGGTTTATAAGCATAATTAAGTAAATAGATAAAATGTGGATCACGTCAGCCAGAGACATAGGAGCTGCAGGAAAGGGAGTCTCCAAGGATTGGGGGGGGGGGGGGGGCAGTTAGGTGATTCTCAGTTAGTATAAGCCTTGCCACAAGCATCATTGCTAAACAGCTGTAGGGGGTCACAGCTAATCTGGACCACTTTCCAAAGCTATTTCAAGGGACATTTTGCAAAATTTGGGGGGGGAGGGGGAGGAGGAGGGGACAGTGAGCAAACGTGACTTATCATAAAGCGCCAGCATTAAAAGGTGACCGACGTGGGGAGGACCCTGCTTTAGGGCTACCTCCAAGGCCAACTTGCTGGGATAAGAGGAAGAGAAAGTTAATCAAGCCCCCAGCCAGTTGATGGCAGCTTCTGACTGGCATCTTACATCCAGCCCACATCCCACATCCAAGGAAGGCTTAAATAGACAAGGTCCCTCCTGGTGCCACGCACGGTGCATAAAACGGGTTCTTCACGAACAGCAAGGCACGTAACAATGAGCATCGGCGGCAGCCTAGTCGATGCGTGCCCTACACTCCTTTTGGTTTGGTTTTTTTTTTTTTTTAAGACAAGGGAACCATTTAACAAAACAGCAGACACCCCTGTGAACGAAGACCCCATGCAGTGCAGCCATCCAGGGAGTTTCTAGGGATTGCTGGCTTGAGATTTTATTGCTGATAATGGATGTATGAAAGATTTTAGTTTACAATACTATAGAATAACGTGTATTTATTTTAATGTTTTATAATTGAAATTGTATTTTGTTCCTAAATTAATGCCCTCTGCTTTGATCTTAAAACTGGAAAAGAAAGCTATAAAACCACAGGAGTACATTTTAACCTCTTGTTTCAGAAGGTTCTGGCGGTTTTCCAACAGGAATATCTTTGAAATCAGAGTTGGACTGACTCACCTGACTCGGAGTCAGGTGCTCGCCCTACTCACAGGCAGAGTGCGACTCACAGGGCCTCTCCCCTGCTCTCTGCAAACCAGCGATGCTCTCCAGCGCTATCACCTTCTCCCAGCCTTCCTGGAAAAACTCATCCAGCCCTGAAGGGCAAACTCCTTTGACACAAGCTGAATTCAGCTCTCCTTAAAAGAACCAGGGCGTTTCATAACGTCTTGCCCGCTTAATTCTGCCTGACCCACATGGACAATCCGACTCCAAGGGATCATTTACAATATCCAAGTCTAGAGTACAGAAAAGAAGCCCCCGGGGGTCACGAGACAGCCGACTGGAACACGTTTCTCCTCTCTATCAATGGGTCTTGTGTTCTGACATTTCTCTTTCTGGGAACAGATGGGGAGAAGCACTTTTTCTTTCATGGCCAGCGTTCCCAGCACTCTGCGCTGTCCATGAACGGCAGCACTGTAGTGTTGGGTGTGGCATGCAACGTCTGGGGAGCCGAGCACTTTCATCTCCTGCCTGATGACCACTAGAAGGGGGCCAAGCTCTTAGTAACATTGGCACATCCCCAGCACAGCTCTGGAAATCTTTTGGGTAACAGGCAGAGGGAATCAATGTACCAACCTCCTTCATGACGACACTGGGAAAGCCTGACGGAGGTGACTTGATGATCTTAAGAGTCGGTCCTATTTGTTGTTTAAAGTAAGGGAACGAATGAAACGGCATTTCCCAAAATTCCATCCCAGAGCACAATAATCTGTTCCCAAACGTAGGGAGCAGACGTACTGAAGGGCTTTTCCCATTGTGCATCTACGGGAAAATGGCTCGGTTCATGTGGCCCCCACGGCTGCTGCATGAATGGGAGAGGAACGCCCGACACTGCACACGTGGCAAACGAGACAGCCTTTGCGGGCCCGGCAGGTCACAGCAGGCTCAGTGAAAAAGCAAAGCCACCAAAACCCACCCAGCGGAGGTCAGGGCTGGAAGAAAAACTTTACATGCCTGTCAATGCCTGAGCATTTCCAAGAGGCAAAAAAAGGGGGAAAATGTCTGAGCCGCATTCATAGGCTTTGGAGCCAGGAAAATGTCAGCAGACAGCGCCCTGGGAAGTCACAACCCAAATCGTTTCCTTTCGCCAGCTAGCGAGAGGGAAGCTCCCTCCTGAAGGCAGCAGGCTTGGTCATTTTGTTTTCATTTCCTGGACTTACAGATTTAAAAGTCTCTTGGAATGGAAAAAAAAACCAAACCTTCCCCTCTAACCGTCCCCTGCAAGCTCTGGTTGCTGCCAAATTTCCATTTTTAAACATCCCCAGAAAGTCTTTTTTTAAGTAAAACCAGAAACCGGTGCCTGCTTTTTTCCCCAAGAGATAAAGCGCAGCAGCAGCAGAGAAACGGCCCCGGGCAGCCTGCCAGCCGCATGCCCCTGAAACCACCCCTACACGAAAGCAGAGGTGACTCCTGCCCAGAGAGAAAGCACGATGAGTGCCACCTGAGCTGCACCGGCCTGCGACGATAAATACAGCGGAGACGGGCAGGTCAGAGTCACAGCACCTCTCTGCGAGTGGACAGAGGCAGAGGGCCCGAAAGCACGTTTCTTGACGGCGGGGAAAGTTTCCAAAGAGAAGGGGGTCAGGGGGGTGGGAGAAGGTTATACCGCCAGTATTATGATCACCTGATTAACACAGCAACATAGTAAATGAAGGCTGGCGAGCCCAGCCCGGGTCGCCTGCTTCGGGCTGGGTAAACTGTGGCACGGGAGATAAAAGTGGACATCCCAGAGAGAGAGAGGGGCTGAACCTGCCTTCCATGCAGTGTGGGAAGCCCTACATCACCACCTTCTTGCAGACAACAGTGCAACATGGGTAGCTTGCAGCTGTAATAAAGCAGGACAAAGGTTCCACGCTTCAGGTGATAGGATCAATGACCTCACATCAAGCCAGAGTCCTGTAATTATAATTTCTTTCTCTCTCTGAAAGTGTTGGAGGTGGGGGACTTCAGTCTTTAGCTTAAGTGCTTGTCTGGCATCTACAGACACCATTCCCATTCCTCAGCAGGTAAGCCTTCACTCCTCTTCCCCAGGGGTGCCAGCAGGTTCCTGTCTGCCCCACTGCAGGAGCTTGAAGCTGTCAGATTGCCTTAAGAAAAAGCAAGACTACATCTCCATGCATGCAACTGGGCAAAACCAGGACTGGCTCGGACTGTCCCAAGAAGAACACCAATTTCTTGTATAGTAGTTTTATATATATATTTTTTTAAAACAATGTTGTGTTAAAAGACATTAGAGGAAAGCACCAAGTCTTTCACTAGACCCAGGAACAGCAAAGGATCATGGGATAGAATGCTACAATGGCAGCCATCTTTGTAACAGATAAGGTGCTGCTGTTCCCCAGTTTTTAACCAGACTTCACTTAGGCTGAAACTGTGTAAATATGTGATGTCTGACTCTCTTTCTCCCTCCACCCTTCCTGCAAGAGCCTGTATTCCTTTTTTTACTATAAGGCAGTGGTTTCAGCAGAAGAGAGAGCAAATTGATGGGTGTGCCAAAGAAGCAGCAGGACAGGAAACGTGAACAATCTTCCAGTACTAAATTTGACAATCTTCTTAAAAGGAGTAAAGGAGGTAGGCAGGAGTCATGTCAGTTTCCTTGAAAAAACTGACAGAAAAAAAATAATGAAAGCTCAAGGAATACATGGGCAGCAAAGAGACCCACGACCGATTCCTTAACTTGTGGCTGCAGGGATTCAGAAACAGTGAGTCATGGGTAAGAAATTAACTCCAGTGGTGAATACAGCCTACTCCAGGTGGCCCTCTGCCAGTTCTCTACTTTGCTCACACGACAAGCAGGAACGTGCAACCGGCTAAAAGCAACCTCTGGCCTATTTTTGAAAACCAAACCAAGTGGCTGTTTCACAGCTTCTAAGTGGCAGATCTCAGAGAGTCAAACAGGGAGCTGATGTCATGTTTATGGCTTCTGATTTTAGGTGTTTATAAATTGTAAATGTAGGTGTTTAGTTTCCAGCTAATTAGGGGGTTTTGGGGGGGTACCAAAAAAATCGGTGTTTATCAGTGTTCTCACAGCACGGCGCAAGGGTTATAATTGGGTCCCTTTGCCAGATTAATCAAATACATTTGTGCAGTTAGTTGTTAGCATGAAAAAGGCACAAAAGCAAAGCAGAGGATCCAGGGTAGACAAAGGAAGGGTGAGAGATTAGTAGGGGAAGTGCTGTTTTTCCAGTGTGTAACTAGTAAATTCCTTCTTTTTTTTTGCCATCGGGGGTGTTTTATCGGGGTTTAATGGTTAAAACCTAAAAGCAGAATCCCTACTCATACGACATCAGAAGGTGACTGGCGAGAGCGGTGCTTTCTTCGGGGAGTCAGATAAATTTGTTCCCTCAACCTGCACCCAGTGACACTGCCAAACCGTGTGGCAGAGGTGGTGCCGTTCCCTAACCCCTATCCTCGGGGAGAAGGCTCAGTCTGAGGGTCACAGCTTTGGAGGCTCCCAGCCTCTGCAGTCACCCCATCCTCCGTCACGGTCACCGCCTGGACCAGGCGTTTTATTTCCTGCTGCCCCTGCGCAGGCCCTCCCAAACTCACGTCTTCAGGATCTCCCCCCAGCTCTGGCACACAAGTCGGTCTGAGAGCCAAGCTGATTTGCACGTTTTTTCTGTCCTGGGGACTGACTCTGGGGAAACCCAGCTCCCAGCCTGACTCACTTTAATTAAAAGCATTATTAACAGTAATAACAGCAGCACTATTTTTTTTTTTGTCCCCTCTCCCTCTGGAAGCTGCCCAAATTGCCCGCCCGAGATGTGGCTGCACTTACGTCTGGTAAAGTCCTTTGGGGGTTTCTATTTTGATGGAAATTGCAAAGCTATTAGTGATTGTTATTATTAATTTTAGCACTGCAAGCAGGCCTGGTGCTCACTCCCATCCTAGTGCCTGCCAGCCCCTATCCCGATTTGTCTTCAGAAGGAGCCCGAAAGCCTGGCAGAGCGGTAGGAAAACCCGGAAATCTCAAGATAATCAGCACTTGGTGTTCGGCAGCAGCCAAAATACACAAAACTTTTCCCCCCAGTGAAACAAATTGATGTCACTGAAACAAGTGCCTCCTTCCCCCTCCCCAGTCACCTCTGGTATTTAAAATACCCACGGCGGGGGGGGGGGGGGCATGGATGGAAAGCGAGGAGGAGCGTTCCAGAAAACAGGCACTCTCCAGAGACTGTGCAGGGGAAGCGGGGAAAGAAATCTCTCCGGCACGCTGGAGAGCAAGGCAGGAAAGGCCAGAGTTAAGCAACGTGCTGGAAAGTACAGTCATAGGCAACCAAAGAGCCATCGCCCATGATCCAAACAAAGTAACATAGCAAATGAGAGCACAAAAGGACTACAATGATCCATCCGGTCTGCCCAGAAAGATCCATCCCTATTAGGTAGATGCCCACCTAAAATCCCTTATCTGACCCAATAAGCCATTTAGCCATCCTCCAGCTCTGTCCCAAGCCTGCCACAGTGATAGCCTCCACCTCTTCTGCTAGCAGCAGGGCCATTTCAGGCACTGCCAGCTTCAGCTTTGCTAACTCACAAGACCAGTATCCAAGCCCACACCCAGGCACCCTGCCCCATTACAAAATTTGCAATCATCCCCACTGTAGGAGTCAACTTTTTAAAATGATCGGGGGGGGGGGGGGGGTTGCTAAACACAACACAAATTACACCTCCCTGGACACAATGAGGAGAGTTTGCTCAGTGCTGGGGATGCTCAAGCACCAATTGCACCCACAGAGCTGGCACCTATGATCCCCACAGCCACCACGGGTCAGCGCCGCACTCATGAGCCGGGCTGAGCCAGAGCCACACAAGGAGACCTCGAGAGGCGGACGACCTTGCCTTTACTACCTGAAGATTTCAGTTTAGCCAAGTTCATGGTACCCCCTGTGACCCTCCATGTTTGGTTTATTAATTTGCCCTTATTTCCCCAGGTCTGGCTACTTATGTGGCTTCTATTATACTGGAGTTTTAGTCCAACTTTCTAAATAATGATCAATGCAGCTTACAGTGTTTTTGGAATTCAGATATGATAAGTCCCTCCCCCAAAGAGTTTACAATCTAAGGGGGTAATTTTCAAAAGGAGTCACAGGCATAAAATGTAACTACTATTGTAGCAATCTTCAAAAGCCCACTGACTCGAGCAAAACCCAGTTTCACTTAAATAAATGCTATTTAAAATCAGGTGCTAAGTAAGCATGTGAGGTAACAGCAATTTGCCCAAGGTCACAGGGATTTGAACTCTCATTTCCCCGATTCACAGCCCATTGCTCCAACCAGTTAACCTGGCCACACCTCTGCCCTGAGGCTGTGGGGTAGAGGGGGAGCAAAGACCTAGCCTTTTGTGCAGCTTTAGAACAGAGGAAGGGGCTTGGAAAGCTGAGCGAAGGAAGAGGAAGTGGGTGCTAACTCACGTTCATTGAAAAGGACTGCCTTTGTTCCAGGGTTGACTCGTTTTCAGGATTTTTGGAGATGGAAGAGTCATACGTTTTCGACCTGTAAAATAAATAAAATAGCAATATGCTTGTGATATCAGAGCAGCAAAGTGGTAAAAGCTCCTGAGCTTCAGGCATACCATGCACCATCAAAGGTGATTCAGAGTAGTTAAATCATAAGCAGATTGGGATAAATTGCAGGAGGTCCTTAAGAACATAAGACGTTGCCAGGCTGGGTCAGACCAAGGGTCCATCAAGCCCAGCATCCTGTTTCCAACAGAGGCCAAAACCAGGCCACAAGAACCTGGCAATTACCCAAACACCAAGAAGATCCCATGCTACTGATGCAATTAATAGCAGAGGCCATTCCCTAAGTCAACTTGATTAATAGCAGTTAACGGACTTCTCCCCCAAGAACTTATCCAAACCTTTTGAACCCAGCTACACTAACTGCACTAACCACATCCTCTGGCAACAAATTCCAGAGTTTTATTGTGCGTTGAGTGAAAAAGAATTTTCTCTGATTAGTTTTAAATGTGCTACTTGCTCACTTCATGGAGTGCCCCCTAGTCCTTCTATTATCCAAAAGAGTAAATAACCGATTCACATTTACCCATTCTAGACCTCTCATGATTTTAAACACCTCTATCATATCCCCCCCCTCAGCCATCTCTTCTCCAAGCTGAACAACCCTAACCTCTTCAGCCTTTCCTCGTAAGGAAGCTGTTCCATCCCCTTTATCATTTTGGTCGCCCTTCTCTGTACTTTCTCCAGTGCAATTATATCTTTTTTGGGATGTGGTGACCAGAACTGTACATAGTACTCAAGGTGCAGTCTCACCATGGAGCGATACAGAGGCATTATGACATTTTCCATTTTATTAACCAATCCCTTCCTAATAATTCCCAACATCCTGTTTGCTTTTTTGACTGCCGCAGCACACTGAGCCGACGATTTCAATGTGTTATCCACTATGACACCTAAATCTTTTTCCAGGTTGGTAGCTCCTAATATGGAACCTAACATCATATAACTACAGCAAGGGACATCATATAACATCATATAACTACAGCAAGGGACACTTTGCACTTGTCCACATTAAATTTCATCTGCCATTTGGATGCCCAGTCTTCAAGCCCGCTTGTGATTTAACTACTCTGAATAATTTTGTATCATCCGCAAATTTGTTAACCTCACTCGTGGTATTCCTTTCCAGATCATTTATATATATATTGAAAAGCACCGTTCCAAGTACAGATCCCTGAGGCACTCCACTGTTTACCCTTTTCCACTGAGAAAATTGACCATTTAATCCTACTCTCTGTTTCCTGTCTTTTAAACAGTTTGCAATCCACGAAAGGACATCGCCACCGATCCCATGACTTTTTACTTTTCTTAGAAGTCTATCATGAGGGACTTTGTCAAACGCCTTCTGAAATTCCAAATACACTACATCTACCGGTTCACCTTTATCCTCATGTTTATTAACCTTGTGAGACTAGAAAATTAGGCTTCCAAATGGCAGATGAAATTTCATGTGGACAAGTGCAAGGTGTTGCATATAGGAAAAAATAACCCTTGCTGTAGTTGCACAATGTTATTTACTGCAAGGACTAGGGAACATATCATGAAGTTAGCAAGAAGCACATTTAAAACAAATCAAAGAAATTTCTTTTTCACTCAGCACACAATTAAGCTCTGGAATTTGTTGCCAGAGGATGTGGTTAAGGAAGTTAGCGTAGCTGGGTTTAAAAAAGATTTGGAAAAGTTCCTGGAGGAGAATTCCATAAACTGTTAATCAGTAGGGAATAACCATTGCTTGTTGCTGGCATTAATAGCATGAGATCTATTTAATGTTTGGGTACTTGCCAGGTACCTGTGACTTGGATTAGCCACTGTTGGAAACAGGACGCTGGGCTTGATGGACCCTTGGTCTGACCCAGTATGGCATTTGTGTTCAGCATGAAAACAAAGCAGTCACAAATCACAGACATTCTTTGGAGCAGTAAGTGTACTCGCATAGGGAAACAGAGATATAGGGTGGTTGGGATTGGGAGAGGAGTAGAGAAAGAAGGGAAACAGCAGGGGGAATGGGGTGAGGAGGAGAGTAGAGAAAGGAAGGGAGCAGCAGAGGGAATGAGTTGGGGATGGAGAGCAGGGGAAGGAGGGGAACACCAGGAGGCACAAGGGAGAGCGGAGGAAGGAAGGGGGAAGCCAAAAGGTCTGGATGGGAAATGGCCCAGGAGAGGGAACGGGAGCAGCAGTCAGCATGCGTGGGAAGGAAAGGGATGCCATCCCAATTAGGGACAGTGGAGAGGGTTTACAACTGGATGCAATGACTATTATATAGGGACCATTCTCTCAATACTCAGAGAGGTCTAAATACTGACTTAAGTGCTGGCTGGAACGCTGCTCAGTGACAACTCTGTGCACAGCGTGCTTATGCACCCACGCCAGGGCAGTCGCTGGGAAAAACGGCACCCAGGCAAGGGTTGCTTTCAGTTCCCCTCCACTCCCACCCATTTCCCTTTCAAGTTGACATCCTTCCAGGCTGATTCAAAAGGGCAACACGGCACCGTCCCCGGGCTGGCAGCCAAAGCGGTCGCCATGCTTACCCACTCCTTCTGATGGTCCTGACCAGCCCCATACTGGGGTGAGGATTTGGGTACCTGCATGGTTTGGTTCCCTCTCTTACACACACAGTCATGTGATCTCTCTCTCTCACCTGCTCAGAGCAGAGAGTTTAGGTGGCTTGATAGTTTCAGAACTGGCTTCTTCCAAGCTCCGCGATTTCTTTTGCTCAGTCATCTTCTTCTTACTCTTTTTAACTTTCACAGAATTCAGGGCTGGGGAAGGGTCAGTTGAGAAGCTGTAAAGAAAAGAAACAGTAGTGTGAGTACAAGACCCACGATAAACACAGGTATCCCAGCCTCCTCATACAGTACAAACATCCACCATACTGTACACATAGATGTACATATACCAATACAGGTATCCCAGCCTCCTCCATACAGTATGCACACACACACACACCATACTATACACAGATGCACATATACCGATACACACAGGTATCCCAGCCTCCTCATACAGTACACACACATCCACCATACTGTACATACCGATGCACATATACCAATACAGGTATCCCAGCCTCCCCCATACAGTACACACACCATACTATACACAGATGCACATATACCGATACACACAGGTATCCCAGCCTCCTCATACAGTACACACAAATCCACATACTGTACACATAGATGTACATATACCAATACAGGTATCCCAGCCTCCTCCATACAGTATGCACACTCATATACCATACTGTACACACCGATGCACATATACTGATAAACACAGGTATCCCAGCCTCCCCCATAGAGTACACACAAATCCACATACTGTACACACACACGTATACCAGCCTCCTCCATACAGTACACACACCATACTGTAAACACAGATTACTCCTGGGGGAATTCTGCGCTACTGCAGAATGCAGAATTTGCGCAGAATTGCCAAATTCTGTGCAGAAAATAGCAGAGGAGACCCCGGCATGCCGCGAACGGAGTGCGTCCCATAGCACACGCTTCGTTCGCGGCGAAGATGAAGGCTCGGCATGCCGTTCGCAACACACGGGGGTCTTCCCTTTTCGCCGCGAACGAGCGCATCCCACGGCATGCTGGTGAGAAAGAATGTGTGTCAGAGAGGGGAGGGGAGGGTGAGAGAGAGAGCGAATGTGTGTGTGAGAGAGGGGAGGGTGACAGAGCATGGTTGGTAAGAGGGGGGTGGAGAGGGTGAGAGAGCGCAGGTGGGTGTGAGAGAGAGCATGGGAGGTAAGAGAGGGTGGGTGGGGGGGATGCCGGTGAGAGAGAATGTGTGTGTGAGAGAGGAGAGGGGGTGTGGGGGAGGGTGAGAGACAGCTTGGTTGGTAAGAGGGGAAGTAGGGGGATGCTTGAGTGTGGGTTTCAGAGAGAGGGAGCCTATATGAGGAGCTTGTGAAGGAGTGTGTGTGCGAGAGAGATTGGGAGCTCGTGTGTATGAAAAAGGGATTGTGTGTATGTGAGGGTGCTAGCCTGTGTGAGACAAAGCCTGTATGAAGGGTTGCGTGAGAGAGACATAGGTAGCCTGTGTGAGGATGTACGTGTGAGAGAAAGGGAGCTTGTGTGGGTGTGTATGCAAGAGAGAGGGCCCTGTATGTGGGGATGTGTGTGTGCGAGAGAGTGAGGGAGCCTTATGAGGGAATGTGTGTGTGCGAGAGAGTGAAGGAGCCTGTATGTGAGGGGGTGTGCATGTGGAAGGGACACTAACAGTGAATTTCTAGGGAAATTCTGCTCAAAATATTTAAAATTCTGCATCTTTAATAAATTTTAAATTATTACAGAAAAAAGTTAATTACTTAAAGACTGTCATGTAAATTGTGTTATTTTGACCAATATAAAGTTTGCAGAATTTTCAGTTTTTGTGCGCAGAATTTTAAATTTGTTTGTGGAGAATTCCCCCAGGAGTAACAGATGCACATATTCCAATACACACAGGTATCCCAGCCTCATCATACAGTACACAAATCCACATACTGTACACACAGATGCACATATTTATTTATGTGTTTTTATATACCGATATTAGTGGGACCATCATATCAGTTTACTTCAAACTGAAGGCAGAAAGTACATGTAACAGGGAAGGGGAAAAAGGACTGTAGGGAGCAAAAAACAAGAACTAGAGCGGATGAGAGAGGAGGAACAAAATGAAGATAACTATAAGTAAAAATAACTAGGGTTAGATAACATGTTAACAAAATAACTTAGAAAAAAAGTTGGAGTTAGCAGTAATATTCCACGGCAGTGGAGTTATAAAGGAAGGGTTCTAGTCAGGGAATGCCTGTTTGAATAGCCAGGTCTTTAACTTTTTTTTTTAATTTGAAGGAGCATGGTTCAAGGCGGAGATTCGTGGGTAGTAGGTTCCAGCGGGTATGTGTATACACAGGTATCCCAGCCTCCTCCATACAGTATGCACACCCACATACCATACTGTACACGCAGGTGCACATATACCAATACAGGTATCCCAGCCTCCCCCTTACAGTATGCACACCCACATACCATACTGTACACGCAGGTGCACATATACCAATACAGGTATCCCAGCCTCCTCCATACAGTATGCACACACACCATACTGTACACACAGATGTACATATACTGATACACACAGGTATCCCAGCCTCCTCCATACAGTACACACACCATACTGTACACACAGATGCACATATACTGATACACACAGGTATCCCAGCCTCTTCCATTTAGTATACACACTATATTGTACACACAGATGCACATATACTGATATACACAGGTATCCCAGCCTCCTCCATACATTACACACACACACACCATACTGTACACACAAATGTACATATACCAATACAGGTATCCCAGCCTCCTCCATACAGTACACATACCATACTATACACACAGATGCACATATACTGATACACACAGGTATCCCAGCCTCTTCCATTTAGTATACACACTATATTGTACACGCAGGTGCACATATACTGATACACACAGGTATCCCAGCCTCCTCCATACAGTATGCACACACCATACTGTACACACAGGTGCACATATGTATTACAGGGTAAGTGCAAGGCACTCCCTATACAGACTCCCTTTGCAATATACTGAGGGCATATTATAATTGCTTATTTGTACTTTGATTGTTTTAATATGGAAATCACTCTGGACCTTAGGGTAGCAGCACACACACACATATATAAGATACTCACAAATGTACCTGCATGTACAGACAGAGCAAAATATAGAAGATGTTGTCAGAAAAGAACCATTTGGTCCCTCACATCACCCATTTCTGCCTGCCTAGTATGCGGTCCCAGGTCTTACACTCTTCTCTCTCATGCCACGAAGGTCCTTTTGACTCTGACCCCTGTGGGTTGAATTCTGCCTCAGTTTGGCTCCTATAATCTCCTATATCTCAGTATAAAAGCAAGCGTACATGTCTTTATGCACACACAGTACACGTCTGCAGAATATACGCACACACACACACACTTACTCAAAAACATAAGGGCAGAAGCTATAAAAACCAACATCTTTAGGTGCAGCAGGGAGATAAACAGACAGACCACACAAATATAGAGGGTACACATTGCTTTCTTTGCAGGCCCTGAGATCCTTTGTTGGATCAACATGAGAAGGATCTAAAAATGATGGCAAGAGCTCCTGAATGAATGCCAATGATGGCAGAAAAGGATCAAATGGTCCATCCAGTCTGCCCAGCAAGCTTATGGTAGCAACTGCTTCTCCGTGCAGTTATTCGATGAGTCTTCTTGGAAATTCAGTCAGTGCTAGACGGACTTGGACTTAGAAGCAGTCTTGTGCGTATTCACTTATGTCTGCCTATCAGTACCCCAGACCATAAAAGTCAGGGCCCATGTTGGTGGTCGTCTGAATCCAATTTCTCTTTCCCCCCCCCCCCCCCCAACCGTCAAATGGAGAGCGATGTTGTGGTTGCGTCCAAAGCATCAAGTCTGAAGGCGAGACCGTTGCAGTCTCATCGGGGTTGTCACATGGGGTGGACAAAAGAGCAGTGTGCTCGCCCTTCTTGAGTACGCAAAGCCCAAAAGGAGAAGGGGGCAGCCAGAAGCAGCCCTTGCCCAGGCCGCCGTTGTCCAGCGAGCGCCCTGGCTTTTGTAAACTCCCTGATAAGGTGGGCACCATGGATAACCTTCCAGTCAGTCCAATAAAAAAAAAAAAAAAAAAGAGGTCGCTGCCTGTGAACGAGGCAGTTGTCTCCAGGACTGCACAAGCAGCGGTGATGCGGGATGAGCACTCACACGTTTACAAAGTCACTTTTACTTGCATGCACAGATACACCCGTACGGACATGCACACATGCACACACATCTACACAAGAAAAACGCACATAAGCACAAGGAAATGTGCATAGGCAGAGCACACAACTATACTGTGAATCCACGCATCCCCGTGTCCCAGGCCTGGGAAGACAGGGCAGAGGGACCAAGGGGAGTAGCCCACGTGGCCATCCCGCCTCCCCCGCCTGTGCACACTCAGCAGTGAGAACATAAAAGTACTAATTACTGGTGATACAATGTGGCCTGCAGCACAGATGGGCAAGTAGAGCTCGGGAGACAAACTCAGCACTGTTCCTCTCCTCCCGCCGCAGCGTCACCCTGACAACGCCCACAAGACCTAACACTCTTCTCCCCTCTCACCTCCTACTGCCATCATTTCCTATGGTTTAATTTGTAAAAAAAAAAAAAAAAAAAAAAATCTCAGACATGAACAAACGAAAATCGCACAAAATACAAAAAAAAAAAAAAAATCAAAACAGTGGCTTGGGAGGGGTGAAACTGTGCCTGGGCCATATCCATCCAGGGTCAGAGTCAGCAACGGGTTCCATGCCAACTGAACTGGGCAAGCTGAAGGCTTGTCCTGACTGCCCTCTCAGTGCATCTAAAGCAGGGCTTCCCTTAGCTGTCCTAATACCTCCCCCCCACGCCACCAGTCAGGGGTCTCAGGGTATCTACAATGAATGTGCAAGAGGTAAATTTGCATACGTTGCAAAACCTGGTATATGCAAATTTACTTCATGCATATTCATGGGGAATACCCTGAACGTCTGCGCAGATATGGGAACCCATGCTGTAGGGTGATGCCCTCCTAGATTTAACCTCAGTATTAGCCCAGAGGTTGAAGATCCTCGCTCTCACTAGGCTTCTCCTTAGAATGTGGGTCTGCTGGCAGCCTCTCGCGCACACAGACACGCCAACGTGCTTTTACATACACACCTATGTACACAGACTCCAGCCTTTTCATATGTGGATCTGAACGTGACCTCAAATATTGCAGGCAGCTGTCAGTCCCCTGAGGACTGCCAGCAGCCAGAGCAGGGAAAAAGCTGTTATAAGCGACAGGCATGACTGAGCACTGGCCGGGGCTACCTCAGATAACATTTTCCAGCATATCCAGCCAACTATAGAAAAAAAATACCCCATGTGCCCCACTATCCAGGGCCAGGACGGGGCAGAAGCGAGGAAGGCGACTGCTCTGGGAGTCAACCCCAAGGGGGCGTCATCGGCAGGTCTGCTTTTACCTGTGAGCACAAACGCACAAAGCTCTGCTTATGATGATTTTATGGGTCAGTGGACTGAATCTCTCTGCTTCCTGTTCCAGCCCCTCCCCTCCAAGGCAGCAGGCAAGGAACAGCATGGGGAGCGGAGGGGGTGAGCACCCTGCAAGTCAAAGAAGAGCCCTCTGACCCCTAATCTAGTTCCCCCCTCCCCTCCTGACTGCAGGGACCAGGAAAGGTGTGTGTGTGTGAATTTGCGATCCCTTATTCTGCATTTGGGGAGGGTCTGTGTTCTGAATGGGGGACGGAGGGGAGGGGTTCTGCCAGTGCATAGCTTCTGGGTAGGGACCTGCAGTGGGGCAGCTTGTTCTGGTTTCCCACTAGAAGGTGCTAAGGGAGTTTTAGGACCCAATGCTAAATCTGCAGAGTTGCTGCTTGAGCTCTGGGAGTTTGTGCTGTTTCGGTATAGGAGGTTTGCTATATTTCTGCAGGGTTTTGTGTTATCTCACAAAGTGCCTGGTAATGGAGGGACCTTGTGTCACTGTACCTGAAGTGACACCATAATTCGAATGTTTTTCCTCGGGTGAGTAGCACAGAGCAACATTTCCGTTCAGCCCAGCCAGCTGGTTCAGAGATTATGTTTAACCAATGTAGTATGAATTCCTTTTAAATTGATTTGGGGGGGGAGGGGTGGGGGATTTTCTTTTCAGTCTGTCTCCAAAAATTGCAGATGACCCATTGACCCGACACTGTGAGACATTGTGACATGATTTCAGAAATATAAATACAACAAAGTGTAATATTTAAAAGTATGTTCTCCAATGATGTGATTTTACTGGGGTTATAGTGGGGACATGACTGTTGGATTTAATTATCAAAAATTTAGGAGGAGGCTATGGGTCTGAGATTTAATTGGGGGGGGGGGGGGGGGGAGCACAGGACTGAAGGACCTAGGGTAGTAGCTCCCAAACGTGTCCTGGGGGACCTCCAGGATATCTGCAGGGAATAAGGCTCACGGGCCCTGGGCCGGTTTTATTTTAAGTTTCTGCAGCTATTGCTGCTGCCCGCTGAAGCATGAGAGGGAGAGGAGAGAACTGCTGCTGGGCAGGGGGGGGGGGGGGGGGGGCACTGGTAGGCAAGGGATGGCTGATAGAGAAGGAGATGCTACTGGGCGAGAGAGGAGGATGCAGGTCAAGGAGTGGGAAGGGGAGAGAATAGGAAATGCAGGTTAAGGAGTGGGTGGGGATGAAAGGGGGAGTTCCCTGCAGTGGCTCCCTAATCACTCCCGCATACAGTTCAAGCTCCTCTCTCTCACCTACAAACGCCTTCACTCTGCAGCACCTCACTACCTCTCCTCTCTTATCTCTCTACCCCCCTCCCCGTGCACTCCGCTCGCTCCTCGGATAAGTCACTCTTATCCGTGTCCTTCTCCTCTACCACCAATTCCAGTCTCCCTGCTTTCCACCTGGCTGCACCGTGTGCTTGGAACGGTCTTCCTGAACTGAGGCCTCATGCTCCCTCTCTCGCCCTGTTTAAATCCCATCTTTTTGAAACCGCTTTTAAATCTTATGCCCGATTGTCTGCTTTTAGCCTTGTTAACCAGCTTTCTTTTTTTAGCCACTGTCTTGCTTTATGAAATGCCCCAAGTCTCTTGTCCTGTATGTTTGTCTTATTAGATTGTAAGCTCTATAGAGCAGGGACTGTCTTTTTGTGTTTGCACAGCGCTGCGTATGTCGTGTGGCGCTAGAGAAATGGTAAGTAGTAGCAGTGGTAGAAAGAAAGGGGAATGCAGGGTATGGCATGGGAGAGAAAAGGGGATGCTGGGTAAAGAGTGAGAGAAGATGATTAAGAGAGGGGTGCCAGATATGAAGGGAAAGATGGGGGTGCTCTTTGCTGGAGCCACTGTGCCTTTGCTGCCAATGGAGAAAGCACTGGGCCAGGGCAGCCACTGGTAACTGAGGGAGGGACGGGGGATGTAATTCTGAGTATCTGCCCCAGGTCTACCATTATCCCCTGTATTTCTTCACTTAGCTACCCAAGAAACCAGAAGGGCATCCGACCCCTAAGAGTAAGCATCCTGGGGCCAGCTAAGCAGAATAGTTTGCTCCTGTCACAAGGTCACTGACTGGTTCTACAGGCCGGGGATATCCTAATAGAAGGGCCCTCAGAGAGACAAAACAACGAGAGGATCCTGAGGTCTGAAGCCCGCTGGACACATTATGACTGAAAGATAGCCCAGACCTAACACACACTCTCTCATGGTATATACAGTAACAATATGCACACATTCTGTACATATGAGGGAGAGACAGATATACACACACATTACATACTGTAAAAATATACCCACACTGAAGCAGAGATATATACAGACTCAGTGTATATATTTCTTTATTTTGCCTTTTCCCAAAATTGGTCTCAAGGCAGATTACAAAAAATGTAAAGGCATTAGAACAGCTTACAATCGAATCGGAATTTGCAATTAATATAGCATTGGGATCTAGCATATGAAAACCCATTTCTGAATAATTTCAAGCGATATACACACACTATGTATATGAGGTAGAGGTACACACTGAGTATATATACTGTAAAAATATACACATACTGTGAGGTAGAGATATACACACACCACCTCAGTGTATATAAAATAAAAATATATACACACTATGTATATGAGGTAGAGGTACACACTGAGTATATATACTGTAAAAATATACACATACTGTGAGGTAGAGATATACACACACCACCTCAGTGTATATAAAATAAAAATATATACACACTATGTATATGAGGTAGAGGTACACACTGAGTATATATACTGTAAAAATATACACATACTGTGAGGTAGAGATATACACACACCACCTCAGTGTATATAAAATAAAAATATATACACACTATGTATATGAGGTAGAGGTACACACTGAGTATATATACTGTAAAAATATACACATACTGTGAGGTAGAGATATACACACACCACCTCAGTGTATATAAAATAAAAATATATACACACTGTGTATATGAGGTATATTTATATATATTCATACACACACACGCACACCATCTCAGTGTATATAATATAAAAATATATACACACTATGAGGTACAGATTACAACACACACTATCTCCATGTATACATTGTGAAGATCTGCACACACACTGTGCATAGGAGGTAGAGAGACAGACCCACATGCTGTTTCAGACTGGCTAAATACAGCTCTAAGAGTCCATGTACCACAAAGGAACCTTCGTTCGGCTAACAAGGCACTACTAACAATCCCTACAGTAAAATCAGCAAAACTAACCCAAGTAAGAGAAAGGGCTTTATCACTGGCTGGGCCCTTTCTATGGAACACAATGCCCACTGAACTAAGATTACAGAGTGACATCAAATCCTTTAAAAAAACCTTAAAGACATGGCTCTTTAAGCAAGCCTTTCCAAAAGAGACAGTGGGGTAGAGAGGGAGAGAGAGAATGAAAAATACAGAAAAACGCAGCCAGAATAAATGGCACCACAATATTATAAATACATAGTACAGTAGAGAATTAGACCGAAAGAAAGTACCTCAATAAACCTTCCCAGAACTAATCCATCACTACCCAAAAATTTATCTTTATTAATGATATTGTAACCGTTTTTAGTTGGCACTTGTTAGAATGTACAATACCCACCTATATATACATTATTTGTGCCTATTTGTAAACCATTGCGATGGTACATTGCTTAGCGACGGTATAGAAAAGTTTTAAAATAAAATATACTGTAAAGATACACGCACACCGAGCATAGGAGGTAGAGAGACAGACCCACATGCTGTTTCAGAGTATATACTGTAAAGATACTCGCACACCGTGCATAGGAGGGAGAGACAGACCCACATGCTATTTCAGAGTATATACTGTAAAGATACACGCACACCCTGCATAGGAGGTAGAAAGACAGACCCACATGCTGTTTCAGAGTATATACTATAAAGATACTCGCACACCATGCATAGGAGGTAGAGAGACAGACCCATGCTGTTTCAGAGTATATACTGTAAAGATACACGCACACCGTGCATAGGAGGTAGAGAGACAGACCCACATGCTGTTTCAGAGTATATACTGTAAAGATACTCGCACACCGTGCATAGGAGGTAGAGAGACAGACCCACATGCTGTTTCAGAGTATATACTGTAAAGATACTCGCACACCGTGCATAGGAGGGAGAGACAGACCCACATGCTGTTTCAGAGTATATACTGTAAAGATACTCGCACACCCTGCATAGGAGGTAGAAAGACAGACCCACATGCTGTTTCAGAGTATATACTGTAAAGATACTCGCACACCGTGCAATGAGGTATTTGGAGCTGGCCTTAGGGCAGGGTGAGCTGGGCAATTGCCCAGGGTGTTGTAATTTGAAGGGATGCCTTGAATGCTGCCAGCATCACCCTTTGGACTGGGTCAGATCTGCCTCCAAGCAACCCTCCCACCATACACGCAGCTGGCAAGAGAAGCGAACTTTAATAGTGCGTCAGCATCCTCTGCTGCACAGGGCCTGTCTGCCAGGGTGAGCTGCAAGTTCCCACAGATCTGTGTGAGATCCGGTCAAGATCGAGGTTTATTTGGGATGTTTAACCATATAAATTCCACAGGGCAAGAAGAAATATCCCCTAGAGGAGAGGGACCAAAGGGGACGAACTGATGGAGAGTGCCCATTCCATCCAGTGCGAGCAGGAGATCGATTCCCAAACCAAATATATAGTTTTTTTCAGGAATCAGGCAAGCAAGGGCATTTATCTGATAGAAAAATGAACTAATGAAATCACGGGTCTTAATTGTTTTTATGCATTCATTTCGTTTGAGCACTGACAAGCACTTAGCTGCTAGAGCAGATGGAGGGATAGCAATGGCCGGTGAGGCAATGCTCTCTGGTCCCAGTAAGCCAGGGAAAACACCCAGGCTGGGGGAGACAGGTCCCAAGCCTATGATACTCAGTGTGGCACTTTTGCCAGGGCAGGATGCTCTCAGCACCCGTCATGATGATAATAATAAACTCTCCCCTCTCTGCCTCCCTATCATCTTTTAGCTGACGCGCTTTCCAGATGCTTGGATCCCAGGCTCTGCTGACCAGGAACTTCCTCTCATCTCCAAGCCAGGAGTTCGGGTATTTTCAGTCTGGATTCTGGTTAGAGGAGGACTGACTCAGTGTTATTCACCATTCAGCTGTTCCGCGTACCTGTACAACCTGCAACCCAGTGCAGTCGTATTTGCATATTATTTCTAGAGCACTGGAACTATTACATAAATATAATATAAAAAAAAGCACATTCCAATCTATGTTACCTGTGCACATTACTACTTTGCTCTCAAACATTACTGGAATACAAAGACCTACTCTTCTGACTTAAAGTAGTTCATTTCCCAATAAGAAGTAAAACTTGACCCTCGGCTTCCGGCGATCCCCTCCGACTTATCTCCGGGGTGACTGCAACGGCTGCAGAGGTCAACTTGCTCCCCCCCCCCCCCCAATCTAAAATGTGGGCTACAGGAAAAGGATTTAGAGTTCCCAAGACGTACAAGTCAGGATCTGATCCAGCTCATCGCCAATTGTCCACCACAAATTTGAACATTTTTTTAAAACTCCGTTCTGCAGAAAATTTAATCCGATCTGCAACATTTCAGTGAGCTTAATGACACGTCCTTCGTCCTGGAAACAACAGATCACAGATGCCCCCACCAGAAAACAGATACTCCACCAGATCACAGATGGCCCCACCAAGACAAAATAACCCCACCAAATCAGTTTCCCCTACTAGCAAACAGATGCCCCTACCAAGGCACAAATATCCCACCAGATCACAGATGCCCCTAACAGATACCCCACCAGATAAGATATGCCCCACCAACAAACAGATGGCACAAACGTTCCCGCCTGATCATAGATGTCCCCACCCGGGCACAGATACCTCAACAAAGGTACAAATATCCCACCATGTCAGATCAGACAGAAATGCTCCACCACCTGCAAACGGATACCCCACTAGATCAGAGTTGCTCGACCCAAGAGAGTGCTGGTGCCAATGCCATACCTTACTAGTGGAAATGCCAAACCACCACGTCCGGACCTGCCAACCAGCTTCATTCTGGCTCTTCTCCTTGGGCACCCGAGGCGGGGAAGGTCTGTCCCTCTGGTCTTCTTCTCTCCTTGAAATGTTTCTTTTGAATCCTCTTGGTTTTAAGAAACCGCGCTCCTTGTGCTATCTCATCGCTTCCTTTCCCCGGCTGCCCAGCACCTCTCTCCGTCCGTCCGTCCTTCCTTCCCTCTCTCTGTCTCTCTCCCTCCAGGTCCGGCTCTGCTCTCCGTCGCCACCTTCGGCTGCTTTATCTCACTGGGTGCAGCGCCGCCCCTGCCTCTCCTCCGGGGGCGGGGCCGGGCGCTCTTCTCGCGCGACTCATTGGCTTCTCCTTCCACGATGCGAGTCCCAGGCGGCATCTCCTTAAAGGCACAGGCACCTAAGGCAAAGGGCTCGCTCAGCCCAAGATGAGATGTAAAAGCAGCAGGAAAGTTCCCCGGCAGGGCTTGCACCGCCACTTGCGGGCTGCCGTTCACTTTGGGCCGGGAGGGAGCAGTAAGAGTGGGTCCATGAAAGCCCTCCGAGTCAGCTTACGTTTCAACGTCAAGTGCTTTTTTTTTTCTCCCCGCTGGTTTGTTGTAGTATTGGAGAGCACTGCAGGGGTTGTGGGACCCTCGCCCATGGTTGTAACACTACACAGGTTGTGGTACAGGAGATTGTGAGACCTTCAAATACAGTTATAATACTGGGGAGCACTGCAGGGGATGTGCGTCCCGCACACATGGTTGTAACACTGCACAGGTTGTGGTACAGGAGAGTGCGGGACCCTCACATAGAGTTGTAGAATTGGGGAGCACTGCATGGGATGTGCGTCCCTCACACATGGTTGTAACACTGCACAGGTTGTGGTACAGGAGAGTGCGGGACCCTCACATAGAGTTGTAGAATTGGGGAGCACTGCAGGAGATGTGCGTCCCTCACACATGGTTGTAACACTGCACAGGTTGTGGTACAGGAGAGTGCGGGACCCTCACATAGAGTTGTAGAATTGGGGAGCACTGCATGGGATGTGCGTCCCTCACACATGGTTGTAACACTGCATAGGTTGTGGTACAGGAGAGTGCGGGACCCTCACATAGAGTTGTAGAATTGGGGAGCACTGCAGGAGATGTGCGTCCCTCACACATGGTTGTAACACTGCACAGGTTGTGGTACAGGAGAGTGCGGGACCCTCACTTAGAGTTGTAGAATTGGGGAGCACTGCAGGAGATGTGCGTCCCTCACACATGGTTGTAACACTGCATAGGTTGTGGTACAGGAGAGTGCGGGACCCTCACTTAGAGTTGTAGAATTGGGGAGCACTGCATGGGATGTGCGTCCCTCACACATGGTTGTAACACTGCACAGGTTGTGGTACAGGAGAGTGCGGGACCCTCACATAGAGTTGTAGAATTGGGGAGCACTGCATGGGATGTGCGTCCCTCACACATGGTTGTAACACTGCACAGGTTGTGGTACAGGAGAGTGTGGGACCCTCACATAGAGTTGTAGAATTGGGGAGCACTGCATGGGATGTGCGTCCCTCACACATGGTTGTAACACTACACAGGTTGTGGTACAGAGAGTGTGGGACCCTCACATATGACTGTAGACTTCTTGGAGATGTTCAGAACATGTTGCAGTTTGTATCATGGTGGGGGTGACTGCACACGTGATAGGAAGAAAAGCGTCCTTCTGCCACCCATTTCAGCTCCACAAGTCCTGTTTTTAATAGGAGGTTCACGAATGAACTGCCACTGAAATCCCAGAACTCGGCAGGTTTCTCTGAACAGGACCTTGGCACAGTGGGAACCCTTCAGGGCTGATGCCCACGTAGGTGAACTGGTTGCCCGTGCTGAGCACACACAGTGATAGATCAGACCACACATAACTGCACTCCCTGCTGCAGCTCTGCATGCATTATGTAAGCATTATATGTTACATACTTCTGCAATTAATGGCCAGCATGTACCTCGTCTCAAATAATTAACACAGTGAACGGTATGTGATCGTAGTACTCAGTCACTTCTCATTGCTCTGATCTTGTTTTTAATGGGCTTGGGGCACATTAGGATCCTACAAAATTAAAATATGCACTGCCAAGAAAACGAATCATGACAAGAAAGAAAAGCCACGTCAGTAACCATCTATTCCTCTCACTCTTCAGTGCTAATTTTGTCTTTTTTTTTTCTCTTGCCATCTGTTCTTTCTTATCCTGTATCAAGCTGTCTCTTGATTTTCTTCTGCTTCTGGGCTTCTCTTTCCAGCTGTCTATTCACCTGTTCTTACTGCAGGTCTCTCCTGATCCCCATTGCCACTGACTGCGCTGTACAAAGGGGCAATGGAGGGGGAGGGGGGGAGGGGCGCAATACCTGTTTGGGTGCTGCCCTGTGAATGAAGCGGTTGCCATGACACCCTCGGATGTACATGCCAGCCAACTTCATGTTCTAGAAAGAAAGCATAGAGGGGGCTGAGGGGAGGGCAGCAGGCAGGCGTATCAACAATTGCCGCTTGAGTGTTCGCAGCTGTTGAGTCATCATTGCCAGGGTTATCAGTGCCCACCTCAGGTCAAAGTGACTCGAAGGGGAGAGGACCCCCATGCCTCAAATGACTGAGCAAGATGTGTCATGCCTTAGTGCGAAAAGGTTTGAATGCATGTTCACCTTAACGCAATGTAATAGCCAGGCATCTCGTAGGACGTAGGGCACGGGTGTGACATCACCAAAAATGAACAGCCAATCAGGCTGCAAGCTGCTAGGGTCCTGCTGTAAACCCCACGTGTGCACGGTGCCCCCCTCTGCCTTTGGTGAGACCGCAGGTGCTCTGCTGGCACTCTGCTGAGCCCTAATCCTACACCTCCCCCTCAGCAACACATTCCCCTACACCCCACCCTCCTTGAAAGGCAGCAATGGTGTGAACAGAGCCCCCCCCCCCAAAAAAAAACAAAAACAGTTCAACTGGCAAAGGAGAGAATGAGTCAGGCAGGCAAACAAACGGATAGAAAGGACAGTGGCTTTATCTGCATCACCATTAGAAGCTGGTGGCCCCCACACAGACTGAATTTATTTTCCATGTGCAATATGGAAATAACCTCATTTCCTGCACTTAGCAATTCAATATTTGCCAATTTATGCCAGGAAACTGGCCACTTCTCCCTTTCAGCCCTCGCCCTTCCCCTATATACACCTTTGCACAAGCACACATTGGCTGGAAGTGGGCAAAGTGATTAGGCCACTGGAGAGGGAAATGGGAGTGTCTGACAGTTGTGCACGTACAATAAACTGTGGGTGGTTCAGATACAAAAAAAGAGAGAATGAGAAGAGTTGTCAATTTCCAAGCAAGTGAAACTGAAGGCTCAAAACTGCATGAGCAGAATGCTGGCCACCTGCAGCACCCCAAGCTTGTCTCCTCAGAATCAATTCCTTGTTTCTCAGCTACCAGCAGCGGTCTTTACTCGCAAAGAGCAAAGGAACAAGGTACAGGGCAGGACGCATTAATGACCAGCAAGCTTCAGTCACAGATTAATGTGAATGAATGACTCCCAAGCCATGTTCTGTTAGGGCATAATGACATAAAGTATTTGGACATAATGGTGTGCAGGGCAGTGTGATAGCAACTCTGCCTGTAATGCCACCCAGCCATGCATGTGCCAGGAGTATTGTCACTTCTAGGGCCTCATGGGTAAGCAGCCTCGCTCTGCTAGGGTAGGAAGCCATGAATCTGCGACATGGGGTATCGGGAGGTGCTTGTGCAGGAGACTGGAACCTGGGTTCACTCCATGGCTAGGAATTTGCCTGCTGAGGCTGTTGAGGACCTTCGATCTTCATGGCGAGGGTGCCTCCACCCATAAAAGCCTTTTGTAGAAAGACTAACGGGCCAATGCAATAAGGTACGCTCAGCCTAGTACACAGGTCAACCCGCAGCTGAACGCGCATTTTGGACGCGCGAGACGAACACGCGATGCAATAAGGGGATTAGCGCGTCCAAACGCGTAGCTAATAGCGCTCATCACATGTAAATGTCATCAGGTAGATGAGGCTATTAGCTATTACCCCAATGCAAAAAACCACCGTGCGCCCAACGCACACTTTTTAACATGGCAAATTTAATGCCAGCCCTGGAGCTAGTGTAAAGTCTTCCCGTGCATCATGGGCTTTACTAAAAAAAACAAAAAAATACTGCTTTTCTGTGGTTCCTCCTACTTAGTATCTTCATAAGAACAGGCCATACTGGGTCAGACCAAGGGTCCATCAAGCCCAGCATCCTGTTTCCAACAGTGGCCAATCCAGGCCATAAGAACCTGGCAAGTACCCAAAAACTAAGTCTATTCCATGTAACCATTGCTAATGGCAGTGGCTATTCTCTAAGGGGCGGATTTTAAAAGGCGCGCGAATAGCCTACTTTTGTTTGCGCTCCAGGCGCAAACAAAAGTACGCTGGATTTTAGTAGATACGCGTGGAGCCGCGCGCAATCTGCTAAAAACCTGGATCGGCGCGCGCAAGGCTATGGATTTTGTATAGCCGGCGCGCGCCGAGCCACGCAGCCTACCCCCGTTCCCTCCAAGGCCGCTCCGAAATCGGAGCGGCCTCGGAGGGAACTTTCCTTTGCCCTCCCCTCACCTTCCCCTCCCTTCCCCTACCTAACCCACCCGCCCGGCCCTGTCTAAACCCCCCCCTTACCTTTGTCGGGGGATTTACGCCTCCCAGAGGGAGGCGTAAATCCCCGCGCGCCAGCGGGCCTCCTGCGCGCCGGGCCGCGACCTGGGGGCGGGTACGGAGGGCGCGGCCACGCCCCCAGACCACCCCGGGCCGTAGCCACGCCCCCGTACCCGCCCCCAAAACGCTGCCGACACGCCTCCGAAACGCCGCAACGACCGGGCCCGCCCTCGACACGCCCCCCTCGGAGAACCCCGGGACTTACGCGAGTCCCGGGGCTCTGCGCGCGCCGGGAGGCCTATGTAAAATAGGCTTCCCGGCGCGCAGGGCCCTGCTCGCGTAAATCCGCCCGGTTTTGGGCGGATTTACGCGAGCAGGGCTCTGAAAATCCGCCCCTAAGTGAACTTAATAGCAGGTAATGGACTTCTCCTCCAAGAACTTATCCAATCCTTTTTTAAACACAGCTATACTAATTGCACTAACCACATCCCCTGGCAACAAATTCCAGAGTTTAATTGTGCGTTGAGTAAAAAAGAACTTTCTCCGATTAGTTTTAAATGTGCCACATGCTAACTTCATGGAGTGCCCCCTAGTCTTTCTATTATCCGAAAGAGTAAAAAAACGATTCACATCTACCCGTTCTAGACCTCTCATGATTTTAAACACCTACTAATATCTAATATCTAATCCTTGCAATGACTAAAAATTATTAAAAAATGAACGGCTTAATGCAAAAAAAAAAAAAAATTGGGGGGGGGGGGGGGGGGGGGAGGCGGACAATATACACGCTCCAGGCGATGTATATTGTGTGTGTATATTATGCTGGTAAATTATCTGCGGTGGGATAAAATGGATGCTTGTATTGAGTGTCCGTTTTCCTGACCTGCTCACAGCCACGTCTCCTGAGCTCCTGATGCTCTTGAGCACTCGGGATGCACAATTTATCCCTAGCGGATCCTTTTTAGCACAGCAGCTCATTAGAATATCGCATTGTGTGCCCAAGAGAGGTGGATGTGCCTGCATGCACTGAAAAAATGGCTGCCCAGTTTGGGCTCATGTTTTTATGTGCGTGATACTGCATCAGCCCCTAAGACTGCCCTCAGGAAACATGCAAAAGGGGTGCCGTCCTAAAATACTGGAAATGACAATACTCAGGATGGTATTTAGATCGGTTCCTGGGTATCTGGGCAGGTAAGATTTCACATGCATGCTGTACCAGTCCTTGTCTAGTAGGAAAATGGACCAGGTTGGATGGGAGAGGCTAATGTGCTGTTAAAAAAACAGATTGGTATTAGTCTGCAATTGGGCCAGCTGTACTTAGTATTTTTCCACAAACATATATAAAGCAGAAGAAACCCTTTTGTTTATCTGTGCCAAAGTCATTTGGAGTTATCATGTGCTTAATTTTTACTGACCACTGTGTCCCAGCTGGCAATGCGAGGCTTCTGTCTTTCTACTGAGCAGAGACATCAGGACCAGGCGCTCTCACTACACAAGAGTAGAGTGCAATACCTTTGCTTCCATACACAAGACAAACTCTCCTGACCTCAAAGCAGGGAGCCAATACCTTTGGGAACTAGTTGACAGTTGAGATCATGCATAAACGTCCTGCATCGCACCTACTCTTCACCTGACATTTCAGAAATTTCAAAAGATAAATAGCGTACATTAGACATCCTATAATAAGCCAGTTTTGGGTAGAAGAAGAGACGCAGAGAGGATGATTGCTCCAGTCAGGTGATTCTGGTTCTGTGTGAGCAACTGATCTCTTTTCCTGTCTCTGTCTTGTCATCACGGGTCCACATTTTACATCTGGCTAAAATGAGACATTCCCTTAGTATTCTGCATCTACCTCCTCAGGAAATTAAAAAATCATGGTATAGGAGGCAGCGAGCTATTGTGGATTGGTAACTGGTTAAAAGGCAGGAAACAGAAGGGAGGACTAAATGGTCAGTTTTCCGAATGCAGAAAGGTCATTTGTGGAGCACTTGTGATCTGGAAAAGGGAACGACGAGGGAGGTGATCAAGTCTGCAGATGACACAAAATTATTTAAAGGTGTTAAAACAGCAGTGGATTGCGAGGGACTGCAGAAGGACCTTGTGAGACTGGGCAGACTGAGCATCAGAATGGCAGATGAAATTTAATGTGGAAAAGTGCAAAGTGATGCAGGTAGAGGGAAAATTAATTCAAACAAGAGGTACATAATGCAGGAAAAGGACCTTGGCGTCCTTGTGGACAATACACTGAAATCCTCAGCTCAGTGTACAGCAGCGGTCCACAAAGCAAGCAGAATGCGAATAACGATCCGAAAAGGAACAGAGAACAGAATGGAAAAAAAAAATCATACTGTCTCTGGTTTCAAGCCATGGTGTGACCTGCACTTGGAGTATTGTGTGCAGTTCAGGTCACCACATCTCAAAAACAGACAGAGCAGAACTAGAGGAGGGCAAGAAACAGGGCTGGGTTTATGCATCCAGTATCCGTCGGCAGTGGCGGCGGGCACCCCCCTTCAAGATGCAAGGTGAGCAGTAAACTCCCAGCCATGCCTCAGCAGCAGCTTGAAAAAGTAAATTCAGGACAGGCCTGCCCCGCGGCTGCCAGTTTGCACTAAAGGCCCCGCAGTGGTCCTGCCCCCTCCTCCCACGCGGGCTTCCTGTGCAGGGCACTGGGGTAACAGGTGGCTGCAGGCGGCCCCTCCGCGGGATGGGGGGACTCGGCCACTTTAGGTAGACGCCTGGGAGGCAGGCTCAGATCGAGGCATAGCATCAGTGGCGATGCTCCAGCGCCTATCAGAATTTGGTGCCAGAAGCAGCGGCCTCTTGTCACCTATGTCTTAATACTGGGCCCGACCATGAGAAATGCTATAGGAAATGGAACAGCTCCCCCGTGATGAGAGGCTACGCGAGTTAGGGCTTAGAAAAGCGAGAGGGGACATGATAGAAGATTATAAAATCATGAGCAGGGTGGAACAGATAAATAAGTTACCTTTTCAAAAAAAAAAAAAAAAAAAAAGACCGTAACAAGGGAACACTCCACTAAACTAACAATCAACAGATTTAAAACAAATCATAGGCAGCACTTTTTCACTCGGAGCGCAATCAAACTGTTGTAATCTGCTGCCAGAGAATGTGAGCAAGGCAACTAGCATAGCGGGGTTTAAAATAGGTTTGGACAAGTGCCTGGAGGAAAAGTCTATAAAACACTATTAGCCAGGTAGACTAAAGAAAGCTACTGCTATTTCTGGCAGTGAGTAACAGGCTGGCCACTGTTGGAGACAGAGTACTGGGCTCAATGGACCTTGGTCTAATTTAACTTGGCATTCCTTATATTCTTAACCACAAGGTTGGGAAAAGAATCAAGCCTATTATGCTGCTATTGTGTAGTGATAGGTAGTGGCTATATCTTAAATCTAATTGGATAATAACAGTTTATTGACTTCTCCTCAAGTAACTTGTTCAAACCTTTTTTAAATCCAGTTATGCTAACTGTCTTAACCACATGAATTCCAAAGCTTAATGGTGCACTAATTGAAAAATAATTTTCTCTGATTTGTTTTGAATGTGCTACTGACTAACTTCATGGAGTGTCTCCTAGTCTTTTTATATTTTGACAGAGTAAATAATCAATTTATATTTATCTGTTCTACTCCATTCTTGATCTTAAAGACCTCTATCATATCTCCCCTCAGCCGTCTCTTCTCCAAGCTGAACAGCCCTAACCTCTTCATCCTTTCCTCATAGGGGAGCTGTTCCATCCCTTTTATCATTTTGGTTGCCCTTCTCTGAACCTTCTCCATCGCAACTATATCTTTTTTGAGATGCGGCGACCAGAATTGTACACAGTATTCAAGGTGTGGTCTCACCATGGAGCGATACAGAGGCATTATGACATTTTCAGTTTTATTCACCATTCCCTTTCTAATAATTCCCAACATTCTGTTTGCTTTTTTGACTGCCGCAGCACACTGAGCCAATGATTTCAACGTATTTTAAAGGGAAGGGGGGGGGGGGGGGGCAGATGGACGAGAAGTCCTTCTAGGCCAGCATCTCCGGCAGATATTTCCCATTTGGTCTACATGCGGAAGACTGAAGTTCCTTGTAAGCAGGGCCATCCGTGACAATGTCTTACATCAAGTCTGAATTTTCTGCTGCTTTCTGTGCTGGACCTTTGGTTAGGACTTCCATGTTCGGTGAAGCCTTCCCAGCTTTTTGCAAGGTAACCCCAGAGTAATTCAGCTTCTCCCTTGCTTTTCCTGTATAAACCCCCTTTCCGTAATAACATGAAACAAGCACCAAATCCACAGCTCTTGGATTATGCGAGGACAGGGAGAGCAGTGGCTCAGCTCTGGACAGCACAGGCATTTTCCCCTTGGAGGCAAGAGCGAAAGAGCAAGAGAAAAAGGGTAAGAAAGGAAGAAGAGCTGAACAGTCAGAGAGGACTGCAGAGACAGAGACCGAGTGTCCTATTGATGGATGAATACACCCCGAGCAGGGCCGGTGGAAGCACTAGGTGTTTGCCTAAATGGCGCAGCGACAGTATGGCCTCTCCTTCCCATCCGTGTGGCACAGAGTAAATAGGAGATGGTACGGCGTGGGTCCGCGCGGGCAGGAAGGAGGAGAGGCCAAGCCATTGCCCACCAGAAGCAGAAGGAAGAACCGCGCATCCCTCGCCGCAGAAAGAGGCGATATTGCCCCCCGGGCTCACGTGGCATTGAAGAGCAGAAGAAGCAGCAGCAGCGCACGCCCCCGCCTGACGCCAGGGACAGATTTAGGATTTTGTCGCCCATAGGCACGTTTGGTGCTGTCACAACCCCCCCTGGAAAGGAAGCGGAGGGCTGTTCTCTGAGACTCGGCAGAGCTGGAAGGCAGCACGTTTTAGCCAGCCTGCTGCCCCTAAATGTTTATGAATCCAAAGGGACAGGGAGAATAATTGTCTCCTAGGCGAATCTATACATCCGCATTTAAAGAATCTGTATGGAGGTCAGCAAGCCGGGAGTATATGCAGAACTTCTCACCTCCAAGGAGAAGTATCCCGAAGCTCTCAATCTTTCACCCAACGGCCCATAAAGGATACTCAATAAAATCTGTCGTCTAACATTGTTTCATCAACATGTGCTTGCTGTGATTTGGGGATGGATTGTTTTTATATGTAATCAAAAAGCCTTGAAAAATAGACGACAGATTTTATTGTGTATCCTTTATGGGCCGTTGGGTGAATGATTGAGAGCTCCGGGATACTTCTCCTTGGAGGTGAGAAGTTCTCCACATACTCCTGGCTTGCTGACCTCCATACAGATTCTTTAAATGCGGGTGTACAGATTTGCCTAGGAGACAATTATTCTCCCTGTCCCCCTTTGGATTCATATTATGGTCTTAAGGAGTTTGATTGACTTTTGTTTTCAGTCTGTTCACCATCCTAGGCACAGGCATAATGAGTGCCTATTGACAAATCCAAGGCTGCCCACCATAGGAAGTAGCAGCATTGGCCCTGGTCCATGGTCAGCAATAGGAAAAGGAACAGGGGCCCATAGAATCAGGAGGAGGAGCAGCACGGCCACAGCCATTAGGAGCAGAGCAGCATCAGCCCCCACAGCCTGAAGAAAAAGCAAGAGTCCCGACAGCCACAGGGGCTGAAGGAGGAGGCAGCTGCTGCTGTTGGCTTTGTATTCTGAGGGGGAGGGGGAGGAAATAAGTGAGAGAGAGCCTATATGTGTGTGTGTGAGCACATCTGGTTTGTGTGTGTGTGTGTGAGAGAGCATGTGTGTGTGAGAGAGAGCATGTCTGTGTGTGTGTGAGCATGTCTGGTTTGCATGTGTGAGACAGAGCATGTCTGTGTGAGAGAGCATGTCTGTGTGAGAGAACATGTCTGTGTGAGAGAACACGTCTGGTTTGTGTGTGTGTGTGTGTGAGAGAGAGCATCTGTGTGTGAGAGAACATGTCTGTGTGTGTGAGTGAGAGAGAGCATGTCTATGTGTGTGAGCACATCTGGTTTGTGTGTGTGTGTGTGAGAGAGATGTGTGTGTGTGAGAAAGCATGTTCCTGTGACTGAGGATGTGTGTATATATAAAAAAAGAGAGAGAGAGAAAGGAGAAAGTTTGTGAGCAACAAGCCCTTTCCCCTCCCCCTGCTAATCTATGATAATCTCAGGGCATCTGGAAATCAGAGTAATCCAGGTACAGCCAGCAGGGGATTTTTATTCCTATTAGTTTTAAATATTGAGTGGTGTTTGTATCTGCCGTTTTGAAATATTTTATTGGTATTTGGAAAATTTGTATGAGTTTTAAATTATTGGATGTTCTATTTGTCAGCTGTTTTGAAATATGTATTCTTTTTATTAGTATGGTTTTTACTTTTGTTGATGATTTATATTTCTTGATTGGATTATTTGATCTTTTATGAGGAACTGTAAAGTTTCTGTTTTTCCATTGTTGCACTGCATACATAGTCTAGCTTGTTGCAGTTTGCAGTTCAGCTTTTTGTTTGCACGTTTGTATTTCCACTTTATGATCACTTTAGTCTGCATTTGATAGGGTCTGTTTGTATTTTGCATGTGTGACCGAGTTGACATATTCTGCTAGCATGTAGGTTCTTTGTAGGGATCTATAGCAACTTGGCTTTTTCTGTTTTCCTAACAGGAGATGTATTGTCATTGTAGGGCCTAGTATAATAATTGCAGTGTTGCCTTTTCATAAGTAGGGTTGTTGGTGTTTGAGTTCTGGCAGTTATTGCAGTTTTGATATGAAAGATTTACTATATTGAAATTATAATTCAGTTTACTCATGGCTTTCTGAGGGCCAAGCCAATACTCAATACATATTACAATAGGCCAAATACCAATTCCAAAGGTCTTCTGTACTTTTTTTCAGGGTTTCTAGTTGGCACAACGGCAGTGCATGTAAATAATCATATTGTAAGTGATATTTTTACCTCAGAAGACTGTACTTTGAATGTTCTTGCTCATGTAAAATCTATTACTGTAAATGCATCATTTTTAATTGTGTGTGTGGGGAGGGTGTGAGTGGGGAGGGGCTGTAAGTTTTGCCCAGGGTACCTAATACCCTTGCACCGGCCATGACCCTGAGCTTTCAGTTCTGATTCCTTCTGCAGTAGCTGAGTTGAGTATTTTGAACCAATAAACTGAGAAGCTGCAGATTACAATCAGGAAGGGCTTCAAAGCAGCTATATACAGACTGCTCAAAGGTCTTTACACCCTCTGACTTTTGGCACAAAGATCACTCCAAAGCGCAGGCTGAATCTAGCCAGTGAATACTGTTCTGGTGCAGAAGAGCTGCCCTAATGATTTTCTGCACTATCGGGTCGATACAGTACAGTACTCCGGCGGAGCGCACTGTTAGCCCAGGTTTGGACGCGCGTTTTCGATGCACTAGCTTTACCCCTTATACAGTAAGGGGTAATAGGGCATCCAAAACGCGCGTCCAACCCCCCCGAACTAATAGCGCCCGCAACATGCAAATCCATGTTGATGGGCCTATTAGTCATTCCCGCGCAGTTCTGTAAGTAAAATGTGCAGCCAAGCCGCACATTTTACTTTCAGAAATTAACGCCTGCCCAAACTGTTAGGTCAAATAAGACATAGGCTTCTTATTTTTACAAAATAACTTAGAAGCTTTACATGGAACTGTTAAGTAAGGTATGAGCTTCTTATTTTACAAAATACCTTAGTAACTTGATGGCTTGAAAACTTAAACTTAATAACTTAATTTAACTTAAACTTAATAACTAGAGTTTTAACAGAAAGGTGCGAATAGGCATTAATAACAGAGAAACTGAGGAAATTACGGCGTCATTTGGAAATTACATTGAAAGAGAGTAACCATCTTGTTATAATGAGCATAGGGGGGCCTTTAAGAGAAAAGCATCAAACTTGTTGATTTGTTGCTGTCGGCGAACGTTAGTGTAGTTATTTCCTGGGGATTCGAGAAGCGGATTGATGGAATTCTGGTGGTCGGAGGTGTGGAGGGGGTTAGGTCTCTGGAGGAAAGGCGTTTTGGAAGAGCCATGTTTTCAGATGTTTTTTGGAATATTTGAGTCGAATGTTGGGTTCTAAGTTGTGGTGGTAGATTGTTCCAGAGGGAGGGAAGGTCCTGCGACTGATAGGGCGCGTTTCCTGACTGAGGATAAGTGCACTGGTTTTGTTTTTTTTTTGGGGGGGGGGGGGGATTGTGAGGAGCCCGGATTCGGTGGAACGAAGACTCCTTTGTGGGGTGTAAAGGTGGAGGGATGTGTTTACCATATTACCACACATACATATTACCATACAATGGAGGCAGTACATGCAAATCTCGCTTGCATGTTCCTTGTGGCTAGCCTGAAAACCAGGCCACCCATGATATAGATGATTTTGAACCCAGTTAAGCAGCCATAAATGAAATTAAAGAAAAGAAAAACATGGCCCGGAATACCCTCATGGAGGCACTTGTCCATATTCAGTCTCACCTGTCTCAGAGCCACAAATATTTTCAGCGTGGGGGAGGGGGATGCAGGAGGGAAGCACAATTGCCAGCTCCCCCTAATTATTGTTTGCTCTTTTTTTTATGATGTATATTGTATTTCTGATGTATTATATTTCTGATGTATTACCAGTGCACTTTCATGTTCTGTGAACTGCCTAGGACTGGAGTCTGTTTAAGGAAAGCGGTACACAAATATAACATAACATAAAACTGCGCTCACTGAGTAGCGGAGCTACTGCAGGGCAGGAATGAGGTTGCACTGGCAGAGCTGTGTATAAGGGATCTTAGGACAGAAATAGCAGGTGGTACTACGGGGCAGGCGTGAAGTGTGGAGGAGTAGCCTAGTGGTTAGAGCAGCGGGCTAGAAATCAGGGAAAACAGCATTCAATTCCCCCTGCTACTCCATGTGACCTTGGGCAAGTCACTTCACTCTCCATTGCCTCGGGTACGAAGTTAGATTGTAAGCCCTGTGGTGATGGGAAAATAGCTCCATTACCTGAATGTAATTCACTTTGGAATATAAATCACATTAATAACAATAAAGGTACACGGGCAGAGCTATGTATGAGGGATCTCAGTGCTGGAACAGCAGGGCAGGAGGGAGGTGTACTGGCAGAGCCGTGTCATGCCGAAGCCCAGTAATGTAGCAGGCACGTTGCAGGGCAGGTTTGTACTCACTTACAGTAGTTGATGTTCCTGCTGTTTGGCACATACACTACCTATGACACAACCCTGCTGGTTTTGAATCTTGTTTTGCTCTCCGTGGACCACCTGAGATAAAAATTCACTTTCCAGTGCAGCTTGTCTAGCCATAAAATCTGCTCCACTCTGCCTCATTCCTCACTTGCAAACTGAAAGGCGGGGAAAGGGGTGCAAGGCTCAAATCCACCTCAATCAGTAAAAGCAATCACTCGCTCAGCAAGGACCTGGGCCATGCAGAAGAATAGAGAAATAGGACAACAAAGATCGATTTCATGGGGGATCGCCCCATTGCATGCAGGGAGATGTAGTTCTGATATCCCTATTGATTTCTCTTAAACAAAAACAAAAAAAAAACCAGGACTATACCTCATGTATGGTATGGGCCCAGCTGTCCCCCTAGACAGATAGTCACTCTAGGGCAGTGATTCCCAAAAACTTGCACTCATGACCCCACAGCCAGTTGGGTTTTCAAGATATCCACAATGAATATTCATGAGATGCATTCATATTTTGTATTTCTATACTGCCCTTCCAATTTTAGCACAAGGCGGCTTACGGTATTGTTTCAGGTTACAATAAGTTTCTTTCGTTCTCGGCCCAATGCTCTAACCACAAGGCCACCCCTAATCCCACAGAAACGCGTCCAACTGTGCCATGGCCACAACGAGCCTGAGGTGGGAGGAGGCCACGTGTAACAGCAGCAGAGTGGGAATTCCCACACATGCCTGGTTAAGCTTTTTATTTTTTAAAGTTCTACCTAGCTTTCCAGGGACTTCCTCTTGTCAGCTCACTCATACGGATATGGCTTATTTCTCCTCCCGGTCCTCAGGACTATGCACTTATGCAGCAGGACCCTCACCTAACGGGCGAAAATGATGTGCGCCTTTCACAACGCGCCTACTTTTCGCTGCATAAAAAAAAAAAAGAAGCATTTCCAGCTGTGTTGAAGTCAGAGGAGTAACACACGTGGGGAAAACTGAATTCACACGCTGGCCCACAGAATTAGCATGTGGCTACTTTTGTGCCTGCATAGCACTAGCACCTATTAAAAGAGAAACTATGCAGATAGAAATTTTCCTGTTAGGTGGTCTTGTGAAGATTGCCCTCAAAAAAGATTACAACCTAAAAGCTGGTTAAGAGTTTTTGGATAACTGCAGTGCTGCCTTACAACTGTCCCTCCCAAAAAAAAGTGGCTATGATAGTGACTGCCTGCTGTAAGCTTCCTTACAATGCACTACTAAGGTCTGACATTCCAGCCGACACTAATCCTGATCTAGAAAGCAATTCTCCATGTCCACCTGCTAGACACTGATAGAAAATAAAGTGAGCAGTCAGGTAGGAACCAAGATGATAGCAGACGACTGCTCCTGTAAGTGCCTGTGTATGCATTGTGGATTGTGGGTATCCTGACAATCTGACTGGCTGAGGAGTCACCAGGACAGGATTTTTAGAAGCCACTGCCTAGGGTGACCCTGTCTAGGGGGGGGGGGGGATAGGGCAGTCAGTCCTGGTGTTACCCCATTGCCTTTACGCTGACAGACGGCATCACTGGGGGTAAAACCAGGACTGGCTCAGTCCATCCCCTATGACATGGAGCCATCTGATCGTCTTATGCTAAGCAGCAGCAGAGAAGCAGCAGCTGGATTCCCTGAATCTTATGTAGCAGGGCTGCCTCAGGATCGGCTATCTTTTTAGCAGTTATAAATCAGATGAAAGATTGCACAGGCCCTGAATTAACGGTAACGATCAAGGTGTAGAATTAAGCAGCAAAGCTCAATACAGAGGAAAAAATGACTAAAAATCCTGTATTTTGACTGGTCCAAATAAGAGCTAGATGCTATACTGAAGGAGAACCACCCAGAGAATCACTGGGGTTAAGCATACCATGTGAAAGGTTTCAATGAGGGCTAGAGTTGATTGGTGTACCCAGGTTGCTGGGTGATCAATATGAAAATCCAACAATATTTATCCACAAACGTGGGGGTATATCCAATGTATAACGTATCCAAAAACCCGCACACAAACTCCAACTTTCTCTAATTATTAATATATATATATATTTTTTTTTTAATGCTAAAATATTCTATATTCACCTCTATGACTCACACTTACATGTACAAGCCCAAATTTAGACTTACTATTGTTTTTGTTATTTATTTCTAAAATATTTGATAGGTGTATAGTGATGCTTCATAAAACTTGGTGGTGCTCATGATTAAACAAAAAATTGAACAAGGCACCAATGCTAGGTGCTCTTGAAGTTTTATGAAGCATCACTATACACCTATCAAATATTTTAGAAATAAATAACAAAAACAATAGTAAGTCTAAATTTGGGCTTGTACATGTAAGTGTGAGTCATAGAGGTGAACATAGAATATTTTAGCATTAAAAAAAAAAAATATATATATATATGTATATTAATAATTAGAGAAAGTTGGAGTTTGTGTGCGGGTTTTTGGGTGATCAATATGAGCAAAGTATCTGGTAGGAGAAGAAACTGCCTTGAATCAGAAGTGCATGTAGCTCCCCAGTAACACCGTGGGGACGATGTACTATACCCTTTTTCCTGAGACACAAAATGAGGAAAACCCATAGTGTGTCGGGCCCTGTATGCAGCTTTATGGAAGGCGTTGTTTATTGTATTAGTGCAAAACTCCGTCATCTCTAAGTCAGCTGTGATCAGGGCAGGGGCTCTGGCTGACAGGCTGGCCCTGTGCTAGTTTTGTCCTATCACATCTGGCAAGACCAGAACTGGATCGGGTGCCAACTCTAGCAGGGGCCTTGGGTCACGTGGAAGTTGCCCTCATGTATCCTCCCTCAGCAGCCACGGGGTAGATACGTCCTAGACAGAATCTCACCAGGGCCCGTAGGGCAGGGCCGATTTCCCCAGGCACAGTGCAGGACCTGGGAGGGAGGGAAGGCTGGCCTAAGCGGAGACCATGGGTTTCCCTGTACATTTCTCAAGCCCTATGTTTTGGCTGCCCCTCGCTCCCTTTTCCATATTGTAGAGATGGGCTGGCATCTTGATACCCTGGTCATTCTGGGCTGCAGCACTGAAGGTGATTCGCCCTCAGAAAGCTGAGCAGGGAATGCCCAAGGGTTGTAAGGCGGAGGTAGGAGGAGAGGTCACAATTATCGAAAGGTGTAGAGGGGAGGTGGCTGCACCAAAAACACATCAGGTAAGGCCTGCAGTGAGTGACATCAAGAATACTACTGACCCTGCTTCTTTCCTGCTGCCAGCTACTGGACCACGCCGTACACCTCCGGTTACCCTTCCCCCATGGCCGCATCTCTATCAATGATGCAAAAAGAGACTTTCACGGTGAACAGCGGTGCTCAGGAACCTCCCAGTAAGAGTCTCACTCAAACGCCAACATCCCAAAACATCAATTAGGAGTTTCTATAACCTCATATTGAGTCTAGCAAAATGGCACAACAAAAGTAGCTAGCTGTGCAAAGAAAAACGTATTCTCATTTGTGAGGGAAGGATTCTTATAACTAAGTAACTCATGACTTGACCATTCATAAGCTCTGGAAACTCCAGTCCTTACTCAATCAGCAAAAGGCAAACTTTTATCCTGTACAGAGTCACTGGTTATTGTGTGCTGTCTGGTTGTATCTGTTAGATTATCTCATTTTACAGAATCAACTATCAGCAACCCCAGCAACGCTGGCCTGGGAGAGCAGGACCTTGCTAGGGTGAGGCCTGGTTACGACCACAAAGGAAGGCTAAAGAAGGCAATGGCGAGCTGCTGCAGGATTCTCCCAATTAAAATGTGATTACCTAACTCTCAATACCCAGAAATGGGTATAAAGAGGACAGGACAAACTAATGAGGCATTATCCAATGCGGAGCAGGGCTGTTGAGCACTGGAGACCATACAGGTATCTCTGTGCAGCACTGTGTAGACCTGACTGCACTATACAAATGATTATTATTAATAATAATAATAATAATAATAATGTGTTTTGGCTCCCTTTCTTTGAGGCCACTGGAGAGGCAGAAGACGGATAGTAACAGAGAACCAGTGCGAGCAGCAGCAGCAGGGTTTCACAAACAAGAGACAACTTACCACCAGCTGGACATGATCAAGCTAAGGGAGCGCTATGTGGGATGGGCGCAACTCTGGGGGTCTTGGTAATGTACTGCGAAAGAGACACAACGGGTAACAACTGGGGTGGCAAAAGCAGGAACCTGCAGTTTGCACGGTGACTTCTTTACTCTGACCTCGTGGGGCGCATTTGTAAATCAGGTTTGTTTGAAGTTTCCCCCGGTCAGGGCAGGCTGGGACCCCCGGGGGGGGGGGGGGGTTGCACCTCCTGTGAGAGCGCTCGGGTCCCCCCCCCCCCCGACAGCCAGCAAATGCCTTCCCGTGGGGGTTTTATTTAGCAGCGTTGCACCGCTGCTGCTGCCCAGAAAGCGTTGCAGCACGCACGCGCTGTCCCCGGGCCGCCTGCACCCGTCCGATCCGGGGCCCGGTTACAGCGCAGCCTTTCCGGCAGACGTCGGCAGCCCCGGGGGGGGGGGCCCTTGCAAAGCAGCGGGAAGCGAATTCACTTACTTCTTCGCAGCGGCGCCCTCCGCCTCCGCCTGAGCGGGGGCCGCACTGTCCATGCTGGCTGCTCCCCTGGCCCCCACCTTTCCCTCGGCCTCCTGCCCCGACTGGAGAGTTAGGCAGAGAGTGAAATCCGTTGCCTGGCCCCGTTGCACCCAACTGTGCTTGTGAGGAAAGGTGCAAAGTTCATCTCCCACTCTGCCACCAATGACTTCACCTGCCCTTAACAAAGGCGCACGTTCCCAGCGGCGACCAGGAAATCTCGGCTCCAGAAAGAAAAGCCAAGCGCCTCGGGGTAATGCAAATCGCACCTCGGCATTTGGGCTACTGCAGGGTTTTTCGTCCCCGCTGCAGATGTTGGTTTCCTTGGCGACAGCAAAGTAGAAAAGTTTACCAGTGTGGGATGCTGTACCCATCTCCCCCCACCCTCCCCTCCAGCGCACACCGCTGGGGATCAAAGCTGAGAGCCAGGCGCAGTCTAGTTCTAATATTGGCAGGTAAAAAAAAAAAAAATCCTCCTTTGGAAGGGAAATCATGAGTGGCAAAGTAATATGAAGAGATCTCATTTTTTAAAAAATGTGTTTATTGTGGTCCGCCAGCTTCCTCCTGCTCCTTTGTACTTCCAGCTTGATCGGAACCTGCCTTTCTTGGGCTACGGCACCCTGAGCTTTCATGCACAGATCCGCGGAGACTGCCCCTCTGTTTAATGTCCCTTCCCCAATTTTAGTCCAGTCACGGCCGGGGCCACGCAATCATGGGCCCTTGTGTGATGACTGAGACCCCTTTCCCACCATGGGGTAGGAACCCAGCCCCGGCCCATCCAGGAAACAGAAGAGCGGAAGTGGCAATGGAACCAGGTCCCTCGCCCTGGCAGTGCACAGCACTGAGCCAGAGGCCTACACCCCCCCCCCCCCTTAAAAAAAAAAAAGTCTAATAAAAAAAAAATTCAGGGACATCTATTGCTTTTAGCATCCCCTTCTCAGAACGTGGGTAAAAGTAAACAGAGATTAAGGGCAACCTTGGCTGAAACCATTATTGGCAAAAGCGATCCATTTCGGAATGATTAGGCACAGTTTGGGGGATTATATTGGACTTAGTAAAGCTGCATAAACTTTTTGCTCAGTTTTGGATGGGACACCGTTGATGGCATGACTCAGCATCATGATTGGGTGCTGTTCCCTGTGCAGATACCTTATTTACCTCAATAAGTCTTACGACTAACATTCTCATTGTCCTGGTTTGCTGTGCCCTTAAAATATGAAGCAGAGTTGCTTACCTATAACAGGTGTTCTCCAAAGACAGCAGGATGTCAGTCCTCACACCTGGGTGACATCATCAGCCTGGAAAACTTCTGTCAGAGTTTCCAAAACTTTGACTTGGCATACTGAGCATACCTATCATGCCCACACATGGTCCCTCTTTAGTTTTATAACATAGAATTAGATTTAAAATAACAAAAAGGAGAAACCCAACTCCGCAGGGTGGCAGGCAGTTTTCATGAAGACTGACATCCTGCTGTCCTTAGAGAACACCTGTTACAGGTAAGCAACTCTGCTTTCTCCGAGGACAAGCAAGATGTTAAGTCCTCACACATGGGTGAATCCCTAGCTACAGGCTGCTCCCCAACAAAAAAGGGGACCAACAGACATCTAACCAGGTGCCAATGGGGACAACAACAACAGTGCTGTTGGTAACAGTCAGGGAGACAGCCTGAACCCAAACAAAGGACCCTAGGTAGGGAAAATTGGGTTCTACACCTCAAACAGGCTCCAGAGGACAGACTGGCCGAACCTACTGTCACATCGGCCATAGTAATGAGATGTGAATGTGCGGAGAGAACTCCATGTTGGAGCCTTGCAGATCTCCTCCATGGGAACTGCTTGCAAGTGGGTCACTGACGTTGCCATGGCTTTGACATTACCCTAGACATGACCTTCAAGATACAATCCGACCTGGCATAACAGAAGCAGATGCAGTCTGCTAGCCAATTGGATAGTGTCTATTTGGCAACAGCAACTCCAAACCTATTGCCATCAAAAGAAAAAAAAAGTTGGGTGGACTGTCTCTGGGCTTCTCTCCACTCCAGATAGAAGGCCAAGGCTCACTTGCTGTCCAAACTGTGCAGGGCTCGTTCACCTTGGTGTGAATGGGGCCTGGGAAAGAATGTTGGCAGGACGAGTGACTGGTTAAAATGGAAGTCCTTCAGCACCTTAGGCAGGAACTTAGTGTGCATGAGCAAGACCACCCTGTCATGATAAAATTTAGTATAAGGTGGATAAGTCACTAAGGCCTGGAGCTCACTGACCCTGCGTGCTGAAGCGACTGCCACCAAAAATATAATCATCCAGGTCAGGTACTTCAGGTTACAGGTGTGCAGTGGTTCAAAAGGAGTTTTCATCAGCTGAGCTAGCACTACATTGAGGTTCCAAGACACAGCGGGAGACCTTAGGGGAGGCTTCAACTGAAGCAGGCCCTGCATGAAACGTGCAACTATAGGCTGTACAGAGATGAGCGTACCTTCCACACCCTGGTGGTATGCACCAATCGCACTCAGGTTAACCTTAATGCAGTTGGTCTTTAAGCCAGCTTCCAAGAAGTGTTGAAGGTAATCAAGCAGGTTTTGTGGGGGGGTCAGGAGAACGGATTTGGGCCTTTTGCTCACATCACACAGGAATCCTTCTCCACTTCAGTCATGGAAGGCTTTCTAGAAGATTGAGTGGTTGCAGAATTAACCTTTCACCATCTAGGCTATGAGCAAGAGGGCTTGGAGGTTGGGATGCCGCAACCTTCCTCAATCCTGCGTGATAAGATCTGGGGAAGTCCCCAGATTGATCAGTTTCTGGATGGACAACTTCCATAGGAGTGGAAACCAGACCTGTCTCGGCCAATGAGGGGTTATGAGGATCATAGTCCCTCTGTCCTCACAAAGCTTCAAGAGAGTTCACAAGCAAAGGAATCGGAGATGTTTACAGAAGACCCTTGCCCCAATGATGGGCAAGGGTGTCCGAGGCTGGTTTGCCATCTGTCCGGTACAGGGAGCACACCTGAGTTACCTTCCTGTTCCAGGGGGAACGTGAACAGATCTACATCTGGGCTCCCTCAGAGGCGGAAGTTTCAGTTTGCTACCTCCTGATTCAGGGACCACTCATGGGGTCTGAAGGCATGACTGTCTGTCCACCATCACATTCTCCACACTGCCAGATACGTTGCCGTGAGCACAGTCCCGAGGGGCAGGACCCATGACCAAATCTGACCGCTTCCGGTCACAGGAGATATGATTCTCTTCCTCCCTACTTGTTGACAAAGCACATCGCTACCTGGTTGTCTGTTTGGATTAGGACAACTTTGTTGGACAGCCGATCTATGAAGGCCCATAGTGTGTACCTGATCACCCGGAGCTCCAGGCAGTTGATCTGGCAAGACTGTTCCTGAGTGGACCAGAGTGGAGGGGCTCCACATCCAGAGTGACCTGGATGTGGAGCCCCTCTATATGAGCTCTCCAGCTAAAGGTGAATGCATTTGTGGTTAGGACAATTTGTGTAGGAGAACTCCGGAAAGAGATCCCCGATCCAGACTGAAGAGTACCTGCCCCAGAACATAGAGTCCTGGAGAGACAGGGTGTCTCGGATGCAAGCCTGGAGGCTCTGCATGGCCTGGCGCCACTACGACCTCAGGGTCCACTGGGCTCTGTGCAAGTGTAAATGTGCCAAGGGAGTGACATGGACGGTTGCTGCCATGTGGCCCAACAACCTCAACATGTGCATTGACACCTGCTGGCTCTGCTTGATTTCTGCCACTATGGACGCCAGGGTAGCGGCCCGTGAATGAGGCAGGGAGGCTTTTGCCTGAGCCGTGACTAGCAGGGCTCCTATGAAGTCCAACTGAGGAGACGGACCGAGATGGAACTTGGGATAGTTGACAACGAACCCTAGTGATTCCAATACTCAAATGGTCAAGCTCATGGACTAAATGACCCCTGCCTGAGATGTGCTCCTGACCAACCAATTGTCCAGATAGGGGAAAAATGCACTCCCAGCGGAGGTGTATCCCCACCATTACCAGGCATTTTGTGAAGACATGTGGGGCTGACACTAGCCCAAATGGCAACACTCTGTACTGAAACATAGAAACATAGAAATGACGGCAGAAGAAGACCAAACGGCCCATCCAGTCTGCCCAGCAAGCTTCACATTTTTTTCTCATACTTATCTGTTTCTCTTAGCTCTTTGGTTCTATTTCCCTTCCACCCCCACCATTAATGTAGAGAGCAGTGATGGAGCTGCAACCAAGTGAAATATCAAGCTTGATTAGTTAGGGGTAGTAGGGGTAGTAACCGCCGCAATAAGCAAGCTACACCCATGTTTATTTGTTTTACCCAGACTGTGTTATTCAGCCCTTATTGGTTGTTTTTCTTCTCCCCTGCCGTTGAAGCAGGGAGCTATACTGGATATGCGTGTAGTATCAGTTTTTCTTCTCCCCTGCCGTTGAAGTATAGAGCTATGCTGGATATGCGTGAAGTATTAGTTTTTCTTCTCCCATGCGGTTGAAGCAGGATATGCATTGAAAGTGAAGTATCAGGCTTATTTGGTTTGGGGTAGTAACCGCCGTAACAAGCCAGCTACTCCCCGCTTTGTGAGTGCGAATCCTTTTTTCTTCTCCCCTGCCGTTGAAGCAGAGAGCTATGCGTGAAGTATCAGTTTTTCTTCTCCCCTGCCGTTGAAGCAGAGAGCTATGCGTGAAGTATCAGTTTTTCTTCTCCCCTGCCGTTGAAGCAGAGAGCTATGCTGGATATGTATTGAAAGTGAAGTATCAGGCTTATTTGGTTTGGGGTAGTAACCGCCGTAACAAGCCAGCTACTCCCCGCTTTGTGAGTGCGAATCCTTTTTTCTTCTCCCCTGCCGTTGAAGCAGAGAGCTATGCTGGATATGCGTGAAGTATCAGTTTTTCTTCTCCCCTGCCGTTGAAGCAGAGAGCTATGCGTGAAGTATCAGTTTTTCTTCTCCCCTGCCGTTGAAGCAGAGAGCTATGCTGGATATGTATTGAAAGTGAAGTATCAGGCTTATTTGGTTTGGGGTAGTAACCGCCGTAACAAGCCAGCTACTCCCCGCTTTGTGAGTGCGAATCCTTTTTTCTTCTCCCCTGCCGTTGAAGCAGAGAGCTATGCTGGATATGCGTGAAGTATCAGTTTTTCTTCTCCCCTGCCGTTGAAGCAGAGAGCTATGCTGGATATGTATTGAAAGTGAAGTATCAGGCTTATTTGGTTTGGGGTAGTAACCACCGTAACAAGCCAGCTACTCCCCACTTTGTGAGTGCGAATCCTTTTTTCCACATTTCCTCTTGCTGTTGTAGCTTAGAGTGATGTTGGAGTCACAGTAACCATGTGTATGTTTATTGAATAAGGGTATTATCTCCAGGCAGTAGCCGTCATTCTGGCGAGCCACCCACTCTTTATTGACGGCCTCTTGATTTTATGGATCCACAGTGTTTATCCCACGCCCCTTTGAAGTCCTTCACAGTTCTGGTCTTCACCACTTCCTTCGGAAGGGCATTCCAGGCATCCACCACCCTCTCCGTGAAGAAATACTTCCTGACATTGGTTCTGAATCTTCCTCCCTGGAGCTTCAAATCGTGACCCCTGGTTCTGCTGATTTTTTTCCTATGGAAAAGGTTTGTCGTTGTCATTGGATCATTAAAACCTTTCAAGTATCTGAAAGTCTGTATCATATCACCTCTGCTCCTCCTTTCCTCCAGGGTGTACATATTTAGATTCTTCAATCTCTCCTCATAAGTCATTTGATGAAGACCTTCCACCTTTTTGGTCACCCTTCTCTGGACCGCCTCCATCTTGTCTCTGTCTCTTCGGAGATACGGTCTCCAGAACTGAACACAATACTCCAGGTGAGGTCTCACCAAGGACCTGTACAAGGGGATAATCACTTCCCTTTTCTTACTCGATATTCCTCTCTCTATGCAGCCCAGCATTCTTCTGGCTTTAGCTATCGCCTTGTCACATTGTTTCGCCGACTTCAGATCATTAGACACCATCACCCCAAGGTCTCTCTCCTGCTCCGTGCACATCAGCCTTTCTCCCCCCATCGAATACAGTTCATTCGGATTTCCACTCCCCATATGCATGACTTTGCACTTCTTGGCATTGAATGTCAGCTGCCATGTCTTCGACCACTCTTCCATCTTCCTTAAATCCCGTCTCATTCTCTCCACTCCTTCCGACGTGTCCACTCTGTTGCAGATCTTAGTGTCATCCGCAAAAAGACATACCTTACCTTCTATCCCTTCCGCAATGTCGCTCACAAAGATATTGAAAAGGACCGGTCCCAACACCGATCCCTGCGGTACACCGCTTAAAACCGCTCTCTCTTCAGAGAGAGTTCCATTTACCATCACACATTGTCTTCTGTCCGTCAACCAGTTTGCAATCCAGGCCACCACCTCGGCACTCACTCCTAAGCTTCTCATTTTATTCACCAGTCTCCTGTGCGGGACAGTGTCAAAAGCTTTGCTGAAATCCAAGTAGATGACATCGAGTGCTCTTCCTCGATCCAATTCCTTGGTTACCCAGTCAAAAAAGTCAATCAGATTTGTCTGACAGGATCTTCCAATGGTGAATCCATGCTGCCTCTGGTCCAGCAATTCTCCCGACTGTAGATAGTTCACTATTCTCTCTTTCAACAGTGACTCCATTACTTTTCCCACCACCGAAGTGAGGCTAACCGGTCTGTAGTTACCAGCCTCTTCTCTATTCCCACTCTTGTGAAGCGGGACCACCACCGCTCTCCTCCAATCATTCGGCACCACTCCCGTTTCTAGGGATCTATTGAATAGGTCACACAGCGGACCCGCCAGCACATCTCTGAGCTCCCTCAGTATTCTGGGATGAACTTCATCAGGCCCCATGGCTTTGTCCACTTTCAGTTTCACCAGCTCTTCCCATACATTTTCTACTGTAAATGGAGTTACATCTACTCCATTCCCCTCCAGTTTCTTGTTAACTAGTGTCGGTCCTTCTCCAGGGTCCTCTTTAGTGAACACAGAACTGAAGTATTCATTTAATATTTCTGCCATTTCTTCGTCTCTCTCCACGCATTGATCCTTTCCACCTTTCAATTTCACTATACCATTTTGAACTTTTCTCTTTTCACTGATATATCTGAAAAATGTTTTGTTACCACTCTTTACCTCTTTGGCAATCCTCTCTTCCGCTTGACTTTTTGCCATCTTGATTAATTTCTTTGTCTCCCTCAGTTCTACCAGATATTCTTCTTTGTGTTCCTCCTTTTGGGATCTTTTATTTTTCTTGAATGCTGTTCTTTTAGCCTTTATTTTGTCAGCCACCTCCTTTGAGAACCAGATAGGTATCATTTTTCTTTTGCTTTTCTTTACTTTTCTAACATATAGATTAGTTGCCTTGGTGATTGCTCCTTTTAGATTGGTCCACTGTTGATCCACATCTCTCTCGTTTTCCCAGCCTTTTAGTTCTTCCTCCAGGTACTTCCCCATTTCATCAAAGTCTGTGTTTTTGAACATCAAAACTTGGGTTTTTGTGCTTCTTTTCCGTGTACTGAAAGTGTACTGAAAGTGTACTGAAAGTGTCTTTTCCGTGTACTGAAAGTACACGTGCTGTCTTTTCCGTGTACTGAAAGTGCTGTTTTCTCACCACGAATCAGAGATACTTCCTGTGACTTGGGATGATCTTGACATAGGTGTACATGTCCTTTAGATCGAGGGAGCATAGTTAGTCCCATTTTGTAGAAGGGGGATCAAGGTGCCCAGGGAAATCATCTTGAACTTTTTTTTTTTTTATAAATTTGTTCAAGGCCCTTAGGACTAGGATGGGATGGAGTCCTCCTGTTCTCTTTGCAATCAGGAAATACCTGAAGTAGAATCCCTGCCCTCAATGCCTTGGTGGAACAGACTTGACCACCCTGGTGGTTAAGAGGAAGACAGCTCCGCAAGCAGTACTTCCTGATGTGCTTCCTCATTGCCCTCCTGCCCAAAAGGGGCATGGAGGGCAATTTGGCAGGACACCCAATAGGTTTAATTGGTACCCCTGATGGACAATGGACAGAACACACTGGTCTGAGTTTATACTGGGTCACTGGTTCACAAAGAATTGTAGCCTGCCCCCAACCAGGGGATCCAGGGTCTCGGGTACAGGCAACTGGCTTATCCTCCCTCTGATCCAGTCAAAACCTGGGAGTTGACAGAGGCACTGGCTGGGGCTTGGGAGCTCTCTGCTGCCTGGGGTGGCCACAGGAGCTTGCAAGCTGCTGACAGGAATAAGGGGGCAGAGAATAATACTTCTTCTGGAGATAGAAAGAATTCATCTGTCCCTGCCTTGCCGACATCCTGGATGAGGACGACGGGTGCAGAGCGCCAGTGGAGAGCTGTTGGAGGGTCTCATGGTGGTCCTGCAACTGGGCAACTGCGGCCCTCACCCTGTCTCACAAGAGATTCGCCCCAGTTCAGGGCCCATCAGCAAGCCGTTCCAGAACTTCTGGCCAGAGATCCAAGGCCTGCAGCCATGCCATTCTACGGGCACTGATTCCCGCTGCAGAGGATCTTGCTGCCATTTAAAAGTCACACAGACCTCATGTTTTCCACACTCCAGGCCCTTATGCACCAGCGACATGAGGGAGTCCTGCTGCTGCTGAGGTAGAGCTGAGGTAGGAGGCGATGCGGGCAATAATCATGACCGCCTGGAACACTTTACTTCCAAGAGTGTCCAACCCCTATGGTCCTTCCCCGGGGCACCAAGGAATGGGCCCAAGAGCATTTGGCCCTCTTGGGGGTGGATTTGACGACCACCAATTGATGGGGCAGTTGATGCTTATTGAATCCGCTAGCCTTCTGGATGAGGTAGACCCCATCCGCCTTCCTGTTAACAGGAGATACTGTGAGGATTTTCCCATATCCTCAGCAGCAGCTCTTTAAGGATATCGTGCACTGGGACCGCCACAATTTCCTGAGGAGGCTCCACAAACTGAAGGATCTCTACCATCTTGTGCCTGGCATCTTCCTCCATCAATAACTGAAACAGAATGGCTTCCGCCATTGCCCACACAATTTCTGCAAAGGAAAAGTCCTCCTGCGGGGACCTCCTTCACTCTTCTGGAGGAGATGGTTCTGAGGGGAGACCCTCCAACCCCTCACTGGAGAACTCTGCAGTAATATCCCTCAGGGGTCATAGGGACCATCATCCTCACTGTAATCTACAGGGGATAGGGTCCTGAGTGCTCGGGCTTCGTCCAGAGGTGCAGTCACTGGCAAAACTGGTGCAGACCTCGGCAAAGATGGACGGGAGGCCGCAGACCACGGCATCTCTGGCGGCCTAGGCGGAGCTTCCTCCTTGTAGGAACCAGCAACGACCATCACATTGGTCGGGGGCAGCATCGGTATCCCAAGGGCATGACTCCCAGGAACAGACACCAGCTGAGACAGTAACACACCGATGAGCACATTGAAACCACTGCTGGAATGACTCAAAGTGGACAGGACCGGCGTCGGTGCCATCTGTGCCACAGGACAGATGGCCTGCATTGCCCGCTCCACCGCCAGCTGGATGTGCCACTCCAGCTCCTCCTCGAAAGTTGCCACAGTCAACACTGACTGAGAGGAAGGAGGGATGGCCAGATCTTCCTTGGATCCCTGAGGTGGATTGGTGACTGGCACCAGGACTGGTGGAGACAGTCATAGGCCCCCAGCATCGATGAAGGATGAATGCTTCTTGCTGAGGGGTCTCTTCGGGGACATCACAACATGAGATGGTGCCTCCCTATGCATCGAAGGCAACTGGTGCTGTTGTTCCTCGGCTTCCCTTGGTGCTTGGCCCAGTCTTTCCCTGGTGCCGAGGTCAAAGACAAGGAACAGATCTCCTTAACTTTGAGGAGACTGAGCATAGCCAGCCTCTGGTGCCCCTATCCACTGGCAGCATCAATGGAACCGACAGTCCCGCTGATGTCAATGGCGTGGTGTCCATCAGTGCGGCTGCAACGTCCATCAGTGCTGACACTGCTGATGCCAAAGTTCATGGCTCGGACTTCCTCAACCCAAAGAGTTTCTCCATCTTGTCGAATCGAGTGTGACGTCACTTTGGGGTCATTTGGGTGCACTTGCAGCAACCCTGGATGTCATGCATTGCCCCCAGGCAGAGGACACATCCATCATGGGGGTCTGTGATAAGAGATGGCCCTTGGGCACAAGGGGCATCAACAAAAACCGGTTGCGGCCATGACAGAAACAAAAAAAAAGAGGGATGCAAAAAAGATAATGATGGCAGGCTGCGATGACCAGTGGGCACCCAGGCACCGCCGCCATGGAAGAGGTCGATGTGAAAGAAACCTTACCCAAAATGCCGAGAAACCTAGCTGAGGAGGCTACGGGAGGGACCAAGAGGGACCTGGTGTCGATGGAACATGAAAACCCGAAGAAATAAATTGGGGGGAAAAGGTTTTCCAAAAGTTGGATGAAAAAAGGCAAGAACTCACTCAAACCACAAAGCAACAGCTCTGTGGAAAAAAACAGACTGAAGAGGGACCCCACATGGGCGTATGGTACAGAGCATGCTGGGCATGCTCAGTTTGCCAAGTCAAAGTTCTAGAAACATTGATAGAAGTTTTCTGTGCCGGGCTCCATCTGATGATGTCACCAAGGTGTGAGGCCTAACATCCTGCTGTCCTAGGAGAATAAAAAGTATTTAAAAAAAGCCAATCCATTTCCATCCCTTTTCCCTCTCTGATCCCTGATTATATTGGATTAAGACATCTCCCCTCATTCCCGGTTGCAGATGCCATTTCAGCAGAAATATGTAGATTGGCAGCTCCCAAGGAGAAGGGACTGTACACCGTGTGTCTCTGTACAGTGCTGTGCACATCCTAAAGAAATCATCATAATAAATATCTTCAGCACATTGTTTCCAGAAAAACATTTATTTTCCTGAACATATTAAATTCTTTAATAAATAAAAACTTTTCCCAAAGGTACTGGGGGTGGGAGGTGGGTGGAGGAATAGAGGGGTAAGCAAGTTTCTTAGATTGACTTACTGGGGTAACCTTGCAAAAGACACGAGCTGGTTGTACACCCAAGCACAGTGGCATTTGTGCATGAAAACAGGGCAAACTGAAAATAAAAATCCAGGTTCAAATTGCTCTTGGAATGCAAGATCAGCTGCCTGCCTGTTCCTTCTCCTGGGATTAAGAACCTAACGTGCGCTACAGGCATGGGTTTTCCCATTTAGTATCTGTAGGGAAATAAAAGCTTAGTGCAGCTGGTCCTTGCACATTAAAACGGAGTGCAGAGCATCCAGCCCAAGACCCCATTGCTGAGCCAAGCACTTTGTGTGGGGCTACCTATCTGACTGTGGCTTGATGCTTCTGTCCTAACAGGTATCAGAGGGGCCAGCTGCTCCCTCTGCACATCTGTCTTACCGCACAGTCTTCTCCAAGCCTTTGGAAATTATGCCCCAGGCGTCCTCCGAGTCCCAACGGTAACTCAGCGAAGCAATTCCCCATCCACCCGAGTCTTGCTTCCCGGAACTCTTAAGAACGCTTCTCTTTTCTTCTTCTATTGCTCAACATTTATCATAGAGGAAGCAAGAGAGAGGGAGAGGAGAGGAAGGGTCATTGGTGCCGAAAATAGCAAACTGAGATAGGGAGTCCTTCAGCTGAGCAAAAATGTAATCTTGGGCCAGACAGTGGAGGACCCCAGAGCCCCCCTCATCCTGAGGGGGCTGTGACCGCCTGAATGCCCCCCCCCCCCCCCGAGCTATCCCTTGGTTTCTCCACCCCTTCTGGTGGGTCCCCAGTAAATGTGGGCTTTTTGGTGCCGTTTGTTGTTAATAAAATTCCTAAAACCCTCCTTGTGCCAGCGGATGGAGCGTTATTGCCCCGCCGCTTTCCAGTGAATAAAGACAGACGTAGCCGAGAGGGGTAATGGGCTGCCGCCCCCAGCACTGGCGAGGTCATGCAACAACACTCGTGCTGGAAACATTAAAACCATCGTGCTTTAGATTTTGATTTGCCTTTCAAGTGTCTGAGATACTTTGGAGAGACCAGGCCAAAATCTGGTAGCAGTCACATTCCCACTGTAAAAATAATAGTTACTGGTACCCGTCCAGTTAAAGAGCTCGCTGCAGCCAAAGTTTGTGTTCTGAATGGGAGGCTCTCTGAGTCCCGGGAAGTTAACTGGAGCCACAGCAGCAGCATTTCTACGGCTGAGGAGTTAAACTTGTACAGGGTTGCTGCTGAAACTTCGGCCTTGGGCTCTGTGCCAAGCTAACAACCTGCCATAAGCCCGAGAGCAGCAGAGAGGGCCAGGTTGAGCCATTTCGTAACAAGGGAGGGAAGTGCTGTAGGCCCTGGAAGGAAGTTAGGAAAGCACTGGGTGCCTCTCCTTCCTTTTCTTCAAATACACATTGAACAATAACCTAACTCAAGGACATTGCAATAATTGCACCAAGATGTTGCTTCTAAAGCAGGGCTTCCCGAATCTGTCCTGGGGACCCCACCGCCAGTTGGGTTTTCAGGATATGCACAAGGCCTATGGATGAGATACATTTGCATACACCAAGTCTCCATGGTATGCACGTGTATCTCATGCATAGGCCTTGTGGCTACCCTATAAAGCTGACTGGCTAAGGGGGCCTCAGGACTGTAGCCATATCTACTTGTGATTAAGAAGAGGACCAGAGACGGCGAAGGATCCGAAGCTGGTGAAATGGCAACTGGACTAGGTAATTAGTGAGGCAGCCCTGCCTCACTAATTACCCCCCAAAGTACATGATTGCTGGCTCGTGCTAATGAGCAAAGAAATGCCTTCCAAAGATAACATTGAGATGAGGGAGGGGAGAAATCATAGACGGCTTCTTAAAGTTTGAAGTATTAGGGATTATTTGCATTGGGCTTTAGTTTACTAAGCCAAATCAAAATAGACTTTAAATGAATATTTAGTCTAGTCATCAAATCCTGCTGCTGCCCAGCTATTGCAGAATCCATCTGAACCATCACTGGCATATATCAGGTATTTAAAATCACTATCCCGGGGGCTTTTTTTCAGGGGGTACTGAATACCGGTATCTTTTCGTCCATCTGCTTGAGTTGCCCTGTGATCCCTCAAAACAAACAAACCATGCATCCTGCATGTGAGTACCGGCACGTTCCCCCCCACCAAGTAAGGTGGCACCCATTATGGACATAAATATTAAATAAAGTGGGGGAGATCACTGAGCTCACTTTAATTCCCCAACAATGAGTAAACTTGTCCCCTACACTCACCTTTTTTTTTTTTCCTGTCCTTCAAAAAAAAAAGAAGAATGGAGCCAATCTAACACCGGCTCTTGACTCCCTGTCATTTGGAATGGCACAGCCAAACAGCACGAACGACTGTGTCAAATGCGGCCAGCGCCAGGAGCAGAGCAACAGGATCTCGGCCATCGTCAAGGTGCAGTGTAAATCATGCAAAATCTGAGCCGGACATCAGATCAGCAGGGGGCGGCTGCTCTCCCACTCCTCCTCATTCAATCAACTTGGCAAATAGTTCCCAGCTTTAGAAGGGAAAGCCAAAATGTGCTTCTTCAGTAATGGGCAGAAAATGGTCTCCTTTAATCTCCTGGGGTAGGGGGGGGGGGGGGAGAACATTAGTTTAAGGGAAATATTCACAATCCTATGTGAAAACTGAAGAGGACCTAAATCCTTAACATTAACTGATGGTTTAGAAGAAAGCAGGATGTTTTCAGTCTCTAACAGAAAGATAGTCAAATGATTACATTATCCAGGAACTATCCCTATCTTCTCCTTAGGGATGCAGAGGATGAGAATGGCCTTCTAGTATTCTGTACCTCTCCAGAGCAGTCAGCAGCAAAGACAGTGCAGCTCATATTTTCATCCTTTGCAGTCGCTCTGGCCCTTCTGATTTTTTAAATCCCAAATGGATATGGCTACAGTATTGCATGTGCTAGTAGCAGCTAGGCACAGTTATTGCAATGCGCTGTATTTGGGTTTACCTAATAAACAGTTACCCAGGCTACAGCAGATCCAGAATGCCTCTGTATGGATTCTCTTAAAGCTGCTTTTTTTTCATGGTCACTTTACCCTGGCATTGAAGTCTCACCAGAGTTTCTGTTGTACATTTAGGTTTTTTCCCTTGATTTATAAATAATAGAGACACCCAATATCTTTGTGATCAGTCGATTTCTTATGCACCATCCCGACCATTCCGCTCCTCATCAGATATATTGTTCTGAGTATCGCCTGCCCTACAAAACAAGGAAGTACAACAGCAGATCCATATAATGTTCCTCTCTCCCAAGGACAAGCAGTAGCAGTAGCTTTTCACAAGTCTACCTGGTTAATAATTGTTTAGGGACTTTTCTTCCAGGAACTTGTCCAAACCCTTTTAAACGCTGCCATGCTGGATGCTTTGACCACGTCCTCCGGTGAAAAATTCCACAGCTTGATGGTGCATTGAGTGAAAAGAAAACCCAAACACTTTCTCTACTTTGTTTAAAATCTGGACTGAATCAAATCACGGTGAACCTAGAAGATGTGGTAGACCTGATTGACAAACTGAAGAGTAGTAAATCACCTGGACCGGATGGTATACACCCCAGAGTTCTGAAGGAACTAAAAAATGAAATTTCAGACCTATTAGTAAAAATTTGTAAACTATCATTAAAATCATCCATTGTACCTGAAGACCGGAGATTAGCTAATGTAACCCCAATATTTAAAAAGGGCTCCAGGGGCGATCCGGGAAACTACAGACCGGTTAGCCTGATTTCAGTGCCAGGAAAAATAGTGGAAAGTGTTCTAAACATCAAAATCACAGAACATATAGAAAGACATGGTTTAATGGAACAAAGTCAGCTTGGCTTTACCCAAGGCAAATCTTGCTTCACAAATCTGCGTCCCTTTTTTGAAGGAGTTAATAAACATGTGGATGAAGGTGAACCCGTAGATATAGTATACTTAGATTTTCAGAAGGCGTTTGACAAAGTTCCTCACGAGAGGCTTCTAGGAAAAGTAAAAAGTCATGGGATAGGTGGCGATGTCCTTTCGTGGATTGCAAACTGGCTAAAAGACAGGAAACAGAGAGGAGGATTAAATGGACAATTTTCTCAGTGGAAGAGAGTATACAGTGGAGTGCCTCAAGGATCTATACTAGGACCCGTGCTTTTCAATATATTTATAAATGATCTGGAAAGAAATACGACGAGTGAGATAATCAAATTTGCAGATGATACAAAATTGTTCAGAGTAGTTAAATCACAAGCAGATTGTGATAAATTGCAGGAAGACCTTGTGAGGCTGGAAAATTGGGCATCGAAATGGCAGATGAAATTTAACGTGGAATAAGTGCAAGGTGATGCATATAAGGAAAAATAACCCATGCCATAGTTACACAATGTTAGGTTCCATATTAGGAGCTACCACCCAAGAAAAAGATCTAGGCGTCATAGTGGATAACACATTGAAATCATAGGTTCAGTGTGCTGCGGCAGTCAAAAAAGCAAACAGGATGTTGGGAATTATTAGAAAGGGAATAGTGAATAAAATGGAAAATGTCATAATACCTCTGTATCGCTCCATGGTGAGACTGCACCTTGAATACTGTGTACAATTCTGGTCGCCGCATCTCAAACAAGATATAATTGCGATGGAGAAGGTACAGAGAAGGGCAACCAAAATGATAAGGGGAGTGGAACAGCTCCCCTATGAGGAAAGACTAAAGAGGTTAGGACTTTTCAGCTTGGAGAAGAGATGGCTGAGGGGGAATATGATAGAGGTGTTTAAAATCATGAGAGGTCTAGAACGGGTAGATGTGAATCGGTTATTTACTCTTTCGGATAATAAAAGGACTAGGGGGCACTCCATGAAGTTAGCATGGGGCACATTTAAAACTAATCGGAGAAAGTTCTTTTTCACTCAACGCACAATTAAACTCTGGAATTTGGTGCCAGAGGATGTGGTTAGTGCAGTTAGTGTAGCTGTGTTTAAAAAAGGATTGGATAAGTTCTTGGAGGAGAAGTCCATTACCTGCTATTAAGTTCACTTAGAGATTAGCCACTGCCATTAGCAATGGTAACATGGAATAGACTTAGTTTTTGGGTACTTGCCAGGTTCTTATATCCTGGATTGGACACTGTTGGAAACAGGATGCTGGGCTTGATGGACCCTTAGTCTGACCCAGTATGGCATGTTCTTATGTACCCATTAGTTTTGTGGAGTGTCCCCTAATCCTTGTCCCATCTGAAAGATAAAGAACCAGGACTGGTGCAAGCCGATTTGCTGCCTTAGGCAAATTTTCAGTTATTCACCCCACCCCTCCACAGCTTATTTATTGCTGGCAGCTCCAGCACCGAGCTCCCTCCTACCCGCAGCAATGGCTCCAGCATCGAGCTCCCTCCTACCCGCAGCAATGGCTCCAGGACCGAGCTCCCTCCTACCCGCAGCAATGGCTCCGGCACCGAGCTCCCTCCTACCCGCAGCAATGGCTCCGGCACCGAGCTCCCTCCTACCCGCAGCAATGGCTCCGGCACCGAGCTACCTCCTACCCGGCAGCAATGGCTCCGGCACCGAGCTCCCTCCTACCCGCAGCAATGGCTCCGGCACCGAGCTCCCTCCTACCCGCAGCAATGGCTCCAGGACCGAGCTCCCTCCTACCCGCAGCAATGGCTCCAGCAATTGCTCTAGGACTGCGTTCCCTTCTTTGGCAAGCTTGGCTTCGGTACAGCACTCTTCTAGAGCAGTACCCCTCAAATCTTGGCACTCTAGGCGATCCCCTGGTTTGCCTAATGGAAGCACCGGCCCTGTAAATAACCGCTCCGTTTAACTTTCCCACCTCACCCAAGCTTTCTTTTTTTCTACATCTCTATCCTAGCCCCTTAGTCTTCTCTTCTCCAAGCTGAAGAACTCGAACCTGCTTAGCCCTTCTTCAGCAGGGAGCCATTCAATGCATCGTTTTGGTGCTTTCTCTGCACTTTTTCTAGTTCTGCTGCATTTTATTTTGAGCTGGGTTGACCAGAACTGAATGCCCATAGCTCTAGTTCACCTTCCATTCCATTCCTAACATTCTGTTCACGTTTTGACTACCACCGCACCCCATACTGAAGATTTCAACATATTGTGCACAATGGCACCAAGATCCTTTTCCTAGCTGATGCCTCCCATTACAGAACCTGGAGTTAGGATTATTTTTTTCCCTACGTGCATCACTTTGTACTTTTCCATCTTTAATTTCATCTGCCAGCAGGGGTGTAGGGTGACTGCTGAAGTTGGTGGGGCACCAGAAAATTTGCTGCTGCCATGGGCCCTAAAACCCAGTACATCCTCCTACATTACCTTGTGAGCACTACTGGTTTTGATGCAAAAAAGCCTATCAATTTTATTCTCACAGCAACCCAGTGGCATACGTAAAGTATTTGGTACCCAGGGCGAATACTTTTGGTACCCCCCAATATATAATTTTAAAATTTCGTAAACATTGATGAAGTATTTCAAAACAGAAGAACATCAAACAACAGCCAATAATTAAAACTAATAAGGATTTTAAAAATTTCCCACTCTCCATCTCTGTTACCCTAAGATTGTTGTAGACTGGGGCACGCACGCACACACACACACACTATGTTCCCTTTCTCTCATATACACACATACATGCTTGGTGAGAGAGAGAGGAAGCATGGGTATGTGAGACATACACATACTTTCTCTGTACCTCTCTCTCACACACACACACTTCCTCTGTGTTTCTCCCACACGCTAATACACACACACACACACATGCTTCCTCTGTCTCTCTCACACACATGCAGACAGACAAAAACTAAACTGGAAACCACAACAAGCCAGATTCTGTATGCAGTGCAACAATGGAAAAGCAGGAAATCACTGTTCCTCAAAACAATACAATCAACACACACACACTCTCTCTCTCTCATACACTGGCACTTACTCTCACAGGGCCAGTCTCTCTCTCTCTCACAGGTTTTGAAACTCTTCTTCGGCCACTGGCTGCACAGCGAGCCTCTTCTGTGGCTGGCTCCAGGAAACACCAGCGGCACCACAGGGCCTCATCTTCTGCTGCTGGTCTCTTCTACAGGACCCTGCCAGCAGTCACTTCGCACTGCTGTGGGACCTTCCTGCTGGCAGCAATGTCTCCATCCCCCTGTTGTCATCAGGGGTGGAACCCCCCCCCCTTAGTACACCACTGCAGTAACCCTTAGAGGAAAATTAGCTAAATCCATCCCTTAAAATAATCACCTAATCTATTTACAACAGTTACAATAAAATATGTGAATGAAAAAATATTTTCTGCAAGAACATTCAGAACCGCTTTTTGCATGCAAATGAAATTAATAAAGAACAAACTTCTGTTTAAAATAGAAATGAGGAACAGAAGACCATAATGCCATGAAAGCCAGCATCAATAAGTACCATCATTTTCACAGCAAGTATTCAAGTCACAAAACCTTTAAAATACAGACAAACCCTCACCAAATACAAAACAGAAACATGCCAGCAAAAACCGTACTGGAAAGGGAACTATGCAGTGCAACAATGGAAAAACCAAAACATCAAGCAATAAAATCAAAAGATATAAAGCCATTCATAATATTAAAACCATAATGATAAAAAAGAATAAATAAGTCAAAATAGCCAAGTCATCCAATAATTAAAAAAAAAAACCAACTTGCATAAATGTGTTCTAATATTTACCACACGCCAATAAAGTATTTAAAAACATCTGATGAATAAAACATTTTCAAAAAACAATAAAAACATCAAATTACACCAAATAATTAAAACTAATCAGGATTAAAACAGCTCCTGCTCTCCATACCTGGGATCTTTTGATTTCCACTCACCCTGAGATTAACATAGGTTGGGGGAGGTAGGGTCACACAAACTATCTCCCGTCTCTCTTAGTCACACAAACGTACTAACATTAATTATTTCACGCATTTCGTCTCTCATATACATGCCAATGCTCTCTCACACACACAGGCTCTCTCCCCCTCACATACACGTGCGTGCAAGTGCCTGTGAGAGCCTGTGTGACACACAAAGCTTTAGAACACTAATACACCACCTATTAGGCAAACAGAACAAGCTGGACTGAATCAAATGCCCTAATGAATATGCATGACATAGATTTGCATACAACTGAGGCAAGGTGTATGCAAATCTCTCTCATGCATATTCATTAGGGATATTCTGAAAACCAGACTGGTTTGTGGCCCTCGAGGACCGGAACTGCCCACCTCTTATCTGGACACAAGAAGACCACAGAGGACCTTGACCGGAAAAGAAATTACAGGCAACAGTGAAGATCCTATGCGAAGGCCCCGAGGAAGTGAAGGAGAGCCCTTTTATAGGAATGGACATGGCACAGACCGATGACATCATCCGTTGGAGCCGCGGGGCTTCTCCCGCTTCTGGCCCTTTAAAAGTAAAGCAGAGGCACGCGCGCGCACCTAGAGGAGCCTGATGCAGGACACAAGAAGAAGGGAAGGGAAGGGAATGGTTAATAAAACGTAAAATGTCATAATGCCTCTATATCACTCCATGGTGAGACCGCCCCTTGAATACTGTGTACAATTCTGGTCGACGCATCTCAAAAAAGATATAGTTGCGATGGAAAAGGTACAGAGAAGGGTAACCAAAATGATAAAGGGGATGGAACAGCTCCCATATGAGGAAAGGCTGAAGAGGTTAGGGCTGTTCAGCTTGGAGAAGAAACGGCTGAGGGGGGATATGATAGAGGTCTTTAAGATCACGAGAGGTCTTGAATGAGTAGATATGAATCAGTTATTTACACTTTCAAATAATAGAAGGACTAGGGGGCATTCCATGAAGTTAGCAAGTAGCACATTTAAGACTAATTGGAGAAAGTTCTTTTTCACTCAATGAAAAATAAAGCTCTGGAATTAGTTGTCAGAGGATGTGGTTAGTGCAGTTAGTGCAGTTAGTATAGCTGGGTTCAAAAAAGGTTTGGATAAGTTCTTGGAGAAGTCCATTAATGGCTATTAATCAAGTTTAGTTAGGGAATAGCCACTGCTATTAATTGCATCAGTCGCATGGGATCTTCTTAGTGTTTGGGTAATTGTCAGATTCTTTGGCCCCTGGTTTGGCCTCTGTTGGAAACAGGATGCTTGGTCTGACCCAGCATGGCAATTTCTTATGTTTCTTATGTTCTTATGACAGGAGAGGAGCAGCCTCGTCAGCGGGGTTCCTGCCGCAAAGAAATGGAATCTATGGCGGCCCTCCCTGTCACGGAGAATGGCATCAGCGGCAGCACCCCCGCCGCTAAGATGGAGACCCTGGCAGCGGCTCCCAGGCCACCTAGAGGGCTGGGGCAGCAGCGGCAGGTGGCGTTGGGCAGCAAGACAGGAGAGAGAGGTGGCAGTCGGGCGCCGGCTCAACAGGCACAGCGCAGAGCGTGGGAGAGGTGAGAGGCTGCTTGTGGGCCCAAATATGGTCGCTACTCCCATGTCTGCCATTCAGATATTCAGTCTCCTAGTCTCGCAGGAGCCTTCTGCAGTTCCTATCATGGCCCTGACTCTGGCCTGGAATCCATGAGTGCCAGGAGAAGCGCTGCCAGGGCTGAGGAGGAAGGAAAAGTTCCAGAAAAGGAGCTATATCAGGGCTCAGAGAGGGAAGAGGTAGAAAGCGAGCCAAGCCTGTGGAGGAGGGGAAAATCGGACAGAGGGGAACTGAGCCTGGAAATGAAGGGAAGCCTAAGGTGCAGAGGAAGAGTGAGGGGTGGGGAGTAATGAAGGGAGGAGTGAACGAAGCCTGCAAAGGAAGGGATCTGGCTCAGCAGGGAGTGGAGGGATGGGAAAAGGAACTAGGAGGGGACAAGGGGAGTAGGAAGTGGAATAGGCAGAGCGGTTTGACCCCAATTTAGAAGTAAAGGATTTCCATGCAGAAGGAGAATTTAAAAATTGCAGAGGGATTAAGAGGGGAGGAGGGAAAGAGAATAAAATGGGGAGAGGAGGAGACTAGGAATGTGAGGCCTTGAGAGAGACTGCGAGCAGAGGGAGAAGGGAGGAGACTGGTGTGGATGAGCCTGGGGTTGGGGAGAATGACTGATGGGGGGCTTCCCAAGCTTTTGTTTTGGCCACTTGAGTCTTTCCCATGTTCGTATTACCTGCTCCTCTCTGGACATTTAATACAGGCGAGTTAGTCACACCCACAACCCACTGTGTTCAGTTTTTTTTTTTATGTTAAGTTCAGCACCCCCAATGATTTTCAAAAGTTAGCCCCTATGTATTCATGAAACTCCTCTGAAAATGACCTGAGGTAATGGAGGGTCATCAGAAGCATCAGCAGGATTTGCAGCCTGGCTTCCCTGGTTCGCGGCGCTGCTGCTGCTGTGATCCCGAGGCCTGCTCCTCCACGCCACGCTGAAGAATTCTGTCTCGTCCGCAGAGCTCATCTCCTCCCTGCCCGCTCCTGTTTCCAGATCACTTAGGACTAGTTTAAACCACAGAAGGCCTATCGATCTCCAAGGCCCACTTATTTACCTCTCTCCATGGGGAAAACTGACCACTTCCTGTACAGGCCCATCTCTACAAAACTCTGATCCTAAAGAGTTCAGGGCTTTGGGAGATTATCCGACCTTTAGCATACTTATTAAAGTTGGCTTATTTACCCTCTGCTTTCTGAATAGTTGTAGGTTTTTGGACTTGGGGCCTCTGCGGACCTGGATTTTTCTGTTTATGCAGGATGATTTTGACTATGTCTTTGCTTACTGATATATAATAGTTCTGTAAATATAGGATGACAACTCCAGTTCAGTTATTTGCTTTTGGTCTGTTTGGTGAAATTTATTTTACTTATTGTATTTTATGTTCTGTACTCCTACTGTGGGCCACGGTGGAACAGCACAATATATACCTGAATAAATACTAAATGAATCATTGACCCCCTGTTTTAAGGCTACCAATTGACTCCAGATCAACCCCGACAGGCTGCCCTAGGCATAAGAGAAGAGAAGGCAAAGCCAGAACGGGATCATTCTGTCAGGGTTGACCTGGGTCAGATAGGAACCCAACCAAAGATGCCTGCTAGGGCAGCTTGAGTCCGCAAGAAGGCTGTAGGAGCCAACAAGGGCCAGGGGTCAAAGTTTGAAGGCACCAAATACTCAGGCCGAAAAGGAGTCTGTTTGCACTTGCTTTAGGGCTGTATGCCAGTGCTGCTTCAAACATACATCCTTACAGAAAAGCAATCACAGAAGAAGAATAGCACCCGCCTATCTCCAACCCTATTTAAATACCAGCTCAATGGCATGAACTTTCACTCCTGCTGATTGACAGAGACGCGCTGACTCCACTTATGCAAACGTCATCACCCGATAGCAGGGTGCAGGACAGGACATCTCCTTATTTTTTATTGTTTTTCAGAAGGGTTTCCAGTAAAAAGCCTCTTAAGTCCCTGCTTTGACAAGGTGCTGCTGAAGACTCCAAGCAGGGACCTGCTGCTAACAAGTGGGTTGGATCAAATGCTACGCAGGAGGAAAAGGCCATCAAGGGCTCAGACCCTCCGGCATGGGCACCTGCTGAGGTGCAAATGAAAGGTGGGCTACTCCTGGCCTGCAGCTGAGACTTTCTTTCAATAGGAAGACTCTAGAGGCAGCAGCTTAGAGCAGATGAGAAAAGATTTGGCAGGGAGCCCAATGGCCCAGGCCTCCTGTTTTACGTGGCAAATATACAATGCTCTCATGCAAGCAACCAACCTGACTTAGAGATACGAGAGAGAAAAAGTATGTGTAACATCAGAACTAGTCAACGACTCAAGTCCTGCAAGAAGACTTTTGACCAAATCCTATTTCTTTCAGTTTGGTTTCCAAGGCACTGTGGGAGTTGTAGTCTTGCTACATTCCATGTGCAATTTGCATGGGCATTAGAAGCCATCAGGCAAAGGGAGCGGTAGGGGGAGACAGTGACACAAAGCCACAAGTGGACTGAAGCCCCCTCTCTGCAGCAGCTGGGTCACTTTGCAACTCTGTAAGATCTAAAAGCAGGTCTGGAACCCTGAACCTTCGAGATGAGGGAGGGAGAGAGGGCAGGTAAGACAGTGATTGGGCTTTAGAAAGGGGCAGAGATAGAGAGGGAGCCAAACCTAGAACCCCCTTAGCAATTTTGGTTCCACGTATACTCTCTAAACCAGAAGCCACCAGCTTTGATAGAGGAGAACTATTCCTCGCCCATCAACCTGACATCTGTTCCAACTTTTCAAACACGACTGGGAATGCTAAACTCAACACCAATTACACTTGCCTGGACCCAGCGCGGGCGTTTGCTCGAACACCCACAGAGCAGGCTCCTATGCTTCCAGGGGGAGGGGCCCCCTCCATCAGAGCTAGCAGCACGTGCTGAGGCTTGCGAAATGAAGACAGATCTTGCTGACGCGGTTACTTATCTGTCTTGGAAGGCTGCCTAAAGGAGCGCCCAGCTGCTGGATTCTGTCACGTTTCCAGCAGTAACCACAGGAATGGGGAAGCTAACTGCTACCTGAGAAACCCACTGGAGCCTGCCCTGCCACCTCGATTGCGAGTGTTCAAGAGTCCTGGCAATGACGCAGCAACTCATGAGGGGCAATGACGCAGCAACTCATGAGGGGCAATGTTATGACAGCAGGGGGAGGGCTGAGAAAGGTGGTCCCCAGAAGGACCTTCGCTTGTGGGATTTCCAGGCCAAAACCCATAGTTTGGGTTGGGGGGGGGGGGGGGGGGGGGGGAAGAGAGGATGTGAAGATTACATATGGTCTATGAATGAAGTCAACTGGTTGCAGTGTGAGGGCACCCGACTGCTTAGAAATAAGGATCAACAAGCAAGCTGTAGGCTGGAGAAAATAGAGTTGTACCTGACTTTCCAGAGCTCCACTCCCTAATGAAGGAAGACTAGTTCTAGAAAGCTACCTCCAGGTGCTAGTTACACCAGGAAAAAAGGAAGGGAAAAATTAAAAAAAAAAAGTCTCACTTATTAGTTTTGTTAACCTTTATTTCCACATCACCTTTCCGAAAAGGAAAATATTGCAACATTCACCAGGACAACAGAGATCGCCAAGCAAGCTCCCATCTGACCGATGTCGAGCTTCGGTGTTGCAATGTTTGAGCAGCCTGTGGAAATGGCTTTTGCAAGGAATATTTGCAAAGATGTGGCTTCCGTATAGGAGAAATAGCCCCACAGATCTGGCTTTGCCCCAAGGCTTCTTGGGGGATGGGAACGAGGAGGGAGGTGGACGCCGCGCACAGTTACCCGACAGCGATGGAAAGGACAGGGAGAGGCAGGGCCCAGGGAAACAGCACGAGGACGTCTGTGACAGGGAGTGGGGGAGGCAGCTAGGGGTCGTGAGCAGGCGGTCAAGGCAGCCAGCCTACTGGGAAAAGCAAAACCCACAACCCGGGGGGAGGCTCCATGGTTGCCCCTGGCTTCTGGCCCAATAGCAGAGGAACCTTATCAACGACAGCTCCCCTCCCCCAACTCTTGAAAGATCCTGCGAGCAGCCAGTGATGCACACGTTCCTCACAGAACGCACCGCCGACTTCCGCCAGACCCCCCCCCCCCCAAAAAAAAAACTGCAGCCGCGGGGGAGGCTAAAACTGGAGTAAGCTCGTTTGATTGAATTCACGGCCACTGATGGGTAGGAGCTGTCCTGGCTCGCACTCCATAAAGCGGAGAGGGATGAATGAACTATAAATGTATATTTATTGGTGACACTGTAAACATTACAATTTGTTGATACAATAAAAGTATTTAGACCAGTGGCAGTCTAGCTTTAAACAAAATCATTTGCTTTTGGAGAACAGGTTGCAAAGTTTGGGATTGGGAGGTTCAGTGGTAAATTGGGCTGCGTTTTTTTTTTTGATCGATAGATGGCACCACGTTGTGTTGGGGGTAATTGCAGTTCAACATCACATCTGCTTGAATTTAGAATTCCCCAGAAACAGATTTTTGTTTCCCTGGCTTTCTAATTTATACTTTAAACCTTTAGTGGAGTTTTTAGAAAGTTATAGTTTTACTTTTAATATTGTTGCTGATATTCAGTTTTTTTATTCCTGTGGAATCAGAGAGAGTGAAAATGGAAAACTGGGGATTAGCCTTAATTAATGCTATCTAATAAATTGTTATTAAATCCTAGAAAAATAGAGGTACAGTCACCGGGGAATCAGGTTTTATGCTCCAGTGGGGCAGAGAGATTTGTCTATAAAAGCTTGCATTAAGAGCATGGGGTTGGCACTTGCTAAGACCTTCTGAATTTGAGATCAGTAAGGAGACTGCATCCATTCCTGACCTGATCAGCGCTGCGACCCGATTAACGCTTTAATCTTTTCATGCATTGATTGTTGTAATGGATTCCTGCTCGGCCTGTCTTTAAAGCTGATGGAGTAATGCCACCTAATGCAAAATTCTGCTACAAGGTTGATTGAACAAATGCACAAAGCTCTCTAATCCTGAACAAGCGTCACTGGCTGCCCAATTCTAGTGTTTAGGTTTTTAAATGGATTAGCACCTGGTTATTTAGTAGACCTGTTTAGAAGGTATAGTCCCATGGGTGCTTTGAGATCTGGGTCTGAGGGATGACCTAGCAATCTCTCCTGTTAAGGTAGACTGGTTGCCGAGAATGGGACAGCCTGCTATCGTAGGGCCAGCGCTCCGGGACTTTGGAATGGTCTTCCCAGAAAACATCAATTTAGGTCAAAGGTGCAGCTTTGCAAGAAACGTTTGAACATACAGTTACTGTACCCAACGTTGCAGTTTTAAAATGACTGTTCAGAAGCTACTTTTAATATGTGAATTGGCTGATGGCAGATTTCCTTGATAATGTATATGATGTTGCAAGTCACCTTGGGTGTTAATTTGGGAAGGTGCCAGATCAATAAAGATGACGACGATAATTTGCTAATTCCACCTGGGCCCCTTGTACATTCATCCCAATAGCAGAATTAGGAAGAGCCTTAGGGCCGGATTTTAAAAGCCCTGCGCGCGTAAATCCGACCGGATTTATGCGCGCAGGGCACTCGCACGCCTATTTTGCATAGGCCGCTGGCGAGCGCACAGCCCCGGGACGCGCGTAAGTCCCGGGGCAGGACCAGGGGCATGGCGCCGGCCCGGGGCGTGGTCGAGGCCTCTGGACCAGCTCCCGGGTCGGGTGATGGCGCGCCAGCAGCCCGCTGGCGCGCGCAGATTTACACCTGCTTTCGGCAGGCGTAAATCTGCCAAAGGTAGGGGAAGGGAGGGGAAGGTGAGGGGAGGTGGAGGGAACAGGCAGCGCGTGCCAGGCTCGGCGCGCGCAAGTTGCACAAAATGTGCACCCCCTTGCGCGCGCCGACCCCGGATTTTATAAGATACACGCGTATCTTATAAAACCAGCGTACTTTTGTTCGCGCCTGGTGCGCGTAAATTTATAAAATCTACCCCTTAGTGAGCACAGGAGACGCACGATTGGGTGTGTGTGTGTGTGTAGAAAAATGGACTTTCAGCTTTGTCACAGCTTCAAAGCAGGACGAATCCATTCTCAGGCTTGAGGATGTGGCCTTGAGCTTCTGTTGCTGCACCACTGATCAGAAAGGAGAAGTTACAGGGCTTATGAGAAGTGACAGCAAACATGATAAGATAACCAGGCGTAGAGGAGGAACACGTCCCACATCACACTGATGCATAAAGAGCAAGCACGGACAGGTTTCTCTGCGTACAGCCAGCGCGGGGCCCTCTTCACAACAGGCATGGCCTAGCGGTTACAGCAATGGGCTGACAACCCGAATTCAAATCCCACTTCCTCAATTTACACTCCTCAGCCACCTTAACTGCCGTTGCTTCAGCTATGCACGGCGGGGCTGATGCGAGTAGGCGAGAGTTAAAGCGGCAGGCTGAAATTCAGGGAAGTTTCCTAACGCACGGGTCACGTTTCTTTCGAACTCCTGTTGGAGAAAGCTAATGCTTGAGGAGTTAAATATCCGCAGAGGAAAAAAAAAAAAAGGTCTCACGGTCTATGAAAATAGGATTTCTGTGCACAAATTATCTTTTATGCAGAGAAACCATGCTTTTTGTGCCCAAAATATCAACTACAGGCCTCAGTAGCAGCACTCCTGCTTCTAGCACTGGAAAATTCATTTCACCTCCACACCGGAGTAAAACTTTCAGCCCTCAGGAAATATGAGGAAAGCCCGCGTGCCTTTCTGCATTGGAGTTGGGAGTGGGGCAATAGCTAATGCCTTCGTTTACATGGTCTACGGACACAGTCCTAGGCACAACAACAACAACAAAAAAAGTCCTTGCTACACCAAGAGTAAAGTTTGTGCACAAATAATATGCAACACAACTGCAGCCAGAACTGTGCGCTGAGCTAAGCAAACCTTATTCTAGCAGGCCCTAATAGATTGTAAGTTCTCCGAGGCAAAGGCTTGTTTGCACCTAAATTATGAATAATGATCAAGGTGGCTTACAGCATTGTTTTCAAAAGTCATCTAAAAATATTAAAAAACAAAACAAAAAAAAAAAAAAACACAAGAGCCCTGGGTCACATTTCCCGGTCACAAAGTCCAGACTGAGCCCCACCTCAGTCACAATCAGTTCATTTTCTTTCCAGAACAGCAGCCTGGAAATATAATCAGATTTCAGAAACGTGGGCTATAAACACTCTAGTCCTATACACACATTCACGGCTGGAGGCTGGGCAGCATGGCTGTTAGTTTCTTTTTCCATTTCAGACGAGGAATTTATTCCCTATTCCTGTGATTACACTCAACCATCATCGCGCCTGCTCTCGCGTCCCCTTCCATCTATTCCACTGCCCTGCGTCTACTGCCACAGAAACAGCAGCACGGAGGACCCTGGCTGGGCCTAACTTCCTAACAAAGCTGGCAGCGGAGAAGGCAAGGTGCCCTCCTCCATTCCAGCATGTAATGGACTTCTCTCCTCCAAGAACTTATCCAATCCTTTTTTAAACACAGCTACACTAACTGCACTAACCACATCCCCTGGCAAAAAATTCCAGAGTTTAATTGTGCGTTGCGTAAAAAAGAACTTTCTCCGATTAGTTTTAAATGTGCCCCATGCTAACTTCATGGAGTGCCCCCTAGTCTATTATCTGAAAGAGTAAATAACCGATTCACATTTACCTGTTCTAGACCTCTCATGATTTTAAACACCTCTATCATATCCCCCCCTCAGCCGTCTCTTCTCCAAGCTGAACAGCCCTAACCTCTTTAATCTTTCCTCATAGGGGAGCTGTTCCATCCCCTTTATCATTTTGGTCGCCCTTCTCTGTACCTTCTCCATCGCAATTATATTTTTTGAGATGCGGCGACCAGAATTGTACACAGTATTCAAGGTGTGGTCTCACCATGGAGCGATACAGAGGCATTATGACATTTTCCGTTTTATTCACCATTCCCTTTCTAATAATTCCCAACATTGTTTGCTTTTTTGACTGCCGCACACTCTGAACAGACGATTTCAATGTGTTATCCACTATGACGCCTAGATCTCTTTCTTGGGTGGTAGCTCCTAATATGGAACCTAACATTGTGTAACTATGGCATGGGTTATTTTTCCCTATGTGCATCACCTTGCACTTATCCACATTAAATTTCATCTGCCATTTGGATGCCCAATTTTCCAGTCTCAGAAGGTCTTCCTGCAATTTATCACAATCTGCTTGTGATTTAACTACTCTGAACAATTTTGTATCATCTGCAAATTTGATTACCTCACTCGTCGTATTCCTTTCCAGATCATTTATAAATATATTGAAAAGTAAGGGTCCCAATACAGATCCCTGAGGCACTCCACTGTTTACCCTTTTCCACTGAGAAAATTGACCATTTAATCCTACTCTGTTTCCTATCTTTTAGCCAGTTTGCAATCCACGAAAAGACATTGCCACCTATCCCATGACTTTTTACTTTTCCTAGAAGCCTCTCATGAGGAACTTTGTCAAACACTTTCTGAAAATCCAAATACACTACATCTACCGGTTGGCAACCCTATGCATGAATCAAGCATAGAGCTGCCAACTAGCTCCAGATTTTCATGACAGTTTGATCCAGGTACTTATAGTCTTGCTTTTCTTAGGGAATGCAATAGGGAAATCAGAATAAGTCCCAGCATGTAATGGGGTAAAACTAGGACGATCCACCTGTCCTGAAATCTGGAGCCAGCTGGCAACCCTAATCAAGCACTGCGATTGGTCAGGAAGACCTCTTTAACTGTGCTTCCGTCTGAGTGCAATTTGAGATGCAGACCAATAGGAAGGCAGTTTTCCCCAGTACTTGATACAGTCACTATGGGCTCGGTGTTGGTGAGGAAATGAACCACCGACATTCCTGAATTTTAAATGAAAAACGGGTGTAAGGCTGGAGTTAAGGTCACCACCTCAACCTTGTGGCCACTGCACCTGCGGAGGGGTACCGCTGACTTCCTTACGAAAGTAAAGATTTCATGCATGCAATAGGACAAAAGCCAAGACTGTTCTCGGCCTCGCCAGGCTAACCTGGGCAAAAGTGGCCAACCTAGCTAGAGAAGCTGACCCTGTAACCTTTATCAGGGGATGAAGCCAGCTCCAGCAATCTGTGTCTGCAAACTGGAATAAAACACCAGCAGCAAGCCAAAAAAATGGTGCTGGCTTCTCTTAAACAGATATACCCAGCACTCATAGTGAATTTGTTTTCTTAATTTATTTTTTTTTTATACAAATACTGCCCTGTGTGTACCACACATCTCAAATGTATTACCACACCTAGAACACTCTGCCTCTTGAATTCGGCAAAGTAAAGAGTCAATGATTTATACAGACGCAACCCATGCCCAGCTGTTTCCATGCAAAATGGAAGCTATCCCTTTTTTTTTTCCCCCCCAGTCATGTTGGCCACCCTGGCACATCCCATGCCTTGGCTAGGTACAGCCTCAGCTGCTGCCCTTCTATTACTACAAGACCCAGGAGCAAAGGGGACGGAAGGGCACGAGCAGCACGGCAGAGTTACTCTCACAGCAGACTGCGTGGCAGCCCTTGGCCAGGGAGAGGAATCCTGTGCTGCCCAGGCATGGGGCCTAGGAAATGCAGAAGTGCTAGAAGAGCCTGGGAAGGGGGAGGGGGGAAACGGCCGCTTCAGGCTGAAGGCCCAAGCGAGGCCTAAACCTAACTCTTATGGAATGTGATTGCTGGGAGCGCCATCCCATGCACCAGTTCATCCATCCACACACACACATTCACCCACCGCTACAAGTTCCACAATGCACGAAGTACCAGCTCGGGGCCCAAAGTAGTTAAAAAAACAACAAACAAAAAAACCCAAACAAAAATAAATAAAAACAAACAAACAAAAAAAAAACGCAGCAGCGTGTGAGTTTGGCTTTCTGCGATGCTGTTCCTTTTGGTCGGCGGGAGTGCGGCAGGGCGGTGGGAGGGGGGGGGGGGGGGTGTTATAAAGTGCTCTGGCCAGCCTTCGCCTCGGGCTGGGACGGTTTGATTCCTTCAGGTCAAGGGTAAAAAAGTTCACAGACCCCTGTTAGTTCACAACCCCATTCTCCTGACAGTCCGTGGGAACCTCCAAGGTGGCTGGCATCCCAGACAGCCCCGTCATCTTGGAACGGCCATCTGTGGGAGGAAGAAAGGAGGATGAGGGAAAAATAATCCAGAACCAAGCAAGCCTAGGGTTCTCTCAAAAAACACTTCCAACACACAAACACAAACTTCTACAAACAAACAAAACAAACAAACAAGGTTATATCAAACTACAACTTCGAAATTAAAAGGCGTTTTAGGGGCCAAAGTATACAATGACAAAGAAGTGGGAAGCAGGGTAAGAATGGTTCCCAATTTAAGCAAGTCTAATGCTAAATAAGCACGTGGGATCAGCACCGGCAGAGGTGGTGAATGGAGGGTGGGGGGAGGAAAGCAGGATATTTAAGTCTGAGGGTACCCTGCTGCTCTAGGCGGTGCTTCTCAGTCCCGCTGCGCAACATGCGAGAACACGCAGCCTGCAGCTCCGCGCTACCCCCACGCCTCGTCAGCAAGGTGAGTAATGCCCAGTACATGCTCCGCTCCTTTCAGAGGAATTATGCAAGAGCGCGGCAGGGAACGAACTGTATCGCACTGCTGGTATGCAGCAATGTATACAATCACCTCATGACCGGCCTCGTGTTAAGAGACAGGACGGGGCAAGAAAGATAAAACAGAAAAAAAAAAAAAGCAAGTGAGGAAAGAGGGGATAAAAAAAAAAAAAGAGCCAATCAAACAAACTGATGATCTTCTATAAGACTGGAAAACACCAACCGAGTAACGCATAATACTAGTGTAACAAGGGGATCCGATCCCCTAGGAGAAGCAAATGTGGAGACCCTGCTGCTCCTCTTCCTGGCTCCAATTACAAAAAGAATCACTGATCCCCCAACTCTTGGCTAGTGGCTTTGCTCTCATTACTAGCCAAACCAGAGGAAGGTGGGAATGTGGCACAAAAACCTGGGGTAGCGAAACAGGCACTGCCCGAAGTGCTAACTTTCACACTTGTGCCTCCTTTACCCTCTCAAAATGCATCTCACACCAGGCTTGGCTTCCTGCTAAAATTCTCACCCAGTCTGCAAAGTTAAGGGGGCAGCTCCTACAGTAACGCGTTCATAAATGGATTATAAAGCTGGCAATCTGCTAAACATACACACACCTTCCCTAAACTGCCTCATACCACAAGGGACGGCAGGAACTAGGGAGCTTTGCCAAACTCGCTGCAGCATCCCCCCTGCCAGGAGAAGCTGGGAGTGTGGGCGCTGAGAGTTCCCCCACTCCCAGTGTTCCTACAGCATCTCCTGCTGGCGGAGCCTGGGACTGCACGAGCTGCGAGCTTCTCCGGCAGCCAGCACCTGCTGCTAATGGCAAGATAAGATTTAAGGCGGCTTGGGGCTTTACTGGCTCAGAGAAGACAAAAGACCCATGCATGCAATGACCTCACTGTTAGAACACCAAAGCACACTTACAGAACCGGACCCTGACAGGCCAGATCATAATGGAGCACAGGAAGACCGTGGCAGCTATAGCCACTCCTCCCGTCACGATCACCATCGTCCAGTGGTAGAACTCAACACAGGCTGGACAGCACAGCTGGGTCCTAGAAAAAAAAAAAAACCCACACACACAGATGTGAGACCCAAGCATCAGGAGTAAGAAGCCCAATAGATATTAAAGATTCATAACGCTCCCACACGCCACCCCAAAATGTCCATTCACACTGGGACATGGCACAGGAGAGCCAAGCAAGCAGACAAACAAAGGTAACCCGTGTCTGAGGCTCCCACTCCTCCAGGGGACGTTTCCAGCAGCTCAGCCTAAGAGCGAGAGGATACGCGACCATGCTCTAAGTAGCAGCCCATTCTTTATGCTGTTTTATATACTGGACTTCCGATTTAAAGTTTTAACTGATAAACCCCCAATGAAAATAGCCCCAATGCAAAAAAATAAAAATTGGCATTTATCAGCTCTACACACCACTTCCCTTTGTACTTTCTCACGTCGCCTTTGCCTGCACCCTGGCTCCTCTGCTTTTTTCATGCTAAAAGCTCCTCAGCTGCATGCATGCATGTATTTGATTTAACTGGACAAAAAGGTACCAATATAGTTTTGTCAATAGATTGCGCCTTATCTCTGCTGTTTGATTCTGCCTATCTGCGTTTCTTGCCTATTAAAATTCTGCAGTTTTCCCTAGTTGTTAAAAGATTAAGACGACTTTTGCTTTTACTTTGCCAAAATATACGGGGCTTCCGATTTATAATCGGCCACTTCAAAGCGGATTACATTCAGGTACTGCAGGCATTTCCCTGTCCCCAGAGGGCTCACATTCTAAGTTTCTGCCTCTTTGTAATTACTTGGCCTTTGGAATTCTTCTTTTTTTTCCAGCTGTTAAAGACTAGCAAAACAGTCTTAAGCTTTTATTTTAAAATTCCCTGTGTTTTTAAAAGCAGATATAAAGGAGCTTTTACCTACAAGAGTTATTTATTCCCTCCCTACCCACCTTAGGTATTTTCTTCTTAAATAGTTCTTCCCAGGTTAAGTGACTGATATTAGACCTAAGTAACAATCCAACAACGTGTAAGTTAGTCAAGATAACACTATACAAGTCTCCTCCCCGACCCTTTTCAGAACGTCTTTTATTCAGTGGTGCTTATACCCCAAGGCACAGCATTTGAAGACTTAAAGGTTGTCCAATGACAATGAAAAAGGAACAGACTCCTCTGAAAGAGGAATGTTCCGGGCTTTGAAAAAAACACAAAACACTCCCCTACCTCGCAACATCCAGAATATCATCCCAGTTCCCACAGAGGATTCAAAAACCCAGGGGAAAAAAACCCAAAAAACAGATTACGCTGGGCTCTGGTAGAACAAGATCTGTGATCCAGGGACACGTCTTCTCAACTGAGCAACATCCAGGATATTGGCCTCCATTTCCACAGAGCAGTCAAATATCCAGAAATAAAATGGGATTACGGGGGCTCTGGTAGAACGCCTGTGACGAAGAAAGATCCACCCTCGCCAATGACAGCCTTACATAATGCCTGCCTTCTCTATAATGGAAAACAGAGCCACCATTAGCATTATCCAGGCCCATAAAAGAAAGCTGCTTCTGCTCAGAGGGACTCATTTGGGAACGCATTTTGAGGAGCCTCATCTGCTAGAAACAAGAGTAGACTCTAATATTGATATTATCAGTCTGGGGACCAAACGACCTCACTAGAAGCAGCATCCAAGCAGTAGAGAAGGATTTCCAGAGTCCAGGGAAGGAGATTAGACAGATGGCAAAGAATATTGCCTTTTCTGAAATGCTACCTGTTCGCGGAAAGGGAAAGAGAAGGATAAGCCAGATAGAAAGGTTCAACACATGGCTCCAAACACGGCGTAAAGAAAGTGGATTTGGATACATTGGAGGTTGGGGCCAAGTATGGATCAGTAAGAAACTATACAGTAAGGATGGCCTACATCTGTCAGTGGCAGGAAAGAAGATCTTAAGTGAGAAATGCAGGTCATACATCAGACGTTTAAAAGTAGAGGATGGGGGTGGCAGAATGGGGCCAATGACACTGGAATGCCACCCCCAAGCGATACAGGAAGTGAGAGGAGAAAATAAAATCAATCCGCTCAAAGGTCCATGCTAAAGCAAAAAAAAAAGCATTAAAAAAGGTGAATAGGAAGAGCGGCAAAGCAAGGCAGAAAAAATTGGAACGCTACGACCACAAATGCTCAGAGTTTGGGCAATAAAATCCCAGACCTGCAGTCCAGTGGACTTGGACATTGCTGCTATTACAGAGACCTGGTGCAGTCTTATGATTGGGCTACGTCCACCCCAGGCTATAACTAGTTAAGGAAGGACAGAGAGGAGAGAAAAGGGGGAGGAATAGCTCCTTAGGTCAAACACAATATCCATGCAACTGAAAAGCAAGATATGTTGGGTAGGGAAAAAGCATTATGGGCTGGCTTAAAAAAAAAAAAAAAAAAAGATGGTGTTTCCATTTTCATTGGTGTGGTCTACAGGCCTCTGACTCAAACAGAAGAACTAGACAGAAATCTGGCCAAAGACATCCAAAAGGAGAAGTGCTGCTCATCGGAGATTTCAATCTGCTGGACGTGGTTTGGAGTATCCCCCACTGCAGAATCTGCAAGTAGAGAGACAGTGGGTGCCCTTCAAGGAGCATCCACTATCTTTCTACTGCTCAAACAAATAATAATGTAACCCACAAGGGAGGAAGTGATACTTGACCTAATGCTCATAAATGGGGATAAAGCAGAGTTGCTTACCTGTAACAGGTGTTCTCTGAGCACAGCAGGATGTTACTCCTCAGACATGGGTTACATCAGATGGAGCCCAATGTGGAAAGCTTATGTTAACGTTTCTAGAACTTTAACTAGGCACACTGAGCATGCCCAGCCTGCCCTATACCATGCATCCACACGGGGGTCCCTCTTCAGTTTCATAACCTAGAATTAAGATTAAAATAAAAAAATAGGAGAAACCCAACCCCATGGAGTGGCAGGCAGTTTTCGTGAGGACAACCATCCTGCTGTCCTCAGAGAACACCTGTTACAAGTAAGCAACTCTGCTTTCTCCAAGGACAAGCAGGATTGTAAGTCCTCACACATGGGTGAATCCCTAGCTACAGGCTGCTCCCCAACACAAAAAACGAGACCAACAGACACCAACCAGGTGCCAATAGGCACACCCTCATCGGTGCTGTTGGTAACAGAGGGGGAAAGAGCCTGAACCCAAACAACAGGAACTAGGTTGGGAGAATCGGGTTCAACATCTCAAACAGGTTCCGAAAGACAGACTAGCCAAACCTACAGTGACGTCGGCCATCCCTAACCAGACAGTAATGAGATGTGAATGAGCGGAGAGAACTCCACGTCGCAGCCTTGCAGATCTCCTCCACAGGAACTGCTTGCAAGTGGGCCACCGACGCTGCCATGGCTCTGACAGAATGAGCCTTTACATGACCCCCATGATACAGTCCACCAGGGCATAAAAACAGGAGATGAAATCTGCTAGCCAATTGGATGGTGTCTGTTGGGCAACAGCAACGATAGGAAAATTGGTTCTTACCTGCTAATTTTCGTTCCTGTAATACCATAGATCAGTCCAGACCAGTGGGTGATGCACTCCCACCAGCAGATGGAGGCAGAGAACAAAACTTCGAGGCACGGCTATATAACCCTAGTGCCATCTGCAGCTCCTCAGTATTGGTTGATCCCCAAGCAAAAAAAACCACTGAGACTAACTTTAAACAACCTTAAATATCTATTCACCCCGAACAAGGTGAACATCAAAAAACAGGAGGGTTAGATTCCCCTAAGGTTGGAAATCCTACCCAGTCCTCGTTAGTATCGGAATAAAGAGTCAAGGTAGCTCACCTAAGGGTCAGCCAATCTTTCGGCAGTCACGTCTGGGTGGGCCTCTGGACTGATCTGTGGTATTGCAGGAACGAAATTAGCAGGTAAGAACCAAATTTTCCTTTCCTGGACAAACCCAGATCAGTGGGATGTACCAAAGCCACACTACTCTGGGGGGGGATCCCGAAAGACCCACTCGAAGCACTCGTTCCCCAACATTGGAGTCCTCTGGCACTTTAACATCCAAGCGGTAATGCTTGGAAAAGGTATGCAGAGAGGGCCAAACCGCGGCTCTACATATCTCCTGTGGCGAAACCAGCTGGCACCTCGCCCAAGAGTCCGCTTGTGCCCGCGTTGAATGTGCTGTCAAGCCGACTGGGACGGAGCGGCCGTTGCAAACATATGCTTAAGCAATGGTCTCCTTCAGCCACCTAGACAGAGTGGCCTTGGACACCTTGTTCCCTCGCCCAGGACCACCAAACAGAACAAATAAATGATCCAATTTCTGGAAGGGATTGGTGATCTTCAAATAGTGCAAGAGAATCCGAGGCACATCCAACAAATGCAAGTCTCTATCTGTTGTCGAATCGCGGAACCAGTCTGGGAAGCCAGGGAGCTCTACAGACTGATTAACAAGAAATGCCGACACCACCTTAGGCAGAAAAAACGTCACCGTGCGTAAGGACACTCTGTCCGCTGAAAACCGCAAAAACGGATCCCGGCAGGACAGAGCCTGCAATTCAGAAATGCGCCTCGCTGAACAAATAGCCACTAAGAAGACCGTCTTCAGAGTCAGGTCCTTGAAAGAAGCCTGACCCACTGGCTCAAAGGGCGGTACACACCAAGCCCATAGGACGAGGTTCAAGTTCCACTCTGGGCACAGTTTCCAAACAGGTGGCTGCAAATGCTTGACCCCTGTAAGGAAGCGAACCACATCGGGGTGGTAGGCCAGGAATCTGCCGTTTATTCGTTCCCTAAAAACATCCCAGAGCATAAACCTGAACGCGTAGGGAATTGTATCCTTGGAGAGACCCTGCTGTAGAAAAGCTAGACTATGAGGGACAGTTGCCGACCCCGTTGCACACACCAGGACTCGAACACTGTCCACACTCGCACGTACGCCATGGAAGTGGAAGGGTGCCTGGCCTGTAGCAGCGTGGCAATCACTGGCTCTGAATACCCCTTCAGTTGCAGACGCTTCTCAAAAGCCGCGAGAGAGAAGTGATCCTCGGACCGGCCCGGGTATTCGCCGCCCAGGCCGGCCCAGGACACATCACGTGGTCTGCCGAGCGCGGCTCTGTCACAGCCTCGTACGGCAGACCACGTGACTGGAGCGATCAGCCCACCGGGGGATGCCCGATCCCCCGATAGGCCAATCCGCCCCTGGCTGGAGACAGAGAAATACCGAGGGGTTGCTTCACCAGGTTATAAGCCGGTGGCTCTAAAAATTTCTCTGCCTCCATCTGCTGGAGGGGAGGCAAAACCCAGGAGTCTGGACTGATCTGGGTACGTACAGGGAATTATGTATTGTTTGGCTCCGTTTCTAATCGGCCATAGACTCAAAATATGAAGAAAAAAAAAAAATGAGTACCTCAGGTGTATAAACAAGCAAAAAAAACATTTTTCAGTTGGACTGAAATCCTAGAATGAGAAAGGTCATGGAAAGGTGGTAGAGGCAGAAACAACATTAGAAATCAAGAAAGCCTGGGACAAAGTCAGGGGATTGCAAGAACCAACAGGAAGGCTGGAGATTGGGCGGGGTAGGTCATTATCTGCCATCACATTTGACCTAACCAAATTCTTAGTGGGGACAATGCTGCACTTCTCAACTGTGGAAGTCACTATAGGTGGTCACTAGCCCCAGAGGGTAGCATGAAAAAAAAATGCACTGAGGTCCCGTGTGTGTTACTTACTGACAGGGGTGCAGGCTCTGGATGACCAACACTGCTAGCCCGTTGGCCACCTTGTCCGTGAAACTCATGGCTCCGTACACAAAGGCTCCACTTTGCTGCAAATCAATCAATAGGTTTCCTGTTATTTTAACTTTTTCTCGGGTTGAAAAAAAAAAAAAATCAGGGATGGACTCATGCGGTGGAAAGGGGTCTTCGAGTCTGGAGGGGCGCAGGAGGAGGACTTTTCTGGGGAAGCTAGCAGCCGTGATCTGCGCTGGCGCCTGGCCACAGGCCACTCCTGCAGGAGCTTCCAGTTATAAAAGCCTTCAGGGGTTTCCCGGAGCACAAACAAAGAAAGTCAGTCTGGGCCTGTGAAAGATGGCAGCAGCGCAACTTTCTGTGAATTCTCTCAGTGTCTGAGCGTGACCTTCCGATCACAGATATGTGGGTGGGCGGGGCAGAGAAGAGGCCACGTGCACCAATTTTCTCTTCCTGGTGGGGTGGACAAACGTTCCTAAGAGTCAGGTCTCTGCTGCAGGCATCACACAACATCCCTGCCACTCTCGACCCCAAGCTCCGCTAATGCCTTAAGAGTCGGCTTTCTTCAGGTGCTGACGTTTCACCGAGGGATCTCTCCGACACACCCACAACTAGCAGCAACTAGATTGCCCTCAAATCACTTTCTTGGTACTTGAGCTAAACCCTGGCTCTGCCTAAAGTTGTCTTCTTCCCTGAAACAGTCCTCCCCCCCCCCCCCGGGCCAAGAATGTGGCGCAATCCAAAACCCTTCTCCATTTTTATATAAGTTACAAAGCTGATTAGGTTAGAAGAAGGAAAAAAAAAAAGGAAGAGGCCAAGTTCAACCTCCTGCGAACGGCCCAACAGCTGACATGGGCAGGGTGAAAAAAAAAAAAAATCAGAGACAGCAGGTTACCCAGGAGAAGTAGCTAATCACCACCAGCCCACACAGTGGTGGAAAAAATGGAGGAGAAAGAGAGGCAGAACGAGTAAAGAAAGGCAGCTACATTTCATATTAAGCAAAAGCAGAAAAAAAACAAAAACAACCCACAAACAAGCTCCTATAAATTGCATCTGGAACCCAAAAGATTCTCAATATTTTTCCCCTCCCTCCTACAAGGTAATGTCAAGGTCTGAGATTTCTGAAGCCCGCACCCTATAATACAAGGGTAGGCAACTCCGTTCCTCGAGTGCTGCAAATAGGCCTGGTTTTCTGGGTAGCCACAGGGAATATGCAGGAGATCTTGCTGTTTTCGCAGAGGCAGAAAGAGATGCTCCTCCTTTCTTGGCACATCGCATCAGTTTAGTTAAAAAGAGTTTGTTTCATTTTAACTTCCAGTTATCTGGTTGTGCTAAAGATCAAAAAAAATGTTTCTGCAATTTTCAGGTTCCCCATGGGCCAGAAGGCAAACAAACCTGAGACAGGTTACAATGTGGGCTACAAGGGGCATCTGTCTTAAGCAATGAGCCCTCAGAAGAAAATACATTTATGGTTTTATTTTAGCCGGGGGAATGCCAGCCTGTCCACGAGAGAGAGCCTTTACTGACCTCTAGTGGGCAGACTGAGTTACCACAGCACCATCTCTGCTGCCGAGCCGCTCTGCCTGTTACTCAGAAAGATTGAATATGATGGCAGATAAGGAGCGAGTTCCAGGACTGGCAGGGCCTGCTGTGCACCTTTCAGCACATGAAGCATCTTCTCAGAGCCCTACCTAGGACAGGGGGCCCCCACACCAGCCTGGTTTTCAGCACTTCCACAGGGAGTATGCATATGATTTATTTGCATACAATGGAGGCAGGGAACACAAATATCTCTCTGGTGGGTTTGCAGCCCTCCAGGACCGAGATGTGGGGACCTCTGCCTTAAGAAAGGCTCTGGGACTCAGAGAAGGGGGTTCAAACAGTGAAAGATACACAGCAGACCCCCCCCCCCAAGAACTGCCACATCCAATTATCAATTTCCCTATGAATAATAAAAATTAGATTTTTTATTTTTTTTTAAACCAGGATGCCTTTCCTCTCTCTTGGAACCAACAAATATATATTAAATAAGAAAAAAAAACCAAACACAAAACAGACATACTGCATACCCAGAATCCAAATCCCTGGCACCGCTGAACCCAACCTTCTTCCTGCAGGGTGGACTTACCGTGTTCGCCCCAATCAGGTCTGCAGTCATGGACAGTGAAGTGACCAGAATAGTGGCCGAGCCAATCCCCAGCAGCACCGCCGCTCCATAGACCGCCATTCCCATCCGGAGGTCTAGCGCCACCCAGGAGGCAAAAGCCAAGATTGCCACCAAGCCCAGGAAGTAGGTGAGCTGCCGAGAGAGGGTGAGAGAAAAAAAAAAAAGGAAAAGATGAGAAAATACAAGCCCCTCACGGAGGCACATGGAGACTTGGGCTTTGTATCACGAGGAACCAAACGATTTGTCAGTGGGGTCGCACGGAAGCGGCAGGAAGGGACTCCTGTGTGTGGGTTGGGTAGGGTGCCCCCCCGTTTCTCACTCACATTTCGCCCAATCAGCTTGTTGACAGTTTTCATGAGGAAGGAGGAGAGGAAGCCACTGACGTACATCACCAGGGGAATGGTGGCAATGAATTTCTGTCAGGAGGAGAGAAAAACGACGGGAAGATTAGGATGGAGGGAATGATAGAGAACGTGCTGATTGGGAGATGAGAAAGAGTCTGTGCCTCTGCCTCCCCCCCCAAAGACCTGGAGAAAGGGCAGACTTCTGGTCAGGACCGGCGCAAGAGTAATTGGCTCCCTAGATGAACCTTCGGCCATGAACCCTCTCCTCCAACCTCCCAGCACAGCCTCTCTCCTACCAGTGGTAGTGGCTCCAGCACAGCGCTACCTTCTTCAGTGGTATTGCCCCTGGCACAGCATCCCCTCTGGGCCCGGCGCTGGTGGGATTCTGCTGCCCCTAAAGGTTTGGCACTCTAGGCAACCACCTAGTTTGCCTAATAGAAGAAGCACCAGCCTTGCTTTCGGTGGGCATAATGCAAGCTCTCAAGTGGCTCATTTAAGGAATTCTGAGCAGCTTTCTTTGAAACATTTATTTACTTCCTTTATAGAGCTGCAAAGTTGCATTTTTTAATTTTGCAAATCATGCCACACTGCTTTGGTACACCCAAGTCCCTCAAAAACACACACAGAATCCCTGGCGAATGCCAAGGACATCACCTCGCCTGTCTTCATTGGTTTTTGTCACTGAAGTGTCATTAACCATGTGACTGCTGCATGATGCTAAACAGCTCAGCTGCACCGCTAGTGATGATTTCTATAATACTAAAAGCATGCAGCACTGTACGGACACAGTAAGAGCAGAAACCCTCTTTTTATTTTTTTGAAAAGAGTTTCAGGAAATGTATTTACAACTATAAACAGTTAAAAAAATCCCACACAAGGCCGCAATAACCAAATGGAAATCAACAAAGCAAGGCAGGAGAGGGTCTGTGCTGTTCCTTTTAATGCAGCTTACCTTGGGCAGCTGGAGAGAGCTCGTCAGGTACATGGCGATGTAGGTCTGGCTCAAGTTCACAATCAGTCTTGTGCTCATGTACAGCAGAGCTACCTGAAGACAGACAGCGATTCCAGGTTACCAGAAGCATTCCCTGGCCACCAGCATGCCATAAAGATAGACTCTCTCTGCCTCCAAAATAGTTTCTTATTTCTGGCTAGCACAGAGTTAAGTTAAAGAAAATTAAAAAAAAATGTCTCACATAGCATCCAGGTGTCAATATGATTGCTTACACAACTCCTGGCAAGATCTGCGCTTCTCTCAGCACTGAAAATGAGAAGTTACTACTTACCTGATCATTTCCTTTTCTTTAGGACAGTCAGATGAATCCAGAACAAGTGGCTTATGCACCTCTACCAGCAGATGGAGAGAGAGCAAACTGACGTCACAGGATATAACCCCTGCAGTGACATCAGCCTGCCAGTATTCTCTTCAAAAGAACTGTGGACAGACTAGCAAAACTTGATTAAACAGATAACTATTTCAATACTCAGCCAACAGGCAACTCTGAGCTCAGACAAGAATATATTAACACTAGTCTAGGGACTGGACTAAACACCAGTAATCCCTGTAACACATGGCCACGCAGAAGGACCACACTACAATCATTCGGCAGCCAAGGGAGGGAAGCTGGCTTTATCTGACTGTCCAAAAGAAAATTATCAGGTAAGTAGTAACTTCTCATTTCTTAGCATCCAGTCAGATGAATCCAGAACAAATGGGATGTACGGGGGGCTGCCCGTGGTCCAATCAGCACCGTACATTCAAAGGCTGCATCTTCCTGAGCTTGCACATCCAGACAATAATACCTGGAAAAGGTGCGTAAGGAAGACCACGTCGCAGCTTGGCAAATGTCGATGGGAGACAATCTAACTTCTGCCTATGACACTGCCTGAGCCCGAGAGGAATGAGCCCTAACCTTACTAGGTAACGGCTTCCCAGCATCCACGTAAGCAGACGTGAGTACCTCCTTAATCCAGCGAGCTATTGTAGCCCGTGAGGCTGGTTCCCCTGTCTAGTACCACCATGAAGGACAAAACAGGCGATCCAACTTACGCAAAGGCCCAGTGACCTCCAGATACCTGACGATATGTCTCTTGACATCCATGAGCCGCAATAGACTATACTCCTCTACATCTCTCTCTCTGTCCAGAGACGGCAGGGAGATGGACTGGTTCAAATGAAACTCAGTGGCCACCTTCGGTAAAAATGAAGGAACAGTATGCAGCTGTACTGCCCCTGGAGTCACCCGGAGGAATGGCTCCCGGCAAGACAAGGCCTGCAGTTTGGAAACCCTATATGCAGAACAAATTGCCACAAGAAACACAGTTTTCAAAAGGTCAGTAACCACAAGGTCTGGGAGGGGCATGAGGCGCCATCACCCGAACCCACAGCCCTTCCTGGCTGTCGGGGGGAGGAAAGGATTGAGACCCTACCCAAAAGGCTGAGACCACTGAAGGTTTGCTCCTCCACAGGGATGAAGAACGCCTGGATCCTCTAGTACGACCTCTCATGTTAAAGGAACGTGGCATCTGCTTCTTTTCCTCTGGCAAACAAGAGCCAGAGATTCGCCCCACTTACTGGCCAGTTTCTCTAACTCACTCCCAAATAAAAGCGAGCCTTTAAAGGGCAATTTGGTGAGATTCGCCTTAGAGGTCACATCGGCCAACCAATTTCTCAGCCATACCTGATGTTTGGTTGTCACTATGGAAGCCATTCCTCTGGCTGAAGAGCGGACCAGATCGCAGCCCACACCTGCCAAAAAAAAAAAAAAAAGCAGCAGTTTGCTCCATAAATGGCCTGGAGATCACACCAGAGTCATTGACCTGAGAGAGAAGCAAACAAGAGCGAGCCACCAGGGAACCACAAGGTCACTGCCACTGCATCAATTGTTTGCTTAAGGATAGTCTCAATCCTTCTATTATGAGCATCCTTCAAGGCTGCTTCTCCTTCCACGGGAATAGTGGTCCACTTGGAGACTGCACAGACAAGTGCAGCTACCTTCAGAAAACAAAACACTCTCTTGCCACTGATCCAGAGAGTACAAAAATCCGATTCCTTTTTTAAATTAGCCTCTGGGGTGCCCCTCTCAAGATCAACCAATGCTTGAATGGCCTCCATCTCTTCTGCGTAGACACAGTGGCTGCCGCAGGAACTCTTGAGTAATTTCAAGGGCTGGGAAATCAGAGCTGGCAGTTCATCTTTATCAAAAGAACCGTAGCATAGTTCTATACGGTTCTAACCCTGGAGGAATTTCACCATCCTCAAGAGACGTCAGGGTCGACGTCATCATCCGTGCCATTCAGACCTCCATCAGGAAGTCCCACTGCCGCTAAACAGTAGGTCCCGGCCGGGATCCTCCTAGGACCGTTAGAGAGGGCTGAAGATTGCGCCTGGATAAAGGACTGAAATTCCTGAAAGAAGTATACCCGGAGGCACGAAAGGCATACTCACTGAGCAACTAGTTAGGGGAGTTCAAATTCAGGCACCCTACCTAAGCTGTCTTGATCCAGACCTAATCCAGTTGGGAAGAACCAGGCTCAAAGAAATCCTCCCTGAGCCCCCAAACAGCACTGACAAGTTAGCGAGCACTCCTGGCTGAGATGCCCGAATGACAGGCAGTGCAACAGAAAGGAGCTTAGGTTTTTGGGAATTTTTTTTTAAGCATAGGTGCTATTATGGCCGACAGAGCACTTGAGCGGCAGCTGAAGGCATGAGTCTAGCTTTTTTTTTTTTTGTACATTAACAAATCTAGGCATCCTAAACTTAGGCGTCCCAAAATAAGCGCGCAATAAAAACTGTGCACACAGTTGAGCATGCGGCCACATAAGGCACTGCTTAACTTAGATGCACCGAATACAAGGCCCGACTGAGTGTAAAAAAAAAACAAAAAAACACAAACTGGACGAACAGTTAGATGCACACTCCAGACAATCCTGTAGAGGGCAGCCTTAGAAAGTGCACAAAACACAGTTGTGGTCTACCACACAGCACATAGCAAAAAAGCCCCAGAGCAGGGCCTAGCCTATATAGGCTGCTCAATCCACCAGGCTGCCCACATCCCTCGACCTTCCACAGAGCGGGACGAATGGCGGAACAGTGAGCTGAGCACAAAGACCGGAAGGTGTTACATATAGGAAAAAATAACCCTTGTGTAGTTACATGATGTTAGGTTCCATAATAGGAGCTACCACCTAGGAAAAAGATCTAGGCATCATAGTGGATAATACTTTAAAATCGTCGGCTCAGTGTGCTGCAGCAGTCAAAAAAGCAAACAGAATGTTAGGAATTATTAGGAAGGGAATGGTGAATAAAACGGAAAATGTCATAATGCCTCTGTATCACTCCATGGTGAGACCTCACCTTGAATACTGTGTACAATTCTGGTCGCCGCATCTCAAAAAAGATATAATTGCAATGGAGAAGGTACAGAGAAGGGCTACCAAAATGATAAAGGGGATGGAACAGCTCCCCTATGAGGAAAGGCTAAAGAGGTTAGGACTTTTCAGCTTGGAGAAGAGACGGCTGAGGGGGGATATGATAGAGGTGTTTAAAATCATGAGAGGTCTAGAACGGGTAGATGTGAATCGGTTATTTAATCTTTCGGATAATAGAAGGACTAGGAGGCATTCTATGAAGTTAGCAAGTAGCACATTTAAAACTAATCGGAGAAAATTCTTTTTCACTCAATGCACAATAAAGCTCTGGAATTTGTTGCCAGTGGATGTGGTTAGTGCAGTTAGTGTTGCTGGGTTCAAAAAAGGTTTGGATAAGTTTTTGGAGAAGTCTATTAACTGCTATTAATCAAGTTTACTTAGGGAATAGCCACTGCTATTAATTGCATCAGTAGCATGGGATCTTCTTAGTGTTTGGGTAATTACCAGGTTCTTGTGGCCTGGTTTGGCCTCTGTTGGAAACAGGATGCTGGGCTTGATGGACTCTTGGTCTGACCCAGCATGGCAATTTCTTATGTTCTAAACCTCTGTGGTGTGGATGATCTTGCCCAGTAGAGGCCATGGGGGGAAGGCATACAGTAAGTCCTCCTCTGGCTAGGTCTGGACGAGGGCGTCGATCACTTGGGAGTGCTGATCTCGTCTGTGTCTGAAGAACCGGGGGACTTTCGCATTGTGAGATGTGGCCAGTAGATCCATGGCCGGGAGACCCCAGCGATTTACTAGAGGCTGGAAGCCTTTGGTCGACAGCATCCATTCCCCCGGGTCCAGAATTTCCCTGCTGTGATGTTGTCGTTTCATGTGATGTGGGAGGCCAAAATCCCTTGTAGGTTTAACTCCACCTATTCCATAATAGGGTCTATTTCCAGAGACAGCTGGCAGTTGATGTAGGCAACCGTTGTTGCATTGTCAGACATCACCCGGATCGCTTGCCCCTGGAGCCTGTGGCTGAACTGCAGGCACGCTAGTCTGACCGCTCAAGCTTCCAGGTGGTTTATGTTCCAGTTCGCCTCTTCCTTGGTCCACTGTCCCTGAGCTATCAGTTTCTGTCAGTGGGCTCCCCATCCTCGGAGGGTCGTGTCTGTCATGAGGATGATCCAGCTCGGTGGGGATAGGCTTACGCCCTTCCTTAGGTGAGTTTCCTGTAGCCACCATTGAAGCAGAGAACATACCTCCATTGGTAGATGAAGGTGAATCGAGTAGTCTTGGGTCAGTGGGTTCCAGCGTGACAGTTAGGAGCGTTGGAGAAGCCGCATGTGAGCCCTCGCCCACGGTACTACTTCCTGTATTGATGCCATGAGGCCAAGGTCCTGAAGATAGTCCCACACCTTGGGGCGCATTGTGGTCTTTAACCGGCGAACTTGGTTCATCAGTTTCCTCCTCCTCGGGGGAGGGAGGAAGACCTTGTTCTGCTTGGTGTTGAATCGGGCCCCCAAGTACTCTAAGGACTGGGTGGGCTTGAGACTGCTCTTTTCCATGTTCACAACCCAACCAAGTACCTGTAGGAGAGCCCTGACCCTGCTGGTCACCTGGAGGCTTTCTTCCACTGACTTTGCCTGGATCAGCCAGTCGGCAAAGTAGGAGTGCACCAGGATCTCTTCATTCTTCAGTGATGCTGCCACGACCACCATAATTTTGGAGAATGTTCTGGGGGTGGTTGCCAGATCAAAGGATAACATCTGGAACTGGTAATGGTGGCCCAGTACCACAAAGCGTAGGAAACGCTGGTGGTCTTGATGGACTGTAATATGAAAGTTGGCTTCGGAGTGGTCCAAGGAGGATAAGAACTCTCCCAGTTGCACTGCCATTATGACGGAGCGGAGAGTTTCCATGCAGAAGTGCAATATCCGCAGATCATGATTGATGCTTTTGAGATCCAGGATGGGCCAGAATGAGCCCTCTTTCTTGGACACAATAAAATAGATGGAACAACACACCATATTTACTTGGGGTGTAGGTACTGGAGTTATAGCCCTCAGACTGAGGAGCCTTATCAGTGTGGATTCCACTGCCAGTTTCTTGAGCTGGGAGTGGCAAGGTGATATCATGAACCTATCCTAAGGGATGCTGCGAAATTCCAGAACGTAGCCTTCTCGCTACCCATTTGTCTGACATGATCTTGACCCACTGCTGGTAGAAGAGGGAAAGTCGACCCCCTATCTCCTCTTCCCTTGGATGGGTCGGCTCAACTTCATTGGGAAGCTCGGGTAGAGCCTGAGACTGAACCTGTCCCTCTTTTCGGTTGTCTGTTCCGAAAGGACTGAGACCTCCCCGAGGGTCGAGGTGACTAGAACGACTGGTTTCTGTAGGGCCGGAAGTGCTGGGAGCCCCTGGTTCGACCCCTCATGGGAGAGAGGCGCTGAGACCTCTTTTTCCTGTCTTCCGCTAGTCAGGGCACTGGAGATTCACCCCCACTTACTGGCTAGTTTCTCCAACTCTCTTCGAATAGGAGGGATCCCTTAAAGGGCATCTTTGTGAGGTTCGTTTTAGAGGTTGCGTCCGCTGACCAGTTCCGCAAACATAGCTGTCTTCTGGCCGCCACCACTGAGGCTACTTCTCTGGCCAAGGTACACACTAGGTCTGAGCTTGCATCTGTCAGAAAGGCTGCAGCGGGTTCAGTCACCTCTCCGGCGTGCGCCCCAGAACTATCTGCCTCTCTCGCTAGGAGCAAGCAGGTGTGAGCCACCAGAGCACAGCAGGAAGCGATCTGCAGTGTCATTGCTGTCGCGTCGAAGGCTTGCTTAAAGATGGATTCTAACCGCCTATCGTGAGCATCCTTCAAAGCTGCTCCTCCCTCAACAGGGATGGTTGTTCGTTTCGAGACAGTGCAGACCATGGCGTCCACTTTGGGGAAACGCTGGGTCCAGAGAATACAAGGCTTCCAAAACCAGACCTCCTTTAAAGCTTGCCTCTGGGACATCCCATTCCAGATAAATCAACTCCTGGATGGCTTCCAGCATTGGGAAATAGCAAGAAGCTTTACGAAGAGACACCAGGATGGGGTTCTTCTTTGGTTTCGCCATAGGGTCCGTGCCTGGAACTCCCAGAGTCTTCAGGGTCTGGGAGACTAGTGCCGGTAATTCATCTCTGTGGAAGGAACGAAGCTTTTTTGTTTGTGCTGCAAGCCCACTAACACCGTGCTAGTGTGGGGATAGCGTCCGCATCTGCTAGGAGACTGAGAGATACTGAAGAGCTGAGGTCACTGCAGGGGTATATCTAGGGTGACGTCAGCTTTGAAATCTGACTCCGTCTCCCATCTGCTGGCAGAGGAACACATAACCCATTGGTCCTCAGTCCATCTGGCTACAAGATGCTCTGTAAAGCATTTATAAGCTAAGTTCATGTTTAATGTAAACAGATGTGATACTCACAGTGAATGTCGGTATATAAAAAAAACAACTTTTAAATAATTAAAATAAATACACACTAGGAAAGATGGGTGGGGGGAGGCTCAGGTAGCAGTGCGAGTTCGTCAAGTCCTTCTGGTCCAATGCAACTGTAACGAGTTTGCAGGATCTTAGCCAAGTGCGAAGTGAATATTTTGTTCAGATCTTTGAAGTCTTCTCACATCACTATCAGCGTCTGACCCGGGGCCTGCAGATGATTAGTGAGGTGCACCAGCTGAAGAGACTTAAAGGCTGGGACTTTGAGGGGTGGGGGGAGGGGGTGCAGGGAAGAAATGAGGGGCATAGGCAGAGTTCTGAGCAAGGGGCTGGTTATTGGAATAGCAGGGGGTGCTGTGAAGCAGGACTGAGGTACATTGGCATATACGAAATTAAATTAAAAAAAAAAAATATCCACACTTTGTGCTGCCACAAACTATTCTCACTGAGCAATAACTGGGTGCAAAAATGAAATGACTGTCTCTTACCTGGTAAAAGGCCGGCTCCTGCAGCCAGTGCTTCCACAGTAGAAGAGGTTTGCCTGTGGTCACTAAACTGGGATCCTGCGGCAGCGGCAGAATGTGCTCCTCTGCCTCGGTAAGTCGGAGGTACGGCTGCTGCTTCTCCTTTGTCCCAATGTGAAACGCTATGGAGAATAAAGCACCCACACTCACCACAATCAGCGCCAGGGTCTGTGGAAAAACACACACAACATACGGGGCTGTGAGAGGAAGGGGGAAGGAGGACCAACCACACACAGCATAGGAAAATTAGGTTCTTACCTTTGCTAATTTTCATTCCAGTAGTACCATGGATCAGTCCAGACAGCTGGGTTATGCCTCCCCTCCAGCAGATGGAGTCAGAGAGAAAACTGAAAGCACCCCCTAGATATACTGGTGTGCCTCCTGCGGTCCTTCAGTATATGTGATATCAAAGCAGAAGCACTACACACAAAGTCCTTCCACAAAAAATTTTTTTTTTTTTTTTTTTTTTTTTAAAAACAGTGACCAGATCAAGTAGCCACGTCCTTGAAACAGGTAAAAAAACCAGAAACAACAAACAGGACACCACAAGTGTACAACAAGAACGCTATAAAATAGCAACCGGCCCCATGACACTGAGGCGACCGACACAAGACAGAAAACTGCAATGAAAACGACAGACTACGAGCGGACTCCCAGAAGCACCAAGGGCGGGCGTCTGGACTGATCCATGGTACTACTGGAATGAAAATTAGCAAAGGTAAGAACCTAATTTTCCTTTCCCAGTACGTACCAGGATCAGTCCAGACAGCTGGGATGTACCCGAGCCGCCTTAACTGGGGTGGGACCCTGAGAGTCCCGCTCGAATCACACTGCTCCCAAAGGACTCTGCAGGAGGTCCCCGGACATCCAGGCGATAATGCCTGGAAAAAGTATGCCAGGATTTCCATGTGGCCGCCCTGCATATCTCTTGGCACGAAACCAAGTGATTCTCTGCCCATGAAGTCGCTTGAGAACGCAGAGAATGAGCCTTAAGTCCAGCGGGAACAGGCTTACCACAGCCAACATACGTGGACGCAATAGCACTTTTCAACCAGCGTGCAATCGTAGCTTTGGACGCTTGAAGACCCTTCCTGGGTCCACTCCACAACACGAAAAGGTGATCTGACTTTCTAAAGTCATTCGTAACCTCCAAATAGCGTAAGAGAATCCGACGGACATCCAAACGCCTCAAGTCCCGACCCTGAGCAGACTGTAGGTCCTCGTCCGAGAAGGAAGGTAATTCCACCGTTTGGTTGACATGAAACGTGGAAACCACCTTAGGTAGGAAGGAAGGAACAGTTCGTAGGGAAACCCCGGACGCCGAAATGCGCAAAAACGGTTCCCTGCAAGAGAGAGCCTGAAGCTCCGACACCCGACGAGCCGAGGAAATGGCGACAAGGAAAACAGTCTTAAGGGTGAGATCCTTCAAAGAAGCCGCCTTAAGAGGTTCAAACGGAGCCACACACAAACCGCGGAGTACCAAGTTCAAGTTCCAAGACGGACAGGGAAGCCTGTCGGGAGGACGCAAGTTTCTAACCCCTCGCAAAAACCGAGCCACATCTGGATGACTCGCAAGGGAAGAACCTTCGACCTTACCCCTCAAGCAGCCCAAAGCCGCCACCTGAACTCGAAGCGAATTATACGCCAACCCCTTCTTCAATCCATCCTGTAAGAACATAAGGATATCCGCCACTGACGAACGTCTGGCCGACGTACCTGCCGTGTCACACCAATCATGGAAAACCTTCCAAACCCTCGCGTAGGCGAGAGTAGTGGAAGATCGACGCGCCCGAAGGAGAGTAGACACCACCGCGTCCGAATAACCTCTCTTCTTCAACCGCTTCCTCTCAAAAGCCAAGCCGCCAGACAAAAACGATCCACCAGATCGAAAAATACTGGACCCTGCCGAAGGAGATTGGGAAGGTGACCGAGACGCAGTGGGCCGTCGACTGCCAAGTTGACCAGATCCGCGAACCACGGGCGCCGCGGCCATTCCGGAGCCACGAGAATCACCGGACCGTGATGGGACTCTATGCGCCTTAGCACTTTCCCCACCAGCGGCCACGGAGGGAACACATAAAGAAGAATGTGACGAGGCCACGGAAGGGCTAGCGCGTCCACCCCTTCTGACGCGTGCTCCCTTCTCCGACTGAAGAAGCGGGCCGCCTTTGCATTTTGACGAGTCGCCATGAGGTCTAAGCGCGGAGTCCCCCAACGCCGCGCGATGAGAGCCATCGCTTCCAACGAGATCTCCCATTCGCCTGGATCTAGGTGCTGCCGGCTGAGATAATCCGCTTGAACGTTGTCCACGCCGGCAATGTGGGTGGCCGCGAGACGCTCTATGTGCCTTTCCGCCCAGGACATCAACAGCGCCGCCTCGGACGCTACTGCTTGGCTTTTCGTGCCGCCTTGTCGATTTATGTACGCCACTGTGGTCGCATTGTCCGACAGAACTCTTACTGCTCGTCCGCGTACCAGCGGAAGGAGACAACGCAAGGCCAGGCGGACCGCTCTGGTCTCCAAGCGGTTTATGGACCAAGTCGCCTGGAGTGCTGACCAGGTGCCCTGGACTGCACGGGACTGGCAGACCGCACCCCAGCCCGACAGGCTGGCATCCGTCGTCACCACCAACCAAAACGGGGGTTCGAGGTCCACCCCCTGTAGGAGATTGGCCGGAATCAACCACCAAGAGAGACTGGAGCGAGCCAGCTCCGGCAAAGGCAACTCCATCCCGTACTCCTCCGAGCGGGGATCCCAGCGAGATAGAAGCGCTCTTTGTAATGGACGCATATGCGCAAAAGCCCATTGTACCATTTCCATAGTAGACACCATATGACCAATGACTTGTAAATAATCCCAGACCGTGGGAATCTCGAGCTCTAACAGGCGCCGTACCTGAGTCATGAGATTGAGCATGCGTTGTTGCGGAAGAAAAAACCTTGCCCCTCAAGGTGTCGAACCGAGCTCCCAGGAACTCCAGCTGTTGGGTTGGTTCGAGCTTGCTCTTCGCGAAGTTGACTACCCAACCCAACCTCTGCAGCTGGCGCACCACTAAGGAGACCGCCCGGGTGCATGCCTCGTGCGACTTCGCTCGAATGAGCCAATCGTCGAGATAGGGGTGTACCAGGACGCCTTGCCGGCGGAGGGAAGCCGCTACCACCACGAGAACTTTGGTGAACACTCTCGGCGCGGTGGCCAACCCGAAGGGGAGGGCGCAAAACTGGTAGTGGTCCCCCATCACCATGAACCTCAAGTACCTTTGATGCCGTTCTCTTATGCCGATGTGCAGATAGGCCTCTGTCAGATCCAAAGAAGCCAAGAATTCTCCCTTGTGGACGGCCGCAATAACAGACCGGAGGGTCTCCATCCGGAAGCGGGGCACTCGCAACGCCTTGTTTACTCCCTTGAGATCCAGAATGGGTCGGAAGGTGCCCTCCTTCTTGGGCACCAGGAAGTATATGGAATACCGACCCGTCCTGAGCTGGTCCCCGGGAACCGGAACCACCGCCCCCAGAGCCTGTAGATGGGCGACCGTTTGAGCTATAGCTACCTGCTTTTCTACGGGCCCGCACGGCGAAACCAGGAAGAGATCCCGGAGGGGACGTACAAAATCCAACTCGTAGCCGTACCGAACCACGTCGAGGACCCATTGATCCGAAGTAATTGCGGCCCACTCCTCCCAGAACCGGGACAACCGACCTCCGATAACGGGCACGGAGGAGTGGGCCCGCGCACCTTCATTGCGCGGGCTTAATGGCAGGAAAGCCTTGGGAAGAGCCTCCACGTAGAGGCCTCCTGCCACGAAAGGAAGAAGAAGACCAGGCCTGGGATCTCGTCGCCGGCTGCCGTTGGGAGAAGGAACCTCCTCTTCCCCCACGGAAACGCCTTTGTCCACGAAAGCGAGCCCTGGCGTTACCAAACGCCCGAGGTTGCCGAGGCTTATCCTCCGGCAGCTTGTAAACCTTGTTGTCACCCAGATCCTTAATGAGCTGGTCCAGCTCGTCGCCGAACAGCAACTTGCCCTTAAAGGGAAAGGAACCTAACCTCGCCTTGGAGGTGGCATCCGCCGACCAACGACGGAGCCACAGCAACCTCCTGGCTGAGACTGCCGAGGACATAATACGAGCCGATGTGCGCAACAAGTCATACAAGGCATCCGCTGTATAAGCGACCGCCGCTTCAACACAATTCGCCTGTTCAGCCTCACCCGGAGGTAGCTCCTGCATGGTCAGCAGCTGCTGAACCCAGCGGAGGTTGGCCCTCTGTACAAGGCTGCTGCAAGCCGCCGCTCGGACCCCCAGTGCCGCCACATCAAAAATACGCTTTAATAAGACCTCAAGCTTGCGGTCTTGGAGGTCCTTCAGCGCTATACCCCCCGTCACGGGGATAGTCGTATGCTTGACCACAGCCGTGACAGCCGAATCTACCGCGGGTGTCTTCAACAGTTCCAGAGAATCCTTAGGTAAGGGATATAGCTTTTCCATGGCTCGATTCACGCGCAGGGAAGCCACTGGCAGTTCCCATTCTTTCGAGACAATCTGCAGCACCTTGTGATGAAAGGGAAAAGTCTGAGGGGGGGCCCGAAGCCCCGCCATCGCGATATCCCCCGTGGACGAGTCCGCCTCTTGAGGCGGCGTCGTTAATTCCAGCTCCTGCAGCACGTGGAGAATAAGGGCACTTAACTCCTCCTTGGCAAACAAACGGAGCACCTGAGGGTCATCCCCCTCTACGGACCCCTGCTCGTCCGTTGTTAACAAATCCGGAGCCCCCGGGGACTCTGGAGCGGCCCCTGTATCGCTCAGGCCCTCAGCTCCCCCCCCCCGCGGGCGGGGAGCCGGAACCCCGGCAGACCCCACCCCCGGTGGACTCCCCTGAGGTAGGGGAGACTTTTTGGGCACCTTCGGGGGAGGGGGCACCTCCAGCTCGCAGCCGGACTCAGCCTGTAAAAATGCCTTGTGCATTAAAAGCACAAACTCCGCCGAAAAAGGCACTGACCTTTTAACACCTTTCTGCGGGGCATCCGCTGAGGGGGGGCCTCGAGGCGACCCCACATCGGGCGGAGAGCGCGAGCTGCGGGCGTCCGGCGAGGGGGGAGGGGAGTTCTCCCCCTCCGAAGCTGAAAAATCCTCCTGCCGCGTGGCCAAGATGGCCGCCGCACTCCTCCCCGAGGGAGGAGGGGCCGCAGACCGGCTGCCTGAGGCGCTGCTTTGCCGCGACGCAGAGGGGCGAGGAGAGCGGCTGCGGGCAGCGCTCGGCCCCCCCGAGGGTCCCTCGCCCCCGGGAAGACATCGAGGGCAGAGACCCTCGCGGGAGAGTCGCGCCCCCGCCTCCCCACATGTCTGGCAATCCGAGGATCGCGGCATCCTAGGAGAGAGCCCTGAAGCGACGGCGAAAAATGGCGCCAAAAATAAAAAAACCAACCCTGGTGAGCTAACTCGCGCCGGGTGGACTAGCCACCCCCTCCGGGGTCCGAAAAGGGCACGGGCAGGCGTTTGGTTCGGGGTTAAGCAGGGGAGCTCACTGCCTGTCCCCAACAGGGCTTAAGTGACTCTTCAGACTGAATTTTTTTTTTTTTTTTTTTTTTTTTTTTATTTTAACCCCCTTCAGGGCCAAATCCCTGGTATGGGGGGGGAGGGTGACCGGCCCACCGGTAAACTCTCCCCCAGCCCTACGGACACTCTATCCCGGGAAGAAGAGGAGGGTATGACCCTCCGAGCCTGCCCCACACTTAACCACTAAACTCGCAGCGCAAGACAATTTACAAAGACAAACAGGCAGACAGAGGACAGAAAAGACGAACCAATTGATCTTGTCCCTTGTCTCTTTTTTTTTTTTTTTTTTTTTACAGTACCAAGAACACTGACCAGACCAGAACCGCAGGTTATGCCTCTCAATCTGCTGGAGTCAGAGAATATACTGAAGGACCGCAGGAGGCACACCAGTATATCTAGGGGGTGCTTTCAGTTTTCTCTCTGACTCCATCTGCTGGAGGGGAGGCATAACCCAGCTGTCTGGACTGATCCTGGTACGTACTGGGAACACCTGCTTACGGTGCAAGGCTCTGCCCCCAAGCTCGTGGGCAGCAGACACAAGCAGAGTCAGTCCTGACTGTAGGTGCACTGGAGGGGTAGAGTTGCAGCCCTGCTGCTCGTCTGCGTTTAAAGCCAGAGCAGTCTCAGCCTTCTCTGTATGACACTGATATGCCCACCTCTGCAGCTTTAGCTACAGAATCCCTGCCCCTAAAATCCTTAAGCAGTCTAAAAAAGGAGGTGAAATTTATACATATAGAAAAGCTCCTTCCCAACTATCCAGATCCTTCTCCTTTAGGGTTTATATACGTTTCGCCTAGCTGGGCATTACTATTTTAGGCCATAATCAAGCTCCGTTTCTGAATTCTGCGAGGGTCTCCTGCTACTCACAGGCTCTATGAAGCTACACAAACATTAAAAAAAAAACCCCTACCCAGTTTCAGACAGACACTTACAAAAAGATTTAGCTTCATCACCGCTAGGCCTTAACTCTGTTCAAGTTAGCCTTTTAAAACGTACACCCTTTCGATTATCCTGCTACTGTCCCCAGGGTTACCATATCCAGGGGCACTTGGAGGCAGGAGCTGCCAGGGTTGCCACTCACCCTAAAGACCGGGATGTCGATTCTGCCCAGATTTCCATCCCCGTCAGCGTCGTCCATGGGAGATTTGCCAACCCTGAAATGCAGCAGCAGCCAGGCGATGGCATACACAGTGATGTTAGCCATGACGGTGAAGGCATACCTGAGGGAGCAGGGGGAGCGAGAAAAATAATTATTTGTTTGGCCGGATGTGCGTAATCCGGGAGGCTTCAAAACCCATGAGGGACTGTGTTTCTATCCCAAGGCGCTGCCCCTTGTCCTCATCCCACCGCTGATTTCAGCCTAGAAACTGCGAAGTTAAAACCTGAAGACTGGCTCAGATGATCCTTGAGAAAAAAAAAACAAAAAACAAAAAGAGAGGGGATTGGGGGGACCGGGAATCATTTGGGTCATCCTAGAAAATGGCCAAGTCCAGAACCTTTGCGTCACGTGGACAGGAGCAATGAATTTAGTGCAGGAGTGGCCAGCTCCAGTCCTGGAGAGCCACAGACGACATCCACAGCGAGTATGCATGCACTGCCTCCACTGTATGCAAATCTACCCCATGCACATTCATTGTGGATCGCCTGAAAACCTGGTCTGTTTGTGACTCTCCAGGACTGGAGTTGGCCACTCCTGGTCTCGTGCTTCAACATAAAAATGCAAAAATGGAGTTACAGCCTCTGTTAGTACAAAATCTATGGTCAAAAGTTAAAACTGATGGCAGAAGAGAGCGCGCGAGTGTGCGTATGCATTAACTGAGCTGGAGAACAGCAGCTTTTTCTGGGGGGGGGGGGGGGGGGGGGGGAGAAGAGAGGAAACCGAGAGATTGCGTGTGGTCACGAGCTCTTCCCCTGAAAGATTGGTTTTCTCACCTATTTGCTGTGGTAGGTGGGAGGCGAATGAGCAGCTCCTTCCTAGCAACGCTGAGGTCTCGCCGCCGAGTCTAAGGCCCGGCAGCACCAGGCCTCGCCAGCTCACTCCACTCTGGGCCCCTGGGTTTTCCAGAAGAGGGCTGAAGCAGCAGCGGGGTAGAGGATCTTTGCTCACCGCTCCAGGGACACAACGTACACCTGGGCCCACGCACCCTCGCTGGCATGCACCCTGCACGGCTACAGAAGTACAGCCGGCAGGAGGGCTCTGCTGAAACTGGTGGCCCGTGCACCTTTCCCAGGCCAGGCGAAAAGCAGCATGAGGGCAGGCGTTAGCAAACTTAACCCCTAAATCGGGGAAGTAAAAGTCCAATAATGCTCTGAATCCCGTTTCGTGAGCAGCAGGCAAAGTTTTCGTTTGTTATATAGTAAATAAGACCATCCAACCCATCCAGTCATCACGGTTATTACATCCACACTGCTAAGGATACAGCCCAGCTGTCAGCTACAACAGTGTGACCCCCAACAAAAATTCTCCTCATCCAAGACTGTTCATTTTGTCTTCTTCCTTTTGTACTCTTATCTTCATGGGTGGATGGAGAAGCATTCAAGATCCCCACTCAGTTCCCTGCAGCACCCACCTTTCCCCTGCCTAACCACAAAAGCTCTGTAATAATCCAAACAGCCAGCGATACTGGCGTGACCACTGCCCTAACATCCGGCCTCCTGGGTCCCCTGTGCAGCCTGCCAGACGGGCCCGGCACGTCACTTCACTTTCCGCTGCTGCAGGCACAACCCGAGGGCCTGATTCACCGAGCCTTTTCTCTCACTCTGCGTCTATGGGAAAAGTGCTTAGTAAATGAGGCCCCTCTGGGAACAGGGAGACACCTGCTGTACCTGCAACGAAACTCACCTTGAGCTACCGACCGAAAAGGGATGCGCCGAGTCCCAATAAATAAAAATAGTTTGGATTCTACCATAAGGGATGGTGTGTGCGATCCCTCACCGTCTCGGAGCTGGAGGAGAGAAGCAAGGGAGATCTCAGGGGGCTGAATTATCTAAAGAGACTGTCACTAACAGCTACAGGACCAGACAGTGGGCCAGGAACTCCAGAACGAGGTGTAGCCATGTCGGCAGGGGCAAGGAAGAGGCTCACCCTGCTCCTGCCTGTGCTAGGCCTGCCCTATGGAGAAACAAGCGGCCTCTGCTTGCAGCGACAAGTCAATAGCTGTTCCACCGGCACCAAAGTACCTCGGTTTCCTTCCCTACCAGAGTGCTGGAGGAGAGATGTGAAAACCAGGGGAAGCAGGGGCATTAATACATCAGAAAACCTAAGGGGACTCTGCCCCGAGAGCCTGACAGAGGGTAAAGCACGCCGAGGGAAGGAGGTGGCATTGCCTATGACCCCCACAGAGTGGTAGAGATGGTCTTCGAGACCCTTCCAGCTATTTCGCAAAAACACAACTGCACTCTTGTGGGTCTTTTGTCATAAGAGCAGTAAGTTGCACAGTAACTGCACCATTGATAGGCAAAGGGATAAAAAAAAAAAAAAAGTCATAAGACAGAAAGTCTGTGCAAGCCCCCGCGTGGCTGTAGATAGTAGGCAGCGGTTCCACATCTGTTCCAACAAGATAAGCCTGCAGCCCTCTCCCTCCTTCTTGGGAAAGCTGCATGCGATGAACAGCAGGGGATCCCAGCTGATCACAAAGTGAGACATGGCTGGTTAATTTCCCCCATGCTCTGGAACTGGATCAGAGCCCAAGTCATTGGAGGAGATACTCCCCGCAGCGGTAACACCAGACCTGCACAGGAGTGACTTTTCTCTGTTTCTGCCCCTACTAAAAAGACAAGGCACGGCTGTCCCTTAGTGCTCAGCCACCCAACACAGCACCGTAGCCCAGGGAGCTGGCAGGGCCTTCTGTGCTGAGCACTTAGCCACCACCACCACCACCCTGGGACTGTTCTACTTGTCTTTCTCTTGCACACATCACGGATAGTTCCACCCCATCTCAGGACTCTAATTTCTTGCTCAGGGAACAAAAAAAAGTTACAATTTTTCTCCGACATGATGCAGCACTACAGAACACTACACTATACTCCCCGAGGAGCACGCCGGCCGGGTTACTTTACTGAGATCACAGTCTCAAGCTATAATTGATCCACATTGATTCTAAAGCCAGGGTGTCTAATATTTCTCGAGTTTAGCATTTTCCCTCCCCCCCCCAACAAAAAAAAAAGGTTTGGAGAGACCTGCCATGCTTCCCCATCCTGGCATGTGCTGATTTCAGGTTAGATGAGTGACCAAGCAGACGAGCGCCTTACCTGAAGGCCGTGAGCTGCACCTTCTCGTGATCATTACTCGCCAGCTCAGGGATGAGAGACAGGTGCGAAATCTGAGTGGCTGCCCAGCCAAACTGGAAGATGACGATGAAAGGGATGAAGTAGACCAGCCCCACCCACTCTGGCATGGCCTCTGTGCAGCCCAAGCAGGGGTTGAAGATGAAGGGGAACGAGATGACCACACTGATGGTCCCTGAAGAGAGAAGCAGAATGGTATAAATGCTCAACCCTTCCCTTATCGCTGACTTTCTGGAGGAGAAGGGGCACCAGTTATCACTGTTGGCACAGGAGGGAGCTCCCGTCTCCTTTTTAAATGATTTACTTTTCAGAAATCCTTTTCTAGTGCACATCAACAGGAGCCTCCACAGTCCCGCTGACAAGAGGGTTCCTTGCAGGCTCTGCGAGGCCTTCAACTGGCTCGACAGAAGAATTATCCAGAGAAGATGTTGAATGTGCTCTTTGCAGACCACCCAGAAAAGAAAAAACAAAACAAAAATAAACGCCCATGGTCTGGACATCACCATCTCTGGATAATTCACCGGTCTGACTAAGAATGCACAGCCTGCAGCTTCCAAAGAAGGGAAGTGTGTACCAGATGAATCAGACAGCTGAGCTTGTGTTTATTTGGTTTCATTTCCTCCAGAAAAGCGCAGCTGAGACCGGGTAAGGTTTCACTGGAAACTGGCCTGAAAGTCCTCTCTTTCCATGGTGCTGAACGTCAGGCGGGGGAAGGGGGGAAGAGAGAAAGAGGACCCTACGTGGCTCTCCTACACCACAGAGGTGGAAAGCACTGTGGACTGAAATCGTGACGGTTAAACACAAGTTAATATGGGAATGTGGAACAGAGAGACGTGGCTCAGTGCCAGTACGGTCCACTAAACTCTGAAAACCGACTCTCCACTCTGCAATGCTGAGCCTGTGCAGCAACTAAAAACAGAAACCATTATCAGCACCAAGCAGCCACTGACACTCTTACTTTATAAGATGTTATCTGACCTGCCTAACCACAAGCTCCTTTCAACCTCAGTGTTAGGCAAACCACTTCACCTTAGTTTCCCTCCAGCTGCAAGACTCCCTTTATAAAAAAAAAACCCCCAAACCAAAAACCCCCCAAGAAAACAAAAGAGAGGCCTGTGAGTTCTTGACTTCAAGGTTGCACCTGGCTCAGTTTACACTCCCCTGTGAGGAAAGGCTGAAGAGGTTAAGACTGTTCAGCCTGGAGAAGAGATGGCTGAGGAGGGATATGACAGAGGTCTAGAAAATCATGAGAGGCAAATGTAAATGTGTTATTTACTCTTTTGGATAATATAAGGACCAGGAGGCACTCCATGAAGTTAGTAAGTAGCACATTTAAAACAAATCAGAGAATATAATTTTTCACTCAATGCATAATTAAGCTCTGGAATTCATTGCCAGAGGATGTGGTTAAGGAAGTTAGTGTAGCTGGGTTTCAAAAAGATTTGAATAGGTTCCTGGAGAAGACATCCATAACATAAGATATGCCATACTGGGTCAGACTGAGGGTCCATCAAGCCCAGCATCCTGTTTCCAACAGTGGCCAATCCAAGTCACAAGTACCCAAATATTAAATAAATCCCATGCTACTAATGCTGACAAGCAGTGGCTATGCCCTTTTGATTAATAGCAGTTTCTTATGTTTGGTTGTACATCTTCTGTTATTGCAAAGAGAACACAGAAGGCAAAGCTCAGGTCGTTTCCTCCTGTAACTATCCTTGGACAGTCTGTGGCCATTCTGTAAAGGCATCAGCCAGTAGCCACACTGCTTTCAAAAAACTGCTCATGAACCAATTAGAAATGCAAGAAAACTTTTTTTTTTTTTAAATTATTTATTGACCTTATTTCCACCCACTAAAGTAGGCTGGTGGTAACCACACTACTTTACTTTATTACTGATGAGAAATTACAGAGAGAGAGAGTCCATCTTTGATGCCCAATCAGAAGACAACTTACCCCGCTCCTCAAATTCCTGAAGAAGGTTTTACCGCGTTTCCCCGAAAATAAGCCCTACTCCAAAAATAAGCCCTAGTGGATGCGCGGTTGCACCCCAAGGCTTGCCCGGGACCCCCTCCCCCCAAGACTTACTGAAAGTCCCTGGTGGTCCAGCGGGGTCCTGGGAGCGATCTCCCCCTCTCGGGCAGTCTGCTGCCACTAATCAAAATGGTGCCGATGGCCCTTTGCCCTTACCGTGTGACAGGGACTTATCGGTGCCATTGGTCAGCCCCTGTCACATGGTAGGAGCAATGGATGGCCCGCGCCATTTTTTAAGATGGCACCGTCCGTCCATTGCTCCTACCGTACCATGTGACAGAGGCCGGCCAATGGCACAGATAGCCCCTGTCACACTGGCACAGTTAGCCCCTGTGGCCAGCGGGCGCGTGCCGACAGGTCGGGGACAGATTCCCTCCGGAGGGGAAGGCACTGGGATGTCCGCGGACCCGCACCGTGAAGACCCGCTCCTGCGTGCCCAGGCAGGGCTCTTTGTGCTCGGCTGCGCTTGCCTGATCGGTGCCGCTGAAGCTTCTACCTTCTCTCGCCCGCTCTGCGAGGCGTGTGGCCGAAGATCCCTGCAAACCCCTCCGAGGCTGTGGTCGGTGGGAACTCGGGACGGCAGGTTCATGGAAAAAAAAATATAAGACATCCCCTGAAAATAAGCCCTAACCTTTTTTTCGGAGCTAAAAAATAATATAAGACCTGTCTTATTTTCGGAGAAACACGGTACCATCTCCCTAGGTGCCTGCTGGCTCAATGTGGCAGAACCCCCTAGTGATGGACTTGTATTTCTGACTTTAAAAATAAAATTGCTATGCAACCATCAGGCGTGGAAAAATTCCATGGAAGGTCCCGCAGCAGGAGCTGTTACTTCTATTTTGGTTGCAATTGCAACAGGAGGTGACATTATTTTTTAATATACAGCAATATCTTGTTTATTGGTCTAACTTCAAGATTTCCTGACACTCCGTCATGTGTGGTGGGACAGTCCTTTAAATCTGCCTGTGTCACCTTCTCGCTCTGCTAACACATCAGCAGCTGCCCCCAGCACCTTCACACCACCGCTGTAATATAAATCTGTCACTCGCTCACATGTTCAGGCAACATCACCTTTGACTTTCACCTCCTTTCTCTTTTAACTGATTTCCAAATGCAAGCTCGGGTACAGTTGGTGGGTCCCTTCCAATCTAAGGGCCCTGTTTATCAAGCACTTTCCCTGTAGACACCAAATGGGAGGAAGCCTTAGTAAATAGGCCCCTAAGTTTGTACCTTAGACAATAGAGGGATTAAGTCTGGTAGCGAGTTCAAAAATCCAAGTCAGTGATAAATCCCTTTATGTTAAATGTGAAGCATAAGACCATTTTTATCATAAACCTCTTCAATAATGAAATAAAATGCCCTAGCATCAGCCCTTTCTGGTATGAAGTCTTTTAAACGTGAGGGAAACTAGAAACCAAGCCAACCTTTGGCTGAAGACAGAAGTGTGCTCCAGAGCAGAACGCTGGTAAACTCTCAGCAAGCCAAGAAGGTCAATCATTCACAAGCCATGCTCCGCGGCTGCCAACTACAGCGAGTCCACTGCGTTCAGGATATGCGACTAGGAACAAGCCTGCAAGAATCCAGAGATCCAGGTGCAGATCTGTGACCCGTGGGCAACTCTCTGAACATCCCAAGTCAGACTGTTAGCTCTCTGGGAGGGGGGATGGACGGTGTAATTAGCACAGAGCAGGGTACACTGAGAAAGCATAAACAAGAAGCACCATCTCAACCGGCTTTTCAACAGATCCCTAGTAAAAAGGTAATGAACCCAAATTCTTCATCCATGCGGAGCTAGCCTATGGGATACTTGGGCTGGGCTGCATCTCTGAGGCACCCATCATCCCTAAACTGTTGTTGGTACCTGCGGCCAGGTCCCAGTGAAGCAGTACCATAGAAACAGAGATACAGATAAGGACCATATGGCCCATCCCTTCCCTGCCCAATTTCCTGCCTGCTGCAATGCCAGGTCTACTTTCAACTGGGGGAGGGGCTCCCTCTGTGCTGATCTCAGGCTGTCAATTCTGTCCTTATACAAGCATAGTGTTAAAAATATATTTAAAAATAAGAGTAAGGAAAGAGATTGATTTTTGCAACAGATGCTGCTCCTAAAAATCAAAGCCTAAGGTATGTGAAGAAACGGTACTTTTTTTTTTTTTTTAAACAAGTCACATTCTTAAAACCACACCACAGGTGGGGATTACTGCCCCCCCCCCGGGCCAGTGCAAGCGTATTTGGTATCTTAGGGGAAAAAAAAACACCTCGTCCCCAAATTTACTTATCTGTGGCAGCTCCATCCTCGTGCCAGTGCGATTTTGCCTCTCCTTAAATACTGGCACTCTAGGCATCCACTTAATTGAAGCACTGGTTCTGCCTCTTCCACCCTCCCCTCCCCCTAAAACACTTCTCTTTCATTTACCCCCGTTAAAGAGCCACCTGGATCCCAGCTAGACGAATCAGTCACGAGCCAGGACAAAGATCCAAACCTACCGATCAGGTGCCAGGATTTCCGCTTGCTGTAGCAGGAGCAGGCGGTGGAGCGGTCCGACTCGTAGCCCACCAGAGGGGTGCAGACCCCGTCGGCGATCTGCCCCACCAGCAGCAGGATGCCCGCATAGGAGCTGCTGAAGCCCAGCACTGTGTGGTAGTACACCAAGAAGTAGGTGAACCAGATGGAGGCGCACAGGTCGTTCAAGAAATGCCCGATGGAGTAGCTGATCAAGGCGCGGAAGGGCAGCGAGTCCGGCTCCTCCATGGTCCTAGATCTGAAATATTACACTGCCCTCTCTCCCCCACCACTTAAGTTAAACCTGCTGCTTTCCACCCCTCCCTTAAAGTGGGTTTTGGCAGAAGGGGGGCGCATTTAAGAAGGAACAACTTAACTGGCTATATTTTGAAGTTCTTAAAAAGAAAAAAAAGCCCTTGGATAGGGCTAGAATAAAAAAAAACCTTAAATAGATCTCTCCATCCTGGGTCAGTTTGCAGCCTACTCTTTACTCATCTATCTCGAGGGACAGCTAAAACAGCACCAGGTCTTTAACGAAAATTGCAAAAAAAAGAAAGAAAGCACAGAGTAACGTCGGGAATGTGCGATCAAGGAAGCCGGGAGAGGGAAACGAATCCGAAAAGTTCTTTCAGTTCCCAGCCCGGCTCCTCCTCCTCCTCCAGGACCTCTCCCGTATCACCTCCAAATCCCTAAGATCCAGCGCAGGTCTTCAGTTCAGCCCCCGCGAACCCAGCTCATTTACCAACCAGTACAAGCTGATACCGGGCAGCAGTACAACACGCAAAAAGGGGGGAACTCGGCAGAATGGCAGCAAGGGGCACCAGCCAAGGCAGAGCCGGAGCAGCCTGAGCCAATGAAAAGGAGGCGAGGGTGGGACAAGGGGCGTGGTCGGGGCTGCCTCCCAGTCTTTGCCCTTCCATTCATCACATCCTGTGTTAGAGGGATCGTGACTGCCTTTTCCTGGTGGCGTCCGCGGGAGTCTCGTGATCTATTGTCTATAGCGCTTGTGCAACAGCTGGGGTTCTGATGAACAACAAAAGGGCTAGCTGGCTAGTTAGATAGAGCAAATAATATAAGGAAAAGGCACTGGCAGGCTTTAAAGCAGCTCGTGCAAGAAACGTCACAAAATCCTGCCTACTTCCTTTTCTATGGAGATGGTGTGTTTATACAGTTTTTGAACGCACCATTTGCTTAGCCACTGTTGCCCTTGTGACTGTAAGACAAGGAAACTGTGGAGTGCTATTGTGCTGTACACGTCCACAGGTAAGCACTGCACTATGCAAAATACGGATAAAACGTGAACAGCTGAGGCGTGGACAACAAAAAAGAAGAGCTTTTCGGAAGGGGAGGCGATTTGGCCACTTTATTCCAAAATAAAGTATAAGAAATAACATATGTGAGGGCAGAAAAGAAAGCAGAATTGAGAGTAAGATCCAATGATGATGCATCAAGGCCAAAAACCAAGCGAGTAGACTTTTACAACAAATAGTATAGGATTACAAGAAAAATGTTTTATGAGATCTATTAAAAAAAAGAACCAGATAAAAAGCTGTTTTAAAATAATATTGGATACAAGAAAGAACTGGCAAGCCTGGCATCGCTTGGATTCTCCCTTCCCCCTTCTCTCAAGCCCACCCTATTTCTCTCTGCCTTGGCCATTATATCAAACCATACAATCCTCTGATTGCTGGTGCTGAAGTGGTCACTACTTGGACATCTCTGTCCTCCTTCAAAAACCCAGTCCTGGCTGTTTCCCATTCTTGGACATCATGGATAAATGTCTCGATATCAGAAGCAATATCAAAGTCTGCCTGCACCATTAGGGCTTGCGGATCTGGAACCTTATCACTTAGACTGGGAGCATTTGTGCTCATTGCTTTCCAGCCGTTTCTCTTTGGCTTACTTATACTCCGGATAGCTGCCTAACTGGTCTCTTCTCCTACCCCGCTGCTGAGTGAACGGTTAAGATTAGCACTCTTGTCATTTTTTCCATTATCTTGACCATGTTTTGTTTGGGGTGACATCTTGAATCCATCCACATTCAACTGCCACCCCCCATCTTCTAGTTTAAACATTTGCCAATGTATGTTCTGAATTTCTCACGTAGGATCTTCCCACCAGAGAAAGATGGTAGGCCCTTACAGTATAGTCTTTTGTTGTTCCACATACGGTACCAGCCACCTATATATCTAAAACTGAAGATCTTGGTGAGGGTTTCCTTTAAAGAAAAACGTCCCAGGAGCTTTGTAAAGGGGTGAGGATGGACCGTGGCCCTCTTCAGGGTTCATGCCCTGGAGAATAGCATTGACTTAGCCAGTGACTTTAAAATTAGTAGTGATGCTTCCCAGGGAGGAGTAGCCAGGGTTCAAATCCTGCTTCTCCCGTTGATACTCTCTGTCATCTTGAGCATATCATTGCCTCAGGTACAGACAGGGTCTGATTTACTAAGGCTTTTCTCCCATTGAGGGGCCCATGCAATATGCCATGTGGTAAAACGGGTGCTCATACTGAGCGCACGTTTTTTTTTAAGACACGCACAGCCACGTCTCCTGGACACGCGATGGCATTTTTTTAGTGAGCTGCCATGTTAAAAGGGATGTGCTAGGGATAAATTATGCGTCCTTAGTGCGTCCATGACATCGAGCGCCCAGGAGATGTGGCTGTGCACGGGTTACGCTCATAAATTGACCAACCGTTGTCCTAACTTGACTGCTGTCAAGCAGTATTTTTTGCTTCTTTTGTTGAGGTTTGGGACGTGTCAAGATTTAACAGCTCCGGGACTGGTGTTAATTTTTGCATGTTAAAACGTGCGTGTCGGAGTGATAGCTAATAGCCTCATCTACATGGCATTTATATGTGATGAGCGCTATTAGCTATGTGCTGGTTTGGACGCACGTTTTGGATGTCCTATGTTATGACTCGGCTGCGGCCGTCCGCGGCCAACCCAACTCACGTCATGTCATGTCTGGCTCTCCACTCCAGGTGAACTTGCGGTTGTGGCCAGCCGTTACCACCGCGCTCCCCTGGCTCTTCAGGCTCCACGTGGTGGCTGGGACGCTGCCAACCTACCCTCCGACTCCGGGCCTCCTTAGGCAGGCGAGCGCCACACGTCCTTCATTTAAAGGCCCAATGGCGGGAAATCCAGAGTCGTCCCAGCTGATGACATCACAAGTCTGAGATATTTAAGCACCTCATTTGGCCCACGCTGACTTTACAACGAGTTCCCTGAGCTCCTCTGGAGGAGCAGATCATGACGGATTGCTAACTCCTCCCCCTTTCAGGAGAAAAGCAGAACAGATTGCTAACTCTGCCCTCCTGGCGGGGTGAGCAATAACAGATTGCTAACTCCTCCCCTCTGGAGGAGGAGAGCCTAACAATTCTTCAACATCACCACTTCCACTGAAGCCCTCAGTGACGTCCACAGCAGCTCATTCAATTTCTGCTGATATCTACAACACTCAGCAAATTTCTTCCAAGACTCAAGAATCACCTGTCATCAATGCAGAAGACGACTTAGAAATTAAGATCATAGAGATTCTGGACGTTCGTAAAAGAGGCAAGACTTTTGAATACCTTCTGATATGGGAAGGTTTCAGCCTTGATATCATCTCTTGGGAGCCTCAGACCAATATCTTGGACAAAGAGATGCTTCGTCAGTTCCTCCTCACGCATCCTTCAAAACCTAAGCCTGGTACCTGAAGAGGAGATCGCCCTTTGAAGGGGGGGTACTGTTGCGACGTCACTGCCCGATGTCTTCACTCCGCCCTCTTTACCTCTGTGGCGACTCCCTCCGGGGTTGAAGGTTTGACTGGCTGCCGTGGCGTCTCCCTGCCGAATTCCTCCGGCGTCCCCGGACCGGCCTGACGCTGCAAATCCGCCATGTTGTCTGAAGCCTGGGGTGTGCGCTCCGATTGAAGTACCAGCAAGGACGCGAACCTCAGGGGCATCCCCCTGAGATGACGTCATCCGCTTCCGATATTTAAAGGTCTCTGATATCGCTAACAAACTGAGTTAACAAGGATTCGTTCTAGCTATTCTGCCTCCTCGGACTTACCAGAGGTAACCGCTCCTCGGGGGCCTCGCTCCCTCTTTGCCTTTCAGGTTTACAGACAGGAACCGATACTTGCTCCTCGAGGGCCCTTGTTCCTGACTCTCTGCTGATTCTCTTCTGCCTGGAACCTATCGCTGCCTACATCATTGTGAGTTGCCATTGCTCTCTCAGAGCTTTCCCTGGAACCAGGTACTCGCTCCTCGAGGTCCTACCCTTTCCAGCTGCTGAGATTCTTCGAGACCATTATTGTGAGTGTTGTCAGCTATTTCTGTTCATGAACTCTGCATACCCTGCCTACTCACTGTCTACAGTTTCTCAACAGTTCAGCCATCCTGGGATTGCTGTTCCAGTATCTGAGGGACCTCAGCCCTGCCGGGCACCTCAGCTCACTACTGCCACCTCTGGTGGTTTCAAAAACCTGTTTAATAAAAGAACTAGTGTGTGTCTGTCTCCATACTCTAAGCCTAGCCGGTGGTCCCTCTCGGGATCTTCCCCCGGGGGCTTGGTCATCTGCCACCGACCCAAGGATCCATCCACAACTAACACCAGAAATAACTCCCCTATCTGATTGCTCCTCCCATCAGCATAGCGGATTATTACAAAGGCTGAGGGTAAGCCAGGCAGCGCCACAAAATGGGCCATCTTGCTGAAACAGTCAACCATCACCCAGATAGTATTCATTCCTCCAGAAAGAGGCAGATCAACTACAAAGTCTGTAGCGATGTGAGTCCACGGCTCTTCCGGAACTGGCAGCGGTTGCAGCAATCCCCAAGGCTGACCAGAAGTAGGCTTATGTTTAGCACAGTTGGAGCATGACGCTACCTAGGAGTACGTGTCTTCCTTGATAGTAGGCCACCAATAGTACTTCTGTAATTTCAGCAGGGTACGGCGTTGACCAGGATGGCCAGCCAGCTTGGAATCATGAGCCCAGTGTAGTAGTTTCTTTCTGAGGTTCTTCGGTACAATCGTTTTACCAGCAGGCACGGAATGGGTAGCCGCCAAGATGACTTTCTTTGGGTTGATGATATGCTGAGATTCTTCAGAAACATCCTCAGAGAGGAAAGAGCGAGACAGGGCATCAGCTCTGGTATTCTTGTCTCCGGGACGGTATTTGAGCACGAAGTCAAAGCGATTAAAAAACAAGGACCATCTGGCTTAACTGTGGTTAAGACATTGCGCATGACGGAGATACTCTAGATTCTTGTGGTCCGAGAATACGGTAATTTGATGTTGGGCGCCTTCGAGCCAAAGCCGCCATTCTTCAAATGCCATCTTAATAGCCAGGAGCTCTTTATCTCTGATCCCATAGTTCTTCTCTGCAGGAGAAAAATGCCGCGAGAAAAAGGAGCAGGGATGTAAGGCTTTAGAATCTCCAGTTAGGCTCAACCCTGCCCCTACTCCAACATCTGAAGTGTCAACCTCCACGATGAAGGGTCTTTTGGGGTCCGAGTGATGCAGACATGGCTCAGTGGAAAAGGCAGTCTTTAATTTCTCGAATGCGGGAATGGCCTCCGCAGACCTCTTGGAAGCATTAGCCCCTTTCTGTGTCATAGCAGTTAAGGGCACAGTCAAAGAAGAGTAGTTCTTTATGAAGCTTCTATAGTAGTTTGTAAACCCTAAGAATTGTCTCAGGGCCTTCAGACTGGTAGGTTGAGACCAATTCTTGATACTCTCTAATTTTTGGGGATCCATCTGGAAGCCTTGTTTCGATACGATATAGCCAAGAAAAGGCACAGATTCTTTGTGAAACTCGCATTTCGACAATTTGGCATAGAGACGGTGTTCTCGAAGTCTCAGTAATACTTGTTTGACATCTGCTAGATGAGTAGACATATCTTGTGAAAAGATCAAGATATCATCTAGGTAGACAACGACACATTTGAACAGAAGGTCCCGCAGAATGTCGTTCATCATGTTCTGAAACACGGCGGAGGCGTTGCACAGGCCGAAGGGCATCACTAAATATTCGAAATGGCCATCTCGAGTGTTGAAAGCTGTTTTCCACTCGTCGCCTTCGTGAATGTGAACCAAGTTATAGGGTCCCTTCAAGTCAAGTTTTGAGAATATCTTGGCTCCTTGAAGTCGATCAAAAAGCTCCAAGATCAGAGGTAAGGGGTATCGGTCTTTAATCGTGATCTCGTTCAGACCTTGATAGTCAATACAAGGTCGCAGTGTACCGTCCTTCTTCCCCACGAAGAAGAAGCCTGCACCCGCAGGAGACTTAGATGGTCTAATGAAACCTTTTTGCAAATTTTCCTCAATGTACTCAGACATGGCTTTGTTCTCTGTCACTGACAATGGGTAGACACGTCCCTTAGGAGATTCAGCATTAGGTTTCAGTCTTATGGCGCAGTCATAAGATCTTTGTGGCGGAAGGATATCAGCAGCTTCTTTGGAGAAAACATCATGAAAATGATGCATACTGAGGCGGCAGTCCTGGCAACACTGGAATTGTAGGCATACAGAGAATAGGAGTGACCTCCTTTAGGCATTTGTCATGGCATTCTGGGCCCCAACGGGAGAGTTCCAACGTGGCCCAATTAAATTGCGGCATATGCAGCTGCAACCAGGGTAACCCCAGAACGATAGGGTGCATGGCCTTCTCCAAAACAAAGAAGGAAATTAATTCAGTATGGAGAGCTCTGGTGCAGAGGAATACCGGTTCGGTACAACAGGTAACAGCACCCAGTAAAGGCTCCCCATGTATAGATGATAAGAGTAGTGGAGTCTTCATAGTGGTGAGGGGAATCCTCAAATGTTCCACTTATCGTGGAAGAATAAAATTACCTACTGCCCTGAGTCCACCAGGGCAAGGGTCTGAAATTCCAGTGGTCCACAGATCAGAGAGACAGGGAGAGAGAGCGGAGGAGAGGGCATAGTGAGGCCTAAGAAGAGTCCTCCCACAGGACTTAGGCCCGTCCGTTTCCCAGACATATCGGGCATGTTAGGACTGCATGACCAGCTTGTCCACAGTACATGCACAATCCATTCCTCTTCCGAAGTCTCTCTTTGGATGTCAGGTGACTGTGACCAAGTTGCATCGGTTCTTCCCCACTGGCAACAGGAGTCAAAGGAACCATCCTGAGTGCAGGTTTAGCACAAACTTCCTTCTGAACAGGTCCTTTTCAAGGCTTGAGTTCTTGCACATTATCATGAAGCCGGTGATCAATTCTAGTAGCTAAGGCCACTAGTTCATCCAGCGAGTCAGATGTTTCACGAGCAGCCAGCTCGTCCTTCAAGCGGGAATCCAAATCTTTGAAGAAGAGAGTTTCAGGCATCTAGGGTCCCAATGTAATTCAGCCACAAGAGTCTTGAACTCTATAGCGAAATCAGCCAGTGCTTGGTTGCCTTGTTTCAGGTCCACCAATGCAGACCAGCAACAGTGTATCGGGCGGGATCATCAAACACGGATTTAAACAAGTCAATAAATCCTTCAATATCCTGAAGGATAGGGTCTTTGTGTTCCCACAGCGAGGAAGCCCAAGTCAAAGCCCTTCCATCCAGGTAGGATAGACTATAAGTAGTCTTGGCGTAGGCTGTGGGGAAATGAGTGGGGTTGTAATGCAAAATGCATACAAAACTGGTTTAAGAAGCCTCTAGTTCTCTGAATCTCCCCAGAAAAACATACTTGAGCAGCAAGAGGCACAATAGTCTTTATAGTTACTTCAGGTAACTGACCTTCATTCTCCCGCGGCAACCAGTGAGAGAGTAAGGTCTGTGCAGTCGGCACCGGAGACCCACGGAGGAAGGCCTTTAAGTTTCTCCACTTACCCCAGCCTCTCGCGGCGCCGACCATGAGGCAGCCCTCACCTTCCACCCGAGACTAACGCCGGGGTCCGTCCTTCCTTCTTCGGCAGCCAATCACAGCAACAGACGCTAGGCAGCCAATCGGGGGACAGCCCCGATTGAGCTTTAAATCTGCGATCGCAGCTAGGCGCCGCGTGCCGAAGGAGTGCGACAAAGGGGCAGGCCCCTTTGTGCAGCACCGTAGTGTAGCCTCAGCCCCCCTTACTCGCTGCGGTTACAGTCTCTCATAAAGGCATTCGCTCCAGACCTCCTCAGACTAACAACTATCCCTCCAGTCTCCTATGCCAGCAGTCAACCAATGCACCCCAGCATTATCTCATCCTTGCTTTTATTATCCTGTTCAAACATTCATTTTCACCAGCCATATCAAGCCGGTTCCAACATTCATCCTGCATTCAACCTGTTCCAGCATTCATCCGCTACAGCAGTCATCAAACCTGTTCCAGCATTCATCCTGCATTCAACCTGTTCCAGCATTCATCTGCTACAGCAGTCACCAAACCTGTTCCAACATTCATCCTGCACTCAACCTGTTCCAGCATTCATCCGCTACAGCATTCTAATAAACCCTGTCTAGCATTCTTCCACTACAGCCTGTCATCCAATTCATCCCAGCATCATCACTCCTTAGCCTTCAGCAAACCTGTGCCAGCTCGCATCCATATCATTCTAACAGCCATCTTTCCTGACACAACAGGCCACAATGCCTCTTGGTCTCCCAATACCGATTCTTCATCACAGTACATTCTACATTGGAAAATCATCTATGCTACCCCGTCCACACACCTACAAATCCCTCATCCCTATCATGATCTCACCGATTACCCAAATCCTAGGCCTCACTCTATTCTCCTTGATATTATTTAATGTTCAATCCCTCACCAAGAAATCTCTGGTCCTCAATGACCTTCTTCTAGGCGAGAACCCGGACATTTGCGCCATAACAGAAACATGGCTTAAACCTACGGACATAGCAATAATAAATCAACTACCAACACAGACCTACGACTTTTTCTCCCTTCCCCGACAGAAAAAAGGGGTGGGGGCATTCTTCTAGCAGCCAAAAAAGATTTAACATTCGCACAATACCCAGTTACATCTGATTCTAAATTTGAAACATGCCTCTTCAAATCACACCAACTACAAATCCTCCTTGTCTATGCCCCACCAGGCCTCCTGGAAGCATAAGAACATAAGAAAATGCCATACTGGGTCAGACCAAGGGTCCATCAAGCCTAGCATCCTGTTTCCAACAGTGGCCAATCCAGGCCATAAGAACCTGGCAAGTACCCAAAACTAAGTCTATTCCATGTTACCATTGCTAATGACAGTGGCTATTCTCTAAGTGAACTTAATAGCAGGTAATGGACTTCTCCTCCAAGAACTTATCCAATCCTTTCTTAAACACAGCTATACTAACTGCACTAACCACATCCTCTGGCAACAAATTCCAGAGTTTAATTGTGCGTTGAGTAAAAAAGAACTTTCTCCGATTAGTTTTAAATGTGCCCCATGCTAACTTCATGGAGTGCCCCCTAGTCTTTCTACTATCCGAAAGAGTAAATAACCGATACACTTCTACCCGTTCTAGACCTCTCATGATTTTAAACATCTCTATCATAACCCCCCTCAGTCATCTCTTCTCCAAGCTGAAAAGTCCTAACCTCTTTAGTCTTTCCTCATAAGGGAGTTGTTCCATTCCCCTTATCATTTTGGTAGCCCTTCTCTGTACCTTCTCCATCGCAATTATATCTTTTTTGAGATGCGGCGACCAGAATTGTACAAAGTATTCAAGGTGCGGTCTCACCATGGAGCGATACAGAGGCATTATGACATTTTCCGTTTTATTCACGATTCCCATTCTAATAATTCCCAACATTCTGTTTGCTTTTTTGACTGCCGCAGCACACTGAACCAACGATTTCAATGTGTTATCCACTGTGACACCTAGATCTCTTTCTTGGGTTGTAGCACCTAATATGGAACCCAACATTGTGTAATTATTTTTCCCTTTATGCATCACCTTGCACTTATCCACATTAAATTTCATCTGCCATTTGGATGCCCAATTTTCCAGTCTCACAAGGTCTTCCTGCAATTTATCACAATCTGCTTGTGATTTAACTACTCTGAACAATTTTGTGTCATCTGCAAATTTGATTACCTCACTCGTCGTATTTCTTTCCAGATCATTTATAAATATATTGAAAAGTAAGGGTCCCAATACAGATCCCTGAGGCACTCCACTGTCCACTCCCTTCCACTGAGAAAATTGTCCATTTAATCCTACTCTCTGTTTCCAGTCTTTTAGCCTCACTCTATTCTCCTCCCCCATTGTTGAAATAACAGCATCACATATAAATCTGAACTCCCCAGCTATAATCTTAGGAGATTTCAACTTGCATGTCGACAACCCCACACGCTCAACCAGCTGCGAGGCTTTCCTCACCGCCCTATCAGCCATGGGATTCAAGCAGATAATCAACAAACCTACCCACAAAGCGGGTCACACTCTGGACCTTATCTTTGTAAACTCTGGTATCACACACTCATCCCACCTGGTATGCAAGCAGGTCCCCTGGTCAGACCATGCATTAATCTCCACCACCATTACGCTGGCAGAAACCAATAACATCCACCTCCCTCAACCTTTATTTCTATACAGAAAATCCTGCTCCTCCGACGACCTCAGCAAACAGCTGGCCTTAGAACTCCCACTCATAGTCGTCTCCACTCCCAATGCAGCCCTCCATTCCTGGACTAACATAACAGAGGCTGTAGCAAATAAACTATGGTCCAAGAAAACAAACCGGTAACCGATCCAAGATGGCTGACAGCAAACACACAACAAGGTGGAATCGGTAAATTGGACTTTATTGATCTTGCCCGCCCGACTCTGGCCGAGTTTCGCTATACAAGCTGCTTCAGGGGCTTTTTGAGTCACTTGATTTGGCTCAAGAGAGCATGGACTTCACATGCACTGTGATCCCAAAACATCAATCAGCAAACTGACATAAGTAGAAACTGGACTCCCGCGTTCACTTCGCAGTCGCTGTGCAAAACTGAGCCAAATCAAGTGACTCAAAAAGCCCTTGAAGCAGCTTGTATAGCGAAACTCGGCCAGAGTCGGGCAAATAAACTATGTCCACTATCAACAAAAAAATCCAACCCCTACTCCTCCAAAAGACAACCATGGTTCACGAACGAACTTCGAAAACTCAAACAGAGCTTACGACAGAAAGAGAGTAAATGGTGTAAAGCACCATCCCCTATCACCCTCTCTGCCTACAAGCTCGCTCTTCACTACTACAAGAGCTCCACCTTAAAAGCAAAAAGGGACTTCTATGCTCATAAGATCCATGACCTCATCTTCGACGCTAAATCCCTCTTTGCATTCGTATCTAACTTAACACAAATCAACGCTCCAGACATTCCACTCAACCAAGCTCAATCAAAAGCAGAAGAACTGGCCCTCTTCTTCCGAAATAAAGTCTCTAACCTCCTCACACAGCTTACTTCCAACACCACCTCCCCTTCCAGTACATATCACCACCCCGACAAAGACATATCTCTTAAATCCTTTGAACCCATCACAGCCTCAGAGATCCAAGCAGTTTTGAAGAAAATGAAACCTTCCTCACATCCCTTTGACCGAATCCCTACTAAACTGCTCCTACTAATCCCCAACACCATCTCCAAATCACTGGCTGACATCATTAACTGTTCTTTATCCCAGGGAATCTATCCAGACAATCTTAAACTGGCCTCCATCAAACCACTCCTAAAGAAACCAAATCTGGATCCTAAAGATCCCAATAGCTTCCGCCCGATCTCCAACCTTCCTTTTATAGCCAAGGTCATGGAAAAATTAGTTAATACACAACTATCTGATTATATTGAAGATCACAAAATTCTATTCCCTACCCAATATGGTTTCCAAAAAGCATTAAGCACAGAATCCCTACTCATATCCCTGACAGACCACCTCATCATGGGCCTCGACAAAGGTCATTCCTTCTTACTGATTCTCCTGGACCTCTCGGCAGCATTTGACACTGTTAACCACTCCATCCTCCTAAGTCAGCTGTCGAATATAGGAATAACAGGAACTGCACTGGCCTGGTTCAAAACATTCCTCGGTAACAGAGGCTACAAGGTTAAAATTCACAATAAAGAATCACACCGTCATCATTCCTCCCTAGGAGTTCCTCAGGGTTCTTCCCTATCCCCCATGCTCTTCAACATTTACCTTCTTCCATTATGCAAGCTGTTAACCAAACTGAACCTTAAACACTTCTTATATGCCGACAATGTCCAGATCGTGATCCCCCTTAAAGAATCCATCAATAAAACACTTGAATTTTGGGAAATCTGCCTTCAAGAAATCAATTGCCTACTCAATAGCTTAAACTTAATACTAAATTCTTCAAAAAGCTAACTCCTTCTCATCTCCCCGGAAAACAGTAATATCACTACCAATCCACCAGCCAATCTTCACATCACCCAAGCAAGAGACTTAGGAGTTATTATCAATAATCGTCTAAATCTAAAATCATTTATCAACCAAACAACTAAGGACTGTTTTCATAAACTACATGTCCTGAAAAGAATAAAACCACTCCTTCACTCTCAAGATTACAGAACGGTTCTGCAAGCAATAATCTTCTCTAAGTTAGACTACTGTAATTCTATCTTATTAGGCCTCCCCTCGTCACACACCAAACCTCTTCAGATGGTCCAAAACGCGACAGCCAGAATACTGACAAACACCAGAAGAAGAGACCACATATCTCCCATCCTTAAAGACCTACACTGGCTGCCAATTCACTATAGAATCATTTACAAGTCCATTACCATTATCTATAAAGCCATCCATCACCATGCTCCACTCAACCTACAAATCCCATTCAGAAAACATACCTCCTCCAGACCCATTAGGGAAGCTTACAGAGAATCACTACATGTACCCCATTCCAAAACCTCTCAACATATTACATTTAGAGACCGGGCCTTTTCCACAGCAGGACCATCATTATGGAACTCCATTCCACCGGATCTGGCCGGCCCCACCCTATGGAACTCCATGCCCCCAGATTTACGCACTGAGATCTCTACTCCTAAATTCAAAAAGAAGCTAAAAACCTGGCTGTTCCTACAGGCCTACCCGTCATGCGATAACCACCCGCCTGACAACCCACAGAGCTGCGGCTAGTACCTTTGCTCTGCATTACCTATTACAATATGCTACTACCTCCCCTCGTGTCAACAATTAGTTAGACTTCTCTTGCTGTCCCTCCCTCCCCCCCCTGCTAAAACTATCTCTGAAACACTCCTCTGATACCAGTTTGTTCGATCGCAAATCCTGTAACGCTCTTATGCCTACCCAGATTCTCAATCATTCTATGGACTCCTTTTCTTACCAAATTATGGACGATATACCATTGAATCCTGTAAATAGTTTCTCAGTTATCCAGGTTATCTTGTTATTGTTAGTTTTTGTATGCTTTGTTCCTGTTCTATGTAAAGGCATTGCCAAATAGTTATAAGTTATTTGTAAACCGATACGATGTGCAAACGGCTGTCGGTATATAAAATTCTCTAAATAAATAAATAAATAAATAATAAATCAATCTTTGACAGGAACCGTGTCTTCTAACATTCAGAAAAAGGCTCAAGACGTGGCTGTTTAATCAAGCCTTTCCAGACCCCAACTGAATCTCAATTCAACGACAACCATAGGCAGACATTCCTAGAACATTGTAAATAATTGCTCTTTCTGTTAAATTCCTTTAGCCTTTCCTTCTTCACCCAGTTTTGAACATCCTTGTTTTACTGTAACTTAATAGTTTCTCTTCACCAGTTACTGTTTTATTTTATTTTCATTTTACACCCCCTGTTAAATGTAAACCAGCATGATGTGATTCCTATCTTAATGCCGGTATAGAAAAACACTAAATAAATAAATACATAAATAAAATAGATGTAGAACCTTGATTCCTCTGTGCATGCAGCTGATGAAACGCAGTAGTCAGATTCTCCAATGCGTCTTGTTGTTCAGCAATGCGCCGGACCAGGCCTGGAATGGCCTACAAGGCGTTGAGCTGAGCCGTATCCAAGGAGTTAGCAATCTGTTATGGTTAATGGTGTTTGGGTGGATCCTTGGACACTGTGGCAGCTGACCACGGTGTCAGGCTAGACTCTGGACACACAAACACAGATTTGAATCCTTTATTAAACAGTTTGAATGACCACTAGAGGTGGCGGTAGTGAGTAGAGGTGTAGAGCCCGGCTGGGCATGTCTCACACAGAACACTGAAACAGCGGATCCTCTGCAAGGCAGTGCTGTAGTGGAAAGAGACTGAGAGTTATGAGCACACAATAAGAGTAACATTCAGAGTCCCAATGTAGAAATAGGAGAAGTTCTGAGGCTGGGAGAGCAGGCCCTCGAGGAGCGAGTACCTGGTTCCAGTGAAGAGTATTGTGGAAAGAGATGGTATCTATACTCACTGATGGTAACTGTAAGTTAGTTCTTCCAAGTAGAAGGGTTAAGGTTGCAGGCAGCGACACAGGGAACATGAGCCCTCGAGGAGCGAGTACCAGTTTCCTGATAGCACCTGAAAGAAGCAAAGAGGCCCCCGAGGAGCGGGTACCCCATTAGAGACCCCGAAGGGTAGTAAGAGTTCCAGATAGCACTGGAGTGGCAGAGTAGCTTAGGAATGGAGAGCAAATCCCATCCGTAAGAATCTTGTTGCTAACTCAACGAGCTAGCAAATACTGTAGTCAGATATACCCTGAAGTTGTGATGTCAGAACAGGGGGATGTCCCTGAGGTTTGCGCCAACGTAGAGTTAAAGATGAGGGCAGCGTGTGTGCATGCGCCCTAGAGGTACCTTGAAGGAGAATGGCGGGAGGCAGCACCAAAGCCGCTCCAGGGACGCCAGAGAGAACAACAAGCAGATGCCATGGCGGCTATCAATCCAAGGTGAGCGGGAGGAGCCGAAAGTAGAGAGAGGTAGGTGGGGCGAAGCCGTCAAAGACTGACGGATGCAACATTAACACTCGAGACAGCCACTTTGAATACCTTGTGATGCTGTTCAGTCTTTGCAAAGCCCCAAATGTCTTCCAGAATTTGATGAACAAGATATTCAGGGATATGTTATTCCAATGTGTTGTGGTGTATCTCGATGACATTTTAGTGTCCTCTAAAGACCTACAAAGCCACCGCCCCGATGACTCCTGCATCCTCCAACGTCTAAGAGACAACCAGCTCTATGCCAAACTCAAAAAGTGTTCTTTCGAGCAGGAGACTGTCCCCTTTCTTGGCTACATAGTCTCCAGTCAAGGTTCCAGAATGGACCCTCAGAAGTTGAAAAGCATTTGAGATTGACCTCAGCCTACGGGCCTTCGGTCCTTACAAAGATTCCTTGGCTTTGCCAATTACTTCCGGTCCTTCATTCATCATTACTCCTCTTTGATCGCACCTCTCACGGCCATGACTCGCAAGGGAGCTAATCCTTCCCATTGGTCACCCAAGGCCTTCCAGGATCTCAAGACCGCTTTTTTCCATGAGCCATGTCTCCATCATCCAGATCCCAGACGCCCATTCATCATCGAGGTCGATGCTTCTGATGTGGGAGTAGGGTCGGTTCTAAGCTAGTACTAGACTACTCATACTCTGCATCCATGCTCCTTCTTTTCCAGATGCTTCTCCTCCACAGAGCGGAATTATGCTATAGGGGGCAAGGAGCTGCTAGTGATTAAGCTAGCCTTTGAGGAATGGCGTCCCTGGCTTGAGGCAGCCCAGCATCAGATCACAGTGTATACAGACCACAAAAACCTCGAGTAAACCTAGAGTATTTACACCGTGCTCAACGCTTGAATCACCGTCAGGCCCGCTGGGCCCTCTTTTTTACCCTATTTAACTTCTTACTGCGCTACCAACTGGCCAACAAGAATTGCCGGGCTGATGCCCTCTCGAGATCCTTCGTTCCTGGAAGATGTTCCAGACGCTCCATGGCATATAATTGATTCTGCTAAGGTCATCCTGTCTGCCACCTTTCCAGTCCCACCTGGGACGACGGTGGTCCCTCGTCAGCTATGCCAGAGGGTCCTTCATTGGGCTCATGACTCCCTTACCGCAAAACACCCTGGACGGTCTAGGACTCTGGCCGCTCTCCAGAGGTTTTATTGGTGGCCTACCATGAAGAAGGATGCACAGGCCTATGTGGAGTCTTGTCCCACTTGCGCACGCCACAAGCCTCCAGTGGAACGCCCGTGGGGACTTTTGCAACCTATGCCTATCCCCAGTGAGCCTTGGACCCATATCGCCACTGATTTTATTGTGGACCTTCCTCCCTCCAGGGGCAACACCACCATTTGGGTCACTGTAGACCGCTTTTCCAAAATGGCCCACTTCGTGGCTCTGCCTGGTCTTCCATCGGCACCTCAGCTTGCGCAATTGTTCATGCTCTATGTGTTCCGGCTCCATGGTCTTCCAAAACATATTCTTTCGGTCCGCGGAGTCCAGTTTACTGCCTGATTCCTTGAGGTCCCTCTGCAAAAGGTTCAACATCTCCCTCGATTTCACCTCTGCTTATCACCCCCAAGCCAATGAGCAAGCGGAGAGAACTAACAGGACTCTTAAACAATTTCTTCGGGCTTATGTGTTATTGTTTGGGATAGTTGTGGGTGGATCCTTGGGCCGGTGGCAGATGACCACGCCCCCGGGGGAAGATCCTGAGAGGGACCACCGGTCAGGTTCAGAGTTGTGAGGCAGACACACACTAGATATTTTATTAAACTGTATAGTGAACCACCAGAGGTGGCAGTAGTGAGCTGGAAGCACTCGGCTGGGCTGTAGTCCCTCACGTACTGGAACAGCGATCCCAGGATGGCAGAGCTGTAGAGAAACTAAGTAAAGTGAGTAGGCAAGGTATGCAGAGTTCAGGAATAGAACCTTGATGGTAACACTCACACAATAGTCTCTTGAAGCAGCCCAGGATCTGGAATGGATTAGGCCCTCGAGGACTGAGTACCTGGTTCCAGGGAAAGCTCTGAGAGAAGGATGGTAACTCACTGGTGTTGTAGACAGCGATGAATTCCTGGCAGAAGTGGTATCAGAGGCAGGTCCGAGAACGTGGGCCCTCGAAGCGTGAGTACCAGTTCCAGACTGCGACCTGAAAGGCAAAAGAGAAATGAGGCCCCCGAGGAGTGGGTACCCCTGGTAATTCCGAGGAGGTAGAGTAGCTAGGAGCGTATGTAAACCTTTCCTGTCCTTTCCTGTCCTTGCTAACTTGATTAGTTAGCGAATTCAGAGACCTTAAATATCCGGGTGCAGATGACGTCATCTCAGGGGGACGCCCCTGAGGTTCGCGCCACTGCTGGTACTTGAGTCGGGCCACGCGCCGCGCGCCCTTAGGCTTCTGGGAAATATGACGGAGTGCAGTGTCTTGCCGGTCCGGGGATGCTGGAGGAGGGTGGCAAGATGACGCTGCGGCAGCCAAACATCGAACAAGCAAAGAGGGAGTCGCCACAGAGGTAAGGAGGGCGGGGTGGAGACGTCGGGCAGCGACGGTCGCAACACTATATTAACCTTCGTCGAAATGATTGGTCTGACCTCCTTCCGTGGGCTGAGTTTGCCTTGAATTCACACCCATCTTCATCCACCAGTTCATCACCTTTCCAGGTAGTCTATAGACGTCAGCTTCTCTCTCCACTACCGCTTCCATTATCTGTTCCCTCACCAGCGGCCCAAGCAACCGCCCAGGAGTTACATCAGCTCTGGAAAAGCATGAAAGAGTTGCTGCAGCAAGCAGCCCAAAGGGCTAAAAGGTTCTTTGATGCTCATCACCGTGAAGCTCCCCAGTTTAAACTGGGCGACAAGGTGTGGCTCAGCACCTGGTTTATCAGTCTCAAGCTTCCTTTCCCTTCCCTCTCCGGTGCTCCGCCATTTGGGTCCAGTCACCTACAAACTCCGGCTTCCCTTTTCTCTCAAGATTCACAATGCATTCCATTTATCCTTAATAAAACCTTTAGTATTGTCTGGATTCTCCAAGAAGCCACCGGACCCTCAACTTTGTTATCTGAAGTGGATGTGACATACCAAGTTCAAGTCATCTTTGATGTGCAGAAACGTGGAAGGAAATGGGAGTACCTCCTGTCTTGGGAAGGCTTCGGACCAGAAGAAAACAGCTGGGAACCTGCTACCAATATTCTTGATAAGGACCTCATCAAGCAATTTCATGCCATACATCCTCTGAAACTCAAATCCCTGCCGGGGGGGGGGGGGGGCCTTAGGAAGGTGGGTACTGTTATGACCACTGGCTGCGGCCATCCGAGGCCGACCCAACTCACGTCATGTTATGCCTGGCTCTCCACTCCGGGTGAACTCGCGGCTGTGGCCAACCATTACCGCCGGGCTCCTCCTGGCTCTTCTTGCTCCATGTGGCAGCTGGAATGCCGCCAATCTACCCTCTGACTCTGGGCCTCTTAGGCGTGCGAGCGCCACCCATCCTCCATTTAAAGGTCCAATGACGGGAACTCCAGGGTCGTCCCCAGCTGATGACATCACCAGTCTGAGATACTTAAGCACCTCCTTTGGCCTACGCTAACCGACTTGGCAACGAGTTTCCTGAGCTCCTCTGGTGCTTGTTCCTGTTCTGTGGACCTGCGGTTCCTGCCTTGGATTTCTGCTCTTGGACTGTGGACTCTGACTTTGGGTACATGCTCCTCAGGGGCCTGCTCTGCGCTTCCAATACTCTACTTTGTTTCCGTGCTTCCCCGCTCCTCAGGGTAGCCTCAGCGTTACTACACCAGAGATCCTGTCTCTATGCTTCCCCGCTCCTCGGGGAAGTCTCAATACCTTTATTCCAGAGACCCTGTCTCCACGCTTTCCCCCTCCTCGGGGCAGCCTCAGTGTTCCACCTCAGGGGTCCTGTCTCTGCACTTTCCGCTCCTCGGGGCCTGCCCTGTGTGTTGCTGCATTGCAAATCCTTCCTCTGGTATATCCTCTCTCCAGACCTGCCCAGCACTGCGATAACATTGAACTGACTCTCTCTGTCCCGCTCCTCGGGGCACCCCGCAGTACTGCTGCTGTGCAGGCGTCTGTGATCACGTGGCTGTGACGCAGACAGCTCTGCTACACCTCCTCGCTCCTGGGCCACAGCCATGGTCCCGTTGTCTTTGTTTCCAGTCAACCTCGCCTCCCGACGGTGAGGATCTGTGGGGCTCAACCCCTCAGGTAGCGTCAACTCCCACCTCAGGCCAAGGGTCCAAGAAACCTACAAAACCTAACACGCTAATCCCATTATTGCATCAGAAGTTATTCTAGCGCATCCAAAACACACATCCATCCACGAGTCTATGTGCTAGGCTGAGCGCACTAGATTTCATCGGCCCCTCTGTGTCTTTGGGAAAAATGTTTACTAAATCAGGCCCTTAGATTGTGAGCCCACTTGGCTCTTTCGGATAATAGAAACACTAGGGGGCACTCCATGAAGTTAGCATGTGGCACATTTAAAACTAATCGGAGAAAGTTCTTTTTTACTCAACGCTCAATTAAACTCTGGAATTTGTTGCCAGAGGATGTGGTTAGTGTAGTTAGTATAGCTGTGTTTAAAAAAGGATTAGATAAGTTCTTGGAGGAGAAGTCCATTACCTGCTATTAATTAAGCTGACTTAGAAAATAGCCACTGCTATTACTAGCAATGGTAACATGGAATAGACTTAGTTTTTGGGTACTTGCCAGGATCTTATGGCCTGGATTGGCCTCTGTTGGAAACAGGATGCTGGCCTTAATGGACCCTTGGTCTGACCTAGTATGGCATGTTCTTATACCTCTTGCTCCAAAATGCAAATCATCTTAAGTTCGCCTTTGGAAAGATGAATACTGACATGTTTTATTTAACCTAGCGCATACTACATTTTAATTTTAAAAAAGTCACTTTTTTTCAATATAAAAGGGGAACATGCATCAACTGGTAACGATGTGAAGGGACTCTTTGTGCTCTTTGAGTGTGGGGCTGGAGATTTCTAGGATTGCCGAAGGCCAATGTTTCCTCTAATTTTCTGTGGGCTGTTTGCACAAAAGCGTTCTAGTGTGCAACATATTGTACAAATTTGTGTGCAGTGTTCTGTGAAATATCATTCCAGTTACAGGTTCTACTTTCCTTTTCCTGTGTGTGCTTGTTTCATGGTTTATGTGCACATGCACAGCTTATGGGGGACGTTGACGGAAGGTCCTGATTTTGGAACTAGGCAGATGTGGATGGGCTGGCCAGTTGGTGCGATCTGACAGTTGTTTGCAGTGTGGAAGTCACTTTTTTTTAGAGAATGAATAAAGGATTGAATGAGCAAGACTCATCCATTCCTCATGACTACTGCTGCTCAGCAGACAGCTGACTTGGCTCCACCTCTGGTTTAACCACATCAATTCCTCATATTTATTAATTTAAAACCTTTATTACACACTTACGGCCAGATTTTAAAAGGGTTACGCGCATAAGTTACACGCATAACCCTTTTAAAAAACCCCTGCGCTTGCCGAGCCTATTTTGCATAGGCTCGGCGGCGCGCAAGCCCCGGGACGCACATAAGTCCTTGGGCTTCGCAAGGGGGGCGTGTCGGGGGCGTGCCGGATGAGCGGCGTGATTTTCAGGGTGTGGCGGGGCGTGGTGCCGGCCTGGGGCGTGGTCGAGGCCTCCGGACCAGCCCCTGGGTCGGGTGATGGCGCGCCAGCAGCCTGCTGGCGCGCACAGAGTTACACCAGCCTCCGGCTGGCGTAACTTTGCCAACAAAGGTAGGGGGAAGGGTTAGATAGGGCCGGGGGGGTGGGTTAGGTAGGGGAAGAGAGGGGAAGGTGCGGGGGGGTAGAGGGAACGGGCAGCGCACGCAGGGCTCGGTGCGCGCATGTTGCACAAATGTGCACCCCTTTGCGCACGCCGACCCTGGATTTTATAGGCTACGCGCGTATCTTATAAAATCCGGTGTACTTTTGTTCGCGCGCGCGTAGATTTAGAAAATCTACCCCTTATTATATAAAATTCTAAGTAAGTTGCAGCAACAGTAGAAACAAGCAAACAAAATATCAACCCAGTCCAACTAAGTCACCATCAACCCAATAAGCATCATAAGATAGATTAATATCACAAAAAATAAAACAAAAAAATTAATTGAAAACAAGTCTGTATACCTTTAAACCTAAAGAAGAGTAAAAAAAAAATATCAGAATTGCCAAACAATATGCCTATACAAAGAGCCACAATTTTAAATATTGCTGAATGGTCAGCACAATTCTTTAGGTAATTGGTGCCAGATAAAAGGAACCATAACTGGAAAAGTTATTTGGTGAGTCATCACCACCCAAGCTTCCCTGACTGTAGGAGTTACCAAATAACTCTCCTGTGAGTGCAGTAAACAACAAAGAAAGCTTATCCTTGAGATAGGATGGGCCAATCCCACTCAAAGCCTTACAAATCAAGCAGAACACCTTGTATTTGGCTCTCCAGCAAACTGGCAACCAGTGCAAATCTCTAAACATAATAGCTTACCTTTATTGTATTATTAGTATGTTTACGGTTATCTGTTCTCAGTGTTCTTTTGTACTATTTTTACATTCTTATTAGTTAATCTATGTCTGTTGTTATTTGCACCCTTCCCCTTTTGCCTTGTTCGCTGTATTTCTCTTAGTTCTTTGTAAACCGATATGATGTACCTACGAATGTAGGTATAAAAAAGTTGTTAAATAAATAAACACTGGAAAAATATGTTCCTGACTTCCAGCCCTGGACAAGAGCTGAGCTGCAACATTCTGCACTAACTGCAAATAATATAAACCAATAATCCTCTTGCATACCCACTAAGACCTGAACCAAAAGCCTTAAAGCTGAAGGCTCAAACTATTATCTAAGCTTTCTTATATTACACAAATGGAAAAAAAGTCATATACAGTCATACACAGTCATCCCCAGATTCTGGACTTCTTTTCTCAATTGTAGTACACTTCCAATTAAATGGAACATTCTCACTATTCTCACTTCTGATTTAACTGGATTTAAATATGTTTTATTCTGCTGTGACCATTCCAAGACTGCTTCCAAACAATCGGAACCATTGACTCTACTATGTTTGGTCCTAAAGAGGAATACTGTCATCCACACAGATGTGAAGAGCCATATTAAATTGCTAAAAAAAACAGTAGGCTATGGTTGAAAAGTGAAATTTAAATTTATGGATTAATTTTCTTTTCTTGAGTCCTGACAGACCAGTCCAGACAAATGGGGAATACACTCGCTCATCACTAGGAGGATGCAGAGAACTTCCCTTTAAAAAAAAAAAAAATTTAATCAGATAGTAAAAGAACAATAAAACGATAAAGCATTAAGCAGAAATATATAATAGAATAGTAATGCAACCTCTAGATAAAAATGAAAATACATTACACATACATTCAACGAAACATCAAATTAGCTCTATTGCACAATAAACATCCCTATATTTTATTTATTTATTTATTTATTTATTTATGGACTTTTATTTACCGACATTCGAGGAGCACATCTATAGTTTTATAGTAAAGTATTTATAATAGACAAGACAACACAGATACCCAAACACAAAACATAGTCTCACACAAAGCACATCCATAGAACTATGTCTCCACTGGCAGTTCGGGAAAAAACGTTATCATCTGAGGTATTCAACAGCTTGAAGAAATATCCACCCACTGTTAGATTGCTGAATTGTTGAATTGTAGAAGGTAGCAAATAATATGTATCTGCCCATAATGTAACCTATTCTATGTGCACTTTCCTATGAGTGAAAAGTACATCTAATCTCTTGATTGCATCCAGCTGATTTCTGATACCACATCAATGATGCAGGACCTTGAGGTTTGATCCAATTGTAAAGTATACAAGCTTTTGCTAATAAAACCACTTTTTTAATATATTTAGCCTGATTTTTGGAAACATTTGAAACCCAATGTACTGAACCTAGCAGTAGAAATTCTCCACAAAAAGGTGGTTTGTGGTGAATAACTTGCTCAATCAGCTTTAAAACCGCATCCCAGAAAGAAAACAATGCTGGACAAAGAACAGAATGATGCTTTCTTTTCGACCTTCAGACCAGTCTGAACTTCTGGGATCCCTCTTTTCACCAGCAGGTGGAGGCAGAGAACGTCCTTTTTTTTTTCTTGCCATTATATCTTCTGGGATAGCCTGCAACTTGTCAGTACTTTCTCTGCCTGTGGGGGTGGATAAGTAACCCTACCAGCAATCCAGAGGAGGAGGAAAGTGAATGCATAAGGTATACTGTGAACTGAAAGGGTGCTTGCGGGATAGCAGAGATTACAAAAAAAAAAATCTGTGGAGGTTACGTGGCTAGGGCCTTAATGAAATGGATACAGAAATGGCGACAAGAGGCCAGCAAAGCTGAGGATAGGTCCTTGGCTACAGCTCAGATAGAGGCAGGGGCAGCTTTTGTAGTGGACACCCTATGTGACTTGATAAGAGCCTCAGCAAAACAGCAACGGAGGTATGGCCAGAAGGTATTTGTGGCTGAGAAATTGGTCCACAGATGTCTCGTCAAAAGCCCGGGTAACTAAAGTGCCCTTTAAGGGTCAGTTATTATTTGGGGAAAGTCTAGAGAAACTAATGAAAGGCCTGGGAGAGTCAAAGGTTCTGAGACTCCCATAGGAATGGAATAGAAGCTCTTTTATAAACTTTAGATGGAGGACTGGAGACTACAGGCAGTATAGGGCCCCATGACCCTTTCGGCAGGGAAGAAACCAAGGTGATGTCCCTTTCGGGGAAATCAGAACGGGTTTAAGAATAGAACCCCCACAGGAGAAGGGGGTCAAAGAGGCGGCAAGTGTGGGGACCCTCTCTTCAATCCCACTTCTAGGTGGCACCTAGCAAGGTTCTACGAAGAATGGGTCCACATTACAAGGGACAGGTGGGCCTGAGAGATCACCCGGAAGGGATATGCTCTGGAGTTGGCCTCACCAGTCCCAGATTCATTTCTTGGGTTCCCAGGAGGGTCTCAAACAAAAAAGAAGGTGGATTCAAGCAGCCTTAGAAAGATTGCATCTATTAGGTGCCAGAAAGTCAAAAGGGAGAGGGGAGGGGGGTGTTATTCCCTCTATTTTATAGTGCCAAAGAAAGAAGGCACTTTTCGCCCAGTGTTGGATCTAAACAAAGTAAACAGACACATAAGAATTCCCAGTTTCAAGATGAAAAGGGAGAGTTTGTCACATCCCTAGATCTGTTGGAGGCATATTTACACGAACCAATAAGGGATGTCCATCAGAAGAATTTAAGGTTTGCAGTATTAGGTAACCATTTTCAGTTCAAGGCATTACCATTTGGTTTGGCGACGATACCATGCACATTTACGAAGGTAATGGCAATGGTGGAAGCGTAGCTGAGGAAACAAGGAATTCTGGTTAGTCAGGGCCAAGTCCTGCCAGGAAAGCAGTCAGTTGACAGCAAAAGTCAGACAACTACGAGAGAGATTGGGGTGGGTAGTGAATGAAAACAAGAGCCACTTGGAGCCCACCCAGTCCATAGGATATTTGGGGATACAATTTGACAAAAAGGAAGGGATGGTCTTTATGACCCAGGAGAGGACCTGAAAATTACAGAACCAGGTGAAGGGCCTGATGCGAAGGAGAAACCCCACAGTTAGGTTGTATCTCCAAGTATTAGAGTCAATTACAGCAACCATAGACAGCTCCCTGGGCAAGGGCCTACATGCACCCCCTTCAATCAGCCCTTTTGGTCAGATGGTCTCCACAGAGGCAGGACTATAACAGGAGGCTGAGGCTTCCAGGCAGCAGCAAAGGAAGCCTATGGTGGTGAATGATGGATGCCAATATCAGGGCAGGAGTGTCATTAGAACAGCTAGATTGGAGGACAGTGACAACAGATGCCAGCCAGACAGGATGGGGGGGGGGGGGGGCACATTATGGCAGACAGACAGCACAAGACTGATGGACGGAGATAGAGACATCTTGAATAGAAGAACATAAGAAATTGCCATGCTGGTCAGACCAAGGGTCCATTAAGCCCAGCATCCTGTTTCCAACAGAGGCCAAACCAGGCCACAAGAACTTGGCAATTACCCAAACACCAAGAAGATCCCATGCTACTGATGCAATTAATAGCAGTGGCTATTCCCTAATTCAACTTGATTAATAGCCGTTAAGGACTTCTCCTCCAAGAACGTATCCAAACCTTTTTTGAACCCAGCTACACTAACTGCACTAACCACATCCTCTGGCAACAAATTCCAGAGCTTTATTGTGCGTTGAGTGAAAAAGAATTTTCTCCGATTAGTCTTAAATGTGCTACTTGCTAACTTCATGGAATGCCCCCTAGTCCTTAAGAGAACTATTGTAGGGTGGTGTCAGTTAAGCCGATTTGAGTCAGTCGTTCTAACAGTATATTGTGGTTTACTGTGTCGAAAGCAGCTGAGAGTTCAGGGAGGATGAGTAGGTATTTTTCACCTTTGTCGAAGCCTCTTAGTATTATGTCATTTAGTGAGAGAAGGAGAGATTCTGTGTTTAGGTTTTTTCTGAATCCATATTGAGTTGGAGATAGGATGTTGTTTGTTTCAAGATAATCATCAAGTTGGGTGTGTACGACTTTTTCAATGGTTTTGGCTATGAATGATAGGTTTGAGATGGGGCGATAGTGAGGATTTCAGGGTCTAAGTTGTTCTTTTTTAGAATAGGTTTGATAATTGCAGATTTGAGGCATTTGGGGTAATTACCTTCAGTCAGGGATAAATTGACGATTTTGGTGATAGTTTTAGATATGGTTCTCTTCCTATTTATCTGATAGAACCTACCAAGTTTTAACAACCCATCCAAAATGATCAACCTCAAGACTGGAGTTCCCCAGGGATCAGCGTTATCCACCACCCTATTTAACATATACCTTCTCCCCATCTGCCAATAACTAAAAGATAATGGAATCACCCACTTCCTCTATGCCAACGACATTCAACTTCTAATTCCCATCCAAAATTCGATCGAAGACACCTACAATAAAATCTCGACTCTACTTATCTCAATTAAACATCTCCTAAATTCTCTGAAGCTCATAATCAACATAGAAAAAACTGAAATAATACTCATGGACAGAAAACCCAATCCAACTCCGCCACCCCTGCCTTTACTTGACAAACAAATGAACTCTATACTCCCCACCCCAGGAATCTTGGAATTATCATCGATAAAGAACTTTCATTTAAGAGCCACATATTAAATAAAACTAAAGAAGAAAATCACAGACTTCTAACCCTAAGACACTTAAAACCGTTTCTTAACCCTTATGATTTCAGAACGGTCTTACAACTACTCATTTTCTCCACCTTCGACTACTGCAACTCCTTACTAATTGGAATGCCTTATTCAAACCGCTCCAGATTCTGCAGAACTCAGCAGCCAGAGTTCTGACAGGAACAAAAAGAAATGAACACATAACGCCCATATTGATCTCACATCATTGGCTCCCAATTAAAGCACGCATCGAACACAAATCAATGACCATCATTCATAAAATTCTAAACAATGATCATGAAGGACTAAATAGCTTAAATATAACCCCCCAGAATCCTCAAAGAAACCTACGTTCAAACAACTCAGGATACTTAAACATCCCCCCCATCAGAGATGCGCATCTAACAACAACAAGAGAAAGAGCGTTTTCCATTGCCTCCCCTAAATTTTGGAACTCCCTACCTAAAGATCTGAGAACCCAATCCAACCTCAAAACGTTAAAAAAAGACCTAAAAAACATTGCTGTTTCGCAAATTCTACACTGACCTTCATCCTAACTCCCAATCGAACTTTCATCCAAAAACCTCAAAATAACTTCTCTCCAACCAGAACAAACAATCCCTCATCCTCCCACATAATGATACTTTCTGGACTTGAAATGTTTAAACTCTGTTAAATATGCACATTGTTATACTTTTTCCACAATTGTTAAGAGAGTTACAATTTAAATTTTGTAAATTGTTATGATGGCTTTACCGAATGACGGTATATAAAACTCAATAAATAAATAAATGTAAATAATCGATTCACATCTACTCGATCAAGACCTCTCATGATTTTAAAGACCTCTATCATATCCCCCCTCAGCAATCTCTTCTCCAAGCTGAACAGCCCTAACCTCTTCAGCCTTTCCTCATAGGGGAGCTGTTCCATCCCCTTTATCATTGTGCTTGCCCTTCGCTGTACCTTCTCCATCGCAACTATATTTTTTTTGAGATGCGGCGACCAGAATTGTACACAGTATTCAAGGTGCGGTCTCACCATGGAGCGATATAGAGGCATTATGACATTTCCCGTTTTATTAACCATTCCCTTCCTAATAACTCCTAACATTCTGTTTGCTTTTCTGACTGCTGCAGCACACTGAGCCGACGATTTTAAACTATTATCCACTATGATGCCTAGATCTTTTTCCTGGGTGGTAGTTCCTAATATGGAACCTAACATTGTGTAACTACAGCAAGGGTTATTTTTCCCTATGTGCAACACCTTGCACTTGTCCACATTAAATTTCATCTGCCATTTGGATGCCCAATCTTCCAGTCTTGCAAGGTTCTCCAGTAATGTATCACAATCCGCTTGTGATTTAACTACTCTGAATAATTTTGTATCGTCCGCAAATTTGATAACCTCACTCGTTGTATTCCTTTCCAGATCATTTATATATATATTGAAAAGCACTGGTCCAAGTACAGATCCCTGAGGCACTCCACTGTTTACCCTTTTCCACTGAGAAAATTGACCATTTAATCTTACTCTCTGTTTCCTGTTTTTTAACCAGTTTGTAATCCACATCATAAGAACATAAGACACGAAAGGTCATCGTCTCCTATCCCATGACTTTTTAGTTTTCTTAGAAGCCTCTCATGTGGGACTTTGTCATTTGCCTTCTGAAAATCCAAATACACTACATCTACCGGTTCACCTTTATCCACTTGTTTATTAACCCCTTCAAAAAATGAAGCAGATTTGTTAGGCAAGACTTCCCTTGGGTAAATCCATGTTGACTGTGTTCCATTAAACCATGTCTTTCTATATAGAAATATAGAAACATAGAAATGACGGCAGAAGAAGACCAAACGGCCCATCCAGTCTGCCCAGCAAGCTTTCACACTTATTTTTTTTTTCTCATACTTATCTGTTACTCTTGGCCCTTATTAGTAACTTTTTGGTTCTAGTTACCTTCCACCCCTGCCATTGATGTAGAGAGCAGTGCTGGAGCTGCATCTAAGTGAAGTATCTAGCTTAATTGGTTAGGGGTAGTAACTGCTGCAATAAGCAAGCAACTCCCACGCTTATTTGTTTACCCAGCCTGTGCCATTCAGTCCTTGTTGGATGTTGCCTAAATATAAATCCTCTTTTCCTCTTTCCCCCTGCCGTTGAAGCAGAGAGCTATGCTGGATATGCATTGAAAGTGAAGTATCAGACTTATTTGGTTTGGGGTAGTAACCGCTGCAACAAGCAAGCTACTCCTCGTTTTTTTGTGAATGCAAATCCTTTTTACCACATTTCCTCTTTCCGTTGAAGCACAGAGCAATGCTGGAGTCGCATTGACAGTGAGAATGTTTATTGAATAAGAGTATTAATCTCCAGGTAGTAGTTGTCATTCCCGCAAGCTACCCCCATGCCTCTTCTCTTCATTCACATCCTCTAGACTTTATGGATCCACAGTATTTATCCCACACCCCTTTGACGTCCTTCACAGTTTTGGTCTTCACCACTTCCTCCGGAAGGGCGTTCCAGGCATCCATCACCCTCTCCGTGAAGAAATACTTCCTGACATTGGTTCTGAGTCTTCCTCCCTGGAGTTTCAAATCGTGACCCCTGGTTCTGCTGATTTTTTTCCAATGGAAAGGTTTGTCATTGTCTTTAGATCATTAAAACCTTTCAAGTATCTGAAAGTCTGTATCATATCACCTCTGCTCCTCCTTTCCTCCAGGGTGTACATATTTAGATTCTTCAATCTCTCCTCATAAGTCATTCGATGAGGACCTTTCACCTTTTTGGTCACCCTTCTCTGGACCGCCTCCATCCTGTCTCTGTCCCTTCAGAGATACGGTTTCCAGAACTGAGCACAGTACTCCAGGTTAGGCCTCACCAAGGACCTGTACAAGGGGATAATCACTTCCCTTTTCTTACTCGATATTCCTCTCTCTATGCAGCCCAGCATTTTTCTGGCTTTAGCTATCGCCTTGTCACATGGTGTCTAATGATCTGAAGTCGACGAAACAATCACCCCAAGGTTTCTCTCCTGCTCCGTGCACATCAGCCCTTCTCCCCCCATCGAACAGTTCATTCGGATTTCCACTCCCCATATGCATGACTCTGCACTTCTTGGCATTGAATCTCAGCTGCCATATCTTCGACCACTCTTCCAGCTTCCTTAAATCCCGTCTCATTCTCTCCACTCCCTTCCGGGCGTGTCCACTCTGTTGCAGATCTTAGTGTCATCCGCAAAAAGACAAACCTTACCTTCTATCCCGTCCGCAATGTCGCTCACATAGATATTGAACAGGACCGGTCCCAACACCGATACTTGCGGCACTCAGCTTAACACCGCTCTCTCTTCAGAGTAAGTTCCAGAATGAGAGGGTCTTCTGTCCATCAACCAGTTTGCAATCCAGGCCACCACCTTGGCACTCACTCCATAGCGTCTCATTTTATTCACCAGCCTCCTGTGTGGGACCATATCAAAAGCTTTGCTAAAATCCAAGTAGATGACATCGAGCGCTCTTCCTCGATCCAATTCCTTAGTCACCCAATCAAAAACGTCAATCAGATTTGTCTGACAGGACCTTCCCTTGGTAAAACCATGCTGCCTCTGGTCCATCAATTCTGTTGCTTGTAGATAGTTCATAATTCTTTCCTTCAGCAGCGACTCCAATACCTTTCCCACCACTGAGGTGAGGCTAACCGGCCTGTAGTTTCCAGCCTCCTGTCTGCTCCTGCTCTTGTGGAGCGGGACCACCATCGCTCTTCTCCAATCACTCGGCACCACTCCTGTTTCCAGGGAGCTATTGAACAGGTCACACAGCAGAGTCGCCAGCACATCTCTGAGCTCCCTCAGTATCCTGGGATGAACCTCATCAGTCCCCATGGCTTTGTCCACCTTCAGATTTCCTAGCTCTTCCCATACATTCTCTTCTGTAAATGGAGTTTCATCCATTCTGCTTCCCTCCAGTTTCTTGTTAACTAGTGTCGGTCCGCTCCGGGGTCTTCTTTAGTGAATACCGAACTGAAGTATGCTCTATGATTTTGATCTTTAGAATAGTTTCCACTATTTTTCCCGGCACTGAAGTCAGGCTCACTGGTCTATAGTTTCCCGGATCACCCCTGGAGCCCTTTTTAAATATTAGGGTTACATTGGCCACCCTCCAGTCTTCAGGTACAATGGATGATTTTAATGATAGGTTACAAATTTTAACTAATAGATCAGAAATTTCATTTTTTAGTTCCTTCAGTACTCTAGGATGCATACCATCTGGTCCAGGTGATTTGCTACTCTTTAGTTTGTCAATCTGGCCTATTACATCTTCCCGGTTTACAGTGATTTGGTTTAGTTCGTCTGACTCATCACCCTTGAAAACCATCTCCGGAACTGGTATCTCCCCAACATCCTTATTAGTATACACGGAAGCAAAGAATTCATTTAGTCTTTTTGCAAAGGCCTTATCTTCCCTAAGAGCCCCTTTAACCCCCTCGGTCATCTAATGGTCCAACCGACTCCCTCACAGGTTTCTTGCTTCGGATATATTTTTTAAAATTTTTATTATGAGTTTTTGCCTCTAAGGCCAATTTCATTTCAAATTCTCTCTTCGCTTGTCTTATCAGTGTTTTACACTTAACTTGATAATGCTTATGCTTTATCCTGATCGACCGGCTCTCAGACATAGGCATCTCAGGATCGACCGGCTCTCAGACATAGGCATCTCAGGATCAGCCCTGGAATGGTTCAGATCCTTCCTACACAATAGGACTTTCAAGGTCAGAATCAGCAACAAGGATTCCCTCCCGGTCAAATCCTCTTTCGGAGTTCCCCAAGGATCCTCTCTCTCCCCCACCCTCTTTAACATCTATCTTCTCCCCCTATGTCATCTACTCTCAAGTCTTAAGGTCACACACTTCATATACGCAGACGATGTTCAGATTCTGCTGCCAATCACTGACTCCATCTCCAGCACCATCAACTTCTGGAACAATTGTCTACAGTCCATAAACTCACTCCTATCTAGCCTTAACCTAGTACTTAATACGTCAAAAACAGAACTTTTGCTTATCACTCCAGATGAGAACCTTCAGCCTACCAACAACCTAACCTCACCACCAATGATCAATTCCACTCAAGTAAGAGACCTTGGGGTCACCTTAGACAAAAGGCTGAACCTCAAAGAATTTGTCAAGAACACAACGAAAGAATGCTATTATAAACTACATATTCTGAAAAAGCTGAAACCTCTCCTGCATTTTCAGGACTTCAGAACAGTCCTCCAAACAATACTATTTTCCAAAATCGATTACTGCAACTCTCTGCTTATAGACCTTCCAACCATAACCACAAAACCTCTACAAATGTTGCAGAACTCCGCCGCAAGGATTCTTACTAACACCAGCAGAAGTGAACACATAACACCCATACTAAAACACTTACACTGGCTCCCATCAGATCCAGAATCATTTTCAAAGTGCTAACTATAACACACAAGAACATCCATTCACAAACGTCGCTAGATCTAAGCCTTCCACTTCGCCTACACGAGTCTTCACGACCAATCAGAAACAGATACTTAGGCACCTTACACGTACCTTCAGCCAAGTCCTCACTCAAGAAACGTGCATTCTCGACTGCCAGCCCCCTTCATTGGAATGCCCTCCCCACGGACATTCGCCTCGAAACGTGTACTCGAAACATTCAAAAAGAAACTCAAGAACCTGGCTCTTTACAAAAGCCTACACTTAAAGGTCTAGCTCAGAACCACATCCCAGAACTTGAATCATTCTCGCTTTTATAATCATATCAAACAACTCCTAATTTTATCCTTGGTCTCACAATTCCAAATCATTAAATATTTGAACATGCTACACCAATACCTCTTAATCCAGATGTAACCTTAGTTTTTGAAGTCTTCACTCCTATAGAAAATAACCGCCAGTTCTTATTTACTTAACCCTATTCTGTAGACGTAAACTTTTCTTGAAGACTGTAATCTGTAAACACCTGTATTTATTATAAGAACTTGTATTTACTATTTATATTTATTATTTAGCTATTAACATTGTTCTATTACCACTTGGTACTATTTCTCTCCTTCACCTCTAACTCTAAGTTCCTACTAAGTAGCCATGTTATTTATACCCAATTGTTGGATGTAATTGTATATTTGTTTAATTGTTCCAATCTGTTTGATGTAATTTTCTGTTCCTTGTTCCGTGGTAACCGAAGTGGTATGCACTAGTGCATGAACTCCGGTATATAAAAGCCTTTAAATAAATAAATATCCTATTTTCTTGAGATGGATTCTTCTTCCAATTTTGAAGGATGTTTTTTTTGGCTAAATAGCCTTCTTTCACCTCACCTTTTAACCATGATGGTAATCGTTTTGCCTTATAGAAACATAGAAACATAGAAATGACGGCAGAAGAAGACCAAATGGCCCATCCAGTCTGCCCAGCAAGTTTCAAACTTTTTTTTTTTCATGCTTATCTGTTTCTCTTGGCTCTTAGTAATCTTTTGGTTCTATTTCCCTTCCACCCCGACCATTAATGTAGAGAGCAGTGTTGGAGCTTCATCTAAGTGAAATATCTAGCTTAATTAGTTATGGGTAGTAACCGCTGCAATAAGCAAGCTACACCCATGCTTATTTGTTTCCCCAGACTATGTAATTCAGTCCTTGTTGGTTGTCTGTATATAGATCCACTTTTCTTCATTCCCCCTGCCGTTGAAGCAGAGAGTTATGCTGGATATGGTTGAAATGTCAGACTTTCTCCCCTGCCGTTGAAGCAGAGAGCTATGCTGGATATGGTTGAAATGTCAGACTTTCTCCCCTGCCGTTGAAGCAGAGAGCTATGCTGGATATGGTTGAAGTGTCAGACTTTCTCCCCTGCCGTTGAAGCAGATAGCTATGCTGGATATGGTTGAAGTGTCAGACTTTCTCCCCTGCTGTTGAAGCAGAGAGCTATGCTGGATATGGTTGAAGTGTCAGACTTTCTCCCCTGCCGTTGAAGCAGAGAGCTATGCTGGATATGCTTGAAGTGTCAGACTTTCTCCCCTGCCGTTGAAGCAGAGAGCTATGCTGGATATGGTTGAAGTGTCAGACTTTCTCCCCTGCCGTTGAAGCAGATAGCTATACTGGATATGGTTGAAGTGTCAGACTTTCTCCCCTGCCGTTGAAGCAGATAGCTATGCTGGATATGGTTGAAGTGTCAGACTTTCTCCCCTGCCGTTGAAGCAGAGAGCTATGCTGGATATGCTTGAAGTGTCAGACTTTCTCCCCTGCCGTTGAAGCAGAGAGCTATGCTGGGTATGCTTGAAGTATCAGACTTTCTCACCTGCCGTTGAAGCAGAGAGCTATGCTGGGTATGCTGGGTATGAAGAATCAGACTATCTCCCATGCCGTTGAAGCAGAGAGCTATGCTGGATATGCATTGAAAGTGAAGTATCAGGCTTGTTTGGTTTGGGGTAGTAACTACCATAAAAAGCAAGCTACTCCCTGCTTTTTTGTGAATGCAAATCTTTTTTTTTTCCCACATTCATTTACGTCCTGTAGACTTTATGGATCCACAGTGTTTATCCCATGCCCCTTTGAAGTCTTTCACACTTCTGGTCTTCACCACTTCCTCCGGAAGGGCATTCCAGGCATCCACCACCCTCTCCATGAAGAAATACTTCCTGACATTGGTTCTGAGTCTTCCTCCCTGGAGCTTCAAATCGTGACCCCTGGTTCTGCTGATTTTTTTCTGAAGGAAAAGGTTTGTCATTGTCTTTGGATCATTAAAACCTTTCAAGTATCTGAAAGTCTGTATCATATCACCTCTGCTCCTCCTTTCCTCCAGGGTGTACATATTTAGATTCTTCAATCTTTCCTTATAAGTCATTTGATGAAGACCTTCCACCTTTTTGGTCGCCCTTCTCTGGACCGCCTCCATCTTGTCTCTGTCTCTTTGGAGATACGGTCTCCAGAACTGAACACAGTATTCCAGGTGAGGCCTCACCAAGGACCTGTACAAGGGGATCATCACTTCCCTTTTTTTACTCGATATTCCTCTCTCTATGCAGCCCAGCATTCTTCTGGCTTTAGCTATCGCCTTGTCACATTGTTTCGCCGACTTCAGATCATTAGACACCATCACCCCAAGGTCTCTCTCCTGCTCCGTGCACATCAGCTCTTCTCCCCCCATTGAATACAGTTCATTTGGATTTCCACTCCCCATATGCATGACTCTGCACTTCTTGGCATTGAATCTCAGCTGCCATATCTTCGACCACTCTTCCAGCTTCCTTAAATCCCGTCTCATTCTTTCCACTCCTTCCGGCATGTCCACTCTGTTGCAGATCTTAGTGTCATCCTCAAAAAGACAAACTGTTGGATTCGTGGACCCTTGAGCCGATCGGGACCAAACGGTGTACTACTGCAAGGTAGCAGGAGTGGCCCCGACCAGGAGGCGGCAAGGACGGAGATGTGGCTGGCCCGAGGAGGATCCTGGGAAGCCCTTTGCGACCAAGGGCTTGGCAAGGAAAGCAGGGAACGGATGGAGCTGACACAGTGGTGAGGAAGTCTTCGCCCTGGAAGCCGAGCCTCCCCCGAGAGGAGCTCGTAGGAGTTTGGCCGCTGGGACTTAGGAGATTCACCCTGGAAGCCGGAGTCCCCCCAGGAGGCGCCCGTAGAGACCCGGCCGCTGGGACTTAGGAGAGCCAGCGGGGGCAGAGTCGGACGGAATCCAAGGTCGAGTGCCAGAGGGTCGTTGCTCACCAGTCCGGAGTCAAGTGCCAGAGGGTCGCCGCTTGCCGGTCCAGGGTCAGAAGCCAGGGGATCACCGTGAGCCAAACCGGGGTCAGAAGCCAGAGAATCGTCGTAAGCCAGTCCAGAGTCGAGAGTCAGGGAACGCCGTAAGCCAATCCGGGATCAGGAACCAAGAAGACCAAGAGGGCACGGGAACGCAGCAACTGGAAGCAGGGAATACCTGGGAACCTCGTTGCAAGGCAATATTCTGGTCAAGCTGCAGGGTTTAAATACCCAGAAGGCGTCTGACGTCAGGAGAGGAGGTGCTGAGCTATTTCCGCGCTGGCCCTTTAAGTCCAGGACTCAGCCGCGCGCGCGGGCCTAGGGGGTGGAGCCAACCGCGGGAGGACGCCGGCGGCGAAGAGGAAGCCGGAGCATGGTGCCGGAGGGCCCTGCAGGCCTGCGCGGGGTCGGCCCGCGGGAAGGAAGCTGCGCCCGGGGTCCCGACAGAGGGAAGGTGACTGCGGGCCCGCGGCAGGGTGAGTGCCGATCCCGGGGCCGCCCCGGGATCGCAACAGTACCCCCCCCCTTACGCCCCCTCCCGGGGGGGTCTCGGCTTGTCCGGATGTGCCACATGAAATTGGCGAAGGAGGGTCCTTATCCAGAATGTGCGAGGAGGGCTCCCATGAGTTCTCCTCAGGACCGTATCCCTCCCAAGACAGGAGGTATTCCCACAGATGACGACGGAACCGAACATCCAAGACCTCTTTAATTGTGTACGTGGCCCCGGGGTCAGAAGCGACAGCAGCGGGTTCCGGCGACAGTGGTCGAAAGCGGGAGAGGACCACAGGCTTGAGGAGGGAGACATGGAAGACGTCATGTATTCGAAGGGTCGAAGGAAGACGTAAGCGGTAGGAAACCGCGCCCACACGTTCAGCCACTTGGAAGGGCCCAATGTAGCGAGGCGCAAGCCTCATGGAAGGAATCCAGAGCTGGATGTTCTTAGTACTGAGCCATACCTTAGATCCGGGCAGAAACACTGGAGCGGGTCGCCGAGACTTGTCTGCGTAGGCCTTGAACCGGGCGGCGGTGCGGTGGAGCTTCTCTTGTGTGGCGTGCCAAAGCTGATGAATCTGGTTGGCCGTCAGTTGCGCCGCTGGCGAGGAGGTGGACACTGGTAATGGTAGTGGAGGTTTGGGGACCTTTCCATAAACCAGCTGGAAGGGAGACTGTAGCGTGGCGGAGTGTCGATGGCGATTGTAAGAGAACTCGGCCCAAGGGAGGAGAGCAACCCAGTTGTCCTGCTGCTCTCCTACAAAGGCTCGGAGAAACGCTTTCAGAGTTCAATTCGTGCGTTCAACTTGGCCATTGCCCTGGGGATGGAACGCCGTGGTTAAGTCTAGCTGAACCCCAAATTTCCTGCAGAGTGCCCGCCAGTATTTCGCCGTGAATTGGGGCCCTCGGTCCGAGGCAATATGTAGAGGCAAACCATGCAGTCGGAAAGATATGCTGGATGAATAGTTCAGCTAGCTCAGGAGCCGTAGGTAACTTGGCCAGTGGCACAAATGAGCCATTTCGAGAAGCGGTCAATAGTGACCCAAACCACAGTCTTGCCCTGGGACGGGGGCAGCTCAACAATGAAGTCCGTGGAGATGTGCGTCCATGGCTCCGTGGGTACAGGGAGTGGCTGGAGGAGTCCCCAGGGACGACCAGGCGGGGTTTTCTGCTGTGCGCACGTAGTACAGGATTGTACGTACAGGCGGACATCCTCCTTCACCCGTGGCCACAATAGAATTCCGTCAGTAATTGAAGAGGTCCGGGCGATCCCGGGGTGACCCGCCGTCAGGGAGTCGTGTGCCCATGCTAGGACCTTCCTTCTTGCACGTACCGGGACTACCACCCTCCCCGGCAGTGCAAGTTCGGTGGCTGCCAGTTGGATTTTAGCTGGATCCAAAATGTATTGAGGGGGTTCGGAGGTGTCCTCAATCTCAGAAATACGTGAGAGGGCGTCTGCCCTAGTATTCTTGGCCGCTGGTCGATACCGAAGGGTGAAATCGAACCGGCTAAAAAGAGGGACCAGCGTGCCTGCCGGGGATTAAGCCTTTGCGCCTGGGACAAGAACTCTAAGTTCTTGTGGTCCGTTGTAAACTATGATCGGATGTTGGGCCCCCTCCAACCACTGGTGCCAGGCTTCAAAGGCCAACTTAATGGCCAGTAGCTCCTTGTCTCTGATGCCGTAATTTTTTTCGGCAGGCGAAAACTTGCGGGAGAAGTAGGAACATGGCCGAGTTTTACCGTCCTTGGAAGTCTGGGACAGGACGGCCCCCACGGCAACATTGGAGGCATCCACCTCCACAATGAACGGGCGTAGAGGGTACGGGTGTCGGAGGCGGTGTCCTGGAGGAAGGCCTCCTTAAGATCGTGGAAGGCCTGTACCGCAGTGGGGGACCAATTCCGGGCGTCGGCGCCCTTGCGGGTGAGAGCCGTTAAAGGCGCCACTAAGGAGGAGTAGTGCGGGATAAAGTGGCGGTAAAAGTTGGCGAAGCCTAGGAAACGCTGGAGCGCCTTAACTCCCACAGGTTGTGGCCAGTTCCGGATAGCCGCGACTTTATCGGGATCCATGCGGAAGCCGGTCGAAGAGACAATGTACCCCAGGAAGGGCAACGATTCCTCCTCGAACTGGCATTTCTCCAGCTTGGCATACAGGCGGTTCTCCCTTAGCTTTAGCAAAACCTGGCGTACATGTTGACGATGCTCTTCAAGATCCCGGGAGTAAATCAACACGTCGTCCAGGTAGACAATGACTGAGGTGTACAGGAGGTCGCGAAGCACCTCGTTCATTAAGTTTTGGAATACGGCTGGGGCGTTGCAGAGACCAAACGGCATGACGAGGTACTCATAATGACCGTCCCTGGTGTTAAAGGCGGTCTTCCACTCGTCTCCCGGCCGGATTCGCACAAGGTTATACGCCCCTCTAAGGTCTAGCTTGGTGAAGATGCGGGCCCCCTGCAGACGATCCAGGAGTTCCGGAATCAGAGGCAACGGATACTGGTCTCGTCGGGTGATCTGGTTCAGGCCCCGGTAATCGATACAGGGCCGAAGAGACCCATCCTTTTTGCCCACAAAGAAGAAACCGGCTCCTGCCGGGGAATTGGATGGTCTTATAAACCCTCGGTCTAGGTTCTCCTTAATATAGGCAGACATGGCCTTGGTCTCCGGCAGGGACAGAGGATAGACTCTACCACGAGGTGGCGTGGTATCTGGCAGCAACTCAATCGCACAATCGAAGGGACGATGCTCAGGTAGCAGTTCAGCTTTTTCTTTAGAGAAGACATCCCGGAAGGCCTGATACTGGGGTGGTACCGTCAACGGGGCTGCCAGAAGCGGAAGTGTCTGAAGCGGGCGAGCAGGAAGACAATGATGAGAGCAAGCTGGCCCCCATGACGTGATCTGAAGCGAGTGCCAGTCTACTACTGGAGAGTGTTTCCTTAGCCAGGGCAGTCCTAGGATGAGCGAGATGAAGGACTTCTCGAGGATGAGGAAAGAGATCTCCTCTTTATGAAGAAGCCCGACCTGAAGCTGGAGAGGGTGCGTGCGGGGGTGGTGATAGACCCTGGAAGGGAATCCCCTGGATAGATGATACTCGCAAAGGCGGCTCCTGAGGCAAGACCTTGAGTTGAAGTTGTTTGTACCAGATCTCGGAGGATAAAATTCCCCCCGGACCCGGAGTCGAGCAGAGCCAGGGTATCGAACCCTCCTCCAGGAAGGCCGAGTCTCGCCGGGACAGTACATGGGGAGTTCGGAGAGGTACTGCCTAGAGTCAGCTCCCCACTAGACTCTAGGTTCGGCCGTTTCCCGGACGCTCTGTACAGCGAGCCAGAAAGTGCCCCTTACCACCGCAATAGAGACACAACCCCTGCGAGCGTCGACGCCTCCGTTCTTCGGCCGAGAGAGGACCCCGACCCAATTGCATGGGTTCTTCAGGCGGAAGGGCAGCTGCCGCAGGAGGTGGGACTCGGGCCCGAGGTGGCATGGTTCGACGAGCGGCCGGTCCCTGGACGGGTCTTCGCTCCCGGAAGCGGCGCTGGATGCGTCGGTCCCACTCGTCCAGCCAGTTCCACAAGCTCTTGGAGGTCATCCGGGAGGTCCCGAGCCGCGAGTTCGTCCTGGAGTCGTGGGGAAAGACCCTCCAGGAATATCCATGCAGACTGTCCTCCCCCAGGCCAATTCGGTGGCCAGGGTCTGGAACTCCATCGCGTATTCCTCTAGAGGGCGATTGCCTTGCCTCCGCTGGAGGAGTTCTGAGGCAGCTGTAGCGGTACGAGACGGTTCGTCAAAAATCCTCCGGAAGGCCTTGACGAACTGTACGAGGTTATTCAGTCGGGAGTCTTGGCGCTCCCAAAGGGAAGAAGCCCAAGCCAGGGGTCTCCCGTCCAGGAGAGAAATAATGTAGGTCGTCTTGACCCGGTCCGAGGAGAATTGCGCTGGCAGAAGGACGAAGCGAATGTAGCATTGGTTGAGGAATCCTCGGCACGCCTTCGGATCTCCAGAGTACCGAGGCGGTGATGGCATCTGTACCGGAGCAGGGGAACCCGTATTGGTCTGAGACGAGGATACTGTGGGACGCGCTGCGGAGGCCCCTTCTACACGATCCGCCAGGCGTTGCACGGTTGACATCAAGGTCTCGAGGCAGGACTGTTGTTGTTGAAGCTTCAGGGCTATGCCCGGAATAGCCTTGAGGCCGGCAAGATCCGCCGGGTCCATGGCCTTGCAATCTGTTGGATTCGTGGACCCTTGAGCCGATCGGGACCGAACGGTTGTACTACTGCAAGGTAGCAGGAGTGGCCCCGACCAGGAGGCGGCAAGGACGGAGATGTGGCTGGCCCGAGGGAGGATCCTGGGAAGCCCTTTGCGACCAAGGGCCTTGGCAAGGAAGCAGGGAACGGATGGAGCTGACACAGTGGTGAGGAAGTCTTCGCCCTGGAAGCCGAGCCTCCCCCGAGAGGAGCTCGTAGGAGTTCGGCCGCTGGGACTTAGGAGATTCACCCTGGAAGCCGGAGTCCCCCCAGGAGGCGCCCGTAGGGACCCGGCCGCTGGGACTTAGGAGAGCCCGCGGGGGCAGAGTCGGACGGAATCCAAGGTCGAGTGCCAGAGGGTCGTTTCTCACCAGTCCGGAGTCAAGTGCCAGAGGGTCGCCGCTTGCCGGTCCAGGGTCAAGAGCCTGAGAGTCGTCGCTTGCCAGTCCAGAGTCAGAAGCCAGGGGATCACCGTGAGCCAAACCGGGGTCAGAAGCCAGAGAATCGTCGTAAGCCAGTCCAGAGTCGAGAGTCAGGGAACGCCGTAAGCCAATCCGGGATCAGGAACCAAGAAGACCAAGAGGGCACGGGAACGCAGCAACTGGAAGCAGGGAATACCTGGGAACCTCGTTGCAAGGCAATATTCTGGTCAAGCTGCAGGGTTTAAATACCCTGAAGGCGTCTGATGTCAGGAGAGGAGGTGCTGAGCTATTTCCGCGCTGGCCCTTTAAGTCCAGGCTCAGCCGCGCGCGCGGGCCTAGGGGGCGGAGCCAACCGCGGGAGGACGCCGGCGGCGAAGAGGAAGCTGGAGCATGGTGCCGGAGGGCCCTGCAGGCCTGCGCGGGGTCGGCCCGCGGGAAGGAAGCTGCGCCCGGGGTCCCGACGGAGGGAAGGTGACTGCGGGCCCGCGGCAGGGTGAGTGCCGATCCCGGGGCCGCCCCGGGATCGCAACACAAACCTTACCTTCTATCTTTTCCACAATGTCGCTCACAAAGATATTGAACAGGACCGGTCCCAACACCGATCCTTGCGGTACACCGCTTAAAACCGCTCTCTCTTCAGAGAGAGTTCCATTTACCATCACACATTTGGGCGGATTTTAAATGCCCTGCCCGCCTAAATCCGGCTGGGTTTACGCGAGCAGGGCCCTCGTGCGCTGGCGTGCCGATTTTGCATAGGCCGCCAGCGAGCGCAGAGCCCCGGGACGCGCGTAAGTCCCGGGGCTTTTAAAATGGGGCGTTTTGGGGGCGTGACGTGGCGTTTGGGGGGCAGGCCCGGGGGCGTGGCGCCGGCCTGGCGGCGTTCCGGGGGCGTCGGGTCTTGGCATGCCAGCAGCCCGCTGGCGCGCGCGGATTTAGATCTGCCTCCGGTAGGCGCATATCCATGGATAAAGGTAGGGGGGGGTTTAGATAGGGCCGGGGGCGTGGGTTAGGTAGGGGAAGGGAGGGGAAGGTGAGAGGAGGGCGAAAGAAAGTTCCCTCCGAGGCCGCTCCGATTTCGGAGCGGCCTCGGAGGGAACGGAAGCAGGCTGCGCGGCTCGGCGCACACAGGCTGCCCAAAATCGGCAGCCTTGTGCGCGCCGATCCCGGATTTTTTAAGATACGCGTGGCTACGTGCATATCTTATAAAATCCAGCGTACTTTTGTTTGCGCCTGGTGCGCGAACAAAGTACGCGATCGCGCTATTTTTTAAATCAACCCCATTGTTTTCTGTCCGTCAACCAGTTTGCAATCCAGGCCTCCACCTCGGCACTCACTCCTAAGCTTCTCATTTTATTCACCAGTCTCCTGTGCGGGACCGTTTCAAAAGCTTTGCTAAAATCCAAGTAGATGACATAGAGTGCTCTTCCTTGATCCAATTCCTTGGTTACCCAGTCAAAAAAGTCAATCAGATTTGTCTGACAGGATCTTCCCCTGGTGAATCCATGCTGCCTCTGGTCCATCAATTCTCCCGACTGTAGATAGTTCACTCTTCTCTCTTTCAACAGTGACTCCATTACTTTTCCCACCACAGAAGTGAGGCTAACCGGTCTGTAGTTACCAGCCTCTTCTCTGTTCCCACTCTTGTGAAGCGGGACCACCACCGCTCTTCTCCAATCACTCGGCACCACTCCTGTTTCTAGGGATCTATTGAACAGGTCACACAGCAGACCTGCCAGCACATCTCTGAGTCCCTCAGTATCCTGGGATGAACCTCATCAGGCCCCATGGCTTTGTCCACTTTCAGTTTCTCCAGCTCTTCCCATACATTTTCTACTGTAAATGGAGTTACATCTACTCCACTCCCCTCCAGTTTCTTTTTTTTTTTTTATGTAAACTGTTTTTTATTGTTTTAGCAATTCAGCAAACAAACATATCGGGGAGAGACATGACACTGTATCTCTCCCCAACACAAAAACAACCATGATAGATACAAACCGAACAACCCCCCCCAAATGCAGTTAGCCCACCCCATACCCCATCCCTCCGACCTCCCCCCCCCCCCCATTTTCATGACCCCCCCCCCCCCCCCCCCATGGCCCCTGAGAATCAACCCATACCCCGTTCTCCAGCTTCAGGAAAGGATGAAAGAATAAGTCCAAAGTCAATAAACAATCGCCACTCAGTCCATGGAAACCACTGATGTCAGTCGTTGAGCACCGAACTGCGCACCTTCTGTGGGAGCGAAAGCAGGTAGGCATCCCAGACGGTAAGAAATCGTTTCTTCTGCGAGGGAGAATGCCGCATAGTCGCCGCGTCCAGCAACATCATTCGATGAAACCCATTTCTCCAAGTCCAGTAAGACGGGGGGTGACAACTCACGCCAGTTCAACAGAATAGTTTTCTTCCCCACCAAACAGGCCTTCTGGATAAGTAGGCGACCCCTCAGCTCTCGAATTCGCAACGGAGAAATGCACCCAAATAAAAGCCATAACGGAGATATAGGAAGCACCACATCTAGCAGGTTCTCTAGATAATGGGCCACACGGGTCCAAAATTGATATACAGCAGGGCATTCCCAAAAGGCGTGAGATAAGGTACCTCTAGCATTGCCACACCGGGGGCATGCCGCCGAGGGGGAAATCCGCATGTGGAAGGCCCCCTCCGACGAAACATAACTCCTCCGCAAAAATTTAAATTGCATTTCTCTAAAATAAGAATTGATCGAGAGCTGGGAGATCCGCCCAAACCCGGCCTTCAAAATACGCACATTAATGGTAAAAACTCCATCCCCATTCCATCTATCAACCAAAACAGAGCATGTGTCCACCGCCACCAAGTGCCGGAGGCGCTTATAGTACTGTGACAGGGAGGGCGGTGTACCTGTGTCAAGGGAGAACAATTCTTTCAGAGCATGTAGGTGGGAAGTCTGCAAGAGGGAAGGGCAGGGAACGGACATAATGTTGTACTTGAAATAGGGAAAACCTCCCCAAGCAGCTATGCCATACCAGGTTCTTAAGGGTCGATAAAGTTCATGATAAAGCACCTCTCCGAGTCAACACCCCGACCTATCAGATCAACACCCTTTCGACGCGCCAGCGCTGGAAAGCCGCAGAGTGGGAACCGGGAGTAAAATCTGGGTTGTCCCTGAATTGGAAGGAGCGGGGCGCAAATCCGCGGAATCTGCAGCATTCCGAGTTAAGACGCCCCCAGGAGGCCCGCAGCGGCCGAATGAGAACACTCTGCACCAGATGCGATGGGACGAGGAGGCTCCGGCCTGCAAAAAAATGCAACGAGACAGGGGCGGCCAATTCCACTTCAGCCAGCAAACACAGCACCGTGTGCTCTGTCAACAACCAGTCACGAATATTAAACGTAAGTGACTAGCCAAATTATACAAGGCCAAATCTGGTATACACCCAGTCCCCCCTCCCCACCTCTCCCGCATCCAGACCAGTGTGTACGGGATTACCCTCCCTCCAGTAAAAGCGGCGCTGAGCCCTGTCCAACTGCCGCAAGTCTGCCACCCGCAGCTGTTAATGGCAAGTTTGGAATAAGTAGAGCCACTTGGCAAGAGGACCATCTTAAAAAGAGTTGAACTCTGCCTCCCAAGGACAGCGGCAAACGGGCCCAACTACTCAACCTATCTTGGGTATATTTCAGGAGGGGATTCATATTCAACCTATACAACCGGGAGAGGTCTCTGGGGATTATGACCCCAAGATATCGAAACGGTATCCGCACGCCTTAACGGAAATCCCGTCCCACCCACCCAGAAGGGGCCGGAGAGGCCAGAGCTCTGATTTGTCTAGGTTTTAGACGAAAGCCAGAAAAAATCCCATATTCCCAAAAATTTGAGCAAAGGAGTTAGGGAATGCCGAGGGTCAGTAAGAAATACTAAATATCGTCTGCAAACGCAGCGTATTTAAATGTGGTGGACTGGAGACGGAGCCCTTAACCTTGGGAGCGCCCTGGATTTTTAGGAGCAGGGGCTCCAATTGCAAGAGAAATAAAAGAGGAGAGAGTGGGCATCCCTGCCGCGTGCCCCGAGAAATGGAAAAAGGATTGGACATAGAACTATTAGCCACAACAACGGCCTCTGGGCTCTGATACAATAAACGAATAATGTTAAGAAACAGCCCCCCGAATCCCATCTGCTGTAAGACCCAGAAAAGATAGTCCCATTCCACCCGGTCGAAAGGCCTTTTCGCGTCAAAAACTAACAGCAAGAAAAGGGGATATCCGTCAATTGGCACAGAGACATAGCCGCTAACACCTTACGAATATTGGTTAAGCCATAACGTTTTGCGAACGAACCCACCTGAATCCGGACCGATCAAAGCTAGGCAACACTGTAGAGAGACGGTCCGCCATGATCTTGGCCAACAATTTTTGATCAAAATTTAAGAGGAAATGAGTCGATATGATTCAGGAGCGAGGGGGTCCCCTACCCGGCTTTGGAATAAGAACTATATGGGCCCGGTTACCATGAGCCGGGGAAAGAGCCTCCCCCCGCCAATGCCCCAATCACCTGCACCAACGGAGGACCCACCAAATCCCGTAAGCATTTGTAGAACTCCGCCCATATCCGTCTGGCCCCGGAGCCTTGCAAGCCTTGGCCCCCGCTATTACCGCCTGCACCTCAGGTAGCATCACCGGGCCATTTAGAAACAACTGTTGATCACCAGTCAATTGGGGAAGACGTATTTGCGCACAAAACTGAGCACAGGAATCGGGATTCCAATGCCCAGCGGAGTATAACCCCCTTATAGAATTCCTGGAAACCGACGTTAGGATTTCCCCAGTAGCCGTAAGCAGCCCACCCGCAGACTCTCTGAGGGCCGGTATATGTCGGGAACCACGAGTAGCTCGAACTAAATTCGCCAACATTTTCCCCGCCTTATTGCTATGCTGATAGAGCTTGTACTGATAGTACACAAAACTCTTGCGAGCCCGCTGATGGAGCAGCGTATTGAGCTCCCCCTGTATTGAATAATATTGCACCCGGGCCCTCTGTGAGTTTCTGACGAAGCCAAAGCAAGCTTGGTCCTCCGCAACTGTCAGTCAACATCACAATCCAGGTGGTTAATAGCTTTTTTTCTGTGGGCCATGTAAGAATGATATCCCCTCGCAGCACCGTTTTGGCCTGTATACCAAACTAAGACCGGATCCTCCACATGCTGCGCATTAAGGGAGGCATAGTCTGTCCAACGGGCACGCAGGTATTCCTGAAATTTAACATTCATGCACCAAATAATAAGGAAACCGCCCACTGATAAGCGGACACAGGCCGGAGCCCAATCTGCAGCTCAAACTGACCGGAGCATGATACAGAAATAGCAATTTCCCCAATAGTAGCGTCCCCCACCTGGGCCAACAGTGTGTACTCAAAAGAAGTAATCAATACGGGATAGCGTGCCATGGGCCCGAGAGATGTGTGTGAAGTCTTTTTCCCCTGGGTGCAGGAGACGCCAAACCTCCAACAACTGAAGGGACTGCTCCAGATAAGAAGGACCCCTACCAAAACCCCCAGTCACCCCCGAGGAGGAAGACCGATCCAGCTGGGCGTCCCTGAAGGTGTTAAAATCCCCTCCAATTACTATACAATCATCCACATAAGGTAAAAGGAATCGATAAAGCTCCTGGTAAAAGCTTGGGCTATAATTATTAGGCGCATATAGATTGCAAAAAATTACTTTAGCGTGATTCAGCTCTGCGATCAAAATGACATACCTGCCCTTCGGGTCTTTAATAGTAGAGTGGACCTGCAGTGGGACCTGCGGATGGACCCATATGACCACCCCCCGCAGACTTTGAAGTGCCAGAAGCATAATAGACTGTCCCTCCCCCACACTCCACTGAGTTTATCATGTTCACTATCTGTTAGGTGGGTTCTTGGAGAAACGCAATACTTGCACGCTTGCGCTTCAAAGGGTCTGAATTTTTGCCGCTTAATGGGGGAATTAATCCACAGACCTTCCATGTAATTAAAGACGTATGCTGGCTAAGTAGACATCAGATAACAGTCATTCCAACGGAGTTGCCAAGTAAACCCCAGGCAAGGGTCCTCCCAGCCGGAACCCTCACCAAGACAATTACCCAAGGACGAGTGTAACCCCAAGAAATTAAACGAGGTCAAAAGAACATTAATCACTTGAATTCCCAGGAGCCCCCAACTAACACCCTACCCAAACCCCTCCCCCCTTACCCCTTCCCTCCTTGCAATACCCCCAACAAGAATACCCCCCCTGCCCGAAACCAGAGATCACTACCGTGTTAGCTCACCCACCCCCCCACCCACCCCCATCTGCATCCATTGGTCCCCATCAGAATATCAATACAATGATAAAATTAAACATTGATAATATGGGTAATTAACAGGTCTAAGATACCAAAGTGAAAAAGAATAGAAACTTAGTCAGAGTTCGTCGGCCACAACCCTCCAGGCCACATATGAACAATCATACGCTTACATAGTAGATGGGATATAAACAATTATAAACCCAAATAGTGCCACAGGCTTTATTAGGTCCCAGGTTGTCCAATCATGTGGTCAGGCAAAATGCAAAAAGAGATAAAAAAAGGGGAAAAAAGGTAACCAACAAGAACAAAATGAAAAAACCCGAGAAAAAAAATAACCAAGTCCTGAAACATAATAATAAAAACCAGGAATAAAATGACCAAGTCATGAGACATTTGGGGCCAGTCCAAAAAGAAAAAAATTGCCAAAATCAGCGAAAAGGGCTCAACACGCCTAGAGCGGCAGAACTGTCAGCCTCCCGCACAGCACAAATCAAAAAAGCGCCAAAGCGGCCCGCCATGGCCGCACTGCCACGCCAAGGCGCAAATTTGTCCAGAAGGCATATGAAGGGGAATTCCGCACGATTCCTAAAAAAAAAAAAGGGGAAATCGTGCCCGGCTCCACTCCACAGGGCGCACATGCGGCCCCCAAATCAGCAAACAAGGAAAGGAGGAAACTGAACAGCCGCAAAACTTCCAATGTTGTTCAAAGCAGCAGGCAATAATAATAATAACCAACACAAACACGCTGCCTGTTGATCAACTTAACTCGCTGACCCCGTCCTGGGGTGGCACCGCCAGCCGAAGGTTGCCTATCATTGTGGAACAAGGCGAACCCTGGTCCATATCAGGGAGGTAGATTTGCTGCGCCATTTTCCGCCGCCGCTCCCGCCACGTGCAGGAGGGACCGGGCCCTCTTGAGGCGAGGGTGAACCACTTCACACCGGACTCCATGACCACCCGCAGACAGGGCTGGAAAAATTAACGAGGCGCGCAGCCCCTGCGCCAATAACTGAGTGCACACCGGAGCCATCACCCGGCGTTGCGCAGCCACATTTGCCGAAAAGTCTTGGAAAATCAGCACCCTCTGATTGTCATACTGTAGCGTGCGACCCCTGCGTTTGCAGCAGCCAAATCTCCTGCTTATGGGCGAAATTCAAAATCTTAGCCACTACTACTCTGGGCCTGTCCGCAGCCGGCCGCTTTACTCCAATCGTGTGCGCACGTTCGATTCGCAGCGGGCCCTGCGTGGCTGACAGAGAGAGCTCCCTTAACCAGCCAGGCTTCCAGCGCGGAACGGGAGGAGGCCCGATCTTCAATGGATTCGGGTAGGCAACAAATCTTAAATTAGATCTGCGCGAGCGGTTCTCTAGGTCTTCGATCTTCGTTGTATGCTTATCGAGCTCGGCTGGAGCGCCGCCACCTCGTTCTGCACCGCGTGGAGGCCATATCTGCGCATCGGACACCCGGCTCTCGAGTTCCGTACAGCGGCTTTCAAATTTATTTAAGTTAGCCGAAATATCAGCCACCGCTGATGATATTGACTTAAGCTCCGGTCCTAGAGCTTCAATGACCGCTGACTTAATTTCGGCCAACACCAGGGCTGCGATTTGCGCCAGAGGCCCTGCCGCGGCAGCCATGATGGTTTCTGGGTGAGCCAGCAGCCCTTCTTTCCCCTTATCTTTGACAGCCTTCCCAGAGCGAGTCGGCATGCCCGAAAAACAGCAGCCAGAAGAAAAACGGCCCCACCTCTGCAAAAAAAGGCGCTTGGCTGATCGTGGCGATGGCAGATGAGGGTCGATTCTAGGGATCGGCCGCCAAGAGGGAAGGAATCACATCCTCACCCTCAGTACACCACGTGATCTCCAATAACCTCAGTTTCTTTTTAACTAGGGATGGTCCTTCTCCAGGGTCCTCCTTAGTGAATACAGAAGTATTCGATTAATATTTTCTGCCATTCTTAGTCTCTCTCCGCAATGGATCCTTTCCACCTTTCAATTTCACTATACTACTTGAACTTTTCTCTTTTCACTGATGTATCTGAAAAATGTTTTGTCACCTCTCTTTACCTCCTTGGCAATCCTCTCTCTGCTTGACTTTTTGCTCTCTTGATTAATTTCTTCGTCTCCCTCAGTTCTACCAGATATTCTTCTTTGTGCTCCTCCCTTTGGGATTCTTTTATATTTCTTGAATGCTGTTCTTTTAGCCTTTATTTTGTCAAGCCACCTCCTTTGAGAACCAGATAGGTTTCATTTTTTCTTTGCTTTTCTTTACTTTTCTAACATATAGATTAGTTGCCTTGGCAATTGCTCCTTTTAGATTGGTCCACTGTTGATCCACATCTCTCTCATTCTCCCAGCCTTTTAGTTCTTCTTCCAGATACTTCCCATTTCATCAAAGTCTGTGTTTTTGAACTGCAAAACTCGGGTTTTTGTGCTTCTTTTCCGTATCTTTTTGTGATATTAAACCATACCGTTTGATGATCACTGGTGCTGAGGTGGGCACCCACCTGGACATCAGAGACATTATCTCCATTAGTGAGCACTAAGTCAAGTATAGCTCCTTCTCTCGTGGGTTCCATAACCATTTGTTTGAACAAAGCTACTTGCAGGGCATCCTTCCATCTGTCTTAATGCGGGAATACATCTGGACTGCGCCTCTAGGATTGTATTTTTAAACAGTGTCCATGCCTGTTGAACACTTTTAACCTTTGCAGCTGCACCTTCATTTTTTTTCTAACTATTTTCCTCATTTATCAAAGTTTTCCTTTTGGAAGTTTAGTGTTAGAGCTGTAGATTTACTTATGTCCCCCCTTCCAGTTATAGTTTAATTTGATCATGTTATGATCACTATTGCCAAGTGGCCCCACCACCATTACCCTCATCACCAAATCCTGCGTTCCACTGGTTCCTGAACCAGTTGCTCCATGAAGCACTCATTTATTACATCCAGGAACTTTATGTCTCTAGCAAGTCCTGATGTTACATTTTACCCCGTCAATATTGGGGTAATTGAAATCTCCCATTATTATTGCACTGCCAACTTGGTTAGCTTCCCTGATTTCTCTTAGCATTTCATCATTTTTCTGACCATTTTGTCCAGGTGGATGGTAGTATACTCCTATCACTATACTTTTACCCAACACACATGGGATTTCTATCCATATAGAGTTCTACTGAGCATTTAGTCTCTTGTACAATCTTTATTCCTGTTGGACTCTATAGCCTCCCAGACATAAAGTGCCTCCCTATCATTGCAATATAATTTGTACCCTGATATAGCACTTTTCCATTGGTTATCCTTCTTCCACCAAGTCTCTGTGATGCCAATTATGTCAATCTCATCATTACTGCTATACACTCTAACTCTCCCATCTTACTTCTTAGAATTCTGGCATTGGCATACAAACATTTCAAAGTGTGTTTTTTGTTTGTATTAATAACCTGCTTTTCAGTTGTTAGGGATAATTTGGAAATCATTAGCTTTGGTGATTTTTTACATATAGGCACATGGGCTACGTTTTCTTTTATTGGAACCTCTCTGTTGGAATGCCCTAACTCTCCTGTTTCATTAGTATCCTTCAAGGATACATTGCTCCAAACCATGCACTGCTGAGTGACTGTCGGCTTTACCCGTGGTTCTAGTTTAAAAGCTGCTCTATCTCCTTTTTGAAAGTTAGTGCCAGCAACTTGGTTCCACTCTGGTTAAGGTGGAGTGCATCCTTTCGGAAAAGTCTCCCCTTCCCCAAACGTTTCCCCAATTCCTTACAAAACTGAATCCCTCTTCCCTGCACCATCGTCTCATCCACGCATTGAAACTCTGGAGCTCTGCCTGCCTTTGGGGACCTGCACGTAGAACAGGAAACATTTCAGAGAATGCCACCCTGGAGTTTCTGGATTTCAGCTTTCTATCTAAAATCCTAAATTTGGCTTCCAGAACCTCTCTCCCACATTTTCCTATGTCGTTGGTGCCCAGATGTACCACGACAGCCGGCTCCTCCCCTACACTGTCTATAATCCTATCTAGGTGATGCGTGAGGTCTGCCACCCTCGCACCAGGCAGGCAAGTTACCAGGCAGTCCTCACGTCCACCAGCCACCCTGCTATCTACATTCTAATAATTGAATCACCAACTATGATGGCCGGCCTAACCCTTCCATTCTGGGCACTAGTCTGGGAGACTTGTCTCAGTGCGAGAGGACAATACATCACCTGGACAGCAGGTCCTTGCTACAGGATCACTTCCTGCTACACCAGGGTGATGTTTTCCTACTGGGAGACCTTTCTGATCCAAGGCAGCACTGGGGCTGCCAGACTGGATTTGGGGCTTGGCTACTGTCCCTGAAGGTCTCATTAATGTATCTCTCTGTCTGCCTCAGCTCCTCCAGTCTGATACTCTAGCCTCCAGAGATCGGACTCGTTCCCTGAGAGCGAGGAGCTCTTTGCACCGAGTGCACAATACAATCTCTCACCGGCGGGTAAAAATTTCATATATGTGACACTCAATACAAAAGACTGGAAAGCCACCCTCTTGCTGCTGGACTGCTGTCTTCATCTTAATTTTATGAGTTCCTAGTTAAGTTTAGAATACTAAGGGAGTTTGAATTAGAGTACTTTAAATTTACAGGTGTATTTACTAATTATTCTGCTATTTAAGTTTAGGATACTAAGGGAGTTATAATTAGAGTACTTTAAATTTACAGGTGAATTTACTAATTAATCAGCTAGTGTCCTACAAGGGGATGATTAAACTTTCAATAAGGGCTGGTACAATAGTATGATTTAGATAAGACCCTGATTGATTTTTATGAGAAAGTGTCTCCTGCCTAAAAATCAAGGGTTGAGTGGGTGTGGAAAGACAGACACTATAATTAACTATCTCTGGCTTGCTTATTACCTCAGACTCACACAAACTCTAAAGAATATATCCCTCTATTTCACATTTCACCAAACTTTTATAAGTCCAAAGATTTTTCCAAAGCAGGGTACGGGGCATCTGGAAGCTGGGGCTGTGGAATTCAATCTTGGTTGATCAACTGACTGGAACTCAGGGCAGTCAGGTTGGCCCTCAGGAAATTTTGCCCCAGTCTGTAGGGGCAAGTGGTAAGGATATTCTCAGACAGCGCTTGTAGCAGTCAGATATATAACAAATAGGGAGGCACTTGGAGTGATTAATTGCAGAAGGAGGCAAAAGCCCTGATGGAGTGGCAGAAGCCCATCTAGTGGCCCTGTCAGCAGCATATGTAGTAGGAAAGGTCAACCAACAGGCAGACTACTTCAACAAACACACGCTAGATCCTGGGGAGTGGGAACTCGTGGAGGAAGCATTCAGGAGGATAGTTCAAGCATGGAGGATCCCATTATGGGATTTGATGGCAACAAAGGCCAATACCAAGACAGAAAAAATTCCTCAGCGAGACAAAGAGTGGTCAGTAAGGAGAGACACATTGAACCAAAAGGTGGCTGACGGATGAGTTACTGTAGTCTTCCTGACGTGGCCAATGATAAGACGGATCCTTAGGAGGATCTCCTATCACAAGGGCTGCCTCATCTTCATGTTTCAGGATTGGCCCAGGTGCCCATGGTATGGAGACCTTGTGAGATAATGGAAGGAGGGCCCTATCATTCTAAAAGGGATCAGAGGGCCTCCTAAGTCAGGGCCCGGTGACCATGGAGAATCCAGAACCATACTGTCTTACAGCCTAGCTGTTGAGAGGAGAGGATTAAAAGCCAAGGGTATTCAGAGGCAGTCATTAACACCTTGCTTAAATTAAAAAAAAATCAACCTCCCCAGCGTATGGTAGAGTGTGGGTGCAAGAGTAAAATATGGTCCCTGCTAACATGTAGTGTTATGAACACAGACATCGTTCGGGTGCCAGAAAGGCTAAGATAGCAGAGGATTCTGGGTCAGTTGCCTTCTCCATGTTGGTCTCAAGCTCAGGCATACATATTATTTCCCTCTTGTGCCACTTACAATGGCCATAGTGGCACACCCAAGTACCAGAGGGAAGGACAGAACAGTAAGAATTGATCATGGCAAATGGGCTAAAATGTGTAGGCTAACAATTAACCTTTGGTGCATATTGTGTGTACAGTGTAGTGCATGTATCCCTCTAGATCCCTACTATGTAAGTGATACTCATAGATAGACACACATTCTCTAGTTACAAATAATAGCATTGTGACTAAGTTCCACTAGATGTCAGTTAGCTCTATGTTGAGCTGCAAGTATGGCTGCATTATAAAGAAGAGAAACCATATAATAGCAAGACCACATATGTTATCTTTCAGAGGCAAATAATCACATAATAATGCTTGTAACAAGTATAAAGATAGGAAAAACAAAGAGAAACCAGTATGGAAAGTATTATTTTTCTCATATAATATAATTTATACTGGGCGAGTCTCTGCAAGGAGTACAGGATGATAATGAGAGGCAGAGACAGGAGTGGAAGTGTAAACAGAAGAGGAAGAAGTACGATTATATGATTTTAAGAGAAAAAGAGCATTGAAAACAACAACAACCAAGAATAAGAATCGTAAAAAAAGCAAACAAAATCTAAGTGTTCTTGTATCCATGGAGAAGCGTCATAAGCGTGTTTGGTGCATAACTGGAGATAGGATCAATCCTACAGTTCCTGCAGGAAGGTTTGAAAAAAGGGCTAGCGCTAAATTCTTTAAAAGTCCAGGTAGCGGCCCTAGCGTGCCTAAGGGGCCAAATTGAGGAGTCCTCGGTGGGGGCCCACCCAGACATGGTACATTTTCCAAAGGCTGAACAACATTTCTGCTCTGCAGTCCACCAGGTAATCCAGCTTGGAAATTTAATCTAGTCCTGAAGGCCTTAGGGGAGTCCCCTTTTGAGCCCTTGCAGTAGGCAATCAGTAAAGGACTTGACATTAAAAACAGTTTTTCCTGGTAGCAATTTGCTCTGCAAGAAGAATCTCAGTGTTCCAGGTGCTCTCCTGTAGGGACCCGTATCTAGTATTTTACAAAGATAGAGTCACAATAAGACCAGTCCCCTCCTTTCTCCCAAAAGTTGTTTCAGAATTTCATAGCAAACAGAAAATCTCGCTCCCAGCACTTGAGAAAAAAGAATGCAGAGTTGGAGATATAAAAGGATAATATTTACTAGACATTAAAGATCCTCATGAGGTACCTGGAAGTCACGAATGATTTCAGGAAATCCGATAGGCATTTGTATATTCGGTGGCTCAAAAAAGGACAGGCAACTTCTAGGGATTCCATCGCAAGATGGATCAAGGAAGCAATGGGAACACGCTTATATTGGTCAGGACAAGGACGGTAGCGTAGGCCTGAAGGCCCTCGTACCACAAACCCAGTCAGTGACCTGGGCAGAATGCAAGGCAGCATCTCCTTGGAGATTTGCAGGGCAGCAACTTGGGATCATTGCATTCATTTACAAAGCATTATACATTAGATTTGAAAAACAAAGAAGTTAAAGTTTTGGCAGGAAAGTGCTGACAGTGGTAGAACCCCTCCCAAATTACTACTGCATGGCACAACCAGTGTTGTCTGCAGACAAAAAGTAAGGTGAAATCTAATCTTACACATTAATTTCCCTTTCCTGCGTCCTAGCAGATCAGTCTACATTCCATGCAAGAGAAAAAATCTTTTTAATAAATGAATTCATATAGAAGAGGGGGATAGAATAATAATTAGAAACTAGACAAGAGTGAGGGGAAGGTGGGGGGGGGGGGGTAGGGGCAATGAAAAATTCTGTCAGATGATCAGGGATGTTATTAAAGAATTTAAGGAAGTCCATAAAGATGCCAAACAATCGCCTGCGTTCTCTGGGAAACCCTTAAGGCTGTCCTTCGGGGTAGAATTATCAATTTTGCAACTCCCAAAAACCAAACTCGGCAACAACACAGGTATGCTCTTTCGAAAAGAAAATTCAGGCCCTTGAAACCCATCTTAAGGCTATCTGCTAACCAAGGATCTATACTGCCCTACATGGGCAAGAGAGGACTTCACCTCTTACAAATTCTCAAGATAGCATATGTATGAACATGGGAACAAAACGGGGGGCATTGCTTGCCAGGGTGATCCGCCATGTTACGATTCTGCCTGGCTAACGCCATGGCAGCCTTGCACCCTCTCTTTTTTTTTCACCTTGTTCCGCGGCCCAGAGGCCACTGACACCTTTTTCAGCGTGGCTGGAGCCGCTCCGGGGTTGTGCTGCTGCCAGGAGGCCGACTGCATTCCTACGCGGTCGGAGGCCGCTGACCCTCGTCTCTGTGCTGCTTGGCAGCAGGGAGCAGTCTGGGTGCTGTCCTATGCAGCCTGGAGGCCGCCGACATCTTCTTCTCTCCTCTGTGGGAGGGGCCTCCACCGCTGGCGTCTCTCCTGCGGCAGGGAGCTGCTTCCACCAGCTTCTTCTTGCGGCTTGGACACCGCCGCTTACGTCGGGGCCTGTTACACGGCCCAGCCCTGCTCCTGCATCCAGCAGCAGGGATGCCGCTCTCCAAGGTCCTGCCCACTTCCTGTCTCCTTAGGCGTGGGGCTGCGCCTCTCTTCAATATTTAAAGGGCCAGCGAGGGAGTGGTGCTCCAGATGACATCATCGTGGGAGTATCTCTCCAGTCCTATAAAAAGGTCCTTGCCTTCATTGCTTTGTTGCCTTCGCCAGGAGCCAGTCCTCCCTTGGACTTCTCGTCATCTTGCTTCTCGTTGGCACTTCTGTCCATGTTGGAATTCCATGTCTTCGTTCATGGTCTCTCGTTGGATCCTGTGTCTTCTTCGTCCAGATCCTGATGTTCCTGATGTTTCGTCCTTCAGAATCCCTGAAGTCCTGTGTCCTATTCTCTGGATATCTTCTCATCTTCATCTCGCTTTCAGATTTCCTCTTCTTGGCACCGCAAACCTCCAGAAGGTTCCGGCTTTTAATCCGCTAAGCCTTCAGCTTCCATACTCCGAGTTAGCTTGAGCTCTGTGTTGAGGCCTTTTACTCCGAGTCCCTGGATCCTGAGGTCCTCCTCCTTTTCTGGAGTCCTGACGGATCGTCGAAGTCCCTTGCGTTTGCCTCTGTCCATATGCATATCTGCCCCGAATTTGCGTGGTCCGTGCCTTGCCTTAACTGGCTGTGGAAGGCGCGCCTCGTTGCAGGCCTCATCGGAGTCTTCATTTGGATCTTCCAAGTAACCTGAGTGGGGGAAACCATCAGCATGGTCCGTGACCTGCCTTGACTGGCTGTATAGGGCGCGTGGTGTGGCAGTATTTATTCAGAGCTCCTCAAGCATTTTTGTGACTCTTTCAGAGTCCTTCTCTTCAAGCAACCTGAGTCTGTCTCAACTCTTCAAGCAATCTGAGTCTGCCTCAGTTCTTTTTTTTTTTTTTATTTCTCTCTTTATTAATTTTTTTAACAAATACAAAGCAGACAAAAACTTTGCACAGAAACTCAGCAATCTTGCCAATATTACATCCTTACTTCAAAAGGAAATTTCAAATATAAATACAATTTAACCACAATCTGTGTTGGGGGGGAGGGGGTTAAGATATAGATTTAAAGGGAGAAAAATACACGATAAGAAAATCAAATATCAGTAATTAACTTAACAGGCATGATAATTATTTATCCTTCATTACCATTATCTGAGACATTCAAAGGGCAATCTCTAGGGGAAGATGTCAACAAGCTCCTTTTTCTAGTATCAAGAAACATTCTTAATTGCTCTGGGGCAAAGAAAATAAAGACATCTTTGTTGTATGTTACCACACATTTACACGGGTACCTTAGAAGAAACTTAATCCCAATTGTATTACATTCCTGTCTCATCAACAAAAGGCTTTTCTCCTCTCTGTGTTATTTTAGTTATATCAGGGAATATTTGGACAGGTTGTCCCAGAAAATTTTCACCTAAATGTTGAAAATAGTATCTCATAATCAGACTTACTGTTGTGTCCCGCTCCCATGGACGGCCACGGGCACGGCCTCCTACCCCCACCACGGCGGCGACCCGCCGCGGCAACCTCTGAAACGCTCCCTGGAGCCGGTGGCCATCACCCAGGGGATGGTCCGCACCCTGGTCGCCCGCTGGGGAGCCGTCCCTGCTCCTCCCTCGCGGCGCTCTGCTGGCTTTCCTCCTCAGAGGAAATCCAAGATGACCGCCGCCATCTTTAGACGCAAGGCCACGCTCCCCCGCTTCCAATTATCCAGAGCAGAGGAAGTATTTAAGGAGGCTTCCTCGACTTGGCAACGTCTCCTGTGAGCTTTGTCCAGTCTGCTTGCTTCGGTGAGTTCCTCGAGCTTGGCTTCTGGTTCCTGCTTCGTCTTCCTGGTTCCTGACTTCGGATTGGCTTACTGTGATTCTCTGGTTCCTGACTTCGGATTGGCTTACGGTGATTCTCTGGTTCCTGACTTCGGATTGGCAAGTGGTGATTCTCTGGCGTACGACTTCGGACTGGTGAGCAACGACCCTCTGGCACTCGATCTAGGACCTCTTCAAGACTACCGTCTCCAAGGGCCCGCCTAAGTCCCAGCGGCCCGGGTCCCTATGGGCTCCTCCTGGGGGGACCGTGGGCTTCCAGGGCGAAGCTCCAGTTGGCCCTTGCACCGTTACCCTGACCTCCCTAGGTCCACCTAAGTCCCAGCAGTCGGGTCCCTATGGGCTCCTCCCGGGGGGGACCGCAGACCACCAGTGGTGAAGACACAGCGCCTCATCTCGTCTCTTCATCGCCCTCCGTGTTCGCCTCAGCCTCCAGTGCCAAGGGTCAGCAGGTCCTGCCTCCTGTGCTGCCTCGCCACCCGACGAGAGAGCCTACGGACCCTCCGAAAGGTATACCACCCTCTCGTCGGCCAAGGGTCCACAAACCTGAGCATAACAGATTGCCAAGTCCATGGACCCGGCGGAGGTATCTGCCCACCCGGCCATTCCTGGGATGGCCCAGCGTCTGAAAGACCAACAACAGACCCTCGACGCCCTGGTCTCTGCGGTACAGGGCCTGACCCAACGCCTGGAAGCACTAGGGCCTATGAATCCTGCACTTCCATCTCCGCCTGGGGTGCAAGGAGGTCACCCTGCCCAACCCCACTCCGTCCAGACCTCCGGAAGCGACCAGGGGCAAGTTACTCCCACACCAACTCCCGGCGCCCTCTCAATACGCCGGAGACGCAAAGTTGTGTTGAGGATTCCTCAGCCCAGTGCCAGGTTCGCTTTTCCTTACTGTCGGCGCAGTTTCCCAGCGACCTGGTCAAGACCAGCTACATCATGTCCCTGCTCGACGGGAAGCCCCTGATCTGGGCCTCTCACCTATGGGAAAGAAGTGCTCCGATCTTTAGAGACTTGACCCAGTTCCTGTCTGCGTTTTGGCAGATGTTCGACGAACCCGTCCGCAAGTCCACTGCGGTCTCCGAACTGCTCCGGTTGCGGCAGGGCACCCATACTGTGGCCGAATACGCCACAGAATTCCGCACCCTGGCCGCGGAGCCTGCATGGTATCTTCCTGGAAGGGCCTTGCCTCGCGCCTCCAAAATGAGTTGGCGGCGAAGGAACTCCCCGACGATCTTGATGGCATGATTGAGTTGGCCAATCGTGTAGACCGTCGCATGAGGTTTCGCATCCCGGTGACTAAAGCAGCAAGGAGGCTCTCTCCTCCGTACAAGAGTGCCCCTGAAGTCCCTCGGGCACCTGCTGACGAACCCATGGAGTTGGGTCGCGGGAAAGTATCTCCGCAGGAGCGGTGGCGGCGCACGAAGGAGGGACTCTGCTTTTATTGCGGCACGGCGGGCCACCGAGTAGCCGCCTGTCCAGAAAGACCGGGAAACTCTCGGGCTAGGACCTGGAGGAGGTCTCTTCCTGGGCCGTATCACACCTGCACCTCCACTAACATTGCCAGTGTCACTAACCACGACCGAAGGAGACTTCCACACTTTAGCTTTAGTGGACTCCTGCACCGGCGGCAATTTTATAATGAAAGGCCTGGTGGAACACCTAAAGATCCCACAAGTCCGCCTTCCTGTTCCCATGGTCATCTCTTCGATCCAGGGGAAGCACCTCCCAGAACAAGTGACACACACTACGATTCCCGTCCAGCTCAGAGCTGGGGCCCTGCACCAGGAACAAATCTCGTTTTTACGTCCTGGAATATTCCATCCACCCGATTGTTCTAGGACTTCCGTGGCTCCAGGATCATGAGCCCCCAGTTTGACTGGAAGACACTGCAGCTGGCTCGTTGGGGACCGAATTGCCACGGCAAATGTCTCCACTCCGTGGTGCCAGCATCCTGTTCCATAGCCTCCACCAGTCTCCCAGGTCTACCGGCTCCTTATGCTGCATACACGGACGTCTTCTCTAAACAAAAGGCCGAATACTGCCACCGCACCGATCCTTCGACTGCGCCATCAATCTTCTCCCAGGGACAGAGCCCTCTCGAGGACGCACCTATGCCCTGTCTCCAGCCGAGACGCAGGCCATGAGGGAGTATATTGAGGAGAATCTGAAGAGAGGATTTATCCGGAAATCCAGTCCCCCACAGGAGCGGGGTGGTCCTTCTTCGTCGCCAAGAAGGATGGGAGTCTGTGTCCGTGCATTCCGTTGCTCGGGCCACCCTGGACAAACCCGGACTTTACAAAACCTGCGCCGATACTATTGGTGGCCTAAACTCAACCAGGATGTTCGTGCCTATGTGGCGTCCCTGCCAGGTATGTGCTCGGCACAAGAAGATCCATGGCGCGACCCCAGGTCTACTCCAGCCGCTACCAGCGCCCGTGGAGCCATGGACTCATGTGGCCACCGACTTCGTGGTCGACCTACCGTTGTCCAGCGGCAATACAGTCATCTGGGTGGTAGTGGACCGTTTTAGTAAGATGGCACATTTTGTGCCCCTTCCAGGGCTGCCGACTGCCCCTCAGCTGGCCCAACTCTTCATGCAGCATATCTTTCGCTTGCGTGGTCTGCCTAAAAGTATCCTGTCCGATAGGGGACCTCAGTTCACCACCCACTTTTGGAGAGCCCTGTGCCAAAGTTCAAACGTCACCTTGGGACTATACTTCAGGCTATCACCCTCGGACCAATGGTCTCGTGGAGAGAACCAACCAGACGTTAAGCAGTTCCTCCGCATCTATGTCAATGAAAAGCAAGATGACTGGACTAGCTTGTTACCATGGGCCGAATTCGCCCTTAACTCCCACCTCTCCGTGGCTACGGGATCTTCCCCATTCCAAATTGTGTATGGGAAGCAGCCACACCCGCCTCCTGCCCGTGCCCATTACAGTGCCTTCCCCGATAGCCCAGCTCTCTGCAGAAGAACTACATCGCCTGTGGGTATCCACACAACGCGCCCTGATCAAGGCCAGTCAGGCAGCAAAGAGGTATGTGGACCAACGGAGAAGACCTTATCCACCTCTTAGACCGGGCCAAAAGGTCTGGCTAAGTACCCAATTCATCCGTTTGAAGCTGCCATCATCGCGACTGGCCCCACGATTCATCGGGTCATTTCGCATCATCCGGCAGGTGGGTGCTGTCTCATATCAACTTCGCCTCCCTCCGTCTCTTAAGATACACAACACGTTCCACGTCTCCCTCTTAAAACCTCTGGTATTGTCATGGTCCTCCAGCATGCCTCCGACTCCTCAACCTGTCGCCTCTGAAGATGACCTCACCTACCAGGTCCGGGAGGTGTTAGATGTGAGAAAACATCACAAGAAATGGAGGTATCTGTTGGCATGGGAGGGCTTCGGTCCCGAAGAGAACTCGTGGGAGCCCATGGCTAACATCCTGGATTGGAGCCTATTGGACCAGTTCCACAGAGACCACCCATCTAAGCCCAGGCCTCTGGGAAGGCGCCCAAAGAGGGGTGTACTGTTGTGTCCCGCGCCCGTGGACGGCCACGGGCGCGGCCCCCTATCCCCACCGCGGCGGCAACCCACCACGGCAACCTCTGAAACGCTCCCCGGGGCCGGTGGCCATCACCCCGGGGATGGTCCACACCCTGGTCGCCCGCTGGGGAGCAGTCCCTGCTCCTCCCTTGCGGCGCTCTGCTGGCTTTCCCCTCGGAGGAAATCCAAGATGGCCGCCGCCATGCTGGATTTAAAGGGACCGGATCCTTTCAATGATACTCACCTGCTTCCAATTATCCAGAGCAGAGGAAGTATTTAAGGAGGCTTCCTCTGCTCATTCCTCGACTTGGCAACGTCTCCTGTGAGCTTTGTCCAGTCTGCTTGCTTCAGTGAGTTCCTCGAGCTTGGCTTCTGGTTCCTGCTTCGTCTTCCTGGTTCCTGACCAGGGGCGGATTGAGGGAAAATAGTGGCCCGGGGGATTTTTTCTCCATAACTGGCCCATGGGTACCCAATTACATGTACAATATATTTACATATGTAATTTACATATTTAATTTACATATATATGTACACACCCCTATATTTCAGCATGGTCCTCCCGTATCAACACAGTACTATTTGCCAAAACTCAAAGAATAACAACCCCACCTATGAAAAAGAATATCACAAATATTACACCAGAATCTAAAATATCAATACACCTCCTATCAGGAAAACAGAACAGGCCAAGCTACTACAGATCCCTACAGAGAAACCACATGCCAAAAGAATGCTTCCTCTCAGTCTTTGCATGCAGAACACAAACTCTCACCAAATCAGAATAAAGCCACATAAAGTATAAATAGAAATGTGCAGACAAAAACTAAACTGTAAAACGTATCATGCCAGACTGTATACAGTGCAACAATGGAAAAACAAAAATGTCACCATTCCTCATGAAACAATCAATAAAATCAAGATATATAAATCATGACTCATAATTATAAAATCATACTAATAAAATAATTTCAAAACAGCTGATGAATAGAATATCCAATAATTAAAGACTCAAGGAAATTTTGAAACCTTTACCAAACACCAATAAAATATTTCAAACAGCAGACACATCACATACTACCCAATAATTAAAATGGTAATCAAGAAAAATGAACTTAAAAAGCCACCTTTACTTACCCACTCCAGCAGTTCTCCTACTCATTTCCCTTGCAGGCGACGCCAGAAGCAGCAGTAGCTGCTGAAGCTGTCCTCATCGTCCTCTTCCTTAGGGACCACAACCAATCTCTTCTCTCTCTCTCTCTCACTCACACACACACCAGTCATACCCTCAAGACCAGTTTCTGTCTCTCACACACCAATCATCTTCCCAACCAGTCTCTCTCTCTCTCTCACGAGCACACGAGCACACAAATACCAGTCATCTCCCTGATCAGTCTCACACATACACATGTCACCTCTCTGGCCAGTCTCTCTCAATCACACAATGCTCTCGCTCTCTCTTACTTACACAAAGGCTTTCAATCACACACATGCTCTCTCTATTTCACTTACACACAAGCTCTCAATTACACACATGTTCTATCTCACAGCCACAAGCCAGCCAAAAACATGCTCCATCTCTCTTGCACACATACATTGACACACAGAAGCACCCTCCCTGTCTCACATACACATTACACTCACAGAAGCACCTTGCTTTCAGACTTGCAGCATTTTCACTTTTACTAAAAGTGAAAGTGATGATCCCAACCATTAAATAAGAAACCACATTCCTATCAGAAGGGCGAAATGACACCCTTCCTTCAGGTTCTGTCCTCCCAAGGGACAGCCACCCACACCGTACAGCTTCTCTTGTTTTGCGCTTTCAGGCAATAAAGCAAGTGTCTTTCTTCAAACTATCAGTCATATGATTATTCATGTGGGAGATATGGAACTGAAAGACATCCTTAGTCAACTTCCCTTTTAAATGGGAAGATTCCAGTCTTAGTCATTTAAAAATATACATTTTTTAAAGGCTTAAAAAAATAGCAAAACCATTTCAGATTGGAACTATTCTAGTCTTCATGCTTAAATTATGCTAAAAAAAAAAAAAAATCCACCTGGCATCAGTATCTTAAGTTTGTGATTTTGCTAAGATGAACATTTAAAATAGTTTAATTTATTTTTTTTTGCTTTAGTATTTGTCTCTACCCACTTTGCTAAATTTTATTTTCTAGAAGAGGGATGCTTAACATTCAGTAATTTAATCTTTCATCCAACTTTTAAAAAGTTGCACTACCAGCACAAAAGTTTTTTTTTTAAACTGGCAGATTCCTCTCTCACATACATACCGTATACACACATACAGAAGCACCATTCCTTTCTCATACACACACACACAAGCATCGTTCCTTTCTCACATACACACAGAAGCACCCTTCCGATCCAAGGCTGAACAGCTGGTCACCGGCGGCAGTTAGCAGCACCGGTGTTCACTTCTTCAGCCCCCGCCGGCCTCAGTTTTAATTTCCTCGGCGGGGGCCGAAGAAATGAAAATCGAGGCCGGCGGGGGCCGAAGGAAAGAAGATAGGCGCTGCCCAGCCAGCCCCCGCTTGAGGCTGGCTGGGAGGCGCCCATCTTCTTTGATTCGGCCGCCGCTGGCCTCGATTTTAATTTCTCTGGCGGGGGCAAGCTGGGAGGTTCCCATCTTCATTTCTTCGGCCCGCGCTGGCTGATCTTCTTTTCTTCGGCCCCCACCGGCCTCGATTTGTATTTCTTCGGCCCCTGCCAGCTTGGCCTCCGGCAGGGGCTGACTGGAAGGCGCTGAGGTTGGGCTGAGGAAGAGCCACGCAGTCGAGACCATGTGACCAGGTAGACCGGCCCCACCGGGGGATGCCCGATCCCCGATAGGTCAATCCGCCCCTGTTCCTGACTTCGAATTGGCTTACGGTGATTCTCTGGTTCCTGACTTCGGATTGGCTTACGGTGAGTCTCTGGTCCTGACTTCGGATTGGCAAGTGGTGATTCTCTGGCATACGACGACCCTCTGGCACTCGACCTAGGACCTCTTCAAGACTACCGTTTCCAAGGGCCCGCCTAAGTCCCAGTGGCCCGGGTCCCTACGGGCTCCTCCTGGGGGGACTGCGGGCTTCCAGGGCGAAGCTCCAGTTGGCCTTGCACCGTTACCCTGACCTCTCTAGGTCCACCTAAGTCCCAGCGGTTGAGTCCCTACGGGCTCCTCCCGGGGGGACCGCAGACCACCAGTGGTGAAGACACAGCGCCTCATCTCGTCTCTTCATCGCCTCCGTGTTCGCCTCAGCCTCCAGTGCCAAGGGTCTGCAGGTCCTGCCTCCTGTGCTGCCTTGCCACCCGACGAGAGAGCCTACGGACCCTCCGATAGGTATACCACCCTCTCGTCGGCCAAGGGTCCACAAGCCTGAGCATAACACTTACATCACTCTCAATGATTAAAGAAACAAGTAAAGTCGATCTTTCTATTATTTCAAGTGAGGACTCTAAGAATTCTGTCAGATTTCTAATATCTAGCTGTGGCTGACTAACTTCCCCTCCTCTCATAAATGGTAAAAAGTACACTTTGTTAAAAGATGATTTACTCTCACTAGGTATTTTAGTACTTCTATTAGGTACTTTTTTAAAGTCACACAAGGCAATTCACTGATGACTCTTGGGAATTTTAAAACTCTTAGGTTTAATCTTCTCATTTTATTCTCCATAATTTCCAGCTTTCTAGACACAGTTTGTCCTGAATTAGCTTTGCACAAACATTCTGAGTTGACTTTGCTGATTCTTCTAACGCGGCAATCTTGTCTGTATATTCTTGAAACCGATTATCCTGTTCCAGCGATAACCTGTCCATTTTCCCCAATAGCAGAGTTAGTTGTTGGGAATAGCCCTTAAACATAGGGCGATATGAAGCATGTAATTCCTACAGCGAGTCTAGAGTTACCGTTACCGGTTTGGTAATGTCTTCCATCTCTAGGAGCGTCTGTAGCTCGGAATGTTCTTTCGATGGTATTCCTCTCGCCACTTCCCCAATTGAGATAGGCGCAGCTCCACTCCTGGGGTCCGTCTCCGCTCTCGCTACCGCTCGGTCAGATTCGCCAGGCGCCATTGTTGATCCCAGCTCCGAAGCTGCTCCCTCGGCATTGCTCGCGATACTCTTTGGTACTGCTTCACTTGGCGTCAGCACAGGGCGTTGGTGGGGTCCTGGCGCTACCGGAGTTCTCAGATCTGGGGGGTTTAGGGCTCCCCAGATAGATTCGCCGCTCCCACCGGGCTTTCCATCAGTGGGGCTCACTCCCCCAACTGGATAAATTGCGGTCAGTTTGGGGATTGTTTTCTGGCCGGGCAGTGAAATAGTATTTTGTTCTAAGGTTATATTGTTATGTTTTTGTTACTTTATTTTATTCTTTGTACATTGTTTTATTGTTTTATTGTATCGCCCACCTGAGTTCTTTGTAAACCGGCATGATGTGCTGCACGAATGTCGGTAAATAAAAGTTAATAAATAAATAAATAAATAAATAAGGGCTTTGAGGGATATACCCTGACTCTGCCTTTCCTTTTGGGAGGCAATCTTTCAGAGGATTCCAAAAGCAAAGAGAAAAGAAACGGCCAGCATCCGCTCTGCCGCTACATGCCGTCCACCCACCCCCCCATCTCAGTTCTTTAAGTCTTCGTGTCAATTCTTTAAGTATCTTGAGTCTCGTCTCAATCTTCAAGTCTACGTCTCAACCTTCAAGTATCCTGACTCTTTGTGTGTATCCCCACATATCCTGAGTCTTTGTCTGAGTCTGATGTCTTCGCCCTTCAGCCCCTGTCCGACCTGTCGCATTTGCTATTCCATACGGCAGGTCCAAAAGGGCTATCGAGTGGCCAGAGGGCTAACCCAGAAACCAACATTGCATTGCTGGGACTCTTTGATGCGATCAGGTTCGACAGAGGTCAGGGTTCTACATCTTCAGCCTGTGCTTGGACACTCCTCGCCTGCTTTGGCGCTTCCCGGAGCTCCTCTGTGGTTGTGTCATGGCCGAAGGGTACACAATTTCCCAGAAATGGGACCACCTTCAGTGTTCCCTCAACACCGCAAAAGGCACAAACAGACAATCATTGGAAATATTCGTACCCCCATGGGAGAGGTGGTATATCATCCTCAATCTCTTAATGTCTTTAAGACATTTTACCAGTCTCTTTACAGTCAAACATGCCAAAGTAGCGACCGTGAACTGGACGAATTTTTAACTGATATTGAATTTCCATCTCTAACTGACAGTCATATAGACAAGCTTAAGGACCCAATTACAGATGGAGAGATATATGCAACCATTATGGAGCTACCTAAGGGCAAATGCCCTGGCCCTGATGGTTTCCACATAGTGTTATGCCCGTCAGTCGCAGACAGCTGTGACCTCTCATGCTCACCTCTTTTTTTCCCTGCACCATCAATTCTAGGAAGAATGGCAGCCTCTGCTAACCAACGTTGAACCTCCCCGACATCCCTGGGACGGTGTGGAACAATGCCGACTGCCATCTTATCTTGTCTCCGGAATCACCTAAAGCACGCGCGCGCACGCAAGGGCCTCCTATATACACGTCATAGCGGAAACCTCGGGGGCATCCCCTCCCGATGACGTCAACTCACTGCTGTACTTAAGCTGACCGGCCCTCTGCTACTACGAGTTAGCAAGGAGTTTTCCTCGTTGCTGAATCCGCTCCATACTTGGACTTCTGTTCCAGTCTCTCTCTTGGTGTGTGGATGCTCTGGGTACCCGCTCTTTGGGGGCTTTTCTGCGTTCTTGGCTATCCGCTCCTCGGAGGGCCTTCCTGCCTTGGACTACGACCTGACCTTGGGTCACTCTCCTGGAACTATCACTGTACCCTTTCTACAGACTTCAGCGCTACCAGCTTTACTGAAGCTTGTCTGCGGTGTACCCCGTGCCTCAGGCCACTACCGATTCTCTTCAGTAGAAGTTGTTCCAGCATACCCTGTGCTGCAGGGTATTCCTATACCAACTACAAGATCCACTTCCGGGTTCCTACACCTCAGACTGATTCATCCATCTAACTTCAGCACAGTCATCCTCAGCATACCCCGCTCTTAGGGCCACTACCGGATCTGCACTTCTGAGGGTAACATCTACTCGGTTGAAGGAACTTTCCTGGCGTACCCTGCCTCTGCGGGCCACTACTGGAACTTCACATCTGTGGTATCACCTTGGGCAGACCCATTGCTCAGAACTGTACTTATTTGCAGTCCCCGCTGCTTTACCTTCCCTCATAATAAGTCTACTATAGAGCTGTGTCCTACGTCGCTGAGACCACGCCCATCGACAGTGAGGCCCACAGGGCTCCTCCCTGTGGGCAGAGACATCTCTCATCTTGACCTAGGGTTCACATCTATACTAAAACATAACAGATTGCTAACTCCCATGGACCCGGCTAAGGTCTCAGCCATTCAGGCCATCCCTGGCCTGGCCCAACGTCTTGTCGAACAACTTTAGCTAACACCTTAAATCAGCTAAACTCTCAGCTGACCTCTACACTGACGACTGACAAGGCCACGTCTTCTTCCCCTATGATGTCTGTACCCTTGCCATGCCCTTGCCAGCACCCACTCGCTTTACAGGTGATCCCCTGTTATGTAGGGGCTTTCTGAATCAATGCCGTATGCACTTTTTCACTACAGTCTACCTACTTTCCAGACATAGTGTCCAAAACTACCTATATATTGTCTCTTTTAGACGTAAAAGCCCTGGCCTGGGCTTCACCCCTCTGGGAGCGTAATGATCCAATTCTCAGTGATTTGACAGGCTTCCTTGCTCTCTTTCGTTCTGTATTCGATGACCCCACTCGCAAGACTGCCGCTGGATCTGCACTCCTGCAACTTCAACAAGGGACTAAACCTTTGATTGACTATGTTATTGAGTTTTAAAAACCTTGTCCTCGGAGCTACATTGGGACTTGGGTTGCCTACAGGCTATTTTCCTGGAAGGTCTTAACGAATTAGCAGCATGTGAACTCCCTGAACTCTGGACTCTCTCATTGATCTAGTGGGACGAATTGATCATCGTCTGCGTGAATGGTCACAAGAGGTAAAGGGTTCTAAAAAGATGCCACCAGGGGTTTCCACGCTCTTGTCCTGCGCCTGTTACTCAGACTACTCCTGCACCGAGTATCGAGGAGGAAGAATCCATGCAATTAGGCCACAGCCACCTTTCAGCTAAGGAGAGGCATCACCAAAGAGATTGGGCCTCTGCATGTACTGCGGACAACCTGGCCACACTGTTCCCTCCTGTCCTATCTGTCCGGGAAACTTGCAGACCTAGGATCCGCCGGACGACTCCTCCTAGGTCTAACGTCTCCATCTCCTCCACTAACACTTCCAGTCTCCATTAACTCAGATAATCTCAAATTCCACACTTTGGCCCTAGTGAACACCGGTGCCAGTGGGAACTTCATACTCCGACAACTCGTAGAACACCTACGAATCCCACTGTTCGGACACCTACTCCACTTGCTATTGTCATCTATACATGGCGAGCCATTACCTGGTGAGGTCTCTTATTCTACTCAACCTATTCGTCTCCACACGGGGTCTCTACATTCGGAGACCATCTCGTTTCTAGTCCTGGATAAAGCGATACATCCAGTGGTTACTTGGACTGCCATGGCTACAAATGCATTCACCCCAATTCGATTGGACTACTCTCGAACTTTCCCAATGGGGAAAGGCTTGCCATGGAAAATGCTTAGAGGCAGTAACTCCTATGCCTTGTCAGACTACTACCACCTCCCTTCCGGGCCTACCTCAACAGTACTCTTCTTTTCAAGATGTATTCTCTAAGAAAGCAGCAGATACTCTACCACCTCACCGATCCTTTGACTGCGCCATAAACTTGATGCCCAATTCCGAGCCTCCCAGAGGAAGGGGTGTACCCCACTTTCTCTGTCAGAGACCAAGGCTATGTCTGCCTATATCCAAGAGAACTTGGCGAAGGGTTTCATTCGGCCCTCTAAATCTCCTGCCGGAGCCGGATTCTTTTTCATGGGTAAGAAGGACTGATCCCTTCGCCCATGTATAGACTACCGCGGCTTAACTGAGATCACCATGAAGGACCGCTATCCATTGCCATGATCTCCGAACTTTTTGATAGGCTCCAAGGAGCCAAAATATTCACAAAGCTGGACTTCAGAGGGGCACATAATCTGGTCCGAATACGCCAGGGCGATGATGGAAGACAGCATTTAATACCCGCGATGGCCATTTTGAATATTTTGTCATGCCCTTTGGCCTTTGCAACCACCACTGGCCGTATTTCAAAACTTGATGAATGAAATCTTCAGGGACATGCTGTACAGCTGTGTAGTAGTATATCTAGACGACATACTGGTTTTTCCCCCAAAATCTCCAGAGTCATCGATTGGACGTCGCTAATGTTCTACAGAGACTAAGAGATAATCAAATGTATGCAAAGTTAGAGAAATTTTCATTCCACCAGGAATCCATTCATTTTAGGCTAAGTGGTATCCAGCCAGGGGTTCCAGATGGACCCACAAAAAAACAAAGTATTCGGGACTGGCCACAACCTATTGGTCTTAAGGTTCTGCGAAAATTCCTCAGATTCACTAACTAATACAGATCATTCATTCATCACTACTCTACCTTGACCGCGCCTCTTACAGCCATGACGCGAAAAGGAACCAATCCCTCTCAGTAGTCTTCAGAAGCCGTGATCGCCTTCTAGGAACTCAAAAAGGTGTTTCTCCAAGAGCCATGTCTACGCCATCCAGATCCCCGACGACCCTTCATCGTCGAGGTGGATGCTTCGGATGTCGGAATTGGTGCTGTTCTTAGTCAACATAGTGACACCCACACTTTAAATCCCTGTTTCTTTTTCTCTCTGCACTTCTCCCCTGCCAAACGAAACTACAGGATAGGAGACAAGGAGTTACTAGCAATCAAATTGGCTTTGAGGAATGGTGCCCATGGCTCGAGGGAGCACAACATCAGATAACGGTTTACACCGACCACAAAAACCTCGAATACTTACATCATGTGCAATGCTTGAACCACCAAAAAGCCCACTGGTCCTTATTTTTTAACCGATTTGATTTTCTATTGAAGTATCACCCTGCGGACAAGAATACCCGCGCGGTCGCTCTCTCCCATTCCTTTTCACCGGAGGATGTCCCTGATACCAGGGTACTTCTATCAGCGACCCACACAGTTCAAGCTGGTAAGATTCCCCGGACACTTAGGAAGAAGATCCTCAGATAGGCCCATGACACCCTGCTTGCAGGTCATCCTGGACAATCCAGAACGCTGGCCACTCTACAAAGATATTATTGGTGGCCCTCCATGAAAGAAGATGTACGGGCTTATGTGGAGTCATGTCCTACCTGCACAAGACAGAAATCACCGGGCCGGTCAGTCCCTGGGGTCTTCTCCAACCTTTACCTGCTCCTAGCGAACCGTGGGCACACATAGTCACGGACTTTATATTGTTGATCTAACCAATGTCCAACGGCAACACACCATCTGGGTCACTGTAGACCGCTTTTCTAAAATGGCGCATTTTATGGAATTACCCCCGGGTTACCATCAGTTCCAGAATTAAGTTAATCATCTGTCACATCTTCTGTCTGCATGGCAAGCCAAAGCACATCCTCTCTGACCAAGAGGTTTCAATTTATACAGCGAAATTCTGGAGCTCCCTCTGCAAGAAGTTTAACATATCCCTAGATCTTACTTCAGCTTACATCTCCACAAGCCAACAGACAGACCTAGAGGACGATCATACGCTAAACAGTTTCTCCCGGGCCTATGTCAATTCCAGATAAAGCGACTGGTTCTGAGTTGCTCCCCTGGGCTGAATTCGCACTGAATTCTCATCAGTCAGCTCTTCAACAGGATCGTCCCCTTTTCAACACGTCTATGGATGTCAACCTTTACCTCCTCTACCAATGCCTCTGTCTGTATCATCTCCTGCAGCCCAGGTCTCTGCATACGAACTACATCCGCTTTGGGAACACACAAAAGAACTTCTCCAGGAAGCTGGGCAAAAGGCCAAGAAGTTCTATGATGCCCATCACAGAGCAGCTCTGCAGTTACAACCCAGAGACAAGGTATGGTTCAGTACCCACTTCATCCGCCTAAAAATGCCATCTTGCTCGATTCGCGCCCAGATATATTGGCCCTTTTGCTGTACTCCGTCTCCTGGGTCCAGGTACGTACAGCCTGCAGTTACCATCCTCTCTTCGAATCCACAATGCCTTCCACATCTCCCTTTTAAAACTGCTCATCTTGTCGGAATTCTCAAGGAAGACACCTGAACCTCAACCTCTCGCTGCAGAAGAGGACATTACCTATCAGGTGGAAGATATACTTGATGTAAGGAAACATGGAAGACACTGGGAATACCTCATACCTGGGAAGGATACGGACCTGAGGAGAATAGTTGGGAGCCTGAAAGCAACATACTTGACAAAGAGTTGATCAGACAATTTCACTTGTCACATCCTCGGAAACCAAAAACCCCTGGGGAGGGGCTGTAAGAAGGGGAGGTACTGTTACGCCTGTCAGTCGTAGACGACTGTGACCTCTCATGCTCACCTCTTTTTTTCCCTGCACCATCAATCCTACGAAGAATGGCGGCCTCCGCTAACCAATGCCGACCTCCCTGGCATCCCCGGGATGGTGTGGGCGCTGACAACTGCCATCTTGTCTCCGGAATCACCTAAGGCTAAAGTATGACCATGTTTATGGGTTGGCCTGTCAATTTTTCCCAGCCTAAACCTGCCATGGCTTGAAAAAAGTGGAGAAACAGTGTGTGTGTGTGTGTGTGTGGGGTTAATATTAAACACCCCCCCCCCCTGCCAAAAATGCAGACATCATGATCCTGGAAGATGTCTTGATCAGGTCATACAAGACATCAAATGCTCAACCTTCTCCACTGCTGCACGTGACGCATCATGCATCTCCTGTAATTGCTGGACTCAACGCAGATATGCCCTCTGTATAAAACTGCTGCAAATTGCAGCTCTTATACCCAAGGCAGAGACTTAAAAAATCCTTTTGAGGTGAAGCTCCAGCTTATGGTCCTGTACATTTCTCAACACAACAAACCTTGCTACTGGAATCGTGGTATTCTTAGTTACTGCCAACACCGAAACATTGACCTTTGGAAGCACCAAAAGCTCTGTTTCTTCCGGCAACAGATTAAGCTTCGCCATAGCTCTGCCATCTCTCAAGCCAGACTCCGGAGTGTCCCACTCCCAAACCACCAACCGACTTATGAAAGGAAAAAGCCTTCGCTGGACCATTCAAACCATCCAACACGGGATCCCCCTTCCTCCAAGTCGAATTCCTCTTGAGAACCTTGATTCCCAGCTCCTGGAGTACATGTGGAATGAAGGGCCAGAGTTCCTCTCTGTGAAACAGACGCACTACTTTGGGGGTCTATCGGTGCCTCCTCATCAATATCTGAATCGTCAGAATCCATATCTGGACCACCAGTTTGAAAGACCAAATATGCACTGAATGCCTGAGGAACACTTCCTTTTTACCTATACTGATCCTTGAACTGACTGCAGATCAACAGAGGACCAGGATCGAGAATGCACCTCTCCTCTCAATAGGCTTTATGGGTTAATAAAATAAACTCTGTGAAAAAAGTCTGAGAAAGCTCAGGAACTGAGTTAAGAGGGAAATCCTCTCAATCAGAGCCTCCCTGTTCCTTCCCCTGGAACCAGAAACCACCAGGAATAACCTTGACAGGGATTTCCCTGCCTCCCCCCACCCAATGCTGACAGGACACCCCAAGAATCCAAGATAGCTGCCATTCCTGTGGCGATGGAGAGAAAAGCTGCAGCAGACCCAGCATCCCACAGCACCTGACGTGACTGCCTGGCAGAAGCACTAACAGGACCCAACCTCAGAGGCAGCAGGGACACCCAAAGTGCTTTCCCCACCAGAAACACATCCAGCAGAGACCGGCTCTGTTAAGTCGAGATCGTGCTCCCCCACAGGAGCAACAAGCAGTCTCGTGCCATTTCTATGTGGTCGAGCCTCCAGAAACTTACCCTGCACTGTTGACAACACCTAGCTCTACAATCCTCAGCACTTCCAAAAAACAAAGGAGATGCCAAAAATAAAAAACACCAGGAGGCAGGAACTAACTTCCTTCTTCTGCAAACCTCTTTTTTCCCCCAAACTAACTTTAATGTCCCTGGAAAGTACAAAAATAAAATATAAAGGAGGGTATACTTTCCAGCCCCAGGTTTTGTATTGAAGAGAAAGGCTAGCAAGTTCCAAGCTGCTTCACTGTTTTCTGAAAGGGAGGGATCTGGACCACCAGATTGCACCCCATGGAATACAGAACCAAGCCTTACAAAGCATCACCAACCCCCTACTCGTCCACCTAAAACCAAAGAGGGGGTTGGGGGTGCCCCATTAGGACCTAACAACCCCGTGGTAGAAATCCTTCTTCTCTAGTTCTGATTCTGTGATTTATTTATTTTTTTTACTCAAGAACTGCAGGTTTTACACCATCTACTGGAGTCAGAAATACTGAGGGACTGCAGGCAGCACACTAGGTTATGTAGCAGTGACAACGAAACGTTCTGTCTCCCTCTGCTGTCAGATATGCAAAACCCAGGATACTGGACTGATCTGGGTATGAACAGGAACACATGTTTATATAGATTTATTTAGGAGTGCCAGAGGAACGACGAGAGAGTCTTCATATTATTATCAGAGGATGTGGTTAAGGCAATTAACATAACTGAGTTTAAAAAAAAGGTTTGGACAAGCTCCTGGAGGAGAATAAACTATTAACCAAACAGACTTAAGAAATAGCCACCTCTTATCACTGCGTGATAGCAACATGAGATCTATTGACTGTTTGGGATCTTGCTAGTTACTTGTGACCTGGGCCACTTTGGAAACAGGAAACAGGGCTTACATAAGAACATAAGAAATTGCCATGCTGGGTCAGACCAAGGGTCCATCAAGCCCAGCATCCTGTTTCCAACAGAGGCCAAACCAGGCCACAAGAACCTGGCAATTACCCAAACACCTAGAAGTTCCCATGCTACTGATGCAATTAATAGCAGTGACTATTCCCTAAGTAAACTTGATTAATAGCAGTTAATGGACTTCTCTTCCAAGAACTTATCCAAACCTTTTTGAACCCAGCTACACTAACTGCACTAACCACATCCTCTGGCAACAAATTCCCTCGATCTGATCCAGCTTGGCAAGTTCTTAGATTCGTAGCAAAATTGTACAGAAGCAGTTAAATTAGCTCCTTCTCGCATTCAGAGTTCTAAAATCTTCACCAAATTCAAAACGTCCTCAGCATCATAGACAAAAATCGCTAAACTGGCAGTGCACAAAACTTTAAAGGAAGTCCCACCCCCACCCAGCGGTATCATGAAGCTGATTTCTGAATGGCGTACAGCAAGCGCAGCACAGCCTCTCCGCTCCAACCGGCGTGGCGTACGTCCGGCTCGAGATTGACAGGCTATTTAGCCAACCAGTGATCCCTCCCCGCGGTCACGCTCTCGATCTATATTATTCAATTCGTCCCACCCTCCTGGCGTCAACTTTGACGTCATCTTCACGCCTGCGAGCGTACTCCAGCCCCGACTCCACCCAATCCCCGGCTACCTTATTAGCATAATTAATGCATTCTTCTAGCGTCCATTAGTGAATTATGTGTACTCTGCACCAATAGGGGCCCGGAGGGGGTGGGGTTCTCGGTGCTGGAGGTGGAGGGGAGGGACGTCACTACGCGGCTAAGGGACCTGCGAGAGGCAGAGAACAAGGAAAGTTTATTTTAAAGGTAAAAATCTTGATAACAGTGAATAAATGTACGAGCAATTCCCTTCAGATCAGATGCGGTCAATTATCAAATGCAAACAATCTGATGAGAGGCGGGCGGGCTGAAGGCAGCTGTTTGAGGTTTTGGCTTGTTTTGTCCTCTTTCCCATAAATAAATAAAGAGCCATTACCAAATTTAAGATACGGTTTACTATTTGTTTTCATGGTTTAAAAACTTATAGAATTTAAAAAATGTTTTTTTCATTCGCATCCATCTTTTCCCTTTTATATATGATGAGGTTGAGAGATGGTGATTTGGAGGGCTTTTTTTTTTTCATCCGAGGCTGTTACTATTTAAAAATAAAAGCTTATTTTCTAAAATTATTTTATATTATTTTATGGATTATTTGATTTATTAATAATAATCGTATTTCCACTTTTGGTCGTCTTCTGTTTCATCTTTCCTGTGTGAATGTGTGTGTGCGAATATATATATATATATTTATAAAATAGATTTTAGAGAAAAAATAAGTAGATACAAAATCTCCTATCGGTAATGCAAACCAGATTGTCTTTAGTCCTCCAGAATATGGATTTTGCTAATTTTGTTGCAACAGATATATATATATCTATATATGTCTCCTATTGGGTAACGTTAAATTCCCATATTCTACAGTTTCTGAATCTCCGCGCAAAGGCCAAGAAGGAACTCTCCTCGGCCTGAAGGAGGCCCAAAGTACTTTTGTTTTTTGACTCCACCTCTGATTGTACAACATTAATCTTAGTGGGATACTTCAAAGACCGTATCTGCTTAATACATAGCTTTCATCCCATTATTTTTAATTGGTCTAAAGTTAAGTCTGCTAATTTTACATATATATATATATATATATATATATATATATATATATATAAGTAGGAAAATAGACACTGATTATTTGTATATTTTTATTATCTTCTCTATTCAGAATTGGTTTTCTCATGATTTAAATACCAGTATTTTTCCCATCTCAGATTTGAATTCTGAGGCTGGCTGTTATAACACACTTGGCAGTCGGTCCTGCTTGTGAGGCTTCTGTCCCTGTGTCTTCAGGGACCTCTCATCTTGTTTTGTTACTTCACAGTTCCAGGCCTACAAACTTATTGACTTGAAAAGTCAGGATTGTTCTTGTGGATTGGAGTTAGTCCATAATTGTTCTTCTACAGACAGGTCTGATGATATGCCTGTGTTTTGAGAAAAAAAAAAGTGTGGTACAATGTAACTTTGTTCTCTTGGCCATAGTGGGCAGCATCACATTGAATTAACACATAGAAGCACTTGTACAGGTAAAAATAAACCTGCTAAGTGATCCAATTCCAGGCAGAATAGATGGGATCCTCCTGGTTTTATGACTCCCTATAGCATGGTGCCAATTTCTTAGCATGCAGACAGGTTAATCCATGACCAATGGGTTATGCACCTCTACCAGCAGATGGCGATGGAGCAAGCACTGACAAACCATCCCACCAAGTATTCTCTTGTCTCCAGCAGATGGTAGAACGTGCATCTTTCTAGTGGGGCTTGCTTAAAAAAATTTTTAGAAGGAGAAAAGAAGAAGGAATTTTAATTTGCCCCGCTCCTCCTGAGGTGATTCCTTATTGTCCCTCCCTCACTCGAGTTTTCCTGAGGTAATGTTTGTGGATCCCTCCCTCGGTAGAGTGCCTTGGTCCAGTAGCTGGTTTCTGGCTTAGACTTAGCTGTAGAGAGGGAAAACAGTTGAGAAGCTAGTGAGTGCAGAAGCCAAGTGGCAGCGGTGAAGGCCTTTGCCCTCTCCCCTCCATAGCCGGAGACCGACTCTATACTCTGCTGGGACGGGCTGAGCTCAGGTAAAGAGTATGTGTGTGTATATATTTATAAATAAAAGGAGGGTGATAATTTTAGGGATTCCATTCCTCTTCTTGTCTCCGAGCTTCAGTGCGCCGATCCAACGTCCCTTCCCGCCTCAGGGGGAGCTTGGGGAGTCGTGGCAGCTTGGTGGGTTGAGCAGCATTTTGACTAGGCCCCGCTTTCAGGCTTTGCTCAGACGCTGTGTGGTAGGCCATGGCGATGTTTGCATGCTTTTCTATGCACAAGCCTGCTGCGAAACAGTGTCTGGCGTCTGTTTGCGCTTGTGTGCCCGGGTAGGCGACCAAGTGGGTGCTCAGGTGGGCACCTACCTGGACTGCATATTGGACCCCTAAATTTTGGGCATCCATAGTGTGTGCTTATTGAACAGAGCATATTTTTGGGCGCCCTGGCCAGGATCGCTTGTGTGGACATGCAGTTCCCTGTACATACCAGGATCAGTCCAGACGGTGGGTTATGTCCCCCGTCCAGCAGATGGAGTCAGACAAGGCTTCAAAGGGTGCTGACATATAAGCCAGTGTACCCTCTGCAGGAGCTCAGTATCTTTCTGACTCCAGCAGATAGGAGTAGGGGAACCTGTCGCTTCCCCTGTCCTGGGACTATCTCCATCTCCTGGGCTCCATGGCCTCCACTATCGATTTCGTCCCCTGGGCCTTTGCGCACCTCTGGCCTCTTCAGGCGGCTCTGCTTTCACGCTGGAAGCCAGTCTCGCAGGACTATCAGATCGTGCTCCCTCTCCCACAGTTCGCCAGGACACCTGCATTGGTGGTTGGATCCGAGAATCTGCCCCAAGGTGTTTCCCTCTAGGTACCAAATTGGTTGGTAGTCACCACCGATGCCAGCCTCTCCGGATGGGGGGGCAGTATGCGAATGGAGCTCGGCGCAGGGGCAGTGGACGAAGGCACAAGCGTCTTGGCCGATCAATCGCCTGGAAACCAGAGCAGTGCGCTTGGCTCTCATACACTTCCTTCCCCTGGTGCGGAATCGGACAGTAAGGATTCTATCGGACAACGTGACCACCGTAGCGTATATCAATCGCCAGGGAGGCACAAGGAGCCGACATGTATTGCGCGAGACAGCACGCCTGATGGCATGGGCAGAGAATCACCTAGCACAACTGGCAGCTTCACACATTGCGGGCGTAGACAACATTCAGGCAGACTACCTGAGTCGTCAGCAGCTAGACCCAGGAGAGTGGTCTCTTTCCAACGAAGCAATGCAACTTCTCATTCATCGTTGGGGGTCACCTCACTTGGATCTGATGGCGACGTCTCGCAACACCAAGGCATCCCGATTCTTCAGCCGCAGACGGGAGCGCAGCGCGGAAAGGATAGATGCTCTAGTACTGCCTTGGCCACGCCACCTCCTACTTTGTCTTTCCTCCCTGGCCTCTAGTGGGCAAGGTCATCCGGAGAATAGAGCGCCACCAGGGGCCCATTCTTCTGATGGCTCCCGAATGGCCACGTCGTCCCTGGTTTGCGGATCTGCTACAGCTAGCAGTCGACGGTCTGCTTCGGTTGGGACATCTTCATCGGCTGCTCCATCAGGGACCGGTATTTTTCGATCAGGCAGATGCTTTTGTCTTGTGATCTGGCTTTTGAACGGCGCCGCCTCAGACGCAGAGGATACCCTGAGACAGTAGTCGCGACTCTACTAAAGGCCCGAAAGACTTCCACTTCAGTGGCTTATGTGAGGGTCTGGAAGGTTTTTGAGGTGTGGTGCACCGCACATGGTACTCGTCCCATGAGGGCCTCAGTCCCTCAGATTCTGCAGTTCCTCCAAGACGGACTAGACAAAGGTCTCGCCTACAATTCTCTGCGAGTTCAAGTGGCCGCTCTAGGTTCACTCATCCAGTACGCAGATCATCCTTCGCTCTTGGTACAGGCGGATATCGCCCGGTTCCTCAAGGGAGTGAAGCATTTGCGACCCCCGGTGAGGGACCTGTGCCCCTCTTGGAGCCTTAACTTGGTTCTTCGGATGCTGGCAGGTCCTCCCTTTGAGCCTCAGCGCAACGCCAGCATCAAGGATCTCACTCTCAAGACAGTTTTTCTGGTGGCCATCTGCTCCGCTTGTCGCATCTCGGAACTTCAAGCGCTATCATGTAGGGAACCCTACCTCCGCTTCACGGATTCCGGTGTCTCTCTACGAACGGTTCCCTCCTTCTTACCCAAGGTAGTCTCTGCTTTTCACCTGAATCAGACGGTTGAGCTTCCATCCTTCACATCCGACGACCCGAGGTCTCTCCGTGTCCTAGACGTCAAACGTACACTACTTTGCTACTTGGAGGTTACAAACGACTTCAGGGTCTCGGACCATTTGTTTGTCCTCTGGTCGGGGCCAAGAAAAGGGTCCAAGGCCTTGAAGACGACAATTGCGAGATGGCTAAAGGACGCCATTACATCAATCTACATAGGGGCGGGGCAGACCCCTCCGCTGGGCATCATAGCCCATTCTCTTGCTCACAAGCAGCTTCCTGGGCAGAGGTTCGGTCCGTTTCCTCTCAGGAGATGTGTCGAGCGGCGACTTGGAAATCGCTGCACACCTTCGCGAGACATTATCGCCTACACCTGGCATCGTCCGTCTCCGGACACTTTGGCGACTAGGTCCTCTGAGCAGGGCTTTCAGGGGCCCACCCGATGTAGGGAAGCTTTGGTACATCCCACCATCTGGACTGATCCTGGTACGTACAGGGAAAAGAAAATTATTCCTAACCTGCTAATTTTCGTTCCTGTAGTACCAAGGATCAGTCCAGACGCCCACCTCGTTGGTTCTCTGGGTTTAGAGTCTCTTTCCTGCTCGGACTGCTCTGCTCTTTCTAAAAAATGTTGTTCCGCTCGTTTTATGAGCCTGTTTTCACAGTTCTTCTGCAATTTACAGTTATGACATGAGTTGTCCTGATTCTTTGCTTATGACCTGTTATGGTTGGGAACACTTGATCCATTCTTCTTTAGTTCTTTATTCTGACTTTGATATACTCTATACCAGACCTGGGCAAGGGGCGGCCCGCGGGCTGAATCTGGCCCGCCTACGGTCTGTGACTGGCCCGCCCACTGCTGAGAGCAGACGGAGAATGAGGCACGCTGCCTTCCCTCTGCAAGGGAAGGCAGCGTGCCTCATTCTCCGCTCCCTCGCTCCCCGATTGGCCGGCCAATCGGGGAGCGAGGGAGCGGAGATGAACTGTTTTTTTTACAGCGTTCGGTGGGGGGGGGAGGGAGTGACTCAAGCGAAGACACGCTGCCCGATTGGCCGGTGCTGGGCAAACCTTGCCCAGCACCGGCCAATCGGGCAGCGTGCCTTCACTCGAGTTTCTTTCCTCCCTACCTACCAGTTCCGCATTTCATGGTCTTTTTCAGGGGTCCCCGACCACCAGTCCGCGGGAGTTTTTTGCTGGTCCGCGGTGCGCGCTCCCAGTCTCTCCCGCTGCCGTTGCCGCTGGGCTGTCAGCACGTTCAAGCCCAGTGGGAACGGCAGCGGTGTTTTCTGTGGTACCCGCGGCTGGCCTTTTCTTCTTCCCGCGCCTGCACCCCCCCTCCCGTGACCCGGAACAGGAAGTGATACATGGAGCGGTGCGCGGGAAGGAGAAAGAGCCGTGCCGCGTCGGCTGCAGCGTCGGTCCCCGAGCAGTTGAAGCAGCCGGTAATCGAGAAAGGAGTCAGCAGCAGCATGAGCCTCCCGCGGCCGATGGGATTCTTCTTTCTTGGCCTGCGGGGGCTGCTGTAGCTCCCATTTGTGCTCCGGGGGGGGGGGGGGGGGGGGGGGGGGGGGGGGGGAGAGGAAGTGAGAGAGAGAAGCAGCCAGCCAGCCTGTGTGTGATTGACTGGTCAGAGAGCTGATGTGTGTGTGTATATGTGAGAGACAATGAAAGTGATTGCTCAGGGAGATGACTGATGTGTATGTGAGAGTGTGAGACATTAGTCAGGGAGGTGTCTGATGTGTGTGTGTGTGTGTGTGAGAGAGAAAAAGCATGGAAGTGAGAAGTCTGGGTATGTGGGAAAGCATGAGCGTAAGAAGCCTGGTGTTGTGGGAGTGAGAAACCTGGGTGAGTGTGCATGCATGAGAGAGAGAGAGACTGCTTGGTAAGGTGACGGTGTGTGTGAGAGAAAAAGACTGGTGTGTGTGAATGTGAGAGAATGTGATTCAGGGAATGAGAAGCCTGTGCACGTGGAGAGTGAGCATGGAAATGAGAGAGACTGGTGTGTGTGTAACAGAGAGAAAGTGATTATGGGAATGAGAAGCCTGTGCATGTGAAGAGAGTGAGCATGAGAGTGAGAAACCTGGGTGTGTGTGAGACAGCATGGGAGGGAGAAGCCTGTATATCTGAAAGAGAACTTGGGAGTGGGAAGCCTGTGTGTGTGTGTGTGTATGCATGAGTGAGATCAGGTGACTGGTGTGTGTGTGAGAGAGAGAGAGAAATAAAGTGATTATGGGAATGAGAAGCCTGTGCATGTGAAGAGTGAGCATGGGAGTGAGAAACCTGGGTGTGTGTGAGACACATCATGGGAGGGAGAAGCCTGTATATCTGAAAGAGAACATGGGAGTGAGAGACTGGTGAGTGTGTGTGTGTGTGTGTGTGTGTCAGAGAGAGAAAGAAAGTGATTATGGGAATGAGAAGCCTGTGCATGTGGAGAGAACAAGCATGGGAGTGAGAGACTGGTGAGTGAGTGTGTGTGTGTGTGTGTGAGAGAGAGAGAGACAGAGAAAGTGATTATGAGAGTGAGAAGCCCATATATGTAAGAAGAACACGGGAGTGGGAAGCCTGTGTGTGTGTGTGTATGGCATGAGAGAAACTGTTCAGGAAGGTGACTGGTGTGTGTGCCAGACTGTTTGGGAGATGATTGGTGTGTGAGAGACAGAAACTGGTCATGGGGGCATGACTGGTATGGTGTGTGTGAGAGACATGGGCACCAAGGAAGAGGACCATAAGTATAGAGCTTAGCTTCTACTGCTGCTTCTGGTGTGTGCCACGGCCTGCAGGGAAGGGGAGTAGGAGAGCTGCTGGAGGGGGTAAGTAAAGATGGCTTTAAGTTTATTTTTCTTGACTGCCATTTTAATTGTGTGATGTCTGCTTTTTTGAAATATTTTATTGGTGTTTGGAGAATGTTTAATAGTTTTTATGAGTTTTTAATTGTTGGATGTTATTCTGTTCATAGCTGTTTTGAAACATTTATTCTGCTTATTAGTATAGTTTTACAATTATTTCTGTGTGGGGATCTATAGCTGCTTGCTATTCTGTTTTCCTAATAAGAGGTGTATTGGTTTTTAGGACCTGATTTAATATTTGTGGTGTTGCCTTTTCATAGATAGGGTTGCTCCTGTTTTGTATTCCATAATACAGGTGTAACTGTGTGTGGATTAGTTTATGTGCATTACTACAGATCCTGGGAGTATGTTAGGTCGGTTCTGTGTCTGTTACCGAGATGAGATATTTTGCTAGCATGTAAGCATTTGTATCGGTCTTATTTGTTGTGTTTTCTCAGAGGACATGCATTGGTGGTAAACTGCTGTCTTTTCATAAGTAGGACTATTGAGAACTGAGTTAATTATATTAGTCCGGCCCTCTAAAACCATCCCAATTTCTCATGCGGCCCCATGGGAAAATTAATTGCCCACCCCTGCTCTATACTGAGCTCCTGCAGAGGGTGCACTGGCTTATATGTCAGCACCCTTCAAAGCCTTGTCTGACTCCAACTGCTGGACGGGGGGACATAACCCACCGTCTGGACTGATCCTTGGTCCTACAGGAACGAAAATTAGCAGGTAAGGAATAATTTTCTTTTGGACGCACAATTGTCAGACGCTTTTGGGAGCGTGCTGCTAGTGGGTGTTTTATCCATAGCACCAGTAGCAAAGAAGCCTAAGCGCTTTGGCCTTTGTTCTGCTTGCCATATTCGGCATTACAGCCTGGTGTCCCCTCTGACTTGTGTCAGTGCTGCTTGGAGGCTCAGGGAGAGCTGTCTCCGGCAAATATTGCTGAGCCCAGTCCTTCCCAGCATGATGCAGGAATGGGACTGGAGGGGGAACTGCCAAAGGTTTCGTCTGGTTTTGGAGCTCCCCTAACTGGTTCATCAGTGAGGGAAGATAGCTCAGTGGATGCAGGACAGATGCCCCCTGGTTTTGGTATGGATCCTTCTGCCCTTTCTTGGTTGGAATTCTTTCAAAGGCTGAGGTCCTTTCTTCAGGCCCAGTAGGCAGCCCCGGCCAAACCTAAGAGTTCAGGATCGCAGGCTGCGGGTTCCTCCATGCTTGGTGCCATGGGTAAACAACAGAGTACGCCTAAACCTGCTGCGGATCACGGTGATAGGGACCCAGATTGCATGGATGATGACGATCCTTATCCCTGGAGGATGGGGAAATTCCGCCGGAGTTGGAGCTGTATAGATCAATGTTGTGTTTGATGAGTTGCCCGCTCTGATCTCTCAGACATTGGGGATGCTGGGTGCCGATTCCGTGTCTGAGCCAAAGGAGAATCGCATTTTAGTTTCTTCTTGTAAAGCCTCATGTTTCTTCCCCATTATGGATGCTATTCAAGAATTGATTGATCTTGAATGTGGTGCCCTGGAAGTGATGGAACCAGCTGCCGCCTTGTTGATGTTTGTGGGCTGCGACCTGCTCCACACTTCTGCCAGAGGGGTTGCTTTGGTGATAGAAGCCAGGAGTCAGCTATGGCTGAGGAATTGGTCGGCCGATACAATTTCAAAGTCTAATCTTACGAAATTGCCTTTTAAAGGATCACTCTTGTTTGGGAGTGAGTTGGAAAACATGTTTTTGACCCTACAGAGGATCGGCTTTTCAGAGGGCTTGACCTTTGAGTAGGTCTCAGTCCTTTCGTTTCAGGCAGCCCATATGGGGCGTGAGCTCAAGTTGCAATGTCCCCTGACCCCCTCAATGAGAGTGTGCTGACCTACCCCCAGGAATAGGAGATAGGGGGTCGCCTGCCTTTTTTTTTTATCAGAGGTGGGTTGAGATCACATCAGACCAGTGGGTTCTGAAGGTGATAAGAGATGGATTTGCTCTGGAGTTTCTTAGCATTCCTTGGGACGATTTTGTGGTGACTCCCTCATTTCTCTGCTGAAGAGACATAGTAGGAGTGTACGTTGTCAAGGCTTCTCAGCCTGCAAGCCGTGATCCCAGTGCCCATGTCACAAGAAAATACGGGCTGATATTCCATTTATTTTGTTATACCCAAGAAAGAGGGTTCCTTGCACCCCATTCTGGATCTCAAGGGAGTCCACAGTCATTTGCGAGGGACTCATTTCCGCATGGAAACCGTACACTCAGTGAAACTAGCAGTACAGTTGGGGGAGTTTCTTATGTCTCTGGGCGTTTCTGCATTTCCCCATCCGGCTGGAGCATCAACAGTTTTGAGCACTACCCTTTGATTTGGCCACTGCATCTAGAACCTTCTCCAAGGTCATGGTGGTGGAAGCGGCAGTGTTGAGAGAGGATGGCATTCTGGTCCACCCTTATTTAGACAATTGACTAATTCGGCCCAAGAGCATGAAAGAAAGTCTTCAGGCCTTGCTCATGGTGATCTCCTTGCTACAGGAACTAGGTTGGTTGGTGAACTTGGCCAAGAGCAATCTGCAGCCATTCCAGACACTGGAGAATCTTGGTGTTCATTTTGACACGAAGCAAGGCAGAGGTCCCTGCCAGAGATCCACATTCAGAAACTGACTATTGACAGCAACAATATGCCTGACGGTGCAGTCCTTACCTACAGGTGTTTGGGTTGATGGCAGCTACTTTAGAGGTGGTTCTGAGGGCAAGGGCATATGTGTCCTCTTCAGCGCGCACTGCTTGCATGTTGGAGTCCACAGTATCAGGACTACTCGATATGGCATCTCACTGCAGTGGTGGTTGCAAGTGGATCATCTAAGGAAGGGCGTTTCCCTTTGATCACTGGACTGGCTAGTACTCACGACAGATTTGAGCCTTCAGGGTTGAGGTCGTCACTGTCAGGAGTTGACAGCGCAGGAGTACTGGAGAATAGAGGAATCTCTCCAGAGCAGTGGTTCTCAACCGGTGTGTCGCCACACTTCCTGGTCCCCCGCTGACCCAGCTGCTCCCCAGTCCTCCTCCGCCCGGGCTTAAAATGCTGTCAGCCCGGGCGGAACGTGGCAAAACAGATGGAGTCAGTGGCATCGGCATGGTCTCTTCTTCCTCCCCCCGTGGCTCGGAAGAGGAAGTGGTGAGCAGGGGGTGCGTGCGCGGGAAGAAGAGAGCATGCTAGTGTGGTCAGCGTCGGCCCGAAGAACATAAGAGAAGTGTGGCCTGAGGAATGAGCGGCTCGGAGAAAAATGAAGAAGAACCTCAATCCCCGCGGCCAATGGGACTCCTTTCTCCGCGAGGGCTGAAAATGAAGGAGGTTAGGGTTGGGAAGAGGCTGCTGCTGCCGCTAGTTCCAGGGAGGGAGGGAGAGAGAGTGAATGAGCAAGCATGTGTGTTTGAGATCCTGTGTGTGTTTGAGATAGCATGTATGTGAATGATTGAGAGCCTGTATATGTGAAAGAAAGTATGTCTGTGATTGAGAGCCTGCCTGTGAGAGAGAGAGCATGAATATAAGTTTATGACTGGGAACCTGTATGTGTAAGTTTGTGATTGAAAACCTGTTTGTGTGAAAGAGTATGTGTGTATGATTGAGATCCTTTGTGTGTGAGAAAGATCATGTGTATGTATGATTAAGAGCCTGTGTGTATAAGTAAGAGAGAGAGCATGTGTGTCTGTGTGTGATTGAGAGCTGGTTTAGGTGAGAGAGCATGTCAGTATGTGAGTGACTGAGAGCCTGTGTGTAATTGGGAGCCAGTGTGAGAGAGAGCGCTGGTACGTTACTGAGAGAGAGGAGAAAGTTCCAAGCAAACCATCCCTCCTTCTGCTAATTCAAAACAATCTCAGGAGACCTGGATATCAAATGTTCCCAGGTATGCAGAGGAAAAAAAATTTTGTATCCTTATTTTTCATTACTGGGTCTTTGTGTCTGTGATGACGACTGCGATGATGTCATCAGTACCGGATATATAAGGTCTTAGAAATCACTAACTAATCGAGTTAGCAAGGACAAGGATTCGTTCTAAGCTACTCTGCCTCCTCGGACTTACCAGGGGTACCCGCTCCTCGGGGGCCTTGCTCTCTCTTTGTTTTTCAGGTCACAGTCAGGAACTGGCACTCGCTCCTCGAGGGCCCATGTTCCCGGACTGATTGCTGAATATCTCTTCTGCCTGGAAGTCATCGTTGCCTACTACACCAGTGAGTTACCTTCTCTCTCTCAGAGCTTTCCCTGGAACCAGGTACTCGCTCCTCGAGGGCCTAACTCATTCCAACATCTGGACTTCTTCTAGTGACTACTGTGTGAGTGTTACCATCAGGTTCTGTTCCTGAACTCTGCATCCCCTGCCTACTCACTATATTTCAGTTTCTCTGCAGCTCAGCCTCCAGGGATCGCTGTCCCAGTATCTGAGGGACTACAGCCCAGCCGGGCATTCCAGCTCACTACTGCCACCTCTGGTGGTTCAATATACTGTTTAATAAAAGAACTAGTGTGTGTCTGTCTCCATACTCTGAGCCTGACCGGTGGTCCCTCTCAGGATCTTCCCCCGGGGGTGTGGTCATCTGCCACCGGCCCAAGGATCCACCCACAACTACCTCAAACACCAACAATCTGGTTCTGGATTTTCTGATGGGTCCCAACTTTTGACCACTGCATAACCTCTCCTTGAGGTTAGTTACTTTGAGGATGGAGTTCTGCATGTAGAGTTATCAAACTGTAGATTTAGTCTTGTTGGGAACAGTTCCTGCGAATGATTCTGGGGGTAGTCCAGTTGCAAACTGTTACGTATTTTTTGCCGAAGGTGGTCTTGGATTTTCACTTGAATCAATCGGTTTCCCTGCCAACACTGGACAGGAAGAGAGAAGCGGATGAATGTCATCTGTTATGGTCCTTGGATGTCAAGCAGCATATCATGAGTTTTTTGGAGGTTTCTAAATCTCTCAGGAAGACGGACCGGCAGTTTCTACTCCACAGTGGGGATAAACAGGGTGAGTCAGTGTCGCAGACTAAGATATCCTGCTGAATTAAGGAGGTTATCACAGCCACATATATAGATGCTGAACAACCATTGTTAGTCAGGTTAGGGTTCATCGGGCTCAGGCAGTGTCATGGGTGGAGATTAGACTGTCATCTCCTGTCGAGATTTGCCGAGCTGCGACGTGGGCCTCCTTCTGACACACATTTTCTAGGCATTACTGCTTGGATGTGCAGGCCCAGGGGGACGCAGCCTTCGCACATGCAGTGTTGATTGGACCATGGGCAGCCTCCCGCCCTGTTCTGGAGTATCTTTGGTACATCCCACTGGTGAGGATTAACCTGTCTGAATGCAAAGAAAGGAGAAATTACTGCTTACCTGATAATTTTCTTTTCTTTAATTAAAACAGGTTAGTTCGCCTTCCCACCCTTGGCTGCTGGATGGTGGTGCTATTGTCCTCCTGAGTAGCTGCGTTTCCAGGGATTACTGGTAAGTATCAGATCCAGTCCCTAGATTAGTGATATTACACTTCTTATTTGAGCTCAGAGATATCCTGTTAACTGACTGCTTGAATGGTTGTCTGTTTTGTTTTTTTTTGCAAAATCATCTTTATTGTGAAGATGTGCAATTCCAAAGGTCCAAAAAAAAAAAAAACCATATCATAATGAGGCCAACAACCGACCAACCCAAAACAACAGATGTTGTGCAAATCTTCATTTGAACACCCTCTTCCACCCCTAGAGCCCACACATATCACCCATTTCCACCCCATACTCTCAACCAAACAGTCATATACCATTCATTTCACAGGCATTCCCATCCATACCTACATTCACACCCACAGTCTGGCCCACATACCCCATTCAAGAATACTATAAAAGACTAATACAAATGTGCAATATAGTCCCTCTCAAAGCTTGGGCGTAGGTAAAGCATCATGCGATAACCTGCTACAGTCAAGTTACTTTGGAAGTCAGGTGATAAATGAGAGTAATAAGTACTCCAACACTCAGCATACTTCTTAGTGACTGGCGTCGTTGATCTGATATAAGCCATTTGCTCCAGCAGCATCATATCCATCATATGATGGTGCCAAGCCAAAACTGTGGGCATGCCTAAGGGGTCAAGCCAGAGTGCAAGTATTGTGCTGCCCAGTAGCAGGATAGCAATCCTTCCAAATTGGTCCTGTGCCTTAGTGCATCTGTCAGACAGCACTCGTATCCCAACCAATAGGATTGTTACGGACAGTCTGAGTGGTATCTTAATGCATTGAGCGATACAACCCAACACCTGAGTCCAAAAGTTCTCCACGGTCAGACAAAAAGGTAGCCGGTGAGTCATTGTGCCGTTTTCCTTGGAACACTTAATGCAGAGGGGAGAAGAAAGGTGGCCCATCTGGAAACTACGCAAGTCGTCATAAACTGCATGGTGTAGGATCCGGAAGTAAAGATCCCGTAGACCACTATCTGCCAGTCGTTTATGAAGGAAAGTGAAACACGATGTTAGAAATGAGGCAGGTATGTCCGTTGCACTCAACTGCATTCAGTAAGAGGCCAGAGATTCAAGGTGTGGTGCCGGCAATGTGGTTTTAATCAGGCCACTCCAGCCTTTTATAGAGTTATGTGAATACGCAGTTTCAAATAAGGTCTTAGCAAAAACCGCTTCTCGCAAGAAGTCTTCAGGATGCCAGTGGAAGGTTTGCAAATAATGGCGCATTTGAAGATATGCAAAAAGCTGATAGTTATTGACCATAGTCTCATATTCCAACATTCGAGGCGCATCCTCCTCAAAATAATGAAAGACATACAATAGCCCACGTCGCGCCTAGGTCTTGAATACCCCACTGGCACTCATCCCAGGCTGAAAATCATAATTACCCACTAACGGGGTTAAAAGTGAAAAAGGGCTTTGCAGCCGATAATGATTGCGTAGCCACCTCCAGGCCTTTCGGCATGGAGAAAGGAAACTCTTGGGAGTGTCTAGCATTTGTACTGTACGGTGCCTGTACAAGGTATAAGGGAGCCCATGGGGAAGGTCTTACGCCTCAACAGCCCTTCCTCACGGTATTTATAGGTATCGATTATCCATTCCCCAATAAAACGTAGTTGGCCGGCCACATTATAGATTCTGAAATCTGGCATTCCCAGATACTTAATCCTTGCCCGTTTTCCACCCCACAAAAATTTAATCAACCGCGTTTGTAATCTTTTGAGGTCAGCAACTTGAAGCCAAATAGGGAGCATATGTAGTTTATATAACAGTTAAGGGACAATCATCATTTTTATCAATGCACAGTGCCCAGAGAAAATAAGGGGAAGAGACTGCTGCTCAATATTGATCAGAGTGTCTTTTATATTGAGCTCGTAAAGCATGTCTAATTCCCTGGGCACCCAAACCCCGTAGTATTTCAACTTCCCAGGGGCCCACATAAATGGAAAGGGTCCAATCCAGGACGCAGGGAGGTGTGGATGCAAAGCAAGGACCTCTGATTTGGAGAAATTGATTCGTAGACCTGCTATATCCTTGAACTGTGCAAATGTCGACAGTATGACCGGCACACTCTGCCTAGGATGACCTACAAATAAAAGAATGTCATCCGCGAACATTGCAAGTTTTATGGGGTGTCCACTCAAACTAAGCCCCCAAAAGTCTTTATCCCATCTAAGCTTCTCGGCCAAAGGCTCTATTGCCAGAACAAAGAGCAGTGGGGAAAGCGGGCACCCCTGGCCCACCCCGCATTGTAGTGGAAAGGGGACCGACATGCCCCCATTGATGGTTGTCTGTTAATAGTTATGATCGTGTATTGTTTAGTTGTCCACAGTTGGCTTTTGCAGAGAATACTGGCGGGCTGATGTCAGTGCAGGTATATATATATATATATATATATATATATATATATATATATATATATATACCATGACGTCAGCTTTGCTCCGTCTCTGTCTACTAGTAGAGGTGCATAACCCACCAGTCGTGGATTAACTAACCTGTCTTCATTCAAGAAAAGGAAATTATCAGGTAAGTAGAAATGTCTCCTTTCAAATGATAAACGTAGGGATTACAAACCCCACAATGCAATGGAGTGTAAATTAAAAAACCAGGACTGGTCAAAAATCTTCCACCAAAACTGGGACACTTAGTTGCCCTGTGAAAGTGCCACCAACAGGTTTGGGCTTCACATCTTTTTGGGATGTGCTACATAAGGTACTAAGTATTCACATATTACATCCGTGATATGCCATGGCCTCACTGAAAGCTCTTAGCAGTTGTGAAGTCCTGCTTGGATATGGACAACACCCACCCCCGGCATTTTAGAACTAAACCATCAAAACAAAACAATTTAATCCATATTATTGGTTACAGTGCATCAAGACAATGAAGACATTGGCCAACAGCAGTGCACTGACATTCATTTACTTCTTTCTAGAACATAAAGCTGTATACTGAAGAAATCTCGTACAAGTTGGCGTTATACAGCGCCTGTGGTATGTAAGAAATTGTTTCCTGTCACCGGGGGGGGGATCCTCTGGAGCGAAGCAGCCATGTCGCAGGGCCCGAAGCAGTTAGCCCCAGGAGTGTTGTAAGTACTGGCTTCATGTGTGTGCACCTTGGGCTTTAAGGCCCAGACCCTGATTTTTTTCTGTTACTTTGCTTAGGCTTGTTGGTCCCTTATCCTTACAAAAGTAGACTACTGTAACTCCCTCCTCCTTGGCCTCCCCAAAGCCACCATCCTCCCATTACCAATGCTACAGAACGCAGCTGCACGCACACTTACCAACCCCCGCAGACCGGAACACATCACACCCATCCTCAAAGAATTACATTGGCTCCCCATTGCACAACGGATAAAATACAAAACATGGTCTATAATACACAAAACCCTACATACTGAAAACACGCACTGGCTCAATAATGCTCTACACTTCCGCAAACACTTCAGACCTCCCAGAACACAACTTGCTGGTACGTTACACACGCCTTCTCACAAGACCACTCTACTCAACACAACTAGAGAACGCGCCCAGTCCATAGCCGGGCCGACAAGCCGGAACAATATGCCCCTGACCTCCGGCAGGAATCATGCCCAAAAATGTTTAAACAAAACCTTAAAACATGTCTCTTCCTACAAGCATTTACCTAACTCTCCTTCACCCATATAATAGCAGTAGGCGTATTCCCCCCTGTTTGCCCCCTTCAGTTTTCCACTTATTGGCAAATGTCTTAATAATCTACCTCCTAATTATTTTTGCTCATCTTTTCAACTTATGTTATCCCACAATATTTATTATGTGTTTTGTTTTGTTTTTTTATTATATAACTATCCCAGTTGTTCCTTAGATTTAACCAGTTGTTCCCTCAGTCGTCTTCATAATCCCCTTCCTATTTTACATATACGAAATTTTCCGCTCATGTTTTCAGTTTGTATTTCATCTCACAGTATTTATTATGTGTTTAATCATATAAGTATCCCACTTTTCAACTTGTTTTGCAACTTGTATTTTATCCCACTTTATTTATTTAATGTGTGTTTTGATCATTTTACCCCAGTTGTTGTTTTTGATTTAACTAGCTTGTATTATTCTAACTATCTCAACTGTTCTTTAGATGTTAAACTAGCTTGTTTATTATTCTAATCATCTCAATAGTTCAATTGTAAAAGCACCGTTGCTGTCCGTTCTGTTAAATGGAAACCGATGTGATGTTAACTAAACGAATGTGGGTATAAAAAAAGCTGCAAATAAAATAAATAAATGCGTGTGTGCACCTTGGGCTTTAAGGTCCAGGCCCTGATTTTATTCTGTTCCTTCGCGTAGGCTTGTTGGGCCTCCTCTGCACGGAAGCAGCCAGCCTGGTCCCTGAAGAAGATGCTTGGCTGTAAATTTTACAGCCACCTTCATGGTGTCTTTGAGACCCTCCTGTGTTACTGGCTTTTGTCCAGTATCGAGGGATCCCCTCATATTCATTACTTAAGGGGGTAAGGGCTGAGCGGAATCAGGCCCTGGGCCTTTACAGCCGTTACATTTCTGGCAGCCTGGACCAGGTCCGGTTTATTGTTCTTTTTTTTTTTTGAAAGGCCTTTTTCCATTAAGGATGTTTCCTTCCCCCCCCCCCCTTTTTTTTTTTTTTTTTAATTACAACTGGCTCGCCTTTAAAGCCAGACTGCTAGTCGATAATCAGTACACACACGGGGAAGGTAATTTTCAAAGCCATTTATGCAGCTTTAGCGATTTATGCGTGTAAATCGGCAGTTTGAAAAGTTCCCTCCGTCAGTGTGGGGAAGAGGGACACTAGGGGTGGGCTGAATGAAGGCTGCACGGGGATTTTATTTTGTATTTGCAGGGGTTAAAAAAAAAAATGTCTGGCACCGGCCGCAGCCGGATTTTCAAAGGGAATCTCCTTGAAGGGGGGGGGGGAGGGGGTTCCCTTTTGAAAATCGACTTGCAGGCCCATGGGAGACTGAAAATTGGCCTCGCCATTTGAACTTTGTTTTAAACAAGATTTTGGCCGTCATTGCTTCTTTGGGGGCATCGTTAACCGCAGCTAAGCCAAGCAGATCTGTATAATCAGATCATTCAGGCAAAATGTAATCGTGAAACAATCAGCTTGAGAACCTGTTACAGTGGTGCTCATTTGTACCCAAAACCATGGACACCTGTGACCCTGTAAAGGCTTTTCGACCCCCTTCTCATGCTTGTTGAATTGAGTCAAAATACAACACAGTGATTATATATATATTTACATATATGATTCAATCCAGTTGACGACATCATCTGCCCCGATCAGAGCTGGGCGGAGTTGGTTAAGTGAAGCCCCTGCAGGCTTTTATGTCCTTCCTCTGGGTTGCAGACTCCCCGTAGACAAGGACCATGCGCACCCCGGGAGCGTCCTGGTGGCCATCAAGCAGGAGAAGAGCGAGGTGCCCAGAGCCGGCAATGGGAAGAGCACCGCCGGAGAAGAAGAGCCGAGCGGGGTCAGTAGCGCTCCCGCCGTCTTGCTTGCGTAGTGAGAGCCGCTCCAGCCGGCGCCGGCTGAACTCGTAATGTTCTCGCTCTTTTTTTTTTTTTTTTTCCTGCACCTGAAGCCGGTGAAGAAGAGGGGCTGGCCGAAGGGGAAGAAGAGGAAGAAGGTGCTCCCCAATGGCCCCAAGGCGCCGGTGACCGGTTACGTCCGGTTCCTGAACGAGCGCAGGGAGCAGATCCGCGTGAAGCACCCGGACCTGCCCTTTCCGGAGATCACCAAGATGCTGGGGGCCGAGTGGAGCAAACTCCAGCCCGCGGACAAACAGGTAACTGCGGGGGCCCAGGGGGAGAGGGAAGGAGGGGACGGAGTGGAGAGATCTCCCACCAACAGAGAAGGAAAGCACGGGAGGTGCCGCAGCTGCGACAGCCTCCTCTCTAAGCTGTGGGTGCGGGGATTAAGCCCACGAGGGCCTGGAGCTGGTCTTCTGCAAGATCCATAGGGGAATATACTCAGCCCTCGGCCTTAACTCTAAGGTCTGCGAGCTTCCCTGGGAGCACAGAATAAGTTTGCCAGTGGAAGCCCTGCTGAATATCCCCCCGATTAAAGCTATCTGGCTACATTTAAACGAGGAGGAGGAGAGCAAATATGCAAAGTACACAGCACACACGCTGAAGACTTTTTTTTTTTCCCCAAATATTTATTTTATTCCAGCAAAATACAATAACAAAGAATAACCATGGGAGCAATGCAACGTTTTTCCCTTTAAAACCCCTCCATTTCCACTGAAGACTTAAAAAAAAAAGATAGCACATCAGCCCCCATCCCTCCATTTGTTTTAAAGGCTCCCTCCCTCCTGCCTCACCCCCCAACCCCACCCACCTGTAACCTCAGGACCCTGAAAACCTCTGCTAGGAGCAAGGTATCCCTTAACCGTTCTCAGCACTTCCAGCGCTGTTCTGATAGGGGAAGCCTGTCTAAAGTTATCCAGCCAAATTTCAGTTGTAACCCGTTAAGCTAACTGGATAGCTTAAGTCTCTCTCTCTTTTTTTTTAATCTGGCTACATTTTAGCTTGATAATGACTTATCTGTTAAAATCTAGCTGGATAATTGGCTCGGAATTCAAAAAAGGTGCCACTCAGCTGGATAAGTGGCTTTGAGTATGGATGTATCGGATGTGCAGGCAGAGATTAACCCCCTCTTCCCTCCGTCCTCCCAGAGATACTTGGATGCGGCAGAGAGAGAGAAGCAGCAGTACATGAAGGAGCTGCGAGAGTACCAGCAGTCGGAGGCCTACAAGATG